>NC_091984.1:193433384-194633384 GCF_044704955.1 Pristiophorus japonicus | reverse complement strand
GCAAGAATGTCCTTCCTCAGATTGGGTGACCAAAACTGAACACAATATTCCAGGTGTGGCCTCACCAAGGCCCTGTACAACTGCAGTAAGACCTCCCTGCTCCTATACTCAAATCCTCTCGCTATGAAGGCCAACATGCCATTTGCCTTCTTCACTGCCTGCTGTACCTGCATGCCAAACTTCAATGACTGATGTACCATGACACCCAGGTCTCGTTGCAACTCCCCTTTTACTAATCTGTCACCATTCAGATAATATTCTGTCTTCCTGTTTTTGCCACCAAAGTGGATAACCTCACATTTATCCACATTATACTTCATCTGCCATGCATTTGCCACTCACCTAACCTGTCCAAGTCACCCTGTAGCCTCTTAGCATCCTCCTCACAGCTCACACCGTCACCCAGCTTAGTGTTATCTGCAAACTTGGAGATATTACATTCAATTCCTTCATCTAAATCATTGATGAATATTGTAAATAGCTTGGGTCCCAGCACTGAACCCTGCGGCACCCTGTCTTTAAAGTCAGAAGAAACTGGTTCCTCCCGACGATTAGGTGCTGTCACCATTGGTGGTATGGCACCTTAGGGTGCAGTGTCATATCCCATGACCGTCGATTGCTGCATGGCATTGGCATTGGTGGTCCGGGTATTCTCCCTCACTGCTGCAATCAGCTCCACCATGTCCTCCGATTGACGTGCTGCTAAAGCCACAATGTTTTTGGACAACCCGGCAATGGACTGGAGGAACTCTCGAATCAAGTCGATGCTCATCCTGGATAGTCCCACCATGTCCAGGCAAGCATCTGCCTTTCGTGCAGCATTCCCACTTTGGCGGATCAGCCACCGTGGGTTCACCACGGGGGTCGGTGTGCGCCATTGCAATCCGCTTGGTCCCGCTTCCTCGGGCCGGAATCCAAGAAAGTTGTATTCTGACAAGGAAACGGTGGCCGCCGGTAGAAAGGACCCTTGAAGTCCCGCCACCCCACCCTCCTCATGCACCACCACTGTTACAACGCTTTGAGGAGTGGTCTCCTCCAGCTCCTGTAGAACCATCTCCTCCATCTCTTCCACTATCTCTTCATTTGTTCTTCCCTGCAATGGCTGGTCTCTGGGAGAGGCAGGCGGCTCCACCTGTGCAACTGTAAAAACATAACATTAATGGTTGGTGACAGGGGAGGGGAGGGGTCAGTGGTAACATCAGAGCGTTTCACTTTGCACAGGCTTATGTGGAGAATAAACATTTTTTACTGAGAATCATTACATGAAAGTATCATAAGTAAAGTATAGAGAAAGTACATGACATAACAAAACTTCAGTCCCAAACATTTTGGTTTCTAAGTGGCACCGTGTGATCAACCAAAAAAATCATGTCACAACTAACAACATTTCTTGCATCCAGCATTACATTACATTCTACATTATATATTGCCATAAGATTGAATGAGATGACCGTAGTACAGTCCAGGGATTATGCAGACTTACCCTCCGGGAGAACTGGTTCGGCATCAACACACATGGTGGTGCGATCATATGCCCCCGTCAGAGCTGCAGTGCATTCCTCGAGATCCGTGAGAGGAATAGTCTTCAGCGGACCACTGCCCATTTTGCAAAGCTCCACCCTATTGCTGGATAATCTTTCTGCAAAGGTGATAAAAACTGTGTGAACTAATTTGACAGCTACTAATACCGAACACACACACACATACATACATACACATACATATATATATATATATAGATATATATATCTATATATATAGTTACACATCCCCAATTAACCGTCCCCCTGGTCTTTTTGTCAACGAGTTCACGATTTAAGTTTTGTTAGCACGCAAATGTTGCATGATGAACACGTGAACATACAGAGGACTAATACAATGAGGTCGATGATGGGAAATAAAAATGGCACCAAGCTTTACAACATAATAAAATGTGTCACTACTTAAGAGTCAATCGTCAATGCATGATAAAAGTTAGTACTTACTCTCACAGACCCAATGATGTAATTCCACCGTTTGCAGCACTGGTTCGGCCCCCGCATCACGAGCACGACGGAGGACACCGTCTCAGCGATCTCTCGTCATAACCGCTGATACACAGACGGTGATGGTTTCCCTCGCCCATCCGTGTTAACTGATTCCAACGGGCCTCCACTTCATCCACCAATGACTCCTGGGCTTCCTCCAAGAAACGAGTGGCCCTTTTCCTCCCACCTAACTCCCTCTCCACTTCCATGGCTTGATTTTCCACTTTGTTGATATTTGTTTATATATATATATTTCAATTTAATTCATTATTTATTTATTATTTATTTTTTTATTTTAAGATCTATTATTATTACTAGTTATATTATTAACGATATTATTTTATATTATGATATTAATTGTAAATATACTGAATATAATCAATGTACTCCTCAAAACACCTTACAAATCCTCTCACCGGTCCTCTCTCACTGACCTCAACCAACTTCTGCAGCTTCAATGCTGTCCTACTCTCTGCACATGCGCAGGGTCACCCTTGACCCCGAAATCGTAGGAGAATGGCCTGCGCAGAGAAGGTTTTCCGGCCATTTTCTGCAGTGGTTCTGCTTCCCTTACTAAAGATAAGGAGATCGGCGAGTTTTCTCTCGTTCTCGCCGCCCGCTCCAGTCCGCTATCGCTAGGCTTCGCCACCACTGACATTGACGACCCGAAAACGGTGGGAGTGCGCATCAGCGATATTCCAGCGGTTAAAAAGCAACCACCGGAATACCGCTAAAGATCCGGTGCCAATAATCGGAGGGGAAATTCTAGTCCAATCTTTCAGGTGAGATGTTAAACTGAGGCCCTGTCTCCCCTCTCAGGTGGATGTAAATAATCCCATGGCACAAAAAAACAGAATAGTTCTCCAGGTGTATCCTGGTGAACAATTCTTCTTCTTAGGCAATCCCTCGGAGTCGAGGATGACTTGCTGCCACACAAAGATGAGTCCTCAGGTGACTGAAGAGTCCAATGTGGGGCCTACAGTCTTTGTCACAGGTGGGGCAGACGGTGGTTAGAGGAACGGGAGGTTGTGGAGCCTGGGTTGCCACGCGCTCCTTCCGCTGTCAACGTTTGGCTTCAGCTTGCTCTTGGCGAAGATACTCGAGGTGTTTCCGGATGCCTTTCCTCCGTTTTGGGCCAGGGATTCCCAGATGTCGATGGGGATGTTGCACTTTTTCAAGGAGGCTTTGAGGGTGTCCTTGAAGCGTTTCCTCTGCCCACGTGGGGATCGCTTGCGGTATCGGAGCTCCCTACCTCTTTAACCTCCTCCCTTCTCACTATCCAAGGCTCTAAACAGTCCTTTGGGTAAAACAGCGAGTTACTTGTACTTCATGCAATTTAGTGTATGGTATTCACTGCTCATGATGCCGGCTCCTCTCCATTGGGAAAACCAAACGCAGATTGGGTAATCGCTTTGCAGTACATCTCGTTCAGTCCATAAGCGTGACTTCGAGCTTCCGGCCTCCTGTCAATTTAATTCTCCACTCCACTCCCACTCTGACCTCCCAGTTATTGGCCTCTCATATTGTTCCATTGAAGCTCAACGTAAACTCAAGGAACAGCATCTTAGCTTTTGATTAGGCACTTTACAGCCTTCTGGACTCAATATCGAGTTCAACAATTTCAGACCATAACCTCTGCACCTATTTTTTCACATGGCAACTTTTGATGATTCTGCAATTCTCATTTACTTCTAAACTCATCTTTTGTCTCTTTACTTGTCCCATTACCATCTCCTTTTGCTTTGTACTATCATATCTTTCATCGTTTAATCACTCCTGCCTCCCACCCTATCACAGACCTTCCCTTTTGTTCTTTCCTCCCCTCCCCCCTTTCCTTGCCCCTGCACTTGCTTAAAATCTGTTATATCTCTAACTTCTTTCAGCTCTGGCAAAAGGTCATCAACCTGAAATCTTAACTCTGTTTCTCGCTCCTCAGACGCTGCGTAACCTGTTGAATATTTCCAACAATTTCTGTGTTTATTTCAAGGGATATGGGGATCAGGCGGGAAAGTGGGGTTGTGGTCAAAGATCAGCCATGATCTTATTGAATGGCGGGGCAGGCACAAAGAGCCGTCTGGCCTACTGTTGCTCCTAATTCTTATGTTCTTTGTCATAGATTAATAAAATAGTCTTACAATGTCATATATAGTGCATCAAAATATAATAGCTGCACTCTCAACTACAATGATGATAATGAGAGCAATTTTGTTTATGTATTGCCTTTTAACATTAAAAAAAAGTCCTAAGATACTACACAAATGAATAAGGAAAATAAAATGAATGCCAAGTCAATAAAAGACATTTTAGGAGAGATGGTCATCAGCTTGGTCAGAGGTAGGTCTTAAGGGAAGAGAGGAAGATGGAAAGCGAGGATTTAGGGTGGGATTTCAAGAGCATGGCTGCGAATGGTGGGGCAAAGAGACAGGGATCAGAAGAGGCTAACATCAGAGGAATGGAGAGTTTGGAGGAGGTTACAGTGATGTAGAGAGGCATGGCCATGGAATGATTTAAACACAAGGATAAGAAGTTTAAATTTGAGGTGCTGGGGGATCGGAAGTCAATGTAGGCCAGCAAGGAGAAACTAATGTGCAAGTGGGACAGGGTCCTGGATTATCTATGGGCAGCAGGCATTGGGATGAGCTGAAGTTTGTAGAGGGTGAAGGGTGAGAGGCTAAGACAACTCCTCACAAGAGGCTACCATCATCTTTCTCATGATGAAGCGATGATATTGTCCATTGCACATGTCACAAGAGCATCAAAATCATCCTCGTGTTGCGTGTTTATAAACAGAGTTTTTTAGGATGAAAGCATTAAACAAGGCTATGTTGCTTAGATGATGAATGCTGATTTGCTCATTTGATCTTATATGTTAAAGGCACTATAAACGCTCAAATAGTTGTTACTGCATCAAACCTGCCATCTTCCCATTACAGCTTTAACACCCACCTGAATGAGCAGATGGGACCTTAGTTGAAAGCCAGCATCTTTCACAATGAAGTACTCCCTCAGTATGGCATTGGAGAGTCAGCCTAGACTACGAGCTCAGATTATGGTGTACGTCTTGAAACCATAATGTGTGCTACGAAAAAAGACAAGTTAAAGCTTTAACTATTTAACGCGCATAATATTGTTTCTTTTCCTCCATTTAATAATATGCTTAAATTCAATGGGTTGTCATGTCTGATCTGAGGTCGTAGCCTTGATCAAAAGGATTTGAGCCCCGGAACGCCGTCGGAGAAAGAGGTCTTCAATGACCATCTCCAACAAGCGAGAGTCTAACCACCTCCCCTTGATATTAAATTTCATTACCATCGCAGAAACCCCCATCATCAATGGGGGTCGCCATTGACCAGAAACTTAACTGGACCAGCCACATAAATACTGTGACAACAAGAGCGTGTCAGAGGCTGGGTATTCTACGGCGAATGTCTCACCTCCTGACTCCCCAAAGCCTTTCCACCATCTACAAGGCACAAGTCAGGAGTGTGATGGAATACTCTCCACTTGCCTGCTCGACACCATCCAGACAAAGCAGCTCGCTTGATTGGCACCCTATCTACCACCTTCAACATTCACCCCCTCCACCACCGGCGCATCTATAAGATGCACTGCAGCAACTCACCATGGCTTCTTCGGCAGCACCTCCCAAACCCACGACCTCTACCACCTAGAAGGACAATGGCAGCAGGCACATGGGAGCGCCATCACCTGCAAGTTACCCTCCAAGTTACACACCGTCCTGACTTGGAAACATATTGGTGTGCCTTCATCGTCGCTGGAATTCTGGAACTCCCTCCCTGACAGCACTGTGGGAGTACCTTCACCACACGGACTGCAGCGGTTCAAAAAGGCGGCTCACCACCTTCTTAAGGGCAATTGGGAATGGGCAATAAATGCTGGCCTTGCCAGTGATGCCCACATCCCATGAACGAATAAAAAAGTACATTTATTTCTCTACATTTGTCTCTAATTCTACTTAATTCCTTTCAATCAACATAACAAAAACAGTTTATCTGGTCATTACCACATTGCTGTTTATAGGAGCTTGCTATGCATAAATTGGCTGCCGCGTGTCCCCCATTACAGCAGTGACTACACTCCAAAAGTACTTCATTGACTGTAAAGTGCCTTGGGACATCCGGTGGTTATGAAATGATAGCCAGCACTTACAGAAAAACAGTCCTTTTGCCTTAAAGAAATGTATCTGAATAGGTGCAAAGGAATGACACACTCAAGGGTTAAAGCTCCTCTTAAAATTTAACTATGAAGCCATAAAAAAGCACATATAGTATAACAGACAGTTTTAAATGAGAGAGTAATCAATATGTGTTTCTCTGACAGTTATGGAACCTACTTCTAAATGTTTGCGTTTCACTCAGGCTTAACCCTATTGTTTTTCTTCGTTATTAGCCCAAAGCTGTGCGCGAAAGAAGCTTTTGAATAGTTACTGTGTAACCGTTGCTCAGAGCCCCAGTTCTCCTTTCAATCAGCACGTTGGGCCTGAGGATAAGGTTAAGTCAGGTATTTTCCACTAATCTTGCCCATCATGCTAATACTGCACTTCTTTTGATGTAGAAACTAAATTTTGCCCTAGGTTACAACGGGAGTTATTGTAAATATACATTAATATTATTTCATTTAAAAGATTACATGAAAATGCATCAAACTTGCACACAGTAAATATAATGATATCCGCCTTTAATTATTTCATGTGATGGCTTTTTTGTTTTCGGAAATGTTTTATAATTAGATAATTAAAAATGAATAAGCAGACTGTGTTCAGTCACTGACCTTGAATAAGAAACTAAGAATGGAGTTTAACTAGCAAAGAGCATTTTTACATCAACATTTGCCCTTCTTTTTACTTACAGTTAAGATGGTATTCAGCATTTTAAAACAAAATGAAAGATTCATATAAGGATGTCATTATACGACAGACACTGCTGCCCATTGTGAATAATGCGGGGCTTGCAGACCTGAGTTATACTGCCTGCGTTGTTTCTTTGCCCGCTGAAAAACTCAGCTCAGCAGGAAACCTTTTGGCCCATCAGATCTCCACCAGATTCCAACAGATTCAAAATGAAGCTTTCCAAAGTTCCCAAGCAATCCAATGGGCTAGAACCTCCACTTTTTTTGCCTGCTTAATGCCCATTTTACCACTGAAATGACGACTAACACCCATATATCGTTCATTTTAGCCCAAAATGGAAACTGCCAGGCATTTTTCAGAAACTTATCGCCGATTGTTACTTTCCCCATGTGCTTAACACCGAAAAAAAATATTACAGCCCGCCCACTTTTTTAGACGTAATCAGCAGGATGGGCGAATTCAACGCCCATAATATCACCCAGCTTTACTTTCTGCACGGAATTAACGCCGAGATTCAGTATTAATGCCCAGCGACTGTTTTTTATCATAAAGAGCATATTTACCCAAACTAGTGGCCATGGAGATCGCCCATTGTCAATTTCATCACTTCGCACACATTTTGCCCACATTATTGCTCGCTCAAAAAACTGCCCACAAAAAGTGGAACTAACCAGGACGAATCACAGCGTTATGGACACCATGTTGTGGATCATATGTCGCGTCCTTTAAAAGGCTGTTGTGCTTCAACCTCGGCGGAGTTCGGATGTACTCTGCAGGCCGTTGGAGTTGATGTGAACATCTGTAAAAACATCTTGACCACATTGGAATTGAAGAGGTGTGTTTGTCGGGACATTCCTTGTTTGTGTGCAATCGGTGGAAAACAGAGAACTACTGCAATGGGGCCTGTCCTTTCTCACCCTCTCTTGGTGACCAAATACATGCAGCAGACTCGACATCGCCGAAGGAACGCTACACTGCATTATCTGCCCAATGAACGAAGTGACAGATAGATGAGGAGGACTAGACATTACACACCCCGCAAGTACAAGGAGAATCATAGAAACATAGAAACATAGAAAAAGCATTCTTACTTCGACTTGCCCGACACCACCTGCCTTCGGAGACTGCGCTTCCACAAAGATGTTATCACTGAGGTATGCCAGCTGATAAGGGCAGATCTACAGCCTGCCAGCACCATCAGAACTGCACTGTCCGTCGAAGTCAAAGTCACTGCGGCACTGTCGTTCTATGCCTCGGGTTCTTTTCAGGCCACAGCTGGAGAATTTACGGACTTTATCAGCACACCACACATCGCTGCATTAGATAGGTCACTGAAGCCCTGTACCCACGCAGGAGGGACTTGATCAGCTTCCCTATGACCAGGGAGGCACAGAGTGAAAGGGCTCCAGGTTTCTCCAGAATTGCAAACTCCCCCAAGGTGCAGGGGGCAATAGACTGTACGCACATTTCAGGATGCTGAGGTTTTCAGGACCCTCAATGGATTCCACTCCCTGAATGTCCAGCTGGTTGTTGACCACCAGCTAACTATACTGGCTGTGAATGCTCAATTTCCGGGCAGCATCCATGATGCACACATCCTGTGTGAGAGCACTGTATCTGACTTGTTTAACAATGAGCCACAAGGTCAACGCTCGATGCTTGGGGAGAAAGGATATGGCATCGCCACCTGGCTGATGACCCCCCTGCATGACACCCACACCAAGGCCGAGAGGCGATACAAGGAGAGCCACAGAGCAACTCGCAATATTGTTGAGAAAACCATTGGAGTGCTGAAGCAGTGCTTCAGATGCCTGGACCACTCAAGAGGCGAGCTCCAATGCAACCACAGGTAGCTCAATTTGTGGTGGTCTGCTCCATGCTACACAACTTGGCTATCAGGAGGGGACAAGAATTGCCTGATGAGTGTGACAGTTCACCTCACCAGGAGAGGAAGAGGAGGACAATGAGGCAGATGCTGACATCGGGCCAGACAATCAGGCTGACGCTGAAGCCATGCCCCCGCCCCCCTGTAGACTGCATGAAAGGGCGCATGGTGGCATGATAGCTGCAAGAGCCTTACGTCAGGAGCTCATCAATGATCGCTTTGCCTGAAAGAACGTTGGTGTTATTTACAAGGCTGACACACTGCTGGGTGTGCATGCCATACATCAATGGTGGGCATCACCTTGGTGACAGTTAAAGTTCAAGTTGATTGAAGTTAAGTGTGATTATACCCTTTGCAATCACCAGCATTTGATAGTGCAGCTATCTGAGCCAATGTGCTGCAAGGTTTTGTTAAATAAAAAACATTTAAATCGAACATTAGTCTGAAATCATCAGTATTTCTGTACAAACCAACTCTTCTCCCCACTTCTCCTCCCCACCTCTACCCCTTCCCCTTCCCCTCCTGACTCCAAGCCGCCTGGCCGAAGAGGTCCTCAGGCAATGCTTCATGGTGGGGGGGGGACGGCCGAAGCACTGCTTGGACGGATACGGGAGAGGATGGTCCCGAGGTGGGAGCGTGCTCTGAGCCATAAGCAAGATGTTGCTGCTGGCTCTCATGTGTGGTTGGCAATGGGGGTGCATCACCTTGGGGTGCAGTGTGGCACCCCGGGACCACTGGGAGCCCTCTGCCACCAGTGTCCCTGGCTACCAGCTCCAGGGCCTCCTCCATCCCTTCCACTTTATATGTCATTTGTTGGACAAAAACTTGGTGCCAACTATGTTCTTGGTGCTTAGTGGGCTTTTTGCTGCTGGTGAATCTCTATCGTTCCTCCCACATCAGCCAAACAAGCCACACACGCTTTCAGTCCCTCTGAGCTTCCCCTCTCTTTGTCTCCTCTTCTGTACATGTCATGGTGACCCTTGACCTCCAGAATCATAGGAATGGAGCATTGCCATGCCGTTGCTAAGGATGGCCACACTTTGCGGCAGAAGGTCAGAAAAATTTAATGCTATCACCCATTTGATATTGCTTGCGGTAACGCCCATTTTCAAAAATGGAGACTGGGTGTTTTGAGAATGGACGAGAAGCCGGCGATCTGAAAACCCTTTTTTAATGCCCACGCCGAAAATAACGTCCATTTTTGGGCACTAAGCTCAAAAGTGGAGGTTCTAGCCCAATATCTTTTTAAACTTGGCTTTGCACGCCAATTATGCTACGCATGAGCTAAGAATTCCCCTGTGCCATGACACCATAAATGCATTAGTAAAGGTTTCCTCTGGTCTGCATAGTGACAACATAAACAAGTTTTGAAAGAACATGTTTCCGATTTCAGTAAAAATAACAAACAAACTACATTTTTAAGATATCGTTAAGAGTGACCGGAGGAATTCTTACCGTCAGGTTCAAAGCAATATAAAGCCAAAGGTACAGCACAAACTAACCTATTTTGACCAATAAACTGCTTGTCCTTGTCACAGAACTAACCCATACAAGATGCTTTGCATTTTTTCCCTCTTGTCTCTATTCTCCACCAATTTTCTCCTCTCCTGTCTGTTCCTAGATACATTTTGCTGGGAATTTCCTTGAGGGTTCTCCAAGGCATGTTGTTGGAAATGCTGGACAAACAGCATGAACGGGGTTTCTGCCAATCTTCTGCCGATGTTACAATGGCCAATCGGGAGACCCCCTGGCGATTGACTCGTTGCTAGAGTATGGTTCCGTCGCTGCCACTTGCTCCCTGCTGCTTCACCCAAATGGCTGTTGTTTGTGTACATACTTCCCGAATGTGTAACAGCTGCAGAAGGCATTGTGGCCTAATCCTGAACTCACCCGACGTAAGTACCTTTCCACAGGGAGTCACTGGATAGCAATTAGGATCAGGAGCTCCACCCAGTTTCACCATCCCTCACCGAGGGGCACTGAGTCCAATTGCTGGCACTCTTTCTGCCACCCCATCTGAGATCAGCCAGCTTAATACAGACTCGGGAATAAACCTGGGACCTTCTTGGTCTATAAATCTCAGATACTGAAACAAATCACTGACTCGGGGAGTCTGCATTTTAGTTAAATATTAAAACATTTCCATATCAAAATAAAATAGAAAAATAAGTAGAATAGGGATAAGGAAAAGATTTCTATCTTCAAAAAAACTTCAGATTTAATAAATGTATGGAGAAAATGTTTTTTTGCCAGAGAAAGCATGGATAGATTTTTACCTTCGTGAGAATGTTATGATTTATATAATTTATATTACACATTGCAAAACTACATTCGTCATCATCATAGGCAGTCCCTCGGAGTCGAGAATGACTTGCTTCCACTCTAGAAGTGAGTTCTCAGGTGACTGAAGAGTCCAATGTGGGACCTACAGTCTGTCACAGGTGGGACAGACAGTGGTTGAAGAAAAGGATGGGTGGGGAGCCGCATGCTCCTTCCGCTGCCTGCGCTTGGTTTCTGCTTGTTCTCGGCGATGGGACTCGAGGTGCTCAGCACCCTCCTGGATGCTTTTCCTCCACTTTGGGTGGTCATGGGCCAGGGATTCCCAGGTGTCAGTGGGGATGTTGCACTTTATCAAGGAGGCTTTGAGGGTGTCCTTGAAGCGTTTCCTCTGCCCACCTGGGGCTTGCTTGTCGCATCGAAACTCTGCGTAGAACGCTTGTTTTGGGAGTACCACCAGCGCTGCCTCCACACGATCCTGTAAATCGTTTGGCAGACTAGACGCACCAACGTCAGTGTTCTCGCTCAGACCAACATCCCCAGCATCGAAGCATTATCCACATTCGATCAGCTCCGTTGGGCAGGCTACATTGTCCGCATGCCCGACACGAAATTCCCAAAACTATATTATAGTGCTCACAAATAACTGTTAGTCCTCTGAGATGTTTTAATAACATAAAATTAAGACCTTTGTCTCACTGAAATTCTATTTTTTCATCTACAACAGGAACAAATATTAATGGTCTGAAACAAATTTCTGTTAAATTTTGTAAAAAAAATTAAACAACATTTTGTCTCTTTATATTTTTTAGGCCCGTAGCAATCTCAGGTGGATGGGTCCCCAGTCTCAGGTGGGTGGGTCCCCAGTCTCAGGTGGGTGGCCCCCCAGTCTCAGGTGTGTAGGTCCCAAGTTTCAGGTGGGTGTGTCTTCAGTCTCAGGTGGGTGAGTATCACAGTCTCAAGTGGGTGTGTCCTCAGTCTCAGGTGGTGGATATCCCAGTCTCACGCGGTGTGTCGTCAGTCTCAGGTGGATGGGTCCCCAGTCTCAGGTGGGTGTGTCCTCAGTCTCAGTTGGGTGGGTATCCTCACTCTCAGGCCCCGATCAGTACTTATGTCTGTGGCGCTCCCTCCCAGACTGTGCAGTCATGCACAAACTCTATAAATTATCTGCAGAAATTCAGGTGTTGAGTTTCTCATCATTTGCTGAATCCTCTGGTCTTGTCTGTTCGTACCCATCACAAATTCCCTTGGTCATGCTCACCCATGAGCATTTGACTCTGTCCCACATAACAGACTGATTTATGAGGTGCCTGCCCATGTAATAGATGGATAAAGTGCTATATTGAATTGATGTGTATCTGAAAGGTGGACAAATAAAAAGGTGATTCTGCATGGGGAGATGCAAGATGGATACCAGTTGCTAATGGTGTCCCATAGGGGTTGATGTTGCAAGTGCTGTTGTTTATAATATTTAGAAATGATTTAGGGGACAAAATATTGTCCAAGATATCTATATGTGTAAATGTGGGTACATTGACCAATGATGCTCACCAGTAACCAGGTTAGATCAGTGGTCAGAGTGATGGCAGATGTTGATCAACATGGATAAATATAAAATCTTGAGATTAAGAAGAAGAAGTGGGAATGTGGAATACATGTTATATGATAACCTGCTTGAAGTAATAGAACAGGAAAGAGATCTGTGGAATAGTTCATTAAAACTGTTGGGTCAGTGTTTGATTGATGAAAGAAAAAGAAAGAAAGATAAATGGGTAATTTTCCAGTTGGCACAGGGATCAGTGCTGGGGCCTCAACGATTTACAAACTATATTAATGACTTGGATGAAGGGACCCAGTGTAATGTGCCCACATTTGCTGATGATACAAAGATAGGTGGGAAAGCAAGTTGTGAGGAGGATGCAAAGAATCTACAAAGGGTTATAGATAGGCTAAGTGAGTGGGCAAATATTTGGCAATTGGACTATAATGTGGGAAAATGTGAGGTTATCCACTTTGGGGGGAAAATAAAAAAGCAAATTATTATTTAAATGAGGAGCGATTACAAAATGCTGTAGTACAGAGAGATCTGGGGGTTCTTGTACATGAAACGCAAAAAGTCAGCATGCAAGTACAGTAAGTAATCAGGAAAGCAAATGGAATGTTAGCCTTTGTTGCAAGGGGGCTTGGAGTATAAAAGTAGGGAAGTCTTGCTACAACTGCTAAAACTGCTAAAACTGCATACAGTTTTGGTCTCCTTATTATAGGAAGAATATATTTGCATTGGAGGCAGTTCAGAGAAGGCTCACAAGGTTGATTCCTGAGAAGAAGGCGTTGTCATATGAAGAAACGTTGAGCAGATTGGGCCTGTATTTATTGCAGTTTAGAAGAATGAGAGGTGATCTTATTGAAACATATAAGATTCTGAGGGGGCTTGACAGGGTAGATGCAGAGACGATCGAGAACTAAGGGGCATAGTTTCAGAATAAGGGGTAGCCCATTTAAAACAGAAATGAGGAGGTATTTCTTCTCTGAGGGTCATGTATCTTTGGAATTGTCTACCCCAGAGAGCTGTGGAGGCTGGGTCATTGAATATATTTAAGGTGGAGATAGACAGATTTTTGAGCGATAAGGGAGTCAAGGGTTATGGGGAGTAGGCGGGGAAGGGGAGTGGAGGCCAGGATAAGATCAACCATGATCTTATTGAATGGTGGAGCAGGCTCGAGGAGCCAAATGCTACTCTTGCTCCTATTTCTTATGTTCTTATGAAACACTTTCATTTATATAACACCCTTCATGGATATCAGGGCAAATCAAGACACTTTACAGCCAATTAAGTACTTTTGAAATGTAGTCACTGTTGTAATGTAGGAAAGGCGGCGGCCAATTTGCACACAGCAATTCCCACAAACAGCAAAGTGATAATGACCAGATAATCTGTTTTTTTTAGTGATATTGATTGAGGGATAAATATTGGCCAAGACACAGGGATAACTCCCCTGCTCTTCTTCTAAATAGTGCCATGGGATCTTTTACGTGCACTTGAGAGAGCAGACAGGGCCTCGGTTTAACATCTCTTCCGAAAGACAGCACCTCCGACAGTGCAGCACTCCCTCACAACTGCACTGATGTTTAAGCAGGTGTTGTTGAAGATAAATCTGGCATTGTTGAGGCTGAGTCTAGAATATTGAGTTTAGTTTTACATAAGAACATAAGAAATAGAAGCAGGAGTAGGCCATCTGGCCCCTTGAGCCTGCTCCACCATTTAATACGATCATGGCTGATCCGATCATGGACGCAGCTCCACTTCCCTGCCCGCTCCCCATAACCCCTTATTCCCTTATCAGTTAAGAACCTGTCTATCTCTGTCTTAAATTTATTCCATGCCCCAGCTTCCACAGCTCTCTGAGGCAACGAATTCCACAGATTTACAACCCTCTGAGAGAAGAAATTTCTCCTCATCTCAGTTTTAAATGGGCGGCCCCTTATTCTAAGATCATGCCCTCTAGTTCTAGTCTCCCCCATCAGTGGAAACATCCTCTCTGCATCCACCTTGTCAAGCCCCCTCATAACCTTATACATTTCGATAAGATCACCTTTCATTCTTCTGAATTCAAATGAGTAGAGGCCCAACCTACTCAACCTTTCCTCATAAGTCAACCCCCTCATCTCCAGAATCAAGCTAGTGAACCTTCTCTGAACTGCCTTCAAAGCAAGTATATCCTTTCGTAAATATGGAAACCAAAAGTGTACACATTATTCCAAGTGTGGCCTCACCAATACCCTGTATAACTGTAGCAAGACTTCCCTGCTTTTATATTCCATCCCCTTTGCAATAAAGGCCAAGATTTCATTCGCCTTCCCGATTACTTGCTGTACCTGCATACTAACCTTTTGTGTTTTATGCACAAGTAACCCCAGGTCCCGCTTTGCTGCAGCACTTTGCAATTTTTCTCCATTTAAATAATGGCCCAGAAATTCATCTCGGGGTCTTCCCGCGGGCAATTGCCCCATCGCTGGATATTTTTTACGAATTTACCTGGTGGTCCAGGAGGCTGCGAAGTGTGCTCCCGTGCAGAGGGTCCCGATGCAGAAGATGCTGTCATGTGTGACTGTTCAGCCAATCAGGTATTTCACAGGTTCCCATTAATAGCACTGAGACTCGCGGATCTACGAGTTCTCAGTGCTGTTAATGGGAACAAAAGCAATCACACAAAATAATAAAAAATAAAAAACAGATCACACATATTTAAAATTAATTAAAATTAAAGTTATTATGCCTTATAAAAATAAAATATTTTCCCGATTTAAAAAAAAAAGTTTTTTTAATTGGTTAAAAATAATCTTACCATAGTGGGGAGAGTTTTTAACAATAAACTGTGTGTTTATAATTTTATTTTACAATTCTTTTTCTGTGTTTCAAAACACTTGCGCCTGTAAAAGTAGGCTATGTGCCTGCTTTTTCAGGCGCAAGATTTTTGAGGACATTTGTTGGGCAAGATATGGGTAAATAGCCCAATCTTGCCCGTATAAATGTCTTCGCTCCCGATCCAGCTTGACAGATCGGAAAAGCCGGTTTTCAGCGCATGCGCGTTGCGTGCTGGAAACCGGCTTTTCTGATGACTTCTTGGGTCCATAGAAACTTCGTACGGGCCCGGGACATCGGAAATTCTGCCCCATAAACTTGCTCTTTGATTTTTTTCTGCCAATGTGCATAACCTCACACTTTCCAACATTATACTCCATCTGCCAAATTTTTGCGCACTCACTTAGCCTGTCTATGTCCTTTTGCAGATTTTTTGTGTCCTCCTCACACATTGCTTTTCCTGCCATCTTTGTATCATCAGCAAACTTGGCTACATTATACTTGATCCCTTCTTCCAAGTCATTAATATAGATTGTAAATAGCTGGGGTCCCAGCTCTGATCCCTGCAGCACTAGTTACTGATTGTCAACCCGAGAATGAACCATTTATCCCGACTCTCTGCTTTCTGTTCGTTAGCCAATCCTCTATCCATGCTAATATATCACCCCCAACTCCGTGAACTTTTATCTTGTGCAGTAACCTTTTATGTGGCACCTTGTCAAATGTCTTCTGGAAGTCCAAATACACCACATCCATTGATTACCCTCAGCCACCCTGTTTTGGTCTATTACAAGAAAGAAGTAGAGTAAAGGAGAGGCTATAAGACTGGTTCCTGAATTTTAGAGGAGTGAATTATGAGAAAAGGTGGTCTACAGTGGGAAAATACACGAGGACTTGATAGAGAGGCTTCAAGATTATCAGTACTACAGAGAATCTGGATGCTAGGAAGGTTTTTTGTTTAGCACAAGATTAAAGGACTAGGCCACACCGTTTGCCAAAAGAAAATACCAAATGTAGGCAAGTATTATTTAGTAAGAGAGCAGCAGAATTGTGGAAAAGATTACCAATGATGGAAATTGGATGCAGAGGTTTGGTAGGGTCAGCTGGAGGGGCTGAATGTCTCCTATCCAAAACACATGGGGATCTGAGATCAGAACAAGTTCACCCGTTCAAACTGGGTTTGGCTTTGACAGGCTCCAGAGCTGTGCGAGTGACATCCCAATTGGGTGTGTCACCAACCTTGCCAGCAGCAGAGCTGCCTGACACCAAGGGCCCGAACTTGGTCAAAGCTCAGGCCCGCCCATTTCTCAGCGGTCCCTGGGCGGAACATATCTTTTTGCCGCCCATGCCGCTGGGGTCAGTCGGGAGCGAGTTTTGCCGTGGTTGTGTCGACGGCAGTGGCAGGCAACGAGAGTTGGCGGGTGGGAGCGGGTTTGAGTAGGCGGCGGCAGCAGTGGGCGCTAGGTGCAGTCCTCTCGACTTGGCAAACATCAGAGACCGTGCACCGCGCATATGTGAGACTTCGGAATTTATTTTGGTTTTAGTTTCCTCTGGGCGATGACATCACTTTTGCCATGATTGGGGCTGCTTGCACAACTGTGCATGCTCATAAAAGCTGTGCACTCACTTGCACCTACCAGTTGGAGAGGGGTCAGTTTTGGAGAGAGAGAAACAAATTCATCATCAGCCATCCATCAAGGAAAGTAATAATGAATGCAAAAAAAGCTTCCAAGTAGTCTGCTGGAGCCAAGCCCAGAGCTCCTGATGACGAGCTGGAAGAGCATGTATGTGAAGTGCAGCACCGGTATAAAGACCTCACCCGGGATAGTTGTGGCAAGTCTCCATCACCCCAATATAGAGGCATTTGGAGGGAGATTGGTGAGGCCGTGTCCTCAGTGGGCGACATTGTGTGGGATGGAGACCAGTGTCGGCAACGATGGAACGATGTGGTGGTGTCAGCAAGAGTGAGTAATCATTTATTGGACCACTCCCCTGCAACTCCAAAAGGTTCTGTGCCAGTTGTGTGTGTGTGTGTGCGCGTGTCAGTGTGTGTGTCTGTGAGTGTGTGTGTGTGCCTGTGTGTGAGTGAGTGTGTGTGGGTACATGTGTGCGTGTCTGTGAGTGTGTCTGTGTGTGAGTGTGTGAGTGTGAGTGTGTGTGTGTGTGAGTGTGTGTGTGTCTGTGTGTGTGTGTGTCTGTGTGTGTGAGTGTGGTGAGTGTGGTGAGTGTGTGAGTGTGTGTGTGAGTGTGTGAGTGTGTGAGTGTCTGTGTGTCTGTGTGTGTGTGCGTGTGAGTGAGTCTGTGTTTGTCAGTGTGTCTGTGTTTGTGAGTGTATCTGTGTGAGTGTATCTGTGTGAGTGTGTGAGTGTGAGTGTGTCTCTGTGTGTGTGCCTGTGAGTGTGCCTGTGAGTGTGTGTGTGTCTGAGTCTGTGTGTGAATGTGTGTGTGTGTGTGAGAGTGAGTGTCTGTGTGTATCTGTGTGTATCTGTGTGAGTGTGTGTGTGTGAGTGTGTCTGTGTGTGTGAGTGTGTCTGTGTGTGTGTGAGTGTGAGTGTGTGCGAGAGTGTGTGTGTGTGTGTGTCAGTGTATGTGAGTGTCTGTGAATGTGAGAGTGAATGTGAGTGTGTCTGTGTCTGTGTGAGTGTGTGTGCGAGAGTGTGTGTGCGAGAGTGTGCGTGCGAGAATGTGTGTGTGTGAGTGTGTCTGTGTGTGTGTGTGTGTGTGTGTGAGTGTGTGCAAGAGTGAGTGTGTGAGCGTGTGTGTGTGTGAGTATGCGTGTGTGTGAGTGTGTGTGTTACATGAGCAAAGGGGCAATGGCTACAACGTTTCTTTCTGCAGAAGAAAAGAACATCCAAGGCATCGAGCCTGAGTGCCAAGGGAGGCCCAGCAAATGTCATCGAGTTGAGCAGCCTAGAGGAGCGTGCCTTGGCATTGGTGGGTGACCACCCCTGTGCCACCACAAAGGGTGCTGCAGATCCCGTGCTAAGGCATGTTAAGCTTATACTTAACTCCGGTCTGCATCACGCTCATGTCATGCAAGGTCATGCAATGTTAAGTCAAATACCTTTTAACGCACAGTGTGTTGGCCATTAATGGTGTGCTCATGTAGCAATGGAACTCCTTGAAGCAAGAATGTTAAATGTGATGGATCACATGTCAGCTTGAGCAAACCCACCCCCCAGCTATACACTGAAATGTTGTCCTCAACTTGCAGATGTTGATTCAGACTACACCGAGCAATGCAGCCCATCCATCTCTGGCACACAAAGGCCGAGTGTGACACCAACGCCTTCCACCCCAACGTTGTCACCAGCCCAACACACCAGCTCCTTCCTCCACACACCCCGCCCCCCCCCCCCACGCAAGATTACTCATACCCACCACACCCACCTCCGCCAACCAGAGACACGAAAACCAGGAGGGAGAGGAGGGAGAGGTGCAAGTCTTCAAACCACTTCAGGTCAAGGAGGTGGAAGAGGAGGACTCCAGCCTCCTGACATGTGTGCCACCTGTTCGGCCAACATCGGTGTCGGGGTCCGACTTCTTAGGATTCAAGTCGGATGAAGCAGGAACAAGTGCTGGGAGGCGCAGAGGCCGTGCCGGAAAATCCACCGAGCCGCAAGCACTAGGATGATGGAACAATCCAATGAGGATGGAGGACGGCTCGCAGCAATTCAGGGAATGGTCCAGCTGTTGAGGACGTGCGTGGAACTAGGTCGAGATGTGCTGCAGACCAAGGCTGGGATAGCTGCCAGCATCATCACCTTTGC
Source organism: Pristiophorus japonicus (assembly GCF_044704955.1). NCBI lineage: Eukaryota > Metazoa > Chordata > Chondrichthyes > Pristiophoridae > Pristiophorus > Pristiophorus japonicus. The sequence goes on along the minus strand of NC_091984.1, from coordinate 194,614,192 downwards.
TGAGCAACATACTGCCAGTATGGAGCGGCTCATTAGTGCGGTGGAGCGCAACACCGACTCTGTAGAGGCAATGTGGCAATCGATGGCTTCTGGCCATGTCACGCAACCCCCCGAGCCAGTGCCTTGAATTACGCTCCCTACCTGCTCTCCAAGACGAACACGTCAGCAGCGCTCTGGCTGCCCTCTTGCACAACATGATGGAGCAGAGACAGTGAGGGGCAGGGGTGCAGCTCGCTGTGGTGAAGGCACACCCATGAAGAGGACGATGGGCCTCACATCGAGGGGATGGTCTGTCACTTTTGCATGCTGTACTATTCAATACAGTCACATTATTCACCCACTCTTGGTCAGTGTCTCATTTTTACATTTTGTGGGGTGCATTCTGAGAAAAAGACAAATCTCCTTCAGGTGTACTGCTGTATGAGGAATCTCTTGCCCTCCACATATGATGCGACTGATTAATGGGTCCTGTCATCAGGCGATTGCGCTACGACAAGTAAGGGTCATCAATGCAGGAAGGCTGCCATTCAATGAGAGACAATTGCACCTCTTGCAGGGCACATACTAAGGCTTGCACTTCAGTCCACTTTTTCTTGGGCCCACCATCACGGAGTCCCACCCCTGATATCACATATTCCTCAGTGACCTTGCAGTCCATTATACATCTTTTTCCATCTTCTATACTTGAGGTGATGCTGTTCTCACTATCACATGTTCTAATTTTCGCCTGTTTACTCTGACAGAAGCTCATACTATCTGTGCACTCACATTCTGTCAATAACCCTGTTCTGCCTACAATGGTCGAAAAACTCTTGTAGGGCATCTCCATTGAGCCTTTACCATCTCTCGGAACTCATTGCCGCTCCCTTTGCCACAGCTTCCCTTCAACGGAGTATTTTCATTTACATGTCTGAAGTCATTCTGTGCAGCACGATTCACAGCCAGCTCAGACCACCTTTTTGGCAGCGGTCTCTCTGGTGGGCGGCAGCACGATCTTAGAGGATCGTGCGTGAGGAAAATCCCTGTTTTTGAGGCTCCGGCATGGGCGGGCGGCAGGAAGTTACGCCGGTGGTACTTCAGCGAGGAAACTCCTGCCGGGCAGGGCCTGGGCAGCTGATGGGCGGTACTCTCTCTAAGTTCGGGCCCCAAGAAAGTACACTACTGACAAATGATGAGCATGCCTGGCAGCGACAGCGACAGCGACACAGTGACTCTAGAGGGAAGGTGATCCAAAATGGTTAGATCGTCACAGTAATATGTCTTTTCCATTTTAAAAAAAATCATCAATATTTTATTAAGTTTTGGGACAGTAGGTTAAACAAAGAGCAGACTTTCCTTCCCTTTTAAATACAAGGAAAAAATGGGCGAGAAATTCTTTCGAGCTGCTCCTGCTGTACCAGCCTTACTTCGCGGAGACCCCGGCCAATCGGTGGTCTACACAAAGTCAGCCGTACTTTTAACATATACGTCCCATTGGTTACTTATCATTGGCAGATCATTCAGTGAATTCTGACAAGCATTCCTCACACACTACTAACTTACACTGCACTACTTTATGCAGAATGATATAGTGCATTAAAATAGTGCTCACTACAAGTATACTCAAACTAAGGATATAAATCTTTCATTCTTTTTGAAGTAATACCTATTATTCTAAGGTCATTCTACGTGCAATTATGTATTATTCACATTTTTGCACTACTTTCTGTTGCGGCTGTCATCCATAACATTAGCTGCATTAAATCAAATATGTGTCAATTATGCAGCAAGGAGGCATTGTAAATAGTATAAATATTCAAAACAGATTTACATTGAATATTTATGGCACTCAGTGCCAGCCTGATGCAAATTCTATTTATAGCACGAAAGTGCAGAACATATTAGTATTTTAGATTTTTATTCCCTTCACTTCTGTTTCTTCAAACCATTGTTTCATAGCAGAGGGGGAGACCAGGTTGCCTGCAGTCAGGCTTCTCTTTGGCTGCTACTTGGTATGTGATAAAATAGCTTGTGGTTGGCACTGGTCAGAGCTTGTCAGTAGATGGCTGTTGATAGGTGTGTGAGCCTGCATCCTGTAACTAGGCCTCTCCAAACTTTGCTGATAGACGTGTGGAAACTATGGTCTCCACCCAATTGTTGCCTGGTGCCTTGCTGTCATCACAGGCAGTCAGTCCCTCGAAATCGAGGAAGACATGCTTCCACTCTAAAAGTGAGTTCTCAGGTGACTGTATATTCCAATACAGGAATTACAGTCTCTATCACAGGTGGGACAGACAGTGGTTGAAGGAAAGGGTGGATGGGGAGTCTGGTTTGCAGCATGCTCGTTCCACTGCCTGCTCTTGTTTTCTGCATGCTCTCGGCAACAAGACTCGAAATGCTCAGCTCCTGCCGGATGCTCTTCTTCCACTTAGGGCAGTCTTTGGCCAGGGACACCCAGGTGTCGGTGCGGATGTTGCATGTCATGTATCTGACATTATTATATATAACTGTATCCTAATATGCTATACATGACTGTAATAAGATATGACCTGTAACCACCAGGTTACCTTACCACCAGGGGTGCACTTGCAAGAGACAGGTATATAAGGGCAGGTCTCAGGCAAGTGCAGCATTCCAGAGCTGTGAAATAAAGGTGCAGGTCCAGAGTGACTTTGACTTCACTACATGCCTCGTGTGAATCTGTACTGAGGGAACAAGACTTTACAGTGGCGACGAGGATGGGATTACAGAATCCACAGAATGGCGAACAACGGATCAGATGAAAAGTACAATGCGGGAGATAATTGGGAGGACTTTATAGAAAGGCTCCAGCAAAGCTTTGTAACCAAAGACTGGTCAGGCGATGATAAGGCAGACAAGAGAAGAGCTCATCTCTTGACCATCTGTGGCTCAAAAACATACGCTTTAATGAAGGATCTGTTGGCACCCGAGAAACCAGCAAGCAAGTCGTTTGAAGAATTGAGCACACTGGTAAGAGACCACCTGAAGCCAGCGAGCAGCCTACACATGGCCAGACACAGGTTCTACAACTACAGACGCTGTGTGGGCCAGAGCATACCCGACTTCGTGGCGGAACTTCGGAGGTTGGCTAGTTTATGTGAGTTCTCCAATGAACTGAGGAGAGAAATGCTGAGAGACATTTTCATTGAAGGAATAGGCCACGCAGGCATATTCCGAAAGCTCATAGAGACCAAGAACCTGACCTTAGAGGCAGCAGCACTGGTTGCACAGACATTCTTGGTAGGGGAAGAAGAAACGAGGTTGATTTACAATGCAGGTACGACAACTAACGAAATATTGGAACAAGAAGTTCACAGCACTAAACAAGCTGCTACCCCCATACACAGACAAAACCGGGAGAACAGGTTCTCGACAGCAGGCAGAAGCCATCAAGGGCCACAAGAATGGCCGTTCCCACCTCATCAACCCACAATGCGAGCAATCAACTACAAACTGAGAGAAGCTCAAGAGAGATCAGCCAGATGCAGCTCATTCTTTGGAAACTCTTTGAACAATGGAAAAGGTCTGTGCTGGAAGTGTGGGGGTGGGCACTCGGCAAGGGGATGTCGATTTCAGCAGGCTGTTTGCAGAAATTGTGAATATACAGGGCATTTGGCCCGCATGTGCATAAAAACGGCAGCTCGGTTGGTATACGAATCAGATGGGTCGGAAAGCGGACCAGAAGATGGTGGGGACAGTACCTGGGACACCGGTGTACAGCGGGTCAACACGATCAATGGCCGCTGCTCCTACAACAGGACGTCTCCTATAATGCTGAGGGTCCTACTCAACAGGATATCTGTCAACATGGAACTGGATATGGGAGCGAGTCAATCTCTCATGGGCGCTGAACAATTTGAACAACTGTGGCCGCATAAAAGAGACAGACCAAAACTCACAAGGGTCGACACCACACTAAGGACTTATACCAAAGAAATCGTACCAGTCCTCGGCAGCGCCATGCTCTCTGTCACACACAAAGGGACAGTGAACCAACTTCCCCTGTGGATTGTCCCCGGAGACCCCCCAGCACTGCTGGGGAGAAGCTGGCTGGCAAAACTAAACTGGAAATGGGATGGTGTCCATGCCATGTCATTCGAGGAATGGACCTCCTGCTCAACAGTTATAAATCAATTTGAACATCTCTTTCAGCCAGGTGTGGGCACTTTCAAAGGGGCCAAAGTCAAAATCTACATCACACAGGATGCTAGGCCGGTCCATCACAAGGCCAGAGCTGTACCCTATGTGATGAGGGAAAAGATTGAACATGAACTAGATAGGCTTCTGCGGGAAGGAATTATATCACCTGTGGAATTTAGCGACTGGGCAAGTCCCATTGTCCCAGTCATGAAGCCTGATGGATCCGTACGAATCTGTGGGGACTACAAATCTACCATAAACAGAGTCTCCCTACAGGACCAGTACCCGCTGCCCAGAGCGGAGGACTTATTTGCCACATTGGCTGGAGGTAAACTTTTCTCAAAATTAGACCTCACATCTGCATATATGATGCAAGAATTGACCGAGGAATCCAAGCTACTCACCACCATCAACACACATCCAGGCCTTTTCATGTACAATCGATGCCCATTCGGCATCAGGTTGGCAGCTGCCATATTCCAGCGCAACATGGAGAGTCTGCTCAAGTCCATCCCGGGGACGGTTGTATTTCAAGACGACATACTTATCACGGGCAGGGACACCGACTCCCATCTCCGTAATTTGGAGGAAGTACTAAAGCGGTTGGATCGGGTAGGCCTACGAGTCAAGAAATCCAAGTGCCTGTTTCTTGCACCCAAGGTTGAATTTTTGGGCAGAAGGATTGCCGCTGATGGAATCCGCCCAGCAGAGTCCAAAACAGAAGCAATTTGCCTGGCACCCAGGCCCCGGAATGTCTCAGAACTGCGCGCCTTTCTCGGGCTACTCAATTACTTTGGGAACTTTATGCAGAACTTAAGCACGCTGCTGGAGCCTCTCCACGTGCTACTCAGAAAGGGGTGCGATTGGTTTTGGGGGGACGCCCAGGAATGCGCCTTCAATAAGGCACGCAACCTTCTGTGTTCCAACAGTTTTTTGACTTTCTTTGACCCAGGTAAAAAGCTAGTTCTCACATGCGATGCGTCAGCGTATGGAGTCGGGTGCGTTTTGCAACATGTCAATAGTGCGGGCAAATTACAACCCATAGCTCATGCCTCCAGGTCACTTTCGCGGGCGGAGCGTGGGTACGGAATGGTAGAGAAGGAGGCGCTCGCGTGCGTGTACGGTGTAAAAAAGATGCACCAATACCTTTTCGGGGCCAAGTTCGCATTAGAAACCGACCACAATCCCCTCACGTCCCTCCTATCCGAGAGCAAGGCAATAAGCGCCAACGCCTTGGCGTGAATTCAACGGTGGGCACTCATGCTGGCGTCCTACACTATTCCATAAGGCACAGACCAGGCACAGACAACTGTGCCGACGCGCTCAGCAGGCTACCCCTGGCGACCACGGAAGGGTCTGATGAACAGGACTGTGAGATAGTCATGGCAATCAATGCCTTTGAGTCCACAGGTTCGCCCATGATGGCTCGCCAAATCAGAGCCTAGACGGCCAGTGACCCCACGTTATCCTTAGTAAAAAGATGTGTCCTAACCGGTGACTGGGCAGAGGCTCGCGATGCCTGCCCCGAGGAATTAAAACCCTTTAACAGGCGCATGCATGAGCTATCACTACAAGCAGACTGCCTAATGTGGGGCAGCCGAGTAGTCATGCCTCTGAGAGGCAGAGAGGCATTTGTCCGGGAGATTCACCGCGAGCACCCGGGGATCGTTCTCATGAAGGCCATAGCCAGATCCCACGTCTGGTGGCCTGGTATTGACGCGGACTTGGAGCTCTGCGTCTGAAGGTGCACCATTTGTGCCCAACTCAGCAATGCCTCCAGGGAGGCTCCACTGAGCCCCTGGCCCTGGCCTACCAAACCGTGGTCGTGGGTGCACGTAGACTATGTGGGTCCATTCATGGGCAAAATGTTCCTCGTAGCTGTAGATGCATATTCAAAGTGGATCGAATGCACCATTTTAAACCCGAGCACAACCTCCACCAATGTGGAGAGCCTCGCAACCATGTTTGCAACGCACGTAATCCCTGACATATTGGTCAGTGACAATGGTCCGTGCTTCACCAGCGCAGAATTCCAAGATTTTATAATTGACCACGGCATAAATCACGTCAAGACGGCACTATTCAAGCCGGCCTCCAATGGCCAGGCGGAGAGAGCAGTGCAAATCATTAAACAAGGCATGCTTAAAATCCAAGGTCCCACGCTGCAGGGTCACCTGTCATGACTGCTGCTGGCATACAGATCTCATCCGCACTCATTGACTGGGATCCCCCCCGCGCAACTGTTGATGAAAAGGACTTTAAAAACAAGGCTCTCATTAATCCTCCCAGACATGCACGAAATCGTTGAGGCAAAGCGCCGTAATCTGACTGAGTACCATGACAGAAATTCGAGGGGGAGATGGAATGAGATAGGGGACAAAGTGTTTGTACTAAACTATGGCAGGGGTCCCAAATGGCTTGCAGCGACAGTAACGGACAAGGAAGGAAACAGGCTACTGGTAGTACAAATGGACAATGGCAAAACCTGCCGGAGGCATGTAGACCAAGTCAAAAGCAGATTTACCAACAACACTGCGGAACCAGAGGCAGACTACAATGTGGAACTCGCACCACACCTGGTGGACAGACAGAGGGAACAACCTGAGAAAAGGGCAATCCCAACAGACAGCCCAGGCGAGTCAACAACAATCACACCAATCGAAATAGACAGCCCAGGCGAGATATCAGCAACCACACCCAAAGAAAAACAGACACCAAGGCAAACAACTGAACCACAACTCAGACGCTCCACGCGAGAGCGTAGACCACCTGAGAGACTGAACCTATAAAGACAATAAGACCTTGGGGGAGGGTGATGTCATGTATCTTACATTATTATATATAACTGTATCCTAACATGCTATACATGACTGTAATAAGATATGACCTTTAACCACCAGCATACCTTACCACCAGGGGTGCACTTGCAAGAGACAGGTATATAAGGGCAGGTCTCAGGCAAGTGCAGCATTCCAGAGCTGTGAAATAAAGGTGCAAGTCCAGAGTGACCTTGACTTCATTACATGCCTCGTGTGAATCTGTACTGAGGGGACAGGACTTTACATTGCACTTTATCAAGGAGACTTTGAGAGTGTCCTTGAAGCGTTTCCTCTGCCCACAAGGACTCGCTTGCCATGTAGGAGTTCCGAGTAGAGCGCTTGCTTTGGGAGTCTTGTATCGGGCATGCAGACAATGTGGCCTTCACATTGTGGCCACCGGCAACATTCGGGCCTTCACTCCACCAGCAACGTTCGGGCCTTCCTCCCACCGATGACATTCAGCCTTCACTCCACTGGCGACGTTCGGGCCTTCATTTCTCCAGCCTTGCTGTGAATGGCTGCTCGTAGATGGGAGAGTGCGGCCTGTTTGCAGGCCTCTCTTACTGTCCCTACATAATTGCCTGACAGGTGGTGGCAGAACATGGTCTGGAGTGAATCATCTTCCATTTTTACCTCCATCTGATCTGTGAGGAAGTATCCATCTTTAACACTCCTTCCAAGGTCAGGGTATCACTTGTGGAAAATTGGAGGCTTGTGTTATCACTCTGCTCAACTATTTAAAAATATATAAATTGTAGCTACTGAGATCCGTAACAGAGACCAAAGTACCTCCAGCAATACTGTCAGATGCATGTAATCCTTGGTTTAAGGTATTCTTAATGTGGCATTCAGCAGACATTTAATGAGTTGTCTAGGGTCCTTCCATGTTATAAAAATTGTAATCAATTCACTCCTAATTTCGAGTCTAATTACATGTGCTTGCCCAGCAATACTGAAGCAATCCTTTTGGCCCATTTCAAAATGTCATTATAGCTGAAAGAAAAGTATAATGAGACTGACTGGATACATGCGTACATATGAAAAGTACAGCCTGCAATACTGCGATATAAATCTTTTTAAGGCTTTGTAATGGTTGGTATTTGGGGCCAGATTTGGGGTGTGATTTCCTCACACTTGATTCCAATCATTAGTATGGTGAGGAGTTACTGAGGAGAACTTTCACTGGAGCCAAAGATGTGAGGGATAGTAGGGTAGTCTTTGAATAGTAAGGTAAATTCAATGCTTCACATGGGGAGCTGCATTCGAAGAGAATACAGAGGTCTACAATACTATAGGCCCAGTTCACTGATCCATGCTCCCTTCAAGTGCAGCTGCCCACTGGGAGCGATAGGTTTGTACTGGTGTTCTCTTGTTTTCTCGCTCTGGTGAGCAAGCGGAGAGGTTGAAACCCAGCTCCAGCAATATCTGATGAAGAGTATACACGCAGAACTTTAACGTCTTTTTTCTTTACAGATGCCGACTCACCTGCTGTGTATTTACATGTATTTCTGTTTTTATGCTGGCCAGATCCCACAGGCAAGTGGGCCACAAAATGGGGCCCCAGATAAAGTTATAGCATCATGTCTGTTGAGCACCACAGGTAAGCTGGAGAAATGTGCCCATGACCTCTGGACTGTATTATGAGTGCCAGTGCACTAAACTGTTACCTCAGCGATTCCAATGTTTCAAATCTATCCAGGATACTCATGGAAAATGTTCAGTATGAGCAATCGGATTAAACATTTTGAAATACAGAAATGTCTAGATGAAAACTGTACCTCTAAAACTTTTAAAGGTTGGAGTGCACTCACATTCCAATGACTGACATTTATTTGTCACAAACAGGAATTTCTAGCAAACAAACCAGACATTTATCTATTCTGTTTCGCTTTGAAGTTGTTCATAACTGCAGCTAAAGTTGAAGGATTTATTTTGCTCATATATTTTGAGAGAAAGAAGGAACTGGAGGAAAAATGGAGCGCCATTAATTCCCAAAATGACAAGGGTCTGTTTTCATTGCGAACTCTATTAACATCCTGTGCTTTTTCTTACTTCTAAGTGGACCTTGGAAGGCCATCTAATGAAACACCTATAAAAGCTTCTAAGTGTACACAACCACACCATCAGCTCCTGTCCTGTTGAAAGCTAGCTACATTCCTACAGACGCCAATTTACAACAAATTGTCAACAACTTCCTATTCATTGCAGGCTGTGTTTTTATTACACTGTGGATTGGCTCCTATGGCAATAAGTAAGGCAGCTCATTTGTTTGTCTTGAACTCATGGAAGAAAGCTGTGTTAAAGCATTTTCTGACTTGCAGCCAAAAGCAGTTAAGCGATGACACTTGCACCCGACTTCACGGACTCTAATGCCTCATAGTATCTGTTACGGGGCACACTGCTTAAGGCTCTCCCTTTGGGGAAACCGTATTTTTAACATGTTTCTGGAACATTTAAAAAAAAACATAGTTCTCTAAGAGAGCTTGAAGGAAAGTGCATCATATAGTTCAAAAAAGGTACTGTACAAAAATACTAATCAAAGGGCATGAGACCTCCTCCACTAGAGGGCATGGCTGGAGATATATTGTCCTATGATTTGAACGTAGGGTCGTAGCAGTTATGATCCAAGAGCTATTGTACATACTGTTCCTTTTTTCTAGAAAAGTAATCAACCCTGACAGATTATGCTGTACTGTGAAAGGTGCAGTCAATCAGACTTTGTTTGTTTGTTTACTAATTTAACCTGTAAAATTTCATTCTGTGATGGGCAGGACAGTACTGCTGGAAAACAAGTTTTCATGAGAGAAGTGATTTCTGCTGACTGATGAAGGCAAAGAGCTGCACGAAATCTCTATAAGAACAAAATGGAAAAAACAATGAAAGATACTGCAATAACACAAGACTGTAGCTAACAATGATTATGAAGTACTTTGTGCAGCTAGCCAGTGAACCTGAGACTATTCGCAGATTTTTTCTCTCATAGGTTTTTCCCATCTCTGTTCACCCCTCTTTAAGTTCCCTGTGGAATGCACCACCCCTCAGGCACCCGGCCAGAAGATTGCTTGCATCATCACTGCCCCAGAAAGCCTGATCGAGATCAGGAATTTGTTGTGCAAAGAACCAAAGGCACATCCCCATGTCCGATCACTCCACAATGCAGAGCAAATTTAAAGTTAAACAAAACTAATTGCTGCTTTCAACAAAAGAGCTGTATAAATGGGCAAAATTTCAATGTTGCTGTTTCAAAGTATGACATGTTCATGCGTTGAGATGACAAGGAATAGTATTAACGAAAATTGGACCATAACATACCTACAAACAAATCTATTTCACATGTTTTGATTTATTTTACAATCAGTGCCAGGAAATAAAATATTTTCTTAGTTTTGTAGTCAGAATCAGACACAGCCAGGTCTAATATAATATGAGTTAGATATAAAATAAAGGTTCCCCTACACAGCTCAACCCATGGGCTTTAACCCCACTGCTGAACAGCACGGAGGGCTGGAGGAGGTTACAAAGTTCGGGACGGGTAAGGCCATGAAAGGATCTAAGTACACCAGAATGAGGATTTCAAATTTGATGCTTCGGGGACTGGGAGCCAACGTACATCAGTGAGGACAGGGGTGAATGGGTTAGCGAAGCTTGTTAAGGGAAAAGATGGATACAGGCGTTTTGGATCAGCTGACGTTGAAGGATGGCAGGCTGGCTAGGAGAGCTTTGAAATAGTCGAGCCGGAGATGACAACGGTATCAATGTGGGTTTCCACAGCAAATCATAGAATTAGAGAAGTTTACAACACAGAAGGAGACAATTCAGGGGTAGGGACAGGGATGGGTCACGTTACGGAGGGCAAAGTAGGTGGCCCTTGTGATGGGGCCGATATGGGGTTGGAAGCTCAGCTTGGGGTCAAACAAGACAGTGATTATAAACAATTTATTTCAACCTGACACAAGGGCTGCGATTTTGTCAACGGGTGCGAGTTGGGTGCGGGCGGCATCGGTGGTGTATGGGAAACGCACTCCCAGCTTCAGCCCGCCCTCTGACAGCAATCTCCCATTGATTGGGCCTTGTTAAGCTCGCCCTGCGGGGTTCCCGGCCAATTAACAGGGACGGGACACGTTACGGAGGGCAAGGTAGGTGGCCCTTGTGATGGGGCCGGTATGGGGTTGGAAGCTCAGCTTGGAGTCAAATAAGACAATGATTATAAACAGTTTATTTCAACCCGACACACATGCGGGCGGCATCGGTGGTGTATGGGAAACGCGCTCCCAACTCCAGCCCGCCCTGCGAGGCTCCCAGTCAATTAACAGGAAGCGGGTCTGATGATGTTATCTGAGGATTGTCATCAGCCGTTTCCTTAAAGGGACCATGGCCAACTTTTTTCTGACAATTCTTCTATCAGTGTTCTGTAGCATTGAGTTGCTGAAAACACTGACAATCACTGCACAAAGGTGCATGGCTGCACCCAGGCTCTCCCATGACTCCCTCCACATGCTTATGGAGGGAGTCACAGCATGCAGGGAGGTTCTCTTCCTGGACGGAAGAGATCTCCCCAGGACACCAATGCATTCTGGTTGCACATTGTACAGGAGAGCACAAGCAGGGATGTCGCCAGGAGGACCAGGCTGCAGTGGCACAAACCTTTCAATGATCTCAGTAGATCATGAAACATTACTGTAAAGCCATACTCAACCTCATCCTGCTGTGTCACTCATCACATCCCCATCACTCTGCATTCCCTACCCTACTCCTGCACATCCTTACTCACACCAACTGAACTTGCACCTTCACCAATCCCTCTCCCTCTACGTTATCACTTCCCCATCTCACAAGCCACCTCTCACACTTGTCCAATCATATCAACTAACAACATGCAAGGGTAGGCACTTGGGTGTTTTAGCCAATGTTCATGTAGACTTTCTGCTAATGTGTTGTCAAACATTGAAATCTTTATTTTGAACACTTTGTATTTGTGTGCATCTTTGAAAGTGGCTTAGTGTGTTGTAGTGAATGGTGAGACATAACGGTAACCACGTGGCCTGTCAGGCAGCAATGTGGTTGGGGGTTCGGTGCTGATGGCCTGTGTCCTGTGCAGCATCAGGTGACTGCGGAGAAGCTTGGTGTTGTTGTTGGTGATGCTGATGTGCCTGGTGATGTTGGTCTTGGGGCTGATCGTGGTGCGATTCTGAGGACTAAAGTGAGATTTTGTCAAGGACTACGACGCTGCTGGACTAGATGCCAAGTAAGTTTGAAATGACAGAAGCGATCTGTCAATGGTGAGAGAGGTTGCTCCAAGGAGGTGACAGTGAATAGAGAGTTCACTGCAAACACTTCCAACCTCCATACAGCTCAAAAGTTTCTTCCAAATCCTGAAGGCTTCATCTTGGAAAGTGAACAGCTATGAAATGGTTGCTTTTATACCACTTGGTGTTGGGTCTGCAATCCGCACACAGATCTGACAACTGAGAAGGTGACAAGGAGGCGGGTTCAGAGCGGGATCCTGAACTGCTGTCAATCAGGGCCATTTTGACAGCGAGCCCACCTCCAAACCTGCACTCGCAGGGCTCGGAAAATTCAGGCCAATATCTGGGGAGGGTAAGGTAAGTCAGTGGCTTGGATATAGAGTTCGTGGCAGCGGCTGGGTTCAGTCTTCCCAATGTTTAGCTGGAAGAAATTGCAGCTCATCATGATTGAGCAGTCTGGCAACACAAAGGCTGTGCAGGGATTGAGAGCTGGAAGTCGTCAGTGTACATGAGTTGCCAGAAGGACCCACACGAAGAATAGAATGCGATGCCAGAAGCCCTTTCCAAGTTCAGAATGTTGTACAGTCACTGCAAGCATTATAACATAATCTAAGTAGCACAAAAAACCCACAAAGTAATACAATCAAAGTGTCTCCTAAACTTCCTAGCATTCTAGCTGAGAACAGCTGAGAATGCCTTTAAACATTGCCGGAAATGGCTACATCCCAACTTGTATTACTCATGGTTTGTGGGTGGGTTGAGAAAGGTAGCAATGCAGTTAGAGACGAAAATGGCTCTTAACTAGGTCATCTTACCCTGATTTACATGTATTAAATGAGGCCCTCGTCTGTTTGTGGCAGGAACTCTGGTGGCCAAAATCAAGGCCCACCCAAAAATTGAAACTGGCAGGCCTCTGGAGGAAAATCATTGTACCATTCCCTCACATGGGTTTGGTCACACTACCATCTGTTTTTAAGTGTAAACGGGATGATTGTGAGATAAAAATCACCCCCACAGATAATCGCTGTTTGTTAGTGAATTTAGTCCAACCTGCAAATGTTGGCTCTTTTATATCTCTGACCCTGCATAAACGGGTTACAATTTAATTCTTGACGTGAAAAAGTCAAAAATAGTGCCAGGGGTAAAACGAATTAAATTAAAGCACACATAGTATGTCACTCCATTAGTAAGAGATATCATGACATAATTCTCTCCTCAAGCCAACGTTCAATTTTAAAGAAACATCAGTGCTACAGTTTGTAAGGAATGTCCACATTCCAATCATAAGCTCAGTTCAACAAGGTAATTATCAGACATTAAAGGGGCACTGTGCTCAGGAGCAGAATGTTTGGTAAACAAACAAGAAAGTGTCCCAACACACAACATAAGTCATGTTGAAATGTGTTGTGGCATTGCTTGTGTATGAGATAATGGTGACAAGACTCCCTTCAGGCTATTTTCTTTGCTCAAAATAAAATTATTGCCAAATGTCTTATCATGAAAGCATTGAATATGAAAATGGACAATCAACTATACACACTTTCTGTACATTTTCATAAGCTTTCCACTAAAATGCTATCATTTTCAAACTTACACAGATATAATTGCTGTTTTGAATCATACTGAAATGCTGTTTTGGGAAAACAATTTGACCATGGAATTGTTTGAATTTGTTTCTGGCTTACTGCCCCCATGGGGAGTTCTTCCCTTCCTCCCGCAACACTCTTTGGCTCCCCTAATGGCTTATTGAGAAAATGCACCATCCAGCGTCGTACTCAGCCGCAAAGACCAGGTAAGTCCAGTTTTGATCCTCATTTGGTCCCAAGCTAGTTAATCTCAGGTGAAATGGCATTTTGAGTGTTGGAGGAGGTATGGGAAAATCAGCTAAAATTTTTATTGCTCCTGATGAAAAGAGAATGTGCATGATCAGGTGAGGACAGGATAGGACATAGCTGTGAAGGCCCTCGACACTCACTGTTTAGGTTGGAATGATCACTTGGATGAGGTACTGGTGAGCTGCCAGTTACCTGTGCAACCATACCCAGGCAAGGAGTCAACATCTTCAAGATGGGAGGGGAGGTTCTTTTTAACGCAGAAGTTTGTTAGGACATGGAAACAGTGGTGGAAGCCGAACCTATAATAACTTTCAAAAGGGAAGTGGATTAATATTTGAAAAATAAGTGTTAAAAAGGGTATGGGAGAAGGGGCAGGGGAATGGATCTAAGTGTATATCTGTTTCCAGAGTCAGCACAGGCAGAGTGGGCCAAATGGCCCCCTGCTGTGTTGTAAAAGTCTCCGGCTCTGTGATTCTAAAAGAGCAGAAAACTGAAACAGAAAACAGCACCATCTCTCCTTCAATGAGTGAACAGAAATCACCACACTGACCAGCAAGTTCCTGAATGCCACCTGCAGGATGTGAATCATTTGCTGGTAGCACCAATTGCTACCAGTGCTGAGCTTCAAGTGACAGGTTGTAAATTATTTGAATCCCCGATCATTCAGCTTCCAAGCAAAGTCTAAAAACACCAATAAAAGTTTATTGCACCTGTTAGTTTAGGTCTGAACTCGGTTGAGATCTCAGTCTAATGGAGAAAATCTTAAATGACACTAGCACAAAATCAACAATTAAAATCTTGCTTTAAAATATTCCCCGATGTCAACAAGTCAGATTTCATTAAATGTCTGGTGTTGTCCAGTTTGAGAACGGGTGATTAGATGGTGTAATTCATAGATCACTACAAGTGGAAATTACCTGCGTATGACCTCAGCCTGTGCAGTCTTTTTCCTGCCCTGAACCCATGCCACTCAGATAGCCAAGAGACATCCTGGCGCCAGCAACCCACAATAACTAGTGTTGCCAAAGTACTAAACAGCCCTTCCCTGCTCATATCATCCCTCAATTGCAATTGCTTGCAAGATAAGAAAAGATAATTATCGGAGAGTTGATAAAGTAAAAGTTTGCTCAAATTTTATGATGTGGCCAGACAGCTGTTAGCTTCTGCTGACAAACAGTGTTGAAATTAGTGGGCAATTAACACCACTAAACAAGCAAAGGTGAGGCGCTTAACAGCAGTACATTGCAACACCTGTAAAGTAAGCCATGCCTAGACAAGATGGGGTGTTCGGTTCAATTTATTTTTGATTTATTATTTTTGAGGGTGGAGCCAGCACTATCTATGCAAGGTGTAAATCCTTTACGAATAGCCGATACTTTGTACTGTCATTTGTACTGTAATAAGCTGATGCATGATACTTGGCATGACACAGTATGTAAGGTCCTTACTCATAAAACTAAATAAATTCCAAAAATAGATTTGAGCAATAACTGTTGAAGTATATTTACAGTACATCCCTTTTTAGCACAATCAAAGCTCTTATTGCCGTGCTACTGATAGCATTGTACAATGGATAGTATTGGTTGAACTCTAAGACATGATACAAGAGTTTAAATAATTTGTTTTTTTGCCTCCAATATATTACTGACCATTGACAAAGTGCACATGTGCATATACATATTTATGATTCCATACACACAATGGAAATAGTAAAACATTCTCCAGAGCCATCCATAATGTGACTTGTGCAGTTCACAAAACAATTTTCCTTATGAGTGAAAATAAATATAGATTATATTTGTATCTGTTTCACTCCATTGACTTGTTGTAGATAAAGGTATAGCAAAGTCTTGGCTCATTTTAATCACAGTTGCCACATTTTACTTTAATTATCCATCTTGGTAAAAACAAAATTGCCTTCCAGAATTACCACTTTTAAACACTGAAAAGAAATGGGCGAACTAATGTACTAATGCACTGTACATTACAGCATCACACAATGTCAAAATTAGTCAGAATAACAACCCAATCAATCATCCACATGTCTATGACTGAACTTCTAATGACACCACAACTTCTACCAACTATAAGTTACACAGAACGGGATAAGTCTAGGATATGGCTCTCAAGAAGGAAAGAACTTGCACTTTTATAGAGCCTTTCATGATCTCAGCACATCCCAAAACACTTTACAGCCAATGAATTATTTGTTGAAGTGTAGTCACTGTTGTAATATAGGCAACATGGCAGCCCAAACTGCACAGAACAAGATCCCACACATAGCAATGGGATCATGACCAGATAATCTGTTTTAGTGATGTTGGTTGAGGGATAAATAATGGACAGGACTTCACACTGCTCTTCTTTGAAAAATGCTACCATTGCAACATTTAATTCTTTCTGAATTGATTCCAAGATTTTTACCTCCACTACTCAATCCAAAAGTCAATTCTGTGTATTGAGCACTCTTTGTGTGAAGAACTTAATTACAACAGCTCTTATTTTGTCTTTTACTCATTGACCCTGTCTCTCCTTGTTCATTTGCCATTAGTCTGAAATATACTGCTAAATTTACCTTTTCCATATCAATAACAACCCTACCTACCTCTGTTAGATTGCCTCTCAGTCTCAAGCCTTTCAATACTGAAAAGCCCAAGTTTCTCCAGTCTTTCCTCATAAGTCAGACCTTTGACACAGAGGGATCAGCCTTGTGATCTTCGCTTGAATGTATCCCTTGTGTCTTAGTGACTAGAAATGGACACAGTACTCAAGGTGTGATCTGACCAGAGAACTAAACAGCTTGATCATGACTTTCTCTGACTTTTATTCCACTGTTTTGGCAACATAGTACAGCATTTTGTTGGCTTTGACGAAAGCTGCTCTGCACTGGTTGGACATGTTGGGGTCTATTTTCACTTTTGGATGAGTGACCTGCAGAGCTCGTTAGTCACCCACCCATTCTGGTGGCGAAGAGGTCCCTCGATCCCAAACCCTCTACCCCTGCCCAATTTTGAATCTGGCAGGTGAGCTGCAGGACACCAAACAGACATCCTGGGCCAGCTCGCCAGATTGAGGCTTCAAGACATTTGGCATATGTAATCCATGTGTCCCAAGAGTCAAACTTGCCATCTGATTTGCATCTCAAAAACCATAAGGATGCTGCAAAGTATCCTAGAAAACGACCACACAGACCTGTTTTCTGACAGTGGCCATATACCATTGTTTCTTGAACAGTCGCCCTTTCAGTTAATAAAAGGTGATGCAACTCTTGCAGCTGTATAAATGGCAAAATGTAGGCGGTGAATGATACATTCCACTTGAATGAAAGCTCCGCAATTGAACACATTTTATCTGCCTCTCCTTTGGTCCTGGATGCCAGTGTTCATATTATTAGGTGCTGATGCGTATTCAAAACAGGGCATGTGTTACCAATTTATTGCATACTTTGCGACCCTAAGTCTCTACCTAGTGGTTGGAAGGAAAGTCCAAGTTGTGCAGAAGAGAAGGCTGAAGAGTGACCTGATAGAGGTCTTTAAGATGGTGAAGGGGTTCGATAGAATAGTTGTAGAGAAGCTGTTGCCACTTATGGCGTGTCCAAAGCTAGGAGCTATCAATATAAGAATGTCAGTAAGAAATTCAATAAGGAAATCAGGAGAAACATCTTTACTCCGACATTGGTGAGAATATGGAACTTGCTACCATAAGTAGTAGTTGATGCAAATAGCATAGATATATTTAAGGGGAAGCTAGATAATTACATGAGGGAGAAAGGAATAGAAGGGTATGATGATTTGGGTGAGATGAAGTAGGGTGGGAGGAGGCTCGTGTGGAGCATAAACACCGGCACAGACCTGATTCTGTGCTGTAAACTCTGTGTAATTATATACAAGGTATTTAGTGTAGAGGTGTTTTCTTTTACTTCAGCTGATAGTTCTGTCCAAATGCTGCCACTCTGCTGTAGGACAGATTACAGGAGCTGGCAGAGGTCCATGAAATGCAACATTCCCACACACTGTTCCTCTGTGAGATCCAAGAGCTGGCATATCTGTTGTACTCATTGTACAATTAGTAAAGGCAGGGGCTTGCAGCTATGCTCAGGATCATCATCTCCTGCTCCTCCACCTTCAAAGTGTACAGCAGTTGCACGCTAACCATGAGACCCATGAACAGAGTGCTTAGTGAAATTCTCTGAAAATTCCTTCAGCTCACTCCAATCTGCTCACCCCTCATACTTCTCTAGCTCCCTCTATGGATTTTTTGCCTGCTTCAAATGTTGCCAATTAGTGTAATGAAGTTGTGGCTAAGCAAATTTGGCATGTTTCCTCTAATTGGTCTGTGTATCACGGTGCATTACTCCTGCTTATTTCCAAGAAAAAATTGCAGAACACTGACAAAAATAGTGCATGCCCCATTAACGCAAAATCACAAATTTGCTCCATACTAACAAACCGTTCGTGCACGTGCTATCTCAAATGCTCCAATGAATTAAACCCCTACGTGTATTAAACTTGACAATGGCTAACACAAACTTAACAGCTTGTAAAGTAATTGACGTGGAACAGAAACTGCCTGGATTGTCTGATCAAAACAAGGGAAAGCCATAATGCCGTCACACCTCATGGGGCCGAAATTGATGAACTTACCGCCCACAGCCGCTGACATTCCTCGGCTCGAATCGCCCAGTGCCGCTCTCGACGTAGCCTGGAGCGGGCAGGAGGGGAGAGCCACCGGGAAGCGCCCGCCGACGTCAGCAGACGGCCGATGCGAAGAAGTAGACTCCCGCCCGCCGAGATGCCAGATTGATGCGGGCAGGAGTCGGCTGGAGTCAGCGGTAGGACAGCGGTGGACCGCTGGGTCGAGGCTGCTCTGTCCTCGACGGTAAGTGTGAAGATGGAGGAAAGCAGGTTAGTGCTAGTTTTTAAATCTATTTCTTTACAGGGACTTACCTGTATGGGGTCCCCTGAAGGTTGTCAGATGTTTTTTTTCTGATGCTTTTTAATTTTAGATGTTTGACCCTCCGTGAGCCCGACTCCATCCTCGGAGGCACTTGGGCGACAAGTTGAGAATGAGACCTCCCGCCCACTGCCGCCCAGATTGGCGGCGTACGTCGCTGCTTTGCCGTCCGTCCACCTTCAAGGGACCTGGTCCATGACAACCCCACCCAAAGAACCGTCAGGGACCTCGGTGGCCATTGGCAGTCCTTTGGGCGGCACTCGGGCGGTCGGAGGCCTTCATCAAATTCCGGCCCTAAAACTCTCAAAATGTGGAAATAGTCTTCCACAAGATATCTATACTAATGGCACTAAGGCCTTGTTTCTTTGAACTGAATGAATGGTTCACACATATTCATTTCTCCATAGACCACGCAGAAAGATACTGTTGGTCCTTTTCATAAACAATGTATCTTAGATGAACGAGTTATTTAAAACAAACCGAAAAATGTAAGTGGATTATATTATGCAGCAGCCAAGCAAACATTGACATGACATTTTCAGACCAAAAGAGAAAAAACAATTGCAAATACTAGGGACCAGAATTTTCCGTGGATATGATGGTGTACTCTCATTTGAAAAGGACTGCAAGATCGGGATTTCGACATGCGCTTGCGCTAGCGCTAAATCCTGAGCTTGCCATTTGACAGATTATCCACTCTGCCTTGGAAATCCCAATTGCTAGTGCAAAGTTGGGCTGATTGCCCACCAACTGCGTACGAAGATTTTACGGCTGATGCAAACAGGGGCAGGGCCTGTTTGCATCAGCGTAAGGGGATACCTCAAAAGATCCAAAGCATCCTTTGGCATGTATTTAGCTTACTTAGCTCACGTCAGAATGAAATTGTTAGTTTGTTTTGTCTGCACATTTTATTGAAATCCCTACGTTGAAGCTTGGTGCTGCCATTTTGCCAGATTTTTGTGTGGGGCAATCTGAATTCAACCGATACTAAATCCCAAATAAAGAATGAAATGTTAAACCTAACTATATATTTATATCTTACTTCCTGACATTAAAGCTTTCAAGGTCACCATATGGTGCTGCTGTCATTGACCGTGCCTATTGTGTGAGTGGATTCTGTGGGTCAGGTGCCAGTCTGCACCTTCCTTTCTCCTCTGTCGCCTTACTCCCCCATGTATTGTTATTATGTCCTATGTAACTCTGTAACTTTATTCCCTGTACTAGTTGTCATATCCCATTGAACAGCCTGTAAAAGCCTGATGCTGGTTCCCACATATCTGTCCACTGATTGGAGCAGCAGACCCATGTGAGCCCAGGTACGCTTTTGCACATGCTGCGTCCCTGGGATCCGTCGGCCATTACGCTGCACTCGAGTGCGCAACATCACAGAGCAAGTTCGCGAAGGAGAGCCTCCATTAGGTAAACATGAATTCTACTTGGATGCCGGCAGTGTACTTCGTAGGTACTCTGCCGACCGCAAAATACAGGCCGTTAAATGAAAATGCTGGAAATGCACAGCAGAACCAGTATATGCAAAGATATATGAAAAAAGATAGTTTAACATATTGGGTCAAGAGCCTTTGTCAAAAGGGACTCCACCAAACCATTTTGGGGGAGAAATTCCCCAGCACCCCGGCACGCAAGTCCCACCCCAGCTGCGAAATGGCAGTTACCGCTCCTCAAAGGAAGTGGAGCGCAATCTCGTTCTGGCGGGTTCCACGGCGCTACTGGGACGCATTGGTCAGCACTATGCAGCTGCTCGATTAAGCACTGAAACGTTTCAAAACTCCCCCCCCCCCCTTTGGTTAAAGGGGAGGGCCGCTGCGCACTCTGCCAGGCCTCTGATGGTCTCCACTGGGCCACCATGATTGCGGCCCGGACCACGCAAGGGGAGAAGATGGCGGTGCGAGGCGCTCCCCGTCTACCCTTTAACTTCCACCCCGCAAGTGGAGGTCGGCCTGCTTCGCAACCCGCGAGGCTGGCGATGACATCACTCGTGGCAGCCTCATGGGGCGGTTGGGGTCGGCACACAGCGCTAATGGGTTGCCGCGCACGCCGTTTACATCGGTTGCACGGTGGCAAAGGGCACTAACAGCGGGGCACTAACAGCAGGGCGCGCCGCTTCTGTGGCAGCACCTCTGCTAACTCCTGCGCAATTTCACGGGAACCGGTAACACACATCCCACCACCCCCACCGCACAAAAACAGTTTTGCGTCCTGTTAGCCCCCGCCGGAAGTGCTAACGGCGTCGCAAAACAGGGAAATTTTGACCACTTCTTTTCTCCTTTCAGGTGCTAGTGAACCTATGTTTTTTCAGAATTTTCTCTTATTCTTTGGCATAGAAACATAGATATAGAAAATAGGAGCAGTAGTAGGCCATTCGGCCCTTCGAGTCTGCACCACCATTCAATATGATCATAGCTGATCCTCTATCTCAACACGATATTCCCACTTTTTCCCCATACCCCCTAATGCCTTTTGTTTCTAGATCTATCTATCTCCCTCTTAAATATATTCAGTGGCTTGGCCTTCTGTGTTAGAGAATTCCACAGGTTCACCACCCTCTGAGTGAAAACATTTCTCCTCATCTCGGTCCTAAATTTCCTATCCCGTATCCTGAGACTGTGACCCGTTGTTCTCGACTTCCCAGCCAGGTGAAAAATCTTCCCCGCATCCAGTCTATCCAACCCAGTCAGAATTTTATACATTTCAATGAGATCCCCATTCATTCTTCTAAACGCTATCCAATCTCTCCTCAAACGACAGTCTGCCATCCCAGGAATCAGTCTGGTGAACCTTTGCTGCACTCCCTCTATGGCAAGTATATCATTTCTTAGGTAAGACCAAACTGCACACAATATTCCAGGTGTGATCTCACCAAGGCCCTGTATAACTGTAGGAAGACATCCTTGCTCCTGTACTCAAATTCTCTTGCAATGAAGGCCAACATACCATTTGCCTTCCTAACTGCTTGCTGCACCTGCATGTTTGCTTTCAATGACTGGTGTACAAGGACACCCAGCTCCCTTTGTACATCAACACTTCCCAAGCCATCACCATTTAAATAATACTTTGTCCTTATGTTTTTCCTACCAAAGTGGATAACTTCACATTTATCCACGTTATACTGCATCTTCCATGTTTTTACCCACTCACTCAACCTATCTAAATCGCCTTGCAGCACCTTTGCATCCTCCTCACAACTCACAATCCCACCTAGTTTTGTGTCATCAGCAAACTTGGAAATATTACATTTGGTTCCCTCATCCAAATCATTTAAATATATTGTGAATAGCTGGGGCCCAAGCACTGATTCCTGTGGTACCCCACTAGTCACTGCCCGCCACCCCTACTCTCTGTTTCCTGTCAGTTAACCAATTTTCAATCCATGCCAATACATTACCCCCACTCCTATGTGCTGTAATCTTGCACACTAACCTCTTATATGGGACTTTATCAAAGGCCTTCTGAAAATCCAAAAACACGATATCCACTGGTTCTCCCTTACTATTCTATCAGTTACATCCTTAAAAAATTCCAGTGGGTTTGTCAAACATGATTTTCCTTTCATAAATCCATGTTGACTTTGTTTAATCCCATTGATATTATCTAAGTGTGCCGTTATCACATCTTTTATAATAGACTCCAGCAGTTTCCCAACTACTGATGTCAGGCTAACCGGTCTGTAGTCCCCCCTTTTCTCTCTCCCTCCTTCTTTAAATAGTGGGGTTACATTTGCCACCCTCCAAACTGCATGAACTGTTCCATAATCTATAGAATTTTGGAAGATGACAACCAATACATCTACTATTTCCACGGCTACCTCTTTTAGTACTCTGGGATGCAGATCATCAGGCCCTGAGGATTTATCTGCCTTCAGTCCATTAGTTTCTCCAGCACTATTTTCTTACTAATTATCATTTCCTTTAATTCCTCTTGCTCACTAGACCCTTGGTTCCCTAGCATTTCTGGGATGTTATTTCTGTCCTCTTCCGTGAAGACAGAACCGAAGTATTTATTTAATTGTTCTGCCATTCCTTTGTTCCCCATTACAAATTCTCCCATTTCTGTCTGTAAAGGATCTCTATTTGTCTCCACTAATATTTTTTTTTATGTACTTGCAGAAACTTTTGCAGTCGTTTTTTATGTTTCTTGCAAGTTTACTCTCATACTCTATTTTTCCCCTCTTAATCAATCTCTTGGTCCTTTTTTGGTGAATTCTAAACTGCCCCCAATCCTCAGGCTTGCTACTTTTTCTGGCAACTTTGTATGACTCCTCTTTGGATCTAATACTATCCTTAATTTCTTTTGTTAGCCATGGTTGGGCCACTTTTCCTTTTGTGTTTTTACGCCAGAAAGGAATGTATAACTGTTGTAATTCATGCATTCGTTCCTTAAATAGTAGCCATTGCCTATCCACCAGCATGCCTTTTAATGAATCTTCACAATCTATCATAGCCAATTCATTCCTCATACCTTCATAGTTTCTATTGGATTTAGGACCCTAGTTTCGGATTGGACTACTTCACTTTCCATCTTAATAAGAAATTCAATCATGTTATGGTCACTCTTCCCTAAAGGACCCCGCACAACAAGACTGTTAATTAACCCCTTCTCATTACACAATACCCAATCTAGGGAGAGCCTGTTCCCTAGTAGGATCCTCAACATACTGGTCTTAAAAACCATCTCGTACACACTCCAGGAATTCATCTGCCACAGTATTATTACTAATTTGGTTTGGCCAGTCTATATGTAGATTAAAGTCAACTACGATTACTGTAGACTCTTGCTACTTGCATTTCTAATTTCCTGTTTGATGCCGTCCCCTACACTACCACTACATTTTGGAGGCCTATAGACAACTCCCACCAATGTTTTCTGCCCCTTGGTGTTCCTTAGCTCCACCCAGTCTAATTCTACATCTTGATTTTATGAGCCAATATCCTTTCTCACTATTGCTCTGATTTCATCCTTTACTGACAACGCCACACCATCTCCTCTTCCTTTTTGCCTGTCCTTCCTAAATATCGAATATCCTTGGATATTCAGTTCCCAACCATGGTCACCCTGCATGCAATCATGTCTCCGTAATTGCAACTATATCATTTCCGTTTACATCTATTTGCGCTGTTAATCTGTCCACCTTATTACAGACGCTTTGTGCATTCAGATACAATGCTTTTAAATTTGTCTTTTTAACATTATTGGACATCTTAACATTATTTTGTACTATAGCCCTATTTGCCTTATCGCTATTTCTTCTTACCTGGACCCTATTTGCTCGTGCACTCTTTTGTTTGTATGTTCTGTCCCTTCCTGACATAATCTGGTTATCCTTACCACACTGACTTTCCTGCATTGCTTCCTTTGCTTTTCTCTTTAGCTTTCTAGATTGCTCTCTACTGCGACTGTCCTCCCCCATCACCGCTAGCCGCCCCCCAACCCCCGCCCCTCCTCCCCCCCACCGCCGCCACTTATTTAGTTTAAAGCTCTATCTACCTCCCTAGTTAATCGGTTCGCTAAAACTCTGGTCCCAGCATAGTTCAGGTGTAGTCCGTCCCCACGGAACAGCTCTCTCTTTATTAAAATTATTAATTTTCACGTAATAATACTAATAACTTTTATTTATATCGCGCCTTTAATGCAGTAAAACATCCCAAGGCGCTTCACAACAATTGTACAACACATTAGATATTGACCATTGAGGGAAAGAGAGAAAAAGCGTGAGAAACAAGTGTAAAAAGAGGTTAAAGACTCGGGTCCGAAGCGGCAGCCAAAATCCGCACTCAGATAGACACAGGTGAAAAGAAAAAAAAAGACATTCAAGTTATATTGTAAATAATACAATAAGTATACAATAGTAAAAGTACAATAAAGATTAATTATAATTAAACAAAATTAAATAATATATACCATAATTATAAATTAAGTTAAAATTCAAAAATCAACAATTGAATCAAATTAAATCAGTTATTAGCTTTCTTTAAGATTCATTCCCTGTCCAGTTAATATAGAAGAACCAATCACTGTCCTCCATCCTTGTAATGTCATAATTTTATTACTTTTTATTTCTCATTTTGTCCTCTTGATAGGACCTGTAATAGCTCCAGGCTCGAGCTGCCTCCGTTGTCAGTAAAACGCTGATGATTAAATCTCTCTCCAGTTGCTCAAGGCTTGAGCTGCCTCCATTGTCAGGGAGACACTGATGTTTAAATCTCCCTCCAGCTGCTCGAGGTTTGAGCTGCCTCCGTTGTCAGGGATATGCTGATGTTTAAACTCCCTTCAGCTGCTCCAGGCTCGCAGTATCTCTGTTGTCAGGGAAATGCTTATTAAAAACACATAAACAAAATATTTAAAGTTTTGTGAAGTTTGAAGAGCCAATTGTAGTTGAAATGTTTTTAACTGAATAAAACTTTGATAATAAACAGCTTATATGAAAGAAATGGCAAAATTATTTTAAAATGGCTTGATTTTTATAAAGATAGCTAAAGTGAGTGGGCAAAAATTTGTCAGATGGAGTATAATGTGGGATACTGTGAGGTTATCCACTTTGGCAGAAATAATAGAAAAGCAAATTATAATTTAAATGGAGAAAAATTGCATAGTGCTGCAGTACAGAGGGACCTGGGGGTACTTGTGCATGAAACACAAAAAGTTAGTATGCAGGTACAGCAAGTAATCAGGAAGACAAATGGAATGTTGGCCTTTATTGCAAGGGGGATGGAATATAAAAGCAGAGAAGTCCTGCTACAATTGTACAGGGTATTGGTGAAGCCACACCTAGAGTACTGCGTACAGTTTTGCTCTCCGTATTTAAGGAAGGATATACTTGCAGTTGGATGCAGTTCAGAGAAGGTTCACTCGGTTGATTTTCGAGATGAGTCTAGGTTGAGTAAGTTGGAATTCAGAAGAATGAGAGTTGATCTTATTGAAACTTATAAGATAACAATGGGGCTTGACAAGGTGGATGCAGAGAGGATATTTTCACTCATAGGGGAAACTCAAACTCGGGGACATAGTCTCAGGGGCCACCCATTTAAAACTGAGATGAGGAGGAATTTCTTCTCTCAGAGGGTTGTAAATCTATAGAGTTCTCTGCCCCTGAGAGCTGTGGAGGTTGGGTCCTTGAATATATTTAAGGCAGAGATAGGCAGAATTTTGAACGATAAAGGAGTAAAGGGTTATGGGGAGCGGGCAGGGAAGTGGAGCTGAATCCATGATCAGATCAGCTATGATCTTATTAAATGGCGGTGCAGGCTCGAGGGGCCGAATGGCCTAATCCTGCTCCTATTTCTTATGTTCTTATAAGTGAATAAACAATATGACCTCACCACGCAATTTTATTAAAGACATCGAAATAAACCATTCTTCAATCTCTGTTTCTGTCCACTTGATAATCATTTGCAAAGCCAGTGCCAGACAGGCCCAGAAACATTAACTCAGGCCTTCCTAGACATAATCGTGGCAAATTAACACATAAAAGATCTGTGTCTTCCTCCGTCGTGGGGCATTTACACCCCTTGTTTGGAGCACAATTTCATATATTTATTAACATATCCATTTGAATGAAATTAGTATCTCTCCCCTTATTAGTTACAAAGTAAACAGAAATAATTCTAAGGTTATTCCTATCTACTTCAATTGTTTTCCTACTTAACTGGAGAATCTAACCTTTGTACCAAAACAAGGAGATAGATGTTCACATTGTCTATAATCTGAGAAATGAAGTGAGCTCACTATATAAGGAACAGATAAAGGATCAAAAAGGATCTAATCAGGTGGTCATGGTATTTTCTCTCTTATTGAGTCAGGTGTGATACCATTGTGTTGCACCACAAAATTATCTAACTGTCTACATTCCTCTGACTTTCATAATTCATTGAATATCCTCTCTAGCTCCTCAGGAATTTCCATTGGGTGGGTAAGAAACTAAAGTTCTATCGAGGTGGCTAAGCTTTCATGGTCAAATATGACACTAGACAGCCTCTCAGTTGGAAATAGATTATATTGGTATTCAAGATGCCTTACCATTTCAAAAGGCTACGAGGCCGAAATTCCCTGTCCCCGAAGGGACAGCTCCCGCGGAGTTTGGGCGGCCGATCGAAAAAAATCGCTAGGCCGCCGCTGTCAGGTGATTTTCCCTCCACGAGCCATATTCAGCTCGGGGGAGCTTTGAGCTGTGCGCACTTCCACCGGAAACTATAGGGTGAAGCCCTTGCAAAGTAGGTTTCCAGTGTTGAGCTCAGCAGCGTACAGGCCGCTTTTCACCAACAAAAAGGTATGACTTCTTCAGGCAATGCTCCAGTGAGGTATTCGAGTCGGTGTTCGAATGCGTCACCGCTGGAGTTTTGCCACGATCGGGGCCCTTTGGTAGGGAAATAGTTTTATTAATTTTACTGTTTTTATGTCAGATTCCATCATCCACAGTATTTAGCTTTTCATATAGTTTTATTAAATGTTTTGGCTCCATTAAACCTGCTGAGTGCCACTCAGAGATTTGCACATACTTTTGTACAACTTTCAGCTCTGACTCTTTAGTGGATGACTGTGGGCTACAGAGACCTGCTTGGCAGGATTCACCCTGAGGATGGGAGGAGTGTTGGGAGGGCAACACGTGGTACACTGGCTCAGAAGCAGGGCGGCACACAGGAGAAGGCATCGCCTTCAGCACTGTGCAGACAGGCAGCGGGCAAGGGAGGCAGCAGCCATGATTTGTTCATTCTGCACCAGACCAGTGTGCCTGCCATCTTGACCGACCTGAATCAGGATTGCGGTTGGCTGCTTGGGAACAAGGGATATCCCTTGTCCACTTTGCTGCTCACTGAACTGCGGAACCCCAGGACAGCACCAGAGCATGCATACAATGACGCTCATTGTGCCATCAGGTGCATCATCGAGCAGTGCATAGGCATCCTTAAGCAGAGGTTCTGGTGCCTGGACTGCTCTGGTGTCACCTTGCAGTACTCTCCTCAATGGATCTCCATAATCGTCATGGTCTGCTGTATGCTGCACAACCTGGCCATCATGAGGGGACAGCTGCTGGAGGTTGTGCCAGCAGTACCTCCTGAGAAGAAGGGGGAGGATCCCCGTCGCCCCAAAGCTAGGAGACGTCAACCCATTGCCACCCTGGAAGGGCTGGGTACAGACTGGCCAGCAACCTCCTGGGCGGGAGCGTCCTCACATATAAAGAGATGCCTGACACCTCCCCTGCAATGTCCCTCCATGCATTATGTACTGCCCATCTGCCAGGTCGCCCCATGTCAGGAAAAAGTATTCTTCTTCTGTCCTCCACACCGTCCATCACACCGTCCATCAATGTCTCCAGCTCCATATCAGTGAACCTGTTGGCTCTCCTTGCACCTCTTACACCAGCCATCCATCCAACCTCCTTCCCCCCTCAGGGCCTTGCTGCAAACTTTGGTCTTTAAAAAGCCGAGAGAGCAGCTAGCTCATTAGAAACCCTAAACTGCATGCTGAATTTCTCAGTGGTGATAACGCTCAAATTAAGACAGTAATACTGCTAAAAAAAATCCACTTTGGAAGGGTTCATTAGTGCTAGAATCTATTTGTTCACTTTTGGAGCTGATGATGGGGTGGCCCACCCATGAAAACATTTCGGCGCTAATGGTGGGTGGAGCACCAACTTTCCAGTGGTACTGAATTTTGGGCCCTACGTATTTGCTTGAAACATTAAAGCTCAGTGAATAAGTCCTTCGAATCACCAGCTGCAATGGCAAGTGGATAGACCGAAAGAAGTAAAGGCTTCCAAAATGCAAACCAATTGCAAGAACTCATGCACTATGTTGTAATAGAAAGTAGGATTGCACCATGGATTACCCAGATACCGAGGTTGTGATCTAGTATATCATTGTGAAGAGATACGTAGCAGAGGCTAGGCATGACCCCAGAAGGAAAGAAAGTCAAAGTGAGTAGGATATAAGTTGGTTATGGCACGTTTTTGGGCACGTAAACAATGGCGTGCCATCAGCTTGAACCCAAACTATTACACTATTTGCATGAGCTGCAAGCGCCTCCACAGGAAGCTCCCCCATCTTAAGGAAATTAATTTTATGTTGCTTGCCTTGTTAGCAGTGGCCCTACCGTAAGCCCTGGAAGGAGGGATGGAACGGAAACAGTTGGGGGTGGAGGGGCGATCACTCCTGCTTCTCCCGGCACCACAGGAACAATTTAGGAAAAGGAATTCTGAATGGAGCAGACTGTGCTGTGCTCTGCTGACCATAATGCAATTTAGCATGGGTTGATGCGGCCCCTCATTTACATATGTAAGGCGCCGAATGCCTGTTTTAGGCAGCTGCCAGGAACGTCTAAAAAATGGTCTGACCCAATATCAGGTCAGATGTCTTTCAAGCGATGGACGTTCCTTTTTACTTTGACTTGTTACTGCCCTTATTACCTCTCACATTTTAATCTAGGAATACATCTGGCAGCATGAGGCTCTCTCAGAGGTCTAAATAAATCATTCTGCTTTGGAATGGAAAGTTTCTCTTAATACGGCCACCATGTATTTGTTGGAAGATATACAATTTCAATTGTAGATTAAGGTGAAGGACCAAATATGAACATTGAAGTCTCAGAAGAAATTTTGTTTCACTGGTGAATTATGCAATCAGTCAGGCAGGAAGGTCCAGCCAGAAAAACTTCAGCTTGGCCCCACTGATTATGAAAGGGGTCTATCACAAGCAGAATTTCTTTCCATCAAAGTGTTTCATTTCAGAATGATAGTATAGAGGGAGTGCCATTTTCAGAACTTAATATTGAGTCAATATGCACTCCACTTCACAACTTCACATGTATCAGAAAGTGGGGCTGCTTTCAGAAGCACATTTCCATTTTCAATTGAGAATATTCAAACAATGTCATTGAAACATATAACATTCTTAAAGGGCTTGACAGGTTAGGGTAGTTGCTGGAAGAATGGTTTCCCTGGCTGGCGAGTCTAGAACTAAGGGTCACAGTCTCAGAACAAGGGCTCGACCATTTAGAACTGAGATGAGGAGAAATTTCTTCACTCAACAGGTTGTGAATCTTTGGAATTCTCTACCCCAGAGAGCTGTGGATGCTCAGTCATTGAGTATATTCAAGACAGAGTATATCCAAGGGTATTCAACATTCAGGGAGGATAGAATAAAAGGAAAAGGAGGTTGGGTAGCATTGCTGGTTAAAGAGGAGATTAATACAATAGTTAGGAAAGACATTAAGCTTGGATGATGTGGAATCTATATGGGTAGAGCTGCAGAACACCAAAGGGCAAAAAACATTAGTGGGAGTTGTGTACAGACCTCCAAACAGTAGTAGTGATGTTGGGGAAGGCATCAAACAGGAAATTAGGGGTGCATGCAATAAAGGTGCAGCAGTTATCATGGGTGACTTTAATATGCATATAGATTGGGCTAACCAAACTGGAAGCAACACGGTGGAGGAGGATTTCCTGGAGTGCATAAGGGATGGTTTTCTAGACCAATATGTCTAGGAACCAACTCGGGGGAGGCCATCTTAGACTGGGTGTTGTGTAATGAGAGAGGATTAATTAGCAATCTCGTTGTGCGAGGCCCCTTGGGGAAGAGTGACCATAATATGGTGGAATTCTACATTAGGATAGAGAATGAAACAGTTAATTCAGAGACCATGGTCCAGAACTTAAAGAAGGGTAACTTTGAAGGTATGAGGCGTGAATTGGCTAGAAAAATTAGCGAATGATACTTAAGGGGTTGACAGTGGATGGGCAATGGCAGACATTTAGAGACCGCATGGATGAACTACAACAATTCTACATCCATGCCTGGCGTAAAAATAAAAAAGTGAAGGTGGCTCAACCGTGGCTATCAAGGGAAATCAGGGATAGTATTAAAGCCAAGGAAGTGGCATACAAATTGGCCAGAAATAGCAGCGAACCCGGGGACTGGGAGAAATTTAGAACTCAGCAGAGGAGGACAAAGGGTTTGCTTAGGGCAGGAAAATAGAGTACGAGAGGAAGCTTGCAGGGAACATTAAGATGGACTGCAAAAGCTTCTATAGATATGTAAAGAGAAAAAGGTTAGTAAAGACAAACGTAGATCCCCTGCAGTCAGAATCAGGGGAAGTCATAACCGGGAACAAAGAAATGGCAGACCAATTGAACAAGTACTTTGGTTCGGTATTCACTAAGGAGGACACAAACAACCTTCCGGATATAAAAGGGGTCAGAGGGTCTGGTAAGAAGGAGGAACTGAGGGAAATCCTTATTAGTCGGGAAATTGTGTTGGGGAAATTGATGGGATTGAAGGCTGATAAATCCCCAGGGCCTGATGGACTGCATCCCAGAGTACTTAAGGAGGTGGCCTTGGAAATAGCGATGCATTGACAGTCATTTTCCAACATTCCATTGATTCTGGATCAGTTCCTATGGAGTGGAGGGTAGCCAATCCACTTTTTAAAAAAGGAAGGAGAGAGAAAACAGGGAATTATAGACCGGTCAGCCTGACATCGGTAGTGGGTAAAATGATGAAATCAATTATTAAGGATGTCATAGCAGCGCATTTGGAAAGAGATGACATGATAGGTCCAAGTCAGCATGGATTTGTGAAAGGGAAATCATGCTTGACAAATCTTCTGGAATTTTTTGAGGATGTTTCCAGCAGAGTGGACAAGGGAGAACCAGTTGATGTGGTGCATTTGGACTTTCAGAAGGCTTTCGACAAGGTCCCACACAAGAGATTAATGTGCAAAGTTAAAGCACATGGGATTGGGGGTAGTGTGCTGACGTGGATTGAGAACTGGTTGGCAGACAGGAAGCAAAGAGTAGGAGTAAATGGGGACTTTTCAGAATGGCAGGCAGTGACTAGTGGGGTACTGCAAGGTTCTGTGCTGGGGCCCCAGCTGTTTACATTGTAAATTAATGATTTAGAGGAGGGGATTAAATGTAGTATCTCCAAATTTGCGTATGACACTAAGTTGGGTGGCAGTGTGAGCTGCGAGGAGGATGCTATGAGGCTGCAGAGTGATTTGGATAGGTTAGGTGAGTGGGCAAATGCATGGCAGATGAAGTATAATGTGGATAAATGTGAGGTTATGCACTTTGGTGGTAAAAACAGAGAGACAGACTATTATCTGAATGGTGACAGATTAGGAAAAGGGGAGGTGCAACGAGATCTGGGTGTCATGGTACATCAGTCACTGAAGGTTGGCATGCAGGTACAGCAGGTGGTTAAGAAAGCAAATGGCATTTGGCCTTCATAGCGAGGGGATTTGAGTACAGGGGCAGGGAGCTGTTACTACAGTTGTACAGGGACTCTTGGTGAGGACACATCTGGAGTATTGTGTACAGTTTTGGTCTCCTAAGTTGAGGAAGGACATTCTTGCTATTGAGGGAGTGCAGCGAAGGTTCACCAGACTGATTCCCAGGATGGCGGGACTTACATATCAGGAAATACTGGATCAACTGGGCTTGTATTCACTGGAGTTCAGAGGAATGAGAGGGGATCCCATAGAAACGTTTAAAATTCTGACGGGTTTAGACAGGTCAGATGCAGGAAGAATGTTCCCAATGTTGGGGAAGTCCAGAACCAGGGGTCACAGTCTAAGGATAAGGGGTAAGCCATTTAGGACCGAGATGAGGAGAAACTTCTTCACCCAGAGAGTGGTGAACCTGTGGAATTCTCTACCACAGAAAGTTGTTGAGGCCAATTCACTAAATATATTCAAAAAGGAGTTGGATGTAGTCCTTACTACTGGGGGGATCAAGGGGTATGACGAGAAAGCAGGAATGGGGTACTGAAGTTGCATGTTCAGCCATGAACTCATTGAATGACGATGCAGGCTCGAAGGGCCGAATGGCCTACTCCTGCACCTATTTTCTATGTTTCTATGTTTGGGCACTAAGGGAATCAAAGTATTTGGGAATAGTGTGCGAAGGTGGAGTTGAGGTAAAAGATCAGCCACAATGTTATTGAATGAAGGAGCAGGCTCGAAGGGCCAAATGTCCTCCCCCTGCTCCTAGTTCTTATATTTTTATGTTCTCGTAGAATCATAGAAATTTACAGCACGGAAGGAGGCCTTTTCGGCCCATCGTGTCCGTGCTGGCCGACAAGCTTTCCAGCTGAATCCCACTTTCCAGCTCTTGGTCCGTAGCCTTGTAGGTTACAGCATTTCAAGTGCACATCCAAGTACTTTTTAAATGTGGTGAGGGTTTCTGCCTCTACCATCCTTTCAGGCAGTGAATTCCAGATTAGGGGTCGAATGTGAACATGGGCTCTGTCTGGACTGTTTGGATTTGGATAGCTCTGTCTCTTTAAGAAAATTATGTTACTCATTTGTGTATTAAAGCAAGTTTCCGGATAGGGACTGCTCTTCACATGGACAATACCATTTTGTCTGTCCAATGACAAAAGCCACCTCTATCTGTCTCACTGGGCTTGTAGTGCTGGCAGCTGCAAGGGAGTGACTGTCTCTTTTCTGAGTGCTTTACGCGTGAAGCATCTATTTTCACAGTCGTCTAGAGTGCATCCATTTATGGTTTTGGATTCCCCAGTGGGTAGCGAAGAGGTGGGATGGGTTATAATTCCATAACATTCAGTTCCCCAGCATTTAAGTGTTGCTGCTTACAACCAACAGTTAAAAAGAATACCTTTTCATTTAGTATGGATGATCTAAATTTCAGAATATCTGAATCCAAACCCAGATTCAAAGTCTTGGATCATCCAAATGGAATTGCTCATGGGTCGGTCATGTATAGTTGTAGACATCCTTTTAAATTGCTTTTAGTTGCACTGCAATTACATTCTTGTCTTCTTATTCTCATTAGCTCATGAAGAGGTTGCAAGCAGAGATACAGCACTCAGTTTAGGGCAACATATTTTCAGAATAATTCAATCACGTAACAAAGCACACATAAAGTTGTGACTGCCAGTCCGGTTAACCCATTCTAACAGTATTATATGCCACCAAATGCTGTGGCGTACATGAAGTTGGTGAATATTCCACGAGTGCTAAAGTTTCAGCAATGGAGTTTATACATGTGCTTATTGTGAGCAGACGGTGGTGGGCCTGGTTTGATTTTGCTTTGTTTTACGTAAATGGTGTTTGCGCAAGTTTGTGCAGTGTATCATTTTTATTCATTTTGGTGAGTGAGCTGATTTTTTCCATTGGTGATGCTTCAAACCACTAATGGACTGTCATGGTGAGGAAGTTGCCATGGTTATAAGCTGGCACTCAGTGACAGGTGAATCCAGCGCAAAGGTTTTGATTTTTAAACTGTCTATGTTGTAATGTGGGGATGTTATGTCATTTGCATGAAATATGCATGTCTGTGTGTGTGTGTGTGTGTGTGTATATGTGTGTGTGTGTGTGTGTGTCTGTGTGTGTGTGTGTCTGTGTGTGTGTGTGTGTGTGTGTAGCTACAGGCTGTTGGGTCCTATTACATTTTGTAAATCTACGTAATATAATTGTGGTTTAAAAAAAAAAATCAGGTTCTCCAATTAATCTTAGGAAATTCACAAAGTGGTTTGACCAAACCTATCCCCACATTCTCCCAGCCATTTCCAGTCTGGTGATGGGTGATGTAGGAAGAGATCCTGAAACTTGTGGTAGATACTTTGGAGACCAAACGGTTTAATTACTGTATATACAAACTGAAGGCATGTGCTCTATTTTTTAACAAACAAATGTGAACACCATTTTGGCATGGTCAGTGGCTTCAGATAGTGAGGTCAGCCTGGGGTAGGGGCATGATGATGGGGAGCCGATCGTCCAATCTGGTGTGTACAGTCGTGCCCCTGTTGGTATCCATTCATGGTATCACCCTCTACCTGTGTAAGTCTATTAATAATGAGACGTCATTGCCTCAAAAGGTGTTATCAAAACAGCGACTATCACACTGCTCCACAGGACTGGAACAATTGTTGTCTAAGGCAATTTCACCAATCAAAATTAGCAAGGGAATGACTTATAAAATGACAAACACTAATAATTGCATCGCTTATTAGGACAGCTTTACCACATGCTGCACATAGGCTGGATATAAGCCATTAGGTAAGTCACCATTACAGAACAACACATGTATTAATTCGAGTCAACTAACAATGGTAATCATAAAATAAATGTTTTGGTTATCATTTCTGTAAAACAAAACTCAGGTTCTTGGCATTTGGTAAGATAAAAAGGCATATGCTATTTTCTCCTTCTTCCCCCTCCCCGTTTTTTTTTCTTCTTAAAAAGCAACATCCAGGAAATGCATCTTTCCCTCCGCCTCCACTTTCCCCCTTCCTGAAACCAGTGATCATGCTGTGCCTAGTTTCACACGTGCCTGTACTTCTACATTCAAGTCGATATTATTCATGTGTGGGGCCTAGACTGTATGCTGACAGATTTTTGACTACATACGTCATCACAGCTTAGCCTGATTCTGTCCTCATCCAATATTCACACGCATATACTTTTTAACAGAGGACATTGGACATTGTTTGGGAGTTGAATTTTTAGTTGAGGAGATGCTAAGGCAATTGTCAACTTGGCTGAGATCAGCTAAATCTATATCCACCAGATCATAAACTTGGGATTGTTCTGGCCTGCATAGCCCAGTAACGTAATTGACATTTGCCTGTTGAACCATTAGGATGTTCACTCTGCTGATTCATTCAATGTTTACAGTCAGACCTAGATTCTGCATTGATTTGTATCGTTGACTGCAATATTCGTATTTTGAAAAATAAGTCTCAGCATCTTAACATTAGAGTAAACATTGAGAAATTTAAACTTTTGACATTGTTGCATATGCAATAATTCAAAAAGCTTAGTGCCGTGAACTCAATCAGGTGTGACCTGACTCTACTTTATTAGTTTTCAAAGTGAGGATTAAACACGGAGGCTTTCTTTATATACAAGGGCTGCACGTGTGTGTCTCTGGTCCAATGACCTCTGGCGGTCGCTCCCCCTGGTGGCAGGTAAATCCAGGCATACATACATTACATCATTCCCCCCCCTAAGATCTTGGTATCACTCCTAGTTACAAATTGAGACGGTGCGGGGCTTTCCACTCCCTAGTTGATCGTCTCAGTTCAATTCCAGATCTGGGTGAGCTCTCCTAGTCATTTATGACTTGAGGCTGGGTAGCCGATCTAATGGGAGTGGCAGTGTCCATGTTGGGGATTGATGGTCAAGATTCATTGACAACTGCAGGGTCTTCTGATGGCTGAATATGAATCGGTTGATCATTGATGGTGTCTATTTCAAGCTGTTTCGGTTCGTCTGTGTGCCACAATTTCGTCTGATCAATGTGCCTCCTGCATGTTTGCCCATCAGTGAGCCTGACAATAAGCATCCTGTTACCCTCCTTGGCCGTAACAGTGCCAGTGACCTACTTGGGGCCTTGACCATAATTTAGCACATACACAGGAACATTAATAGAGATGTCGCGTGATACGGCAGTTGCGATCATGATACCACTGCTGATGTTGACGTCTGTTTTCGACGTGACCGTTAAGATCAGGATGGACAAGCGAGAGCCTGGTCTTGAGACCTCTCTTCATCAACAGTTCAGCAGAGGGGACCTCGGTAAGCATGTGGGATCTCGTCCTGTAACTAAGCAGTATTCGTGACAAGCAAGTCTGCAAAGAACCATGAATTACACGTTTCAGGCTCTGCTTGATGGTTTGGACAGCCCAGTCTGCTTGACCATTGGACGTGGGTTTGAATGTTGCTGACCTTATGTGGTTGATACCATTGAGTCACATAAACTCTTAAAACTCCAAACTCATGAAGCACGATCCGTTGTCGCTCACAAAGATGTCAGGCAGACCATGAGTGGCGAACATGGTACGAAGGCTCTCAATGGTGGCTGTGGATGTGCTGGATGACATGATTACACATTCTATCTATTTGGAATACGCATCCACCACCACCAAAAACATTTTACCCAGGAAAGGACCCGCATAGTCGCTGTGGATCCTCGACCATGGTTTGGATGGCCATGATCACAGACTTAGCGGAGATTCTACTGGTGCATTGTTTAACTACATGCAAGTGTTGCACCGATGCACACATAAATCCAAATCAGAATCAATGCCAGGCCACCAAACGTGAGACCTGGCAATGGCCTTCATCATCACAACCGGGATGGGTGCTGTGTAAATCCCATGCAAATCTCTCCCTGCCTTTCTTGGGCATAACAGCACGATTACCCCATAGCAAACAATCAGATTGAATGGATAATTTGTCTTTGCGATGGTTGTAAGGTTTGGTCTCATCACACACTTCGCTGGGAATGGCCGACCAATCACCACTAAGGACACAATGTTACAACCGATAAGATCGGATCCTGCCTGGTCCAGGTCCTAACTTGTTGAGCAGTGACAGGCGACCCTTCACTCTCAAAGGCATCCATGACCAACAGTAGGTCTGCGGGCTGTGGCATTTCCACCTCTGGCGTGGGCAACGGTAAACGACTCAATGCATCAGCACAATTCTCAGTGCCAGGTCTATGGTGAATGACATAATCATAGGCAGATAATGTCAGCGCCCATCTCGGGATGTGTGACAACGCGTTGGTATTGATATCTCTATGCTCTGAAAACAAAGATATGAGCGGCTTGTGATCGGTTTCAAGCTCGAAACAAAGCCCAAGCAGATACTGGTGCATCTTTTTAACCCCATATATGCAGGTAAAGCTTCTTTCTCTGCCATGCCGTAGGCTTTTTCCACTTTAAACATGCTTCTTGACGCATACGCAATGGGTTGTAGTTTGCCCGATTCATTGGATTGTTGGAGCACGCAACCAACCCCATGTGATGAAGCATCGCAGGCCAATACTAAACGCTTGCACGGGTCATAATGTATCAGCAATTTATTGGAACAAAGCAGATTTCTAGCCTTGTCGAAGGCCCTGTCTTGAGATACACCCCAAACCCAGTTGTCGCCTTTTCTGAGCAGCATGTGCAGTGGCTCTAATAATGTGCTCAATTTAGTTAAGAAATTACCGAAGTAATTGAGAAGACCAAGGAACGGACGCAGCTCCATCACATTATGGGGTCTGATGCATTTTTGATGGCCTCTGTTTTCGAGTCTGTAGGCTGACACCATCTGCAGCAATCTTCCTTCCCAGGAATTTGACTTCCAGTGCCATAAAGACTCACTTTGAAAGTTTCAGCCTGAGCCCCACTTTGTCCAGATGATGTAGAACCTCTTCCAGGTTGTGCAGGTGTTCGACAGTGTCACAACCTGTTACCAGAATGTTGTCTTGGAATACCACAGTTCTAGGACAGACTTCAGTAAATGCTCCATGTTTCTCTGAAATATGGCTGCAGCCAAGCGAATTCCAAAAGGCACCTGTTGTAAATGAACATTCCTTTATGCGTATTGATGCACGTAAGTTTCTTCGACGATTCGACAAGCTCCTGTGTCATATAGGCCGACATCAGATCCAATTTGGTGAACGACTTTCCCCTGACTAGCGTTGCAAACAGGTCATCAGCCTTTGGTAATGGGTACCGATCCTGTTTCGAAACTCGGTAGATCATAACCTTGTAGTCCCCACAAATCCTGACAGTGCCATCCCTCTTCAGCAAAGGAACAATGGGGCTAGTCCATTCATTAAATTCGACCAGTGAAATGACCCCTTCA
This sequence comes from Pristiophorus japonicus, assembly GCF_044704955.1. Classification (NCBI taxonomy): domain Eukaryota; kingdom Metazoa; phylum Chordata; class Chondrichthyes; family Pristiophoridae; genus Pristiophorus; species Pristiophorus japonicus. Next base: position 194,575,585 of record NC_091984.1, on the reverse strand, counting down.
CGTTGGAGTCTGTCCAGTTCGATTTCGACCTTATCCCTCATCATGTACGGGACTGCCCGGGCTTTGTGATGGACAGGTCTTGCATCCGAGTCCGGGTGGATCTGCACCTTAGCTCCCGTGAAGTTGCCGATACCCTATTCAAACAGCGAAGGAATTTTGCTCAACACTTGAGCACACGAAGTGTCATCCACCGATGACAAAGCTTTACTATCGTTCCAGTTCCACTTTATTTTTTCAAGCCAACTTCTGCCGAACAGGATTGGACCATTGCCTGGAACAATCCACAGCGATAGATCATGAACCGCCCCATCATACGATACCTTGACTGCTGCACTGCCAATCACTGGTATGAGCTCTTTGATGTAGGTACACAATTTTGCATTTACTGGACTCAGCTTGGGTTTCACGGCCTTGGTGTCCCACAGCTTTTCGAAAGTCCTCTGGCTCATAATCGACTGACTCACACCTGTGTCTAATTCCATAGATACCGGCACGCCATTCAATTTTACTTCAATCATTATTGGTTGGCTCTTTGTCAGGAACGAATATACACTATACACTTCCTCCTCGGGTATCTTGCTTTGCATTGCTGGATCCGCTCTGGATCGGTCATCATCATCCACGTGGTGTGTTGCGGCACACTTGCTGAGCTGCGGACACATCCGCTGAAGGTGCTCCATTTTCGCACAGCCTCTACAAATATACTGTCTGAAACGGCACTGATGAGGCCGATGATTGCCCCCACAATGCCAACAGGATGAAATCGGATTCATGCCCAATGGCGGACTTCGAGCAGCTACAGGTTTCGCAAACACAGTCGGGTAGGCCCTGCCAGATGCAGCTCTGCCAACCGATGACTCAATTTGGTGCACAGTGCTTGCTGTGGAGTTCTGACTCTGCGAGGATACCTGCTTTGTACTATCGACTGTAGTCAGGTAAGCCTGGGTGATCGTGATGGCCCTACTCAGACCCAGCATCTCCGCAGACAGCAGCTTCTGCAGGATCACCTCGTGGATTATGCCTAATACAAAGACGTCGCACATCATATCTTCCAACGCGGTTCCAAACTTACACGACCCAGCGAGACGTCTCAGGTCGGCAACAAATCCCGCCATATCCTGGCCTCAGAACGAACATGTTTGTAAAAGCGATATCTCGAGACAATGTTGCCGTCTTTAGGTTAGAGATGGTCCCGAATCAGAGCACACAATTCCTCATAGGTCTTTTCCGTTGGACGTGCAGGTGAGAGCAGATTCTTTATGAGGCCATAGATTTTTGGACCGCAAACCGGGAGAAAAACCGCCCTGCACCGAACTGCGTCAACGTCTTCATCCATCTTGTTGGCCATGAAGTATTGGTTGAGGCGATCTATAAAATCCTCCCAGTCTTCTCCCTCTATGAATTGCTCCAGGATTCCAACGGTGCTCATTTTTTTTTTTTGTGTGTGTGAAAGTTCGTATTGTGCCTCATCGCCAAATGTTGCGTATGCAATACCTCAAAAAGCTTAGTACCGTGAACTCAATCAGGTGCGACCTGGTTCTACTTTATTAGGTCTCAAAGTTGAGGATTAAACATGGAGGCTTTCTTTCTATACAAGGGTTGCACGTGTGTGTCTGTGACCCAATGACCTCTGACGGTCGCTCCCCCTGGTGGCAGTTAAACCTAGACATACATACATTACAGACATGAAAAGACCTAAACTGTTTAATCTTTTATTCTGAATTCAAACTTCAAATGTAACTGTTGTATGAGCAGAAAAAAGCCTAGACTACACTAGACCACTAGGGATTAGATGTCTCATTCCCACTCTCCTAACCTGCACATATACTAGAACACCGGGGACTGAGGCAGGTACTATAGCTGGACCATGAGAGACACAGCAGATACTCAGCCCATCAGACCATTAAACTACCTCAGACAAAATAGGTAACAACATGTGCTCATCTTTAAAATCACTCCATGCCACCAACACCCACTACAATGGTGGCAAACATATAGGCCCTGGCAAACAAAATGGCATCATTCATGTGTACGATCATGCATAGTTAGACATGAAATGGTCCAAAGTGAGCCAAATTCATAGTCGTTTCTACTCAACTTTATTCAAACTATTTTTTACCTGAATTTAACTGATGATTAATGTCAACAGCATCTGCTTATTTGCTGCATGGAATTTATTTAACACGTTAAAATTTTGGTGTACCATTTGATTAAGCAATTGTACAATGATTGTTTTACATTGCTCGTTCTGACGGGAATAGAACTGACTGATAGAAAGAGAGCAATGACCAAAGGGTAAAATGAGTTGTAGCTAAGTGTAAAACAGAAAATAAGGTTTACAGCCCCATAAATGAATATCATTCAGGCAATAATAAAGCAGAGCCAGGCAGATTGTGCCCACCAGCTATAGAAACAACAAGCAGGACCTAGATAGGCCATTAAAAAGCTGCACTGGGAACGTGAGGAGATAAGGCATCCAGATAGCATCATCTGCCACAGACATCTAGCAGGGTGATCAATGGCTTTCATCGTCTACTGGTATCTGTAATGACGAAATTATGGTGCTATATTCCCTTAATTATCCAATCAATGTGCAAGTGTTGATAAGGAAGAGGATACTTTGAGACATTCTGATAGTCGGGCGCGGTGAGGATTTAATCACAAACTGGCTTATCTGAGAGGACAAAGCTGAGAGACAAAAAAGCAGAGGACACTGCTCAGACTTTAAAACACTGGTTGCTCTCATAAATAGCAGAATGTTTTTTTTGTTAAACAATATCTAGGAATCATTGTTAAAGGCTTCTTTGGCAGCCAATTCACCTGAACAAGTGTATTGTTGAGGTCTGCGTCTATAGATCAAATGATAGAGCCTACCTTGATTCCACTGGTCACACCAACACAAAATAAAAAGTTTATTCAATGAAAATGTCTTCAGTGCATTTTAAAATGAAAAGCTACACAATATGTCGAGAAGGTACCATTTCACTTAAGCCCATAGCAACACCCTATTTTAAAACACAAATTCTGCACGTATAGGAACCTGTCTCCACTCTAAAGTATTAATAATCTGGCATATCACTTTACAGGAGGAAAAAAAAATCTAAGTAATGCTTGCCACCAAGAATGACAAGAAAATTGTATTAAAGCCGTTGGTGTTTCTTGTGAATCAATGTATTCTTTGTCTATAGACTTCTATGTGTATATCACATCTCATTTTTCATATGTTGTAGGTGCCTTTTCTGTATTAAAATAAAGGAGGGAAAAAAGAGAAGTATCACATTTAAGATCCACCTCACACTTAGAAAGTCAAAGTTCAAGCTGTCTTTGAATGTCTTCAGACTCTGTCAGATATATATGTACATATTTACTTTATAATCATTGTCACTAACCAGATAATACCCTGACAATGGCAGAAGACACAGATAATAGAATCAGAGACAGTTTTGAGATCATTTTGTAAAGATGCTGCCATGTTTGGTATAAAGTAATGGTGCCCCATCCACATGAAAACACACAATCCCCCAAAAAATATAGACATAGAAAGAGAGCCAGGAAGGTTATGCATCATTTTCATTATGAATACTTCACGTGCAAATGATGTAATGATAGTTTTCAATGCAATTTATAGGTGTTTGCAAACAAATGAAAAAATACTTTCTGTCACAAATTAAAATTTTTAAATATGCTTTCGACATGTTGGTTTCCTGAATGCCGCATATTAATTTCATCATTGTTTTATTTTCAGCTAAATATTTTCAACTTTGGGCCCTTGAGTGATGAGCAAAAACCAGTAGTACCCTGTAGTACTTCTAAAAAACAAAATGCTATTTTTCTCTGGACCAACATAAGAAAACCTGGTCCTTGTTATCACAGAATAAAATTGCCGTACGTTGTCAGCATGAGACAAATACTTTAAAAAATCTATAAAATCCTCAGAGACCTCTTTTTTTGCTTCTTTCTGCAGTCTTACTCTTCAATGCTCCTTCTGAAATGGGCTCTGGCTCCTAACTGTCTGCTGAGGAGCTGGATTAGATCAGACACCCTGTTCACATCACATTCCCCTATAGCCCTCAACCAGGGACAGTTGATGAAGTCTCTGCACCCCTTGACCTGGTTTGCTGAAAGTCAAAACTTGCAACACAAAGCACAGTATTCAGCCAAGGCTGTCTGGAGACAAAAAGCCAAATATAAAAAGATCTCATTCATAAAGCACTTGCTCCATATCTTGCATTTTCACTCCCAAACTAGAATTATGTATGAGTAAAATAGTACAAATATACAAAGCACATTCATCTGTGCACCCTTGACAGTAATAACAAAAGCTTTATTAGTACGTAGAAGTACAATTATTTTGTTGCACAGATATAAAAGAGAATGAGGGTACATGCCAAACAATTCCAGCATGTCTTTCAAAAATAAATATTAAAATTGTCTCCATGAACGCTGGTGATCATTTCATTTTTTTTAATCGTCATAATGAAATGAAATTAATTCACAACAATTTAACAGCAGAAAGAAAATAAAGCTGAGCTTGAGTATAAATATTTGCTACATAAAAGATTACACAAAGATTATTAAAATGTATGCAAAACGGTATCAAAAACAAAATCTACTTTAATTTTCATAATTGTATGTTTAAGCCGTTTGAAAGATACAAATTCATTTTATTGGTGACTCAACTTATGCTTGGGGATTCCACTTTAAACGGCGCCATTGTGACCTTAAAGCATTATTCTCCAAACAACTGATACAATAAAGGTCTGACAGCCAAAAGATTCTGACGACAAAGCACTGGTAAGACGCCCTTCTCCAGCAATCTAACTGACAGAAGTTATACCGATCTTGTGCACTAGCAATTAAAAAGAGATGCACTAATAAATGTAATCATTTTAAAATATCCAGAAAAGATCAAGTGAAATGGAGCAGTACTGCATTATGCGTTGTAAAATCTCTTGGCAATGGAGATAGAGGAAATTTTAGCTTGCGGATTATACGAGTGAGCACAAATATCAAAAGATTGCGAAAGAAATAATTCACTGACAGTATAATTATAGGAAGGATATAGTGTTAACTGCAGCCTTGCTGATTTTGTCTTTTGCTGCAGACAAAAGAAAACAATACCTGTTTCTCACCCAAGACATCTAAGACTTGGCCTGCATTTTACTCCAAGCAGTGAAAGGGTAAGGCACAATGCCAAAATCTAATATAGCCTCTGCGTCTAATTTAAACAACAGTAAGTGGCACCAAACTAACCTTAAAAAAAGAAACTCTTCGCAAATAAGGAAGAAATAAAGGTCTTGCCAAAGTGGCAGATGTATTTTTAGTGACAGCGACACCTAAATCAAGAACTCGCACTACAGAGGCATAATACCAGGAAACTGCTCTAAAGAATAGATTTCCTCCTTGGAGAGTCGGGTGTTCATTTCGAGACTCGTTATTGTGGAAATGCACAGAGCAGAACTGGAAGCTAATCTGTAAACCAGGTCCAGAAGAAATTTAAGGACGTGCGATGTTGCAGCAGATATGACAGGAGTTTGTACCCCATCGACAGCACTTTTAACACACCCATCTACTTTTTCCCATCAACATCCATGGGAATACGTGAGAGGCCATGAATACAATTGTATTCACAGCAGGTCTGCCAGCATTATAACCAGGATTAAATACTCATAATGTACATTATTAGTCAGAACTAAATCAAATAGGGAGCCACCTAGCTTGTTGTTTCCATAATTTTTGCTGGAATATAAAGGAACCTCTATCAAAAGCAGTGAGGTAGCTTTACTGTTATTAACCAAAACATTCCCAGCTACTAACCAGAATGGTAGCAGATTAATAGGGAAACATACTGATAAGGGGACAAAACTACTGGTTAATTTACACTTCATTCACTAACATTTAAGCAGGTGGATTGGTTTTCTCAGAGGATCATGCATCTTTGGAATTCTCTACTCCAGAGAGCTGTGGAGGTTGAGTCATTAAATATATTCAAGGTGGAGATAGACAGATTTTGAAAGACAGGGGAGTCAAGGGTTATGGGGAACAGGCAGGAAAGTGGAGTTGAGGCCAAGATCAGGTCAACCATGATCTTATTGAATGACGGAGCAGGCTCGAGGGGCCAAATGGCTTACTCCAGCTCCTATTTCTTATGTTCTTATGTTCTTAGCCAACTGGTGCTGAACATAATCCTCAACCAGACCAGGGATTCAAGCCTCAGGGATGTCCATCATTGTCAGCAACCAACACTGCTAGATGGGTGCTGCCTTACAAAGCATGCTGGCCTTGAAAATATGAGGCTGTTCCAGCAATCTGGTGGAGCGATTAAAATCGAGGATGTTCGTGAGGTCAGAATTGCAGAGTGCAACAATCTCGGGGGGGGATGTAGCGTTGGAGGAGATTACAGAGATAGAGAGGGATGAGGCCATAGAGGGATTTGCAAATAGGATGTGAATTTTAAAATCGAGACATTGCTGCTTAACAGGGAGTTAATATACGTCACTGAGTACAGAGGTGATAGGTGAACGAGACTTGGTGCGCGTTAGGACACGGGCAGCAAAGTTTAGGATGACCTCAATTTTATGAAGGATAGAACTAGGGAGGCCAGTGGTAAGGTAGAGCTGGATAATGTCAGCGTACATGTGGAAACTGACCCCCGTGTTTTCGGATGGTGTCGTCGAGGAGAAACAAGTAGATGAGAAATAGGAGGGGACCAAGGCTAGATCCTTGGGGACGCCAGAGGTAATGGTGGGGGAGCGGGAAGAGAAGCCATTGCAGGTGATTCTCTGGCTACGGCTGGGCAGAAAAAAAATGGAACCAGGCGAATGCAATTCCACCCAGCTGGATGACGGTGGAGAGGTATTGGAGCAGAATTTTGTGGTAAGCCGTGACAAAAGCTGCAGACAGGTCGAGAAGGCCGAGGAGGGATAATTTACTTTTGTCACCATCACAAAGGATGTCATTTGTGACTTTGGTAAGAGCCGTTTTGGTACAGTGGCAGGGGCGGAAATCTGATTGGAGGGATTCAAACATCGAGTTCCGAGAAAGATGGGCACAAATTTGGGAGGTGACAACACATTCAAGGACCTTGGAGAGGAAAGGGAGGTTGGAAATGAGACAGTAGTTCGTAAGGGCGGAGGGTCAAGGGTTGTTTATTTGAGGAGAGGGGTGATGACGGCAGATACTATTTGAGGTAGATCAGCCATGATCTTATTGAATGGCGAAGCAGACTCAAGGGGCCAAATGGCCTACTCCTGCTCCTAATTCTTATGTTCTTATATTTGAAGGAGAGGGGACAGTACCTGAGGAGAGAGAACCGTTAACAATATCCGTTAAAATGGGAGCCAGGAAGGGAAGTTGATATTTTACATGTTATATGTTAAAATACAAGAATAGTGAAATGCTTCAATTTTTTATAATTCTGTTGAGATTTTATATGTCCTTTTGCAAAGTTTCACAATACTAGCAAATGACATGAGCAGGCCAAATCAAATGTCCTTTACTTATGTATAATGATCTGATAGATTAACTGAGCCTGCAATGCATAAATGTGAGCTTCCATTGTCAAGCATAAGCAGGGTTTTGTGTATTTGTTTTGGCGATTCTGGTAGTTCCTTCAAACTCTACAATTCCTTAACATAAGGAGTTAATGAAAAAAAACTTTACATTTAGACAAACTACCCTACAGCTAGTACAGGAGAATCATAGAAGAAAGTACCCAGTGATCCGACTCTTACATTATTAACAGGTTGATCTGAGAAAGTTGAAAGTTTGTTGGTACGAATGCTTTCACTTAGTTCCAATATCCACATTTCCAAACATTGTAAAATTTTACCCAGATAAAAGCCATACAGGCAACCAGAAACCCTCTGAGAACTATTTTTGTATTAAGTTGAAAACATATTACCTTTTCCTTTGTCATCTGTGTTTCCAGTCATAGCTTAAAATAGACAAGAGTGGCATTTGCATTTGAAATAATAGGCTGGAAAGCGCTTCAGGGAAACCTTAAAAGAAAATAAGATAGTAAACGTCATGTAAATGTGATATTAATGTGTTTGACATATGTAACCTTTATGTAGTCTTTAAATTCTCCGAACTTGGTTACATCGAAAATAAATAATTTGTATTTATATAATGCCTTTCATGTCCTCATCTATACAGTATTTCCAAGATGTTACTTATTTTATTAACATTTCTTTGCACTGTAATATGAATAATAATTATTTCATTGCTTCAAACATTTCATGAGCTATGAATTATGCAGATAACTATCCAAGGGATGAATTTCTTTGTACACTGCGTAACAAAAGTGTAAACTTGTTCTTTATAAAGAGATTTAGGTTCAGAAAAAATCTCCCTCTCCTCTTCCTCCCCCCTTATTAGTTATTAATTTGATAGATATAGACACACAAAATTTCTTTTGCCACAATAAAATTTGGCAAAAAAGTCGTAGAAATCTTAAAAAGGTCCTCTGAAATGGTTTGACAAATGATATTGCTGAGCTAATTTAAAACAGTAATACTTTTAAATAAACAAAAAAAAAGGGAAACAAATACTTTATCCATGTCAACAGAGGGTTTTTTTTTTGTAAATTTAAATAACTATTTCGTACTAAACAGCTACAATTCATGTCAGTCACTTAGGGCTCAAGTTTCAGCCTGAGTTGCTCCTATTTTTTGGGAGCAACTAGTTTAGAATGGAGCATCTTAGAAATTGCAATTCTCAGCAATTTGTTTGCTCCAGTTTTAGTGAGTTAGAATAGTTTCATTGTAGAACAGATTTTTTTTCAAAAGGGGGCATGTCCAGCCATTTACACCTGTTTTGCAAGTTTAGGCAGTGAAAACTTACTCCAAACTAACTTGGAATGGAATAATTGTAGATTTTTGTACGCTCAGAAAAACCTTGCCTACACTTATGAATCAGGCGTAGGGAACTAGAGATGGGGGGGAAGGGGGGTTTACAAGCATTAAACACTTCACTTTTACAAATAAAGAGCCATCATCAATAATAAATGATAAATAAATCAATAAATCAACCAATAAACCAATCCAAAAAAATTAAAAAATTAAAAATAAAAATCAATCAATAAATAAAAAATTAAGTTTCTACTCACCTACTGCAGCACCGGGAGCCCTCTAACAGCGTGCTGTGATCCCCCCCTCAGTGTCTCTCTCTCTGTGTCTCTGTCAGTGTCTCTCTGTCTTTCTGACAGCGAGGGGTGGAGGGAGAGAGTGGGGGAGCGAGGGGTGGGGGGGAGAGAGGGGAGGGGGGAGAGGGGAGGGGGGAGGGAGGAGAGGGAGGGGGGAGGGGAGGAGGGGGAGGGAGGGAGGGGGGAGAGGAGGGGGACGGAGGGGGGGAGGAGGGAGGAGAAGAGGGAAGGGCTGAACAGGAGCGAGGGGGGGCTGAACAGGAAGGGGGAGGCTGAACGAGAGGGAGGAGGGGCTGAATGGGAGGTGGGGGGGACTAAACGGGAGGGAGGGGGGGCTGAACGGGAGGGGGCGGGGGAGGCTGAATGGGCCCCGCCACCGCCGCCGGGCCGCCACCGAGGACTTTGGGCGGGGCCCGCCCCCAGGAGATGCCAGGCGGGCCCTGCCGCCGACGAGGTAAGAGATGTCAGGCCCGGGATAGGGGCGATGTCCCTTCGGCCAGGGATAGGGTCGTTGCCCGGAGATGGGACGCGCTGGGAGGGCCAGGAGCTACTGCGCACTGTTTTTGGCGCAGGGCTGTAGCTGAAAATGGGCCTAAAGATATCGAAGAATCGCGAGGTCAGTACTCTGTGCAATTTTTGTTCTACAAATTAGGCGGGCCTCTCCGATGTGCGCCATTCTAGCAGGGATCTGAAACTTGAGCCCTTAATAACCAGAGGTCAAATGATGTGAAAATACAATAGCTATTCTATTTTGTCAGCTATGGCTCAGTTGATAGCACTCACATCTCTGGAGATTGTGGGTTCACAGTCCCACTCTAAAGACTTGGGCACAGAAATCTAGAATGACACTCGAGTGCTGCACTATCTTGTAGATGAGATATTAAACTGAGGCCATGTCTGCTCTCTCAGGTCGATGTAAAAGATCCCGTGACACTATTTCGAAGAAGGACAAGGGAGTTATACCCAGTGTCCTGGCCAATATTTATCCCTCAATCAACATTACTAAAACAGATTATCTCGTCATTATCATATTGCTGTTTGCGGTAGCTTGCTGTGCACAAATTGGTTGCCACGTTTCCGACGTTACAACTGTGACTATGCTTCAAAAGTACTTAATTGGCTGCAAAGCACTTTGGGACATCCTGGGGTCATTGAAAGGCGCTATATAAATGCAAGTCTTTCTTTTTTACTTTGTTAACAGGACACAGAGGAGTTCATATTTTGCACAGAATATCATTGAATGAAAGTTAATGCAGAGACATATGAGGAGATAGATTTTGGAGGGTATAGCAAGGAGAAAAAATATACAAATGGGAACATTTTAAAAGGGGTAGAGGAGCAGAGAAAGATAAACAAATCTTTAACAGTTGGAAGATAAGTTGATAAGGCTGCAAGTAAAAAGCATGTGGGATCCTAACTTTAATAGATAGGGGCCTAAAGTACAAATGTAAAACCCAATACAAATTATTGGTTAGGTCACAGTTAGAGTATGGTTTTGGGTGCCCCCATTCTAGGAGAAATGTCAAGGTCATGGAGAGGGTATAGCAGAGATTTACTGAGGTGATACCGAAAGGTTTTAGTTCTGTGAGACACTAAAGTAACTGGAGCCCTTATCAGTCGAGCAGCGAAGGTTAAGAGGATAAAGTTGTTCAAAATTGTGAGAAGTTTTGATAGGGTAAGTTTTTGATAATGTAAATAGGAAAAATATAGGAAAATATTATTATTGGTTGATAAGTCAGTAAATTTAAGAACATCATCAAAAGAACAAAGTAAAAGGCTAGATTGTTTTATGCGAAGGGTTGTTGTGACACGGAATATTGTACTAGAAACAGTGGTGGAAGCAGAATCTCTAATCGCTTTCAAAAGGCAAGTGGATAAATATTTGAAACAAAAACCTAAAAGGATATATGGGGAAAGAGCAGAGGTATGGAGCTAAATGAATAGTTCATTCACTAAACTAGAACAGGCACAATGGGACAAATGGGCACCTTCAGGATTGGAAAATTCTATGGGGAGAAATTCGGTGTCGTCCGGTTTGGGGGTGGTAAAACTCGGCAGGCGCGAGACTTAGCGCCAGGCGCAGAAGTCTCGCCCCTCTCGCTAAATGCGGGTTAGCGCCCGTGGATTGAAATGGAGCGCAAGCCTCAGTAGCGCTTCGCACTGGGCCGTGTAACACTGCCGTGTCCGAGTGACCCTTCCCTCAATTAAAGGGCAGGGCCCACGCTGCCGACTCTGCAAAAGAAAAAGGCACCTAACTGGATCACCAGGGAACGGGAGTGCCTCGCAATCAGCCCGGCACTCAAGCAGAGTGCCAGGCTGAGCAATCGCGGCCAGAACCCCATGACAAAACCACATCATGTACGGCAAAAAAAAGATTGGTTTTTTCACTGCTCTTGGCCACCTCCACTTTAATTTTCGCCCCTGTAACAGCCGACTTCCGGATATGTGTCCCCTGAAGCTGTCACTGTTATTGCCCCCGGTGCTGCTGCAGGGGGCGAAAGCCAATTTTGGGGCTGTGGCACCAACGGGGCAATGCGCATGCCGATGATATCATGATCTCTGGATGCAGGAGGAGCGCAAGGTTGTAACGCTGCTGCTAAGTACCCGCTCATTATGGAGGGAGTCATTAACAGGGCCGCGTTGGCACAAGAATAACTTCAGATTATCCAGACTGGATTTTTTTGTAATGACAGAGCATAAATAAATTATAAAATAATTACATACATTAATAATTACATACATTAACTGAACTTTTGAAAAGAAATGTAACTGGAAACCTCTAAGGCTTTTAAACAGATTGTTTTTGAATGGATGGAAAGTCAGTGCTAATTTTGCAAGAAGGGCCTTCACCCCATCAAGCATTCCCACTCCAGACTCTTAATCTCTGGAAGCACACTGCTTAAAATTGTTGCATAAAAATTCCTTTCTGTGATATTTTAATGCAGTCATCAACCCATTTATTATAGAATATCCCACAAAGACATTTTATATAAGCAGTACACTAGCAGGGGACATGAAACATCTAGCCGTCAATCTCTGACTGGTGGCTACTGTTGACCTGGAAAACACACCAAGTACTGTACTATTTCCCTTCCTACTTCCTAATTCAATACATAGGATTACATAGGAATATATAGGATATAATGCAGAGAAACAGGCCATTCGGCCCAACCAGTCCATGCCGGCATTTATGCTCCACTCGAGCCTCCTCCCATCTTTCCTCATCTAACTCTGTCAGCTTAACCCTCTATTCCCTTCTCCCTCATATGCTTGTCTAGCCTCCCCTTAAATGCATCTATACCAATTGCCTGAACTATTCCCTGTGGTAGTGAGTTCCACCCTCTGGGTAAAGAAGTTTCTTCTGAGTTCCCTATTTAATTTTTTGGTGGCTATATTGATGGCTTTTAGTTATGCTCTTCCCCACAAATGGAAACACTCTCTCTCTATCCACTCTCTCAAAATCTTTCATAGTTTAAAAAACCTCTATTAGTTCACCCCTCAGCCTTCTTTTTTCAAGAGAAAAGAGACCCAGCCTGTCCATCCTTTCCTGATAGGTATACGCTCGCATTTCTGGTATTATCCTGCTAAATATTCTCTGCACCTTATCCAGTGCCTCTATATCCTTTTTTAGAACATGGCGACCAGAATTGTACGCAGTACTCCAAATGGGTTCTAACCAAGCTTCGATACAGGTTTAGCATAACTTCACTACTTTTCAATTCTAGCCCTCTAGAAATAAACCCTAGTGCTTGGCTTGGTTTTTTCTGGCCTTGTTAATCTGTGTCGCAACTTTTAGCAATTTGTGTATCTGTACTCCAAGATCCCTTTACACTCAGACTCGCACTCGCCAAGTAATAAGTGAATTCTCTATTCTTCCTACCAAAATGTAATACCTCACATTTATCTGTGTTGAAATTCATTTGCCAATTACATGCCCGTTTTTCAAGTTTATTAATGTTCTCCTGTAATTTGTTGCAGTCCTCCTCAGTATTGCCTATCCCGCCCAATTTGGTGTCATCTGCAAATTTAGAAATGTGTTACACAGAATTCCAACAAATATCATGACTCCTCCCTCATCTACCTTCTAAAATTTTGACAGATACCAGTTACATTTTTTTTAAACAAAACTTCTGTTACAATTTGCATATTATTAAAGAACGGTGATCTAACGGAAGTTTTCAAGATTATCAATGTGATTAAAAAGGCTGATTTCAATGGATGGAATGTCCCAGGCAGTGCACCTGTGATTTTCCGATACATGCCATTGACGGGCGAGGTACTGAGCAGAGTTGAGGACTCGGAAAATGTTCCCTATTAAATGGGTTCAAGTGGGAAATTAGATCTCGTTTCTGGAGAGAGAAGAGATTGAGGGAGATGCTGAGAAGATGGGTAAGCAGGGTTGAGATCAAACAGTGATGGACTCAGTGAGCCTAATGGCCTTTTCCTGTTTCTGAAATTCCTTCTGAAAATCATATTACTTCTTTTCCAGCCCTCCACTGGATTGTCTTACTGCTATCAACATTTTAAAGTTAAATAATTCAGAGTGTTTTAGGTGTGAACTAAAGATCTGACCCTTGATAGAATCGCTGGCTATGATTGATATGTTGTGGAAAAGTAAAAAAAAAACACTTTTAAAAAAGTATTCCGATAAGGTGGACATCATCAGAACAGATGGCTCCCTGTAATATAACTATACAAAAGTGTACAGATCGTGCCCTAGAGGAGCACTCACCACAGCAATGGCAACTGCTGATAGGCCTGAACCTAACCTGGGCTTTCTCATTAGCTATTGTGCAGCCAGCCACACTCCTACTCAGCTTTGTTTGTTTTTGGCATTGCTTTGTTATGACCAGAGGTTGTGATCTCTGGATCAGCCCTTGGGATTTGAAGGGGAAAGGAATATAATGAAACAGCAAGTAAGAATGCAAAGGGTGAGGAGGAGAAGAAAGGCAACATTAGCGCACACAAAAAAAACCAAGATTGCAACATTGTTAAAAGGTCAAAGAATAACAGAAAAGAGCAGGGGATAGAAATTTGTCTTGGGTGCTAGTGGGTAGGCCACCCGCAATATACCTTGCCTGATATTCAGTCCCATTTCCTTCAATAGAGCTGAATATCAAGTGGGGCGTTTATCAGGTGGCCTATGCGTACCGCCCGTTTAGCCCAAGTCTCCTACCTCTTAGAGAATTAAACTTTGTAAAGCACTACAAGAATGTTGTTAGTTTGTGGCTTCACTCTGGCTTTCTTTGGCCTTGGTCAACGTCAGAGCGGACGGGCGTTAGTTGTATGGGATTCCAGATTGCCTGGCAAAGAAGAAGAAAGAACTTGCATTTTAATGCACCTTTCACGACCTCAGGACATCCCAAAGCGCTTCCCAAAGCTAATGAAATACTTTTGAAGTGTAGTCACTGTTGTAATATAGGAAACGCAGCAGCAAATTTGCACACAGCAAGGTTCCACAAACAGCAATGTCATAATAACCAAATAATCTGTTTTAGTGATGTTGGTTGAGTGAAAAGTATTGGCCAGGACACCAGGGAGAACGACCCTGCTCTTTTTTGAATGGTGCCATGGGATATTGTAGGTCCACCTGAGAGGGCAGGTGGGGCCTCGGTGCTGCACTGAAACATCAGCGTAGATTTGGTACTCAAGTCTCTGGAGTGGGACTTGAACCCACAACCTGATATCTCAAGATCCAGGCAGAGTTCATATTATATGCTCTCTGACTGACACACGTTACCCACATATTTGTGATGGGGAGGGTTATGATATACCACAGTGATGGGGGGGGAGGGGAATGGGGGGAATGTACTGACATCCAGCTAGCAACGACACTTGTGCGACCCTGTATGTTGCAAGAAAGAAGTGGGGATATGTTCTCCCTAGTGGGGTTAGGTGGCAATGGCCTAGATCTGCAGAAGTCATGCTCTCTGAGCTCCTCATTTTCTGCCCAAAAAGGCTGACTGTGGGGGCAAGCCCTAAACCATGTCAATGAGTGTGCCTCCTCTGGCTGCAGCTCCTCCCGCAGGGAGGGGTGGAATTTGTGAACGAGGTGTGTGATGAAGTAAGCTCGATGTAGTGTCTTGAGCTGGCCCTTGTGCATTCTGCTACAGGTGATACATCGAATTACATATTATATGAAATTTACAGCACAAAAACAGATCATTCGACCCAACAGGCCTATGCTGCCATTTATGCTCCACATGAGCCTCCTCCCAAACTCTTCATCTAACCCTATCAGCATATCCTTATAGTCCTTTCTCCCTCATGTGCTTATCTACCTTCTCCTTAAATGCATGTATGCTATTCACCTCAACTTCTCCTTGTGGTAGCGAGGTCCACCTGTCTTTGGGTAAAGAAGTTTTCTCTTAATGCCCTATTGGTTTATTAATGACTATCTTATCTTTAAGGCCTCTAGTTTTGATCTCCACCACACATGGAAACACCTATCAAACCCCTTCGTAATTTTAAAGGTCACCCCTCAGCTTTCTCTTTTCTAGAGAAAAGAGGCCCAGCCTGTTAAACCTTTCCTGATAAGCATAACCTCGCAGTTCTGGTAACATCCTGGTATCATGCCTCTAAATCCTTTTTAAAATATGGAGACCAGCAGAACCGTGCACACAGTATATGTGCATGTGCCCACAAACTAGCCAAATGCTAGAGATTTTCACTAAGTTATCCTGATCCCAATAACTTTCTGTTCCTTGGATATGCGTAACGTACAGAATAGCTCAATGTACCAAAAAAATTACAGGAGGACATTAATACACTTGCAGAATGGGCATATAATTGGCAAATGAAGTTCAACATAGATAATTACATTTTGGTAGGAAGAATAGGGAAGTCACATATCACTTGGAGGGTGCACGTCTAGGTGGGGTAGACGAACAAAGGGATCTTGCAGTACAAATACACAAATCACTAAACTTTGCGACACAGGTTAGCAAGACCATAAAAAAAACAAGCACTAATATTTATTTTTAGAGGTATAGAATTGAAAAATAGTGAAGTTATGCTAAACCTGTATCGAACCTTGGTTAGACCACACTAACAGTACTGCCGACAGTTCTGGTCGCCATATTATAAAAAGGATATAGAGGCACTGGAAAGGGTGCAGCAAAGATTTACAAGGATGATACCAGAAATGCGAGGGTATACATATCAAGAAAGGATGAACAGACTGGGTGTCTTTTCTCTTGAATAAAGAAATCTGAGGGGTGACCTAAAAGAGGTCTTCTAAATTATGAAAGGTTTTGATGGAGTGGATACAAAGAGGCAGACAAAAAGCAGGAAACCATAAATTAGTTAGCCTAACATCTGCTGTTAGGAAAATGCTGGAGTCCATTATTAAGAAAGCAGTAGCAGGACATTTGGAAAAGCATGATTCAATCAAGCAGAGTCAGCATGGTTTTATGAAAAGGAAATCATGTTTGACAAATTTGCTGGAGTTCTTTGAGGATGTAACGAGCATGGTGTATAAGGGGGAACCAGTGGATGTGGTGTATTTGGATTTCCAGAAGGCATTCGATAAAGTGCCACATAAAAGGTTACTGCACAAGATAAACGTTCACGGGTTTGGAGTAATATAATAGCATGGATAGAGGATTGGCTAACTAACAGAAAACAGAGAGTTGGGATAAATGGTTCATTTTCCGGTTGGCAAACAGTGACTAGTGGGGTGCCGCAGCGATCGGTGCTGGGTCCTCAACTATGTACAATTTATATTAATGACTTGGATGAAGGGACCCAGTGTAATGTCGCCAAGTTTGCTGATGATACAAAGATGGATGGGAAAGCAAATTGTGAGGAGGACACACAAAATCTGAAAAGGGATATAGACAGGCTAAGTGAGTGGGCAAAAATTTGGCAGATGGAGTATAATGTGGTAAAATGTGAGGTTATCCACTTTGGCAGAAAAAAATAGAAAAGCAAATTATAATTTAAGTAGAGAAAAATTGCAAGTGCTGCAGTACAGAAGGACCTGGGGGTCCTTGTGCATGAAACACAAAAGTTTAGTATGCAGGTATAGCAAGTAATCAGGAAGGCAAATGGATTGTTGGCCTTTATTGCAAGGGGGATGGAGTATAAAAGCAGTGAAGTCCTGCCACAACTGTACAGGATATTGGTGAAGCCACACCTAGAGTACTGCGTACAGTTTTGGTCTCCTTATTTAAGGAAGGATATACTTGCATTGAAGGCTGTTCAGAGAAAGTTCACTAGGTTGATTCTGCAGATGAGGTGGTTGACTTATAAAGATAGGATGAGTTGGTTGGGCCTGTACTCATTGGAGATCAGAAGAATGAGAGGTGATCTTTTTGAAGCATATAAGATAATGAGGGGGCTCGACAAGGTGGATGCAGAGAGGATATTTCCACTCATAAGGGACACTCTCAGAATAAGGGGCCGCCCATTTAAAACTGAGATGAGGAGGAATTTCTTCTCTCAGAGGGTTGTAAATCTATGGATTTCTCTGCCCTATAGAGCTGTGGAGGCTTTGTCATTGAATATATTTAAGGCGGAAATAGACAGATTTTTGAGCGATAAGGGAGTAAAGGGTTATGGGGAGCGGGCAGGGAAGTGGAGCTGAGTCCATGATCAGATCAGCCATGATCTTATTAAATGGCGGAGCAGGGCTCGAGGGGCAGGTGGCCTACTCCTGCTCCTATTTCTTATGTTCTTATGTTGTTATGTTTCCACTTGTGGGAAGTGCATAAGTAGAGGCCATCAATATAAGATAGTCACCAAGAAATCCAATAGGGAATTCAGAAGAAACCTCTTTACCCAAAGAGTGGTGAGAATGTGGAACTCACTACCACAGGGAGCGGTTGAAGCGAATAGTATAGATTTTAAGAGAGGCTAGACAAGCATATGAGGGAAAAGGGAATAGAGGTTTATGCTGATAGATTTAGATGAGGAAAAATGGGAGGAGGCTCGAGTGGAGCATAAACGCCGGCATGGACTGGTTGGGCCGAATGGCCTGTTTTGTGCCATATATCTTTTGTAATGCAAGTACTCCATGATAAACTGCACAGTGACTTCATAAAATACTTGCACGAAAAAAGAGTGTCGGCATCTGAAAGGGCAAACAGAAACAATGGATACAGGGGAAAAGGCCATAGAATAAAAAGAAGCACTTGTTATTTTAGGCGCCGCATTTTACACTTGTTATTTATTGCTTGTGATTTTTTTTTAATATCGGAAGTGACAGAATACAGGGTGTGTGCCGGTGAAGACTGAAAATAATGCATCCAGCTGTCAGACCGAACTGAATCTACCCAGATTGGTGCCAGTTACTAGTTTTTAATTCATCATTTTTGCATTGAGAAATAGACTTCTGTGTGGAAGTAATCTATATCCACTATACCCTGAGGGTGCATTTTCTAAAATAAATGCATGCGAGCTGGGATCGCTCACTTCCATGTACTTCTGTTGTGTCATGAACTCTTGCGTCTCAGAGGCTTTTCAGAGTTACTAATCAGAGTTCCCCTGGCAGAAATGTGCGTCAGTTGCACAAGGTGCTGCGACCCAGTGATGGAGGGGTCATTCGTCTCAAACCGTTGCCACCAATTCACTGTGACACAGCAACCGAGACGGGGTCTGCTGGAGCCATAATACAGGCAACCCGACACTGCAGCACTGCCTCTGGTAACCACGTGAAAACAAGCCTTTAATTAATAATTAACATTGCCAAGAGAAACCCAAGAGAACTGCAGCAGTGGAACCTATAAACCCAAGTTCGAGGAATGCTGAAAGCCTCTAATGATCCACAATAATCACTCTTTCAATAGGCTGCTGCGGCAGCTTGAGGTATCTGTTTCTCCACAGACACTGCCGAGACCGGCAGCCACTGTGTGAGCAAAGCCCTGGGACCAAGTAATGACCCATAAAATGTTACTCCAAGGTATGTTCTCTAGCCCCTTTGGGTCAGAGGTCAACTACAATCTGAGATAATGACTACTAATAATGTCATCTGATCAGGACAGAAGAGGCTACGAGATCTGAGAAAATTATTCAGAACAAAGGAGAGAAAAAAGTCGCAAACTCTTTATCCTTTGTTTAGACTTCAATAACCCTTTCTCATTTGTTCCCTCCTTCCAGTTCCCTGAACTATTCCACAATGCCACTGGTCCACCAGGCCTGTTTTGGTTAGTGCCTTAGTGCCTGGCAGCATTTTCACCAGTACAGCAAAACTTTTACGCGCCTGAAAATATTTGAAAATATATTTTTTATTGCATTGTGCAGGTATCACAGAGTGTGTGCCACCATGAAAAGAAGAGTTACCAGGCCTCATTCAGCCAATGGTGGCAGAGACCCACTTTTTGGGAGGGAAAATCTTTACTAATTCCATTCTTTCATTTAAGCTTCCTCATTGCAAAGTTTGATGTTTCTTGTTCAGTGAGAGGAATGTAGGACTATAGGTTGGGTATGCGCTATTAGATTGCATTCAAAAAAAAATCATAAATGGCCAGAATCATGTTTTAGTGGGTTATGATGTCATCAGAATCTTAACATATTCTTATAGCCATGTAAAACTCTCCAAAATGAGTGTAATTCGTGGTCGATCGTTCTAACCTTACAGGACAGTTATCTGTCTTCTATGAGTTCCACACTTCAACACTGGATTAATTTTGTTCACTGCTACCCCTTACTTTTCAGCTTCTAATTCCACCTGGCTGTTTCTGGCATCAAGTTTGAAGTACCTGTCCTTCAGGGTTACATCCAAACCTTGCTGCTTGCGTTGACGTCTTTCGGCAGGTTGTCATGGTGATATACCTAATTTCCCCCTTGGCTATTAGCATTCTTAAAAACCTACTGGCCAAGAACCACGGCGTGACGAGGTTAAAGATGAAGGGAGTTAAATTCGATAGACCCCGAAAGCGGACGCGGAGATCGCTGTGCGTAATTAACTTACGCCCATTCATTGTGATGCCGGCATCATGCCAATTTTGTGCTGCCTGCTCATTTAAATGATTGCAGCATCCAGCCAGCACTAATCGTGCTGTTCATTGGCCAGGTGCATCAGCAGGGAAGTAATATCGTGAGAGGCTTGCACCAGTTAAAGCTAGCCTGCGTTGCTTAAAGCTAGTCTGCATCTCTTAAAAGGGAGGTGCTTTGTGGCTGAAGCAGGTGCTGCAAGTCATGGTTGAAGAGATTCTGACCTGGGAAAGACTGAGAAATGGTACAAAAGGGGAGTGAGTGGGCTCCAAGGTTTTTGGACGCTGCAGTGGATGTCTTGGTGAAGGAGGTAGAAAGGAGAAAAGATGCCCTATATCCGCATGGGTAGAAGGAGGCCTTACAGACAAATTGTCAAAGGCAGTGCGAGCAAATAGCTGTGGAGGTCAATGCCAAGAGTCATGCCCCAAGGACCTGGATGCAGTGCCGCAAAATGATCTCACACGAGGGGTCAAGGTCAGTGAATGCACCTTCCAATGCTATATTTTACCAACTGCAACAGTAGCCTCAGCCACTGCTCAAATTATCAGACCCTCATCACTCACCTACCAACCATCTCTAACAATCAGGCCTCATACCTAACATTCATAAGCTTCATCTCACCCTCACACACTTAGCATTGCTGAAAGCCTAATTTCCATATCTCATAGCAGATGGTGTAAGTATGCACCTCTTACTCCCCCTGGCACCTCCACCACCCCCCTCCCCCCCCCCCCACCACACCCCAAACTCAATCAGAGCCATACCCTTGTGTCTTTCTCCTTTCAGATACCCAAGAAGTGCAACCTGGCCAGGCAGTGGAGGGACAGCAAGAAGACAGTGATGATGAACATGCACCATCATTTGATTTCATAGTCGCAGCCACAAACTCATATACTGACACTGCACATAATTTAGAAGAGAGCATAGAGGTAGGATCTGCATGTGGTGAGACACCGGGCATGAGTGGCCTGCAGCCAGGGCAGGGAGCAAGGATAGCGCAGGTGCCAGCTTGCAGGAGGGCGAGATCGCACACGAGTTCTGCTGCAGAGGATTCAGATGAAGACTTCAAGGAGGCAGGCCACAAAAGAAGGCTGATGGGTATGCACAATAAAATACTTAGTGCATTGGCAGGCCTGCCAGAAAGCCTGCGTGTCATGTCAAAGACCATGGAGGAGTCCAGCACCAACTTGGCACAGGGCTTTGCACAGAGCTTGGAGCCCATCCTTTCAAGCATGGAAGTGGACACTTGAGCACACTTGTAGACCCAAACATGACACAGCATAGAAACACAGAAACATAGAAAATAGGTGCAGGAGTAGGCCATTCTGTCCTTCGAGCCTGCACCACCATTCAGTATGATCATGGCTGATCATGCACTTCAGCACCCCATTCCTGTTTTCTCTCCATACCCCTTGATCCCTTTAGCCGTAAGGACCACAACTAACTCCCTTTTGAATATATCTAACGAACTGGCCTCAATAACTTTCTGTGGTAGAGAATTCCACAGGTTCACAACTCTCTGAGTGAAGAAGTTTTTTTCCTCATCTCGGTCCTAAATGGCTTACCTCTTATCCTTAGACTGTGACCCCTGGTTCTGGATTTCCCCAACATCGGGAACATTCTTCCTGCATCCAACCTGTCCAATCCCGTCAGAATTTTATATGTTTCTATGAGATCTCCTCTCATTCTTCTAAATTCCAGTGAATATAAGCCTAGTCGATCCAGTCTTTCTTCATATGTCAGTCCTGTCATCCCGTGAATCAGTCTGGTGAACCTTTCCTGCACTCCCTCAATAGTAAGAATATCCTTCCTCAGATTAGGAGAGCAAAACTGTACTCACTATTCAAGGTGTGGCTTCACCAAGGCCCTGTACAACTGTAGTAAGACCTCCCTGCTCCTATACTCAAATCTTCTCGCTATGAAGGCCAACATGCCATTTGCCTTCTTCACCGCCTGCTGTACCTATATGCCAACTTTCAATGACTGATGTACCATGACACCCAGGTATCGTTGCATCTCCCCTTTTACTAATCTGTCACCATTCAGGTAATAATCTGCCTTCCTGTTTTTACCACCAAAGTGGATAACCTCACATTCAGCATCTGGGGGAGTGGCCGTGACTCCATGGAGCATGAACCTGTTGTCCTCTCTCAGGATGACAGCATTCGTCCTCCCACCACTGCCACTCCACCACAATGCCTTTGCTGTTGCTCAGCAACCAACCAGCCCAGAGTGCTGTCGCCCAGGCTGAGATGGTGCAGTCTGTAACCAGGCCATCTAGGCCCAGAGCTGCTCGAGATCATTCTCCAAGGCCATCTGCAGTCTCTGCCATTGAAAGTCAGCAGCCTTCCACCAGCCATTCTGCAGCCACTGGGGTAGCACTGCATAGGAGCACTAGGACAGGCAAAGGCACACGGAAGACAGGCACAAGGGAATGCACAAGGGTCATTGTTGACTTTTGTATGCAGTATGGCATGATTTCATTTATAAAATTGGTTTAGAATGTTTTTTTCGGTGGCTTTTGTTTTTGCATTGTGGCCAAGCGGATGCTGTGATGGTCAGGGACAGAGGGAAGGAAAGGTGTGGGAGCGTTGGGGAATGGGGAATTGGGGTTGTAGTTACTGGTATCGCACCCGGATGAGTTCTTCAAGCACAGCCCAGGCAGAAGGGGCTGTCTAGGTTGCCTCCTCCCTTGCTCTTCCTCCTCCCCATGCTCCTGCTCTTCAGCTGGTTGCCATATAGCTGGTGGCAAGGGCTGTGCCCTCATGATGGTGAGATTGTGCAGTCTGTAGCAGACCACTTCTGCTCTACCGGGTAGTGTAGGGCTCCTCCAGGCAACGGAAGCATATTGTGCATATGTGCGTCAGTTGCACACCCTAGTCATTTGTAGGAGAATTGCTCCCTGAACATCCTGGGCGGATATGGCCACCTGATGAGAGCCCTTCTCTTCCTCCTCCTCCTCCCTCTTCCCTGCTCTGCCTGGCCTCTGTTCATTCTCCAAGTCATGCTGTATTCCAAGGAGAATGCCTACTAGTGCACCAATGTCTGGCAGCAAGTGGTTTGTACAGAAGTCTTTTGAAATCAGGTAAAAGTTCTTCAGCACCTGCCACACCACCACCATCAATATCGCTGAGTCTTCTGCAAACAGAGCTCTCCATCTACTGCACTCCTGCACCCAAGGTTTCCCATTGGCACTCTTGTCAATTATGTCATTTGCAACTTGAAATAACTATAGAAATCACCAAAGACTTGTAGAATCGTAGCAACAGCCAGAGTTTAGAAGAATGAGAGGGGATCTCATTGAAACATATAAAATTCTGACTGGGTTGGATAGACTGGATGCGGGGAGGATGTTTCCCCTGGCTGGGAAGTCTAGAACAAAGGGTCACAGTCTCAGGATACGGGGTAAGAAATTTAGGACCGAGATGAGGAGAAATTTTTCACTCAGAGGGTGGTGAACCTGTGGAATTCTCTACTACAGAAGGCTGTGGAGGCCAAGTCACTGAATATATTTAAGAGGGAGATAGATAGATTTCTAGACAAAAAAGACAGCAAGGTATATGGGGGAAAATGCAGGAATATGGTGTTGAGATAAAGGATCAGCCATGATCATATTGAATGGTGGTGCAGACTCGAAGGGCCAAATGGCCTACTACTGCTCCTATTTTCTATGTTTCTATGTTTTGATATCAAACAGTAACTAACCATTAGGTAGTTGATGATCCCTTTAAATAGCGCTATTGGGGGCCCCTTTCTGCTACTGAATGCATGTTCAGCTGGGTGGGCCTAAGAGAGGCCATTGCCTGCAGTGTTGAGCTCCAGAATGGCATTGCTGGTGACAAATGATCTGCCTGCTCTGCATACTACCGGATGTGTGTGCGCTAACACCATATGTCGTTAACGCGATTCGCCCCATCAGTTTGGAGCTCTAAGGGCACTCGTTGTGCCCAAAAAACAGGTACTAATGATCCCAACTTTGTGCCCGATGAGTCAGAAAACCTCAGATGCTGCCCATATCTTCCACTCTCCACAGATGCTGCCTGACCTGCTGAGAGTTTCCAGCATTCTCTGTCAGATTTTTAGCTTCAGCTTTTTAAAGAACTTCCACTTTTTTTGCCTGCTTAATGCACACGTAACGCCCATTTTACCGCTGAAATGACGTATAATGCCTAGATATTGCCCATTCTGGCACAAAATGGAAACTGACGGGCTTTTTTAGGAGACTTATCGCCGAGCATTATTTTCCCAATAGGCTTAATGCCGAGAAAAAATATTACTGCCCGCCCACTTTTTTGGGGCGGAATCAGCAGAATGGGCGAACTCAACGGCCATAATATCGCCCAGCATTACTTTCCGAACAGAATTAACGCCGAGATTCAATATTAACGCCCGGCGACTGTTTTTTGTCGCAAAGAGCATATTCACCCAAACTAGTGGCCATGGAGATCGCCCATCGTCAATTTCACCACCTCGCACACATATCGCCCACAATATCGCTCGCTCAAAAAACTGCCCACAAAAAGTGGAACTAACCAGAACGAATGCCAGCAATGTGGCTGGCATTTGTTAAATCCCACTCTTGCGTGAGGAGCTGATATCAGAAAGATTTGCCTGAAAGAGCGTTGAAGTGAGTGACAACGCTGATACACTGCTGTGTGTGTGCAGCTCAGACATCAATGATGCCCATAACCTTGATGACAGTTAAAGTTTACGTTGATTGATGTTAAGTTGTATTTAACCCTTTCATGGTAAGGAATCACCAGTGTGTAATGGTCCAGCTATCTGAGACAATGCGCAACAAGGTATTGTTCAATAACAAAAGTTTAATATCAACATTGGTCTGAAATCATAAGTAACAGCCAATAACATCCAACCCCGCCCACATCCCGTTTTTTCCACCATTGACATCAATCACATGGTCAACATGTCCAGCAACACAGAATACAAAGGCAAAGCAGGAGCGTAGTCCCCAGCCCCTATACATTGCAACAAATTGCATACACCCAGATGGAGATATAACACATCCATCACCTGCGCACATGCACCTCACTTTCCTTCTCCCCTCTCTTTCTTCTCCCTATCTCTACCACATCCCCTCCTCACTCCACGGCGCCTGGCCGAGGAGCTCCTCAGGCGGTGCCTCATTGGGGGGATGAAGGCAGAGGCGGTGGTTGCACGGATACGGGAGCGGGGGGTGCCGAGGGGGCAACATTTCCTGATGCAGAAGCAGGATCTTGGTCCTTGCTCTCATCTGTCATTCGCAGTGGTGGTGCGGAACCTTGGGGTGGAGTGCCGCGCTCTGGAACCACTGGGAGGCCTGTGGCAGCAGTGTTCCTGGCTATCGCATCCAGGGACTCCGCCATGCACGGAATGTACTCGGACATGGTGGCCATGTGTCGGGAAATGCCCCCCCAAAGTTTTGATGAGCTGGTCACCAATGCCTACAGTCCTCCTGGACAACTGTATCATCTCTCCGCTGTCATGTCGCGCTCATGGAACAGACCTGCCACGTCCAGGAGACCTTCGCGGCGTCAGCGCTGTCCTGGGGACAAATGGAGTGCCCTGTGCAGAGGTGCTTGGGGCCGGCACCTCCAGACTGGAGGCGGGAATGACCGGAGGACCACTAGATGGCTTTGGGGTAGAATGGGTTCTGGAGCGTGGCGATGCAGGTTCTTTGAAGTCCGCGCTCTCATCCGTCGAGAACAGACCCAGCGGATTGACGGGCGACAATCGGAGCTCCTCAGCACCAGATGTAGTAGGATCGCCCACGCCCCAACCTTCTGGCCTCTGTGGTCTTGCTTGGGACCGGGCTGCTGGCTGAGCTGCAAGACACAAATGAGGTTGTTAGAGGAAAAGGGGGTGTTAGGGTGACAAGGTGAGTCCAGCACTACACAGAGCATATGCATGACAAAAGCACCACCGCTCTCAAAATCATCGCGGACATCACATTTCATGACCATCAACACATTGTGCATTGAAATTATTTTCATTCGGCCAGAATTATTTCTAGACACTTCTATAAATCATTTATCATACATGATTGGTCGGATATGAGTTGGTGTGGCATCTATTGACTTTACATCACGCAATGGTGTAAGCTTTACTCACATGGCATCACTTCAGGGTCTGCAGATGCAGCCGTGGCTGTTCGGGGCTGCTTCCCCATGAGTACTAGCACTTGCTTCTCCATCTCTGTGATGTCGCTGGGGACTGGTGGCCCCCCCACCCGTTTGCCTCTGCATGGACCTCATCATCAATAGCTTCTTCTGTAAAAGGTGACAGGACGACATGGCATGAGATCATTGCATGATATCACTGCTAGGTACTGTCACAGAGACTGATACAACACATAAACGACAGATATAATCATGATTATTATGAATATTATCATTCTTTACCTAAAGACGTACACCGTGACCGCAGGCTTTGAGTAAAACATGCCCGGTAAAAGTGCAAGACCTCACATCTGCTGATAGTCACTCATGACAGTTACAAATCAAATTATATAAATGCATAAGTACATGTAAATCAACATAATACTTACTCTTGCGGATCCCACAAGGTCGTTCCATCGTTTGCGGCATTGGTTGCCCTCACTCACCTCGTTGGTCACCGACGAGACCACCTCTGCTATCTCGGTCCATATCCTCTGGTAGGCCTTTGGGGTGGGCTTCCTATGCCCTCCCTGTGTCAAATCATCCCAGCGTGACTCGACCTCCTGCAGAAGGGAGGCATTTTCCTCGTCTGAGAACCTCTTGGCTCTCTTGCGGCCTCCAATGTACTCCTCTCCCACCTCACTGCTCTCTCCAGCTTCCGTCTCTACAGCGTGCAGTGATGCCTCCTCCTCTCTCTTCATTATAGGGCAAATTTGGTCAAATATGTGGCTATTAACAGCTACTTTTTGTTTGCCTACTTGCTGTGAAGCTCTAAAGTCTCCCTCCTTCCTCCCAAAGCAGCCACGCCACACCAAGCCACGCTTTCAGTCCCTCTGAGCTCTCTCTCTCTGTCTCTTCTATTGGGCATGTCATGGTGACCCTTGCCCTCCAGAATCGTGGGAATCGAGCATTGCCGTGCCGTTGCTAAGGACAGCCACACTTTACGGCAGAAGGTCAAAAAAATCTAACGCTACTGCCCATTTGATATTGCTCACGGTAACACCCATTTTCAAAAATGTAAAATAGGTGTTTTGAGAATGGGCGAGAAGCCGGCGATCTGAAAACCCTTTATTACCACCCACGCCAGAAATAACACGCATTTTTGGGCGATAAGCTCAAAAGTGAAGGTTCTAGCCCATGAACTGTATTTACAGATGATCTAAAGACAAGATTTCATCACCTTATTCCAAGTTACATTTACAATGTGATCTCTCTGCGTACTACATTACAATTTGCTTCATAGGATATCATATATCCTTCTACTTTATTTTACAAGTTTACATACTTTTATAGCCTGCAGTCACTTGGTTTCAGGCCTGGACTAACCCACTTTCATTCTTGCGGTTCTTCAGTACCTGAACTGTCACTACCAACTAATGACGTGATGACTGATTTTTCTGCTGCATGAATGAGTCATTTAGAGCTGTTCAGACTAGTTTTGCTCCAGGTCTTTCTACGATGCTCTCAAGGCTCTCTCTACCTCTCTGGGTTGCCCTCTGGGCTCCCTTCCTCTCTGGGTTCTCTCCCTCTCTTGGCTACTCCCAAGGCTCACCTCCTTTCTGACCTCTGCCACTGCTGTACCTATAATAGCACTAACATCTCTGAGTCTGCTGCAAACAGAGCTCTCCACCTACTGTACTCCTGTACCCAAGGTTCCCCATAGGCACTCTTGCAAATCATGTCCCTGTCTAATGCTACCTCTTACCTTGCTCTCTTGCCCCCACTATCTCTTTCTCCTTCAACCCCAGCCGCCATCTTAGTACGGAGCCAGGACTGCATCCTGCTCTCAGACTCTGTCCCAGACTGTTGCGTTCCTGTGTTTCTCACAGTGACTGCCAATGCGTCTCTCACATCATTATGTGCCACGATCCTTGCACTCAGCATTGCTATCTCACTTTCTCTGGTTTCTACTCTCCTTTCATAACTCACTCCTTTTGGTTACTACATTCCCATCGCACTTTCTTGCACTTCCTTAGTTAGTTCTCTGTACTGGTGTACCCCAGCCTTCCAGCACCTCCCTGCCCCTGCACTCACTCCCGCTCTTTTAAAGTGCTTAGTATTCCTGCACGTCTCCTTCCTGCTCCATGTTTATGTTCCGAGCCCCTCTCTTCCCGCCACCCTTCACATTGCTTTGGTTATGGTTCTCCCACACACACAGCTTCCGGCACTTCATGCTTGTGAAAGGGGTGTCCTCCTATGCTAATTTATTTTGTGCCCTCAGGACACGTACTCAGCGGCTCCATAGGCCCCACCCTGCTCGCTCATCCCCTGACTGCTCTTGTAGTTTACCGTGCAGCTGCTTCTGTTGCTTTGCTTCAGAAAGTCAGGGCTGACCTGGGGGAAGTGAGAAGAAAAGCTGTCAGTGTAATGCAGGTTTGTAGAGCACCATCTCGCCGTCCGGAGGAGGCGAGGGACCCCAATGGAGTGCTCTCTATGCAGGAGTCCTCCCTTTATTTATTGGGGACTTGGCCTGGAGGGTGTTGCACGGAGCAGTCCCGTGCAATCGGTTTTTAAGTCGGTTCACGGGCTCCCGGGCCGCCTGCAATTTCTGCGGTCTGGAAGAGTCCGTGTTCCACGTTTTTATGGAGTGTGCGAGGTTGCAGCCCCTGTTCCATTATTTAAAGGGGCTGCTCCTCAATTTCTGGTTGCACTTCAGTCCCATACTCCTGATCTTTGGGCACCCTGTGTGGAGGGGAGCGGGTAGGTCCGAGGGCCTCCTCGTAGGACTGCTACTGGGCACGGCCAAGGGTGCCATAAGCCGGTCCAGGCAGTGGGCGGTCGAGGGGGTCGTTCAGCCTGACTGCCTGCCTCTCTTCCGCGTCTACATCCGGGCCAGGGTGTTCCTAGAGATGGAACGCGTGGTGTCCACCGGTACGCTCGCGGCCTTCCGCAAGAGGTGGGCGCCGGAGGGATTGGAGTTCATCATCACCCTCGGCAGCCAAATTTAATTTGATTTTATGATTTAAAGTTTAATTTGTTTTAATTGCCGGGGTTTTAGTATCCCCCTCCACTTTTATCGGGGGCACTTGTAAAATATTGAATTTTAATGCCCTACAAAAAAAACACAAAAAAAACTCTACAAAAATACAAAAAAACCAACAAAAAAAACAAAAAAAAGAGGGCTTTAAATAAGAGGGCAAAAAATAAGTGTCTGGAGTGTCCCCCAGATCGGGGGGCACTCGATCTAATGTTTATTTGTACTCCCCAAAAAGAGTTGTAGAGCACCATCTCGCCGTCCGAGGAGGCGAGGGTCCCCAATGGAGTGCTCTCTATGCAGGAGTCCTCCCTTATTTATTGGGGACTTGGCCTGGAGGGTGTTGCACGGAGCAGTCCCGTGCAATCGGTTTTTAAGTCGGTTCACGGGCTCCCGGGCCGCCTGCAATTTCTGCGGTCTGGAAGAGTCCAAGTTCCATGTTTTTATTGAATGCACGAGGTTGCAGCCCCTGTTCCATTATTTAAAGGGGCTGCTCCTCAATTTCTGGCTGCACTTCAGTCCCACACTCCTGATCTTTGGGCACCCTGTGTGGAGGGGAGCGGGTAGGTCCGAGGGCCTCCTCGTAGGACTGCTGGGCACGGCCAAGGGTGCCATCAGCCGGTCCAGGCAGCGGGCGATCGAGGGGGTTGTTCAGCCCGACTGCCTGCCTCTCTTCCGTGCTTACATCTGAGCCAGGGTGTCCCTGGAGATGGAGCACGCGGTGTCCACCGGTACGCTCGCGGCCTTCCGCGAGAGGTGGGCGCCGGAGGGACTGGAGTGCATCGTCACCCCCGGCAACCAAATTTTAATTTGATTTTATATGTTTTAAAGTTTAATTTGTTTTAATTGCCGGGTTTTTGGTGTCCCCCTCCCCTTTTATAGAGAGCACTTGTAATAATTTATGCTTTTAAAGCCCAAAAAAACCCACAAAAAAAAACACAAAAAAAAAAATCAAAAAACAAAAAAAAAGGGAAAAAGGGCAGTCGAAAAGTGTTTGGAGTGTCCCCCAGATCGGGGGGCACTTGGATTAATTTATTATGTTTTCCCCAAAAGAGTTGTAGAGCACCATCTCGCCGTCCGGAGGAGGCGAGGGTCCTCAATGGAGTGCTCTCTATGCAGGAGTCCTTCCTTTATTTATTGGGGACTTGGCCTGGAGGGTGTTGCACAGAGCAGACCCGTGCAATCGGTTTTTAAGTCGGTTCACAGGCTCCCGGGCCGCCTGCAATTTCTGCGGTCTGGAGGAGTCCGTGTTCCATGTTTTTACGGAATGTGCGAGGTTGCAGCCCCTATTACATTATTTAAAGGGGCTGCTCCTCAAATTCTGGTTGCACTTCAGTCCCACACTCCTGATCTTTGGGCACCCTGTGCGGAGGGGAGCGGGCAGGTCGAAAGGCCTCCTCGTAGGACTGCTCCTGGCATGGCCAAGGGCGCCATCAGCCGGTCCAGGCAGCGGGTGGTCGAGGGGGTCGTTCAGCCCGACTGCCTGCCTCTCTTCCGCACCTACATCCGAGCCAGGGTGTCCTTAGAGATGGAGCACGCGGTGTCCACCGGTACGCTCGTGGCCTTCCGCGAGAGGTGGGCTCCGGAGGGACTGGAGTGCATTGTCACCCCCGGTAACCAAATTTTAATTTGATTTTATATGCTTTAAAGTTTAATTTGTTTTAATTGCCGGGTTTTTAGTGTCCCCCTCCCCTTTTATAGGGGGCACTTGTAAATTATATGATTTTAATGCCCAAAAAAAAAAATCACAAAAGGAAAAAAAAACAACAAAAAAAAGTGGGCAATTATAAGTGTCTGGAGTGTCCCCCAGATCAGGGGGCATTCGATCTAATGTTTATTTTGTACTCCCTAAAAGAGTTGTAGAGCACCATCTCGCCATCCGGAGGAGGCGAGGGTCCCCAATGGAGTGCTCTCTATGCAGGAGTCCTCCCTTATTTATTGGGGACTTGGCCTGGAGCGTGTTGCATGGAGCAGTCCCATGCAATCGGTTTTTAAGCCGGTTCACGGGCTCCCGGGCTGCCTGCAATTTCTGCGGTCTGGAAGAGTCCGTGTTCCATGTTTTTATTGAATGCACGAGGTTGCAGTCCCTGTTCCATTATTTAAAGGGGCTGCTCCTCAATTTCTGGTTGCACTTCAGTCCCACACTCCTGATCTTTGGGCACCCTGTGCGGAAGGGAGCGGGTAGGTCCGAGGGCCTCCTCGTAGGACTGCTCCTGGGCACGGCCAAGGGGGCCATCAGCCGGTCCAGGCAGCGGGCGGTCGAGGGGGTTGTTCAGCCCGACTGCCTGCCTCTCTTCCGCGCCTACATCCGGGCCAGGGTGTCCCTAGAGATGGAGCACACGGTGTCCACCGGTACGCTCGCGGCCTTCCGCGAGAGGTGGGCACCAGAGGGACTGGAGTGCATCATCACCCCCGGCAACCAAATTTTAATTTGATTTTATATGTTTTAAAGTTTAATTTGTTTACTGTGCCGGGTTTTAGTGTCCCCCTCCCCTTTTAGCCAGGGGGCACTTGTATAATTTGTGGTTTTAGTGTCCAAAAAACCCCCACAAAAAAAAACACAAAAAAACCCCCAAAAAACCCCAAAGAAACCAGAAAAAGGGCACTTGAAAACTTTTTGGAGTGTCCCCCCCTTTAATCAGGGGGCACTTGATTTAATGTTTGTTTTGTTTTCAACAAAAGAGTTGTAGAGCGCCATCTCGCCGTCCGGAGGAGGTGGGGGTCCCCAGTGGAGTGCTCTCTACACAGGAGTCCTCCCTTTCTTTATTGGGGACTTGGTTTGGAGGGTGTTGCACGGAGCAGACCCGTGCAATAAGTTTTTAAGTCGGTTCACGGGTTCCCAGGCCGCCTGCAATTTCTGCGGCCTGGAAGAATCCGTGTTCTATGTTTTTATTGAATGTACGAGGTTGCAGCCCCTGTTCATTATTTGAAGGGGCTGCTCCTCAAATTTTGGTTGCACTTCAGTCCCACATTCCTGATCTTTGGGCATCCTGTGTGGAGCGGAGCGGGCAGGCCGGAAGGCCTCCTCGTAGGACTGCTCCTGGACATGGCCAAGGTGGCAATTAGCCGGTCCAGGCAACAGGCAGTCGAGGGGGTCATTCAGCCCGACTGCCTGCTTCTCTTTCACAGTTACATTCGAGCCAGGGTGTACCTGGATATGGAACACCCGGTGTCCACCGGTACGCTCGCGGCCTTCCGCGAGAGGTGGGCATTAGAGGGACTGGAGTGCATCATTACCTCCAGCAACCAAATTTTAATTTGATTTCAGTTTATGGTAAAAAGTTAATTTGTTTATTTGTCGGTTTTAGAGCCCCTTAATAAGGGAGCACTTGATATATGGTTTCAACTTAAAATAGTTGTAGAGCACTTGAGTTGGGAGTGGCTTAGCCAGTCACGTGATGTTCACAAGACACAATAAAACCCCAGCCAGTTTGGTTCAGAGGATGCACAATGAGGCAGGTGATTGTGAGCCTGGTGAATGAACTGGTAATGTGCAGTGTGATTGTTAAACCTTTTGCTAATAAACCAACTAGTTCTTAATAGTAATGTGTTGCTATGAATTCTTAAGCAAAGAACCCATGAAGCAAATACATTACAGTCGTGTTCTCCTACCCTCCCCCGCCCGCCTCCACTCAGCCTCACTCTCCGTCTGTGTTGAGCTTGGGTTCTGCCATGGTTGCCCCAACATGATATCCCTCCCATGTCCCAGCCCAACTCTAGCTTTCCAAACCACTGTTAACAATACGAGAGAAAAAAAATCTTCAGCCACTGTCAGTATCAGATCAAGGAATTGAAACACAAATATATTTCCAGCGTGCAGCAGGAATATAATACGAATAAAGAGATTATTTTCAGGGAAGTAATCTTTTCTTGTCATGCGACACTGACGCAAGGCAGATCCTGCTTCATAAATTCTGTACAACAATGTTTTCCTGTCCCCTGATTTGAATAAACCACTACCTAGTTCAAAGGCAGTTGCATTACACTGAGCAAATCAACAGAATTAATGAAAGTCAGTAACAGTAAGATATCCATTTAACATGCAATAAATAACCAGGGGTTAGTACAATCTGATGATTCTAATTAATGTATAAACCACTCAAGCTTTGCTGTTTTGGTTTATATTATAAGAAGTCTTTATAAATACAGTAATGTATACTAGGTAGTCAGATTCATGGGTATATTTTTCAGTAAAACGGTCTTCCTGTTATACGATACTGAGACAAGGCAGGTCAGGCATCATAATTGTAGTAACTCCTTTATTCCTGTCACGCAAGTATTTAAATCATGGGAGCTGTCCTAATGTAATGCCTTTGCCACGATACACATCAAATGTTGGTATCTCCAGGGGCTCACAGTAAAGTTGAGTACGCTGTTTTACTACGGGTTACCAGACTAAGATTGGTTGTCTGTTTCGGTCGGTACACAGCTGACAGGTTTGAGTTAGATCGCCAGTGCCGCGTCAGTCTCTGGCCAAGAGAAATGGACCTCTGCACAATCCGTGGCTGTGTGGAGACCCCATCGTGCCATCGGAACAATGGTTAAAATGTTGCTGTTAGCAGGAGCTGAATGTCCTGTCAACTCTCAGCTAACATTAAAATGAGGGTGACCCAATGGAGCCAAAACTATCTCACAACAATGCCAAAGCAGCCGATGAATTATATAACCATTTACAAATCAAATAATCCAAGTATAGGGCTGTAACACAGTCTTAGGGATAAGGCAATATTATAACCTCCCTCCACTCCTCCTACCCACCCCCCGTCCCCATTTACTGTCATGTTTTGACGTCATTCAAACACCTTTGTTGTTACAGCTTTGAAACGTTTTCACGATACTTCCCTTGAAGAGTTAGAAAATAGGTGCAGGAGTAGGCCATTCGGCCCTTCTAGCCTGCACCGCCATTCAATGAGTTCATGGCTGAACATTCAACTTCAGTACCCCATTCCTGCTTTCTCGCCATACCCCTTGATCCCCCTAGCAGTAAGGACCTCATCTAACTCCTTTTTGAATATATTTAGTGAATTGGCCTCAACAACTTTCTGTGGTAGAGAATTCCACAGGTTCACCACTCTCTGGGTGAAGAAGTTCCTCCGCATCTCGGTCCTAAATGGCTTACCCCTTATCCTTAGACTGTGACCCCTGGTTCTGGACTTCCCCAACATTGGGAACATTCTTCCTGCATCTAACCTGTCTAACCCCGTCAGAATTTTATATGTTTCTATGAGGTCCCCTCTCATTCTTCTGAACTCCAGTGAATACAAGCCCAGTTGATCCAGTCTTTCTTGATAGGTCAGTCCCGCCATCCCGGGAATCAGTCTGGTGAACCTTCGCTGCACTCCCTCAATAGCAAGAATGTCCTTCCTCAAGTTAGGAGACCAAAACTGTACACAATACTCCAGGTGTGGCCTCACCAATGCCCTGTACAACTGTAGCAACACCTCCCTGCCCCTGTACTCAAATCCCCTTGCTATGAAGGCCAACATGCCATTTGCTTTCTTAACCGCCTGCTGCACCTGCATGCCAACCTTCAATGACTGATGTACCATGACACCCAGGTCTCTTTGCACCTCCCCTTTTCCTAATCTGTCACCATTCAGATAATAGTCTGTCTCTCTGTTTTTACCACCAAAGTGGATAACCTCACATTTATCCACATTATACTTCATCTGCCATGCATTTGCCCACTCACCTAACCTATCCAAGTCGCTCTGCAGCCTCACAGCATCCTCCTCGCAGCTCACACTGCCACCCAACTTAGTGTCATCCGCAAATTTGGAGATACTACATTTAATCCCCTCATCTAAATCATTAATGTACAGTGTAAACAGCTGGGGCCCCAGCACAGAACCTTGCGGTACCCCACTAGTCACTGCCTGCCATTCTGAAAAGTACCCATTTACTCCTACTCTTTGCTTCCTGTCTGACAACCAGTTCTCAATCCATGTCAGTACACTACCCCCAATCCCATGTGCTCTAACTTTGCACATCAATCTCTTGTGTGGGACCTTGTCGAACGCCTTCTGAAAGTCCAAATATACCACATCAACTGGTTCTCCCTTATCCACTCTACTGGAAACATCCTCAAAAAATTACAGAAGATTTGTCAAGCATGATTTCCCTTTCACAAATCCATGCTGACTTGGACCTATCATATTACCTCTTTCCAAATGCACTGCTATGACATCCTTAATAATTGATTCCATCATTTTACCCACTACCGATGTCAGGCTGACCGGTCTATAATTCCCTGTTTTCTCTCTCCCTCCTTTTTTAAAAAGTGGGGTTACATTGGCTACCCTCCACTCCATAGGAACTGATCCAGAGTCAATGGAATGTTGGAAAATGACTGTCAACGCATCCACTATTTCCAAGGCCACCTCCTTAAGTACTCTGGGATGCAGTCCATTAGGCCCTGGGGATTTATCGGCCTTCAATCCCATCAATTTCCCCAACACAATTTCCCGGCTAATAAGGATTTCCCTCAGTTCCTCCTCCTTACTAGACCCCCCGACCCCTTTTATAACCGGAAGGTTGTTCGTGTCCTCCTTCGTGAATACCGAACCAAAGTACTTGTTCAATTGGTCCGCCATTTCTTTGTTCCCCGTTATGACTTCCCCTGATTCTGACTGCAGGGGACCTACATTTGTCTTTACTAACCTTTTTCTCTTTACATATCTATAGAAACTTTTGCAATCCGTCTTAATGTTCCCTGCAAGCTTCTTCTCATACTCCATTTTCCCTGCCCTAATCAAACCCTTTGTCCTCCTCTGCTGAGTTCTAAATTTCTCCCAGTCCCCAGGTTCGCTGCTATTTCTGGCCAATTTGTATGCCACTTCCTTGGCTTTAATACTATCCCTGATTTCCCTTGATAGCCACGGTTGAGCCACCTTCCCTTTTTTATTTCTATGCCAGACAGGAATGTACAATTGTTGTAGTTCATCCATGCGGTCTCTAAATGTCTGCCATTGCCCATCCACAGTCAACCCCTTAAGTATCATTCGCCAATCCATCTCAGCCAATTCACGCCTCATACCTTCAAAGTTAGCCTTCTTTACGTTCTGGACCATGGTCTCTGAATTAACTGTTTCATTCTCCATCCTAATACAGAATTCCACCATATTATGGTCACTCTTCCCCAAGGGGCCTCGCACAACGAGATTGCTAATTAATCCTCTCTCATTACATAACACCCAGTCTAAGATGGCCTCCCCCCTAGTTGGTTCCTCGACATATTGGTCTAAAAAACCATCCCTTATGCACTCCAGAAAATCCTCCTCCACCGTATTGCTTCCAGTTTGGTTAGCCCAATCTATGTGCATATTAAAGTCACCCATTATAACTGCTGCACCTTTATTGCACGCACCCCTTATTTCCTGTTTGATGCCCTCCCCAACATCACTACTACTGTTTGGAGGTCTGTACACAACTCCCACTAACGTTTTTTGCCCTTTGGTGTTCTGCAGCTCTACCCATATAGATTCCACATCATCCAAGCTAATGTCCTTCCTAACTATTGCCTTAATCTCCTCCTTAACCAGCAATGCTACCCCACCTCCTTTTCCTTTTATTCTATCCTTCCTGAATGTTGAATACCCCTGGATGTTGAGTTCCCAGCCCTGCTCATCCTGGAGCCACGTCTCCGTAATCCCAATCACATCATATTTGTTAACATCTATTTGCACAGTTAATTCATCCACCTTATTGCGGATACTCCTTGCATTAAGATACAAAGCCTTTAGGCTTGTTTTTTTAACACCCTCTGTCCTTTTAGAATTTTGCTGTACAATGGCCCTTTTTGTTCTTTGCCTTGGGTTTCTCTGCCCTCCACTTTTCCTCATCTCCTTTCTGTCTTTTGTTTTTGCCTCCTTTTTGTTTCCCTCTATCTCCCTGCATTGGTTCCCATCCCCCTGCCATATTAGTTTAACTCCTCCCCAACAGCACTAGCAAACACTCCCCCGAGGACATTGGTTCCGATTCTGCCCAGGTGCAGACCGTCCGGATTGTACTGGTCCCACCTCCCCCAGAACGGTTCCAATGCCCCAGGAATTTGAATCCCTCCCTGCTGCACCATTGCAGGAGGAGCAGCAAAGAAGGGTTGCTTTCTTCAGAACTGAGGGGTAAACCTCCCATTCCCTCAATCAGGGGCAATGTCAGAAATTCCTGGGTGAAAGAGGCTGAGTAAGTGAATGCAATCCCCCACATCCATAGGTCATGGAATTTAAATATAGTCGGGAGTCAGGAAGCTTGCTAGGCTGGGAGTACCTAGAGTTTGCCTACTCTTAAATGTATGGCAATAGAATTCATACCACATAGACTTTACTGGCAAACCAATGCAACTTCACTGAATTGCATACAAAATACTCAGGCAATCATTCAGCTCTTTCATATCCATGCTTATATTACAGCAAGGAGACTTTGTATGTGGCCATGAAATAAGCTCCTCATGTGACACATAAATCTTGGAAATTGTGCCTAATGTTGGCAAACATTGAGGCAGCACTATCACTGCTCCTCCAAACTATAATGTCTATTTACTTTGTATCTGCTTACAGGGAAAGGCTGCACATAACAGCCGGGAGCAAGTGTGGGCCTTCCAACTTCTGCCATTGGACTTAATTTAAGGAGTCATTAGCTTAGATGCCTTAGAAGGACCGGGGAAGGGAGAGCTGAGCGCCTCTCACAAAGTTCATGGCTAGTATCATGTTTGTCCTCACGGTACTCACTCATTCAGTAACATGTAGGCATGCACGGCACAACAGCTGCACGGCCCACTGTATATTCACGCTGTCACCTCTGTTAGTAGGGATTCCTTACTGTTAACATTTAAACACATATTCCTGCACTTTTTCTATAGGGCTCTCCCAAGATGAAGTGCCAGCAAACACGCCAGCACTTCTCAATGGTCTGCATCACTCATACCAGCTGACGAACCCACCAGCCCAACTGGCTGGTTTATTAAGTCAGGTTGCAGAGAGAGAAATGTGTGAAGCAACAAGTGGAGCAAAAGTGCATGAAATTCCTGGACAACGGAGCAGCTGGATCCCTTCCTCAGCTACTTCCACCAATGATTGGGACCTCACAGTACCTGGGTATAGAACAAAGCTGTGACCCGAGCACCAACACCTCGAGAACATTTGATGATATCCAAAGCGCACTACGAGGTTGCAGTGGTGTGTGTGGATGATTCCACTGCCAGCATCTGTGTCATGGTGCCTTTAAACACGTGGCAGTTCCATGGCCATCAGCAGCAGTGCCCTGTGGACAGAAGTGCTACGCCCAGGTGCAATCTCTCCCTTGAATGCTCTGCCCAGAGATTTGCCAATATGCAGCGGACTCCTCTACATTGCGGAGACCAACACAGTTTGGGTGATCGCCATGCACAACACCTCCGATCAGACCGCAAGCGTGACCTTAAGTTTCCGGGTGCCTGTCATTTTAATTCTCCGCCCAACTCCCACTCTGACCTCCTACAATGTTCCAACGAAGCTCAATGGCAGCTCGAAGAACAGCACCTCATCTTTCGATTTACAAGCTTCTGGACTCAAATAAATTTATCATTTTCAGATCATAATCACCGCTCTTATTTTTTCGGACAGCAGCTGTTGATAATGGTTGTGCTATTGCGATTTACACCTCTTCCAGAAGTATCTTTTCTTTATTTGTTCCATTACCAACCCCTTTTACCTTTCACCATCATCCTTTTTGTCACTTAATCTCTCCTGCCCTCCACCCTATCACAGACCTTCACTTTTGTTCTTTCCTCCCCTCCTCCTGTCCCTTCCTCTGTACTAAAAGAAAGAAAGACTTACATTTATGGACATGCTTATTTGTACTGCAAAAATGGCCACCATGCTCCACTCTTTGTTTCTGATTGGTCCCCTTGGAGGATAAGCCACACCTTGAAGTTTCACAGGAATGTGTCACTGGAACCGCCCATCCCAAGGTCTCACTGACTTTGCAAATTGTAACAAGGTCTCACTGACTTTGACTTCCTGAAGCGACAGAGGACAGAGCTCCCCAGAAGACGGCAAGGGCCAGCCAAAGTGCTTTACTCCAGTCCAAGCACATCACTCCCATTGCCAAAGTGCCTTACCCCAGTCCAAGTACATCCCTCCCCCAGCCGAAGTGCCCTACCCCAGTCCAAGTACATCCCCCCCCCCCGCCAAAGTGCTTTACCCCAGTCCAAATATATCCCTCCCCCAGCCGAAGTGCCTTACCCCAGCGCAAGTGCATCCTTTCTCCTGCCCCCCACCCCACCACCTCACTATAGATGGGGCAGGCATTGTGTACAGATTGTTAACAGGTTTATTGGGTAAGAAGTGAATGGTGACAGTGTTGTGACTTCTGGATATCATCCACTCCAATGATATCCCTAATAGGGGTTGGAAGAATGTAATCTGTCTTGCCCCCACCCGTATCTCTACCCCTTCCCCCACCTCCCTCTCCCCCCCCCCCAGTCTATTCACCCCCAGCCTCTCTCGCTCCCCCAAGCCTCTCTTGCCCCCCCCAGTCTATTCATTCCCAGCTTCCCTCTCTCCCCCCAGCCTCTCTCTCTCTCCCCCGCAATCTCTCTCTCCCCCCAAGCCTCTCTCTCTCCCCCCAGCCTCTCTCTCTCTCCCCCCACAGTCTCTCTCTCTCCCCCCAAGTCTCTCCCTCCCCCAGCAGCCTCTCTCTCTCTCTCCCCGCCCCCCCAGCCTCTCTCTCTCCCACCCCCCCCCACAGCCTCTCTCTCTCCCCCCAGCCTCTCTCTCCCCCCGCAGCCTCTCTCTCCCCCCAGCCTCTCTCTCTCTCTCCCCCTCCAGCCTCTCTCTCTCTTTCCCCCCACCCAGCCTCTCTCTCTCTTTCCCCCCACCCAGCCTCTCTCTCTCTTTCCCCCCACCCAGCCTCTCTCTCTCCCTCACGCCTTTCTCTCGCTCTTTGCACCTGGCCCGCTACGGGGCGGGGCTTGTCGCCTGTCTGTCAAAAAAGTGCAGTGCAAATAGTTACATCATACATTTATATAGGACCTTTAACGACCACTGGATGTCTCAAAACGTTTTATAGCCAATAAAGTACTTTTGGAATATAGTCACTGTTGTAATGTGGGAAATGTGCAGGGAGGATAATTTCCCCGGCTGGGGTGTCTAGAACTAGGGGTCACAGTCTCAGAGTAAGTGGTTGGCCACTTAGGATGAGGAGAAATTTCTTCACTCAGAGGGTTATGAATCTTTGGAATTCTCTACCTCGGAGGTCTGTGGATGCTCAGTCATTGAGCATATTCAAGACAGAGATCAGTAGATTTTTGGATATTAAGGGAATCAAGGGATATGGGGATAGTGGAGGAAGGTGGAGTTGAGGTTGAGATCAGCTATGATCGTATTGAATGACGGAGCAGGCTCAAAGGGCTGAAATGTCTACTCCAGCTTTTATTTCTTATGTTCTTATGTAGAATGGACACATGATAGGAATGGTTTCCCTTTAACAAAAGAGAGGGGCGATGCAGACATTGCATTGAGGGAGGAGGAGTGTGAAATATTAGATGAGATAAACATTGTGAGAGAGGAAATATTAAGGGACTTCGCAGCTTTGAAAGTAGATAAATCCCCAGGCCTTTATGAAATGTATCTCAGGCTGTTAAGAGAAGCAAAAGAGGAAGTAGCAGAGACTCTGACCATCATTTTCCAGTCCTCTCTGGCCAGAGGACTGGAGGATTGCTAATGTTGTACCTTTGTTTAAAAAGGGAGAAAGGGATAGACCGAGTAATTACAGGCCAGTCAGCCTAACCTCAGTGGTGGGAACATTATTGGAAAAAATCCTGAGAGACAGGATAAATTTTAGTTGGAAAGACATGGATTCATCAAGGACAGTCAGCATGGATTTATTAAGGGAAGGTCGTGTCTGACTAACTTGATTGAATTTTTCGAGGAGGTAACCAGGAGGGTCGATGAGGGCAGTGCATATGATGTTATGTATATGGATTTTAGCAAAGCTTTTGATAAGGTCCCACATGGCAGACTGGTCACGAAAGTAAAAGCCCATGGGATCCAAGGCAAAGTGACAAGTTGGATCCAAAATTGGCTCAGAGGCAGGAAGCAAAGAGTAATGGTTGATGGGTG
Source organism: Pristiophorus japonicus (assembly GCF_044704955.1). Taxonomy (NCBI): domain Eukaryota; kingdom Metazoa; phylum Chordata; class Chondrichthyes; family Pristiophoridae; genus Pristiophorus; species Pristiophorus japonicus. The sequence goes on along the minus strand of NC_091984.1, from coordinate 194,534,278 downwards.
GTTTTGTGATTGGAAGGCTGTAGCCAGTGGGGTTCCGCAGGGCTCAGTACTGGGCTCCTTGCTTTTTGTGGTATCTATCAATGACTTGGACTTGAATGTTGGGGGTTGACTTATGAGGATAGGTTGAGTAGGTTGGGTCTATACACATTGTAGTTCAGAAGAATGAGAGATGATCTTATTGAAACATAAGATAATGAGGGGGCTCGACAAGGTGGATGCAGAGAGGATATTTCCACTCATAGGGGAAACTAAAATTAGGAGACATTGTCTCAGAGTAAGGAGCCACCCATTTAAGACTGAGATGAGGAAAAATGTCTTCTTTTAGAGGGTTGTAAATCTATGGAATTCTCTGCCCCAGAGAAGCTGGGTCATTGAATATATTTAAGGCAAAGATGGATAGATTTTTGAGCGATAAGGGATAAAGGGTTATGGGGAGTGGGTAGGGAAGTGGAGCTGAGTCCATAGTCAGATCAGCCATGATCTTATTGAATGGCAGAGCAGGCTCGAGGGGCCAATTGGCCTACTTCTACTCCTATTTTTTATGTTCTTATATTGGGGGTATGATTAAGAAGTTTGCAGATGACACTAAAACAGGCTGCGTGGTTGACAACGAAGAAGAAAGCTGCAGACTGCAGGAAGATATCAATGTATTGGTCTGGTGGGCATAACAGTGGCAAATGGAATTCAATCTGAATAAATATGAGGTAATGCATTTGGGGAGGTCTAACAAGGTTAGGGAATACATATTAAATGGTACGACACTGAAAAGTGCAGAGGAACAAAGGGATCTTGACCCTGAGGGGCTCTCGAGAAACATTTAAAATAACGAAAGGGATAGACAAGATAGAGGCAGAGAGGTTGTTTCCACTGGTCGGGGAGACTAGAACTAGGGGGCACAGCCTCAAAATACGGGGGAGCCAATTTAAAACCGAGTTGAGAAGAAATTTCTTCTCCTAGAGGGTTGTGAATATGTGGAATTCTCTGCCCAAGGAAGCAGTTGAGGCGAGCTCATTGAATGTATTCAAGTCACAGATAGATAGATTTTTAAACAATAAGGGAATTAAGGGTTACGGGGAGCGGGCGGGTAAGTGGAGCTGAGTCCACGGCCAGATCAGCCATGATCTTGTTAAATGGCGGAGCAGGCTTGAGGGGCTAGATGGCCTACTCCTGTTCCTAATTCTTATGTTCTTATGTTCTTATCTAGGTGCAGGTCCACAGATCCCTGAAGGTAGCAGGCCAGGTAGATAAGGTGGTTAAGAAGGCATATGGAATACTTGCCTTTATTAGTCAAGGCATGGAATACAAGAGCAAGGAGGTTATGCTTGAACTATATAAAACACTGGTTAGACCGCAGCTGGAGTATTGTGTGCAGTTCTGGTCACCACATTACAGGAAAGATGTAATTGCACTGGAAAGGGTGCAGAGGAGATATACAAGAATGTTGCCTGCACTGGAGAATTTTGGCTATGAGGAAAGATTGGCGATGCTGGGTCTGTTTTCTTTGGAACAATGGAGGCTGAGGGGAGACCTGATTGAGGTGTATAAAATTATGAGGGACCTGGGTAGAGTATTTAGGATACTTCACTTGGCAGAGGGGTTAACATCCAGGGGCATAGATTTAAAGTAATTGGGAGGAGGTATGGAGGAGATATGAGGGGAAATGTCTTTACCCAGAGTGTGGTGGGAGTCTCGAACTCACTGCCTCAAAGAGTGGTAGAAGCAGAAACCCTCACCACATTTTAAAATACTTGGATGTACACTTAAAGTGCCGTAATCTACAGGGCTACGGATCAAGAGCTGGAAAGTGGGATTAGGCTGGATAGCTCTTGGTCGTCCTTCCATGCTGTAAATTTCTATGATTCTATGATTCTATAATTGGAGAGCTCAAGGCAGATCAGGTAGTTGACCTCCTAATAATAAACCACTGAAGCAGCATAATGAAGTCATTGTGGGGGCGAATTTTATGTTCCTACATCCCTGGTTGCACGAAAAAACATGTGTATGTGTGGGGAAGGGTTGGTAAACAAGACCAAAATCCCAGGTGTTAGTGAAGTGCCAACTTACTGCTGGTTTCCTACCCATTCTGATTTTAAGGGGAGTGGGGGGCCTCCATCCTGGCAGCTGGAGCTCCCACTGGAAACAGGAACCTCGTGAATCAGGGTGAGATGATAATCCTCGGTGCCATTTTCATCTCTGCCCGCAGAGCTGCCACCAGTTGCTGCTCCTGTCCATCAAACATGGGTAGTAGAAATTGGGAGCTGGCCATTTCGAGTGTGCTTTAAAGTCAGGGAAAGCTGGCCTTTTATTTACTGCTGTTGCTTGTGGGTTTTGAGCCTGAAAGGCTTCCAATATTTGATCTCCTTGCTGCTATAGAACAATTATCCCTGCCACTATAAACTGCTGCAGCCTTTTGCTCCTCCCCTGCTGCAGGCCCTCAGAATCGGCTGCCCCATGGGATTTCCCCCAGATCGGCGAGCAGCCTAGAGGGAACACATTTCCCACTGGCAGCTCGCAAATTCATTTAAATTAGGCGCTGGCGCTCCAATGGCATGGGCTCAATGCCAACCCCTTCAGGTGGGCATAACACAACCCGTCCACCTCCTGCCCGATTAATGCTGTGTACAAAAGTCTCACCCACTACATTGGGTTCAGGAGGAGGAGCTTGAAAGTTATGGGCTTTATGGAGATAGATGGACAGCAGAGATCTCAGGGAATATACCATGTGATTTGCGGGATGTTTCAAGAAAATGTCGACACATAATGATTATGCTGCAACTCATAATAGAAAGAAGAAAGAGCTTGCAATTATGGAGAACCTTTCATGTTGTCAGGGTGTCCCAAAGCACTTTACAAATTAATAATATTTGAAGCACAGTCACTGTTGTTATATAGGCAAATACAACCGACAATTTTCTCCCAGTGAGATCCTAAAAACAAGTTACTGAAAGAGCAGTTAATCTGTTTTGCTAGTGTTGGTCGAAATAGAGGCCCTGAATTTCCGTGGAGTTTTCCCGATCTTCGGCTGTACCTTCTCCAGGAGTTCCACACAACTCCCACTGAGGTTAAGGCATGAGATCGGGAGACCACACACCTCCTTCCCAAAAATACAGGGCCAGAGAATGTCATGTGAATGCAGCATCCATTCCGGATAAATGATCTTACTTACTCTCTTCATACAACAAGGACAGTCACTCTCAAAAATACAGCTCATACCCGAGCACCCTCATCAATGTCCCTACTTAAAGCAAACTCCAGCATACATACACCTGCTTCAGGCAAAATAGATATTCCTAGTTATAAGGAATCGCATGATGAGCACTGGTGAGGAACAGGTTGCAGTGGTGATGGTTTATATGGAGCTCAGCTGGTACAGGGCAGAGCACAGCATGGTGAATACCCTGCTTGAGTTACATGCCTTCAAAGTGAGACCGGTACAGCAGCATGTACACATTAAGGAGTCACGAATCTCCTTGCACACAACTTTGGAAGGTGGTCCTCATTGCGTGATGGAGTCCAATACCAACATATACCCTGTTATCTCCCACACGTGATATGGAGCAAAGATTTTCTGCACTGTAGTCTGTTGTGCTATCTGGAATGGAGACCGTAGTTATGCGGCCATAGGCACAGTTGGAGCACCTTCCATAAGTCCTGCCACTTCTACTGCAGAGGCTATGAGGTCCAAACTCCAAGACCCAGCAACGACCAGCTCCAACTCACTTGGAAAACAGTTACATCCATCTTTGATGTGAGGAATCTGAGACCTCATTCATACCTGCTTATCAGCAGGCATGGTGAGGGGATACGCTGCAGAAATAGCATATGTGGATTAGCACAACAGCAGCCAGATAGCACTCATGTCAAAGCAGTTGAGTGCTGTAACGTAACCCTGCACAAGTGACAGTAGACGCTGTACCTGAAAACAATCAGTGCACAGTGAGTACAGCACTGAAGCAGATCCCTCAGAGTTACTCACACAAAACAGTGTTAATGCAAACTCAAATCGCAGTCTTGCTGCAATTCCTGTAGCTCACTAGTTATTATGCAGAAACCTATCAGTGCTATTCCCTCAACTAGGGTAGCACTAAGTTATAGTGCACTCAGACACCCAACACAGAAACGCTCACAGCAGACTGGCAGCAAACACATTAGCAAAACAACAATCTTCAAAAGTACTTCAACAGATACTTAATTGAATACTCTTTAATATATCCTGGGGTCCGTCACTATTTAATTGTGCAGACAAACACCACAATCCTCTGATCTTCTATGGTTGGAGCGACTCTTCATTCAACACAATGAAAACCTCTGTCTATGGTAATAATATGCAGCATAGTGCTAAAATCTTGCAGACCCTTTCTATTGTAAAACCCACCTCATGTCCACTCCAAGCAACTGTGGGGTTGGTGCTTTACTGCCCGAATTGTCTGTTCCGTGAGGACTGTGGTTCAGCAGTGTACCTGGTTTTTGGCTGTTCTCTGCTGGAGTATGTGTATTGTGCAGATATGTTATCAGCCATCCCTTATTCTTTCCTCTTGAAAGAGCTGTGCCAGAATGGATTGTCTCAAAACAAAAGCTTAAATAAACCTTTCCAAACAGTTACAAAACTTTGGCCAATGATGAGCTTTACATTTAGGAGGCCAGCAGGTTGCAAAAACTGTTACTGCTGTTCACCACTGAGATGTATTTAGTGAAGTGTCTGGCAGTGTAGGAATTTACCCATCTCTTTAATGAAGCAGAAACTTAACTGGACCGGCCACATACATACTGTAGCCACAAGAGCAGGTCAGAGGCCGGGCATTCTGTGGTGAGTGTCTCACCTCCTGACTCCCCAAATCCTTTCCATCATCTACAAGGCACAAGTCAGGAGTTTGAAGGAATACTCTCCACTTGCCTAGATGAGTGCAGCTCCAACAACACTCAAGAAGCTCGACACTGTTATATATGCATGCTTGTTTTGTTGTATGACGTCTGTAACACTGAATGTACTCTTACACTACACACCTTACCTGTACACCAGGGGATGCTGCTGCTGGAGACCTAAGGGTTACCTGCACACTGCAGGTAGCCTAGTATAAAAGGAAGCTCACAGCTTGGTGTCCTCACTCGAGGAGCTGCAAATAAAGGATTACAGTCTACACAGTTTAAGTACCATACCCTGCCTCGTGGAGTCATTACCAAAGATGCCTACATACATCACAACTGGTGACGAGGATACAAGGTCACGAACTACACGCTCAGCATGTTGAATCTCAGCAACTTCCATCAATTTACCAATGGGGAAGATAGGAACATTTTGTTATCGCCAACGGCCTGGATGGGGACACACTGGCTACATGACCGAACAAGCGCAGGGCCATTCTGCTTTGCAGTTGTGGGCCCACCATCCATTGTCTCGTCAGGGACTTGCTAGCCCCGGCGAAGACAACCACCAAGAGCTATGAGGAACTTGTAGCACTTATACAGGAGCAACTAAAACCGAAAGAAAGCATCCTCATTGCCAGGCACCAGTTCTACACTTACCGACGACCCGAAGGCCAAGAAATTACTAAGTATGCTGCACATTTAAGAAGACTAGCTGCATCGTGTGATTTTGGAGACTACCATAATGAATCGGCCACGAGGGCCTCTTACACAATTGCTCTCTGCCGACATCACAGTCACCCAGCAGAAAGCAATTCAAGTGAGCCAGGCCTACATGGTTTCGGCCGGCAACTCCAGGCGAATACTGACCCAGGACTCTAAACCGGCGAAAGCAGTGCACCGCGTGGACACTTCTAAAGGTAGAAATGCTGCCCCGAGTCCTGCAACCCTGAATGCGCAACATGGGGCAAACCGGATGGCCCCGTGCTGGCGCTGTGGAGGAAACCACAGGGCCCACCAGTGCCATTACAAAGACTATGCATGCAAAGGCTGCAAAGAGAAAGGGCACCTTAAAAGAATGTGCAGAAAAAGCTCTACTCACCGTGTCTCTGATGAGTTGGCTGATCACCGGGATTCCAACACAGATGAAGATGAAGCTGCTCAAGCCCTAGAAGAAGAGTATGGAGTTTATACCTGCTCCACTGAAAGTTCTCCGTGGACGATGGAAGTAGACATCGACGGGGTCCCAGTTTCCATGGAGATCGATACAAGGGCGAGTCAGTCTCTGAAGAGCCAAACGACCTTTGAAAAAATTTGGATAAATCCCGCCAAACGACCAAAACTGCATCCCGTCCAAGTGAAGCTGCTCACCGACACTAAAGGTAAAATTCTGGTCGTTGGCAGCGTGGACGTCCAGGTCTCCCAGGGCGGTGTGATGAACAAACTCCCCCGGTGGATCAGAGCCGGCGACGGTCCCATGCTGCTGGGAAGGAAGTGGATGAACCCGGTCCAAGTTGATTGAAGTGGCGACGTCCTCCGGGCTCCAGCAATCGATATTGAACATGGATCCATCGCTGTATCCAGAGATCCCACCGTCCAGCTCGACTGCGCAGCGACAACTCCACAACATCGCGGCAAAAGCTCCAGGACCGAAAGCTCAAGCTCCATCTTCCGGGCCGGGGCAGGACTCCAAGAGGTGAACATCGTTGAAAGAAGTAGATTCCCGATGCCCATGGCTGAACCTGAGGAAGAAAAGACCATCACAACCTACCTGGAGGAGAGCCAGAAGATGGGGCCGCACCACGAGGAGAAGAACCTGCAAACAAAATGGCTGCGGCCAGACCACGCAGGGCAGCGTTGGAGGAGCGACACATGGCACCGAGCGGCCAATCAACGGCCAAGGCTCTCTTAAAGGAGACCGGTAACAAAATAAATTTAAAGGGACGTTTCAACTCAATGATGACAAGGACTTTAAAGCTAAAGATGCAGTAAAAGGGTGCAAGTATAATAATGTAACCATGAATTGTGACGCTGGTGTAACTAATGTGACTAATAAGATGAATGCTTGTGTAAATAAGGTTAAGAACAAGCTTGATATGTTTGATGATAATGACAGAGAGTTTGAAATGCCTAATGTAACCATGTCTGATGAGACCATGACATCAAAAAGTGATGCAAATGCTGTAATTTATAATGCAAAGGCAGTCAATAATGTAGGCTTGACTATGTGCGATCGGAGCCAAGATGTCATGTATACAGGTAGGACTCTGCTAAAGGACACTGGGTTCTACAGGGACCATGCAAATGCTAGAGGAATCCCTCTGTGGGAGACCCCCAGGTCCAGCTGGCCACCAGACCATGTAGCCTGGATTTTTGGAACAAATGTGATGCCTCTGGAAGGGGCACCCAGTGGGAGTAGGTCCACTCCAGGGACAGTGGTCAATGGGCAGCACAGCCACCACCACTGGCAACCTGCCCCAGACCAGCCCTACACCCCCTGGCCACCAGGGCCAACACCAGAAGCGAGAGGTCAATACCCTCCAGCTTCCCTGGCAAACCCTGGGATGATCAGACTCTCATCCCAATTGGAGGACAAGGAGCCCACCCGGTCTTGTGGCCCTGCCCACCACCACACAACTACCCATATCACAGAGTATGCATCCTACCCACTGCTGCTATGCCTACCCCCCTGAGGGATCCCACAACAGTGACACCCATATGGTCTGTGTGTGAGGGATGGGGGCGGGGGGAACTTATGAGGCCAGCCTCAAGAATAGGGATCACACCTGGCACCCACACAACCCTCACCACAACCTCCCATAGCCCTACTCTGATCACCTCCCTAGGTCATGACAATAAGGATATTAAAAATGCTTAGGGGAGGAGTGTTATTATATATGCATGCTTGTTTTGTTGTATGACGTCTGTAACACTGAATGTACCCTTACACTGTACACACCTTACCTGTACACCAGAGGGTGCTTCTGCTGGAGACTGCAGATAACCCAGTATAAAATGAAGCTCACAGCTTGGTGCTCTCACTCGAGGAACTGCATATAAAGGACTACAGTTTACACAGTTTAAGTACCATACCCTGCCTCGTGGAGTCATTACCAAAGGTGCCTACATACATCACAGACATTATCCAGGGTAAAGCAGCCCGCTTGATTGGCACCCCATCCACCACCTTCAACATCCATTCCCTCCACCACCAGCGCACCGTGGCTGCAGTGTGTACCATCTACAAGATGCATTGCAGAAACTCACAAAGGCTTCTCCGGCAGCACCTCCCAAAGCTGCGACCTCTACCACCTAGAAAGGCAAGGGGAGCAGGCGCATGGGAGCACCATCACCTGCAAGTTCCATTCCAAGTCACTGACTTGGAATTATATCGCCATTCCTCCATCGTCGCTGGGTCAAAATCCTGGAACTCCCCCCCCCCCCCCTAACAGCACTGTGGGAGCAGCGATTCAAGGCAGCGACTCACTACCACCTTCTCAAGGACAATTAGGGATGGGCAATAAATGCCGGCCTTGCCAGCGATGCCCACATCCCATGAACAAATGAAAAAAAAGTACATTGTAAAGGAGTGGAGTCAGATCACTCCTATGGCATAAAGGTTGATGGCAGCAGTGACCTTTACTGTCTCTGCTAGTGTAGTGTGCAGGGTTGACTATCATTGCAGCTCTCCTTGGCCCACTTGGTCAGCCTGAGCCTGCTCTGCCTTCATGCCAGGCAGCAATTCTGCTGTGGCTGACCCATGACCTGGAGTAGCACCTGTTGAGTTGACCATGCTCTACCCTCAGCACTTCCAGCTGGCCCTCTCCTCCGCTGTGGGATACACAACAATTGCCCTGCATCCATGCTCTTCAAAAGCAAGATCCTCTGTAATATTCACTTCTGTCACCACTGGGGTGACACTTAGAAAACTTATTTGCTAAATGCTCAAGCACCAGCTCAGACCTGCTATGGCTATTCAGTGCTTTTCCATAAATGCCTCATTTTACAGCTTTAACAAGGCCTCACCAAGTTAAATTAGCCTTCAGCCATCCAGGCCTCACACTCTGGAATTCCTTCCCTAAATGCCTCTGCCTCTCCACCATCCTCTCCTCCTTTAAGACCCTCCTTAAAGCCCAACTCTTCAACCAGGCTTTTGGTCACATCTCACTATCTCCTTCTTTGGCTGTGCTTTCATTCTTTCCTCGGCCTCTGTGAAGCACCGTGAGAATTTTATTTCCCGGTAAAACTGTTGTACAAATGTAAGTTGTCGTTGTTGTTGTCATCGTCCTAATGCTTTGCTCATGTTCATTAATCTGTTTTGGAGGGTAGGAATCCTCACAGCAGTGCCAAACATGGGAGAATGACGTTGATCCACATTCCAGCACTTTTTATTCATGCCTACTTTTCAACAAAATTTGCAAAGTCAACAATGGACTTTACAACATTAAGCAGCTGTGACAAAACATGGATCACTGTGGATCGTATACTTGAATCAAGCCCCTTAATGCTAGTGCTAATTGAGATTACTTTAAATACACAAGTGTCCTTTGATGCTGCCCACTGTTTATTTCTGTCCTGTTTGGATCACAGTCTCAATATTCATCTTGTTCTTCTATTCACTGGCCTGTACAATCCTCCAGCTCACTCGAGTGCCACACATACCCCCGGCCAGCATTACTCCACTTCCCCCTCCTGTCGAAATAAAATCTAGTTCCCCAAAACATACATTCTGTCAGAAACAGCTGCTCTGTTGCTGGAGAATAAAACAAATCAATTATGTTGTCAGCTCAGTACTTCCCTCTCTCCCACCCTTCCTCCCTCTCTCCCTTTCTCTCTACCGTTCTCTCTACCTCCCTCCCGCTCTTTCTCCCTCTCCCTCTGTCACCCACTGTCTCTCCCTCTCTCCCTTTCTCTCTCCCTCTCGACCTTTCTCCCTCCCCCCGTCTCCCCCTTTCTCTCTCTTTCTCTGTAATATATGTATGCCTGGGTTTACCTGGCAACCAGGGGGAGCAACTGTCGGAGGTCATTGGGCCACATAAACACACGTGCAGCCCTTGGATATAAAGAAAGCCTCCATGTTTAATCCTCACTTTGAGAGCTAATAAAGTAGAGTCAGGTCACACCTGATTGAGTTCACGGTACTAAGCCTATTGAGTACATACGCAACATTTGGCATTGAGGCACAATACAAACTATTACACACACACAAAAAAAATGAGCACCATTGGAATCCTGGAGCAATTCGTGGAGGTTGAAGACTGGGAGGATTTTACAGATGGCCTTGACCAGTACTTTGTGGCTAACAAGATGGATGAAGACGCTGACGCAGTTCGGTGCAGGGCGGTTTTTCTCCCGGTTTGTGGTCCAAAAATCTATGGCCTCATAAAGAATCTGCTCTCACCTGCATGTCCAACTGAAAAGACCTATGAGGAATTGTGTGCTCTGATTCGGGACAACCTCAAACCTAAAGAAGGCATCATTATCTCGAGATATCGCTTTTACAAGCATGTTTGTTCTGAGGGCCAGGACACGGCGGAATTTGTTGCCAATCTGAGACGTCTTGCTGGGCCGTGTAAGTTTGGAACCACAATGGAAGACATGCTGCGTGACATCTTTGTAATAGGCATAAACCACTTGGTGATCCTGCGGAAGCTGCTGGCTATGGAGGCGCTGGATCTGAGCAGGGCCATCACGATCACCCAGGCTTGCCTGGCCACGGTCTATAGTGCAAAGCAAATATCCTCGCAGAGTCGGAAATCCACGGCAAGTATTGTGCACCAGATTGTGTCGGTTGGCAGAGCTGCACCTGGCAGGGCCTACCCGACTGTGTTTGCGAAACCTGCAACTGCTCGAAGTCCGCCATTGGGCACAAATCCGATTTCATCCTGTTAGCGTTGTGGCGGCAATCATCGGCCGCATCAGTGCCGTTTCAGACAGTATATTTGTAGAGGCTGTGCGAAAATGGAGCAACTTCAGCGGATGTGTCCGCAGCTCAGCAAGTGTGCCGCAACACACCACGTGGATGATGATGACCGATCCAGAGCGGGTCCGACAATGCAACCCAAGATACCCGAGGAAGAAGTGTATAGTGTACATTCGTTCCTGACAAAGAGCCAACTAATAATGACTGAAGTAAAATTGAATGGCGTGCCGGTATCTATGGAATTAGACACAGGTGTGAGTCAGTCGATTATGAGCGAGAGGACTTTCGAAAAGCTGTGGGACACCAAGGCCGTGAAACCCAAGCTGAGTCCAATAAATGCAAAATTGTGTACCGACACCAAAGAGCTCATACTAGTGACTGGCAGTGCAGCAGTCAAGGTGTCGTACGATGGGGCGGTTCATGATCTATCGCTGTGGATCGTACTAGGCAATGGTCCAATGCTGTTCGGCAGGAGTTGGCTCGATAAAATAAAGTGAAACTAAAACGATAGTAAAGCTTTGTCATCGGTGGATGACGCTTCGTGTGCTCAAGTATTGAGCAAATTGCCCTCGCTGTTTGAACAGGGCATCCCCAACTTCACGGGAGCCAAGGTGCAGATCCACCTGGACTTGGATGCAAGACCTGTCCATCACAAAGCCCGAGCAGTCCCGTGCATGATGAGGGAGAAGGTCGAAATCGAACTGGGCAGACTCCAACGTGAAGAGGTCATTTCACTGGTTGAATTTAATGAATGGGCTATTCTCATAGTTCCTGTGCTGAAGAGTGATGGCATTGTCAGGATTTGTGGAGACTACAAGGTTACGATCAACCGAGTTTCGAAACAAGATCAGTACCAGTTACCAAAGGCTGATGATCTGTTTGAAACGCTAACCGGGGGAAAGTCTTTCACCAAATTGGATCTGACGTTGGCTTATATGTCACAGGAGCTTGTCAAATCGTCGAAGAAACTTATGTGCATCAATACGCATAAAGGGCTGTTCATTTACAACAGGTGTCCTTTCGGAATTTGCTCGGCTGCATCTATATTTCAGAGAAACGTGGAGAGTTTACTGAAGTCTGTTCCGAGAACCGTGGTGTTCCAAGATGATATTCTGGTCACAGGTCGTGACACTGCTGAAAACCTGCACAACTTGGAAGAGGTTCTACGTCGTCTGGACAAAGTGGGGCTCAGGCTGAAACGTTCAAAATGCGTCTTTATGCCACTGGAAGTCGAATTTCTGGGAAGGAAGATTGCTGCAGACTGCATCAGGCCTACGGACTCGAAATCAGAGGCCATCAAAAATGCATCCAGACCCCAAAACGTGACGGAGCTGTGTTCGTTCCTTGGTCTTCTCAACTACTTCGGTAATTTCTTACTTAAATTGAGCATATTATTAGAGCCACTGCACATGCTGCTCAAAAGAGGCGACAACTGGGTTTGGGATGTATCTCAACACAGGGCCTTCGAGAAGGCTAGAAATCTGCTTTGTTCCAACAAATTGCTGGTAAATTATGATCCTTGCAAGCATTTAGTATTGGCCTGTGATGCTTCTCACATGGGGTTGGTTGCGTGCTCCAACAATCCAATGAGTCAGGCAAACTACAACCCATTGCATATGCATGGAGAAGCATGTCTAAAGTGGAAAGAGCCTATGGCATGGTAGAGAAAGAAGCTTTAGCCTGCTTATATGGGGTTAAAAAGATGCACCAGTATTTGTTTAGGCTTCATTTCAAGCTTGAAACCGATCACAAGCCACTCGTATCTTTGTTTTCAGAGCATAGAGGTATCAATATCAACACGTCATCCTGCATCCAGAGGTGGGCGTTGACATTATCTGCCTATGATTATGTCACTTGCCATAGACCTGGCACCGAGAATTGTGCCGAAGCGTTGAGCCGTTTACCGTTGCCCACGCCAGAGGTGGAAATGCCACAGCCCGCAGACCTAGTGTTGGTCATGGCTGCCTTTGAGAGTGAAGGGTCGCCTGTCACTGCTCAACATGTTAGGACCTGGACCAGCCAGGATCCGATCTTATCAGTTATAAAACGTTGTGTCCTTAGTGGTGATTGGTCGGCCATTCCCAGGGAAGTGTGTGATGAGACCAAACCTTACAACCATCGCAAAGAGAAACTATCCATTCAATCTGATTGTTTGCTATGGGGTAATCGTGCTGTTATGCCCAAGAAAGGCAGGGAGAGATTTGTATGGGATTTAGACAGTACCAATCCCAATATTGTGATGATGGCCATTGCCAGGTCTCATGTTTGGTGGCCTGACATTGACTCTGATTTGGAGTCATGTGTGCATCAGTGCAACACGTGCATGCAGTTAAACAATGCACCAGTAGAATCTCCGCGAAGTCTGTGGTCGTGGCCATCCAAACCATGGTCGAGGATCCACAGCGATTATGCAGGTCCTTTCCTCGGCAAAATGTTTTTGGTGGTGGTGGATGCGTATTCCAAATGGATAGAATGTGTAATCATGTCATCCAGCACATCCACAGCCACCATTGAGCGCCTTTGTGCCAAGTTCGCCACTCATGGTCTGCCCGACATCTTTGTGCGTGACAACGGATCGTGCTTCACAAGTTTGGAATTTCAAGAGTTTATGTGACTCAATGGCATCAACCACATAAAGTCAGCACCATTCAAACCCGCGTCCAATGGTCAAGCGGAGCGAGCCGTCCAAACCATCAAGCAGAGCCTGAAATGCGTAACTCATGGTTCTTTGCAGACTTGCTTGTCACGCACACTGCTTAGTTACAGGACGGGACCCGACATGCTTACCGGGGTCCCCTCTGCTGAACTGTTGATGAAGAGAGGTCTCAAGACCAGGCTCTCGCTTGTCCACCCTGATCTTAACGATCACGTCGAAAACAGACGTCAACATCAGCAGTGGTATCATGATCGCACTGCCGTGTCACGCGACATCTCTATTAATGATCCTGTGTATGTGCTAAATTATGGTCAAAGCCCCAAGTGGGTCACTGGCACTGTTACGGCCAAGGAGGGTAACAGGGTACTTATTGTCAGGCTCACTAATGGGCAAACATGCAGGAGGCACATTGATCAGACAAAATTGCAGCACACAGACGAACCAGAACAGCTTGAAGAAGACACCATCAATGATCAACTGATTCATATTCAGCCATCAGAAGACCCTGCTGTTGTCAATTAATCTGGACCTTCAATCCCCAACATGGACACTGCCACTCCCATTAGATCGGCTACCCAGCCTCAAGTCATGAATGAATCAGAGAGCTCACCCAGATCTGGAATTGAACTGAGACGATCAACTAGGGAGCGGAAAGCCCCAGACCGTCTCAATTTTAAATAGGAGTGATACCAAGATCTTAGGGGGGAATGATGTAATGTATTTATGCCTGGGTTTACCTGCCACCAGGGGGAGCAGCCGTCGGAGGTCATTGGGCCACAGACACACACGTGCAGCCCTTTTGTATAAAGAAAGCCTCCATGTTTAATCCTCACTTTCAGAGCTAATAAAGTAGAGTCAGGTCGCACCTCATTGAGTTCATGGTACTAAGCCTATTGAGTTATTGCATACGCAACACCCTCCCTCTCCCTCTCTTTCCCTCTCTCTCCCGCTCTTTCTCCCTCTCTCTCTCCCTCTCTCTTTCCCTCTCGCCCTCTCTCTCTCTCCCCCTCTCACTCCCCCTCTCTCTTCCTCACTCTCCCTCTCCCTGCCCCTGCATTCAATGGGCCAACTTGTCTTTAATGCTGTATCGTGGAGAAGCATAGGTTTTGCTAGAAATATGTGGCCAATGTGATTGATAAGATAACCAATTACAAAGTAGAAAAACGCCCAATCACAAAGCAGAAGCCATTACACCAATCAGGAAGACGCAACTTACAGACGCTTTTGTTATTAAAATTCTGAGCTTTTGAATTTCAACCAAGTTACCTCTCTTAGATTACAATACAAACTAATAATTAGAACATACATTGATTTAAAGTAACCATATGTATGTTGCACTCTAGGTTCTGTGTTGTGATTGGCCGGCAATTATATTGTATGGTATTACAAAGTAGGTCACATAACAAAAAAGGACTTCATAATCCGTGAGTGACAAAGGCAGAAGTGTGCCCTGTCTTTGCAGCTCTTTCATTAGAGATCATCCATGTGCAATGGATAATTATGTGGAATTTTATTTATCCCAGTCTGTTCATGATCATTTTCTTTTTCTTTTTGAAGTGTTCTTGCTACAGTATGGGGCAAATGGCCACTTGATAACTTACAGCTCTTTCCAAGCTGTCCCCAGCGCATGCTGTAAGGACGATATGATGGATTCCATGTAGTTTGAATGTCCTGCATTGTTTTGAAGGAGGTTTCTGAGGAAAGGCTGACTTTAGTTTCCTTCTGAGAGACCATGGAGATGATAGAAGCAGATTTATCTCTTTTTGATGCTGCTTTGGCAGCCATTTTGTGGCTGCTGAGCGGACTTGACTGGAAAACCAGGTACAGTTTATTGGGGAGATGGGGATGGGGGTGTTTGGTTGAGGGAATTAAGGTGAGCAGCTCATCAACATCAAGGCAAGAGTCAATCCTATTTTGGTTTGGTCTTGTATATCAAAACTAAAAGTATGTGACAGAAAGAGTTATTCAACAAGTTGCAAAATTGTTGCACAGTTAATACCATCCAATCTCTTAGATTTACTGCCAATCCTGTTTTGTTTTGTGTCTAAGCTGAAGTCTGACTAAAGCCCACTCCTAATCAGAGCCCAGTGTTTGCAAAGTTGTTGCAGCAAGGTTTGACCTCAACACTGTTGAGCTGAAAAAGGAATTATATCCAGCTGATGGTCGAGGGGTAGGGTAGTCTGTGAAATATCAGCGTGGCTGCATCAAAAAGTGCCCAAGTGTTCAGATTGGAAAGAAAATGTTATGGGAAGAGCAATGGTATAGCAACTAGTAGCAAGCTATCAAATTCTCTGAGAAGACATGATGGTGCTTAAAGATTTTTTCCAGTATTCGCAATTTTGCTTCCTTTTATATTATTGTCCTGTTATAACTGTTGATCACTGTCTATTTTCCAGACGCAAGCAAGCAACTCATAGCCTCCCCTCCCCCCAATTGGCTTCTAACTGCAGTGTTGAATGAATCTGCAGAATGTGCAGCTCGATCACAGCAGAACGTGTCAGCTCTTCACCATGGTGAAATGCTCCACCTAGTGGCCTCACCCGAGAACTGCTTAAGTCAATCACATGTTTTGAAGGCAGGTTCAGGTCCAAGCTTGTTGGTGATTTTCAATTAACTTCAGGTAAACACCTCAAGAATCTGGAATCATTTTGTATTTCAATATCTTTTAAAATAATCAATTGAACAGAGCATGAAATGAAAATGCCTCTCATTGAGAATTCTAAATTTGCAAGGGTTGACTTTATATTGTCAGTCGTAGGCAATGGTCTTACTCTGAGATATGGGGTTCTGCTCGATATATGGCTCTCAATGGCAGTAAATTAATAAATGCAAAAAGCATGTTTTTAAAAAATCTATGTATTCCTCACTGAAAGCATATGTTTGTTGAATCTTAATTTTTCATGAAATCTTATGCAAACATATGGGTTAAAATATTTAGGGGCGAAAATGCCCCTTTTTATAGCCCTGTTAGGGCCTCCGGAGGGGTGCAAGATACTTTTTGCCCGGGGAGGGGGGCGCTACCACCTCCTGGGAAATCGCAACTGTCATCATCATGGGTGGCAACCTCTCAGTCCCTCGCCAACCCCTCACCGCCCTGTGCCAACCCCTGACTGATTGCGGGGGAAATTTCCCCCTGGCCTGAGGCTGATGTGGGTGGATGTCAACGCCAGCATCGCAGGCCGCGAAGCTGGTGGGCTTCCGCCATTGGGGCGGTGATAAAAGAGGAGAGCCATCTTTTTTTGTCGAACAACTCTCGGGTTGGCTCGACCATGGTGTGGTCTGGGCTATCATTGTGCAGTCCGGCACTCCGTCTTGGGTGCTGGTCTGCGGGTCCGGTCCCACGCTGCCCTGGTGGCCCAGTGGTGGCCATCAGAGGACATGTAGAGTGCACAACGGCCCTCCCCTTTAATCGAAGGGGTGGGACATTGAAGCATAGCGCATTCCTCAGTTACCCCAGCAGTGTCTCGGGACCTGCCCCTACAGGAAGCGGAGTGCTGGCGATAGCGCTGTGCTTCCTTTCGGAACGGTAAGGGCAATTCTGCGTTGGGGGCGGGACCTCCCCACCGGGCGCGATAAGTCCCGGCCCCGGAAGGTTACCACCCCCAATTATTTAGCCGGTTTCCTCCCCTAAAATATAGCAACATCCAGCAGCATGTTCAAAAAGGATTTGTTCTAGCAATTTTATTTGTGGTTTGAAGTTAAAAATGTCGTTCGTGCAATAATTAATGCACAACTTTCATTTTTTAACATTCGATAGATTGCTGAAAGTTATATGGTACCAGAATACAATGGGATTTTAAAGCTTTGCACAATTTGATTATGGTTACTGGGCTGTGGGAAGTACAGTTGCTTGGGAGAGTTGGCAGTAATGTGATGTTGGTCATCTCCCTTTGGGTCATTTGGATGGGGGAACTTCAGTTCAATGATTTCTGTTTCCCATGTTGTTCTAGTTTACCACCTTTATGGGGAGAGGAAGAACAATGGGCCAGCATCTAGTACGAACATGTTAAGGTTCATATATGAACTTCACTGGACTTTTCTACCCTTTCATCCATTCACACGTGGTGTATCTAATTGTTTGGCATATTAGTTTTCAACTTGGGAGTTATTTTGGAATAATTTGAGCACAAAATGGGCATTATAGCATCGTTATACTCCGTGCCCATTACTCAGTTCCATTGCCTTCAATAGTGATGTTGATGAAGAAGACTTTCATTGTTGGGCAGCGCAAATGCCCATTGCATTTTACTGCTTAGTTTCCTCAAAAAAGCTGTAGTTTATCAACTTACTATGCATGCCTGATTTTTATCTTTTAAGTTTTTTTTTTTGCAGCAAATAATCTTTTCCCATTCTTCATTATTCCCTGCATCATGCCCGGCACATAGTTGACACATCAGGCAGGCTGCAAACTCACCACCAGGCTTGCCCCAATGTCACTCTGAAACCAGCTGGCTAAGAATAGTAAATATCCCTTTGGCCCCTGCCTAGCAATTGCTTTTGGTGAGCCAACTTGGCTCAGTTGGTAGCATTGGGTCATAAGGTTGTAACTTTGAGCCCACTCCAGAACCTGAATGTATAATCTAGACTGACATTTCAGTGCAGTACTGAGGCACTGTGGAATTGTTGGATATTAAACCAAAGTTTGCCGGCTCCAGTGACACTGGTGGATGCTAAAGACCCT
Organism: Pristiophorus japonicus; assembly: GCF_044704955.1. NCBI lineage: Eukaryota > Metazoa > Chordata > Chondrichthyes > Pristiophoridae > Pristiophorus > Pristiophorus japonicus. Next base: position 194,516,155 of record NC_091984.1, on the reverse strand, counting down.
AGGATCTTTTCATTCAATAAATAAAACAAAGTAGGGAGTTCTCCTGGAGTCCTGGCCAACAGTTATTCATCAACAATCACTCTCAAAAACAGATTAACTGGTCATCCATTCATCTTATTGCTTCTTGTGGGATCTTGATGTGTGGCACTGCATATTTGCCTGGACTTCAGTATAATTCATTAGAGTACTTTGAGATATATCTAAGACATGCCATATAAATAGAATTCCCTCTTTTTACCTTCACACAGCAGCACAGCCAAAATCAGAAAATCAAGCAACCTACCCCACAACAATACTGGTGTGCTTTTCCTCATCACAGTCGGATCACCTTATTCACAGTCGGATCATCTTATTCCCCCTCCTTCCTTCCCTCCCATTTTTGATTTCCTTCTTCTCCTGCCTTTTTATTTCTTGTCTTCTATTATTTCATTTGGAAATTAATTTTCTTCCTTCCTGCAAGTAACTGCACTGGAAACAAGGAATGTCCCTCTTAATCTCTTAGTTACACAGTGCTTAAATTAATATTGTCACTCAGATTAAAAGGGATTCCATAGAAATGCAGAGCTCTTTGACCCTATTCTATTCATGAAATGTAGTTTAGGTTCCTTTGAAAATATGTAGAAAGCACAATATGTAGACCTGACTATTGATACGGTTTGAACACTGGAAATGAATCCCACTCCCGATTTTCCCATGTGTACTAGCACAGTATCATAAGCAAAGTCCGTTGCCGTGTTGCCTGAACTGCACCTCACTATGAACCATGTTCAACTGCCTGAAGGCTAAATATTACATGAAAATTAACATGTGGCGCAGCATCTGACTGTGCTTGTGTGTGGAGATTTAAAGCCAGGGAGTGCCCAATCAGTAAGTTATCAATCTTTACAAGTTTGTTTTAAAAAAATAAACAGCAAAAGCTGAAAATCAAATCAAAACAGGAACTGTCCGACACACAGCTGGCCCACCTACATCTGAAAAACAAGATAAAGGATTGCTACCTAAAAAAAACTAGCTCACTTCTGCTCTGTTCAGATGCTGACTAACATGTGTGCCTCTAGCATTTCTCAAATTTTTTAAAAGGGGAACACAATTGTATCTTATGGCTGCTCAGAAACAGGAATCCTAGGTTCAGTTTCTGATATATATATTTATATATAAAAATGCATAGACACTTCATTTTGTACTCAACTCCCTGCCTAAACCTCTCTGCCTCTCTACCTCTCTTTCCTCCTTCAAGACTCTCCTTAAAACATACCTCTTTGACAAAGCTTTTGGCCACCTATGTCAAATTTTTTATCTCACAATACTCCCATGAAGCACCTTGGGACGTTTCACTACGTTAAAGATGCTATATAAATAAAGTTGTCGTTGTAGTTGTTAAGATAAAGTTCGCTCATTTAATAGTCTTATTCACACTTTATTTTTCTAACCTCAAACAAAGAGAAGAATATCAAATAGTGGGGTCCTTGACCCATTCCACACAACTTCATACTAACCAGCACGCCCCAGCTGAACACCTACATTACTGGCTTCCTTGATCCAGCATTCAGGACAGGCAGAGTTCCAATGTGAGCCCAACCCCACTTTTTTTCAACAAGCACCAATGTTGATAGGATTTCCAGCACAACAGCAAATGGAATGTTCAGCCAAATGTGCAACAGCAATATAATAAAAAGGTTATTACTGCACAAAAACAACCAGCAAATGTTACTGTGACCTTTTAAGTTAATAATCGAAAAAGACATGTACACACAGAGAATGGAAAGACTGTTGTATCGCTGATATCTTGTTTGTAGAAACAGAATCCACTTTCTTTACGTGAACATGGCTTGACTCTCAATGGGAATTGCTGTGGGATTATCCAGAAGGGGAAGGATACTGCTGTTTCAACAGCACCGAGGACAAATTCACCAACAAATTTGAGGTCACCGTCTCTTTAAAAAAATATACAGCAGTTGAAATCTAAGCAACAATCTGAGCAGCACCTGCCAGAGGCTGGCAGTATGTCGAGTATGAGGCGAGTGTTGAATTAAGACTGAAAGTCGCCCCTGCCTGATAATAAGTTTCAGGGTCAGTCTAAAGGTTCCAGACTAATCCTCGTGATCTTATCTACCAAATCTACAACCAACATACTACTCCTTATCAACAGTATCAAGGCACCAGTGCATTGATCTGCAAGTGCTTCTCCTTTGGCTAAATAGTCTAGAAATGCAGTTGGTAGCTTCTGTTTTGATAGCTCGCCTTTTCTCTCCTTGTGAAGGTTTTAACCACAAATAATTGCTAAGAATATTACCCGTGTTCTTTTGACCGTTTGGTCTGCTAGAAGCAGGCTTGCATAGTTCAGGGCAACTATGACTGACATCTTTGTTGACTTAATTTTTAATCAGTGGGTACATGATTAGCTTCAAATTTAATATGGATCAGTGAGCAATGATATGACCTAAGGGATAAGGATGTGGAAATTACCTCCCCTGCATTAGGGTATTTGAGCCTGTTCTCACTAAAGGTAGTCAGAGAGTGATTAATGATTATACATCTGCTGTGTTGAGATTTAATCTGTCACAATTGTGCACAGTAGAACCAGATGCTTTTCTTTTCTTTGCCTTGTGTTGCTATGATGAACTCGCACAGGATTGGAGACAAGTATTTAAATGTAGTTTCATAAAAATGAAGGAAACTGCCGAGTGTTTTCAATCGCAACAGAAAAGAAATTGTTCTGATTTCTGAAGCACCTCTTGAAGTCCAGTTTAGTCAAACTGTTTTTATTGCAAAAGAAAACCCTGGTTTCACACCATTGTTCCAGAGCCAGTAAGCAATTGACTCCCATTTAAATCTCAGGTGGGGAAGGGGCTCCTAACATTAATTCGCAGAAGATTAAATCAGGTTAATTTAAATCTGCCTAGCAAGGGTTGAAACCCACATTTGTCAGTTGTTTAACGACCAAGTGACTCTCTTCCTTGTGCGGAGAAGATGCGTGGGGTCTCTTTGGATGAAATACCTAGCAGTGGAAGGTTGAAATTGAGTTGATCCTCTGCGGCAAAGTGAGTAATCCGATATTGGAGCTAGGCAGGTCACAGTTACTCCGGGGCACTGCTGATGACTGACCAAGGTAGATCTGTCACAGGAACCTTGGGATTCCTTCAGCTCAGTTCCAGATAGACAGGATGGGCAGGGTGGTCCTCGTTTGGAGGGCCATTGGAATCTTGCCAGTGTTCTGTGCTGGTAAATGGTGAGGCTTTAGCTGGTTACATTTCAGCAGTACCCCTAAGTACACTTGGATGGGGGTGGGTGGGGTGGTCCCTAAGCCTTGCCTCTTGTCAGTTACATTCTCTAAGTTTGAGGCCTGTCTCTATGCGAAGGGAATGAGTACTCCAGAACAAACAAGTAGAAACTCTCCCAGTATGAATTACTCTGTAGTTTGGTTTGGAAATTCTTCAGAATGGTGATAAGATTCCATGCAGGTCACATACCCAGCGAAGCAAAAAAAAAATCTCTTTCTGAACAAACAGCCAGTTTAGTGGGGGTATTGTTCAAAGAGCAGAAATCGTGGCCAATAATTTCTGCCCTGGAGGTGTGGCATTGTGTAATTTCCATCTGCCCAACTAATGGGCAGAACCCTGTAGGCATGGGCAGAAAGTCAAGTAGGACCCCTTCCGCCGGAACCGTGTAAACTTTTGCATCAGTTCCAGAGGAACATAAGATCAGGGGTAGGCCTTTCAGGCCCTCGAGCCTGCTCTGCCATACAATGGAATCATGGCTGATCGGAGTATCCACTCTATTTACCCGCCTTAATTCCATATCCCATGATAACCTTACCTAATAAAATTCTATCAATCTCAGTCTTGCTCAGTCCCAGCGCCTGCAGCTTTTGGAGTGGAGAATCCCAGATTCCCACTACCCTTTGTCTGAAAAATGTATCCTGATTTTCCTCCTAAATGGCCTAGCTCTAATTTTAAGATTATGTTCCCTTCATTCTTAATTCCCTCATCAGAGGAAATAGGTTATCCATATCTACCCTATTCTAAATATTTTAATCACCTCGATCAGATCACTCCTCAATAAATCTTCTCTACTCAAAGGAATACAAGCCAAGTTTTTAAGTGGGATGCTGGAACAGCTCAGCTATATTTGGGTAGGGTATTTAAATTCGATAATAATGACAGCGTCATCACCGGTCACATTTTTCTTAACACCGATGGAAGTTAGGAATGCCATAGCGGAACAAGCATCCAAGCGTTGCTAGGCTAGGGGAACCATAGCCAAATTAGCAAGGTGAATCAATGGAAAGAATAGCGACAAAAGACTTTCAAATCAGTATGTTGCTGGCCGTTTCTCAGAGTCATAGAAATCACAACACGGAAACAGGCCTTTCAGCCCAGCTAATCCGTGTCAGGGTTGGCCCTTCACACAAGCAAACAGTTCCAAATTGCATTTACCCACGCAGTCGCATCCCTTGCTTATTTGTCGCAGCTGCGGGCGCGCGACTCCTGCGGCCGCCGTCCCCCTCGGCAGCGGCAAACTCCCGGGAAGGGGCGGGAATGTTGCCGGAGATCCAGCTGCAGCAACGTAAATGAGGCTGGCCCCGGGTCAACCCCGCCAGTCAGGTGAGTGGAAATGGCACCCTGACGCACTCCCAGAGCAGGAGGTCTTGGCCACGATCTGTTCTGGGAACAGTTTTGTTAAAAGATCAACTTGCATCGTCTGTTCGGTGCAATCTTTTTTATTCGGAAAATGAGGTGATCAGAACAAAGCTACACAACCCCGAAACAACATGAAATATGTGAGGAATAGAACGACTGAAATAATTTTCTGACAGACAGTTTCTTTAACCTTCAACAATTAACTAATTCAAGAATAAGCTCATTCATCTCAGAGCCCATCAGGTTGTCTTCAAAATTTTTACTGAATGCACATTTTCGAGAAATATATTATTGCAGATCATGAAGAGCAGATAAAAACACCCAGCCCCTGCAACCCCCCCACCTATTTATCAAATGGTTCGTCACTCTCCAGGGCTATTTGTAAAACTTGTTTCTGTCAGTGGTCATGAGAGAGATTTCAATCTTTTAAAAACATTTCAAAAGTCAGGGTTACAGGGATCAGCAGTTTTTTCCTGGCTGAAAAGGCCAAAGTGCAAAAAAAAAGAAGCTATTTCAAAAAAAGGGACTGCAGCATGTAATCCCGTACCTTATGGTAGGTATTTGCAACCAATCCCTGTGTCCCCAGCCATTGCATTATTAATGCGACAATCCCATCGCTCCGGCACATGCACAGCCCCATCTTGTCCATCAAACCGCACACTTTTGCCCCTCTATATTTGGCAGGGTGTTGAACTGTCAATACTTTCCTTTTAGGTCCCAGGCGATGTGGGGGAGGGGAGAGGAATGATGCATTTGACTTTGTTTACAGTCTAGCGGAGGGGAATGTGTCCTGTTTCCATGGCATGCCAATGGCTGGGATGGGGTGCAAGGAACATGTTTCAATCTTTGCCCAAGTGCTGTAGAGAAGCATCCATTGCTGGTGAATTAGCTTGTATTTATTTTATCTGTAAATCTCGATTGAAATCGAGACAAAACCAATGCTCAATCACCTCCACTAAAATGAACAGATATTACAGATGGCAGATTTTATATTATAACGTTTTACATTAGATGAGGACTTTCGTTTTTTTACTCAGCGAGTTGTTCTGGAAAACATTACCCGAAAGGGTGTTAGCAGCAGATTCAATCATGAAGGGAAGTGGATATATATTTAAGAAGGACAAATTTTCAAGGCTACGGGGAAAGGGCAGCAGAGTGGGACTAGTTGAATAGCTATTTTAAAGAGCCGGCACAGTCACTATGGGCTGAATAGCCACCTTCTATGCTGTATGTAGTGGAGGAAGAGCATCTGAGAGGGCGCTGAGCACCTCGAGTCTCGTTGCCGAGAGCATGCAGAAAACAAGCGCAGGGAAGGAGCGTGTGGCAAACCAGACTCCCCACCCACCCTTTCCTTCAACCACTGTCTGTCCCACCTGTGACCGAGACTGTAATTCCCGTATTGGACTGTACAGTCACCTGAGAACTCACTTTTGGAGTGGAAGCAAGTCTTCCTCGATTTCAAGGAACTGCCTATAATGATGATGATTATTAATCTCTGATTCTGTGACAGGTTTGTTCCTTACTGTAATGTCCTTCCATTCTGTTTAATCTGTGGATGTTTGTAACAGCTGAAAAAATATCCAAATATTCTGTCCTCTAATATTCAATGGTAGGGAGTAGATTCACCTCAGAAATAAATAAGATACGTCTTGTTTTAATTTATCTAAAGAAATAATAGTGAAATTCTTAATATTGTTTCCTAAAATATTGACCTAAAAAAATCCGTATTACTTTGATATTTCTGTTTAAAATAATTTACTTCAGAATAATCATAGCCCCCCACTAGCTTCACACTATAGCAAAATCTGCATTGTGCTCGGTTACATCATTTCCTGTTGGAGCTGTCCAAATTAGTTGACAAACACGGTGTATTTAATATAATGGTTCCAGGGATGAGGAACTTCAGTTATGTGGATAAACTGGAGAAGCTGGGGTTGGTCTCGGTAGAACAGAGAAGATTAACCATTCTGACGAAGGGTCATCGACCTGAAACATCAACTCTGTTTTTCTCTCCACAGATGCTGCCTGACCCACTGAGATAGCCAGCATTTTCTGTTTTTATTTCAGATTCCAACATCTGCAGTATTTTGCTTCTGTACGGTATATTTAACACAATTTTGTTTAACTTAAAAATTACTTAAGTATTTATCATAGAAATCATAGAATGGTTACAGCACAGAAGGAGGCCATTCGTCCCGTTGTGCCTGTGCCAGCTCTCTGCAAGAGCACTTCAGCTAGTCCCACTCCTCCAACTTTTCCTCTTCAGGCACTTAACCAATTCCCTTTTGAAAACCACAATTGAATCTGTCTCCTCCACTATCTCAGGCAGTGCATTCCAGATCCTAACCACTTGCTGCATAAAAATGTTTTCACTCATGTCACCTTTGGCTCTTCTGCCAATCACCTTAAATCTGTGCCCTTTGATTCTCTACCCTTCCGCCCACAGTTTCTCTCTATCTACTCTGTCTAGATACCTCATGATTTTGAACACCTCTTTCAAATCTCCTCTCAACCATCTCTGCTCCAAGGAGAATAACCCCAGCTTCTCCAGTCTATCCACGTAACTGAAGTTCCTCATCCCTGGAATCATTCTTGTAAATCTTTTCTGCACCCTCTCTAAGGCCTTCACATCCTTCCTAAAGTGCGATGCCCAGAATTGGACACAGTTGAGGCCGAACCAGTGTTTTATAAAGGTTTATCATAACGTCCTTGCTTTTGTATTCTATGCCTCTATTTAGGAAGCCCAGGATCCCGTATGCTATTGTAACCACTTTTTTAACCTGCCCTACCACCTTCAATGATTTGTGCACATATATCCCCAGGTCTCTCTGTTCATGCACCCCCTTTAGAATTGTACCCTTTAGTTTATATTGCCTCTCCTCGTTCTTTCTATCAAAATGTATCACTTTTCACTTTTCTGCGTTAAATTTCAGCTGCCACGTGTCCACCCATTCCACCAGCCTGTCTATGTCCTCTTGAAGTCTATCACTATCCTCCTCACCGTTCACTATACTTTCAAGTTTTGTGTCATCTACATATTTTTAAATTATGCCCTGTATACCCAAGTCCAAGTCATGAATATATATCAAGTAATTTACAATTTACAATATACATTAATGATTTAGATGAAGGAATTGAGTGTAATATCTCCAAGTTTGCTGGTGACACTAAGCTGGGTGGCGGTGTGAGCTGTGAGGAGGACACTAAAGCAGGGTGACTTGGACAGGTTAGTTGAGTGGGCAAATGCATGGCAGATGCAGTATAATGTGGATAAATGTGAGGTTATCCACTTTGGGGGCAAAAACACAAAGGCAGAATATTATCTGAATGGCAGCAGGTTAAGAAAAGGGGAGGTCCAATGAGACCTGGGTGTCATGATACATCAGTCATTGAAAGTTGGCATGCAGGTACAGCAGGCGGTGAAGAAGGCAAATGGTATGTTGGCCTTCATAGCTAGGGAATTTGAGTATAAGAGCAGGGTGGTCTTACTGCAGTTGTAAAGGGCCTTGATGAGGCCTCACCTGGAATATTGTGTTCAGTTTTGGTCTCCTAATCTGAGGAAGGACATTCTTGCTATTGAGGGAGTGCAGCGAAGGTTCACCAGACTGACTCCCAGGATGGCAGGACTGACATATGAGGAGAGACTGGATCGACTGGGCCTGTATTCACTGGAGTTTAGAAGGATGAGAGGGGATCTCATAGAAACATATAAAATTCTGACGGGACTGGACAAGTTAAATGCGGGAAGTATGTTTCCCGATGTTGGAGAAGTCCCGATCCAGAGGACACAGTCTAAGGATAAGGGGTAGACCATTTAGGACTGAGATGAGGAGAAACTTCTTCACTAAGAGAGTTGTTAACCTGTGGAATTCCCTACCGCAGACAGTTGTTGATGACAGTTCATTGGATATATTCAAGAGGGAGTTAGATATGGCCCTTACGGCTAAAGGGATCAAGGGGTATGGAGAGAAGGCAGGAAAGGGGTACTGAGGTGAATGATCAGCCATGATCTTATTGAATGGTGGTGCAGGCTCGAAGGGCCGAATGGCCTACTCCTGCACCTATTTTCTATGTTTCTATGTTTCTAAAAGCAGTGGTCCTAGTACCGACTCCTGGAGAACACCACAGTATACCTTCCTCCAGTCCGAAAAACAACCGGTCACCACTACTCTCTGTTTCCTGAGACTTAGCCGAATTTCATAGCCATGCTGCCACTGTCCCTTTTATTACTTGGGCTTCAACTTTGCTGGCAAGTCTATTAAGTGGCACTTTTTCAAATGCCTTTTGGAAGTCCACGTACATTACATCAACCCTCATCAACCTGCTCTGTTACCTCATCAAAAAACTCAATCAGATTAGTTAAACACGATTTGCCTTTAACAAATCCATGCTGGCTTTCCTCAATTAATTCACACTTGTTTGATTAGCAGTTCTTGTGACCCAACCCTAGGACAGGGATGGCTCAGGATCCAAGTCCCAATTGGGGACAGAAAAGAGCTGAATAACCGCCTGCATATGGGAAGTCAGGAAAAATCTATCAGATCTTCATTCAGGCAAAAAAGTCATAAATGCTGTAGGATAGTTAGAAAACGTCCTGTTTAAATTAAGAAAGATGACCAACCCACGGATGAGTAGAAACATGGTGTTTTCTTTATTTTGTATCATAATACAAAGGTAAATTGTACCGATTGAATTAAGTGAATCTGATCATAACCCTTGCGCTGATATTCACCTTACTGTGAAATAAAGCACCTTAATGACTTGTATCAAACCTTGCTTCACCTAATATTAACGTAGTCCACCTTCGGAGAGTTCAAAGAAGAATTATATATGCAAAAAACATGAATATTTGTTTCAGGCCAGAAGGTGGTTATTATTGGAGAGAGAAACAGGGCAGAATATTATCTGAATGGTGACAGATTGGGAAAAGGGGAGGTGTAACGAGACCTGGGTGTCATGGTTCATCAGTCATTGAAAGTTGGCATGCGCGTACAGCAGGCGGTGAAGAAGGCAAATTGTATGTTGGCCTTCATTGCTAGGGGATTTGAGTATAAGAGCAGGGAGGTCTTACTGCAGTTGTACAGGGCCTTGATGAGGCCTCACCTGGAATATTGTGTTCAGTTTTGGTCTCCTAATCTGAGGAAGGACGTTCTTGCTATTGAGGGAGTGCAGCGAAGATTCACCAGATTGATTCACGGGATGGCTGGATTGACATATGAGGAGAGACTGGATCAACTGGGCCTTTATACACTGGAGTTTAGAAGGATGAGAGGGGATCTCATAGAAACATATAAAATTCTGACGGGACTGGACAGGCTAGATGCAGAAAGAATGTTCCGAATGTTGGGGAAGTCCAGAAACAAGGGACACAGTCTTAGGATAAGGGGTAGACTATTTAGGACTGAGATGAGGAGAAACTTCTTCACTCAGAGAGTTGTTAACCTGTGGAATTCCCTAACGCAGAAAGTTGTTGATGCCAGTTCATTAGATATACTCAAGAGGGAGTTGGATATGGCCCTTACGGCTAAAGGAATCAAGGGGTATGGAGAGAAAGCAGGAAAGGGGTACTGAGGTGAATGATCAGCCACGATCTTATTGAATGGTGGTGCAGGCTCGAAGGGCCAAATGGCCTACTCCTGCACCTATTTTCTATGTTTCTACGGGCCCAAGTTTCCACATGATTTGCGCCTGATTTTTAGGAGCAACTGGTGGAGAACGGACTATCTTAGAAATCGCAATTCTCCACATTTTTTTTTCTGCAGTTCTAGTCAGTTAGAACAGTTTCACTTTGGAACAGAATTTTTTCTTCAAAAGGGGGCATGTCTGGCCACTGACGCCTGGTTTCAAAGTTTCCACAGTGAAAACGTACTCCAAACTCTGGAGCAAGTGAAGATTTTTGTAGAACTGAAAAAACCTGTTCTACACATTAAAAAATCAGGCGCAGGTTACAAATTAGGCGTCCAGAACGAGGTGGGGAGGGGGAAGGGAAGTCATTAAATTCTATAATAAATCCTTATTTATACTTATACAAATATTATACAAATAAATCCAACCTGAATAAAAATTTATAAGCAAAGAAAAGATTAAATAAACCATCTTCCTACCTGTGTGAAAGTGCTTCAGCCAGGGAGAATGCTGCAGGAAGCCTCACAAATTGAGGCAGCCGTTACCTTGGTGGGGGGGGGGGGGGCGGGAGGAGGCAGCCGTTCGTTCCTGCGGGAGTGGGGGGCGGGAAGGAAGCCGTTCCAGACGGCGGGCAGGGGGAGAAGGAGACAGTGAGAAGGCTGCAGGAAGCCTCACAAGCTCAGTAGCCATTCCCGACGGCCGAGGTTTCCTGCAGCCTTCTCACTGCTGCAAGAAGCCTCAGTGCTGATGTGCTGATGGCAATGTGCTTTCATTAAAAAATGTTCAAAAATTAAACAGCTACAAAGAACTACAAAAATGGCCGAGTGCCAATATTCCCTTCACACTGCGCGTGCGCGAACGCTCCAACGCGCACGCGCAGGGTTGCCGGCAGGAAAAAAACTAATTTAAATGGTACCCGCCCCCTCCTACTTACAAAATCGGTGCGAGTGGTAGGCTCCGCCCCCCTGGGCGCCGCGCCAAGCAGACATGGAGCTGCAGGGCGCTCCAGAAACGCGCGTTTTTTTTCCGGCGCCGTTTTCAGCGCGAAAAACGGGTGCCCAGCTCAGAGGGGTGCCCGTTTTTTATCGTGTGGAAACTTGGGGCCTACGTTTCTAACATTTCAGGTTGATGACCTTTTGAAAGATCATCGACCTGAAACGTTAACTCTGTTTCTCTCTCCACAGATGCTGCCTGACCTGCTGAGTATTTCCAGTATTTTCTGTTTTTATTTCAGATTTCCAGCATCTGCAGAATTTTGCTTTTGTAGGAGGGGATTATTGTTGGATTCCGAGTTATGCTATCATGCAATTAGATACAGGGCAGTATGAGTCAACTCCCGCCAAAAAACTCACTGTCCGCTAACAGGAGCGATCAACACGATTAGAACCAGACAAAAATGAGCTTAGAATGGTAATGTCAAGAGAAGGATTAAACAGAATGTATTGTGGCAGGTCTAACTACAGACTTGTTTCTACTAATTATTAATGACAAGTCATGACACTTAAAATGAATTGTATAGATTTTTTGATACAGTAAACAGTTCGTTGTGAGTAAAGTAACATTTTACCTATCCAAGCCAACTCTCAATACTATTGATATTGCCACAAATAAAAGGATTTATTGTCGGTGCGGAGTAGGAAAACGTTCCAAATAATACTAGAACTATTGCCTTGCCATTGAAACCACACTTGACAATGTAATCCTTTTGCACTAATAAGTATAAAAACAATGTGAACACGTACTGCTGTTTCTGATTGACTGCAATATAACATCACTGTAGCAAAACAGTCCAGCCATTAATAATCAAAAGCAGCCTTGGCTCAGTGGTGGTACTCTCATGACTCAGTGGTTCGTAGGTTCAAGTCCCACTCCAGAGGCTTGAGCACATAATCTAGGCCAACACTTGAGTGAGGGAGAGCTGCATTATCCCTCAACCAACCTCACTGGCAAACAGATTATCTGGTCTTTTATCTCACTGCTGTTTGTGGGACCTTGCTGTGCACAAATTGACTGTTGCATTTCCCTGCATTACAACAGTGATTACACTTCAAATAAAGTTACTCATTGGTTGTAAAAATTGGGGTGTCTTGAGGTTGTGAAAAGAGCTATATAAATGCAAGTCCTTCTTTCTTTAAATTGGACGTTAAAATTACCAATAGTTTTAAGAAATGGCCCAATTCCTTATTAAATTGTTCATTGCCATCTTCAGAAGTTCTGTGAAGCCTGTGTTGTTTTATGACATAAATGCAATTTTTAGCATAAGTCTTCTTCACTCCTATTGAATGCTGGGTATTATGAAATACAATATGCTGTAGTGTTGGGTCCACAAAATGTACAATCCTTCAACTCTAATGAATTCCTCAAAATTGTGAAACTCTCTACCTCCCTCAGTCTTTCCTTCCATCCAGAATCTTCAGGCTTTCAAAATCCAAGTTGGTATCGCTTCATCTTGATTTTCTGATTGAGTGAAAGGGAAGATGAAGTCATTTCACCTTGATGGTGGTTCTATACTATAGTCACAGCTCTTCAACTAGGTTTCAGAACAATCATTAAAAAAAAATGATAGTCAATCTCATTCTGGGTCTTTGATTTCTTCCTATCTTACTAAAAAGTCTTCAATTTGTTCATAGGATACAAGCTTATCTACAGTATTAACAGTCGTCCAGAATGTTGAAATAGCACAAGGTCCACTGAGTTTTATTCAGAGGCTAAAACAATCCTAAAAGACCCAGAAAAGACTGAGTCCATGCTCCCAGTCGAATGCTTTTTGGAACCACTTAAACAAATTACCAGCTAGGGAATTTAGCTAATAACTAAACAACTTGAAAAATAAAATAAATTGATTGAAACTTAAATTAGAAGTTGGGCACTTACTGTTGAAGACATTGTAATTATATGATTGGTCTGAGGTAGTTAACGAAGAAGAGATGAACCTTAAGCTACAGTGGATCAAATAATCAAGCCACCTTGACGTACTGTTGAATATCCCTGTCCATTATAACTGTATGCAAAGCATCATTGAGATTTGTGTGATTTGTATGCAGTTGTGAACAGTTAGTGCCGTATTTTGCCTGAGTACGTATATTATGCAGTCCCAATCTGGAAATCTGGGAGATTCGAAAGAGATTTGAGGGCAGGAACAACTGGAACTCAGTTGGATTATTTTCTTTCAAATATTTGTTACCACATCACCACAACAATTTAAAAAAGAATTTGACTCTGCAACAAATCCATTTGTCCCAAACCTCTCTTCCTCTTTACCTTTCATTAAGGATACACAGAAATCTTCCTGCCAGCTTTGTAGAATGCACAAAGACATATGAAAGGTGTGAGCTGTGGAGCATGAGAAGTGACATGATACTACATAGATTCTATGAAAGATAATCTCCTAAGTGAGTTATCCTCATCCTCACAAGTGAAATGCACAATCATTTGGGTCATTTTTATGCTGTATAATCTCTTCCATGTACAACAGATTACAAAAATACCACCTTTAAATCATTTTTTAAAATTACTTTAGTAACAGCCATCATAAACACAAAGGTCAGAATTTTCCAGGATGGTAGCGGGTATGAGCGGTGGTGGGTTGAGTTGGAAAGTTGTTATTTTTGACAGCGTGTCGGAAACCCACAGTCATCCCGCCCCCACGAACCTTTCTCCCAGGCGCATCTGTCATCGCTGAGTTGACCTGACCCACAGCGGCAGGCGACCCAAATGAGATGATTAACAGCTAGTCGTCAGACCCTTAACAGACTTTTCTTTACTTACTTTTTAAATTTAACTGCATGGCCATGGGATTCACATAGCTTGGGAATCACGTCAGTCAATCTGAGGCGGGAGTTCAGTGGCCATTGCTCCAGCTGATTACTTGACACCATCAACTGTACAGTAAAAGCTCCCACCTGACAAATAATTACTTTCCTCAGGCAGAAGCTGTTGTGCAGTCCATTTCCAGCACAAATTCTGCAGGCCCTCTGCCTCTGTGCAGTCATTATCAGTGTTTGCAGCACTCAAATGCTGCAGTGCACTGACAGCACTATTTTAGATTAAACTCAAATCTAATGTTGTCATGGCCCCTTTAATGAACCCGGCTGAAAGCATATCATGAATGACATCACCAATCCCATTTATCGGGTCGGGTAATGCGCTGGGCATGCTTAATAGCAAGTTAACGCAAGTTCGCTTTCAGCAGTGGGATGGAGCCAGCAGCGGGGTCGCGACCTGCCATGGCCACCACTCACACTAGACCCGCTGAGGTAGGCAAAATTCCAGCCAAAGTCTGCTCACAGTACCATGCATTAGCTGTGGTTCAGTGTTAGCAGACTTGTCTCTGAGTCAGAAGGCTGTGGATTCAAGCTCCACTCGAGACTTGACCACATAATCTAGACTGGCACCTTTGTGTCGTACTGGGGGGGTGGGTGCTGCAGTGTTGGACATGCTGAGGCCCCATCTGCCTTCTCAGGTGGACGTAAAAGATTCCATGGCATTATTTCAAGGAAGAGCAGGGGAGTTCTCCCCTGGCCAATAATTATCCCTCAAAGCAACTACATTGCTTTTGTGGGACCTTACTGTGTGCAATTTGACTGCTGCGCTTACAACAGTGACTACACTTCATTGGCTATAATGTTAGTGTAAACACTTAGAAGAAAAAATGCTCTAAGTGTTCTGAAGCTAGTAAATATTTCCAATTCATAATTCTGGTTAAACCGAACCACGTAATTGGTCTGAACCATGCATTTGAATGTGTGCTTGCAAGCGATCTGGCATGGTGCATTTGTGCAATGATGCATCATGCAATGGAGCAGCAAATGTGGTGGATTCGCCTACAATGGTGATAAAGTACAGTTGCGCATTGAGACTCTCATCGATGTGGCGATAGGATGAAGGCGCTCCCTGTGATGGTTAAACATTACCATATTGTCCTGGCCAATATTTATCCCTCAAGCAACATCACTAAAACAGACTATCTGGTCATTATCACATTGCTAATTTGTGGTACCTTGTAAGATTGGCTGCTGTGCCTCCTACATTTCAACAGTGACTATACTTCAAAAGTGCTTCATTAGCTATAAAGTGTTTTGGGATGTCCTGAGGTCATGAAAGATGCTTATACAAATGCAAATTATTTCTTTTAGTGTATGGAGACTCTGCTGTAGCGTGTTGTAGGATACAACTATTCTCAGAGGGCGAGCTCTTGATTTTATCAGAGCAGTCTTTTGTGGCGGAAAGGAAAAACACAGAGAATTGTTCTCCTCGGAGGGAGGAATAAAATCAGAGGGCAGGTCAACCCACAGCACTCAAGCACATCTGAATGCCACAAACAGAAGCCCTGGGCACAAGTCATCAAGTCACCTGCTGACTTAGGATCTCGGTCAGGGAAAAGTACTCAGCACAAAGGAACAGAACATAGAAAATGGAGGTAGAGAGGGGAGGGGGGGGAAAGTGGATGAAATAAATTAGCGGGACAAAACTACATCCAATTATTTATTTATATATAACATATATATTACTAAAAGATAGATTGAAAAAGTAGCGTGGCGAGTAAAGCTATACTCAGACTGCAGTCAGATTACATCATGATTTACAGCCTAGATTAATTATTGGTCACAACGTAATCACTAAAAGGTAAAAAGGTTGGGAAAACAGGAGCAAAATAAAAGAGAAACATATAAATAATATAACGAACGGGCAGTGACAGCAAACCTGTCAATAAACTCAATTCTGATAGCGTCTGTTTGGAGCATGTATTTTTTTTTATGTTATTCAGCCTGAACCATCTAAATAATTAGTTGGACTAACAGGAACTGGGACACGTTTCAATGGTTTCCGAGCCAAGACCCAGGCTCAAGCACCAACTCCTATATGGACTGGCATCCTTTGCCCTCCCACTAACAATGATCCCCATTGGGAGAATTCATGTTCAGGTTTTCAGTTAGGAAACCATTCCAGAAAACAAGTTGCTGGAACTTTTTCAAACAAAAAAAAATCATGCCTCAGTTGATTCTAAAATATGGACCAGCTTTTCAGATCAATAAAGAGAAATATTTTTAATGTATTTTATTGAATTTAACCCTCGGAGCAAACAAGGGTAATTTGCTCCTTCAGCCGCCCTCAAGTTTTGGGGGGGATTGATGGAAGGTGAATGCCATTTTGTGAACAGCAACCCTTTTAGTCTTGGACATCTACAATGTGACCTTATCGATCTTCAGAATCTAGGCCTTCAGTTGACAGGAAAATTAGATAATTAGCCTTTAAAGTCAGCTTTTCAACCAAGAAAAACCTTCATTTAGAAAAGCAATGTGCTCGCATCCAAAATGGATAGTCGGAAAAATGAGGCGAAGGAATAAAGAAAATGGCAACTATTACACTTTTTTAAAAAAGTCATGGAATAATAATTAGCATATGTAGAATAGGACATAATAATTAGAAACAAATAGAACTAAATGAGCATTGAGAGATCCGGAGGAAAAAAGTTACATGAGGGACGAACACAGATTAAAAAAAACAGGGGGAGAAATTTGTGTCGTTTGGTCCTCCTGTTAGTGCCCCCAGGTTGGGGGGGGGGGTGGGGGGGAACTAACAGTGTGCAAACGACTTTGCGCTTGGGCGTTATGCTACTAACGACTCCCGCTAAATTCTGCGAGAGTTTGGCACTGGCAGCGCCCCGTGCCACTGCGCCAGCAATGACAACGTCATCACCGTGCGCACCGACCCATTTTTGGCCTGGAGCAAATGGGTCAGATGGATCAGGTTGCACCTGAGTGAGTTTACAGTAACCAGACTCTTGAGTTATTACAATTTTTATTCCAGTCCGAGAGTGCCTGTGTAACAAAGACACCCAGCTTATATACAGGTGACCAAGCACACATGCCACATGCGTACAGCCCGATGACCTCTGACCGCAGCGCCTTCTGGTGTCTGGTGACCCCCAAGCATTAATACATAACAACATCCCCCTTTTAAAATCTTAACAACCGTTACCCTCCTTGGCTGTAACAGTGCCAGCGATCCACTTTGGACCTTGACCATAGTTCAATACATAAACCGGACACGCAACCCGAGGAGTAAGTGAATGTACTGTATTCGTTCCTGAGCAAGAGCCA
The DNA here is from genome assembly GCF_044704955.1 of Pristiophorus japonicus. NCBI lineage: Eukaryota > Metazoa > Chordata > Chondrichthyes > Pristiophoridae > Pristiophorus > Pristiophorus japonicus. The sequence goes on along the minus strand of NC_091984.1, from coordinate 194,498,787 downwards.
GCCGATAGTAATTAATGTCAAGCACAGCATGCCATTCAAACGATCGAGCAAAGTATGAAACGTGTAAATCAGGGCTCACTGCAGAGACGGTTGTCATGTATATTGCTCAGTTACAGGTCAAGACCTCATAGGCTTACTGGGGTTCCTCCTGCTGAACTACTGATGGAGAGAAATCTCAAGACCGGGCTTTCTTTTGTTCATTCTGATTTGAATGATCGTATTGAAAACAGACGTCAAAGTCAGTGATGGTGTCATGATCGTGTTGCCGTGTCATGTGACATCTCAGTCAACAATCCGGTTTATGTACTGAACTATGGTCAAGGTCCAAAGTGGATCGCCGGCACTGTTACAGCCAAAGGAGGGTAACAGAGTGTTTATTGTTGTACTCAAGAATGGGCAAACATGCAGGAAACACCTTGACCAGGTTAAACTGCAACACATGGATAAACTGGAACCGAGTGAGGAAAATGCAGTCAGTGACCAACCAACCATTGTTCACTCATCAGAGGACTCTGCTCACATTACTGAACCTTCAGTCTCTGATGTGGTCATGACCACTCCCATCAGATCGGCTACTCAGCCCTCAGTCTCAACGGACTCAGAACGCTCACCCAGAGCCAAAGTTGAACTGAGACGATCAACTCATGAGAGGAAAGCCCCAGATTGTCTTAATTTGTAAAAAGACTGTTGTTAAGATTTTAAAAGGGGGATATTGTTATGTATTAGTGCTTGGGGGGTCACCAGACACCAGAGGGTGCCATGGTCGGAGGTCATCGGGCTGTACGCATGTGGCATGTGTGCTTAGTCACCTGTATATAAGCTGGGTGTCTTTGTCACGCAGGCACTCTCGGGCTGGAATAAAGGTGGATCAGGTTGCACCTGAGAGAGTTTACAGTAACCAGACTCTTGAGTCATTACAGTAGTAGAGTCAAAAGTATGTTCAAAATTACCTTAAATGCCATCATGTGAGAGTTAAGGCACTTATGGGATAAGCTTTGAAGGATTCAGTGATCTTTTCTTCTGTTCTTGTATAACGCTGGCTTTCAATTACTCTTTTTTCAAAACAGAGTGTTTTTCTGTCATAATCATGCCACAGATTTGCACCAGGAGCTTTGTAGCTGTTCATGATCTTGAATCTAGTAAATTGGCATGTGTTACATGTGTGTGGTTGAATAGAGAATCCTGCTGGAAAAAAAAACTTTGATTAATATGCTGCACAAGCCACAGATTCCGGAGTTTCCATGAGTCATTCGTTTTAAGTTGGAAACTAATAAATGAGTGCATTGAGCGTTTGGTTTAAGGAAAGAGTTGAGAAAAAGTCACCAAAAATATTTTAGCGTTTAATAAAAAAAAGCTCAATATTGGCAAACCAGATGGATATGTTGTGCGTCACTTCCATTGTCTGCATTTTCCCAGCATTCCAAGAGTTTCTCTTTTAACTTTACTTTGTTGGTTGGTGTTGAATGTACTGATTTATTAAAAAATAATGGTCTGATGCACAAGAAAGATATCAGAAGTACTGGTGAGTACTCAGCTCGAAGGATCATTACAGGAACGACTCCTGAAATGCATAGCACGGAAGGAAAACCACAAGCTGAGAGATCATTCCAATCCAACCCTGGAAGAGCTACCAAGATCGCATGCAATCAGTAATTCCAATTTATTTAAGGCAGGATTATTATATGTAATAAGATTTTGGAAGCCAAGAACTATAATGAAAAATTAACAAACTACTAACGTTTAATGCTTTCATAATTTCAAGCAGAGTTTCTGAAAACTGATGCAACGATAGTAATGGGTTTGACCATTATTCTATTTAAATATTAATAGAACTTTTTGATTACTAGCAATGTTCCCTTTAAGCTACGCTGCCACATGGCCGAGCGATGCTCCAGGGGTCCTGGGCGGAGGGGTCCCGTACGGTCAGGGTCCCATGCATGGGGTGAGCCGGCTTTTAAATTGAAAAACACATGCACACTCACGGACTTTTGAATGGGCCGAGCAGCCCCTCAAAAATTACGAGAAACATTGATTAGTACATTTACCAATTTGCATTCAAATATGTCGTCACTGAGGTCTCTGCTCTCCTCCAATTCTGGCACATCCCCGATTTTAATCGCTCCACCATTGGCAGTCGTGCCTTCAGCTGCCGAGGCTCTGAGCTCTGGAACTCCCTCCCTAAACCTATCCACTTCCCTACCATTTTTCCTCCTTAAGACACTGTTAAAACCAACCTCTTTGACCAAGCTTTTGGCCACCAGTCCTAATATCTATTTATATGGCTCGGTGTCAAATTTTGTTTAATAATGTTCCTGTGAAGTGCCATGGGACATTTACTGTGTTAAAGTCACTATATAAATATTATGGTGCAAGCAATGAAAATTTGTAGCACTTGTATTTATTAAGTCACGCGCAAGAAACCTAGTGGCCAAGAGTTTTCGGCGCAATTAGTGATCCGGCCACAAATTGCGCTCAAATTTGTGCCAGTTTTAAGAAGTGTTTTTTCCTCCGAGTTTCCACTCAACCTCATTTGCATATCGCCAAACACCATGAAGCAGCGCAATTGGGCAGCACTTTAAATGTAATTTTTAAAAAACCTTTTGCATTAAAAATATTTCTTGATAACATATTATTAATACAACTCAAAATGGGTCCAATATAAAAATAAGCATTTTAATCAATGTGCCTAGTTCACCACCTGTGAGTAGCCAGATTTTAAATAACTGAAAATTATTTAAAATTATACAGAATCATTTACAAATTTCATTAGTGTACGGTATTCAATATCTTAGTAAATTCAAGAAAAAATTATGATTCAATGCTTTAAAAGGTGCCTATTACTGACCTTGCATCTGAAAAAAAGCTTAATTTTAAGAGCCTCTTCAAAGGCCCGCAAACATGTGCAATTAGTGGAAACTTGCCATGTTGATTAATTTGATCTGGAAGCATAGCGAGCTTTGTGGGCGGGGCTGGCATCCAGTGTGATTTTTTTTTAAACTTCCGTAAAAGATTGCGGAAACTCTGCACTTGAAATTCCTCGATCTTTTGCGCTGGTTTGGCCGATTTCGAGCGAATTGCGCTGAAAAAAACAGCGCAACCCAGCGGAAACGCCTGCCCATTGTGTTGCTTTACCGGTGTTGGGAACAAAAGAAATCTGCAAATGTTTAAATTGCGCAACGGAAAATTCTGCAAATACACAGCAAATCTGCCAGCATCTATAACGAGAAAAGACAGGTTGATATCTTCAGTACTGTTCGCTCTTGTGTTTTTCCTTCAGGTGCTGACAGATCTGCTGCATATTTCCAGCTCCTTCTTGTATTAGGAACATAAAGATAATTGAAGTGCAATAAATGATTTGCGAGCTACTGGTTGAGATGCAGCTGGATATCTGTCCCAGCAAAGGCCATTAACCACCCTGTAACTGTATCTCTACAGGTAAACTAAAATTAAGATGAAGAATGCCACCCAACTTCTCAAACACTTACCATTTTGAACCTGGTTCCGAATAATCTTTCATCGCTTCCAGAATTAATTACTTTTAACAGGGATCTGAAGAAAGGAGCAGGAAGTCATTAAAGGTTAACAATGTTGAAAGGCACAATCTCTTTAATATAAAGAATTTTACCACCAAACCAATGTTTCAAAAGAATACTGTTAAAACAAAACAGAAAATGTTGGAAATGCACAGTTGGCATCTGAAAAGAGAAAAGACAGGTTAACATATCTTCTTCTTCTTCGGCAATCCCCCAGAGTCGAGGATAATTTGCTGCCACACTAACATGAGTTCCAAGGTGACTAATGAGTCCTATGGTGTCCTTGATCCTTATGACACCTCTGGTGTCCCCCAAGGATCTGTCCTTGGTCCCCTCTTATTTCTCATCTATATGCTGCCCCTTGACAATATCATCCAAAAACACGGAGTCAGTTTCCACATATATGCTGACGACACCCAGCTCTACCTCTCCACCACTTCTCTCGACCCCAGATTGCTTGTCCAACATCCAGTACTGGATGAGCAGAAATCTTCTCCAATTAAATATTGGGAAGACCGAAGCCATTAGCTTTGGTCCCCGTCACAAACTGCGTTCCCTAATCTGTGGAATTCTCTGCCCAGGGAAGCAGTTGAGGCTAGCTCATTGAATGTATTCAAATCACAGATAGATAGTCTTTTAACCAATAAGGGAATTAAGGGTTATGGGGAGTAGGCGGTTAAGTGGAGCTGAGTCCACGGCCAGATCAGCCATGATCTTGTTGAGTGGCGGAGCAGGCTCGAGGAGCTAGATGGCCTACTCCTGTTCCTAATTCTTATGTTCTTATGTTCTAACCACTGACTCCATCCCTCTTCCTAGCATCAATCTGAGCTGAACAAGACTGTTCACAACCTAGGTGTCATATTTGACTCTGAAATGAGTTTCCAGCCACATATCCATGGCATTACTAAAACTGCCTTTTTCCACCTCCGTAACATTGCCCGCCTCCACTCCTGCCTCAGCTCTTCTGCTGCTGAAACCCTCATTCATGCCTTTGTTACCACTAGACTTGACTACTCCAACTCACTCCTGGCAGGCCTTCCATATCCCACACTATGTAAACTTGAAGTCATTCAAAACTCAGCAGCCCATGTACTAACCCGCAAGAAGTAAAGATCGACCATCACCCTTATACTTTCTGACCTACATTGGCTCCTAGTTAAACAATGCCTTGATTTCAAAATTCTCATCCTTGTTTACAAATCACTCCATGGACTCTGTAATCTTTTTCAGCCTCACAATCCCACAAGATGTCTGCGCTCCTCAAATTCTGGCCTCTTGAACATCCTGCATTATAATAGCTCAACCATCGGTGGTCATGTCTTCATCTGCCTGGGCCCTAAGCTCTGGAACTCTCTCCCTAAACCTCTACGCCTCTCTACCTCTTTTTCCTCCTTTAAGACGCTCGTTAAAACCTACCTCTTTAAACAAGCTTTTGATCATCTGATTTAATTTCTTCTGTGGCTCGGTGTCAAATTAATCTGTCTGTCTGCAACACTGCTGTGAAGCGCATTGGGACATTTTACTATGTTAAAGGCACTATATAAATAAAACTTACTATAATGCAGAATCTACAGACTCTGTCACAGGTGGGACATGTGATGATTGAAGGGACGGGTGGGTGGAATGCTTGATTTGTCGTACGCTCTTAATTATGGTCAGAATTATGGTGTCTCTGAAATGCCCTGGCTTGCTCTCCTCCTTCCAGATAAGAGAGATGAGGTCATAGATTCACACCAAAAATACTTCTCCGCCAAGCTTTAGTACTTCGGCGAGGATTCTATCTGATCCGGAGCCTTGTTGTTTTTCAGCTGTCGGATGGCCTTTTCAACCTGATGCTGGGCTGGGATTGTGCCGTGATAGTGGCGGGTAGGATGCTGTGGGACACTCAAGTCAAAAACAGAATCTTGGTTAAGGAGATCTTCGAAGTGCTCTGTTATGTATTGTCCAGGTACGTTAAATGTAATAGTACAATGGTGCGCCACAGAGGGCGCTGTGGGTCAGTGATTTGAATGCTACATACATCACATTGGCGACAAGGACACGGGCGAACTTCACGCAACCATGGCTACTCTGGGCTCGTTAAAGGATTTTACGGTGAGCAATGATTGGGAGGCCTTCACGGAAAGGCTCGAGTACTACTTTCACAGCAAACGACCTGACGGGGAACACGGACGCACTGAGAGAGAAGCGTAAGGCAATATTGCTTTCCAGTTGTGGCGATGAGGTTTACTGTCTCGTCAGGGATTTGTTGGCACCCGAGAGCGCCAGGGACAAGTCATATGAGGATCTGATCACACGCATTCGTGACCAACTGAAACCGAAGGAGAGCATCCTCATGGCCTGGCATAAATTCTACCACCGCTGCAGACCTGACGAGGTGTTGCGGGACGTTGTTGTTATGGGGATTGGCCATGAGGGTCTCCTTCACAGGCTGCTATCCACAGAACCTACAGTCACCCTGAAGCAAGCCATCACCATCAGCAGGGCATTTATGACCACTACTTTCAGCACCAAGCAGATGATACACACAGTCTCGAACCCGGCAGGAACTGTCCACAGGATAGCGCCCACCATGGGCAAAACTGCAGAACGTGGCTCTGCCCAGGGCAGAGAGCACAGACCTCAGGGTCTGGGAACTCAGAGTCCGTCGAGGGGGGCTAATCAAGTAGCACCATGCTGGCGCTGCGGAGGGAGCCATGAGGCTCACCGGTGCAGGTTTGCGGAGTATACATGCAATACCTGCCACACGAAAGGCCACCTTCAGCGTATGTGCAAAAGAAACCTGACTCACCGTCTGGCTGAGGAGATGGTAGAGGATCCACCATCCAGCGAGGAGCAGGCAGAAGAAGATGAGGTGCTGGGACTGTATACGTGTACCGACGATTCGGCCCCAGTGATTATGGAAGTCAAGATCAACGGAGTCCCTGTGAGCATGGAAGTGGACACTGGATCGGATCCGTCGTTGATGAGTCAGAGAACTTTTGATAAACTATGGGTCAACCCAGCTGCACGACCCAAGCTGGTCCCGGTCACGGCAAAGCTGCGCACCTACACCAGGGTACTGATACCTGTCCTTGGCAGAGCGGATGTGCAGGTATCTCACGGGGGCGAGACACACGGGTTACCTTTGTGGGTCATTGCAGGTGATGGGCTGACGCTACTAGGCAGGAGATGGATGGGGAAGGTCTGTGGGAGCTGGGAAGACTTCATCCCTCTATAGACCGCTGTCCCCCGGGTCCCCAAAGAGCAGCGCCGACCGAGCTGGAGGAGAAAGAAGCCGTTCATTGGCAGTCCAAATCCCCATACAGACGAGCAGACCCTGGAAGAGCAGGCGAAGGTCGGGAAATCCACCGACGGGCGACAAATCGGGGGGGGTGGGGCGCACGTGGAGAAAAAGTCGGGCGGCGGTCGCGGCTATGTGGAGGCCGGAACGGCGGCGGCGGTGGTGGGGGCTACGGCAACGGCAGGAGAGGAGGCTACGGCGGCAGAGGAGGCTACGGCGGCAGAGGAGCCGGCCGGCATAACTCGGGAGAACGCAACAGCTATTCGGGTGTGTACAAGAGCCAGAGCGGCGGGGACGGCAGCAGTTACGGCAAGTACGGAGGCCACAGGGACTATGACTGATCGAATCGTTTTTGCCCGTTTTCTCCCCCTCCTGCAGTTATCAGTATGTTCTGCACAGAGCTGCATCTACAGCTATATCAGTATTTTCTGCAAGATCTTGAAAATATATCCACCGCCAGCCATTATTGAATGCTGTGCGCTTCTCCGAATCAGTGGCACAAACGCCCTTATTCAGAACCGCCATTTCAATAAGAAATATCAATAGCTGTAGTTGAAGCATGGGGGAGGCTGTAGGGAGAACGGAAGGTTTTATATCATCCTGCTCATTGGCAGGCGCTAATCCTGACTCGACAAACATCTTGGAAATCAGTAACCTGGATTAAGATAGATGCTGAAATATCATGAACAAACTTCTGAAAAAAAAAACGTAAATTTGAATTAATTTTAAAATCTAATAATTTTTAATTTAATGGAGAAATAACAAAATAAGGTGATCTCACTGCCAGCGAGCTCAAGATGGTGGCGAGCCTTGGGCTGCAAAGAACAAAGGCAAGCAGTACAACTAAAATGGCAACACCTAAGGGAAGCCTCGCAGGAATCTCAAGACGGCGTCTTAAAAGGGAAATGCACCCGAGAGCCTTAAAAGGACCTTACACAATTGCCGGTCCCCACAAAAAGACTTTTGTAAGGCAAGAGCGAGTCTAAATGTGTAATATGATTTGTATGATGTCGTGGTTTAGTATAAGAGGTGATATTTTGATGCTGAATGGTTACTGTGTTTAAAATGTGATGGGGATGAATGATTTATGAAAAGAGTCAATACCACGAGGTACAATTAAAAGGGTTAATGGGTCTGTGACTAATATGCCGAAGGGGCCAATTCGATTTCCGATATTATGTGATTCATGCACTGGTTCAGTGGCTGCAGATGAGCTGCTGAGGCGATTACTGAGAATAAAGGCAATGCACTAGTTGCGATACCCTGTCTCAGCACAGCCCATCACCTCGGGCAAAAAGGGGCAGTACACTGCCACCGTACCTCACTAAGTGGAGCTGGGATTTGATAACTGTTCAGTGCACCTGCAACCTTTTGACATAACATCTGTACCACATATCATAGGTACCATACAAATGTACTGTCTATGTATACCTACTTTCTGTTGGAGGTTATACTGGTGTACTTCACCACCCATGTAAGGACTGCTAATACCACATGCTTGCACCGGATCACAAGCATAATCTCTACATGGGGGGGGAGAGGGAAGAGGATGGTCATGGACTCACATTCACAAACCAACCAGGACGAACAAGGCCGAGGTTATCGGCAATGGCTTTTGGAACTGGGGGAGCAGTGAGATGTTATGTCCAAATGTAATAGTACAATGGTGCGCCACAGAGGGCGCTGTGATAGGAGACCTGAAAGTACCTGCAAGACAGAGTATAAAAGGCTGCCCACCACAACCTGAGAAGGCACTCTGGAGTTACCTAATAAAGGACTAAGGTCACAGCAGTTACTACAACATGAGACCGTGTGGAGTCAGTGATTTGAGTGCTACACACATCACATGCTCCTTCCAGCGGGCAGTGACCACCTCTCTGTCCTTGATGAGCACCTCTCCATTCTTGGCTCTTAGTGGGATAGGTCCTTGGGTGTTTGAACTGTCGATGGCCTTGACTGCACTGAAGAATCCACACACGTCATGATTGTCGGCCAGTTGCTGGATCTCCTGCGCTCTTTCCACCCACCATCTGTTCTTTAGGTCACGAGATTTAGTTGGACCTCGGACTTCAGTTGTCTGTAGATCTGTTTTCTTTCTCTCGAGTTGTGATGATGTTTCCAATTCAAGAAGGTCTTGTGTTTACGATTAATTAGCTCCTGGATCTCCAGTCTTGATGTTTTCTGGTATAGTAACCAAGAGTATCTTCACAGGTGCTAATTATGGTGGACTTGAGGGCAGACCAGGCACTATGGACACTCTGCAGCTCCAGTTCATTGGGAGTCGTCAGGTTGACTGTGAGGCATTGACTGAATAGGACTTTCTTTGCAGGGTCTTTGAGTGCTTCAGCGTTGATTTTTCTGCGGCAGCGTTTCTGTTGCTGCTGCCATTTTGAGGCTAGGTTGATGGAAATAACAGAGTGGATCAGGCAGTGGTCAGTCCAGCAGTCGTCAGCTCCTGTCGTGGCTGATACAGACATCCGTGTGGTCTCTCGCTCGGACGATGATGTAGTCTAACAGTAGCCAATGCCTGGAACGAGAGTGTTGCCATGAGGCCTTGTACTTGTCTCTGACGAAACAAGGTGTTGGTTAAGGCAAGACTATGTTGTGAGCATTTAGTCAGGAGGAGGATACCTTGATCAGGAAACAATGGGGGAAATTCCAAGTATTGAAAATCCAAATCCCGTCTCCAACCAGTCCACTTCCAGGTTTAACAGAGGCAGGATGGGGACGGGCAGCCAACCTGCTGCCAGGAGGTGAGTTGACATTTTAACTATGATAATGAGGCCTTGCTGTGCAGGTTTAACTGTGGACAGCTGGGGATTGTGGGCCTCGGAATTACCGGTAGCTGCAGCAAGGTGAGGTCAGCCTCGGGGAGCAATCCTTGTGGGCCGGGAGCTCACCCACCACCAGCCGGCTCCCCCATACAAACACTACCCGATTGTGACCCACCCTCCCCCAGGGTCGGTGATCAGATCCCCACCCCAGATTGGTGACCCCCCTCCCCCCAACTAACCCAGCTGCAGGCTCCCTACCTGTTCCTGGCCTACGATCCCCACCCAAGAGGGAGCCAAGCCTGCCAATCAGGCTGGCTTTCGGGCAGGGAACCTGCTGGTAAAAAAGACGCAAGCTGTGATGTTAAAACTCCACAGCGTGCGCCTGACCAAATCTCCCCGTGGCTCACAAAAACCCGCCCCAGTAAATATCAGGGCCAATGTTTCCAAAAACAGCACTAATGATCTACTTTAACTTCATCGTCATTATCATCAGAGGCATTCCCTCGGACTCGAGGAAGACTTGCTTCCACTCTAAAAATGAGTCCTTAGGTGGCTGCACAGTCCAATATGAGAACCACAGTCCCTGTCACAGGTGGGACAGATAGTCGTTGAGGGAAAGGGTGGGTGGGGAGTCTGGTTTGCCGCATGCTCTTTCCGCTGCCCGCGCTTGATTTCTGCATGCTCTCGGCAATGAGACTCGAGGTGCTCAGCGCCCTCCTGGATGCGCTTCCTCCACTTAGGGCGGTCTTTGGCCAGGGACTCCCAGATGTCAGTGGGGTTGTTGCACTTTATCAGGGAGGCTTTGAGGATGTCCTTGTAACGTTTCCTCTGCCCATCTTTGGCTCGTTGGCCGTGAAGTAGTTCCGAGTAGAGCGCTTGCTTCAAGAGCTGTGCCAACAGTGTCATCACTTTATTTACATTTGGTTTCATGCAAAATATCTTACTGCACTTAGATTTAAAAATTCCCTCCCATGCTTTAAAAAAACCCCTCAAATCAATTCAGACCGTAGGGAATTAAGATCAAGCCACGGCATAATTTCAGCATCTGCGCACCTTCGCACAAAGCCAATTGACACCAAAGTTTTTCCAGTCAGCACGGATATAACTGACAGCCGGGGTGACACACAAGTAGGCTTAACACAGTACTTTAGGTGGGACAGTGCAGTGGTCTTCCTACCCTGGCATCAGTCGGCCATCTTTTTGAATCAATATTGATGCAGTCCAGTAGAAACAGTTTTTCTTACAACACCAATATGTATTATTGCCTTTTTCCTCAAAGCATTAAAGCCTCTGTGTGGAAGGATGCCAGTCATAGGTTTCTACAGCATCTGTGAGAGCGGTAGAGATTTTATAAAAAAAGGAAAGTGCATGTCGCATCTAGCTCACATTTCACTGCAAGCCAGTCAGCCCTCTCCTTTCCAGTGGTGTGATTCCTTTTGTCCACTGCTAAACGCTTGAATACTGCTAGTTAAAATGTTTAAGAGAAGTCAAGTACCTGTGGCAGTTAGCCAGCACTTGGAGCCACATGAAGGTCCAACCTTAAAGATTGTAAGGAGGCGGAACAATATGTTTTTCCCCTTCTTTATATGTGAACTAGAATCTGAACATTAAAGACATCAAAACGCACAAAAGCGGAGGAGTTTTCTGAATGGAGTGCCTTTTGTTTTTTAACCAATATTTGCAGCATTACCATTGAATTTTTCATAAATACTTGTATCAGCTAGTTTGAATGTGGTGGAGTCTGTAGTAAAATGTGCAGAGATTTCAACGGATGAAAACTAAAAATGGAACAAATACTTAATGCACAAAGTTAGGTGTAATGACCGAGATAGATAAATGCACACGTATAGTTAGGGCAAGCCAACCAGGAATTGTCACCACCAGACTGCACTGTTAGCCTTGCACTAACTACAGTGTTGTAAGGAGCCTCAGGAAAATGCCCAGATGAACTGACATTATGGACTGTAGCTCCAGCTTAAAGCTTACATTAGAAAGTCACACACCACCAAACTAAGAAAGAAAGAAGTTGCATTTATATAGTGCCTTTCATGACCTCAGGACATGCCAAAGTGCTTTACAACCAATGAAGGTTTTGTTTTGAAGCTTGGTCACTGTTGTAATAACTAAAACAACCTATTTCCACCTCCGTAACATTGTCCTTCTCCGTCTTTGCCTCAGCTCATCTGCTGCTGAAACCCTCATTCATGCCTTTGTACCTCTAGACTTGACTATTTCAACGCACTCCTGGCTGACCTTCCACATTCTACCCTGCGTAAACTTGAGGTGATCCAAAACTCGGCAGCTTGTGTCCTAACTCGCACCAAGCCCCGCTCACCCATCACCCCTGTGTTCTGTGACCTACATTGGCTCCCGCTTAAGCAACGCCTCGATTTCAAAATTCTTATCCTTGTTTTCAAATCTCTCTATGGCCTCGCCCCTCCCTATCTCTGTAATCTCCTCCAGCCCCACAACCCCCTGAGATATCTGTGCTCCTCTAATTCTGCCCTCTTGAGCATCTCTGATTATAAACGCTCAACCATTGGTGGCCGTGCCTTCTGTTCCTAGGCCCTAAGTTCTGGAATTCCCTGCCTAAACCTCTCCGCCTCTCTTCCTCTCTTTCCTCCCTTAAATCCTACCTCTTTCACCAAGCTTTTGGTCACGTGCCCTAATTTCTCCTTAGGTGGCTTGGTGTCAATTTTTTTGTCTCACAATGCTTCTGCGGAGCGCCTTGGGACGTTTCACGATGTTAAAGGTGCTGTATAAATATAAGTTGTTGCTGTTGTTGTTATGCAGGGAAGAGGTGAAGTCACATGTTGAAACTCACTACAGCCAAGGGTGATCCCGATTTGCTCCCTTTATCATTGGTCATGGACGCAACTAACCCAATCGAACAATGATCCGAATGAATGTCAGAAGGAGAAGTGTAGTTCGTTAATGATCAAGTGAAAGGGTTTTGACTGTAAATTAAATGCTGAGGAGAACTTCTCATCTCACGCGCAGCAAAACTGTTGCAACAGGTTAGAATCATCAGCTGCTAATGGAAATGGAAGGAAGATGCAGAATGTGGACGGCTGGATAAGTGTTCGATACAAGGTCTGTACCGAGGATACATAGCATAGTTCTGTTGGCTGTGATATTTATTAAAGTAGAAAACCTGACTGAATAACACACAAGAGACGATGCTTTAAGTGTTTTTTATGATGTTCCACCAATGTTCCATTGATGGAATTTCCTGTGGGGATGTAATCGGGATGTTACACCCGAAATGACGCCATTCAGGTGTTCATTTTGTCAGTGTCATTTTACACCTAAATTTCCTGCCAATCTCATTAGCACACGGCGGAACGCAAAGTTTGGCATAAGCAAGTAAAATCAGCGTAAACAATCGGGCCGAGGAAATCATGGAACTCACACCATATATTCTCTAAGTATGAAAATTAAAGTGTCTGCACATTAAACCATCATTCATGCACATCAGGCACAGCATGTGTAAGAACAGGCAATCATGAAATGCATTTAAAGATATAAAAAATGCATTGCAGGTCTTACTGAGGAGAAATAAACAAAATAATTTAAAAAGAAATTCCATTAAAACACCAGAAATTTTTTTTTTTTTTCCTATAGCACCTAAAATTCTGAGCGTAATTTTACACCCATTTTGAATCAGTGATTGGAGGAAATTTGCGTGCACCGTTCTTTATCCTGGGGGCGGAACCATTACAAGCAGCTGAGATGTGTTCGGGCACAGGAATCGATAAAAGGGCGTAAAGGATCAAGGAAATTCAGGTATAGCGTAATTACGTGCATAATACTTGTGCCTGAGTTGCCTCAAACTTTTACACCAGGTATTTGCTTTATATCACACTTCCCCAGGAAATTCCACCCAATACTGTATCTCAAGAGAACCCAGCCATGTTTCAGTCTAGACTAAGCTTTCAGTTAGTAACTGAAAACTTTTGCTAAATAAACATTAAATATTAAATCAAATAGACATGAGAGTTACCCAACGAGAGATGAGCTGGTGCCCTCTGCCCAAGTGCAGTGTTGCCAATCGCTGAAGCAGAATCATGGTGGAGCTGTGGAGAATTGAGACAAAACTTGCATTTATATAGCACCTTTAACGTAGAAAAACATCCTAAGGTGCTTCACAAAGGATTACTCAGACAAAAATGGACACCAAGCTACAGAAGGAGATGTTAGGAGAAGTGACCAAAAGCTTGGTCAGAGGGGCAGGTTGTAAGGAGGGTCTTAAAGGAGGCGAGGTGGAGGGGTTCAGAGAGGGAATTCCAGAGCATGGGGCTTTGACGGCTGAAGGCTTGGCCACCAGCGCAGAGGGGGTCGGGGAGTGGGGGGGGGGGGGCCGGGGGCAGGGGCAGGGGCAGGGAAGAGATGGGATGCACAAGAGGTCAGTGTTGGAGGAACAAAGTTTAGGGGAGTATTGTAGGGTTGGAGGAGATTACAGAGATAGGTAGGGGCAAGGCCATGAAAGGATTGAAACAGGGAGAATGAGAATTTTAAATTAAAGGCATGAGGTAACAAGCATCCAATGTAGATCAGCAAGGACAGGACTGAGTATCACTTGGTGCAAGATAAGATACATGTACCAGAGTTTTGGAAGAGTTGAAGTTTACAGACCATGGAAGACGGAAGGCTGGCCAGGAGAGCATTTCAGTCTGGTGATGATAAAGGTATGGATAAGAGTTTCAGCAGCAAATGGGCTGAGGCAGGGATGGAGCCAGGCTGTGTTGTGGGGATGTAAGTAAATGTTTTTTGTGATGGAAAGGATATGGTCCTTGAATGAAATAGTCTGAGTGACATACTATACTTGGGGTTTTCATGTTATGTTACATTCTTAGCAACAGGTAGTGTTTTGGGTCAAATTTGTCCTGCACATTGGCTCTTTCAGTGTGGCAACGATAATGCTGGAAAAATATGCTTGGAGCGGTACATTGCATTCTGTGCCTGATGGAGATGGTTAGGAACTTTAACAGCTCATTTAAAATAGTTTGACGGTAGAATTACCATATATAGTTTCAAAGTGCTGTAAACCACATTATCTGACAAATCTAAATACATGAACTATGGTACAGAAGGTAATTGAGGCTCCTTAAGTTGCTTTTTCAGTAAATTGCTTAATAGGACAGGTGCCGGTGTTCAAGTCAACCAAATTAGTAGGGCAAGGTGAAAGATATTGTAACTCAGCAATTTAACTGCCCTTCCTGAGGTATCTGCACCGATACTGTCAATAATAACCTGTACACTCTTAACCCAAAACCAGAACAACAGTTACACATTGTGAAATTCTATCCTTCGCTGCAGCATCAGGTTTTTATAAGGCCTGATCAAAAAAAAGCATCTGTTTCCCATTTAGTTTACACACAAGCTCGGGTTTTGCATGTTATGCTTCACTCTCAGCAGCCGACAATGTTTTGGGTTCCTTGCCTCCTTTCAACTGGAACCGAAAAAAAAAGGCTGCGTTTTTTTCTCTCGCATGAAATTTGTCAATTTAATAACATTTGAAAGTTGCGTGGAAGCAAACCAGTGTGGGACAAGCCTCACGGGGTTTTCCTCCGAACGAGGAGCCAAAGGATGACCACAGCTCTGCGCTCAAGGAGCAGTGTGCGCTCACCAGCATCATAACTGGGAAGAGCAATTGCAACCAATGAACCTTTAGGGGGAGGTGATTATCAACAGGAGCACACGTGGGGCAGGCAGTGGGCGGGGCGCGTGCTGCACCTGACTGATGGCCCCAATCCATTTCCATGGTCGGGCCTCGTCCAAATATTTCGGGCGGGCTCCGCAAGCACAAGCAAGCAGCTGATCACCAGGGGCGGAGACGCTATGGAGCCGATCCCACACACCTGCAGGGATGACGCAGCCGGCTGAAGACACTCCCAGAGACTCCAAAGCTCTCAGACGAGGGCCACCTCAGTCCAAAGAGGCTTGTGATGCCACAGCGCAGGCAAGCAGCACTAGCACTAATCCAATGCCCTGCTCTCTCCCTATACCTTCATCTGCTTCGAATACTCATCCACTTTTCCCTTAAAAGATGCAACTGGTCTCTGTTTTAACAGCTTTGTTTGCAAAGGATTCCATGTTCTGACAACTCTCTGCATAAACAGATTTCTCCTCACCTCTCTCGTCACTCTCTTAGTGACAATCTTACTGGCAAATTCTTTCACAAAGCTTGGCTTCATTGAGTATGCCTGCTCCTCTAAAAGAAGCATCAGCATCTTAACAGAGACACATGTGCCAGATGCCTGCAACACAAATGCTTGGACTATATCCAACGCTAGGCCCTACAGGGAGAGAGAGGTATGTGAACAAGCCAGTGGAGGCTCAGCTTACTCATATGTGAACTTCTTCACTCAAAGTATCAAACTGGAAAGTTTGAATTCTATAAATGAGGAGTACACAAACATTCCATCATAGTGTACCATTAGGCCTCAGAATCATGCCTCACAATTCGGTTTAATTGTTTATTTTTGTCAGTTTAATGATGTAAAAATATAATCGCAAAAAATTGAAAATAAATTTCACTATAGGCCATTTAATTTATTAAATAATATTTGATTTTAGATTTAAGGATCCTTTCACTTTTCCCTTTCTATATTTAACTAAATGTCTAGAAATAAACTTATTGGTCACTTTGCTCAATGCATTTTTTTCCGATTGTAAAATGAATGAAATTACTGTTGTATAATTAACTGAAAGTGCATAAATGGAATACAAAATTCAGAAAATTGCTGATTTCATTTCAGTTTTTCCAAATGTAAACAGTTCTATGTGTTCATTGCACATAATATTTCTATTAATTCTCATATTTTATGGATCAGACTTGGGCTGGTAAATGCCAAGTAACATTCAAGCCACACAAGTGCCAGGCAATGACCATCTCCAACAAGAGCAAGTCGAACCAAGTCCCCTTGATATTTAATGCCATTGACATCGCCGAATACCCCACCATCAACGTCCTGGAATTCACCATTGACCAGAAATTTAACTGGACCAGCAATATAAATGCCATGGCTACGAGAGCAGGTCCGAACTGGGTATTCACTGGCAAGTGGCTCAATTCCTGACTCCCCAAAGCCTCTGCACCTGCTACAAGACACAATTCAGGAATGTGATAGAATACTCTCCACTCACTTGAAAGGGTGCAAATGCAACAACACTTAAGTTTGACACCATCCAGGGCAAAGCAGTTTGCTTGATTGGAACAATTCACTAGTCTAAAATCCACCACCAGCATACCATACTGGAGTGTGTATTATCTACAGAATGTACTACAGCAACTCATCAAGGCCTTCTTCAGTAACAGCTCCAAAACCTGCAACCTCCACCATCTAGAAGGACAATGGCAGCAGGTGCATGGGAGCACCATCACCTGCAAGTTCCCCTCCTTGGCCCAACCATCTTCAGCTGCTTCATCAATGACCTTCCCTCCATCATAAGGTCAGAAGTGGAGGTGTGCGCTGATGGTTGTGCAGAGTTCCATTCCATTCGCAATTCCTCAGATAATTATGCAGTCTGCACACACATGCACCAAGACCCGGACAACATCCAGGGTAGGGCTGATAAATGGCAAGTAACATTCGCACCACACAAGTGCCAGGCAATGAACATTTCCAACAAGAGAGAGCGTAACCACCTCCCATTGACATTCAATGACATTACCATCATCAAATCTCCCACCATCATCATGCTGGGGGTCACCATTGACCTGAAACTTAACTGGACCAACCATAAAAATACTGTGGCTACAAGAGCACATTAGCGGCTGGGTATTCTGTAGTGAGTGGCTCACCTCCTGATTCCCCAAAGTCTTTCCACTAGCTACAAGACACAAGGCAGGAGTGTGATGGAATACTCTCCACTAGCCTGGATGAGTGCAGCTCCAACAACGCTCAAGAAGCTCAACACCAAAGCAGCCCGCTTGATTGGCATCCCAACCATCACCTTAAACATTCATTCCCTCCACCACCGGCACACCGTGGCTGCAGTGTGTACCATCTACAAGATGCACTGCAGCAATTTACCGAGACTTCTTCCACAGCACCTCCCAAACTTGCGACCTCTACCACCTAGAAGGACAAGGCAGCAGGCGCATGGGAACATGACCACCTCCACGATCCGCTCCAAGTCACACACCGTCCTGACTTGGAAATATAATGCTGTTCCTTCATCATCGCTGGGTCAAAATCCTGGAACTCCCTCCCTAACAGCACAGTGGGAGTACCTTCACCACACGGACTGCAGTGGTTCATGAAGGTAGCTCACCACCACCTTCTCAAGGGCAATTAGGGATTGGCAATAAAGGATGACCATGCCAGCGACACCCAAATCCCATGAATGCATAAATAAAAAATTTAAACATTTTAAATATATATATATATATTAGCTTAGCACAACCCAAGCTTAAGTATAAAATAGTAAAAAGAATGTACTCAAAGCAGGAAATAGAATAACACAAATTCACAATACCTGTAAATCTTGATAAACACCAGAGTGTGTGGGTTGGGTCGGGTCGGGTCGGGTCAGGTCGAGGGTCATTCGGCAAGGCTCGAACCAATCGTACGCCGGACTACTCAACATGAAATGCGCTTTTGTCAAAAATGTCCGGTTTTCGGACTATTCTGATTTTTGGAATTCCGGATTCGGGTCATTGTACCTGTATATAAAAATCACACACCATCCTGATTTGGACGTATATCGCCATTCCTTCATTGTCACTGGGTCACAATCCTGGAACTTCCTACCTATCATGATGCAGCCAGCCATTCAGCCTATGGTAACAGAGCCATTTGTTCAGACTATCAAATCTCCTCTGCCATTTTGTTAGCCGTGACATCTTTTTAATCTTTAAAATTCCAAGTCCCTGCACTTTCTCCCCGTCCCTTACTGCTCTCACTTCCCAAGTGTGTATCTAGCACTATTATTTCTACACCTATGATTGCATGACATCTTGCAACAGTAAAGTTTTCAGCAGTTATAGATTGTGAAAAAAGTGATTAAGAAAAGCTACAATGTTCTGATAGAAGAGCAGATTTTGTGTTTCGGTCTGGGGAGAAGCCATTTTTGTCTCTGATACCTCAGTGAAATTGCATGAGTTCAGGTTTGGTAAGAATAGCTAAAACACAACAGCCTTTTTGATTTAGGTGAATTCATTTTGCGATTCTGTTATTTGTAGCATTCCCATCTTTTTGAAGGATTGAGTTGGGGAAGCTCATATATCACATGGTAATTTGTATAACTCATCATCCAGTTAAAAAAAACCTTGCCTTTAAAAGGGATTGATTTTGTCAGCGATACATTTTTCCGGTTTTACTGTTGTAAAACATTGTGCATGGTGCTATATTGCTCTTAGCCATTTCATTTTGAGGATAATGAGCAGGGCCATTGGTTTACACTAACCAAATAAGTCAATTATGTCTTTATTACATGAATTCTGGAAATTTTAGCCAGCATTGCAGGGATCACATTCCATGATTCCATCCAGACATAATCAGGGGCAGTGAATTATGGTGATTGAATAAGTTAAATTCATTTTTATTATGTGGGATTGCAGGATTTTTGCTGGTGTTTCTGTGGAGCACATTCTGTAATACAATCAATTTTTTACATAAGCCAGTGGCATTGATGGTAATCTGTGAACTAAAGGCTAGAAGAAGCACCTTCGATCAGCTTCATGTGCTGCAGCAGATGAACACATTGGGGCAAAAATTGCGGTCGGAGGCTTCCTGCGGGCAGCGCCTATGCCCAAAATTCTTTTTACAAAAGTACCTGGTGGTCCCGGAGGAACGTTTACTTGCGGTCCAAGGCCTTCTTTCGCAGCCCAGCGTCTGGGCTCATACATCCCAGGAACATAAGCGCAACCTGCGATCATGTGGGTTGGACCACCAATGAACATGGATATTCTCATTGATAATGGGCGCTCCATTTGTACGACCTCCCATTACTATAAATGAGACTACCCCCCAAAACACAGAAACTCAACAAAATAAATTAAAAAAACGCCTCACATATTTAAAATTAATTAAAATTGAATTTAATTAAATGTTTTAGACAAAAAATAATTAGAATATGGGTAAAAATAAACTTACCTTAATGGATAGGGTTTTTAAATCTAAAAATTAGTGATAACATTTAATTTTTCTATCTTTTGCTGGCAAAAGTAGGCCGTGTGCCTGCTTTTACCAGATGTAAAAGTTGGGCAAATAGCCCAAATCTCTGCATGCAAATATCCTTCTCCAGGGGATGTGAATGCCGGTTCCCAGCGCATGTGCATCGCCGCTGAGAACCGGTATTGGCGAGGCCTCTTCGGGTACGTGTGCACATTGTACACATCTGGAGAGATCGCAATTTACGGCGCAATTTGTTTACAAGCACAACATGCTCTAAAGGCAAATCCATTTTTATAGGCCATGATGGTAACTGATAGGTTAACCTAAAGGTTCAAGGGATTGCTTTTGGGTGCGGATATTATAGTTGAATTGCTCAATGAGTGGATGATGTAAAAAAACAGTGATTGTTCCATCACATATAAGTCAAATAACCTTTAAATGGATATTGCAGTTGTGTTAGAATCTATGCTATTAAAATGTCATTGTAACTGCAAGGCATTATAGGAAGCTCGACCAAATTAGTCCAAAGTGTAGTGTCAGCATTTAACAGTAGCATTTGTTTCAAACATGTTCTTCACGAAACCTTGAGTCAGAAACAATGAACAAAGACAATGTTAACTGGAAGCCGGATAAAATAAACCAAAACTGCAGAAAGGCAAAAATCTGTCAAAGCCTAAATGCTAAACTCTGTACTGGTTATGGAAGAGACAAAGGCATCGTCATTAACTAATCACCTGGGCAGGGCCAACGGTTGAGCAGCCGTCAGCCACAGACATATATGGATGGTTCTTATCTTTGTAAGTTGTCGAGCTTACAATTACACCCAATCGTGTATAAAATCTGATGTAATTGTCCGATTGGAGAGAGTCTTCGGTACACTGAAGTTCTCTCCCCTGCATGCTTGTAATAAAGCTTCTCACATCAAAGCCTACCCATGACTCCGTGTGGTTTCTTTCCACAACAGTGACGCAAGCTGTATTAAAATAGCAGCTTGCATCAGAGAACCAATGACTTGGCATACGTGTGATGGCATCACCATGAAAACGATCAACTATTCTTGTTCTTCTTCCTCCCTGACAATAGTGATAATGTAGCCTGTGGTATTGCACAACCTGGTGGGTGTGGCTCCTGTTAATGGCACAATCTTGCGTGGATCAGATTGCTATCTGATGAAATAGATCCTATTTCTTACATGTTACCTTCAGATTTAGCCACCTTCATCAGCTGCTGAGGAACATTTGTACAGTTTCAAGTAAGGGTAAAATGATGCTGCAACAAACCCTTTTTGGGTGCAATCTGAATAATGCACTTTGTTAATTACTTTGTACGGTCAATAAAGTGTGACTCTGTGTATAAACAGAACTGCCGATGTAGTGCTAAGGCCATTTTTTTTTAAGCTACCTTCTTTAGGAAGTTAGTTCTTAAGCTCGCTTGCCTGCTCAAAAAAAATAAACAAATCAATTCCCATGTAAAATAACTGAAAGCCTGGATGAACCTGGCAGGAAAAGGGGTCACTGATATGGGAATAAAGCTTTAATCTGGAAGTTTCAGTCAGATCGAACTGACCTTTGTAAACATGCTCCACGTGCAAAACTACTCCCATATCATAGTCAGTTATCAAAGTTCATCTTTAGTTTACTTCACTGTATTCCAAACATCCTCAAAGCCTACTTTTAAACTGTGCACATTAAACACCTCAGTGGTGAAATAGTAAATTAAAAGGGGCAAGGAAGTCTAGCGATAGCATTTTCTATTCAAACAACTTCCTATGTTTAAAAACACGCACACACTCACACACACAGAAGTGTGCTTTCAACAAACACCAGACTTTCCTCCTGTAAAATATTGATTTAAAAATATACAAGAAGAATGGAGTGAACAGAAATTTTATAGCTACTGAATATTTCAGTCACTAGCTACTTGAAAAAAATGAGCATTGATCACTGCACTCAGCCTGAGTATGAACATTTCAACCAGGTAAATTATACCCTACACTTTGAAATGGATCGCCTTTTATAGTTTATAACAGGAGTAAGTATGAGTTCTGCTGGTGTTGAGTGCGGTAAGGATTCCATCCTACTTGCTCACTTCTCCCACTGAATTTTGAACTTGACCCTGAGATAGTGTTAATTGTCATAGAAGCAACTTTATCCAATCCATTTCATTTTATAACGAAACTATTTTACCACTTGAGTTCAGAAAGTCTCAATCCTATGACTAGTGGGTATAGGCCCACACCACAAACTGCCCCTAATTTGGCACATTATAGTCTTACTTAGAGAAGCCACAGGATCGTTGGTGTGGAAACCAAAAACTGTCACACTTGCTCAGTACAAATTTAACGTCTCAAATCCGGTTGTCCGAAAATCAGAATTGTCCGAAAACCGGACATTTTTGAGAAAATCCCATTTGATGATCAGTAAAATAAAATCCGGTATTGTTCAAAAACCGGCGGGCCGGACTAGTCATTGGCTTCGCCGCTATGTTTTAAATGGCGCACGATCGGTCTGAGCCTTGCCGAGCCTTGCCGAATGGCCCTCGACCCGGCCCAACCTGACCTGACCCATGCCACCATTAGTATCTTTGTCTGTCCCAGTAGCATACGTACGCTCTTGATTTTCTTGTCCGTAATCCGGAAAAATCCAAAAATGGACATGGTCTCGGCCCCGAGGTTGCCGATTTGAGATGTTGTACCTCTAGGAAGTGCTGTTCTGAGACTGGCACTGTTGGAGCAGAGAAGAGTGAGCTTCACTCTAATCTAACCAGGTTATTTCTGGGCTGGGATTGGTTGACACAATATTCATTCCCACCATTAGCAAAGCTCACAAAATTTAGAGAGACAAAACAACATTTATAAAGCTATCTCACCCATGCTGAGTTACCTCAATCGACCACTGTCTCTTAAAAAATTCTGTTTTTATTTTACAGATTTTTAAATGTTGATAGTTGAACCATTTGAGGTACATAGTCCCACTACTGGATTCATTACGGGGCTGATGTGCTCATTAGTGAGAAAACAAAAGCAGTTTTGTGCTATATAAACAGAAAACGCTGGAAATTGTCAGCGGGCCAGCGGCATCCGTGGAGAGAGAAACAGAGTTAATGTTTCAGGTTGATGACCCTTCGTCAAAACTGGAAAAAGTTAGAGATGTAACAGGTTTTTAAGCAAGTGTAGGGGCAGGGAAAGCAGGGAGGGGAGGAAAGAACAAAAGGGAAGGTCTATGATAGGGTGGAAGGCTGAAGAGATGAAGAGACAAAAGGGATGATGGTGCAACGCAAAAAGAGATGGTAATGGGACAAGTTAAGAAACAAACGATGAGTTTTGTGCCATAGTTTAATGATCACTGTGT
Organism: Pristiophorus japonicus; assembly: GCF_044704955.1. Classification (NCBI taxonomy): domain Eukaryota; kingdom Metazoa; phylum Chordata; class Chondrichthyes; family Pristiophoridae; genus Pristiophorus; species Pristiophorus japonicus. Next base: position 194,475,723 of record NC_091984.1, on the reverse strand, counting down.
CCTGCTCGGAGTCCACCCGAACTCATTTCAGGTCAAACCGTTAACATCGATCAGTGAGAAAATGTTTTGAGTAGCTTCACAAGTTCCAGAGTTGAAAAGTTCAGACCTTAACATCCTGTGGCTCTCAGCTTCATTCTTCCTTAAATTTTTGATTCCAAACAAACATACCTACAACTGTGTCAATACTGAAGGAGATCAGAATATCGATTTCATGTAAATTAGTATCGTGAACATTAGTAATTCCTGCCAGGAATACCCTTCATTTGGATGGGTTTTCGGTTAACCCTTTCCAATACAAAAGCAAAATACTGCGGATGCTGGAAATCTGAAATAAAAACAGAAAATGCTGTAAATACTCAGCAGGTCAGGCAGCATCTGTGGAGAGAGAAACAGAGTTAACGTTTCAGGTCGATGACCTTTCGCGGAAAGGTCATCAACCTGAAATGTTGGGCCTAAAATTACGGCCTCGCCGGATGTGTAGTGGGCATGGATCCGGTGAGATCTCGCAAAAGCCGGTTCCCAGAGCGCAATGCGCATGCGCCGAAAACCAGCTTTTCCGATCCGTCAAGATTTCTCTGTACAGATTGTCCACGTCCCTGGGAAAAGGACACCCGCACGGGGGAGATTGGGCCATTTGCCCAACTCATGCCCAGCGAATGTCCTCCAAACTTTTACACCTGATGAAAGCAGGCGCATAGCTTACTTTTACCAATGTAAGGGTTTTAAAACATATAAAAATTCAATTTAAGTACACAGATTTATAGTAAAAACCCTGTCCATTAAGGTAAATTTATTTTTAACACTATTTAAAACTGCGACGAGGAGGAATTTCTTCCCTCAGAGGGTTGTAACTTTGTGGAATTTGCTGCCTCAGAGAGCTGTGGAAGCCGGAACATTGAATAAATTTAAGACAGAAATAGACAGTTTCTTAACTGATAAAGGATTAAGAGGCTATGGAGAGCGGGCGGGAAGTCCATGATAGGATCAGCCATGATCATATTAAATGGCGGAGCAGGCTCGAGGGGCCGCATGGCCTACTCCTGCTCCTAGTTCTTATGTTACGTTCTTATTAAAACACTTTGGCCATGAAATTCCGTTCGAGCCCTTCCCATCGACAGAAAAAGAGAAAAAAGATGCACACTTACTTGTTGCTGCTGCGCCCATTGGAGCTTCCAAGCCTGAGGCCTCCCATGACTGCATGTCGCAGCACGTGCATGTGGGGATGTGTGCAGGCCAGGATCTGGAGACAGCAACCAATCAGGTGTAGTATAGATTCTCATTCATAGTAATAGGAGTTCCGTAAGTCCGGAACTCTGATGACTATGAATGAGAAACCCCGCGCCCCCCCCCCCCTTCAGACACCCAAAACACAATAAAAAATAGAAAATAAACTACATATTTAACATTCATTTAAATTAAAGTTCTTATAAAAAAATATTTTCCCGACTTTTTAAAAAGTTTTTTTAATGAAGCCTTAAAATAAACTTACCATAGTGGGGAGGGTTTTTAACAATAAAATGCGAGCTGCAAATCCTGTTAAACCTGCAAACCATGTTGCAGAGGAGGAAAGATCCATGGAGGATCACGATGAACCAGAGCCTCAGACCGAGGAGGCAGAGGTACATGGGGTGCACACATTCACCACGAATTGTCCCCCGATAATGCTGAATGTTGAACTAAATGGACTCCCGGTGTCAATGGAGCTGGACATGGGCGCGAGCCAGTCCATCATGGGCAAAAAGACTTTCAAAAGATTGTGGTGCAACAAGGCCTTAAGGCCAGTCTTAACCCCAGTTCGCACGAAACTAAGAACTTACACAAAGGAACTGATTCCCGTAATCGGCAGTGCTACTGTAAAAGTCTCCTACGATGGAGCGGTGCACAAGCTACCAGGTGATGATCCCATGCTGCTCGGCAGGAGCTGGCTGGGAAAGATACGCTGGAATGGGATGACGTCCGTGCACTATCGCCCACTGACGACACTTAGTGTGCCCAGGTCTTAAACAAATTTCCTTCGCTGTTCGAACCAGGCATCAGGAAATTCCAAGGAGCAAAAGTGCAGATCCACCTAATTCCGGGGGCGCGACCCACCCATCACAAGGCGAGAGCAGTTCTGTACATGATGAGAGAAAGGGTGGAGATCGAGCTAGACCGGCTGCAAAGAGAGGGCATCATTTCACCGATCAAGTTCAACGAGTGGGCCAGTCCTATTGTCCCAGCCCTCAAGGGAGATGGCACCATCAGAATCTGTGATGATTACAAAGTAACTATCAATCGTTTCTCCCTGCAGGACCAATACCCACTACTAAAGGCTGACGACCTCTTTGCAACGCTGACGGAAGGAAAGACGTTCATGAAGCTGGATCTGACTTCAGCCTACATGACGCGGGAACTGGAGGAATCATCGAAGGGCATCACCTGCATCAATATGCACAAAGATCTTTTTATTTATAACAGATGTCCGTTTGAAATTCGATCAGTGGCGGCAGTCTTCCAGAGAAACATGGAAAGCTTATTGAAGTTGGTCCCACACACTGTGGTCTTCCAGGACGATATCTTGGTCACAGGTCGGAACACAGTCGAGCATCTGCAGAACCTAGAGGAGGTTCTTAGTTGACTCAACCACGTGGGGCTCAGGTTAAAACGCTCGATGCATTTTCCTGGTACCTGAAGTGGAGTTCCTGGGAAGGAGGATTGTGGCGGATGGCATCAGGCCCACCAACGTGAAGATGGAGGCAATTGAGAACACACCGATGCCATAGAACATGATGCAGCTGAGGTCGTTTCTGGGACTCCTGAACTACTTTGGTAACTTCTTACCAGGTCTCAGCACACTGTTAGAACCACTGCATGTCTTACTACAAAAAGGGGATGAATGGGTTTGGGGCAAAAGCTAAGAAAATGTCTTTGTAAAAGTGAGAAAATTGTTATGCTCAAACAAATTGCTTGTGTTGTATGATCCATGTAAGCGTTTGGTACTAGCATGTGATCCATCATCATATGGCGTCGGGTGTGTATTGCAACAAGCTAATGATTTCAGGAAACTGCAACTGGTTGCTTATGCATCCAGGAATCTGTCTAAGGCTAAGAGAGCCTTCAGCATGATTGAGAAAGAAGTGTTAGCGTGTGTCTATGGGGTAAAGAAAATGCATAATAAACCTGTTTAGGCTAAAATTTGAAATGGAAACTGACCATAAGCCACTCATCCCTGTTTTCTGAGATACTAATGCATCAGCCCGCATCCAGTGATGGGCGCTCACATTGTCCGCATACAACAACGCCATCCGCCACAGGCCAGGCACAGAAAACTGCGCCGATGCTCTCAGTAGGCTGCCATTGCCCACCACGGGGGTGAAAATGGCATAGCCCGTAGATTTATCCATGGTTATGGAAGCATTTGAGAGTGAGCAATCACCCGTCACTGCCCAGCAGATCAAAACCTGGATGAGCCAGGACCCCTTATTATCCCTAGTCAAAACTGTGTGTTTCACGGGAGCTGGTCCAGTGTCCCAATGGAAATGCAGGAAAAGACAAAGCCGTTCCAGCGGCGCAAAGACGAAATATCTGTGGGGCAATCGTGCAGTGGTTCCCAAGAAGGGCAGAGACACCTTCATCAATGACCTCCACAGTACCCACCCAGGCATGGTAATGATGAAAACGATAGCTAGATCCCACATGTGGTGGCCCGGTATCGATGTGGATTTCGAGTCCTATATGCTCGCAGTTAAGCAATGTACCCAGGGAGGCGCCGCTAAGTTTATGGTCTTGGCCCTCCAAACCGTGGTCTAGGGTACACATCGACTATGCAGGCCCGTTCTTGGGTAAAATGTTCCTTGTGGTTGTAGACGCGTACTCCAAGTGGATTGAATGTGAGATAATGTCGGCTAGCACGTCCGCTGCCACGACTGAAAGTCTGCGGGCCATGTTTGCCACACACGACCTACCCGATGTCCTGGTGAGCGACAACGGGCCATGTTTTACCAGTGTTGAGTTCAAAGAATTCATGACCCGTAACGGGATCAAGCATGTCACATCTGCCCCATTTAAACCAGCGTCCAATGGTCAGGCAGAAGAGCAGTGCAAACCATCAAGCAAGGCTTGAAGAGGGTAACTGAAGGCTCACTGCAGACTCGCCTATCCCAAGTCCTGCTTAGCTACCGCATGAGACCCCACTCGTTCACTGGGATCCCACCTGCTGAACTGCTCATGAAAAGAGCACTTAAGACAAGGCTCTCGTTAGTTCACCCTGATCTACATGAACAGGTAGAGAGTAGGCAGCTTCAACAAAGTACTTACCATGATAGCGTAAATGTGTCACACGAGATTGAAATCAATGATCCTGTATTTGTATTGAATTATGGACAAGGTCCCAAGTGGCTTCCCGGCACTGTTGTGGCCAAAGAGGGGAGCAGGGTGTTTTGGGTCAAACTTTCAAATGGACTCATTCACCGGAAACACTTGGACCAAATCAAACTCAGATTCATGGACTATCCTGAGCAACCCACCTTGGACCCTACCTTTTTTGATCCCTCTACATACACACCAGTGGCAACCGGCACCACGGTTGACCACGAAGCAGAAGCCATCACCCATCAGCCCAGCAAGACCCAACACACCAGGCAGCCCAACAAGGCCAGTTGCACAGCAGCCCAGCGAGGGCCCAACAAACGATCCAACAACACCAGCTTTCACACCGAGACGATCAACCAGGGCAAGAAGGGCCCCAGATCAACTCACATTGTAAATAGTTACACTATTGACTTGAGGGGTGGGGAGAGTGTTGTTATATATGTAAACTTGTATTTACTCTATACAGCCACTAGAGGGCTCATCCCCTGAAGTCCCAAGGGATCCCATAATCCCGCTGGCGACCTGCAATAAAAGACTACGGTCACACTTCACTTTGAGTTCACAGTGTTGGTCTGACTCTTTCTCCATACATAACACCCGGGACATCGGAATTTCAGGACAATTAAAAAAATTCCAAAAAATATATATTTTTTCTAAAACATTTAATTACATTTAATTTCAATTAATTTTAAATATGTGAGGAGGTTTATTTATTTATTATGCTGTGTTTGAGTGTTTTAGGGGTTTTTCTCATTGATAGAACTCCCATTTTTGTCAATGAGAATACTGCATCGTGATTGGTTGTCCAGGCCCACATGACTCCAGCTTGGACTTACCTATATGAAAGGCATCTTCCCGTGCGCTGCACAGAGAATCTAGGCCTCCGACCGGTATCCTACGTTCCTCCGAGACCACCAGGTACCTTTGCAGATTTTTTGGGGGTCAGAGGCGTTCGTACGAAGGAAGCCTCCGACTGCAATTTCAGGCCCGTTATCTGTTTCTTTCTCCACAGATGTTGCCTGACCTGCTGAATATTTCTAGCATTTTCTGTTTTTTACATATTAGTTCAAAGATAGTGGGTTACAGACAGAGTTAACCTACATGTCCATACTTTTAAGTTATGCATATCAATATTTCACACATCATTTCTGCAAGTAAAAATGCACACGCTGCACATTAAATTCTAGAATTGTCTCCAATCTCCTTTTAAGAACACAATATATAAAAACTGCAATATTGAAAAGCCTTTTAAGATTCACAAATGTGTCACAAATAAGCCCGTGTCAGAGGCCGATTTTGCTTTGTGTCAGAGGCCGATTTTTAATGCAATAGATGGCTCCATCTTAAGCCCTCTGACCCAACTGTTGCCTAATTCATGGACAATTCCACATTACAGCTTTAGCCCATTATAAATGTGGGTCTACTTGAACCATTCATCACCCAAGAGGCCTCCCTGGTAGTTCAGAGGTATTTCCATGATGGTGGCCTGAGGCTGTCTTGTACGTTTGATACATTTGGAGTTGATAAGTTGTAATTTTATTGGAATCCATCATTTTCATCTTATACATATAAAAAGAACAGCTTTCAGATTCTGGGAAATAAACTATATTTAAGTGAGACACATGCAAAACATTTTGGAAAGCAGACCCTAAAGCTGCTGAATCATCACAGGGATTCAATTGTGAACCCTAAAATTCCAGCAAAGTCCAAAAATCAGCCCCACTTACACAGCTTCGCTCCTTACCTTTTATTCTCATCTCTCTCCAGAAATACCTCCAATTATCCTTTAACCCCATTTATTTTGCCCACTTCAATGGCACTTCCCTCATAACGCATTCCATAAATATTACTTTTTGGGTGAAACTCCTTCTTATTCCTACCTAGTTGAAATTGTAGCTTGTATTTAACCCATTCCTGTCGTAAATAATTTGTCTGGTTCAGCTTTGTCATCTCTTCATAATCATTTTTAATTTCAAAGAGGTCACCTTGATGTCTCATCTTTCTCAGAAAAATGTTAAAATGGATTAATGTTAAAATGGATTCCATTTTGGCATACTGTCAATGTTGCCCATTCTGGACTTTAATCGCTATTCTTATCCATGTGTTACAGCTAGCCGCACAATTGTATTTCAGGGATAGTAACCCTGTATCTACTTATTTTATAAATGTTATCATTGTCCTTATTTCTATGAGTTGTGAGCTCTGAGAATCCAGTTCTGTCCAATGTAAGTTATGTATATCCAGCCTGGCCCTTGTACTTCAAAAATACAAAGGTGTGGTTTGCTGGCTGCTGGCAGAATATCTGATCACAGCGGCATCACAGGCAGGCCAAGTCCTGTCCTCGCTCAATGCCCATATGAACATACAAAAATGACAAACAGGAAAAGACCCACGTGTCCATCCAACCCATCACAGTACAGACAATCCCCACCCGCCTGGAGCAATGTCACCTTCTGGGAAATGCCAAAAAACAGATAAAACCCCAGGCCAATTAAGGGGGAAAAAATCTAGAAAATACCTCTTTGATCCTTTTAGGCGACTTAAACTACAAGACAGGTCGCATATATTGTGTAATGACTCCACGAGGTAAGGTTGTAGTACTTGAACTGTAGTGACCTTAGTCCTTTATTGCAGCTCCAAGAGTGAGGACACCAAGAGGTGAGCTCCCTTTTATACTTGGTTACCTGCAGTGTACAGGTGACCCTTAGGTCTCCAGCAGTAGCACCCTCTGGTGTACAGGTATGGTGTATACAGGGTGAAGGTACATTCAGTGGTCTGGTTTTACAGTACATACATTAACATGCATACATAACAACACTCCTCCCTAAGCCTTTCCCAAGTCCTTATTGCAATGACATGGGGAGGTGACCAGTAGTGGGCTGTGGGAGGTTGTGGTGAGGGTTGGTGGGTGCCAGGTATGATCCCTGTGCTCCTGACTGCACTCATCCATTTCTCCCCCCCCATACAAAGACCATGTGGGTGTCACTGTTGGAGGATTCCGCAGTGGTGGAGCAAGTGCTATGGGTAAAGTACATACATTGGAGAATGGGTAGGTGGTGGCATTTGGTGGTGGGCAAGGCCACAGAACTGTGTGGGCTCCTTGACCTCCATTGGTGGTGGAAGTCTGGTCATCCCAGGTTTGCCAGGAAAGCTGAAGGATACTGACCTCTTGCTCCTGGTGCTGGCCCTGGTGGCCGGGGGGGGGGGGGGGGGGGGGGGGCGGGGGTGGGGGGGGGGGGGGTAGGACCGATCTGGGGCAGGTTGCCAGTGGTGGTGGCTGTGCTGCCCATTGACTGCTGTCCCTGCAGTGGGTATGCTCCCATTGGGTGTGTGTGAGCCCTTCCTGTGGCATCACATTGGTCCCGAAAGCGCAGGATATATGATCAGATAGCCCGCTGGACCTGGGTGTTTCCCACGGGGGGCTTCCTTTGGCATTGACAGTATACATGTAGAACCCGGTATCATTTATCATTCTATCTTTAGCATACATGACACCTTGGCTCCGATCACAACTGGTCGACTCGACATTGTTAAATCTCTTTACACTTTCACTTTTCGCACTTACAACGATTTCTTGTATATCGGTATCTCTGAACAAGGTTACATTTATCACGTTAGCATTACTGGCATCACTGTTCAACAGTATACAAACTTGTTACTTACATCACTTTTTGAAGCATTTGTTACATTTCTCCCACTGGTCTTGCCGGCATCACCATTTAACAGTACATTTGTATACCTGCATTCATTTACTACACTTTTATCTTTAATATCACTGGCATCGCTGTGCCTAGAGTGGAACTGTCCCTTTAATTGTTCTGGGTTGCCAGTCTCCTTTAAGAGGGCCTTGCAATCTTTACCCCAATCCGGTTCACCACTTGATAACATGTGTTGCTCCCTCAACGCTGCCCCTCGTGATCTGGTCGCGGCCATCTTGATTCCAGGTGCTTTGCCTCGTGGTGCGGGTGCCATCTTCTCTCTCTCTCCGTGAGGTAGGCTGCAGTGATCCTTTTCTCCCCAGGTTCTGCCATGGACGCTGGGAATCTACTTTCTGCACCAATCTTCTTCCCTTGGAGTCCTGCCATGGCCTTGAAGGTGAGGTCTGGTCGTTCAGGTTGGATCATCTCGCCGCAGAGTAGTGCAGTCTCTGTTGTTGCCACGTAGTCGAGCTGGACGGTAAGATTTCCAGGTATTGCGATGGATCCAAGTTTGGGGCCGCGTAGGATGCCAATCGCCGGGGCCCGGAGGTCTTCGTCACTCTGATCGATTTGGACCTGCTTCATCCATCTTCTATCCAGCAGCGTTGGACCATCACCGGCAACGATCCACAAGGGGAGCTTGTACATCGCGCCGCCATGGGACACCTGGAAGTCCACGCTGCCTACAACTGGGATGGTGCCTTTTGTGTAAGTGAGCAGCTTTGCCTGGATTAGGGACATTTTTGGTCATTTGGCGGGATTGTCCCAGAGTTTCTCAAAGGCCGTCTGATTCATCAACGACTGGCTTGCCCCTGTGTTGATCTCCATCGAGACTGGAACCCCGTTGATTTCCACTTCCATTTTCCACGGGGAACTCTCAGTGGAGCAGGTATATATTCTGTACTCTTCTAAGCTAAGCAGCTTTGTCTTCATCAGTGTCGGAGCCCGGGTGATCGGCCAACTCTTCAGCGACTCAGTGAGTAAAACTTTTTCTACACATTCGCTGAAGGTGACCTTTAGTGTTGTTGCCTTTGTATCAGACTGGTGGGCCCTGTGGTTTCCTCCACAGCGCCAGGTTGGCCCCATGTGGCTGACTCAGGTTTGCGAGACTCGGGGCAGCAGTCTTGCCTCTGAATGTCGCTCTTCGGTTCACTGTACTCATCAGGTTAGAGTCCTGGGTGTAAGTCAGCATCCTTTTGGAATGGCAGACCGAAATCATGAAGGCCCGGCTCACTTTCATTGCCTTCTGCAGGTTGACCGTAGTGTCTGCAGAGAGCAGCTTATGGAGGAGGCCCTCATGGCCGATTCCAATAACGAACATGTCCCTTAGTGCTTCGGTGAGGTGGTCGCCAAAATCACAAGGTGCAGCCAACCTTCTTAGATCTGCAGCATATTTAATAATTTCTTGGCCTTCGGGCCACCGGTGAGTGTAAAAACCGTTCCTGGCTGTGAGGATGCTCTCTTTAGGTTTAAGTTGTTCTTGTATTAAAGTTACGAGCTCTGCATAGGTCTTGGTTGTTGTCTTTGCTGGGACTAGCAGGTCCCTGATGAGGCCATGGATAGTGGGCCCACAACTGCTGAGCAGGGTGGCACTGCGCTTGTTCGCCAGCGAGATCAGTGAATCCCCAGCCAAATCGTTCGTGATGAAAAAGTGTTCTAGCCTTTCCACAAAGGCATCCCAATCTTCCCCATCAGCGAATTGTTGGAAGTTGCTTAGCTTAGACATATTGTGCGTGGAAATTCGTAACCTCGTCGCCAGTTATTGTGTATGCAAGCACTCTCTAGTAATGACTCCACGAGATAAGGTTGTATTACTTAAACTGTAGTGACCTTAGTCCTTTATTGCAGCTCCTAGAGTGAGGACACCAAGAGATGAGCTCCCTTTTATACTTGGTTACCTGCAGTGTACAGGTGACCCTTAGGTCTCCAGCCGCAGCACCCTCTGGTGTACAGGTATAATGTATACAGGGTGAAGGTACATTCAGTGGTCTAGTGTTACAGTACAGATATTAACATGCATACATAACAGCATAGACCCGGATTTATATTACAGGGTACATACCTCTTGGACGAACTGATCTCTGCCTCACTCAGAAACATTTCCTGCTCTCTCTTGAAGGAATACAGTGAAGTAGCAGTCACAGCATGTCCACAGGTCCACTATTCTCTGGAAAAGAAAAAACACCCAAACATCCAACCTAGTTCTGCCCTTACATAACTTGTAACTATGACCCCTGGTCCTAACCTATCCAGTTGATATAATTGGTCCTCATAAACACAATCTGGTCCCTTCATTATTTTAAAAGCCTCAACCAAACCTCTCCTAAGTCTACACTTTTCTAAACTATATACAGTCCAAGTTCTTTGAGCTTCTCTGGGTAACTAAGATGTTTTAAACTTGGAATTAATCTTGCGGCCCCACTCTGCACTCCTTTCAGAGCCTCAATAGCCCCAACCATGTGAGGAGACCAAAACTGGACACAGTATTCCAACTGAGGTCTAACCACGGTCTTGTGCAAGGACAAAATTATGGCCCTGAAATTCCGGTTGGAGGCTTTTTTTGAACGAACGCCTCCGACCGGAGAATTTTTACGAATTTACCTGGAGGTCCCAGAGGCGCCTGGGATTCCAGCGGGGAGCGCTTCTCTTCCCGCGTTGCGAAGCGAGCTCCCATCCTCCAGGTTCCAACGCAGACGGTGCAGTCACGTGTGACTGCTCAACCAATCAGGTAAAGTAGTCTCATTAATAGAAATGAGAACTCCGTATCTACTTGTTCACATTGCTATTAATGAGAAAAAAAACAAACACACTAAACACCAAAATAAAATATAAAAAATACACCTCACATAATTAAAGTTCATTGAAATTAAAGTTAATAAATGTCTTTGAAAAAAAAAATATTTTTCCGATTTTTAAAAAAGTTTTGTAATTAGGGTTAAAAATAAACTTACCTTAGTGGGCAGGGTTTTTAACATTAAAATGTGTTTTAAAATTTTATTTTTATATGTTTTTGTATGTTTTAAAACTCTTACGCTGATAAACGTCGGCTATGTGCCTGCTTTTACCAGGCACACGAGTTTTCAGGACATCGGCTGGGCAACAGATGAGTAAATACCGCAATCTTGCCCTTGTGAATGTCCTGTCTGTGGGGATACGGAGGATCTGTCAAACTAGAGTCTGACAGATCGGAAAAGTCGGTTTTCGGCGCATGCGCATCAGGCGCTGAAAAACGGCTTTTGCGATGCCTTCGCAGGTCTGTACACACTCCGTATGAACCTGGGGAGGACGGGATTTCTGCCCCAGTGCATTTTGTTTTGTAGTGAATTTTAATTGTCCTGTGTGTACCACCTAGAAACCTGCTTGCTTTAGCCATAGCTTCACAGCATTGGTCATGAACCCAGAGAGTGATATACTAAAACACCCAGATCTCTTTTTTCACAACTGGCTTTAATTCTGCAGGGTATAAGTATATTTAGCATTATGATCTGCCTATATGATTAAAAGTACACTTTTCTAAATTGCACAGTCGCTTTCCAAGAATTACTGGATCAGGATCAGGAGCAGAACCTCTCCACTGACATTTCGTCTTCCTAGCTCAGGAGTGAGTTTGGGCAATTAAAGCACCTCAGTTGGCGCCCTGTTTGCGAAGAAATAACTCATCGTAGACTGGGAAAAGCCAAGCTGGGACCTTCTTAATTTAAATGGCTCAATTCCACGCTTGAGAAGGCAATGGATTTACCAACAGCACCACTTTAAAAGTATTTCTCCCAAACCCTCCCAAACAGCAGTCAGAAATACTGAGCCATTCACATAGAAAATTGATCAAATATAATATTAAATGCTTTGAAATAGTGATTAACAAGCAATTACACAAACTATTTGTGGTATGTTCTTTACCTTCAATTATAGTAAGAACATTTTTTCTGATTTTGTAGAAAATGACAGACCTGTATGGAGGTTTAAGTACCTCTTTGCTCTTTGTCATTCGACTATGTAGCACCCCCATTATTCATCCAGGGCATCGCTCCAAGTCTAATCAGCCAGGCACAAAAACTTTATATCATCTGAATTCCAGCCCTTGAAGTATAATTTGGTGGCTTGGCCAGAACTTAAGTAGTAACAGTAAGCAAGTATTCTTCATCCATAATTAAGATGAGGCACTCTGTTATGTACACAGTTTTCACTGCCAGTTTTTGTCAATAAAGCAACAATTTGTCTGCTGCTAGTTTTAATTCCATTTGTTCCTATTAATGACTCAGGAAAGCCTTCAGAAATACCCTTCAGATTGCAGGAAATTGCATCTACAGACATCTAAAGCCATGAACCTCTCAGACCTACTCTAATAGACCTTTCCTTGTGCACCATGTTAAAACTCTTTCACCCAGTATTACATATTAAAATGTTTTCTTTTGAAGCACGGAGGGTAATAGCTATATTCTCAGTCACAATTGTTAATTGTCCACAATAATTCCATCTGAAAATGATTAAATGCTTGCGTTGGGTCTTTAAGGCACCAGACAATAAACAGTTCATATTGCCCTCCCAGTTTCCTGTCATTCAGCATCTGGTGCATTTTTAATGTAAAGGTTTACAAAACACATTTTCTGCCAGCAGATGCATGATGTATAGCTAATACAGCAAGTAGGGACTAAAGCAGCAGCAAGACTGACATTGTTTTACCGCTCTCTTTAGAAGTGAAATTAAATCATCTTTCCTTCTTTAAATGAAAGAAAGACTTGCATTTATATAGCGCCTTTCATGACCACTTTACAGCCAATGAAGTACTTTTGGAGTGTAGTCACTGTTGTAATGTGGGAAACGCAGCAGCCAACTTGCGCACAGCAAACTCCCACAGACAGCAACGTGTTAATGACCAGATAATTTGTTTTTGTTACGTTGATTGAGGGATAAATGTTTGCCAGGACACCGGGGATAACTCCCCTGCTCTTCTTCAAAATAGTGCCATGGGATCTGTCACACCCATCTGAGAGGGCGGACATAGCCTCAGTTTAACGTCTCATCGGGAAGATGGCGTCTCCAACAGTGCAGCGCTCCCTCAGTACTGCACTGTCAACCTAGATTTATGTGCTCAAGATCCTGGAGTGGGACTTGAACCCACACTTTCTAACGCAAAGGCAAATGTGCTATCTGCTGAGCCACAGCTGACACTGTAGGTCTGAAGACAGTATTAAATGATGCAGCTGAGAAGCAGGTTATTGCAAGGACCTAGGCAAACACTCCTTACTAAGTAGCTTGTAGAAGGGATACAAGAGTATCAAAAGTAACCACCCTCTCTTCCTGAGGAACTAGTTGGCTTCCACTAATTACTTTATCCTCTACTTCACTCCTCTCCCTCTGGAGCTCAACTAAATCTGAGAACTTGCAGTTGTGAACTGCGTCCAAATATTCCAAGGCATAAATTGGCATAGATACATGTTACATCACCATGCTATCTTATTTTCTATTATACTTAACATGGGATATTGTTTGGAGCTAATCATCTCTACAGACATTATGAATGCTCACACAACAAACTGAATAATGAGCATCAAAGATTAAGAAATTAAACTTAATTTATATATCCTAATTTCTAGATATAAAAGAAAAACTTGTATTTAAATAGCACCTTTCATGGCCTGAGGACGCCCCACTTCACTTTATGAGTCCATGAAGTATTTGTTGAAGTGTAGTCATTGTTATAATGCAAATGAATATTTTATTAATTTGATATGTTTACGAAGGGGGGTAGCAAATATTGTGTGTGGGTCTATGTGTACATACATGTGCATGTATGCACACACACACACACACACACGTGCGTGATTAGAATGATTTATATGTTTAGTACACCACAGAAGTTCAACAAAGCAGGAAAAACTGGAGCAGTGTGTGAGCGTATGAAATCCTTGGTTGTGCGGCAGCCTGTATTTTCTCAATCGACAGTCAATGTAGATAATGCGCTGTGATTATGATGTTGCTACTGTACACAGTTCCTCCCATTCCAGTGGTTGTCACGTCACATCACATCACGTGACAGGAAGAGGCAACAGAGGCATCAGTTTTGCTGGTGTAATTCTGAAATAGAAGTCCTCTGAAAAATTATACTTACAATCTATCATGTTTAAATGACATCTGAAATCAGTGATGAGCCATGTTCTATGCACTGCAACTTCTGCAATAAAACATACTTATTCTTAGCTAATTCTTGGTTGGAGGGAGAATTTCCAAAAACTTGTTTTGAACGAAACAAACTCAATGATCTTTCCATTGTGATTTTCTGGGTAGGATAGACCTATCTTATTAATGGAACAACCTGTGTATATGTATTTGAATGTTCCCAAGCCATGTCTCTATTTGAATAGGTGTTCTGCACTATGTAGATACTTTTGGGCTAATCCATTGTGCAATTAAAACATATCCCCGAACAGTCAAACACTGACCAGTAAATGCAATACCTGGCTAATTCTCAATCATCAACTGCTCGTATAAAGATGGTCATTTCTAAAGTGAAACATCATATGGTGCATCCTATTAGATTGTGAGGATAGCATCATTTGGTTATACATTCATTACACACCATTTCAAGCAAGATTCATAAACTAGTGAAAATTAATTCACTGTTACAATGTACTCTATCAACAATGTTAACATAGTAAAACATCCCAAGATGCTTCACAGGAGCATTATCAGAAAAAAATTGACACCGAGCCACATAAAGAGATATTAGGACAGGTAACCAAAAGCTTGGTCAAAGGAGTAGGTTATAAGGAACGACTTAAAGGAGTAGAGGTAGTGATGTGATGAGGTTTATGCAAAGAATTACAGAGCTTAGGGCATAGACAGCTGAAGGCATGGCCACCAATGATGGAGCAAAGGAAATCAGGGATGCACAAGAGGCCCAATTGGAGGAACACAGAAATCTCGAAGGGTTGTAGGGCTGGAGGAGGTTACTATTGTAACCCAGGTGGTAGGAACCAGTCTTTCTTTTTGCATCGACTCACGAGAGGTACTGGGAGAATCCAACATCAATGGGAAAATTATATATTTAAAAAGATGCTCGGGTGGAAGTCCTCTGCTGTGAATGCATTTACAAACCAGTAAAACATTTTGTACACATAGCAGACAGCTCAAAGTAGTAATATCTCCTAGAACCAGAAATGAAGCTCAGTCCTCGGTAAACCATGCAACAGGATTTTCAAAATGGCACAACAGGCGAGGTGAAGGTAGTTAACCATTGATACAGCCTTCTGATAAGTTGGGATGATGGGCCTACAGTGAACACCAGTTTAATTCAAACATTGCATTTTTGTGGTCTCAATAGAACAGCAGAATGGATGTTGGGAGAGATTAGTAAGGTTATTGAAAGCTCTGCTTCGGCCTGTTGAAACAGCAGAAAAGAGATCACATTACTATCTTCTGGTTTGGTGAGAAGAGTCACCTTCAGCAAGAACACAACCAAAGAAAATAGCGAAATGAAAGCCCCTGCCCGCAAAAACCTCAACAGTGCATGCATTTATAATAAATAACTCACTGAAATCCTCGGTAGCAATTACATTATTCATCAAATATTTATTCTCTACAGCAGTTAGCATTTTGTCCTCTTTCAGCTCCCACAACCAAGTGCTTTTTAAGTCTCAACAGGAAAATCAATGAAAAGATGCCATTAAAAAAAAATCATTGCGGACTGCAAAATCAGAGGAAAAAAATAGAATATTTTTGCAACAAGAAAGTACATATGTGGCAGCTCTAATTAATTAAAGTGCTACAGATTTTCTGTGTTTTATTTTCAAAACATGAACTTCTTATTTATTTTGGCATTTTTCCATAGGAAGTAATCAGCATTAAGCAAATTACAGGGAATCAAAAGGGAGACGTTCACAGGCTTTCAGACAGTCAAATGTTCCAAATTAAATTCTAAGGTTGGTGGTAAATCATTTTACTCCCAGCTTCATCGCGCATTTCACAAAGGCTTAGCTTTTATCAGCATCATTTTTGTTCCGTTTGTTTCAGGCAAATCCCCCGGTAAAATCCACAAAGCCTAGTCAAGAGCATATTAGGTCTTTATCTTTATGGCTAAACATCTTTACTATTCACGGATCTGCTGATCTCTTGTGGATGAATGTAAAGAGGAAATAGCATAAAACTCTCACAGAAGGTGAAGGGCAGGAGGGCAAGCAGCTGAACAGACATCACTGTTGCCTCTATTCAGAATCTGCTACTCCTGGGCATTTTGTTAGGTACACAATGCAGACATTCATAGTCAACATTGTTGAAATGAAACATTTACAAAGTCACATCAGAGATAAACCTGCCCTGAAACAACACAGACAAAATGATCTTCATCTGGACGAATGCGGAAGGAAAATAATAAAATAATTCTGCATTTGTTTTCACATTCTCCCTTTGAATTATCTGACGACTGAATTTAAATAATTATTTCAAAGCTTTGAATGGCAGATTAGAGATTTTCTTTGTGTTGAGCCTGAATCATATCATTTTATATGATACGAATCTATCTATAGATATATACACACATGTATGAGAGAAAAAACACAAAACAAACAGGAAAATCATTGCTGCCAAACTATTTGTCTCATATATAATTTAATATGTGTTTCTTTAACTTTATTTTTAGTCTTCCACTTCCCTCCCCCAGGAGCCTCTTGCCCACAACACAGCTCCCTTTAGAAATTCTAGGCAGTGGTCTGCACAACTATCATTCAATATTGCTCTGTGATCAGTTGACAGGAGATGCACTTGTAGCGAAATAGGCAATGGCAGTTTTCCCTCCCCAAGAGATCAAGAATCCCATTATCACAAGGTGCCCCATCCAGCAGCCAGTCCTAAGAGCTGCTGAAATTTGCTATCAATGGCAACTGATCGGTTGAAGGTAAGAGTGGCAGCTAGCTTTGAGCTTAAGTCCGAGACTACCTGGTGAGAAGGCTAAGATTCTACCTCACATGGTTTAACTGAAAAAGAAAAGCCTGCGTAAATCTGGAAGGTTTGATCTCCCGGCATGGAGCCTTGCTTGAAGGGAGCACGGATTGCAGAATCTGCCCAATAGTTCAAGTGATTTATCTGTGACCCGTGCTCCCGTCAAGTGGAAGTCGAAGCATCATGCATGACAGCTCGTTGGTTCCTATTACATGACTGACATGGTTACAATTCATGAATATTTTCCTCATCTTTTATAAAAAAGGAACAAAATACAAAAAATGCCTTTCTTTTCTTTCATCTTTTATGTTATTTTCTCCTTTCTGCCGAGCTGTTCCAGGACATGCACCATTAATAGTCATTAAAGAGACCGTCCAGTTTCAAAAATTTACCCAGTGCTGCCACCGAATCGACCTCTAGGAAGTGCAAGCTGAGACGGTGTAGCTATTCATTGTGAGAAGGTGCCTGAGCTCTGGTCACCACCTTCACGGACTGCCCTGCTGGGATCAGGACCTTTACCATATGCTTAGTTACAGGTTCGAACACCTTCCGCTGCTCAACACACCAACCCATTGAATGATACAATTGGTCGGTTCAAAATGTTCTCTCTCCTGCAAATTCTTCTTGAAGGAGGCATGTAGCCTACAATGGCTGCAGCTCACACACTTAGTTAGAATCCCTCTGTGTGTTAATGCTTTACGTACATTTAATACCCGGGTATGTGAACCGGGTACATCTTCCAGTTACCACGTACTTACTGCAGGAAACAAGACATCCAAACTAATTTGTGCATCATGTTTCATTTGTGCTTATCCAAAGGAATCGGGTTCAATGTGACCGTAAATTTAATATTGCACTGGAATATTGTAATGGTATGTATATGTTTTTGACAATCGTATCCACTAAATGGGTTGAGCAACTGATACCAAGCTTACTTCTGGGATTATGAAAGAAGGCATACATGTAGTCAATCTTCATCTTCCCCTAACGCATAAAGATGTCTCTCTAATGTTCTTAAATAAGCTTTTAATACAGATTGAAAGCACTGTATATTCCAGCATTGATTTTTCTTTTTTTTCACACATTTTGTAATTCTAGGATGACTCGCTGGATTAATCATGACTTTAGAAAAATGAGAAATTAATGAATAAACTTGCTATGATGTCCACTATAAAAACTATCAAAGCTTCCCTGCCCTTCAATCACCCCACAAGGAAATTGTTTTTAGATACTGGAGCAAAACAGGCTACTTTTAAAAACAATTGGAGTTATTTGCACTTGTACAATAGAGACTGATTGGATTAAGGGAGAGTTTACACATAAGAACATAAGAAATAGGAGCAGGAGTAGACCATTTGGCCCCTCGTGCCTGCTCTGCCATTCAATAATATCATGGCTGATCTGATCATGGACTCAGCTCCACTTCCCTGCCCGCTCCCCATAACCCTTTATTCCCTTATCGCTCAAAGATCTGTCTATCTCCGCCTTAAATATATTAAATGACCCAGCCTCCAAAGCTCTCTGAGGCAGAAAATTCCATTGATTTACAACCATCTGAGAGAAGAAATTCCTCCTCATCTCAGTATTAAATGGGCGGCCCCTTATTCTGAGACTATATCCCCTAGTTTTAGTTTCCCCTATGAGTGGAAATATCCTCCCTGCATCCATCTTGTTGAGCCCCCTCATTATCTAATGTTTCAATAAGATCACCTCTCATTCTTCTGAAGTCCAATGAATATAGGCCCAACCTACTCAACTTATCTTCATTAAGTCAACCCCCTCATCTCCGGAATCAACTTAGTGAACCTTCTCTGAACAGCCTCCAATGCAAGTATATCCTTCCTTAAATACGGAGACCAAATCTGTACGCAGTACCCAAGTGTGGCCTCACCAATACCTTGTACAGTTGTAGCATGACTTCTCTGCTTTATACTCTATCCCCTTTGCAATAAAGGCCAATATTCCATGTGCCTTCCTGATTAGTTGCTGTACCTGCATACTAACTTTTTGTGTTTCATGCGCAAGGACCCCCAGGTCCCTCTGTACTGCAGCACTTTGCAATTTTTCTCCATTTAAATTATAATGTGTTTTTCTATTTTTTCTGCAAAGTGGATAACCTCACATTTTCCCACATTATACTCCATCTGCCAAATTTTTGCCCACTCACTTAGCCAGTCTATATTCCTTTGCAGATTTTGTGTGTCTTTCTCACAATTTGCTTTCCCACCCATCTTTGTATCATCAGCAAACTTGGTTATATTACACTCAGTCCCTTCATCCAAGTCATTAATGTAGATTGTAAATAGTTGAGGTCCCAGCACCGATCCCTGTGGCACACCACTGTTTGCTAACCGGAAAATGACTCATTTATCCCGACTCTCTGTTTTCTGTTAGTTAGCCAATCTTCTATCCATGCTAATATATTACCCCCAACCCCATGTAATTTTATCTTGTGCAGTAGCCTTTTATGTGGCACTTTATCAAATGCCTTATGGAAATCCAAATACACCACATCCAATGGTTCCCCCTTAGCCACCCTGCTCATTACATCCTCAAAGAATTCCAGCAAATTTGTCAAACATGATTTCCCTTTCATAAAACCATACTGACTCTGCTTGATTGAATTATGCTTTTCCAAATGTCCCGTGACTGCTTCCTTAATAATGGACTCCAGCATTTTCCCAACGACAGATGTTAGGCTAACTGGTCTATAGTTTCCTACCTTTTGTCTGTCTTCTTTTTTAAATAGGGGCGTTACATTTGCGGTTTTCCAATCCACTGGGAGCGCCCCAGAATCCAGGGAATTTTGGTAGATTACAACCAATGCATCCACTATCTCTAAGACCCTAGGATGTAAGCCATCAGGTCCAGGGGACTTGTCTGCCTTTAGTCCCATTATTTTACCGATTACTACTTCTTTAGTGATAGTGATTGTATTAAGTTCCTCCCTCCCTGGGATGTTTTTAGTGTCTTGTACCGTGAGGGCCGATGCAAAATATTTGTTCAACGTCTCTGCCAGTTCACTGTTCTCCATTATTAATTCCCCAATCTCATCCTCTAGGGGACCAACATTTACTTTAGCCACTCTTTTCCTTTTTATGTATCTGTAGAAATTCTTACTGTCTGTTTTTATATTCCGTGCTAGTTTACTTTCATAATCTATCTTCCCTCTCTTTAACAATTTTTTAGTCGTTCTTTGCTGGCTTTTAAAAGTTTCCCAATCCTCTGGTATCTATGATACCACTATCTATGATACCACTAGCCATTCCCTTTTCTCCTCGGTTAAAAAAATTATCCTCTGCAACTTATTAATACAATCGGCATTCTGACCGACTGGTTCACTGATTTTCATTCTCACCCTTCTTGAAAGTGTCTTAGTTCAGCTCGGTACCTCCCCCGAGACCCCAGCCAAGATCACAAATTCATCATGTAAGGAATCTTAGGTGTGATTGCAGATTTTACCACGCTGCCGTGAGGTTCTGCCTCTTTAGTTGCAACGAACGTCAACACATCTGGCACTCATTGAAGCAAGTGTTCACTGGCAAAATGTTACTTGACTAGGTGAATAAGTTATGCACTAGAGTTTCCAGGCCATTAAAAACCTGGGTGATGGTATGACGCAATGGTATGACGTATGCACTAGATTTTCACGGCGATTTAAAAAAGGAATGATGTGAGGAACATATTCTTTGTCACCTCCATACACTTCTTCAGTAAGGAACCTTGGGCTAGATTTTCAACTTTTTTTGCTAGCCTAACGCCCACTTAACGCCCATTTTACCACTGAAATGACGTATAACGCCCATATATCGGCTATTTAGCCACAAAATGAAAACGGACAGGCATTTTTCGGAAACTTATCACCGAGCGTTACTTACCACATGTGCTTAACGCCAGGAAAAAATAATACTGCCCGCTCACTTTTTTTGGGTGGAATCTTCAGAATGGGTGAAATCAACGGCCATAATATCACCCAGCGTTACTTTCCGCACGGAATTAATGTCGAGATTCAATAATACCACCCGCCCGCTTTTTTTTGTCGTGAAAACCACATTTGGCAAAACTGGAAGACCACATTTGGCCCAGGAGATCGCCCAGCGTCACTTTCACCACCTCGCACACATATCACCCACAATATCGCTCACCCAAAAAAACGCCCACAAAAAGAGGAACTGCGCTGAACTAAAGCCAGCGATGTGGCGCCATTTTTAAAATTGCAGGCCGCTTCATTCAAAAGGCTGCTTCAACTTCGGGGGAGTTTGTATTGACTCTGGAGTTCTTCTCAGGTGAAGTGACCATCTCAACAGACATATTTTCAGCCTCTGGCATTTTGGGGTTTACTCTAGGTGTATTTTAGTGAGGAAATCATTGTTTCTGATCAATCGCTATTATACTTTCATTGCAATGGGGCAAGCCATTTCTCAGCGTGCATCAATTAACACGCAGATACTTCAGAGTGCAGATGGCTGAATGTGTGATGCACATCATTATGTCCCCAATTTAAGATGTGCAAGAATGAGGAGGTGGGCCAGACCATACACACCCCGCGCATACAAGGAAAAGAGGTCTGACCTCGACCACAGCTGCCTTCGGAGACTGCGCTTCCACAAGTTGGTGATCAATGAAATATGTGAGCTCATCAGGCCACATATGCAGCCTGCCAACAGACATCAGTGTCAGTCGTGGTCAAGGTTACCGCGGCACTGTCTTTCTACGCATCCAGTTCCTTTTGGGCCTCTGTGGTCGAGATTTGCCCTCTGTCTCACCACGCAACCCATTGCTGCATTAGACAGGTCACGGAGGCCCTGTACATGCAAAAGATGGACTTTATCAGCTTCCCCATGACCACAGAGGCTCAGGCTGACAGGGCTGGAGCATTCTACCGCAGTGCTAAGTTCCCCAGGGTGCAGGGAGCTATACAGTGCACTCACATCGCCATGCGGTCACCTTCTCAGGACACAGAGCATTTTCGTAACACAAAAGGATTTCACTCCCTGAAGGTCCAACTAGTTGTTGACCACAACCAGATCATACTGGCAGTGAATGCCAAATGTCCGGGCACCTTCGATGAGGCTCACATCCTGCGTGAGAGCACTGTCTCTGACACCTTTAAGAGTCAGCCACAAGGATAATGCTGGATGCTTGGTGATAGCCGATATGGCCTAGCCAACTGGCTGATGACCCCCCTGCGTGTCACCCACACCGAGGCTGAGAAACGATACAACCGGAGCCACAGAGACACGTTCAATGTGGTCCAAAAAACAATAACTGAGCTTAAGCAGCGCTTCAGATGTCTGGACTACTCAGGAGGGGAGTTACAATACAATCCTGAGCAAGCAGGTAAATTTGTGGTCCTGTGCTCGATGCTGCACAACCTGGCTATCAGGAGGGGCCAAGAATTGCCAGAAGGGACTGATACTCCACCTCAGGAGAGAGAGGAACAGGACGATGAGAGGCTGAATGCTGACCTAGGGCCAGACAATCAGGCTGGCAATGCAACCATGCCCACGTCCCCCTCCAGACCATAGGAAAGGGCTCGTGGTGGCTACATAGCTGCAAGACTCTTACGTCAGGAGCTGATATCTGAACGATTTGCCTGAAAGAACGTAGATGAGAGTAACAACCCTGACACACTGCTGTGTGTGTGCAGCTCAGACATCAATGGTGCCCATCAGCTTGGTGCCAGTTAAAGTTTACATTGATTGAAGTTAAGTTTTAGTTAACCCTTTCATGTTAAGGAAAAACCAGCATGTAACGGTCCAGCTATCTGAGACAATGTGCAACAAGGTTATGTTCAATAGAAAAAATGTTATACCAACATTGGTCGAAAATCATAAGTATCACAGACAATAACACCTAACCCTGCCCACACCCCATTTTTTCCACCATTGACATCAATCACATGGTCAACATGTCCAGCAACACAGAATACAAAGGCAAAGCAGGAGGGTGGTCCCCTCACCCCCATACATTACAACAAATTGCATACGCACAGATGGAGATATAACACAGCCATCACCCGCAGACATGCACTTCACTTTCCTTCCCCCCTCCCCTTCTTCTCCCCACCTCTACCCCTTCCCGTCTTCACTCCACAGCGCCTGGCCGAGGCGCTCCTCAGGCGGTGCCTCATTGGGGGGGATGAAGGCAGATGCGTTGGTTGCACAGGTACGGGAGCGGGGTGTGCCGAGAGGGCAACCATCTCATGCAGAAGCAGGATCTTGATCCTTGCTCTCATCTGTCATTCGCAGTGGTGGTGCGGAAGCTAGGGGTGGAGTGCCACACTGTGGGACTACTGGGAGGTCTGTGCCAGCAGTGTTCCTGGCTATCGCATCCAGGGCCTCCGCCATCCGCGGAATGTACTTACGGTGGCCAGCTATCGGGATATGCCCCCCAATGCTTCGATGAGCTGGTCACCAATATCTACAGTCCTCCTGGACAACTGTACATCTCTTTGCTCTCATGTAGCGCTCATGGAATAGACCTGCCACGTCCACGAGGCCTCCGCGGGGTCGGCGCTGTCCTGGGGACAAACGGGGTGCCCTGTGACGAGGTGTTTGGGGCCGGTACCTCCAGAGTGGAGATCACTAGATGGCCTTGGGGTGGAATGGCTTCTGGAGCATGGTGATGCAGTTTCCTCGAAGTCCACGCTCTCATCCGTGGAGAACAGACCCAGTAGATTGACGGGCGAGAATCAAAGCCCCTCAGCACCAGATGTTGCAATGGCCAGAGAATCGCGCCCCGCGCCCCCACTTCTGGCCTCTGTAGTCTTACCTGGGGCCGCGCTACTGGCTGAGCTGCAAAACACAAATGAGGTTATTAGAGGAGAAGGGGGTGCTAGGGTCACAAGGTGATTTCAGCGCTACACACAGTATATGCACGACAAAAGCACCACCGCTATCAAAATCATCACAGACATCACATTTCATGACCATCAACAAATTTGCATTGCAATAATTTTCATTAGGCCAGCATTATTTCTATGACAATTTTAGAAATCATTTATCATATATGATTGTTCGGATATGAGTGGGTGAGGCATCTGTTGACTTTGCATTACGCAATGGTGTAAGCTTTACTCACGTGGCATCACTTCAGGGTCTGCAGATGCATCCGTGGCTGTCCGGGTGTGCTTCCCCATGAGTGTGATCACCCGCTCCTCCATCTCAGTGATATCTCTATGGACTGGTGGCCCGCCCACCCATTCGCCTCTGCATGGACCTCATCGTCGATAGCTTCTTCTGTAAAAGGTGACAGGACGACATGGCATGAGATCATTGTGTGATATCATTGCTAGGTACTGTCACAGAGACTGATACAACACATAACCAACAGTTGTAATCATGATAATTATCATTCTTTACCTAAAGACGTGCACCCTGAGTAAAACATTCCCGGTAAAGTTGAAAGACCTCACATCTGCTGATAGTCACTCATGACTGTAACAAATCAAATTATATAAATACATAAGTACATGTAAATCAATGTAATACTTACTTTTGCGTGTCCCACAAGGTCGTTCCAACGTTTGTGGCATTGGTTGCCCTCATAAACCTCGTTGGTCGCCGACGAGACGACCTCTGCTATCTCCGTCCATATTTTCTGGTGGCCTTTGGGGTGGGCTTCCTACGCCCTTCCTGTGTCAAATCACTCCAGCGTAACTTGACCTCCTGCGGGAGGAAGGCATTTGCCTCATCTGAGAACCTCCTGGCTCTTTTGCGCCCTCCAATGTGCTCCTCTCCCAGCTCACTGCTCTCTCCAGCATCAGTCTCCACAGCGTGCTGTGATGCCTCCTCCTCTTTTCCATTATAGGCCAAATTCGGGCAAATATGTGGCTGGTAACAGTTAATTTTTCCTTCCCTACTTGCTGTGAAACTCTAAAGTCTCCCTCCTTCCTCCCAAAGCAGCCACACCACACCCAGAAACGCCTTCAGTCCCTCTGAGCTCCCTGACTCTCTGTCTCCTCTTCTGCTCGTGTCATGATGACCCTTGACCTCCTGAATCACGGGAATCGAGCGTTGCCATGCCGTTGCTAAGCACGGCAACACTTTACTGCAGCAGGTCAGCAAGATTTAACGCTACCGCCCATTTCATATCGTTCGCAGTAACGCCCATTTTCAAAAATGGAGACTAGGTGGTTTGAGAATGGAGGAGAAGCCAGCGATCTGAAAACTCTTTTTTACCGCCCACACCGGAAATAATGACCATTTTTGGGTGATAAGCACAAAAGTGGAAAATCTAGCCCCTTACCTTCGTGGAGCAGCTGTAGGGTATTGAAATACAGAATTTTCTGCAATATCTCGTTCAGTCGTAATCAATATGAGGCAGTATGAACAATAGTGCCCTCGGCAATTTAAAAATTCAGCAGGCCCGGCCTTCTCGCGTCTCAGCCAGTGCAAAGTCTTAGGATCATTAGCGCCTCCCATTAGTGGCCCTGCGCGGTGCTAATGGGGTGCAAATGACTTTTCGCCCCGGTGCAGCACCACTGACGACTCCAGCTAAATTCTGGGGCAGTTTAGCGGCGGCAGTAACCAGTAGCGCTCCGCTCTGCTGCGTCGACGCTGATGACATCATCACTGTGTGCAGTGACCCTTATTCGCCAGAGTGAAAATTCGGGAGCGCCCTCTTGAAGCTGTGCTGAGCGATGCCAGCGACAGCTTCAGGGGGCACGTACGAGGCTTTAGGCCACTTGTGGGGTGCTACTTAAAGGGGAGGTGGCACTCGCACAAAAAACAATTGTCCGAGTTACCGGTTGTGGCGCATTGAATCGTGGAATGCGGGATCCGTGCTGCGATCTTGCAGCCCAGCACTTTGCTTGAATGCCAGCTGATGCCACAGCACCCCACTCCCCGGTGATCCAGGTAGGGACCCGCAGAGTCAGCAGCTTGGCCCTCCGTTTAATGGAGGGGAGTGCCCCTTCTATGTGGCAGCGCTACGTGTCCCAGCTGTGCCCCTCTCCTTTTGCTTGTGACCCGCTTGCGCCCCACAGAGCAAATAGAGCACGTTATTTTGTGCTACCAATATTGAGAGCGGGGCGAGACTTCCACGCCTGGCGCCTGGAGTTCCGCCTCATGGCTGTTACCGCCCCAAATGGGGCACTACGCAATTTTACCCCTCCCCTTAAACTTTTTTTGCATTTCCACAATCAGCCGGGTAGAACTGGATAGGATTGGGTGATATTGGATAGGATTGGGTGGGATTGGGTGAGATTGGGTAGTATTGGGTGGGATTGGGTGGGATTGGGTGGGATTAGGTGGGATTGAGTGGGATTGGGTGGGATTGGGTGGGATTGGATGGGATTGAGTGGGATTGGTTGGGATTGAGTGGGATTGGGTGGGATTGGGTGGGATTTGGTGGGATTTGGTGGGATTGAGTGGGATTGGGTGGGATTGGGTGGGATTGGGTTGGATTGGGTTGGATTGGGTGGGATTGGGTGGGATTGAGTGGGATTGGGTGGGATTAAGTGGGATTGGGTGGGATTGGGTGGGAATGGGTAAGACTGGGTAGGATTGCTCAACTGAAAGATGTATTGATGAAAAGTCATTAAGCAGCCCTCTCCCAACTCAAAGATCAAACATTTTGGGTCTGCACTCCAGCAAGCTGCTGGTGAGTGAATAGTATTAGTAGTTTCTTCACAGGTAGGAAGAAGAAGCAAACATCTTCAAATAATTGTTTGATGAACTGCATTTGGAAGTGCAAGAATACTTTACATTGAAAACACTTCTCAAAGTAAGACGTGCTAGCAGCTATGACAGAGATAATACTTTTATTTGATGCCTCTCTCATGAGGCCAGATACCTCAATGTGTCACAGGAATTATTACCAATGTCATTTTTGAATTAAAGATCCTTGTATCTGCAGCTCTGATAAATACTCACTAACACCAGGGTTAACTTTTCCATGGCTAGTGTCTCGGGGGAGACAAGGCGAGAATGATAATTAGAGACCCAGTCAAGACTTACTTTGACTGTTATCTCCCTATCCTTGTAATCTCCTCCAGCCCCACAACCCCCCGAGATGTCTGCGGTCCATTAATTCTGCCCTCCTGAGCATCCCTGATTGTAATCGCTCAACCATTGGTGGCCGAGCCTTCTGTTGCCTAGACCCCAACCGCTGGCGCTCCCTGCCTAAACCTCTCCACCTCTCTACCTCTCTTTCCTCCTTCAAGATGCTCCTTAAAACATAGCTCTTTGACCAAGCTTTTGGTCATCTGCGCTAATTTCATCTTATACAGCTCGGTGTAAGATTGTTACCATATAATACTCTGTGAAGAGCCTTGGGACATTTCACTATGTTAAAGGCACTATATAAATACAAGTTGTTGTTGTTGTTGTTATAAGTCAACTGGCTAGAAAAAAACCTCAGATTTTTAAAAAAGTACCTTTAAAAAGTCACTGCAAGTATACAAACATTCTCGCCAGCACTCCAAAACAACTTGGCAATTCTAAAATTTCTATTTAAAGCAGGAAATGCCATTAGATCAAACGAGCCTGTCATTTTTCAGACAATGGCCTTGATATTTACTTTGGGACCTGAAGAGAGCAGGTAGGGAGGATTTCCAATCAAGTTCTGCCCATCGCGAAGTGTGTGGAGGGGGTCAGGGGTAAGAAATAAACAAATAACCTTTAGAAACCCAATGTAAGTGCTTTAAAAACACATTTTGTACAAACCCCCAGGTTTGTTGGCCCTGGGGAGAACATTCCTGCACCTCCTAGCCCACAAGCAGTGCTGTAAATGCCCTTACCTCATGGATCTAGCCCTTCCTGCCTCCCAATAGCTGTGGCTTGGTGGGTAGCACCCTTGTCTCTGAGTCAGAATGGTTGTGGGTTCAAATCCCACTCCAGAAACTTGAGCACATAAATCTAGGCTGACAGTGCTGCACTGTTGGAGGTGCTGTCTTTTGGATGAGATGGTAAACTGAGGCCCCATCTGCTCTATCAGGTGGAAGTAAAATATCCCATGGCTACTATTCCAAAGAAGAGCAGGGGTGTTATCCCTGGTGTGCTGGCCAATATTTATTCCTGAATCAACATAACAAAAAGATGGATTATCACATTGCTGTTGAGGGAGCGTTCTGTGCACAAGTTGGCTGCCGTGTTTCCCACATTACAACAGTGATTATACTCCAAAGGTACTTTATTGGCAGTAAAGCGCTTTGGGACCTCCGATGGTCATGAAAAGAGCTATATAAATGCAAGTCTTTCTTTTACCGGCTAGGTTTTCCAAGCCCTGGGAAACCCCGTCTTCATGGGCTAGAAATAAAAATCCTGTTAAAATCATGCAGCCTCCTTAAAAGCTTTTGCTGGCCAACCCATCTCCTGAGAATGGATTGGTCACCAGCCCCCCAACCCGCCTCCGTTAAAACCAGAAGTGGGCGGTTGGAGGCAGGTTGGGGTCGGGTTTGAGATTTAAAAAAATGTTACTTCCCATCCGCCCCCAACCCATCTGTCCTTGGGGTTAAAATTCCCCACAATGACTCTACTTCCCAGCGTTATTTTCTCTTGCACAAACTCTCTCTCTCCCTCCCTCCGTCCATCCCTCTCCCTTTCCTCTCTATAAATCAAACAGTTTTCAAAGCCTCCACTGGTGGTCAGCGGCAAACAGCAGTCCACCATTTACCAAGTAGGATCTTAGCAGCATGGTGCTCTTACTAATAGTAATGTCGAAAATTTAGCTATGTCACTATGTTATATACGGAATGACTGCTGCCAATGACGGGAAGCTGCGCAGAAGCATACTGTGCATTAGTCTGGAAGCTGATATCGATGATGTTTCGGTTTTTTTCCCCACAGAGCCCATACCCTTCCCAGCTTTTTTTCCCCACAGAGCCCGCTCCCTTCCCGGCTTTTTCTCCTACAATCCCGAAGGCCCACTCCATTCCTGGCTTTTTTCCCCAGAGCCCGTGAGTTGTGAAACAAATGACCAAAAAAAACACTTAGGCCGAGAAATTGTCCTCCTTAGCGTCTCCTGTTATCGCCTCCAGAGGGAGAGCGGGAGGCGGTGGCACCAAGCACTTACCGACCGGGCGGGGCGGGGGGAGAAAATCAACCCCGCCATATTTGGTGGGAGGTTTGTGGCGGCATCATGCCATTGCGCCCCGATCTCCTTTGCCCAAAGATCATAACATCGTCTCACCGGCGCATCGCCCCAGGAACGCCCCGGACCCGAACTTCGGTTCCGCCCCCTGCAGTCGCTGCCTTTTATATAAGTTTCAAAGTTACTGTTGGTAATATCAGCAGACGAATGCTTAATGCATTTGTATGACCTTGTCTTCGCAAATGTTGACCCATTTAAAATAAACAGATTAACACCTGCGCTAAAAGAGCAGGCAAAGAAATGTCTTGTGAGTGTTTATCTGTTGGTATCACCAACACTCATTGCGAGGCGACAGTAAAGAGAAGGCCAAAGAAAAGCAAATACCACTCAGCATGGTACAGCGTCCATCACCAACATCATATTTCAATCTCATACCATTGTGCTCCCCAGGTCTGGAAACTACCCTTTAATACTATCGTTTGCCCTTTTGTGCTCAAATATCCTCAGGATCAAGCTCATTCTGTCACCTTCTGTCACCTATTCTTTGCATTTATCTGTACGGTTTGCAATGTTCATTAGTGATCCTGACAAAGATATTCACTGATAAGAGACCAGGCTCTTTATTACATAAATAATTCAGAGGAAAGTTAAATAAGTAAATAATGTAATAAGGCAATTAGTGATTCATGAAAATTAATTGACTCCAGGTTACTAATTTGTCTTTCTGGAATTTATTGCCATCTAAAAGCAGACTCTTTCATTAGCTAAAGAGGTTTGTACAAATATTACACATTAACCATAAACACCCCATTCACAGCACTTGAGCTAATTATACGTAATCCCTTTATACTCAGTAAAGATTACATCAGTAACTAATGCAGGAGGTTAATGCACATCAGAGCCTCTCTTTTCAGATGAAACAGAACAATCTTTAATCTGAGTGCTCTCACCACCGCCCCCCCCACCCCAACCACAACAACAACAACAACAACTGCAAAGTAAGTATTTCCTGTGCCACAAATAGACATTTCTGTCTGCACTGAGATGGAGTTTCAAGCAGCGAGCATGTTAAAATGAAGGCCGCTCTCTTCATTAGATACAAAATTGAAGACAGGGGGATGGGCATGCTGTGAGAGGAAGGGTAATTCCATTTAATCAGGAATCTGTTAAGATAGCGATGTTTTTTTTTAAATTCGTAGCCAATCGTTCCAATTCTTTGTCAAATCACAAACGCCAGAGGTCACCTTGCACCTGTCAAGGATCACTCTGCGCCAATGCTCTTAGCCAAAAGGCCTAGAGCCACTGCACCGTTCCTGGAAGTACTGCAATACCAGGTTCGTGCCATGGAGGTGGATGGGTCAGGTCCCCCACACACCTCCGTGGAGGTGGATGGGTCAACCCTCCCCACCCTAAGATAGCGATGTTTTGATCTAGGTTAAATTGAATTTCATATTGTAAGAGTGATACCAAGTGCTCAAGTCTCAGATGATGTGTATTTGACTTCTCTTTTACGTTCCATGTAATTGTCTTCATGGCATTATTCCTTCGATCACGATTATTTGAGGAATGGTCTTCAAAGAGGAAAAAAGTTTAAGATGTGATTTTGCCACCATCAGCAGTTCTGCTGAGGACATATCAGGCTCTATGAGTATGAGAGGTTCATGTATTCAAATCCAATCCTAAAAAATGTACCTCGGGACCGTAGACTGTGTATCATGGAGAGGGGAGGCTCAGCTGGTTAGTCCAAATGAACTGTCACATTCCAGGAAACTGTATAAATGCCACACTTTGTGAATTGATTCCAGTTCGCTCAGAAGTATTGTGTTGTTTGGTACTTTAGCTTTGCTTTTATTCCCTCCGTAAGTCAATTTAATTGAAAATAAATCCATAGCAGCAGTGTAGCCTGTAGAAAGTGGTCCAACAGTGTGATACTATCCACACCTGGATGAATAGAAAACACAGTGAGCACCCTATATATATTCCAGGAGGACATTTATTCTGAATAGTGCTAATTGGTAGACTTGGGCAATACTGATTAGACATAAAGTAAAGACACAGGTTTCAATTCATAGGTGTTTTGATCTCTTTATGGAAACAATCATCAACTTGTTTACATGAAATAAAGAGGGTAATTTTAACCTAACTGATGGTGTCAGATCGGCTTCCCAATTTTACTTTCCATTGATGATTGTATTCCGCTGGGCGGGTTAAATTAAAATTACCCCAAGATGTTGGGGAAAAGACTGAACTTCAACTCTTCATGAACAATACACATAGCACATTCGAAATTGGGGGGAAATAATCCATCAGCCTCTATACTGGACTTTACTGATTTATTCCTATACTTTTGGAGAACCAGGTTTGATCAAACAAAAACAGCCAATCCTGCCCCATATCCAGCCCGCCTACCCCCACGCCCCCCGTCCCTTCCCCCACCGCCTCACCTCACCCACCTACTTGACCCAAACCTCCACCAAAGATTGGCTTTGGCCCTGTCATTGAATAACATCAACCAATGTACACTTTCATTTTTTGGGGTGTGTGGCTCCTTTAAGGGGCTGCATGCCCCATTCAAAATACCACACAGGCATGGTTTTTCCTATTTAAAAGCTGGTGAGCTGATTGCGCGGGAGCTGCAGAGCACTGCGCGACTGCGCAGCTTAAAGAGAACATTGACACCAACATAAATGTACAGATCTGTGTAAGACCCTCAATGGATGTAACTGAAAGTACCAAGTAGTCTATAATATAGCGTGCATTCTATGTTGTACCAAGACCTGAGGACGTGTGTAAATCTTTCTTAATTTAATTTAAAAAATGGGAGGAAATGGTATGCGGAGCGTAAAATATATATGGGCTAGATTTTTCGCTTGTTGCCGCCTCTGTTTTCGCCCTGGAAAGGCGGCAATGGTGACGGTATGCTCTTCCGGGCAGGCGGCCAACTTCCAGCGCCCCACTGGGATTTTCGGTGCCAGTTTAAATGGGGCACGGAGCACTACCGCCTGGAAGAGGCGAGCCGGTGTACAACGCCCCTGGTTGCAACATCGGCTCGATTTTTGGCTTCTGCACAATCTGTAGCACTCCATAGAGCGCTGTGCTGGGACCACCTGTGAAAGCGGGCATTCCGAGCTATAGCGGCTGCAGTGAGGTAAGTAATGTCAACCTCAGGTAACTGTGATTGTTTTTTTTTTGTGATTTATGTTGTGGTGGTGTGAGTTATTTATTGGGAATGTTTTTGGTGGGTTTTTTTCAGGTTTTTTTTCTCCCCAGGTCTCTCTTCGAGCACTCTGAGGACGGCTGTCTAGCTCAGGATTTTCACATGCTCAGTTGGCCTAGCACCCTAGCAACGCCTCCCCTTGTGCTCCGCCCCACACTCAGGGCCCAGCTGCCGAATTTTGCAGACGGAGACGAAAACTGTTCCCGGGCGCAAACTTTACCGCCCCACCGCCATTACCGCCCCAAAAGGAGCAAAGCTGAAAATCCAGCCCAAATTGTTATTTGTTAATGAAAGCAACAAATTTGTTAAAGTCTTTCACAAAAGGCCTTTGTATAAACTCAACACAATGGAAATTCATTGCTTTGAGTGAAACCTAGAAATGGATAAGAAAATGTGGGGGTCATTTTCAACTTGCCATCTGGCTGTAAGGCTGACATTGCAGATTGACTGCTCATTATAGAAACTGATGATTTTCATTGACAATACAATTTACTGGCGGCCGATCCACAATGCCAATGGCTGACCTGAAGAGAAGTACCAAGGTTAGCAATGAGGATGACCATAAATAGATGGAAGCAGTTGTATATGTACGAAGCCAAATATGCCAAAGAGAGTAGGTTGTAGGCTTGAGTAACTTAGCATATTTATATAAAATTGATCCAATAACCAGCTGGAATTATAATACAAAAAGAAATAATGAAGATTATTGAGAACTAGTAGAGCAGGCCAAAATGGGAAAGCATAAATATAAATGCATTTATATAGCTCCTTTCATGTCCTGAGGATGTCTCAAAGCCCTTTACAGCCAATGAAGTACTTTTGAAGTGCAGTCACTTTGGTAATGAAAGGATACGTGGCACCCAATTTGTGCACAGCATTGAGATAGCGGCCAGATAAGCTGTGTTTTATAATCATGTTGGTTAATGGATAAATATCGGCCAGGACACCAGGAGAACTCCCTAGCTCTTCTTCGGATAGTGCTGTGGGATTTTTTTGTGTCCACCAGAGAGGGGACCTCGGTTTAACATCTCATCCGATAGTGGATGGGGAAGGGCGGGAGGGGAAGTACAAGACTCTTGTGCCTATCACCTACACCATCCACCCACCCTGTCCCTTTACCCCATCATTGGCAGCCATGCTTTCAGCTGCACAGCCTCATGCTTTGATATTTCTTTGTTAATCCCTTTCACCTCCATAAAAAGTCTCCTTAAAACTCCTTAACAGTGGTTTGAGCCAACCTCCCCTCACCCCCACCTAATTTTTCCTTCTTTTCATTTTTTCCTTATGTTTCTATGAAACACCTTGGCATGTTCTTCTATGTTAAAGGTGCTATATAAATGTTCTCATCTGTTCTCATAGGTATCACAGGGACTAAGGTACTGGCTAAAGATGATTCCCATTTCACGAGACCAGCAGTGAAGGATATATCATGAGCATATAGAAATGTACCAGTCACTTACGTCCTTCCAAATCATTTACTGCTTCTTTGGTGAGATGCAACCTCCCCATTTGGGCCTGGAATTTATGGTTGTAATGACAGCAATACTGTCAGCGTTCACCGCCATTACTGTGTAAAACTGACAGCAACTTCTGGCGTCCGTACATGCACAGATAAACATGGAAATCTAGAAGTTGCTGTCAGTGATGCCCTGCTTCTCCACAGGGTGTACTGTTGCTGTCTTCACATATGGAATCAATTAGAAATCACATGATTTGACATGAACTTCAACTTTTTTATGCGCTATTCTCACTGTAAAATCCCTTGAAAAAGCTAAACCTTGTTAAATGAGGTGTAACAGAGTTTTTAACGGGCATACTAAGTCCTAATTACTGCGGAACAACCTCTCTGGCCCTGAAAAATTAATTTTATATGTGTCGAGCGTCATTTCTTCCATTCCATGATAAAAATTCCATAGATTTTTAAAGTTATATAAAAACATTTTTTTTATTTGTTTATGATATTTCAGCTTTTACCTTAATCCCATATTGCCCTAATCTTTATTTTGCTCTCTGTAAAATGATTAAAAAGTGAATGCTAAAACCTACTTTTTATTGCCTGATTTGCTGTCTTTGAGAATTCTTCAATGTGATTGGCTGCTTAGCCTGCTTGATGACATCGCTGCAGCTGGTCACCAGAGATGAAAAGTCACATCAGAAAAGGGGAAATCAATGCCACAGAGCCCGCTAAAACTTTGTGAACAGCTTTCTTCGAGGTCTGTAGCAAGCACCGTCACTTCGCCGCTGATTGCAAAATCCGGACCATAGTGTACCTCATGAGTTCAAAATAGTTCTGTGGACATGCTGCTGTGGTAAAAGTGACTGTTAATGGTTTTCTTCCTTATTGCCTTTGACAACTCTGACCCTCCTCCTCCAACAACAATGCTTCCATGCTCTACTTCATCATCTTTTTCAGCTATCACCTTTGTCCCTTTGACACCTATGAATAAAAACTCACTCACCCTTTGTTTCCTCTTCTAAATCATTGAAACCCTCCAGAATGTGTTTGTAGCAGGCACCGGCTCAGAGAACAAATCATGTTTTTTTTATGTGCGCATCGTTAACAAGATAATTGCTTGAAGGCAAGTACAAGAAAACTTGCATGTTCTCCATTAATCGCTGCTTAACAAGCCAATAAAAAAGGTTAACATAAGGTTGGTGCATTAACGTGCATTATACCCAGAAGCAATTTTAGGGGCATGGGTGAAAATATGAGACTGTTCCATTGATGCCCATGTACAAAATTAATACATTATCGCATGCAATTTGTGTACATGTTAGCTCTAATGCACAGAGCAGACCTACCCTCAGTGATTTGTGGATGCTTATAACACAAGGGAGGCTGCAGCAAAGACCACATGAGGCACCACATCCTGTGACATAAATGGTCAGTAATCCAGAAAAACGCATTACTGTAAAATGATGCCGTACATGTTGTAAGCACAACACTGATACAATTATGTAACACATTTAACTGCAACCTAACCAGCAGGCATCAGCACAAGTACCCCCGATGTAAGGAGCTGAATTTTAATGCTGAAGTCAGCATTGGGGGCAGGGCGGCTCCGAGGCAGTCAGGAAACCCGGGAGAATGGGTTCCCCGCAGGCCCTGCCAAATTTAATGGCAGGGCCTGATTTGAATGGGAAGCCTCTGATTCCCACCCGCAGCCAAATTGAGAGGCTGTCTGGCTGCGGGCAGGTAGGCCTGTGGCACTGAGCCGCACAGAGGAGGGAGGGATCCCATGTGCCCGGGTTGGGAGAAGATCGGGGGTTGGGCCGGGAAGAAGATGGAGGGGTCAGAGGAGCAGCAGGGAGCTGGTTGGAGGTTCAGAGGCCTGGAGGGGGGGGGGGGGGGAGTGAGGCAGGGGAGGTGGGGTGGTGATTGGAGGCCTCCTGGGAGGGTCTCTGATCATGAGGGGTGGGTTGGGCAGGGACCCTGGGATCCAGGAGGTAGGTGTAAAGGCACTTACCTCCAGCTTGCTTCAGCTGGTGGATTTCATGAGCTGTGCAAAACCCACCCAGCTACAGTTAAAGACAAAATGGAGGTTAAAGAATAGGTTTCCAACCTCATGGTAATATTTAAATAGACGGCCTACCTCCTGGCAGCAGGTTGGCTGCCCCCCCCTCTGCATCCCATCTCCGGTAAAACCAGAAGTAGACGGGTTGGGGGCGGGTTCAGGTCAGGATTCCGATTTTGAACACTTTAACTACCCTCACGCCCCCAAACCACCTATTTTTTTTTTTAGATAAATACCCTCCAAGATTTGCAGCCAGCCTCAAGCTTAATTAACCAATCTAAACCCAGGGTTCAGCTTTGGGAGTCAGAATACAATTAGATGTGGGCACAAAGTTTCCTAGGTTACCGAAGAACAGGGTTAATCTCTTTCCTCCGTCGATTGCACTTCACTCACAACACCACCAAATCAGACTGCGAGAGATCGGAGGGGGTTTGCCAAGATTTCTCCACAAGCAACTTGCAAAGAAGCCGCCTGCTAAAAAGAAGCAAATGCTTAAAAACAAGTACAAGATCCTGGTCACCCTTGTTTCAGTAATGTACCTACAACCAGATGTCTTTGAACAAGCCGTAGCTATGTAACTACAGTTCCACTGAATACACGCCACTTAACCATCACACAAAAGGTGTGCATGCAGTCTGGGCTAATAGAGGCCCTTGTCTCCCCTCAGTATTGGGAATTTAGCCAACAAAAGAAGCTGATGACCAGCCAAGACCTACCAGGGAAACAATAGTGTGCTGTAAACACTGTGAGGACAGCATTGACAAGAAATGTAGATAAACTGCTCAAATGGGGATTTAAGAATGACTTAAGGTATGAAAATGATGAATTTTAATGATCAGTGGGCTCGACTTTCCACTTCACATCGCCCATATATCGCCCAAAACGGACCTCTATCACCCATTTTGACCAAAAAGTGGAAATTAGGCCAGAAACATTGTCGGGAAATTAAGCCCCCAAGTTTCGGCTCACATCGCCAAACTGATCGCTGAGGTGATTGCCCGCACATCGCCCATCCCAACTTTCGGCACATTGCCGGGCTGATCGCTCGCCGAGAATATCACTGGATAATAGTTGCTTTTCCCGGGCCTTCCTCATCAAAATGGGCACTTGAACACCATTTTGAATTTCGGAGGAAGGGAGGTGGCAGCAAAAAAACTGCAGCTGAGATATTTGTTAGTTATTTAAGGCTATTTTTACAGATAGATCGACTCAGATTTATACTTATATTTCATTGTACAATTTTGTAGCTTAGTACATTAAGCATTTTTGTATAAAATCAGGATAGTTGAAGTAAAGTAAAATTCAATAAAGTTATTTTGTTAACTTTTGGGAAGCTTTTTTAAAAGCAGGAACCAATAGACTTCCCTTCCATGAAAAGCTGCCCTACATATGGAAATCCTCACTTTTTTTTTGATGAGAGAAGGCTGTCAATATAACAAGACTCCCAGATACTGCAGGGAAACCTGTGTTCACAGAAAATCCTTGCTTAAAACTTTCACTGCACAAGGACCATCTCATCTTCTCCTCCGCTCTGATAGTATGGATCAGTCTTTTCTCATCAAATGCAAGCAGCCCAGCTTTGGGAAGAATGGATTGCATGTAATGTGGAAGGATAGTGATTTTTTTTTCTATAAATTAACTGAATAATAGTTAGATATGAAACAGTTATGAAACATTTAGTTGGAACTGCGATCCCTTGTATGTGATATCTCCCCGGGGTCCTATTTCCTTCCTCTGTAAATGACATGTGGGTTTTTACTACATGAAAAACTATGTGATTGATTTTCAACTTGCCACCCAGGCGTAAAATTGGCTTCGCGCATTGACTGCCCATGACAGAAACTGCCCAATTTTCATTTCCAACGATATCAATGAGATGAAAACCAGGCTGGTCCTAAGTTGGACAAAGCGCACCGCTGGTTTGCCGCCCAGGTGGTGAAGGTGAATATTAGCCCCATGTGACTGTAATAATCCTGTAACAATAAAGCAATTAAACATCACACACCAATCAAGACCACAGAGAATGAGGGTGATGGGGAAAATAATGAAACTGGAAGGCTTCAATCCATTTAAGAAAGACATAGAACATTCATGACCTTCACTCCCCTCAAGAGCAATTGTTTAAAGCTGCCTTTAGGAAACCTGGCATCTTGGCATGGCTGAAGTTTAGCACAGATTAGGGGCGATACACATCATCTTGGTGTTTGTGTCTACTGTTTTTCCTATCCAAGTGCTAATTTTAAGTAATCTCATTTTACTTTACCTCAGATGAATCATCCTTGCCTTTGTTACCTCTAGACTTGACTATTCCAACACACTCCTGGATGACCTCCCATTTTCTACCCTACATAAACTAGAGGTGATCCAAAACTCGGCTGCACATGCCCTAACTCACATCAAGTCCCGCTCACCCATCACCCCGCTGCTTGCTGACATACATTGGCTTCCAGTTAAGCAACGCCTTGATTTCAAAATTCTCATTCTTATTTTCAAATCCCTCCATGGCCTCGCCCCTCCCTATCTCCGTAATCTCCTCCAGCCCCACAACCCCCCGAGGCGCCTGCATTCCTCTAATTCTGCCCTCTTGGGCATCACTGATTGTAATCGTTCAACCATTGGTGGCTGTGCCTTCTGTTCCCTAGGCCCCAAGCTCTGGAACTCCTTGCCTAAACCTCTCCGCCTTTCTACCTCTCTTTCCTCCTTCAAGACCTCTTTGACCAAGCTTTTGGTTATATAAATACAAGTTATTGTCATTGTTGATTCAGATTGGCATCTACCATGAGCTGGTGACTGCGTCCATCAAGATCACCAGAGTTTGCCTGTTTGAGTTTACCCCAACAGCTGGGAAAACTTTAGTGATGTAATTAAGTCTTGATTTGCTTTTGATTAGTATTTCCATAAAACAGGGGTTTGGATCTAAAATTTACAGAATGCCACTTTGATGTTAGTGTTTCTATTGCTGTTCCAATGGGGGATGAAGATGGGGGGGTGGGGGATGAGGTGTGAGCAGAGAGAGAAGAGTGTCACCAATGCACCCTGTACTAAATGCAGACAATCAAGATTTCTAAATGAAGGAAATGAAGAGAATGGTATCAAACCAACATCTAAATGCTGAATCATCTTAATTGTTATGCGGAGCTAACCACATCATTGTTAAAGAGTGTCATGATCAACATTTAGGTAACCAGGCACTTTTTTTTTTAAACAGAATTTTCTGTGATAGTTTGCTTGCAATTTTGTTGCCTAATACATTTGAAAACATGGACCACTTCACTCTGCCAAAGTTGGTTTACCGGCACAAGTTCATTTCCAGCTGGCCTTCGCGTAAGGCATTAACCTTCAATTAGGCTATTAATAAGCAAAGCTGCCAAGCCCAGCAAGATAAGCTGCACAGTGATTGATGGTCATTGCTATCCAGCATATGAACATTAGATCAATGGTTCAAGCAAACCTGCAGAAATACTGAATCTGTATCTGTTTTCAGACAAAGATCAAAGCAACAGCCAGCTTTAGAAGGCAGAAGAAGCTGTCTGTCAATCATTTGCCACACAGAGAAGTGAATCTGCACACAACTGGCATTGATTATTTAACTCTTTGTCATTTCTTATTTCAGAGCTGCCCTACAATTAACTCTCCAGCGAGGATGGAGTTGAAGGAGGGAAGAATGATTCAAGTGAGAACCTCTTCAAGGTCACAGGAACTCAACTTCATTCAAACGGTTCATTAAAGGAACAGTGCAGGGGTTTGTGCATAGAATAAGATGAAGTGGTGATTCTATTTTTAACAAAGACTGAAATAAAACTAATTTGGATTTTGTTGGGGGGAGGGGAACCCTTAGCATTGCCGTTCTCAAACAAAACACTGAAGGCTGAGACAGCATTTGTGACTAATTAGACAGTCACATGGCATGAAATGAGCTTTTAACAAGTTAACTCTAATCGAACAAATTTCTATTTCCAAAGAATCTTCCAATTATGGGTATTATATTAGAGTTCGATATGTTGACCTTGAAATCACATGTTGGAAAACTACCATATGAGCATATAATAGGTTTCTCAGAAATTCCCTACCTCCTTTTTTCAGGCATCAATCTGTTAAAAATAAATAGGCTAACAGCGCTGCCAAAATAGTGGTGGCAGAGATCGTAAATTAATTTGTCAAGAGTTCATATATTCATATCCCACAGTGCAATTGCAGTGTCGATGTATCTTGGACATTTGCCTGCCTCTAGAACCCGAAGAGGGTAGGATCTATGAAACAATACATGAATGATAATGGGTAGACTGTTTCAAGTTTCCCTATTTTGAAAAATCTGTTAAAGTTATAGAAGTCCAGGACAGGTTGATATCATTGTTTTCTCGCAGAACAAAATACGGTAGAAATAAAAATCATTATCCATTTTGTGATGTGGCAACTGTATAATAGCTCATGATAGAAAATCTCACTGCATTCATCTCCCTCATATTGGGTTGCATTGCCAGGACAATTTAATTTAATATAAAACAAAATATACTATTTTGTCCTGGTATAAGACTTTATTTTAGGACTCACTTGGAGATCTCTGTCCAGTCTTGGTCTCCTTGCGCGTTTGGTGATAAACAGGCTTTGCAATCGGTTCACATGAATGATACCCAGCTTAAAACACCTTAGTTACTCAGATAGGCTTAAAAAGCTAGGTCCATTTACTTTAGAGATGTGTAGACTCCAGAGTATCTGAAGGAGGTGTTTAAAATAATGAAGGACTAGACTGTGTTCATATTGATAGATTAATTCAATTAGATAGGTATGGGAAGGCCAGTGGTCTTAAATTACACAAGGACAGAACTAGGTTAGATGCCAGGGGGTTCTTCTTTTCCCAGAGAATACTGGACTTACGGAGCAAGTTGCCAGCTCAGGCACTGAGTGGAGATTGGCTGTATGCCTTCAAAAGAGAGCTGTATCAATTCATGATGGGGCAGACATCACGGCATACAAAAGTAGGGGAATATTACATGATATAAATCATGGTCATTGTGATCTGCTGGACTAGTATTGATCACCTAATGAGAGGAATTTTCCAGATTTCTCTCCAAATTGGCTTTGAGTTTTTAATGGTTTCTTTTTCCTCTCCCAAGAGATCACATGGTTTTTGGCGTGTGTGTATGTGTGTTTGTGGGGGGTTGGGGCAGGGAGGGTTGTTGTGAATCATGATGCATAAAGCGTAATAATAATGTGGGGCAGACTTGATGGGCCAACTGGTCTTTTCCGATCCAACTCTGGGGTCATGCTATCATATGACCAGATATAAAGCAGTAATAATGAACTCCTAGCCATAAATCACATAGGCTCCACTTACAGGAGAGCTATGTGACACTGAGCTCAACAGAATATCTACTGTTAATTTGAAATTTGTAATAACTTATAACTTATAACTAACAATTGGAAAATAAAAAAATAAACTTGTGTTACAACACTCTATTGTCCTGATAAGGCTTAAAAGAAAATACATTGGCCCGGATCTTGCTGCACTACTAATGGCGAGGTTGTCAGTGCTGGCCGTTATTACTGGATAAAACTGACAGCAACATCTGGCATCTGCACATGAGCAGTTAAACGCGGAAATCCGGATGTCACTGTCAGTGATACCTTGCTCCTCCACAGGCTGCACTGTTGCAGTCTTCACCG
Source organism: Pristiophorus japonicus (assembly GCF_044704955.1). Classification (NCBI taxonomy): domain Eukaryota; kingdom Metazoa; phylum Chordata; class Chondrichthyes; family Pristiophoridae; genus Pristiophorus; species Pristiophorus japonicus. The sequence continues at coordinate 194,434,309 of NC_091984.1, read as the reverse complement.
ATGGAATCTGCACAGAAATCAATATTATAGTGCGAAATTGGGTTAATTGACCACTATTCTCACTCTAAAGACAGATTCATAGAATCATAGAATCATAGATTCAAAAGTTAGAGTTTGTAGAATCAGGAGCAACTGAGTTTTTAACAATGTAGTAAGTAATAATTACTGCTAAGCAACCTCTCTGGCCCTGAAAAATTAATTTTACAAGTATGGAGTCAAATGTATTTATATTTCCTGTTTTTTACTTCCTGCTTTGCTGTCTCAGTGCAGATTCTTCAATTTGATTGGTTGAACAGCATTCCTGTTGCTTTACCTGCTCACAGATGCCACAGATCCCCTGGACAAAACATCAAATTCAAACAGCTACCGGATAACTGGAAGTCTCCACTGACAAGTCCGCTAAAAGTCTGTGGGCAACTGTACGTGAGGTGAATGACGCAAGCCGTTCCTTTGCCGCCAAAATAAAATCTGCGCCAATATCTATAACTGCTATTAGATTTCTTGACTGAAATTCCCTGAATTATTTGCGGCTTTTCGATGTATGTATGGTTCATGTCAGGAGAGCTTAAAAGCAAAATGCTCGTGGTTTCTCATGGCTTTTTAAATGCCCCTTGAGTATATTCACAAATTGTAAACTTTGCTTTGACGTTTTCTGTCTCTTCCCTCAACCCACCTATAGAATAGCTGGATCAGGTCACATATTCTTTGACAGTAATGTACTTGAGTTCATTATTTTTCGCCTCTTGAAGTTGGAAACCTCTGGATGAGTAGCAGGTTCTTCCAGTGAAAGTGATGGGTTTGTGCCACTGAATTCACCAGCAAATGTACACAAAAAACACATGGCTTCTGACTTAGATCTGAGGGTGTAACATTCATAATGCACTCTTCAGATGAAGTCTGGATTTTCCTATGGCTGACTAAGTTTATTTGCTGGTATTAGGTCTTGCCAGGTAAAACCAGTTTCCCACTCTTCAAGGGATAAAACAAGGGAGTAGAAATTTGTCTCGGACGGTGTTGAATATCAGGCGTTGTGTATCAGCCAATCCGATAATGCCCGTTCTGCGCCATCTCCAGAGATGAATTTCTAGCCTGAGATATTTAGGATGGGACACTGGGACTACACAATTACACCTCATTTTGCCAGAGATTTTTTTGAATGCGACACAAAGTATAGTTTGAATGAATATGGACCAGATAAGAAGGCATCATACATAAAAGTTAAACCAGCAGTTACTTGACAATACTCATCGCTTTATTTATTTCTACTAAATAATGATCAGTATAATAAAATGTCTTCCTGCTAACTGTAAATGACATAGTCAGTATGTAGCATTAGGTTATATATGGTTGAATCTTATTAGTGACATAACTAGCTTGCCAAGAAATGTTGTATCTCGACCAAAATTTATATCGTTTTCTTAATAAATGGCCAATTTGTCATATCCGTATGTCATTTCCTTTAATCGCTACTCCTGTAACCGAATCCAACTTTAAATGCTTTTGTTAACGTAAACTATGATTTTCCTAAGTTGTTAGTGTGAGAATGATAATTGATGCGCTTGGCAGGCGATATTCAGTACACTGAGCAACACAAACAAAACGACTGCAATTTGGGGAACAAGGTAATTCATGATCAATCACAAATTCTATATATCTTATTTGTTATGTTACACTTAAGCAGCTAAAACCACCAAAGTTCCTTCTCTTTTGCATCCCTGGCCCAGTTAGTAGCAATTAATGAAATGAGCACAATATTTTATGAGCTGCATTCAGGCTTGCTCACTATAAACTAATGACACAACAATTACAGGATCTGGCCTTCCCATTCTACCTCATTTAGCCAGGCTTAAATTATATTTACATTTATATGGGGGTATTTTTAAATTTCATCAGGGGTGGAAAACGAACATTTGCAGCTCAATGTAAAGCAAAATTGGGCGGAGTATATAACTGGTGGCTGATCTGCCCCCATTTTCTGCCACCACCGAAAATTAAAGTCTATTCCCATAGCAGCTCAAGACATTGAAACATCTCAAAACTTTTCACACAATGAAGCTTTTGAAATGCAGATGGTTATTTTGTAGACAAATGCAGCAGTCATTCTGCACCTGCAACAGCCTAGGAGCAGTAATGAGATAAGTGATGAGTTAATGGGCCATGATTTTGGGTTGAGTAATAACAGCAAACTAATAACGTTCACCATTATTACCCCTTTGAAACTGACCACAACTTCAGGATGTAGCACATGCAAATCTAAACGTGGTCAGTCATTCACTGCTCCAACACTGTTGATCCCAGCCGGCCAACCCCACCAAACCCCCACCCCACTCATACCTGCAATCAGTGTAATCAGTGAAGTCAGTGAAACTGATAAAAACTTTTGCTTTTCTGTGGTAATATCGTTGTTAAGTACCCCATTAAATGTTAAGCCTTGTTTGATTAGGTATAACTGGGGATTTAACAGCAAACATTATGGCCCTGAAAAACTCATTTTACTTTTGTGGAGTGTCAAATTTATCCATTATGATAAAAATTACAATTTTTAGAAATTAAAAGATATATATTGTTTTAAAAAGTTTGTTAATGATATTTCAGGTTTTACCTTATCCCCATGTGAGCGCCCCAATCTTTGTTCTGATTTCTGTAACATTTTTTAAAAGTCCAGATAAACGCAGCACCTAATTTCCTGGTTCCCTGTCTGTGAGAATTATGCATTGTGATTGGCTGCTTAGACAGCTTGTTGACATTATCCCCAATACACTGCACTGAAATCACTTGAACGTTGAAAAAGGCAAACTTCTCGCCACAGAGATTGCGAGATGGGCAGCTTTCTTCGGGGCCAGCCACGAGTGCCTTTGCTTCGCCACTGACCGCAAATTCAGGGCCAATGTATTTTTGGTGCTATTGGCTGAGGATGAACTTCAGCCAGAAGTCTCTGCTCTTCTTCAGGTACTGCCTGATATTCACTTGGACCACAGGCAATTGGGACCTCATATTAATGTCTCATTCGAAAAGCAGCTTCTTCGCTGAAGCACCATTTTCTCAAAACTGCACTGGAGTGTCAGCCAAGATCATGAGCTCAAACCCTGGTACAGGACTCGAACTCGCATCTACCGTCACACCAGCTCATTAGCATCTCAACTGGCTGATCACCAAACAGATGGTTTAAGTTACCACTGCTGTGTGGTGCACAGTGAAATGGTAAAATTGCCACCACACTCCAGTATTCTGCCAGGTGCAAACTTAAGTACTCTTACCAGTCACCACCAAAAATGCAAACAGGCAGATATAGATCAACTGGCAACAATAACACCCTAATTCTCCATTACAATTAAATCTGGGTCGCGAAAATCTCTTTCTTACCCATGTGGTAAAATGACTTATAGGAATCAAATGCAGTTCCTCGAAGTAACCACTGCTGCCTTTCTGCCATTGTTCTCCACTGACCTCATTTATAAAGATTAAAGGGCACATTTCGGGGTCTTTAAGTGCATTGACTCTCATTTGCAAATTGAGTGAATTAAACATTGGGTTAGCAATTGTGGCCGAAGGCGTACCTCCGGAATCCACCTCCGACCCGAGAAAGAATGACGAACGTACCTGCTGGCGGCGAGGGTGTGCAGAGTTGCGGTCCCAGGCCTCGAGGCGGACGGCAGCGTAATGGCCCACGATTCCCAGGGACGCAGGCGGTGCAGAAGCGTACCCGGGATCATGTGGGCCTGGTCCTCCAATCAGAAAGCAGAATTCCATTTTAATCATTTCTGAAGGGAATCTCCTAATGAGATGTAATGGCATCCTGAAATCTGATCTATAATTACAATTTACAGAATTGGAATTTTATTCGTAATTACCTTCATTCCACCAACCTCACTAAAAATTTAATTTTTTGATAATTTTAGACATTAAAACTGTAATCTGCACCAATATTTGCAGAAACTCATTTCATACAGTGCATGTGCATAATTTACAGTATGAACATTTTAAATTAATGGCTTAGATATCCCCTTACACTGATGCAAACAGCCCCTGTATCTGCTTGCATCAACCATAACACATACGTGCAGAATTGCTGGCCAGTCGGTGGACAAATAGCCCAACACTGCGCCAGCGCTTGCTTTTTCGTGTCCTGCTCGGATGGCCTGTCGACACGTACATTTAAAAGCCGCAAGTTCCGGATTTCGCGCGTGCACAAGCGCATGTAGAAATCCAGAACTTGCGGTAGACTTCAAAGGGTAAACGGCAGCGTACTCAGAGTATGCAGTCATCCACACTGCAATTTCAGGGCCATTATTGCATTGCAGTAACTAGGTGCGTTACAGTAGAATTACCACCAACAATCCAGCAGAAGTTCAAAATTATAGATGATGTGAATCCAATTTAATGCTGACTCTAAAATATAAATTAAGGCCCGTTGGTTGATCGATGAGAGTCTAATAAAGATTTAGTGCATATTATGACTTTCAACCACTGATAGATGTTAAGATCATAGTTCTACCTGATGCAATGGAGGAGGAAAATACAATCAATCAAAGCACTGGGAAGTTACAAGGTCATTTCTTCTCTCATTAAATGGAAGACAGTTGTTTCATTGCAGCCAGAAGTGCTTTAAAAAGATACTTCTGTTGCATAATTACGAACCCTTTCTTCTTGCTGCCATTCAATGCAAAAGAAATTAAATTCCTTTGTACAACACGACTGTAATACATACTACCAAGATCATTAGTACAACAGCTGATATTTTAATTAGCTAACCAACTGAATTATTAGCAACATCAACCCAGTTTTTGAACAGTGTGCAACAAATGATTGACAGACTCCAGGCCTGGATCTGTTTGGCAGGTTCTCAAATATACTGAGCAGGATTAGCTATAAATCAGTTGGAGTTCTGTATATCACTGCACACGCAGATATAATCGACCAGGTCAACCTTCTCCAAGTCATACCAACAGTGAAACAACATATGTTTCAGGCAACTGGATTACATTTTTTTTTATGTATTAGCATATTTATATAAAATGGATTCTCAAGCTACTGGTTTTATATACACATCGTTTGTAGAAACTAGACTTCATGGTCTTGTGCAAACCCCCAGTAACACACGCACCAGATGAAGAATTTACTGATAATTAGCTGCAGATTGGGTTGCAATAATCCTTCAATGTTGACATCACTTGCTTAATCTCTGGAGTACTCTTCCGATCACATATCTGATGGGGAACTTCTGCTCCGAAAGGCCATGTCCAAAATTCAAGCACGCACTGCCCCCCAATTTTCGGACTATTTAAATTAATATGCCACAAAATCGTGCACTCTCGATTTTCACACATCCGTGTCTGCCCCCGCCCCCTCCCCGTCGGAATGTGATTTGAAAAATTATCCCATATGCATCAAATCTGTTCATATGTTCAACTTATTCTAGGGTTGATATAATTTAAGGTTAAAGGTTAAATGTTAAAGGAATAAATTTATTAAGATTTAAAGCAACCTTGCATATAGCAGTATTCAGAGGTGGACTTAACTGACTGCATAACAGCATCCTTGATTCAGCGCATACTGGTGTTAAAGGTTTTCCTCTAAATTATACTCATAACCAACGCCAGGAACTCCCGCCTCTCGGACTGCCACCGCCTCTCGCTGCCGCTGGGCCTTTATAGGCCTCACCAACGCCAGGAACGCCAGGAACAGTGGAGGGCAGAGAAACCCAAGGCAAAGAACAAAAAGGGCCATTGTACAGCAAAATTCTAAAAGGACAAAGGGTGTTAAAAAAACAAGCCTGAAGGCTTTGTGTCTTAATGCAAGGAGTATCCGCAATAAGGTGGATGAATTAACTGTGCAAATAGATGTTAACAAATATGATGTGATTGGGATTACGGAGACGTGGCTCCAGGATGATCAGGGCTGGGAACTCAACATCCAGGGTTATTCAACATTCAGGAAAGATAGAATAAAAGGAAAAGGAGGTGGGGTAGCATTGCTGGTTAAGGAGGAAATTAAGGCAATAGTTCGGAAGGACATTAGCTTGGATGGATGATGTGGAATCTATATGGGTAGAGCTGCAGAACACCAAAGGGCAAAAAACGTTAGTGGGAGTTGTGTACAGACCTCCAAACAGTAGTAGTGATGTTGGGGCGGGCATCAAACATGAAATTAGGGGTGTGTGCAATAAAGGTGCAGCAGTTATAATGGGTGACTTTAATATGCACATAGATTGGGCTAACCAAACTGGAAGCAATACGGTGGAGGAGGATTTCCTGGAGTGCATAAGGGATGGTTTTTTAGACCAATATGTCAAGGAACCAACTAGGGGGGAGGCCATCTTAGACTGGGTGTTGTGTAATGAGAGAGGATTAATTAGCAATCTCGTTGTGCGAGGCCCCTTGGGGAAGAGTAACCATAATATGGTGGAATTCTGCAGTAGGATGGAGAATGAAACAGTTAATTCAGAGACCATGGTCCAGAACTTAAAGAAGGGTAACTTTGAAGGTATGAGGCGTGAATTGGCTAGGATAGATTGGCGAATGATACTGAAGGGGTTGACTGTGGATGGGCAATGGCAGACATTTAGAGACCGCATGGATGAACTACAACAATTGTACATTCCTGTCTGGCGTAAAAATAAAAAAGGGAAGGTGGCTCAACCATGGCTATCAAGGGAAATCAGGGATAGTATTAAAGCCAAGGAAGTGGCATACAAATTGGCCAGAAATAGCAGCGAACCTGGGGACTGGGAGAAATTTAGAACTCAGCAGAGGAGGACAAAGGGTTTGATTAGGGCAGGGAAAATGGAGTACGAGAAGAAGCTTGCAGGGAACATTAAGACGGATTGCAAAAGTTTCTATAGATATGTAACGAGAAAAAGGTTAGTAAAGACAAACGTAGGTCCCCTGCAGTCAGAATCAGGGGAAGTCATAACGGGGAACAAAGAAATGGCGGACCAATTGAACAAGTACTTTGGTTCGGTATTCACTAAGGAGGACACAAACAACCTTCCGGATATAAAAGGGGTCAGAGGGTCTAGTAAGGAGGAGGAACTGAGGGAAATCCTTATTAGTCGGGAAATTGTGTTGGGGAAGTTGATGGGATTGAAGGCCGATAAATCCCCAGGGCCTGATGGACTGCATCCCAGAGTACTTAAGGAGGTGGCCTTGGAAATAGTGGATGCATTGACAGTCATTTTCTAACATTTCATTGACTCTGGATCAGTTCCTATGGAGTGGAGGGTAGCCAATGTAACCCCACTTTTTAAAAAAGGAGGGAGAGAGATAACAGGGAATTATAAATTGGTCAGCCTGACATCAGTAGTGGGTAAAATGATGGAATCAATTATTAAGGATGTCATAGCAGCGCATTTGGAAAGAGGTGATATGATAGGTCCAAGTCAGCATGGATTTGTGAAAGGGAAATCATGCTTGACAAATCTTCTGGAATTTTTTGAGGATGTTTCCAGTCGAGTGAACAAGGGAGAACCAGTTGATGTGGTATATTTGGACTTTCAGAAGGCTTGCGACAAGGTCCCACACAAGAGATTAATGTGCAAAGTTAAAGCACATGGGATTGGGGGTAGTGTGCTGACATGGATTGAGAACTGGTTGTCAGACAGGAAGCAAAGAGTAGGAGTAAATGGGGACTTTTCAGAATGGCAGGCAATGACTAGTGGGGTACCGCAAGGTTCTGTGCTGGGGCCCCAGCTGTTTACACTGTACATTAATGATTTAGAGGAGGGGATTAAATGTAGTATCTCCAAATTTGCGTATGACACTAAGTTGGGTGGCAGTGTGAGCTGCGAGGAGGATGCTATGAGGCTGCAGAGCGACTTGGATAGGTTAGGTGAGTGGGCAAATGCATGGCAGATGAAGTATAATGTGGATAAATGTGAGGTTATCCCCTTTGGTGGTAAAAACAGAGAGACAGACTATTATCTGAATGGTGACAGATTAGGAAAAGGGGAGGTGCAAAGAGACCTGGGTGTCATGGTACATCAGTCATTGAAGGTTGGCATGCAGGTACAGCAGGCGGTTAAGAAAGCAAATGGCATGTTGGCCTTCATAGCGAGGGGATTTGAGTACAGGCGCAGGGAGGTGTTGCTACAGTTGTACAGGGCCTTGGTGAGGCCACACCTGGAGTATTGTGTACAGTTTTGGTCTCCTAACCTGAGGAAGGACATTCTTGCTATTGAGGGAGTGCAGCGAAGGTTCACCAGACTGATTCCCGGGATGGCGGGACTGACCTATCAAGAAAGACTGGGCTTGTATTCACTGGAGTTCAGAAGAATGAGAGGGGACCTCATAGAAACGTTTAAAATTCTGACGGGGTTAGACAGGTTAGATGCAGGAAGAATGTTCCCAATGTTGGGGAAGTCCAGAACCAGGGGACACAGTCTAAGGATAAGGGGTAAGCCATTTAGGACCGAGATGAGGAGGAATTTCTTCACCCAGAGAGTGGTGAACCTGTGGAATTCTCTACCACAGAAAGTTGTTGAGGCCAATTCACTAAATATATTCAAAAAGGAGTTAGATGAAGTCCTTACTACTAGGGGGATCAAGGGGTATGGTGAGAAAGCAGGAATGGGGTACTGAAGTTGCATGTTCAGCCATGAACTCATTGAATGGCGGTGCAGGCTAGAAGGGCCGAATGGCCTACTCCTGCACCTATTTTCTATGTTTCTATGTTTCTATATCATTACACCAAGGTTATGATGCAGACAGTCACTCTGTCTCCACTGATAGCTATTGCTGGCATAACAGAACCACTGAATAGAATTAAAAATATAGATATCAGAAAATAATTTTAAGGCAGTAATTTAATTTTAGGGTTTGGATGCAAACATAAACCCCTAGCCTACATTGTAACCTAAAAATCAAGTTCATGCATCTATGGTTCACTATTTAATGCTCTTCCTTTCCTTTACTGAGTATACTGAATCACATGGTATACAATACTCTCTCCACCACTGGTGTACCGTCGCTGCAGTGTGTACTATCTACAGGATGCACTGAAGCAAGTTAGCAAGGCTTCTTCAGCAGCACCACCCAAATCCGCGAGCTCCACGATCTAGCAGGACAAGGGCAGTGGGTGCATGGGAACACCATTATCTCCAAGTTCCCCTCCAAGTCACAAACCCTCCTGACTTGGACATATACACTGTTGTCGCTGGGTCAAAATCCTGGAACTCCCTACCTAACAGCAACCTTCACCACACGGACTGCATTGGTTCAAGAAAAAGACCAACCACTAACTTGTCAAGGGAAACTAGGAATCAGCAATAAGTACCAGCTTTGACAGCTGATGCCTATATCCCGAGAATAATTTTTTAAAAATTCCATGGGTGGTAACCAACCAGCCAACCAAATACCCATTCTTCATGCATGAGCCAAGGCAGTGTTTTGGTGTGGAGTTGGTGAGACCATCACAATCAAGATCTTGTCTTGGACACGGTCCATGCATATACACACACACACACAGTAAAGGTTACTGGATAGTGATCAGGAAAATAAACTTTTCCCTTTTTTTCTTTCTCTTTCCTAAAATTGCATGGGGTTAAGCCAACTGTAACACTCCCACTGTTGCCTGATCTCAGATCAATTCAAATACACAAACTAGGAAACAGATCTGGGCCTTTTTGGATTTGTACAGGAAAATGACACTTGTATTCACTGGAGTTCAGAAGAATGAGAGGGGACCTCATAGAAACATATAAAATTCTGACGGGGTTAGACAGGTTAGATGCAGGAAGAATGTTCCCAATGTTGGGGAAGTCCAGAACCAGGGGTCACAGTCTAAGGATAAGGGGTAAGCCATTTAGGACCGAGATGCGGAGGAACTTCTTCACCCAGAGAGTGGTGAACCTGTGGAATTCTCTACCACAGAAAGTTGTTGAGGCCAATTCACTAAATATATTCAAAAAGGAGTTAGATGAGGTCCTTACTGCTAGGGGGATCAAGGGGTATGGCGAGAAAGCAGGAATGGGGTACTGAAGTTGAATGTTCAGCCATGAACTCATTGAATGGCGGTGCAGGCTAGAAGGGCCGAATGGCCTACTCCTGCACCTATTTTCTATGTTTCTATGTTTCTATGTTTCTATTTGGTGCATTTAATATTTTTTTAATGTAGATTATTTTAATTAACAGGTCAATGATGAAGTCACAGGAACATGTGTCCTTAAAATGGGAATTTTTATTAGTACCTCATTAATTAAGAAGAGAAATAAGCACCCTCCCATTTTTCACTTAAAGTGGAATTTCATCCTTCCATCTTCTTTAAGTTTGATGTTCGTATACTGGAATTAATGATTTGCATAGAACTATCACAACAATGAAAGAAAGCCTCCACATGATAAAAAAATGATACCAAATTATCGAATTTTACAATGGCACTATTCAGCCCCTCGCTTCCTTAGTAGATTTACTTATAGATCTGTTTACGAATGATTCTAGTCGACTGAGGTTAAAATTGGAGCCAATTCAGTTCATTTAAGGACTGGAATAAACATATTTTAGGCTACGGAAAATCAAACAGGTGAACAAGCATTATAAAGTTTCTAATTTTTGTAGATGCTATCTACAACCACAACTTGTATTTATATAGCACCTGTAACGTAGTGAAATGTCCCAAGGTGCTTCACAGGAGTATTATAAGACAAAAAATTTGACAACAAGCCGCATAAGTAGAAATTAGCGCAGGTATATAACGGGCTGCATTTTTCACTAAACTGCAGGTTTTGTAAGAATTCCTCCAAATTCTAAAAATGATTCTATAGATTGTGGAGGAATATTTCCTTCAGGCACTATCTGTAATAAAATTGTAACTCTGTCTAAAGAATACGTCAGTGATTGTGTTGCACTCATATTTTCCCATATGCCTGACCAACTGAGAAAAAGGTTGAAGCAAAGAATTCTCTGAAAAACATAAGGCAACAGTTTTGAACTGGATTAAATCATTCATAAAATAGAGCGAACAGTATTTTAAAATATATCCGAACTAGCACGATTCTGGCATTGTTCTAATATTGTTCAATGTGTCTTATACAGAATTCAAATATATGATTTACAATTTTTGTTCCGGGATATTGTAATAAAATGGATAATTAAAACTATAACTTGTTCAGCAAGATATTTTCGTTTTGTTAGGATGCTGTAAAAAAACGAAAGCAATTAACATCTAAGTCAACATAAACAAAATAAACTGCCCTGCCAATAATGCAGTCGCTTTGAGTATGACCGAGTCCTAGGCACATGTTTCATTCAATTGTTCAGATCTAATCCCAAATGAAGCAATTAGTTTTGTATTTAACTGATTGTTTAAATCTATAAAAGCTGAAATCAATAATTTAAATTACTTTGCACTTAAAAAAAATTGAAATTAACCAATTAGTGTAATATAATGAAAATATATTATATCAGGAAATAGTATAATTATCAAAATGCATATTTCACCAAGCCTTTGTTTAATTGAATGACCGAGTCCTATATTTTTGGGTTTATCAAATGATTTCTTGACGGTGGAGCACATTCCTTATCCATAGCAAAAAAAACCTTAATTATCTGGTCATTATCACATTGCTGCTTGTGGGAGCTTGCTTGTCTGCAAATTGGCTGCTGTGTTTTCTACATTACAACAGTGATGACACTCCAAAAGTACCTCATTGGCTGTAAAGCACTTTGAGACATCCGGTGGTCATGAAAGGCGCTATATAAATCCAAATCTTTCTTTCTTTTAAACAGTGTTAGTGGTGGCACAGTGGTAGCACCCTCATCTCTGAGTCAGAACGTTGTGGGTTTAAGGCCCACTCCAGGGACTTGCGCACATAATCTAGACTCTAGTGCATTACTGAGGGAGTGCCGCACTGTCGGAGGTGTCGTCTTTAGGATGAGATGTTAAACAAAGGCTATGCCTGCCCTCTCAGGTGGGTATAAAAAAATCCCATGGCACTATTTTCGAAGACGAGCACAGGAGTTTTCCCTGGTTTCCAGGCTAATATTTATCCTTCCACCAACGTCACTAAAAAACTTATCGCATTGCTGTTTGTGGGACCTTGCAATGCGCGCATTGGCTGACATGTTTTCTACATTACAACAATGACTACACGTCAAACCTATTTCATTAATTGTAAAGTGCTTTTGAACTTTCTGCGGTTGTGAAAGGCGCTATATAAATGCAAGTCTTTCTTTCTTGTTCTCAATGATAATTGAGAGCAATAACATTATAAATTGAATTGGAAAGGTCCCACACAGTTATTCTGCCAAAATCATGTCAATGGTTAGAGATTTTAAGTGCTCACTAATGCAAAAGTGTTGGCATAACTCAGGAGCCAGATTGAAGCTGGCTCAGTCCAAGAGTTGAGACATCACCTCCAGTTGATAGATTCATTCTTGTTGGACTTCAAACCAGCTGCAGCATGATTCCAACCCCATGCAACATTTCATTTTACAAGTGTTCAGACCGTCTATGGGACTTCATTGGAATATTATAGACCTACTTTTGACTCTTTTTATTGCTGCACGAAAAACAACCCTCCTGCTTGCACTCTCATATCTTTACAAATTAGCCAGCCATAGAATAGAGCTTTGTGCAGACATCCCGAGCACACCTGGCCAGAACTCCACCAGTTGGCGAGTTCAGTTGCGAGTGTAGTCGGCAATATGACTGTGATCTGTCAGACGGCATACTCTGCACAGTATAACTGCAGGCTTGAAATGATTTGCAATATAACATTTCTTTGGACTGAGATGTAGAGTGACAATCTTTGTGGCAAACAATGCAAAATACATGGCCACCTTGAAAATAACCTGACTCAAATCAAATGATCCACTCTAGTACTTCTTTGTTAATACTTAAAGAAATAAAATGCATTAGTATGATTTCGACCAAGAAAATTGACAACAGTCAAAATGGCGCCAATTATCAGTCAATATGAGATTTCATTTGCTGTGCTAGCCTTCGAACTCAATTAGATTAAATGGAGTCTTCAGGTTTGTTAGTTATTGTGCATGTGTCTCCATTCTGTTGTCAGCAAAACGACCAGACCATTTTAATATGTTTCGTCTGACCTCCACCTCATCTTGATCTTTTCAGCTAATGATATATTAGCTGATGACATAATTGAACTTAACGATGAACTGCAATATATTCTTTGTGAAGATGTTCCCTCTATCTCTTTGTTTTGTCTCGATCCAAAAAGAAGTTCTTGGTTGTTCTCAGAAGGCATGGCAGTGGGTGGTGGCGGGGTCAGGGGATGAGGGGAGGGGAGGTGGGGGGAGGTGTTGGGAGACTGTGGGGAAGAGAAAAATAAAAGCAATCCAAATTAAACAGATATCAAATATTCCAATCTGCTGGGCATTCCATCCTCACGTTGCGACCTCATGCAGATTTCAGAACTATGGAGACCATTGCAGTGTGATTCTCTGGCCCGTAATTTGCGGTCAGCAGTGAAGCAAAGATGCTCGCTGCTGGCATCAAAGAAAGCAGCCGACAGCAATCTCTGTGGCGAGAAATTTGCCTTTCTCGACGTATAATTGATTGCAGCGCTCTGTAGTGGGAATTTCCAGCGAAGCTATCCAAGCATCCAATCACATTGAAGAATATTCACAGACAGCAAACCAGGAAATGGAAAGCAACTTTCATCCGGACTTGTAAAGAATGTTACAGAGAGTGAAATAAAGATTGGGTCTTTCACATGGGGATAAGATAGAAGCTGAAATATCATGAACAAACTATAAATTAAGTTAAAGTTTTACAAAATTGTAATGTTGATCATATTGGAGAAATTTGGCACTTCACAAATATAAAAATTACTTTTTCATGGTCAGACAGTTGTTTAGCAGTCAATATACACTGTTAAAACCCCAGTTATACCAATTCCAATAAGGCTTAACATTTAATGAAATATTTAACAGTGATATTAGCACAGAAAGCCCAAATTTGCATCAGTCACACTGATTGCCAACTATCAGGGGTGGAGGGGGAGCGTGTCCACAGTGTAGCCAGTGTCAGAGCAGTGAATGAGTGACCACAACTTCAGGATTTCCACATGCACTACATCCTGAAGTTGTGGTCAGTTTCAGAGGAGTAATGATGGCGAACAGTGACAGTATGCCGTCATTACCCACCGCAACATTTCTGTTTGGTTCTAAGTCAAGTCAGTTACCCAGTAATTGGTGCTACACAGAATCAGCCTGTGTGTCTGGCTTTTTTTAAGAGGCTAGGTTTCTTTTACAACTTTGTTCTAGAAGCAGCCAGCCCCTTATTAAAGTTGTTACCGGAGTGGGTTGTATTCAAAATAAGTTGCAATTTTAAAATCGCCAGATATTATTTGCTGTTTAGCATCAGACCACAAAATGTAATTATAAGCTGTTGTAGTCTCAGCAGACAGATAGATGAGTTTATGCCAATCCAAATACAACCGAGTCCCTTCTGGGGGAGCTGTGCCATGTGTCCCCACTGAAAGATCAGTGGCACGAGTCCTCACTGGGGGAAAGGAAGCAGTGACATTCAAGCTGCTTTTCGGTGCTAAAAGCTTTTAAGGAATGAAGATATCAGGAATGAGTATTTTTCTTTTATTAAGGAGAATGAAGACTGTGGCCAAGTGTACCCTCACTGAACAGGATTTCTCAGCCCATGAGGTAACTGCACTCACACAACTGCTCACTGGCATTCAAATGCTGACTATACTAGAGTGATACCCAGCTACAGTTATAATTCAGCTGGTCCCAAGTATTGTGAGGCTATCTTCTGGAGGTGCTGTCTCACTTCTGGCCAAAGCATGGCGTAGCACTTGAATTTGCATGACACAACTTGCATTAAACCAAAATCAATTTACATCGAGAGACACCATGCCATATAACTGATCTGTTTAAGTATCTAAACGTTGTTGCTGTGGCAACTATCAATGAATATTCTTTTTTCATGAATGAAGACAATCCAATTAATGAGCAGAAACGAGGTCAGCAACGCAAAGTACATAACCGCACCGCGTTACCAATCGCATAACACACAAAAAGAATGTTAACCTGCCACTGATAAGCAAAGTGCAAAGACTCGACTGAGTCTTGCTCACAGGAAATCACACACATCCTGCAGCATTTCTTCACTATTAACTATTCTTTACTTCCATTATTGAACTGGAGCATGTTAAAGACGATAACCTGGAGCGGAACGAGGACTGTATTGTGCTTGTTGACCCAGCTGCTGGGCAAGTTGAGCAAAAAAAAAATGCCCTATCAAGCTCAGGAACATATGCTTTGATTTCTGTGTCATGCACACAAGGTCACTGAGGCATGTTCTGCACTGCATCTGGTGGTGATTTGTTCTTTAGCAGCTCGCACTTTAACAAAAACCCGCATCCATCTGCTCAAAACAAAAAAAAATGCACTGATACCCTTCACCGCAATATGGAGTGCAATGCCTGTGCTTTGCCAATATTTATTCGCAGATCACAAATAAAAATAGGGTCAAGAGAAAATTGCAGCCTCCTGTTCCGCCCACCCCCACATAGTGTAGGTCACAATCTGTACCAGCAGCTTTCGTCAAGATGAATCAGCCCAGAATGGATACTTCCCTTCCGGTCATGTCCTTTTTACTTGCAGCTAAGCTGGCATGACAGATACATGGCTTCGTCGTGGCTTTTTTTCCCCTTTAGTCCTTGAAATGTGCCTGTCTGTTAGAAATTGAGGGCAGGAGCCTAAGGTATGAGCTTGGTATTTCAGGAATGTAAAGCAGAGCAGTAGCTCATAGGCAAACTTGTCCACTGTCATTCATCACAAAGCTGCTTTAAAAAAAAATCCTTTGGGCACTCTGTATAATTGAGAGTATGGAGTTCTACATCGACAAGTTTTAATTCACTGCACAGAGCCCCTCTCAGATGAAGCATTTTTATGAAGCTCAAATCACAGCAGAAATTTAATAACTTCAAATTTCATGTTCCGCTCACAAAAATATCAGAATGTTATTCGCAAGCAAATTTCCCCAAAGCTGTTACCTATAAACACATTTACAATATGGAGATAGAGATTGAAAGAGAATTAGCACTTACTCTAAACTAAACTTTTCTTTATAGAAGATCACCTACAGCTATTGGCACAGTCCCAGGGACCTCCTGTCCAAACCTCCTAAAGACAGTGCTAGCTACCTGAAGGAAAGCAGTACTATAATTGCTATAAATCCTTTGTTTAGTATGAACGTATGACAATGATGGACAGGAAAGGAACAGCTGGCCCATCGAGCTTAATATCATGATCCTCAATGCTCCCACCCACCAGCAGACATGTAATCACCTGGGAGTGGCAAAAAGCAGACTTTTAAAAAAAATCCCTAGGCCAGTTCAGGCAACAACAAAAAATCTGGCAAATTATTCTGTGACCCCCAAAATGAGTTCCAGGAGATCACAGTGACCAAAATTCATATCACCCAACATCCCAGCCACGCTGTGATGTCAGCCGCACCCAGGAAGTCATCCGGCTCTTGACTGAAGATTTGCAGCAAATCAGGACACACTGCATGAGCCGGAAAGTTATTTCAGAGACCAATGACCTTGTGTAAAAAGGAAAACCTCCAGACATCTAACTTAGTTATAGGCTTATATAACTTCTATGCATGTCCCCTGCTTCTCCCTAATCTATCGAATTCAAACAGTCTATCCACATGGACAGAATCTAGTCCTGGCATTGAATCTGAATGCAATTGTCACTTTTCCAGAGTAAAATAGACCTCACTCTCTCAGTCCATCGTAACTAAGGGTTTTTAAACTACGTATCAATCTATTGACCCTCCTCTGAACCATTTCCTGGGCTTTATATCACACAATCCGAAACTGGACAAAAGATTCTAGGTGAGGCCTAACCAAGGTCTTGCGTAAAGACATCCTGGTGCTTTTTGTTTTATATTGGATTGGCGTAACAGAACTTCCCAATACTCTATTAGCCTTTACTATACCCTCGAGGCACTGATTGTGAACTTTTGGAGAATCATGCACTATAACATCCCAGTCTCTTCCTCGCATAACAGATTTTAGTTCAGAGCCCTAGGTATATACATGCTTGGCATTGGCCCTACAAGCATGTAGAACAACTTGGGGATCGAAATTACCTGTGCCCCAATCGGGGGCGGTAAAATTCTGTGCCGGGACTTTTATTGGCAGGTCTTGTCCCCGATGTGGAATTAGGCTCGTGCGCCCCTCTAAGGAAACGGAACGCCGTCCGTGGTGCTCTGTGTCCTTGGAGGGGCACTCCCGGGGCGGGAGCGTGGTGCTGAGTGCAACGCCGCAATCAGGAGCCCAGCGCCACGCTCCATAGTACAGCACTGCGCGGGGATACTCCGTGTAGCTCTGACAAGCTATAACACCCCTCCCATTCATTTAAAGGGGATGGCTGCTGCGCACTCTGCAGACCCTTTGGTAGCCGCCATTGGGCCACCAGCGAAGCAAGTGACCAGGCCAGCAGCCCGGCAGCCATAACAGGGTGCCGGGCTGCATGATGGCAGCTGGTCGTCGCAAGGGCCGCCACTGTGGGGCCGACAGAAGAGTCGGCCGACAAAAAACATGGGGGCCCATGGCGCAAAAGATCCACTTTTAAGTGGTGCCCCGGTGGGGGATGTCTGCCAGCTTCACAACCCGTGACGCTAGTGGTGACATCCGCCGGCACCATCCTCGTGGCCTGCGGGACAATTTCCGCCGTGGGGTGTAAAGGGGAAAGGGGTCATCGCGCATGGCACTACCGGCACATCGCCCACCCCCCCCCCCCCCACCCCCCGAAACCTCCGAGGAAATTCCCCGGGAGGCACAATCAGCCCCCTTGTCTGGGCGAAAACTTCATTGCGTCTAGTTAGTGCCCCCCGGAGGCACTAAAGGGGCGATAAAGAGGGGCAATTTCAGCCCCCAAATTTATCTACATTCATTGTCATCTACCAGATACTCATTGCACCATTGCATCTCGATCTGATTGTTCTCATTTCTTCATCCAGATCATTGATATATACTGTGAGGAACAGAAGTCCTAACACCGATCCCTGTGGGACTCCATGATTAATCAATTTCCATGCAGAGCCATGAGCATTAATAACCACCTTCTGCCTCTAAGGATGCAACCAATTCCTTATTCACCCAGGATCCAGGGTTTTCCCTTCAATCCCACAGGACTCGATCTTATGAATTTGCCTTTTAATTAGTATACAGCAACACAAATAACACGTTAATGAGTCAAAAAATGTAGAAATCTAATGAACTCATGGAACCTCAGCGATCTCCTTCAACCAACCCCCAGTGCATCACTTTGAACAAATATGCTGTGTACGACAGAATAGCTGATCAAGTTCAAAAATAACAACTGTGACGTTAGCAGTCTGTGATAAAATGTGTTTATCGGTAAGATTCAGTTCTTTAAGTAAGTAGTTTTAGACACTTTCTGTTATGACTCAGAGAAGTTTAGAGATATCCATTCTCTATTCTCAAAATAAAAATTAGAGTTGAACAAAAATTGCCCTAAGGTCAGGAACGATTCTTTGCCTTGTAATGTCACAAATTATTTTCACACCATCTAGTGACCCAAGATAAATTGGCAGGGGATAAAACTAACTGGAATGATAATCAATGGGGGAAGCATGATAGCAGTGTGCTCTGCCTGGAATAGTGCCATGTGTTACAGAAGGAAGGCGAGTTCAAAGTGGTGCTTTCCATTTTTTTTAAAATGTGACGCAGAACTACATTTCATGATACAAAATGTTATTTTTTTAAGAACTATTTAAAGTGTTAGTTAAATAAACCTTTCTGCACACTGCTCCTGAAATAGTAGTTTCCCTGAAGGATTAGTGTTCCATAATTGCCCAGGTGTGCACAGAAAATAGTAAAAGGAGAGAATGTGTTCGCTAATATGTTGAACTTAATACTCCAGTTCTGCTACACATTATTGATAAATCTCGTAAGAGGTATGATACCATTATTAATACCTATACACCAACCATGATGAACTCCAATCAAATCAAAAAAATGAATTCTATGAAAATCTTGGGCATGTCATCTCACAAGTTCCTTGGAAAGGACAATCTCATTATCATGAGTAACTTTAATGCTCTTGTAGGAACAGACCACCAATCCTGGAAGGGACATGTCATAGGGAAGTGCACTAGTAATGGGCCACTGCTCCTTAGGATATGTACTGAACATCATCTGAGCACCATCAATACACGCTTCAGGCTTACAAACAAATACAAAAACTTCATGGATGCAACTTTGTTCTTAACATTGGCACCTGATCAACTACATACTGATCCGCCAGGGAGATGTAAAGATGTAAGATCACACAAGTCATGAGAGGAGTTGGGTTTTGGATGAACCACAGACTTATCCGAGCAAAATCTGATCTCCAGGTCGCTCCATTTCGAAGACAACAAGGTGAGAAAAAAACCTGACCAGATGAAACGCTGCCAAATGTAAAGCAGCAGCAACGGAAGAACAGCCCCGTCAAGCTGTGAAGGATTATCTCAGCACTGTCAACATAGCTTCTGGCAACATTGAAGTGGACCGAACAAAAACCTCAGTGATGCCTTATACTCTGCAGCTAGCACGAACCTAGAGAAAAAAAAACCAGAAAACACCAAAACTGGTTTGATGAGAATGACTCGGAGATCACTGAATTGCTCTGTGAGAAACACACCCTTCACCAAGCAGGGTTAAAAAACCCATCAACAACATAACAGAGAGCTGCACGTAGCCAGAGCTATGCAGAAAAAGTGGTAGAGTGACAAAACTGAGGAAGTCCAGATGTATGCTGACGTGCATGATATGAAAAGGTTCCATGATGGACTATGAACCATCTATGGTCCGCTGTCTGTAGTCACCACTCCCCTAATGAGTGTTAATGGCTCCACCTTGTTGACTGACAGGAACCAAATCTCAGACAGATGAGTTAACCTTGAGGTCATAGATTAACTACCTCAAAGTCCGATCAGTGTCTTTTGGTGAAGAACATTAAATGCCTGAGACCATTAAGGCGATCATGTCTCTCCCCAGTGTCGTGTCCTAATACTATAAGTGCTGAGGTGTATCAAGGTGGAGGACCCCAATTCTCTGACTAAGGTTTTTCCAGTTGATATGGTGAAAATAAATCATCCTACAAGAATGTACAGATCATCCATTATTTATCTATTCAAACACAAAAGCAGTAGATATATGTGTGACAATCATAGAGGAATTAGCCTACTTGTCAATGCAAGTAAAATCCTTGCTAGGATTATCGTCAATCAAATATAACTGCAATTAAAAATACCAATATTTGTATAACTATAGGTCTTGCATCTTTGGCAATCTTTGGCCTCACACCTGCAGGTATAGCCGCAATGGCATCAAACGTTTATAGGAAAACATAACAATTGGCTCATATATACTTAGGAACATAGGAACAGGAGTCGGCCATTCAGCCTCTCGAGCCTGTTTTATCATTCAATTAGATCAAGGCTGATCTGTATCTTAGCTCCATCTACCCACCTTGGTTCTGAAACCTTTAAGACCCTTGCCTAACAAAAATCCATCAATCCCAGTTTTGATATTTTCAATTGATCTAGGCTCAACATATTTTGGGAGGAAAGAGTTGCAGATTGCCACTACCCTTTGTGTGAACAAGTATTTTCTGATATCACCCCTGAACGGCCTGCCTCTAATTTTATCGTTATGGCCCCTTGTTCTGAACTCTTCCACCAGAGGAAATAGTTTTGCTCTATTTACCCTATCAAATCCTTTAATTATCTTAAACACCTCAACTAGATCACCCCTTCATCTTCTACACTCAAGGGAGTACAAGCCGAGTTTATGCAACCTTTCCTCACAATGTTATACTTTTAGCTCTGGGATCACTCTGGACTGCACTGCATTCTTCCAAGTCTAATATATTCTTCCGGAGGTGTGGTGCCCAGAACTGAATGTAGTACTCCACATGGGATCTAATCAGATATTGAACAGCTATAACATAACTTCTACCCCTTTGTATTCCAACCCTCTTGAGAAAAAGGCCAAGATTCAATTAACCTTTTAATTATTTTTTTGTGCCTGTCCGCAAGCTTTTATTGTTTTTTGTACATGGAGCCCTATATCTCATCCACAGTTCCTAGCTTCTTGCCACTAATCTATCTTTCTTAGGTCCAAAGTGAATGACCTCACACTTCTCAACATTAAGCTCCATCTGCCACCGATTTTCCTACTCACCTAATCTATCAGTGACCCTTTGCAACTTTCTGTTCTCATCTACACTATGTACTGTGCCACCTAACTTAGTGTTGTCAGCAAACTGCTCTCTATTCGTTCATCCAAGTCATTTATAAATATAGTGAAAAGCTGAGGCCCCCGTACAGATCCCTGAGGCACACCACTAGTCACATCCTGCAATTTGAATACATACCCATTATCCCTACTCTCTGCTTCCTGTCTCCGAACCAATTTGCTAACCAAGCAAATAAGTTGCTTGCAATTCCGCACACTATCATTTTTGTTAACCGTCTCTTATGTGGAACCTTGTCATATGCCTTCTAACTCATCTAAGTCTATCAGCATAACCCTCTATTCCCTTCTCCCCCATATACTTATCTAGCCTCCCCTTAAATGCATCAATACTATTTGCCTCAATCACTCCCTGTGGTAGCGAGTTCCACATTCTCACCACCTTCTGGGTAAAGAAGTTTCTTCTGAATTCTCTGTTTGATTTCTTGGTGGCTATATTGATGGCCTCTAGTTACGTTTTTCCGCACAAGTGGAAACACTCTCTCTCTTTCTACTCTATCAAAACCTTTCATAATTTTAAAGACTTCTATTAGGTCACCCTTCAGTCTTCTTTTTGCAAGCAAAAAGAGACCCAACCTGTTTATCCTTTCCTGATGTGTATATCCTTGTGTTTCTGGTATCAGCCTTGTAGCAGCTGAAACAGCGGGAGAGTCGGGAGGAGCGGCAAACAGCATAAAGTCAGCGTGAGCGGGAGAGTCGGAGCACAAACAGCGGGAGAGTCAGGAGGAGCGGCACACCAAACAACCCAAACAGCACCAATCACCTGAAGACAAGAAGTAAAAAGAAACAAAATCAAAGTGTGACATCACAGAAAAAAAGAGAAGTGATTGGTTGGTGAGTTTTTCTCTCTTTTCTGGGGCTTTGGTTTGAATTAAGAGCTGGGAGTAAAAACAAAACTTGAAAACTTAATTAACTAAATACATTAGAGATGGCAGGACAGGCGATGTATTTCTGCTGTTGCATGTGGGAGCTGGTTGACCCCATTGAGGTCCACAGCGACCACATCTGCAGCAAGTGTCTGCAGCTCGAGGAACGTTGGCTCCGTGTTGAGGAGCTGGAGTCCGAGCTGCAAACACTGCGACACATCAGGGAGGGGGAGAGTTATCTGAATGCTGCGATCCAGGAGGCAGTCACACCCCTTAGGTTAATTAATTCAAATTTGGTCCGTGGTCAGGGACAGGAAGGTATGCCGATGTGAGGAAGTATGGGGACCCAGGAGGTAGTGATGGAGGAGCCTCGGCCCTTGCTCGTGTCCAACAGGTTCGAGGCTCTTACTCCCTGTGTGGACGAGAGCAGGGACTGCAGGGAAGATGAGCAAACTGACCACAGCACCATGGTACAGGGGGCCATTCAAGTGGGGGGAGTAAAAAGGAACATTGTAGTGGTAGGGGACAGTATCTTTAGGGGAATAGATAAGATTCTCTGCAGCAGAGAGCGTGAGTCCCGAAGGCTGTGTTGCCTGCCCGGTGCCAGGGTAAAGGACATCTCCTCTGGGCTGGAGAGGAACTTAGAGTGGGAGGGAGATGATCCAGTTGTCGTGGTCCATGTTGTGGTCTAACGACATAGGTAGGGCAAACGGAGTGGTTCTGCTGAGAGATTATGAGCAGCTAGGGGCCAAATTAAAAAGCACAAAGGTAATAATCTCTGGATTACTACCTGAGCCACAAGCAAATTTGCATAGTGTAAATAAGATCAGAGAATTAAACACGTGGCTCAAAGACTGGTGTGGGAGAAATGGATTTTGGTTCGTGGGACACTAGCACCAGTATTCGGGTAAGAGGGAACTGTTCTGTTGGGACGGGCTCCACTTAGATCGTGCTGGGACTAGGGTCCTGGCGAATCGAATAACTAGGGCTGTAGAAAGGGCTTTAAACTACTTAGTGGCGGGGAGGATTCAGATGAGCCGGAATTAAAAAAGTCAAAGTATAAGGAGAAGGCAATAGAGCAAGGTTGCACTGGGGGAAATGAAAATCAGAGCGTGACAGGAAGGGACAGTATGTATAAACATGAAAGTGAATCAGAAAGTGGGGTTAAAGCAGGAAAATGTGGTAAAAAAACTAATTTAAAAGCTCTTTATCTGAATGCACGCAGCATTCGTAACAAAATAGATAAGTTAACGGCACAAATAGATACAAATGGGTATGATCTGATAGCCATTACAGAGACTTGGTTGTAAGGTGACCAAGGCTGGGAACTAAATATTCAGGGGTATTTAACAATTCAGAAGAACAGACAGAAAGGAAAAGGAGGTGGGGTAGCCCTTTGCTAATAAAGGACGAGATCAGCGCATTAGTGAGAAACGATATTGGCTCAGAAGATTAAGATGTTGAATCAGTTTGGGTGGAGATAAGGAATTATAAGGGGAAAAAGTCACGTGGACGCAGTCCATAGGCCCCCTAACAGTAGCTACACTGTTGGACGGAGTATAAATCAAGAAATAATGGAGGCTTGTAAAAAAGGAATGGCAATAATGGTGGGCGATTTTAAGCTTCATATTGATTGGAAAAAGCAAATTGGCCAGGGTAGCCTTGAGGAAGAGTTCATAGAGTGTATCCGGGATTGTTTCCTTGAACAGTACATTGCGGAACCAACCAGGGAGCAGGCTAGCTTAGATCTGGTACTGTGTAATGAAACAGGATTAATAAATGATCTCCTAATGAGTGACCATAGCATGGTTGAATTTCAAATTTAGTTGGAGGGTGAGAAAGTTGGATCTCAAACCAGTGTCCTAAGCTTAAATGAAGGAGACTACAAAGGTATGAAGGCAGAGTTGGCTAAAGTGGACTGGGAAAATAGATTAAAGAATGCTATTGATGAGCAGTGGCAAACATTTAAGGAGACATTTCATAACTCGCAACAAAAATATATCCCAATGAGAAGGAAAGACTGTAAGAGAAGGGATAACCATCTGTGGCTAACTAAGGAACTAAGGGATGGCATCAAATTGAAAACAAGGGCATGCCAAGTGGCCAAGACTAGTGGGAGACCAGAGGATTGGGAAACTTTTAAAAGCCAGCAAAAAACGACTGAAAAAATTATGAAAGTAAACTAGCATGAAATATAAAAACAAACAGTAAGAGTTTCTACAGGTACATAAAAAGGAAAAGAGTGGCTAAAGTAAATGTTGGTCCCTTAAAGGATGAGACTTGGGATTTAATAATGGGGAACAGGAAATGGCAGAGACTTTGAACAAATATTTTGTAACGGTCTCCATGGTAGAAGACACTAAAAACATCCCAATAGTGGATAATCAAGGGGTTATAGGGAGGGAGGAAATAAAAACAATCACTATCATTAAAGAAATAGTACTCGGTAAAAATAATGGGACTAAAGGTGGACAAGTCCCCTGGACCTGATGGCTTGCATCCTAGGGTTTTAAAAGAAGTTGCTGTAGTGATAGTGGATGTATTGGTTGTAATCTACCAAAATTCCCGAGATCCCAGCAGATTGGAAAACCGCAAATATAATGCCTCTATTTAAAAAAGGAGGCAGACAGAAAGCAGGAAACTATAGACCAGTTAGCCTAACATCTGTCATTGGTAAAATATTGGATTCGATTATTAAAGAAGCAGTAGCAGGACATTTGGAAAAGCATAATTCAGTCAAGCAGAGTCAACATGGTGTTATGTAAGGAAAATCATGTTTGACATATTTGCTGGAGTTCTTTGAGGATGTAATGAGCGTGGTGGATAAGGGAGAACCAGTGGATGTGGTGTATTTGGATTTACAGAAGGCTTTCGATAAGAGGCCACATAAAAGGTTACTGCACAAGATAAAAGTTCACGGGGTTGGGGGCAATATATTAGCATGGATAGAGGATTGACTAACTAACAGAAAACAGAGAGTCAGGATAAATGGGTCATTTTCCAGTTGGCAAACAGTAACCAGTGGTGTGCCGCACGGATCGGCGCTGAGGCCTCAACTATTTGCAATCTACATTAATGACTTGGATGAAGGGACCGAGTGTAATGTAGCCAAGTTTGCTGATAATACAAAGATGGTGGGAAAGCAAATTGTGAGGAGCACACAAAAATCTGCAAAGGGATATAGGCAGGCTAAGTGAGTGGGAAAACATTTGGCAGATGGAATATAATGTGGGAAAATGTGAAAAATTTGGCAGAAAAAATAGAAAAGCAAATTACTATTTAAATGGAGAAAAATTGCAAGGTGCTGGGGGTCCTTGTGCATGAAACACAAAAGGTTAGTATGCGGGTACAGCAAGTAATCAGAAAGGCAAATTAAATGTTGGCCTTTTTGCAAGGGGGATGGAGTATAAAAGCAGAGAATCCTATTACAACTGTACAGGGTATTGGTGAGATCGCACCTAGAGTGCATTCAGTTTTGCTCTCCGTATTTAAGGAAGGATATACTTGCATTGGAGGCAGTTCAGAGAAGGTTTACTAGGTTGATTCCGGAGATGAGGGGGTTAACTTATGAAGATAGGTTGAGTAGGTTGGGTCTATACACATTGGAGTTCAGAAGGATGAGAGGTGATCTTATCGAAACATATAAGATAATGAGGGGTCTCAACGAAGTGGATGCAGTGAGGATAATTCCACATAGGGGAAACTAGAACTAGGGGGCATAGAATAAGGGGCCGCCCATTTAAAACTGAGATGAGGAGGAATTTCTTCTCTCAAAGGGTTATAAATCTATGGAATTCTTTGCCCCAGAGAGCTGTGAAGGCTGGGTCATTGAATATATTTAAGAAAGAGAGAGACAAATTTTTGAGCGATAAAGAAATAAAGGATTATAGTAGCGGGCAGGGAAGTGGAGCTGAGTCCATGATCAGATCAGCCATGATCTTATTAAATGGCGGCGCAGGCTCTAGGGGCCAAATGTCCTACTTCAGCTCCTATTTCTTAAGTTCTTATGTTCTTAAATGTTAACTGCATCCTCTCCAGTGCCTCTATATCCTTTCTACAATAGGGCGACCAGTACTCCAAATGTGGTCTAACCAATGTTCGACACAAATTTAGCGTAACTTTTCTGCTTTTCAATTCTATCCCTGTAGAATAGAAACATGTTAAAAAATTAGACAATTATGGATTAAAAACAGCAAAACTGCGCCCACAAACTTGGTTTGAAATGTCAGTAAGAAGTTCCTGTCACATATGTGACTTCTGTCTGGGAGCTGAGGCTTGAGTTAGAAATTTTATCTAGGCCTGAATGCTAGTGATTTCTAACTTCTGTGATCAGGTTCTCTGTTCATAAGCTGCATCATGGCACTTATAGTTTTCACTTTGCTCATGTGTAATTATAATAATCATAGCACGCATATGAATGTGAGCTCCAATGGAGAAATTTTATGTGTATGTTATTTATATATAAAACCAGCAAATGTATAATGGAAGTTGTGATTTTCGCTCTCCTTGAATGGAACTAATACCCAAGGTGGGGCATGACGAAGCAGAAAGAATGTTGACAAGTAAGTCAGGCACTTTGGTCAGACCTGGGCTATGCCAAATGACCATTCAAATCGGTCATTGAAAACTCAGCGGTGGGAATATCCCCTTGTTACACCATTGCCGGTTTCAGGAAATTAACAACCAGCCATAGGTACTAAAAGGAAGACAATAAATCTTGGAGCTATGTAAGTAACAGAAAAAGTAAGATGTTTGTGGGGGAGGGAAAGGAGGAAAAATAAACAGAAACATAAATATTTGCATCTCAGCAAAATGCTACGAATCCACTGTGGGTGATAGCAATGTCCGCCACCTCAAAGTAGCTACGAAATCCTGATCCACCGTTGAGGAGGATGAGAGATTAAGATACAAAACTATATAACATTTTACCAGCAGTGTTATGATCAAATTGTGGCATCAAACCTCTTTAGCAGCTGTGACAATACTGCTACCAACCAAACACTTTGACAGCTGGAATAGTCAAGGAAAACCTTTCCCTGCTACTTTTCCCTATTAAGGAGGAGTAAGAAAATCAGAAAACACAAAGAAAGATGAAATAAATCATAAAACTTGTAAGCAATACAAGGGAAAACAAAATGCTGCTTACAAAAGCAAAATACAGGAGACTCTACATTCACGATATCTGTGCTGGGAATATTGTTATCCAGGCCAAAGGAATCAATGACAACACGTATATGTAACAAAATAATAGTTGTGCCTGCGTAGCACATTTTTCCTGTTAAGTAATAACAGTTACACAATTATTCTAAGTTGATACTTCTACCAGGAATGTTGCCCTTGTATAGAAAGTTACTGAACAATTTCATTAATCACTATGCTGACCTGGCAACTAAGAGGCCAGGTTCTATTCTTTGTGTCTCACTCTGAACTTTGATTACTAAACTGAAGGACCCATTCATTACGACTTGAATTTCAGTATGATGGATTATCAATGTGAAAAACTGTGAGTTTCAGTGACTCCACTGCATTGAGATATTCCTGTTTGAGAAATCCACTTCAATTTTCACACTCTCAGTACTGCCATCACAATTAGTAAACACGTGATATTTCCTGTCCTGGATGTGTTACCCTGTAAAACACAAGAGAATGTTTCGTTCCTTCATCGTCGCTGGGTCAAAATCCTAGAACTCCCCCATCTAACAGCAATGTGGGAAAACTTTACCATCTGGACTTCAGCGGTTCAAGAAGGCGGCTCACCACCACTTCCGTCAAAGGCAACTCGGGATGGCCAATAAATGCCGGCCTTGCCAGCGATGCCTATATCCCTAGAATGAATTTAAAAATTGCATATTTTACTTTGTGGGTTTTGTTCCATCATTGTACATTTTTCTTCTTACTATTATCAGTCAGACTTCTGCAAATATCCTTTCAAAATAGTGAAACTCACATTGAAATCCAAGTGTATGCAGGCAGAACAAGCTTGTGGACATTTTGAAAACTTGTAAAAATTAGGCTAGAGTTCTTAGACAGTATTCAAGTGTAAAGACATCGATCTATCTGAAATAATTGACAATTCTGTATAACTTGTAACTTTGTTAAAATAACTCCATTATGATACCACCTAAACTTTATTCTAAGAGATTAAGGACAGAGATCAGGAGAAACTTTTTTTTACACAGAAGGCTGTGAAATGGGTGAGACCATAAGGGTGATTTTCAAATTCACTGCCTGGGCAGTAAACTGATGGAGAACTGTCAATTTCCATTCCACTGAGAATAGGTGGTTAGAGGGAAATGAATAAAGGTATATTGAAGGGTGCATGGGATTAGGATTTCTGATCATGTGGAGGATAAACAGCAACATGGACTGGTTGGACCAAACAGCCTGTTTCTTTATTGTAATTTTGATGCAATTCTATGTAATAAATGTCAGCATTAACAAATAAAGCTTAACGGCAGAACTCTATATCAAGCTAATATGACAAAAGAAAGGAAGGATTCTATACAAAAATAACTTGCCAAGCACGGTAATCATCTGATTTTTGACAGCAATGAGTTTCCTGAATATCAACTGACATAAAACAGTTCCTTATCTCAATAGTCTTCATGGCTGGAACTTTCTTGGGGATCAGCGGGAGGAATCAGTTGTGGGTTAGATGGGAAATTTGATGTTTTTTTGACAGCTGCAACGTGTCTTTTCCACAGGCTCGTATCTGATCTCCGATCCGATCTGCAGAGGCGGACGACCCAATTAAACTCATTATTAGGTTGTTGACAGACCCTTAATAATGCTTTCAACCTTATCTTTTCACTTTAACTGCTTGCCCGTGGGATCCACACTGCACGGGGACCATGTCGGTGAACCTGAGGCAGGAGTTGAATGGCCTGTGCTCCAGCTGATTACTTGACAGCTTCAAATATACAGTAAAAGCTCCCACCAGACAGATCATCACTTTCCTCAGCAACAAGCTGTTTCTCAGTCCATTTCCAGCACAGATTCTGCAGGGTGTCCACTTTCCATCCACTCTCATCTCATTGGAAGAACTCTCTACCATAAACAGAATGCTTCTGTCATCTCTACTTCACCTGCCATTTATTCCATCAACATGGCTGCCCTTTATATTGTCTTACCTTGGTCCTCAAAATCCGACCACGATCAGTCCCAACACCAGCAGCACCAGGCACACCAGCAGCACCAGCAACCTTCTCTGAAATCACCTGATGCTGCACAGGACAGAGGGCATCAGCACCCGACCACATTGCTGTCCAGGACACCAGGGATGGCCTCACCATGACCAGATATACTTCAGGATGCTGTACACTCTACGTACACCCTGGCTGCCACATGAGGCACCAGGTTGGTGCCACCCCACACCAACACCATAAAGCATCCCTACATTGTCCAAGCCATTTCTTTCACACTCATCATCATTGCGGGGGGTACTGTGATGTCTCACCATTCACTGCAACACCCTAAGCCACTTCCAAAGGTGCGCACAAATCTGTCCAAGAATGCAAAATGTTGAAAATAAAGGTTTCAATGTTTGACAGCACATTAACAGAAACTTTATATGAATATTGGATAAAACACTCAAGTGGCTACCCTTGTGTGTTGTTAGTTGGTATGATTACACTAGGATGAGGGTGAGTCGGAGGGGTGGCTAGTGAGATGGGGAAGTGATAATGTAGATAGAGATAGAGGGATGGATGGATGTGCAAGGCAATTTGGTGTGAGTAAGGATGTGGGGGAGTACGGTAGGCAAGGCAGAGTGATGGCAATGTGATGAGAGGGCACAGGAGGATAAAGATATGTGTGACTTTGTACTAATGTTTCATGATTTAATGACATAACTGAAAGGTTTGCGCCACTGCACCCAGGTCCTCCTGATGACTTCTCTGCATGTGTCCTCCTCGCAATGTGCAACCAGGCTGTGTTGATCTCCTGGGGCAGTCTCTTCCGCCCTTGGGAAGGGAAGAGGACCTCCCTGCATGCTGTGACTCCCTCCATGTATAAGGAGGGAGTGATGGGAGAGCCTGGGTGTAGCCCTGCACCTTTGTGCAGTGATTGTGGGTATTTGCATCATCTCAATGCTGTAGAACACTGATAGCACAACTGTCAAAAGAAAGTTGGCCATGGTCCCTTTAAGGAAATCGGCTGATGATGCATCATGAATGATGTCACGAGGCCCGCTTCCTCTAATTGGACCATAAAACGCACTGGGCGAGCTTAATAAGCCCTATTAACATAAGTTAATTTCATGAATGATGTCACGAAGGCCGCTTCCTCTAATTAGACCTTAAAACGCACTGGGCAGGCTTAACAAGCCCTATTAACGTAAGTTAATTTCAGGCAGCGGGATGGAGCCAGCAGCAGGAACGCGACCCGACACCGGCCGCACCGGACCCGCCAAGGTGAGCAAAATCCCAGCTAATGATGGGACCTCAAATTTGTCCTTTCAGATATTTATCCAAATGATCCCGATCAAGAATCTCGATCTTTTGTATTTCTTTGCTACAGTGAAGTAGAAAGTCAGAACTTACTTCCTCCAAATCAGGAGCAACAAGTCACATAATTTGTTCGGCTTTATTTTGAAAATTGAAACAAGTACCAATAATATTCTCTCAAGCAAGGGTTAAAAAGAAGTGGCGATGTGAAAACAAATTTGGAAACTATTGGTTTGTTAATTGGGTTAATATGCTAAATTTTCAAGCGAGGTCCTGTGTTTTGCAGGTGTTAATTGGATGAAATTATTCATTCGTCCTAGTCATGCAATTCAGAATCAGGAACCGTTTATAATACATTTGAACATCATCATTGTGCAAATGTGGTTTTGTTCTGGTTGCGCATTAAAACTATCCAATTCATATTCATAAAAGTGGCCTGGAACAGTCAAAAAACTCTGAAATGTTATTCCATCATTACTGTTTAGTAATGTTGTTAACATCTTGGCTGCTTTCCTTCTTCAAAGAAATGAAGTGGATAAAGGCCGAGTCTACCAGCAGTCGTGTGGGTTCCGACTGGATTCTGAAGGACGTTCAGACAAAGGAACTTCAAAAGTATGTGGCATGCACATTTCAACGGAAATTCCCAGATTGAGCAATATGGCTCAAAGCAACATTAATGGCCTGGAATTTGCGGTCAGGATGACAGCGAACTTGTAGCGTTCGTCATCATTCCGCCTTTGAAACTGACCGCAACTTCGGGGTTTGGCACAGGTGCATGCGGAACTCCCGAGGTTGCGGTCTGTGCAGTGTGAAATTTGTCCATTTTAATAAAAAATTAAACATGCGAAATTGGCCTCTTGTGTGCCTGCTATTAGCACCTGGGCACGGCAATAAAAGCACCCCCCGCGGAATTGGGCGGGGGTCGTGCGGAGGCGCTATGAGGTAATGCCTCGCTACTGTTGGAAACACCCCACTGGCTGCGAGTGGCGCTGATGACATCATCGCCGTGCGCAGCGCCCCGTTGGCTCCCCGGAAGTGAATCGGCTACGCACTCTCACTTACCGCATGGTTGTGACAACGACACCTTCAGTTGTCGAGCTAGAGTTGGGAGTGGGCTGGAGCAGCGCTATTTAAAGGTGTCATCTTGAAAACAATATTTTGTCACCCATTAGCCTTTGCAGCTTGCTGACACATAGGCAGTGGCTGGTGGACAGATCACAGCAATTTTGACTTCAAGGACTGTTCTGCCTCCTAACTATTCCAATTTAACTTTCGCAGCAGATTTCAAATCACAACATTTATCTCGTTTCATGGGGGCTGCGTTGCCACTCGACCTCCTGCTCGGACATCACCATCGGAGGCTTCTTAGGCGGAGACAAAGGCGGAGACAAATGCAGGGAGAAAGGTATAGAGTGTGATGTATGCAGGCACCTTTAGTAATGACTCCACAAGGCAGAGCTTGCAGTCCTTTATTAGCAGCTCCTGAGTGCCAACAACAAGCTGTGTGTTCCTTTTTATACTGGGTTACCTGCCGTGTGCAGGCAACCCCTGGGTCTCCAGCAACAGCACCCTCTAGTGTACCGGTAAGGTGTGTACAGTACAAGGGTACATTCAATGTTGCACACAGTGTTACAGACATCACACAGTAAGCAGGCATGCCTACACAACAATACTCTCCCTTGAGCATTTTTCATATCCTTGTTGTCATGACCAGGGGAGGTGATCAGTGGTGGGCTATGGGAGGTTGTGGTGAGGGTTGTGTGGTTGCCAGGTGTGACCCCTGTGCTTGAGGCTGGCCTCGTATGTTTCCCCTCCCTCACAAACAACCCAAGTGGGTGTCACTGTTGTGGGATCCCTCAGGGAGGTAGTCACGACAGCAGTGGGTGGTGTGCATACACTGTGATGTGGGTAGTTGTGGGGTGGTGGGCAGGGCCACAAGACTGGGTGGGCTCCTTGTCCACCAATGGGGATGAGGGTTAGGTCATCCCAGGGTTTGCCAGGGAAGCTGGAGGGTATTGGCCTCATGCTTCTGGTGTTGGCCCTGGTGGCCAGGGGCTGTAGGGCTGGTCTGGTGCAGGTTGCCATTGGTGGTGGCTGGACTGCCCATTAACCACTGCCCCTGTAGTGGGTCTGCTCCCACTGCCTGTGTGTGTGTCCTGCAAGGGGCATCACATTCGTTCCAAAGGTCCAGGCT
Source organism: Pristiophorus japonicus (assembly GCF_044704955.1). NCBI lineage: Eukaryota > Metazoa > Chordata > Chondrichthyes > Pristiophoridae > Pristiophorus > Pristiophorus japonicus. Next base: position 194,401,549 of record NC_091984.1, on the reverse strand, counting down.
ATATGGTCAGGTAGCCTGCTGGACCTGGGGGTCTCCCACAGGGGGATTCCATTGGCATTAGCATGGTCCCTATGTCCTTTGGCAGTGTCCTACCGGTATACATGACACCTTGACTCTGATCACACATAGTCGAGCCTGCATTATACATTCTCGCATTTGCATCACTTTTGGGTGTCCTGGTTTCAACAGACATGGTTACATTAGGCATTTCACAATCTCTATCATTATTGTTAAGCATAATAAACTTGTTCTTAACCTTACTGACACCTGCATTCATCTCATTAGTCACATTAGTTAAACCAGCATCACAATTCATGGTTACATTGCATACATTTTTATACTTGCACCCTTTAATTGCATCTTTAGCTTTAAAGTCTGTGTATTCAAATAGTTGGAACTTCCCCTTTAAATTTTTTTGGTTCCTGGTCTCCTTTAAGGGAGCTTTCAAAAACGATTGGCTGCTTGATGTCACATGATGCTCCTCCATGTTGACTCGCATTTTGAAAACAGGTCTGCTGCACACCAAGCAGCAGCCATTTTGTGGTGCTCCTTTCTTCCACGTTCTTGTGGTGCTGCAGCCACTTTGTGGTCTTGTTGCAGGCAGGCTGTGGTGGTCTTTTCTTCCACATGCTTATGGTGCTGCAGTCATTCTGTGGTCTTGCTGCAGGCAGGCTGTGGTGGTCTTTTCTTCCACAGCACCACTTCGCCTGATGTGGACCCGGTTCATCCAATTCCTGCCCAGCAGCGTGGGACCGTCGCCGGCTACAATCCACAGGGGGAGTTTGTGCAACAAACCTGGGAGACCTGGACGTCTACGCTGCCAATGATTTGAATTTTACTGTTGGTACAGGTGAGCAGCTTTGCCTGGACAGGAGACAGTTTTGGTCGAGTGGCAGGACTCCTCCAAATTTTTTCAAAGGTCTTTTGGCTCATCAAAGACTGGCTCAGCCCTGTGTCAATCTCCATGGAGACTGGGACCCCGTCAATGTCCAATTCCATCATCCACGAAGAACTTCTGGTGGAGCAGGTAAAGATTCCATACTCCTCTCCCAGAGTTAGAGCAGCTACATCTTCATCTGTGTCGGAGCCCCGGTGATTAGCCAACTCATCAGAGACACAGTGAGTACAGCCTTTTCTGCACATTTTCTGAAGGTGCCTTTTGTCTTTGCAGCCTTTGCATGCATAGTCTTTGTAGCGGCACTGGTGGGCCCTGTGGTTTCCTCCACAGCGCCAGCACGGGGCTATCCGGTTTGCCCCATGTGGCGGACTCAGGGTTGCGGGACTCGGGGCAGCATTTCTACCTTTAGAAGTGCCCATGCGGTGCACTGTGCTCGCCGGTTTAGAGTCCTGGGTTAGTATTTGCCTGGAGTCACTGGCCGAAACCATGTAGGCCTGGCTCACTTGAATTGCTTTCTGCAGGGTGACCGTAATGTCAGCCGAGAGCAATTTATGTAGAAGGCCTTCGTGGCCGATTCCGATGACAAATATGTCCCTTAGTGCTTCATTAAGGTGGTCGTCAAACTCACACGGTGCAGCTAGTCTTCTTAAGTGTGCATCATACTTGGCAATTTCTTGACCCTCAGGTCGCCGGTAAGTGTAGAACCAGTGCCTGGCTTTGAGGATGCTTTCTTTCGGTTTTAGTTGTTCCTGTATGATTGTTACAAGTTCCTCATAGCTCTTGGTGGTTGTCTTCTCCGGGGCTAGTAAGTCCCTGACGAGACCGTAGATGGTGGGCCCACAACTGCTAAGCAGGATGGCTCTGCATTTGTTCGGTAGTGTAGCTGGTGTGTCCCCGTCCAGGTCGTTGGCTATGAAGAAGTGTTCCAATCTTTCCACAAAAGTGTCCCAATCCTCCCCCTCTGCAAATTGCTGAAATTTGCTGAGGTTAGACATGTTGAGCGTGTAGTTCGTGATCCCGTATTTCCATTGCCAGTTGTGGTGTATGCAGGCACCTTTAGTAATGACTCCACGAGGCAGAGTATGGTGCTTAACTCTGCAGGCTTGCAGGCTTGCAGTCCTTTATCAGCAGCTCCTGAGTGACGACAACAAGCTGTGTGTTCCTTTTTATACTGGGTTACCTGCCGTGTGCAGGCAACCCTTAGGTCTCCAGCAACAGCACCCTCTAGTGTACCAGTAAGGTGTGTACAGTACAATGTGGCACAACAGTGTTACAGACATCACACAGTAAACAGGCATGCATACACAACATAGAGAAAGGCAGGGAGAAGGACATGGGGCAAGACAGGGAGCGAACTGAACATAAGAACATAAGAATTAGGAACAAGAGTAGGCCATCTAGCCCCTCGAGCCTGCTCCGCCATTCAACAAGATCATGGCTGATCTGGCCGTGGACTCAGCTCCACTTACCCGCCCGCTCCCCGTAACCCTTAATTCCCTTATTGGTTAAAAATCTATCTATCTGTGACTTGAATACATTCAATGAGCTCGACTCAACTGCTTCCTTGGGCAGAGAATTCCACAGATTCACAACCCTCTGGGAGAAGAAATTCCTTCTCAACTCGGTTTTAAATTGGCTCCCCCGTATTTTGAGGCTGTGCCCCCTAGTTCTAGTCTCCCCGACCAGTGGAAACAACCTCTCCGCCTCTATCTTGTCTATCCCTTTCATTATTTTAAATGTTTCTATAAGATCACCCCTCATCCTTCTGAACTCCAACGAGTAAAGACCCAGTCTACTCAATCTATCATCATAAGGTAACCCCCTCATCTCCGGAATCAGCCTAGTGAGTCGTCTCTGTACCCCCTCCAAAGCTAGTATATCCTTCCTTAAGTAAGATGACCAAAACTGCACGCAGTACTCCAGGTGTGGCCTCACCAATACCCTATACAGTTGCAGCAGGACTTCCCTGCTTTTGTATTCCATCCCTCTCGCAATGAAGGCCAACATTCCATTTGCCTTTCTGATTATCTGCTGCACCTGTAAACTAACTTTTTGGGATTCATGCTCAAGGACCCCCAGGTCCCTCTGCACCTCAGCATGTTGTAATTTCTCCCCATTCAAATAATATTCCCTTTTACTGTTTTTTTTCCCCAAGGTGGATGACCTCACACTTTCCGACATTGTATTCCATCTGCCAAACCTTAGACCATTTGCTTAACCTATCCAAATCTCTTTGCAGCCTCTCTGTGTCCTCTACACAACCCGCTTTCCCACTAATCTTTGTGTCATCTGCAAATTTTGTCACACTACACTCTGTCCCCTCTTCCAGATCACCTTTGTATATTGTAAACAGTTGTGGTCCCAGCTCCGATCCCTGTGGCACACCACTAACCACCGATTTCCAACCTGAAAAGGACCCATTTATCCCGACTCTCTGCTTTCTGTTAGCCAGCCAATTCTCTATCCATGCTAATACATTTCCTCTGACTCCGCATACCTCTATCTTCTGCAGTAACCTTTTGTGTAGCACCTTATCGAATGCCTTTTGGAAATCACCACATCCATCGGTACACCTCTATCCACCATGCTCGTTATATCCTCAAAGAATTACAGTAAATTAGTTAAGCATGATTTCCCCTTCATGAATCCATGTTGCGTCTGCTTGATTGCACTATATCTATCTAGATGTCCCGCTATGTCTTCCTTAATGATAGTTTCAAGCATTTTCCCTACTACAGATGTTAAACTAACCGGCCTATAATTACCTGCCTTTTGTCTGCCCCTTTTTTTACTGGGAGAGGGACGGGGAGAGAGAGACGGGGAGAGAGATGGGGAGAAGGACAGGGAGAGAGAGTGACACAGGGATAGGGAGAGGGACAGGGAGCGGGGGACAGGGAGAGGGAGGGGGAGAGGGAGGAGGACAGGGAGAGGGAGAGGGACACAGGGAGAGGGACACAGGGAGAGGGAGAGGGACACAGGGAGAGGGAGAGGGACACAGGGAGAGGGAGAGGGACAGGGAGATGGATAGAGAGAGGGACAGGGAGAGGCACAGGAAGAAAGACAGCAAAATGTGGCTGATGGGAGAAGCCCAACAGGGCTGGCAACAGGAGGCCTTACCCTCCCAGGGTGTTCCGTCAGCTGTTCTCCTACATTAATTTCACTGAGGAGCAGTGTGTTCGAAGGCTGTGCTTCAGCAAGAACGTGGTCACAGAGCTCTGCCATCTGCTACAACCAGACCTCGAGCCTCAGACCAGGCTCTCTCAGTGGCAGTCAAGGTCACCATCGCGCTCAATTTCTACGCAAATTGACTCTTCCAGGGAGCGACAGGAGTCATCTCCAACATCTCCCAGTTTTGTATCCAGTGCTCCAAACGCGAGGTCACAGATGATCTATGCAGAAGGAGGAGGGAATACATCTCCTTCCCCATGAGCGGAGAGAAGCAGCACGAGCAGCATGTGGCTTTGACAGGATAGCGGGCTTCCCCATGGTGCAGGGTACCATTGGCTGCACCCACACCGCTTTACTGGCACTGCTTTATAATCCGAAGGTTTTCCATAACTGCAAAAGCTTCCACTCACTGAATGTGTCATTGGAGTTTGACCACATTCTCCGAATCCTCACCGTCAACACCCGCTATCCTGGCAGCAGCCACCATGCCTTCATCCTGCACTAGACCAGTGTGCCAGCTCTGTTCCAGCCACCACATCAAGCTCGCTGCTCGGAGACAAGGGCTATCCGCTCTCCCCTCCGCAAACCCAACACTCCTGCCCATCGCTCATGTAATGACAGTCACACCGCCACCAGGAACATCATTGAGCAGACCACTGGAGTGCTGAAGCAATGCTTCTGCTACCTTGACCGCTCGGGAGTAGTCCTCCAGTACTCGCCTGAGCAGGTGACCCTATTTGTCATCATCTGCTGCATGCTGCACAAACTCGCCATCATGAGGGCGCTGACATTGCCACCAGGCATAGCTGCACCATCGGAGGAGGAGGAAGAGGAGGAGGAGGAAGAGCAAGAGGAACATGAGGAGGAGGAAGAGGAGCATGAGGAGAAGGAGGAGGAGGAAGAGGCAGAGGAGCAACGTAAAAGCAGTCTGAGATTCTATGCCAGCACTCACTGACTGCATGACAGCACCGAGATGTTGCGTGGCATCAACCTGACACTGCATGAGAGCAGTCTGAGCTTCAATGCCACCATCCATTGTCTGAATTACAGCACGCAGCTGCAATGGAAGCTGCCATATCGCACAAGAAACGTGTCATGAGGTCTGGATCCACAGGTCTCGCTAGGAGTCCATCAGTATCTGCAGACTGGCAATGATGAGCTCCATGGTACGCACAGAGCTCTGTGCAATGCTGGAGGCGGACTCCTCCACGCTCTGTACCACTGCCGACAGGCTCTTGGGCACCCTTGCTATTGCCCCTATGATGTCAGAGTGCATGGCCATCACCCTTTGTGTGAATGCCTCCTCAACAAGGTCCTCATCTGCGTCTTGTGGAGCAGAACTAGCGCACAAACTCACCCTGCGAGGAGATGGCACCCAAGGTTCCCTTTCCCCTTGGACTTGCTGCAGCCTGCTAGGCCCTGATGCATCACCCAGTGCCGACCCCTCTACTAGCCTAACCTCTAAGGAATGCATAGTGCCAGCCTCTGAGCTGGTGCCTGTGGGTGAGAGAAGCAATGATGCAGTGCTCAGCTCCACCTCCTGCTCTTCCTCTCCTTCGAGAATGTCTTGCGGGGGGGGTGGGGTGGGGAGGGGGGGGAGGGTGCATGATGGACAGCTTCTACCTGGTTATCTGAAAGCATAAATGGTTCAAGACTCACATTAAGATGAGGGCAGTGGGTAGGAATGGAGCAAGGAATGCAGACAGTATCAGAAGCTGGAAAGTGATAAAGGTGTGGAGGGGGAAGTGGTATGAGAGAAGGAGAGGGGATAAAGATATTGTTGTTGCCCCAGCGGGGCTTCCGCTGGGCTTGGCGCTCACCACCTATGGGTCGATGAGCCCCAGCACTCGCTCCTCAAGGTCAGAGAGGGGTCGCAGTTCAGGTTCCCCTCCTCCAGTCCTCTGCTGCTCCCATCTGTTATGTGGCATCTTGGCCTGCAAAAGAAAGGAACTCGTGTGAGTAAGGGTTCAGCTATGTATGTGGAAGATATGCCTGCAATGGTTGAATAGCTGTGAATGTAGGCAAGGTGTGAGATGAGGATGTGAGTGTGAGTATCTGCAGATGCCTGGTGGTTGAGTGGTGGTTTGCACAATGTGCGCAGACAGAGGTTGAGAGGCTGGTGTGGAGGAGATGTGGAAGCTTGTATTTTTCACCACCCGACATAGGTCGTTGAATTTCTTGCGATACTGGTTGTGGCTTCTCTGCACCACAGACCTGGCCGACACCTCCCGGGCAAGCTCTTGCCACATGGCACAGAAAACCTGCGGTGATGACCTCCTTCCCAATGCAGGGAACAGGGACTCGCTCCTGGTCTCGAGTGCCCCCGCCAGAGCCACATCGTTGAATCGTGTAGCCCCCTCCCTACAAAGGGAGATTACCAGCAGCCATTTCACAAGTTTTCTCAGCTCTGCTACTATTCAGAGATGAGTGACTGAAGTCCAGTAATGCTGAAAATGAATAGTAGCAGATTCAAATGACCTCTCCTTTAAGAGCCAGATTGAGTTGGAGTCCAGGATTGAAGGCTGACTGCCGAATGGAACTCAGCTGAAATTGGCCTGGAATAGCATCCCTGCAGGGCCCAGCTGAGGACATTAGCATCTCATTTACCACTCCCCTTCACTCCGGGGCAAAAATGGCCAATTTCACACAATTTGGCAAGGCATCTCGCCGAGCACTAAATTTTTTTTAAGTCAAAAATTACCGCCTCAAACGGGGCGCGAATGAATTTTGCCTCTAAAAATCTTAAGAAACTTTTACAAAAATGTTTTATTCTCTTTCTAAAGTTCGTTCATCTTTATTTCAGGTTTGCCTTTTCCTCATGTGAGAGCCCCAATCTTTGTTTTGCTCTCTCTAACATATTTTAAAAGTTAGGGCTAGAAATTCATTATAGACAAGGAATGGACGGTGTCAGTAGAAAAGTTGGAGAATTAGAACCAGGATGATTAGATCGCTAATGGATATGGAGGATGGAGGATGGAGGATGGATGATGGAGGATGGATGATGGAGGATGGATGATGGATGATGGATGATGGATGATGCATGATGGATGATGGATGATGGATGATGGAGGAGGAGGAGGAGGAGGAGAGAAGGAAGAAGAAGGAAGAAGAAGAAGGTAGCACTGTGGTCCCCAGGATCCACACACAGTGCAGGTAGAAATTTAACCACCTCACTCGGGTGGTCAGGGTGAGTGAATGCTTCAACCAATGTTACATACCACTATCTGTACCACAGTCTTCTCACACTGCCCAAAGCACCACACCTCCACTAACAATCAGTACCTACCAACACTCACACCCACATTTCACGCCTTTCACATAATGACAGCTATTCACCTATGGTAGGCACATTACCCAAACACATTGCTCCACACACACTCACACACTTTCCTTTCTCTTGCAGGGCAAGGTGTCTCACAATAGGAGGGAGCAGCAGCACACAGGCAGAGGACAAGCTGACACTCAACCACTGTCTGTGCTGGAGAATCAAGGGCCGCAGATTATTGGGTAGGTATGTTCATCCCTACTCCTTCTTCTCACATCCCACTTCTCCCTCACCCCACAAATGTTTCACACTTCCCAGCTAATCATGCTGTATACATGCATTTCTATCTTCCTGCCACCCCTGCCTCCCCCCGCCCGCTCCCCATCACCTTAACCCAACTCTTGTGCCTTTATGCTTTCAGATAATCAGCAAGCCCCTGAGCAACTTGTCCTTGCGGGCACCATAGAGAGCAAGGCGGAAGAAGAGGAGGAGGAAGAACACTGCGTCGCTGGAAGTCTCGCCCGCAGGCACCAGCTCAGATATTAGCACTACACGGTCTTTAAAAGCTAGTATAGTAGCGGGATCGGTACAGGATGAGGCACTGGGGATGAGTGGGCTGCAGCAAGGCCAGTGGGAAACAATGGCTCGGGGGTCAGATCCCTGGAGGGCAAGTTCACACACGAATTATGCTGCACAGGACTCAGATGAGGACCTCAATAGGGACATGTTTAGAAGAAGGGTGAAGGGCTAATGCACACAGAGATGATAGGTGCAATGGCAAGGATGCCCAAGAGCCTTTCGGCAATGGTAAGGAGTGTGGAGGTGTCCACCTCCAACATTGCACAAGGCTCTGTGCGCACCATGGAGCCCATTATTTCCAGTCTGCAAACGATGGTAGATTTCCAGAGAGATCGTGGTGACTCAGACCTGTTGCTACATGTCATAGGCGATCTGGCAGCTTCCACTGCTGCACAGGCAGAGGCAATGCAACATGTTAATGCTGTAATGCAGCCTATGCTTGGTGGCATCCAATCTCAGACTGCTCTCATGCAATCTCAGCTTGATGCCATGCAAGATCTGACTGCTGCCATCATGGCTGGGTGTACCATTGTCAACCGGGGCTTTCACAGTTTCACAGCAGGCCAGCAATCTGTGCTCCAACAGATTGCTAGGGATGCTACGGGGCTGGCCCGGGGGAGTGGCAGTCGGTCAGTGGAGCAGGAATGTGCTGTCCTCTCTCAGGATGAAAGCATTCATGCTCCCACTATTGCCACTCTGCCATCGCCCATGTCGCTGCCTGTCATCCAGCCAGCTCAGACTGCTGCTGCCAATGCTGAGGTGGTGTAGTCTACAGCCGGGCCTTCTAGATCCAGAACTGGTCAAGGGCATCCTGCAAGGCCATCTGAAGCCTCCCGCACGGACACACAGCAGCCTTCCACCCGCCCTGCTGCAGCCACTGGAAAAGGCACAGTAACGACAGGCACTAAGGGATTGAACAACAGCGAATAGTTAAAAATTTGATACCAACATGTGTTCACTGATTTTTGATAAATTTATTAATTCACTTACCATTCTTTTGTGGTGTCTGTCATTTCAGCTTTGCGGTGTGATACGGCCTGCATGAGGGATGGAAATATGGGGATGCGGTGAGCAAAGACAATGTGGGCTTCCAGTCATCCTGGAAGTGAGACTGGAGGTCTATTTGGAGGAGGTGGCAGAGTTCTGTGACTAACTCCTTGGTGAAGCAGAGCTGTCTAATACACTGCTCCTCGCTTCATTGCAGGTAGGAGGAGTACTGTCTGAATAACCTCGGAGGGTAAGGACTCCTGGTGGGAGCCCTGATGTCTCAACACATCTCGCTGCGTACATGTTCCCGTCATTCTCACTGCCTACGCTCCCTTCGCTGTAGATCCTGGAGGGCGAGGTGGCATGCTAGTGCAGCCCCCATTCATGTTACCAAGTGCAGCAGTTTGATTCTTTGAACAATAAATGTAGCTGCTTTTTAGTTGCCACAAGACTCCTGATACAAAATAACCTTTAAATCACTGAGTGAAACTGTTGCAGTAGGTGAAACTGACAAAAAAACACTGAAACTGCACTAACCTGACAGCTGTAAATGATTACTGATGATCCCTTTGAATAACGTCCCTGGAACCAGCTTCCTGGTGCTTCACGCCAGCTCTCCCAGTCAGTGTTTACTCCAGGCACTAAAATCAATTCAGCAGATCGGGCGGTCAGTGAGCGTTGCACATTCACGGACATCACGATCCACCTGGCGTTGACGCCCCCGGTGATACCTCCCACCGGCAGCACTACGTGTGGGACGGGATTTGGTGTACGGTGCTGGATCTGCCTTGCACCAGCGATAAAAACATAAGATATAGGAGCAGCAGTAGGCATTTGGCCCCTCACGCCTGTTCTGCCATTCAATAAGATCATGATTGATCTGATCCTGGCCTCAACTCTTTGCATCCTCCTCTCAACTTGCTTTCCCACCTATCTTTTTATCATCAGCAAATTTGGCTATATTACACGCGGGCCCTTCACCCAAGTCATTAATATAAATTGTAAATAGTTGAGGCCCCAGCACTAATCCCTGTGGCATCCCACTAGTTACAGTTTGCTAACCTATAAATGCCCCATTTATCCCGACTCTCTGTTTTCTGTTAGTTAGCCACTCTTCTATCCACACTAATATATTACCCCCAACCCTGTGAGCTCTTATCTTGTGCGTAACCTTTTATCTGGCATCTTATCGAATGCTTTCTGGAAATACAACGACACAACATCTGCTGGTTCCCCTTTATCCATCCTGTTCGTTACATCCGCAAAGAACTCCAGCAGATTTGTCAAACATGATTTCCCTTTCATAAAACCATGCTGACTCTGCTTGACTGCATTAAGATTTTCTTAATGTCCTGCTACTCCTTCCATAATGATGGACTCCAGCATTTTCCCAATGGTAGATGTTACGCTCAAAGGTCTATAGTTTCCTGCTTTCTGTCTCCCTCCTTTTTTTAATAGAGGTGTTACATTTGTGGTTTTCCAGTCCGCTGGGACCTTTCCAGAATCCAGGGAATTTTGGTAGATTACAACCAGTGCATCCACTATCTCTGCAGCCACTTCTTTTAAGACCCTAGGATGCATGCCATCAGGTCGAGGGGACTTGTTCACCTTTAGTCCCATTAGTTTGCCTAGTATTTTTTCTCTAGTGGTAGTGATTGTTTTAAGTCTCCACCCCCCCCCCCCCCCCCCACCCACCCACCACCACCCCCCGCCCCTTGATTATCAATTATTGGGATGCTTTTAGTGTCTTCTACTGTGAAGACCAATAATATTTGTTCAAAGTCTCTTCCCTATTTCGCATTATTCATTCCCCAATCTCATCCTCTAAGGGACCAACGTTTACTTTAGCTACTCGCTTCCTTTTTATATACCTGTAGACGCTCTTACTGTCTATTTTTATATTTCTTGCTAGTTTACTCTCATAAGATATCTTGTCTCTCTTTATCATTTGTTTAGTTGTCCTTTGCTACAAAATTTCCCAATCCTCTGGCCTTTCACTGTTCTTCGCAACATTGTATGCCTTTGTTTTCAATTTGATACCATCCTTTACTTCCTTAGTTAGCCAGGGATGGTTCATCCTTCTCAGAGTCTTTCTTTCTCACTGGAATATATCTTTGCTGAGAGTTACGAAATATCTCCTTAAATGTTTGCCACTGCTTTTCTACAGTCTTACCCTTTAATATATTTTCCCAGTCCACTTTAACCAACTCTGCCTTCATACCTTTGTAATTATCTTTATTTAAGTTCAGGACACTAGTTTAAGACATAGCTTTCTCACCCTCAAAGTGAATTTGAAATTCTACCATGTTATGATCTCTCTTCTCAAGAGAATCCTTCATTTCAAGATCATTAATTAATCCAGACTTGTTACACATTATCAGATCTAAAATAGTCTGCTCCCTGGTTGGTTCCACAACGTATTGTTCCAAGAAACCATCCTGCATACACGCTATGAACTCTTTCTCAAGGCTACCTTTGCCAATTTGATTTGTCCAATCAATATGAGATTAAAATCACCCATGATTATTGCCGTACCTTTCTTACAAGCCTCCATTATTTCTTGATTTATACTCTATCCTACAGTGTGACTGCTGTGGGGGGCCTGTAGACCACTCCCACCAGTGACTTCCTTCCCTTATTACTTCTTATCTCCACCCAAACTGATCCTACATCTTGACCTTCTGAGCCAATATCATTTCTCACGACTGCACTGTTCTCATCTCTTAGTAACAGAGCTACCCCACCTCCTTTTCCTTTCTGCCTATCCTTACAAAATGGCAAATATCCCTGAATATTCAGCTCCCATCCTTGGTAACCTTGCAAACAAATCTCTGTAATGGTGGTCAGATCATACCCATTTATTTCTATTTGTGCCGTCAACTCATCTATCTCGTCTAGCGCCCGATTAGCGCCATATCTGCTGGTGCTAATGGAAGACGCTAAGGGGATGAATTTTTCTCCCGTTGAATTTTAAAAGCTTCCTTGTTTGCTGTCTTTGAGAATTCTGCATTTTGATTGGCTGCTTAGACAACTTGTTCACATCATAGCAGTTCAAACAAGGGGATCCCCACTAACCTCCATTGATTTGAATTGAAGGTTGGAAAACCCGAAGTTCTCGACACAGATCACGAGATCCTTGTGCGAAGCATACTTCGGGGCCAGCGGCAAACACCCATGCTTCGCTGCTGACCACAAATTCCAGGCCAATTTTGCCAACAGGCACAAGGCTGGATGGTTCTGATTCACGGTGAGGTTCGCAGGACATTGTTTTTTTTCCAAGTGTAAGTTCTAACTTCTGGAGAAGGGCTAATGAACTAGATGTTATAAATCCCTAATTGCCTCGATCTTTACTTTAGTCTTAAGCTGCATTTTTTTATTTGCTGTTTAAGCCTGTTGAACTCTGTTCTGTGTATAATATTTCCACTTATCTGAAGAGACTGAAGACGGAAAATTTGGTCCCTTAGCGCCTCCATTTAGCATCTGGCAAGGGCACTAACAGGGCGCTAAGGCAGTAACGCCGCGACGAGGTGAATCCAGTAATGCATGCCAAATCCAGCCCCTCTGTAGCGCCACTGCTACAAATTAGCGTCGGGGTCTTCAGCCAAGGCAGATCGTGATGTCAGTGAGTGTGCAACGCTCACTGGATGCCTGATCTGCAAAATTAATTGTCGCCCCCTGTCTTGTAGCTACTAAAAATTTGTGCCGTTTTTATTCTGACAACATATCAAAGTGCTACACTAGAAGGAGGTTCTGCAGCATCAATGAACATCCCCTTTAAGAACTGGAAAGGGCCTATGGCAATGATGATGTGTGATTAGACTGTACCTGATATTGCTTAGCGTTTTGAGTGTAACGCTACCGAGCTAGACCATTAGCATTTCATTTAGCACTCCAATCCTTTATTTGAGCTATGAAACTTAGTGCGTGAAATTGGGTGCTTTTGCACCTCCCGTTAGTGCCCCCTTTTGGGGTGCAGCACTGACATCGACTCCCGCCATATTCGGTGGGAATTTTGAGGCCGCCATGGCGTTGCGTCCCGAACTCCATCGTCCGGAGATTGTGACATCAGTGCCATCTGCATCACCCTGGGAGCGCCCTGGACCCAAAATTGCCTTCCGCCCCTTGCAGCAGCGGTGGGCGAAAACACCAGCAGCTGTGGGAAGTGTGCATCAGGCGGCCGGCCACTTTGGGGCGAAACTTAAAGGCGAGGTGGCTGAGGTAAGTAAAAAACAAACTTCCCTTTTTTTCTTTCAGCCTTTTTTCGTGGGTACCTGCCCGCGATCAATCAGCCCTGCACTCTGCAGAGCCTGTAACAATGGCTCTTCCCTTTAAGGGAGCAAAGGAGCCTTTCAATGTGGCAGGGCTGCACGGCCTAGTGTGCACAACTACTGAACTCACTGCCCTGCCTGCTGCTGATTGCCCTCCAAGAAGGAAGTGGAGTGTCTGATTTAGTGCTTCGCTTTCTTCTTGGAGCGCAAATGGTGAATTTTTTTAGAAGTTTTAAGCGGTTAGCGCCTGGCACTAACTTTTCAAACTTTTAATAGTTAGCACCCTAAATGGGGCAATAGTGAATTTCTACCCCCTAAATTAGCGTGCAACGAGATTCATTAGTGCCTGGTGCTAATTCTCAAACGTTTCTGAAGTTGCTGCCCATTCCTGGGCTGTAATGAATTTCTCTCCCTGCAGGAATCCTGCATACATTCAAGCACAGCATTCATAATTGAGATGATTATTAATTTCCAGATCTACAGACTCTGCAGTGGCAGAAAGAAAAAAGGTACCAATTTCAGGTTTTTTTTGATGCAGTCTGCTGAATTGTCAGGCTATTGAAAGAACCCAAAACTAACAAAAGCGTGAACTTTAGACCGCTTATAAAAACATCAAAGTGGTTGGCAACAGATAACAATGATGAGGGTATGAATTTTGGGATTTATAATTTTCTAGAAGTGAATACCCTGTGATGTAGCCTGTTATCAATTCCTAAAAATAATGAGGGTATATAATCTTGTAACGTACTTCTTGAAATGATGAGCTGAGATTAGCATGTCTGACTCCAATTTTACTAATTTCCAAAGACTGTTGGCATCACCTTGAGAACTTGCTCCAGATCAGTCTCAAATCTGAAGAACCTGTGAAGGAGCAGCAATAAAAGAGGAGCTATGTAGCTATTTTTGAAAGAAGAACCTCAAAATTCTTTAATGTGCGTTATGAAACTGTTTTGCTCTTCGCTGGCAGGTGGGTTTGTCAATGTATGGACTGAGTGGTCAGCTTTCTAACAATCCAGCTGGAAGAAGTGACTTTTCTCCAATATTTGTTTGGGCATTGACATCATAGAACATTACCGTGGAATTAAGCCATATTTCTGATCTAAGCTATCAGGTGTTTCAAAAGGAGATTCTTTTCGTTAATTACAAGTTTTTAGCTTTGTTCAGAAAGTCAGGTGGGGATGGAGGGCGGAGCCCCAATAAATTAACAGATCCTTATGAACAGTTGGCTTGAGGGAACTTTTTACAGTAGAATGCAATCTTTTCCCTCCTTTGGTTCTCTCCTGTCAATTCTGCCAACAAACATTCTTGGCATAAAGTTAGGATTGAAGTTCCAGCTCAGAGAAGTTTAAGCATTATCACTGAAATCCTAATTAAGGACGCAGTTGGAGATTCAAATGTGACAGATTTTTGAAAATAAAACCAGAGGTTCAAAATATCCAGCTAGATAGAAGATACATCATTAAAGATAAGAAAAGGACCAGTGACATGGGTCGAATTAAATAAAACTGGAATTAAATGTTAATATCAGTAATGACCATGAAATTACCAGATTGTTATAAAAACCCATCTGGTTCATTAACTAATGTCCTTGTAGGGAAAGAAATCGGCTGTCCTTACCTTGTCTGGCCTATATGTGACTCCAGACCCACAGCAATGTGGTTGACTCTTAACTGCCCTCAGAAATGGCCGAACAAGCTGTCATGTATCTTACATTATTATATATAACTGTATCCTAACATGCTATACATGACTGTAATAAGATATGACCTGTAACCACCAGCATACATAGAAACATAGAAACATAGAAAATAGGTGCAGGAGTAGGCCATTCGGCCCTTCTAGCCTGCACCGCCATTCAATGAGTTCATGGCTGAACATTCAACTTCAGTACCCCATTCCTGCTTTCTCGCCATATCCCTTGATCCCCCTAGCAGTAAGGACCTCATCTAACTCCTTTTTGAATATATTTAGTGAATTGGCCTCAACAACTTTCTGTGGTAGAGAATTCCACAGGTTCACCACTCTCTGGGTGAAGAAGTTCCTCCGCATCTCGGTCCTAAATGGCTTACCCCTTATCCTTAGACTGTGACCCCTGGTTCTGGACTTCCCCAACATTGGGAACATTCTTCCTGCATCTAACCTGTCTAACCCCGTCAGAATTTTATATGTTTCTATGAGGTCCCCTCTCATTCTTCTGAACTCCAATGAATACAAGCCCAGTTGATCCAGTCTTTCTTGATAGGTCAGTCCCGCCATCCCGGGAATCAGTCTGGTGAACCTTCGCTGCACTCTCTCAATAGCAAGAATGTCCTTCCTCAGGTTAGGAGACCAAAACTGTACACAATACTCCAGGTGTGGCCTCACCAATGCCCTGTACAACTGTAGCAACACCTCCCTGCCCCTGTACTCAAATCCCCTTGCTATGAAGGCCAACATGCCATTTGCTTTCTTAACCGCCTGCTGCACCTGCATGCCAACCTTCAATGACTGATGTACCATGACACCCAGGTCTCTTTGCACCTCCCCTTTTCCTAATCTGTCACCATTCAGATAATAGTCTGTCTCTCTGTTTTTACCACCAAAGTGGATAACCTCACATTTATCCACATTATACTTCATTATACCTTACCACCAGAGGTCCACATTATACCTTACCACCAGAGGTGCACTTGCAAGAGACAGGTATATAAGCATAGGTCTCAGACAAGTGCAGCATTCCAGAGCTGTGAAATAAAGGTGCAGGTCCAGAGTGACCTTGACTTCACTACATGCCTCGTGTGAATCTGTACTGAGGGGACAAGACTTTACAGTGGCGACGGGTTACGGGATTACAGAATCCACAGAATGGCGAACAACGGATCAGATGAAAAGTACAATGCGGGAGACAATTGGGAGGACTTTATAGAAAGGCTCCAGCAAAGCTTTGTAACCAAAGACTGGTTAGGCGATGATAAGGCAGACAAGAGAAGAGCCCATCTCTTGACCAGCTGTAAACATATGCTTTAATGAAGGATCTGTTGGCAACCAAGAAACCAGCAAGCAAGTCGTTTGAAGAATTGAGCACACTGGTAAGAGACCACCTGAAGCCAGCGAGCAGCCTACACATGGCCAGACGCAGGTTCTATAACTACAGACGCTGTGTGGGCCAGAGCATATCCAACTTCGTGGCGGAACTTCGGAGGTTGGCTAGTTTATGTGAGTTCTCCGATGAACTGAGGAGAGAAATGCTGAGAGACTTTTTCATTGAAGGAATAGGCCACGCAGGCATATTCCGAAAGCTCATAGAGACCAAGAAACTGACCTTAGAGGCAGCTGCACTGGTTGCACAGACATTCTTGGTAGGGGAAGAAGAAACGAGGTTGATTTGCAATGCAGGTACGACAACTAACGAAATATTGGAATAAGAAGTTCACAGCACTAAACAAGCTGCTACCCCCACACACAGACAAAACCGGGAGAACAGACTCTCGACAGCAGGCAGAAGCCATCAAGGGCCACAGGAACGGCTGTTCACACCTCATCAACTCACAATGCGAGCAATCAACTACAAACTGAGAGATGCTCAAGAGAGATCAGCCAGATGCAGCTCATTCGTTGGGAACACTTTGAACAATGGAACAGGTCTGTGCTGGAGGTGTGGGGGTGGGCACTCGTCAAGAGGATGTCGATTTCAGCAGGCTGTTTTCAGAAATTGTGAATATACAGGGCATTTGGCCCGCATGTGCAAAAAAATGGCAGCTCGGCTGGTATATGAAACGGATGGGTCGGAAAGAGGACCAGAAGATGGTGGGGACAGTACCCGGGACACCGATGTACAACGGGTCAACACGATCAATGGCCGCTGCTCCTAAAACAGGACGCCTCCTATAATGATGAGGGTCCTACTCAACGGGATATCTGTCAATATGGAGCTGGATACGGGAGCGAGTCAATCTCTCATGGGTGCTCAACAATTTGAACAACTGTGGCCGCATAAAAGAGACAGACCAAAACTCACAAGGGTCGACACCACACTAAGGACCTATACCAAAGAAATCGTACCAGTCCTCGGCAGTGCCATGCTCTCTGTCACACACAAAGGGACAGTGAACCGACTTCCCCTGTGGATTGTTCCCGGAGACCTCCCAGCATTGCTGGGGAGGAGCTGGCTGGCAAAACTAAACTGGAAATGGGATGATGTCCATGCCATGTCATTAGAGGAACGGACCTCCTGCTCAACAGTTATAAAGCGATTTGAACATCTCTTTCAGCCAGGTGTGGGCACTTTCAAAGGGGCCAAAGTCAAAATCTACATCACACAGGATGCTAGACCGGTCCATCACAAGGCCAGAGCTGTACCCTATGTGATGAGGGAAA
This sequence comes from Pristiophorus japonicus, assembly GCF_044704955.1. Classification (NCBI taxonomy): domain Eukaryota; kingdom Metazoa; phylum Chordata; class Chondrichthyes; family Pristiophoridae; genus Pristiophorus; species Pristiophorus japonicus. The sequence goes on along the minus strand of NC_091984.1, from coordinate 194,384,028 downwards.
AGATTGAACACGAACTAGACAGGCTTCTGCGAGAAAGCATTATATCACCTGTGGAATTTAGCGACTGATAAGTCCCATCGTCCCAGTCATGAAGCCTGATGGATCCGTACGAATCTGTGGGGACTACAAATCTACCATAAACAGAGTCTCCCTACAGGACCAGTACCCGCTGCCCAGAGCGGAGGACTTATTTGTCACATTGGCTGGAGGTAAACTTTTCTCAAAATTAGACCTCACATCTGCGTATATGACGCAAGAATTGACCGAGGAATCCAAGCTACTCACCACCATCAACACACATCGAGGCCTTTTCATGTACAATCGATGCCCATTCGGCATCAGGTCGGCAGCTGCCATATTCCAGCGCAACATGGAGAGTCTGCTCAAGTCCATCCTGGGGACGGTTGTATTTCAAGACGACATACTTATCACGGGCAGGGACACCGACTCCCATCTCCGTAATTTGGAGGAAGCACTAAAGCGGTTGGATCGGGTAGGCCTACGAGTCAAGAAATCCAAGTCCCTGTTTCTCGCACCCGAGGTTGAATTTTTGGGCAGAAGGATTGCCGCTGATGGAATCTGCCCAACAGAGTCCAAAACAGAAGCAATTCGCCTGGCACCCAGGCCCCGGAATGTCTCAGAACTGTGCGCCTTTCTCGGGCTACTCAATTACTTTGGGAACACCCGGGGATCGTTCTCATGAAGGCCATAGCCAGATCCCACGTCTGGTGGCCTGGTATTGACGCGGACTTGGAGCTCTGCGTCCGAAGGTGCACCATTTGTGCCCAACTCAGCAATGCCTCCACTGAGCCCCTGGCCCTGGCCTACCAAACCGTGGTCGCGGGTGCACGTAGACTATGTGGGCCCATTCATGAGCAAAATGTTCCTCGTAGTTGTAGATGCATTTTCAAAGTGGATCGAATGCAGCATTTAAACTCGAGCACAACCTCCACCACTGTGGAGAGCCTCGCAACCATGTTTGCAACGCACGGAATCCCTGACACATTGGTCAGTGACAATGGTCCGTGCTTCACCAGCGCAGAATTCCAAGACTTTATAATTGACCACGGCATAAATCACGTCAAGATGGCACCATTCAAGCCGGCCTCCAATGGCCAGGCGGAGAGAGCAGTGCAAATCATTAAACAAGGCATGCTTAAAATCCAAGGTCCCATGCTGCAGGGTTCCCTGTCGCGACTGCTGCTGGCATACAGATCTCGTCCGCACTCACTGACTGGGATCCCCCCCGCGCAACTGTTGATGAAAAGGACTTTAAAAACAAGGCTCTCATTAATCCTCCCAGACATGCACGAAATCGTTGAGGCAAACGCCGTAAACTGACTGAATACCATGACAGAAATTCGAGGGAGAGATGGAATGAGATAGGGGACAAAGTTTTTGTACTAAACTATGGCAGGGGTCCCAAATGGATTGCAGGGACAGTAACGGTCAAGGAATGAAACAGGCTATTGGTAGTACAAATGGACAATGGCAAAACCTGCCGGAGGCATGTAGACCAAGTAAAAAGTAGATTTACCAACAACACTGCGGAACCAGAGGCAGACTACAATGTGGAACTCGCACCACACCTGGTGGACAGACAGAGGGAGCAACCTGAAGAAAGGGCAGTCTCAACAGACAGCCCAGGCGAGTCAACAACAATCACACCAATCAAAACAGACAGCCCAGGCGAGATACCAGCAACCACACCCAAAGAAAAACAGACACCAAGGCAAACAACTGAACCACAACTCAGACGCTCCACGCGTTGACCATCTGAGAGACTGAACCTATAAAGACAATAAGACCTTGGGGGAGGGTGATGTCATGTATCTTACATTATTACATATAACTGTATCCTAACATGCTACACATGACTATAATAAGATATGACCTGTAACCACCAGCATACCTTACCACCAGGGGTGCAAATGCAAGAGACAGGATTATAAGTTCAGGTCTCAGGCAAGTGCAGCATTCCAGAGCTGTGAAATAAAGGTGCAGGTCCAGAGTGACCTTGACTCCACTACATGCCTCGTGTGAATCTGTACTGAGGGGACAGGACTTTACACAAGTCACTTAGTTGTATAAGGCGGCTCACCACCACCTTCTCAAGGGCAATTAGGGATGGGCAATAACTGCAGGTCTTGCCAGCGATGCCCACATCCGCTAAATGAATTTTAAAAAAAATCCAACACTGTTAATGAAATTGGAGCAAAGAGGAGGAATGAATGAAGTAAAAAAAAAGTAAAAGAAAATGATGGCAGCATGGCGAGAAAATGTCTCAGAAGGAGGCATATTTTAAACATTGAGGAAGTAGAGGAAGAATCAAGATTTCCCAGAGCGCTACAGTTCAACCAGCTGTACGCTAAATGGAAGAAAAGCATCTGATTTGACCACACAAAGAGGCATCTCAAGAGCTTTGTGTAAAATTTTCAAACTACAGTTCAATTGTGTATAATCAAACCCATGTGTCAAAGATCCGATGGGAAGTAGAAGTGGAATGTTATACCACCGCATTAGCATTTGATGTAGGAAATCTTGGAGAAAATCATGCTGGCGAATAAATAATAAAATATCCATTCTTAAGAAAAATGCTATTCCAACTTTGAAGACTCTATGTCATGCATTATGATTTTTAAGCCCCAGATGTTCCAAATAATTCATGCATCTTTGTTGGTTTGAGAAATAGTGCAACATTTCATATGCAGCTTCTACCATTTTTACAAATATTGTTCATCAAACTACTGAATGCTGTCAGTGAATTGGATTGAATGCCTTAACAGCAGATTAGAACATAAAGAGGAAATAATGAGACCTTCATGTACAACCACAGACATTTGTAGCACCGGAGGCCATTTGGCCCACTTTGTCTCTGCTGACAGCCAATGAAGTGCTTTTGAAGTATAGTCACTGTTGTAAAGTAGCCAAATTCAGCAGCCAATTTGCACACAACAAGGACCCACAAAGAGCAAAGAGATAAATGACCAGACAATAGGCTCGAAATTTTGCAGGTTTGCACCCATTTACTGCCGTTTTACTGCAGTTTATGAGCGGAAAAAGTGATTTTTTTTTGGTGGGGGCGCGATAAAGGTGACTCACAAAATTTAGCGCTGGGGCAGAAAATTCGGCAATGGTTATGTGCCGGTGGTAAAAAATACCGCCCGTCCTTTATTTTCACCATTTTTATGGTGTCAATCGGCGTGTAACACCGCACTATCGAGCGGGCCGGAAATTCGCTGATACCGCCATTTTTATCGCCTGCCTAAAAACCCGCTGGGAAAACTCAAGCCTTACCTGCTCGAACCCGCAACACACCTGGCGCTAACGACGCCATCTTAAAAAACGGAGTAGAAGTTCAGTGCATAAAAGGATTTTGAGAGAAGGCTGCGTTTTACACAGTGAGCTTTATGTGAGTTCATTGTTCATTGTTTTAAGGTTATTTGAGGACATTTTGAGGACATTTAAAAGAATGGGGGCTAAAATATCTCTGCCAATATTGCTGGCTGCTTCTTCTATGTAGCACCGAGCTGGAAGAAGGCTTATTCAAGAGCACTTTGAGTGTAATCAAAGAGCTCACAGATGTATGGGGAGGGAGGCCTTACCCCCAACGAGTTTACAGGGAACAGCACTCATACTGAGGCACAGTGCATTCGAAGGCTGCGCTTCCGAAAAGAGGTGGTCACAGAGATAAGCCAGCTCATATAGGCAGACCTACAGCCTATCAGCGGCAACAGGACTGTACTGCTCGTCGAGATGAAGGTGACTGCGGCACTTGACTTCTATGCCTCCGGCTCCTTTCGGGCATCAGCGGGGGAAATATGCTGCATCTCGCAGCTTGCTACACATAGCTGCATTCGCCAGGTGACTACTGCACGGCAAGCACACAGAACGGACTTTATCAAGTTCCCAATGACTAGGGAGGCACAGAATGAGAGGGCTGTGGGTATTGCATGAATTGCTGGCTTCCCCAAGGTTCAGGGTGCCATTGACTGTATGCACATCACCCTGCGAGCATCTTTAGAGGATCCAAAGGTTTATCGAAACCGAAAGAGATTCCACTCACTGAACGTACAGATCATCTGCGACAATACTCAGCGCGTCATGGCAGTCAATGCCCAGTTTCCAGGGAGCATCCATGATGCTTTCATCTTGCGTGAGTGCAGTGGCTTAGACCTAGTTGAGTGTCAGCCACAAGGCCAGAGCTGGATGCTGGGGGACAAAGGTAACGGTCTTGCCACCTGGCTCATGACCCTCCTCCGGAACCTTCAGACACAAGCCGAGCATTGCTATAATGACAGCCATATAGCCACATGCAACATCATCGAAAAGACAATCGGAGTGCTGAAGCAGCGCTTTCAATGCCTGGACCACTCTGGAGGCTCCCTGCAAAATTTCCCTCAGCAAGTCGCTGAGTTCATTGTGGTGTGCTGCATGCTACACAACTTCGCCATCATGAGGGGACAGGAATTGTCACTGGGAACTGCAGGACCACCCGAGGAGAGAGGGGAGGAGGAGGATGATGATGCTGATGATGATGCTGATGGAGGAGGAGGAGGAGCCTATCGATGAACCCATGCCACCACCCACACCACCACAGAGGAGGCCTTGTGGAGCTTTCGCCACTGCAAAAGTCTTACGTCAGCAGCTCATAAATCAACGTTTTGCTTGAACAGTGAAAGGCACGTTTCACCGTTGCCTGCCCCCTCTACATCACCATGGTGACTATTGCCCCTCGTATTCTACAAATGAGACACTGCACAAGAATGGTGAAGGCGAACAAAAGACTTTATAAAACATTGGTAAATTTATGAAACATGTGTACATTGTTGAAACTTTGTAAAGTTTCATTTTGAAACTTAAATACATTTTTTACTTGAACTCAATTTGTAAAACTTTTATAAGATAACCAAAACAGGAAAACTAAGCAAAACAACAATAAAACAACAACAACAACAATCCCTGCACAGAGCTTCTATTTAACTGCAGCCACCTCCCTGCTGCCCCCCACCCCTCCCGCCCCGATCTTAACCACCCCATCTCGCTTCTTGCCCATACCCCTAGCCGGGTTGGGACCAAGACGGTGTGCAGCAAGGCGCGCAGAACCCTGCTGTTGTTGGGGGAGAGACAATGGAGACGCCATTGGACCTCCTGGAGAAGCTCGGGGTATAGAAGGCCCGGCTTCTGCGACGGAAGGCTCTTGCTTGGCCTCACTACTCACAGGGGCTGTTGGTCTGGGTGGTATGACACTGGGGACTGCAGTGCCAACACTCGAGACCATCAATTACCGCTGGGCGTTGACAGCCTCGGTGTTCTCCCGGATTGCAGCAGCAATTTGCAACATGTCCACAGATTGTGTCGCAGATTGTGCGGCAATGTTGCCGGAAATGCAACCCAGGGCCTGGAGGAGCTTTCGACCAAGTTCGACGTTCTCCCTTGACAGTCCCACCATATCTAGGTGTGCGTCTGCCTGTCTTTCAGCAGACTGGCTTTGTCGACTCAACCTTGGCAGAGCCGGCATACAGGGTTCAACCCTGGGGGTGCGTTGCTGCACATAATTTGGACCCGCTGCCTCGGATGGGACAAAGCTTGTGAATGTGGCTTCCTCCGAGGAACTTGTGGTCGCAGCTAAAACAGGCCGTGACTGCATCGCCCCCTCCACCCTCACCACCCCCACTACCCCTCACCACCAGCTCCCCCAGCACCTCCGCCACCCACACCCCCACTCCTTCCCCCCCCGCAACAGCTTCATGATGTTGTTCCTCCTGTGGAAGGTCCCCAGCGCACCCCTCATCTTACTCCTCGACCCACACATGATGGGCTGAGGTAGAGGCTTGCATGGGACGATGTGTCATCACAAAATCCTCATCTGCAAAATAGAAAACAACAGACGAGTGGTTAGCAGCAGGTGGGGGGGGGGGGCGGGGCAGGTTGATATGAGTAATGTCACATAGTGCAGGCTTATTTGAAGGACCACCACTACTGCATTATATGTCATTGAGAGACTGCATCACATTACCCGAACCCGAGTCCACAGACACTATATCACATTGCCCCAACCTAGCCCGGGGATTTTGCAGGACTCACCATCAGTTCCGACCATGAGCTCAGCACCCGCATGAGTAGTTCACCTCCCGGAAGCACCAATGAGACCAGCCACTCGCTCCTCCAGGTCTGTCAATGGCATGGTTTGGGGCGGACCACCGCCTGTGCTTCGCTGCTCGCACCAGTTGTGGGACAACATTTCCTGCAAAAATTACAATAGGAATGCTTACCAGAGTGCCCTTCTGCTCTTGTGGCACACACAGATAGCAATCAAAACACTGATACCATACTGTGTGCATTTAATACAGCCGGCTGTTTAATGGCCCTGGTAGTTGCACGTGGTTCATGAGGAAGACATCGACGTGCAGAAACATTTTTTAAGATGTCAAAAAGCAGTCTTCATAATATGAAACGATCATTCATGGCAAATACGGTGCAACACTAAGCCTACCTCCAGCAACATGCGTCAGATTTACAGTTTAAGTAATCAAAGAGTGCATGAATAAAAATATTACTTACTCTGACGACCATGCAATGGTCATTCCACCTCATCTTGCATTGATGGTGGTCCCTAGGAATGTCATCAACTGAGGAGACCTACTCAGCAACAGTGGTCCAAAATCCCAGAAAAAATAAATCGGCGGAAAAAACAATTTGCGCATGCGCAGAAAGTCTGTTTTTTTTTCCAGATCGCTGAATTCTGCTCCGGCACACAAATTACATCGTGCAAGACCGGATTTTATTGCTACTGCTACCGCCAGTCACCATTTGGCGAATTTTGCAGCCTTCGGCCACAGCGGTATTCCGGCAGTAAAAAAAAATCTAAATCCTCAAATATCGCCCATAGTGCTATTTTCCAAATTTCTAGCCCAATATGTTTTATTTATGTTCGTTGAAAGATAAATGTTGGCCAGGACCCTATGAGATCCCCCGCAGTTCTTCAATTAGTGCCATGGGATCTTGATAAGTGCGTGGGATGCATCTCATCCAAAAATCTGCACCTCCGGCAGTGCAACACTCCCTCAATCCTGCACTGAAGTGTCAGTCTGGATTATGTCCTCAAGTCCCTGGAGTGAGACTTGAGCGCACAACCTTCCGACGGAGCCAAGAATCCTACCAATGAGCCAAGGCTGACACTTTTAAATTGCAGATCGAGTGTTACTTTTAAAAAAATGCTTCTTTATACACTATGGATTACATAGGATTACATAGGATATACAGTACAGAAACAGGCTATTCGGCCGAACCAGTCTGTGCCGGCGTTTATGCTCCACTTGAGCCAATAGCATTTAATGCCATTGTGGTGTCACTCCATTGGACCTTCTGGGCACTTTATAAACTTAAGACAGTTTGAGTGTTTGTGTTAAGTGTTTGAGAGTGTAGACGCTCCCACATGTAAGCAGGCCTGTGAAAAACTCTCTCTTAACTTTAAGAGTCAAATTCACAACCAAGCAGTATAAACAAAGTGTTGTCCCCTGTGCATTAATAGGAAATCGGTGACTATAGTATAAACTGCAGCTTTACCACAGAGGTTTCAAGTCTGTGAGAGACATAGAAAAGGACCTACAACAGGAGAATGACATTAACTGTTCATGCAGCTAAATATTTGACTTTCTGTTTAACCGTAGTGTAGCATCTTAAATCAAGTTGCCAGAATAATTATCCAACTTACTTGTTGTGAATTGATTTCAAATCCAACGGATTGTAAATTATTTTGTTTTCACTGCCTGCTGCCAACTTAAAACAATAATTATCCTTTGATTGTAACAAGCACAAAACAGATTTGCAAATTTCTGATGACAAATGTTACAAAAGTAACAGAAAAAATGGCATAATCCATAATCACCTGGAAAAGGATTAGAATCACATTGCATTGATTTTGATGCCAAAATATACTGCTGCAGTCCTCAAATGAATGAGTAAAAATCAGGCTGTTACAGCTCAAAGACTGTATAGGCAGTTTACACTGTGAAATATCCAGCAAATAGTCCACAGAGGGCTTTCAAAGAAAAAGCAGCCCACTTATAATAATGGTAGTGTGACAACATAAACTCACTTCAGCTATGGATTGGATCATGTCTACCAATGTCAACCTGTCATCTAAATCTGAGCTGACATTAATAACTATTATGGGTAAAAGTATCAAGAATTTGTTCAACTGAAAATTTTTAATATTTTACTGTAAATTTTCAAAAGGCGCTCAAAACTAGTTTGTTATTTAACAGGAACTGAACTATAAAAACACTTTGTGCAATAATGTAAGCTATTATAAATGGCTAAAATGGTGTTTGACGACAGAAAGCTCGATAAATACTAGTACTTCATCCAAAGAGGAAAGGACCAGCAACTCAAAATAACTGAAGTTATAGATGTGATTATGCCATTCTTTAAAACAAATATGATTAGGACATTCTTTAAAGCAAATATTTTCAGACAAGTATCAAAAAATATTGATTTTACATCTCGCACACACACACACACAGTTGTAGATATTTAGCAAGTTACCTTTATAGAATAATTACAAGATTGTTTACATTTGGTTAACCTCAAGAGCCTGGAAATTGGCCTCCTTAGCACCTCCCGTTATCGGCTCCAGGGGGCGATAATGGGACACTAACGACTTACCGACCGGGCGCGGTGAGATGAACGTCTCTCACTAACTTCGGCGAGAGGTTTACGGTGGTAAGACATTGCGCCCCAATCTCCTTCGCCCAGAGATCGTGATGTCATTGCCATGCGCATCACCCCGGTTCTGTCCTCTACAACATCGCCAGGCAAAAACACCGGCAACTGCAGGAGACGTTGATTGGGAAGCTGGGAGCTTCAGGTGCGAAACATAAAGGGGAGGTGGCTGAGATAAGTACAATAGTTCAAAAATGGTGCTTTTCAATTTTTTTTGATTGCTCTTTAGCCGTGATCGGTCAGCCCACCACTCTGCTGCAATGCATGGGGCTGATTGGGCCAGATCGCAACTGTCATCAGGGACGAACTCACTGGTCCCAGTACAGAGCCTGCAACGATGGCCCTTCCCTTTAAGGGAGGGAAGGAGCCTCGGAACGTGGCAGCATTGTGCAGCGCTGCACCACGACCGCTCCCGCCTGAGTCCTGCAGCACTCCAGGAAGGAAGTGGAACGTTTGATTTGCACTCCACTTCCTTCCTGGAGCACAAACATCGAATTTTTTGAAAGCTGTAAAACATTAGTGCCTGCCGCTAATTATTTTAACTTTCAAAAGTTAGCGCCCAAACTGGGGCGTTCCAAAATTTCTCTCCCACGGATTAAGTATTGGATTCTTGAGGAAGGGTGTAGATAACACGAGGCAATACCGTGTGATAAATTATAATCACATTTACAAGGAACATGCTTTCATTACCCAAAGCAACAAGAGAAAATCTTTTCCTGTATTTACAAATAGTTTTAAACTGAGGTTATATTAGTAAAGGAAGGATGTTGAATAACCATATGATATTTAGCTAACAGACATTTTTTTTGAAAAACTGTAGGAAGTTTCCTGCTGGTTACAATAATACCTGCCAATAAACGGAGCACGTGCCAACCTTACAAACAGCCATTACAACAACCAGCGAGAAATTTCCTTCGCTCATGGGCATGTTGAAAGAAGCAGAACACCAGCACTTTAAAATCTACTGCTGATTAAAATGAGAGTGCCAGCGAGTTGAGAAACTGACAGGGAATGTTACACTCTAGGGGGTGTGGGTAAAAAAAAAATCTCAGGATTAGTCACTGCATGTCATGTCATAACCAATCATTCACCCGAACTATAATAATATATTTTACGTTCTACAACATAATGCTTCTGTCATTATAAAACGACATATCCTCTAATTCACAGTGAGCAAGGCCCCAGAGATCTAGTAGGATATAAAAACTCTGCAAGCAGCATGTGTTTGTCACACTCTAGAAATCACGGCGTAGATTTTCAACTTTCCACCAAGACGTAAAACCGACGTTGCTCATCGAACGTTCAGCATAGAAACCAGTTGCTTTTCATTGTCAATGATTGTGGTTAACAAATCTACCAATATTATTTTTTTACATGAATGAAGTTACTTCATTTTTTTTAAATTCTCTCAGCTTCTACACTGGACTTTCACTAAACTGAAAACCTTAGCATTGGAAATGAAGCGGGGCGCCGTTACCAAAGTTAAAAGAAAATCATTGACTTTACCTGCACACTGGCATTTTGCGAGTCTGCTGCAGGGTCACAAAATGGAGTAGGTGGGATAGCAAGGGAATGGCACAGCCCCCGAGTTCATGTTTTGATGGTTGGCAAAATGGAAATGCCCCACTGTGTGAAGTGAAGGTGAGGAGGGTTGCACTGTTTGGCATATTGCCAGAGATCAGTGATACACCTCGCCTGTCAGGAGATGCTGGCCTGGTGCAATGGTTTGTGTAATACGTGGGTACCATCTATTAGGACCCCTGGCACTCAGGAAACATTCTGTATCCTGCCAAACAGTGGATGTGGTGTATTTGGACTCTCAAAAGGCTTTGACAAGGTCCCACACAAGAGATTGGTGTTCAAAATCAAAGCACATATTATTGGGGGTAATGTACTGACATGGATAGAGAACTGGTTGGTAGACAGGAAGCAGAGAGTCGGGATAAACGGGTCCTTTTCAAAATGACAGGCAGTGACTAGTGGAGCACTGCAGGGCTCAGTGCTGGGACCCCAGCTCTTTACAATGTACATTAATGATTTAGATGAAGGAATTGGGTGTAATATCTCCAAATTTGCAGATGACACTAAACTGGGTGGCAGTGTGAGCTGTGAGGAGGACGCTAAAAGGCTGCAGGATGACTTGGACAGGTTAGGTGAGTGGGCAAATGCATGGCAGATGCAGTATAATGTGGATAAATGTGAGGTTATCCACTTTGGGGGCAAAAACACAAAGGCAGAATATTATCTGAATGGTGGCAGATTAGGAAAAGGGGAGGTGCAACGAAACCTGGGTGTCATGGTTCATCAGTCATTGAAAGTTGGCATGCATGTACAGCAGGCAGTGAAGAAGACAAATGGTATGTTGGCCTTCATAGCTAGGGGATTTGAGTATAGGAGCAGGGAGGTCCTACTGTAGTTTTATAGGGCCTTGGTGAGGCCTCACCTAGAATATTGTGTTCAGTTTTGGTCTCCTAATCTGAGGAAGGACATTCTTGCTATTGAGGGAGTGCGGCGAAGGTTCACCAGACTGATTCCAGGGATGGTGGGACTGACATATGAGGAGAGACTGGAACAACTGGGCCTTTATACACTGGAGTTTAGAAAGATGAGAGGGAATCTCATAGAAACTTACAAGATTCTGACAGGACTGAACAGGTTAGATGCGGGAAGAATGTTCCCGATGATGGAGAAGTCCAGAACCAGGGGACACAATCTTAGGATAAGAGGTAGGCCATTCCGGACTGAGATGAGGAGAAGCTTCTTCATTCAGAGAGTTGTTAACCTGTGGAATTCCCTACCGCAGAGACTTGTTGATGCCAGTTCATTGGATATATTCAAGAGGGAGTTAAATATGGCCCTTGCGGCTAAAGGGATCAAGGGGTATGGAGAGAAAGCAGGAAAGGGGTATGGAGGGAATGATCAGCCATGATCTTATTGAATGGTGGTGCAGGCTCGAAGGACTGAATGGCCTACTCCTGCACCTATTTTCTAAGTTTCTATGTTTCAAACCAATGCCTACTTTCCACAAGGAAAGTGGTGAGAATGTTGACCCTTGTAAACTAGGTCACTGTGACTTGCTTGATGCACCGATGGAGGGCTGACTAATTCAGTTATCACAAGTCACTGGTGAAAGGCTCCAATAAAACGTTAATGAGTTTCCACACAACTGTCTCCAGTGTACAAGTTGTATGCATGTCAACCTCCGAGTAATGGCAGACTTATGTAGCAGTCATCCCTTGTGAAGCAAAAGACAAATGTCCACTGAGATGCCCAGGAAGGACTATCTGGGCCAATTATATGTGGGTCTTAGGATAAGGATGGGTGGGAACAACACGTGTGCGTTTGTCACAATAGCCTTTCTTGCCCCCTCAAGAACCACTTTTTCTGATCCAAACCTAAGAGCAACATTGGAACCCCCAAAGGAATTCCCATTCTGTCCACTTTGGATGCCACACACCAGTACAAGACTTCTGATGTACGTTCACTGTCATCACATAAAGAAACATTTGTAAATATTTTTAGCACCTATTGCTACCAACTGCAATATTGTCCATCCAATGCAATAGCAACTTGAAGGAACTCGGCTCATGCATGTGGAAGATGTCCACTTCCAGTTACTCATTGATTGATCAATAAACAGGAGGCTGACAGGAAAAAAAGTTTGTTGAAGCTTGTCATCAACATTTTCAATTCCTGTCAGGTTATTGGAAAGCATGTAGATTCAACAAAAAAGCAAGCTAAACATATAACAAGAGTTAGATTGGGTCCACAAGGTGCAGTTAATTAGGAGTTTCCTTCACAATGAACTGTTTGGGAATCTTTTTTGATGTCTGACAAGGTAGAAGAGCCAGATAAGTTATTGCTGAAGCTTTAGTAGATGAAAAAAAGAAATAACTTGCATTTATATATCGTCTTTTACATCTTCAGTAAGTACCAATGTGCTTCACAGCCAAGGAAGTACTTTTAAAGTGTACTTACTGTTATAAAGTAGGGAAAGATGGCAGCCAATTTGCACACAGCAAGGTCCCACAGAGAGTATCGAGATAAATGCCCAGATAATCTAATTTTTAGCAGCGTTGGACCAGGGATAAATGTTGGCCAGGACATCTGGTTAGACTATGAAAGTAAACTAGCACAAATATAAAAACAGATAGCAAGAATTTCTACAGGTATATAAAAAGGAAAACAATGGCTAAAGTAAATGTTGGTCCCTTAGAGGACAAGACCGGGGAATTAGTAATGGGGAACATGGAGATGGCAGAAACTCTTATCAAATATTTTGTATCAGTCTTTACAGTAGAGGACACTAACAATATCCCAACAGTGGATAGTCAAGGGGCTATGTGGGGGGAGGAACTTAACACAATCACAATCACTAAGGAGGTGGTACTCAGTTAGACAATGGGATTAAAGGCAGATAAATCCCCTGAACCTGATGGCTTGCATCCTAGGGTCTTAAGAGAAGTAGCAGCAGGGATTGTGGATGCATTGGTTGTAATTTACCAAAATTCCCTGGATTCTGAGGATGTCCCAGCAGATTGGAAAACTGCAATGTAACACCCTATTTAAAAAAGGAGGCAGACAAAAAGCAGGAAACTATAGACCAGTTAGCCTAACATCTTTGGTTGGGAAAATGTTGGAGTCCATTATTAAAGAAGCAGTAGCAGGACATTTGGAAAAGCAAAATTCGGTCAGGCAGAGTCAGCATGGATTTATGAAGAGGAAGTCATGTTTGACAAATTTGCTGGAATTCTTTGAGGATGTAACGAATAGGGTGGATAAAGGAGAACCAGTGAGTGTGGTGTATTTGGACTTCCAGAAGGTACTTGACAAGGTGCCACATAAAAGGTTACTGCACAAGAAAAAAGTTCACGGGGTTGGGGGTAATATATTAGCATGGATAGAGGATTGGCTAACTAACAGAAAACAGAGAGTCAAGATAAATGGTTCATTGTCTGGTTGGCAATCAGTAACTAGTGGGGTGCTGCAGGGATCAGTGCTGGGATCCCAACTATTTACAAATTATATTAACGACTTGGAAGAAGGGACTTAGTGTAGCGTAGCCAAGTTTGCTGACAATACAAAGATGGGAGGAAAAGCAATGTGTGAGGAGGACACAAAAAATCTGCAAAAGGACATAGACAGGCTAAGTGAGTGGGCAAAACTTTGGCAGATGGAGTAAAATATTGGAAAATGTGAGGTCATGCACTTTGGCACAAAAAAATCAAAGAGCAAGTTATTATTTAAATGGAGAAAGATTGCAAAGTGCTGCAATACAGCGGGACCTGGGGGTACTTGTGCATGAAACACAAAAGGATAGTATGCAGGTACAGCAAGTGATCAGGAAGGCCAATGGAATCTTGGCCTTTATTGCAAAGGGGATGGAGTATAAAAGCAGGGAAGTCTTGCTACAGCTATACAGGGTATTGGTGAGGCCACACCTGGAATACTGCGTAAGATTTTGGTTTCCATATTTAAGAAAGGATATACTTGGTTTGGAGACAGTTCAGAGAAGGTTCACTAGATTGATTCCGGGGATAAGGGGGTTGACTTATGAGGAAAGGTTGAGTATGTTGGGCCTCTACTTATTTGAATTCAGAAGAATGAGAGGTGATCTTATCGAAACATATAGGATTATGAGGGGGCTTGACAAGGTGGATGCAGAGAGGATGTTTCCATTGATGGGGAGACTAGAACTAGAGGGCATGATCTTTGAATAAGGGTCTGCCCATTTAAAACTGAGATGAGGAGAAATTTCTTCTCTCAGAGGGTTGTGAATCTGTGGAATTCACTGCCTCAGAGAGCTATGGAAGCTGGGACATTGGATAAATTTAAGACAGACTTAGACAGTTTCTTAAACGATAAGGGAATAAGGGGTTATGAGGAGCGGGCAGGAAAGTGGAGCTGAGTCCATGATCGGATCAGCCATGATATTGAATGGCAGAGCAGGCTGGAGGGGCTGCATGGCCTGCTCCTGCTCCTATTTCTTATGTTCTTATGTTCTAATAACCGCCTGTTCTTCTTTCATTCATTCATCGGCAGTCCCTCAGAATTGAGGAAGACTTGCTTCCACTACTAAAGTGAGTTCTTTTGTGGCTGAACAGTCCAGCACAAGAGCCACAGACCTTGTCACAGGTGGGACAGACATTCATCAGGGGAAGGAGGGGTGGGACTGATTTGCCGCATGCTCTTTCCGCTGCCTGCGCCTGACCTCTTCATGCTCGCATCGTTCAGATTCGAAGAGCTCAACGCCCTCCCGGATGCACTTTCTCCACACGGGTGGTCTTCGGCCAGGGTCCCCCAGGTGTCAGTGGTGATGTCGCACTTCACCAGGAAGGCTTTGAGGGTATCCTTGTAATATTTTCGGTGCCCACCTTTGGCTAGTTTTCCATGAAGGAGCTCTGTGCAGAGAAATTTTTAGGGATTCTTATGTCTGGCATGCAAACTAATTGGCCTGTCCAGTGAAGCTGATCGAGTTTGGTTAGTGCTTCAATGCTGGGGATGTTAGCCTGGGCGAGGACATTGATGTTGATGCGTCTAACCTCCCAGGGGATTTGCAGGATCTTGCGGAGACATCGTTGGTGATATATCTCTAGTGAATTGATGTGTCTTCTGTAATGTCTGTAAGCTTGTAATGTTTGTAGCTCCACACTGTGGATGTGGCCCTATTGTGTACTGCAACTACAGAGTTAATAATAAACAGAACCAGGCACGTTCTGGAGGCTTCTGAGAGAGCTGCCTGCGCTAAGGCCTGCCGCCACCCACATGGTGATTTCCATCGAGAAATTAGGTAAGTACGTTGGCCTTACTGGCAGGCGTTCATACAGCCTGGAAAAGCTGGCGGGAAATCGGGGATCCTGGGGTGGCAGTGTCAGGAATCAAGGTAAGTGGTTATGTTTATCTTTTTTAGCTTTTACTTATTCATGGGACCAGTGTGGAAGTGTAGGTGGAGGTAAGGGAAAGTGTTGGAAATGTTTTTTCCATTTTTTTCATCTCGCATGCATGCCGGCAGCCTACTGTCGAGAGATTCGGTCAGCCTCCTGATATACCGCTCCGTGGCGCCCGAGGATGAGTGTGCGATGCCACTTTTAGTGATGCTCTCTCTTCTTTGGACGAGAAAACTGAATTTTGTAGTTTGAGGTGGCATTTACCGCCTGACGTTAAAATCAGCAATCAGCTGGTGTCACCGCCTCAAAAACAGCAGGACAAAATTTCAACCCCTTGATGTCCATCTGAGCAATAGTTGGGGCCTCAGTTTAACATCTCATCTGAAAGAAGATTCCTCTGACAGTGCAGCATACCCTCAGTACTTCACTGAAGTGTCAGCCTGGAATATCGGCTTAGATTTCTGGAATTGGCCTTCAACACACAACTCTCTGACTCCGGGGCAAGAATGCGACCAGTGAGCCAAGGCTAACACTACCGCCTACTCCTAGTAATTCAGTTAGAAGTTATGCTGAAAATATTGAG
The DNA here is from genome assembly GCF_044704955.1 of Pristiophorus japonicus. Taxonomy (NCBI): domain Eukaryota; kingdom Metazoa; phylum Chordata; class Chondrichthyes; family Pristiophoridae; genus Pristiophorus; species Pristiophorus japonicus. The sequence goes on along the minus strand of NC_091984.1, from coordinate 194,367,831 downwards.
TTATCCAATAATTTAAATTAAGCAATATAATTTAAATAGCAAAATATGAGTTTATTGCTAAAAACTCAACTGCAAAATAATTTAAATTATGTAACTGAATTACGAGTCGACTGTTCATAAACATAAAGAGCTGTTGATCATCACGATAACATCATGGGGAAAAAATTCAGGCGTTTGCACCTCCTGTTAGTGCCCAAATGACTATTTGCCCGGGCGGGGTAAGGATAATGACTCCTGTGAAATTCCACGGGAGTTTAGCGACGGCGGTAATTGGTAAGCGCCCCGCTCCACGCCATCAACGTGCGCAACAACACATTTTCGCCCCAGAGTGAAAATCCGAGAGCCAGGCAATGCCAGTGACAGTTTCAGGGGACGGGTACTGGGCTGTAGGCCGCTCGTGGGGTGACATTTAAAGGGGAGGTGACGCTTTACTAAAGAAATAAAACGTTTGACTTACCGTCGCATCGTGCTGCATGTTGGATTGTGGAGTCCGTGCCTCAATCTTGCAGCCCGGCACCCCGCTTGACAGCTGGGCTGACGCCACGGCACCCTGCGCTCCGGTGATTCAGGGAGGAACCCGCAGAGTCGTCAGTTTAGCCCTCCCCTTTCATGAAGGGGAGGGGCCTGTCTATGCGGTGTAATGCTGCGCCCTTCTGGGATTCCTTCCTTCCCGCTCGTGCCCCACAGAGCAATTGGAGCGTGTTACTTTTCTCTCCACGTGCTCTCGGTGGCGGTAACCCGAATTTAGGTCACGGGGCGGGATTGCCATGCCTGCCGCAGGAAATCCCGCCTCGCGGCTGTTACCACTACCCAAAAGGGGCGCTACGCAATTTCCCCCCCCCCGCCCCATCCCATGTTTTTGATGTGATAAGTCTTGAATGCAACTTACATCATTGCCTTCTGTGTATTGAGACAAATGCAGAAAGGTTTACCAAATACACTTCCTTGAATAACAATGGGGCCAAAATTCAGGGGGGTCAATTGGCCAACCCGACCCAAATTCAGGTCGGGGATTTTTTGGGCTGACCCGATTCTGCCCCACTGCTGATGACCACTGCAAGCGTGCCATCAAAACACGCACCGCCGCTCTTCCTCACCTGAAAAAGACACCGAGTGAACTTTAGCTCAAAAAATCGATGCCCGGCCGTGCAGTACTCCCAACAGCTTCCTCTGTCGGTGCACCTTATCCGGAGTATGTGCGGCCCGGCAGCAAGGCTGCCTTTCAAGGGGAGGGCCCACTGCCGTGGCCGCCATGTATTTATTTTTGCCGGCCGACTTCCCGATCGGCCGGCAAGATAGTGCCCACGGGGGTTCAGCCGAGCCACCAACGGGCAGCCTGGCACCCCCTCTTGACCGCTGGCCCAGCCGAAACCCTCCCTGGTGGCCCAGTGGCCGAAGATTTAAAATGCCGGATTCTCTCCCCTTTAACAGAGGGGAGAGAGCGTGGTGACGCACACACACTGTGATGTCACTGCTACCCCACCGCTGATTAACAGACCCAACGGACCCAACCCAAATTCAGCCCCTCAACCTGCCTTTCAGTCGATCTCCCACTCCCACTATGACCGACTTCTGGTCCAACGTCAAAAAAAACCCTAAGTGCTGAAAATCAACGGAGAGGCCGTCTCAACGATCCCGGCGGTAAAATCTTTCAAAAAAGGGTAGGTGCGCCAGCTTTCTTGCGGAAGTGAATTTCAGCCCCAATACATCTTTAAATTGCATAAACTATTGGCAATTTTCTTGATTTAATCCATGATTACTGCACAAACATATTGTGGAGTAGTTACTGTGTCCCATTTTAGAGAATGAACTCAATTATACCAAATAAAACATACAATGTAATCGAGGAGTTTAGACATGACTTATCACACAGAAATGCTTGTTTTCAATGCTAAATTGCCATTTATTTTAATTGGAGCAACGACACAGTGCATCGATGTATTTGAGGACTTCAGAATTGTGTTGCAAATTAAAACACTTCTCACAAAATTGTTTCCAATCAGTACAATATAGTTTATTGGTTAAATCAGTGTGAAAATCAATACGGACCAATCAGCAAAAACTCAATTGCATCAGCTTACAAGATGTCCCCAGCCCGCTGGCACTCTCAAATACTTTCATCCTATCAAAGAGCTCAGACATCCACAAAGCCACTTTCATTGCAGTACAAAAAGTGCATTAAAGTTTGCAGCAATGAATAGCAAGAATGTTTTACTTTCCCAATAGTTAACAAGTAGAACAAACTTAACAGTTGCCAAATGAATAATAACTGCGCGTTCTTAGAGACTGTCCTAAGCTCGGAGACACTTACAGATAAGAACAAGTAGTGCTTTTTGGCCTTTTCCTATTCATGTTAATAAGTCCGTAACCAGGTCTACAAGTTTTGGAGCTAAGCTACAATAAGTGCATTCCAGACTTGGCTGCAAACAGCCATTTCCATACAATAACTTTCTAAAAACACTTTAAGCCATCGATCAAATTGCTCCACACACATTGAAAAGCACACTCAAAAGCAAGAGAAAAGATTTTAAATGCAGACAATCCACCTTAACTAAACAGTTAACAGCACTTCCGTCTCTATGGGAATTGTGTTGGAAGCAGGGGAATGGCAAACCGAGCTAATCCCTGCAGTTTTATCCTGTCATTTATTTCTTGCCTATATTTAAAATGATCACATCAATTCTCTGCAGTTTCTTGTAAAAGAAACTGTGGCACAACAAACAGAGTGCATTCTCCAGTGGATCCAGTTCAGGTTCATCTGCCAGGAATCTAGGAACTGAGCCACAGACAGACACTGTCAAATCAGAGGGAGACTTATCCCAAAACGCTCTCACACACCTCCAGCTGATCATACAGGAGGAAACGGCATCAGCAGGTCAGACAGCATCTGTGGAGAGAAAGCAGAGTTAACATTTGGGTCGATGACCCTTCGTCAGAACTGGAGAGATTTTTTCTCCACTCTCTTCCCACCTACATCCACGACTCCTCCGACGCCCTCCGTCACTTTAACAGTTTCCAGTTTCCCGGCCCCAACCGTCACCTTTTCCCAATGGGCGGCCAATCCCTCTACACTTCCATCCCCCACCAGGATGGCCTGAGGGCGCTCCGCTTCTTCCTCGAGCAGAGGCCCAACACGTCCCCATCCACCACCCTCCTTCGCCGGCTGAACTTGTTCTCACCTTGAACAACTTCTCCTTTAACTCCACTCATTTCCTCCAACTTAAAGGTGTTGCTATGGGAACCCGCATGGGTCCAAGCTATGCCTGCCTTTTCGTGGGATATGTGGAACATTCTTTGTTCCAGTCCTACTTGGATCCCCTCCCTCACCTCTTTTTCCAGTACATTGATGACTGTATCGGTGCTGTTTCCTGTTCTCACCCCGAACTTGAAAATTTCATTCACTTTGCATCCAATTTCCACCCTTCCCTCACCTTCACATGGTCCATCTCCGACTCTTCCCTTCCCTTCCTCGTCTTCTCCGTCTCCATCTCTGGGGATAGGCTTTTGACCAGTATCCACTATAAGCCCACTGACTCCCACAGCTACCTGGACTACACTTCCTCCCACTCCGCATCCTGTAAGGATTCCATTCCATTCTCCCAGTTTCTCCATCTCCAATGCATCTGTTCTGATGACGCCACCTTTCACACTAGTCCTTCTGACACGTCTTCCTTTTGCCTCAGCAGAAGATTCCCCTCCGCCGTGGTTAACATGGCTCTCGACTATGTCCATTCTATTTCCCGCACCTCTGCTCTCACCCTTTCCCCTCCCTCTCAGAACCATGACAGGGTTCCCCTTGTCCTCACCTTTTACAACACCAGCCTCCACGTTCAACGGATCATCCTCCACCATTTCCGCCACCTCCAGCATGATCCCACGACCAATCACATCTTCCACTCCCCTCCCCTCTCAGCATTCCAAAGAGACTGCTCCCTCCGCGACACCCTGGTCCATTTCACAATCACTCCCAGCACCCCCTCCCCTTCCCACGGCACCTTTCAGTGCAAGCGCATCTGCCCTTTTACCTCCTCCCTTCCCACTATCTAGGGCCCCAAATACCCCTTCCTGGTGAAACAGTGATTTACTTGTACTTCTTTCAATTTAGGATACTGTATTTGCTGCTCACGATGTGGTCTTCTCTACATTGGGGAGACCAAGTGTTGATTGGGTGACCACTTTGTGGAGCACCTCCATTCAAGTGTGACCCTGAGCTTCCAGTCGCCTGTCACTTTAATTCACCGCTCTATTCCCACTCTGACCTCTCCGTCTTCGGTCTCCTACACTGTTCCAATGAAGCTCAATGCAAGCTCAAGGAACAGCACCTCATCTTTCGTTTAGGCACTTTGCAGCCTTCTGGACTCAACATCGAGTTCAACAATTTCAGAGCATAGCCGCTGCCCATCTTTGGCTCCTTTGATAAGAATCTGTTCTTTCCAAACACTGTCCAGTTCTGATGAAGGGTCATCGACCCAAAATGTTAACTCTGCTTTCACTCCACAGATGTTGCCTGACCTGCTGAGATTTCCAGCATTTTCTTGCATTTCACGACGTCAGGATGTCCCAAAGCACTTTACAGCTAATGAAGTACTTCTGAAGTGTTGTTCCTGTTGTAATGTGGGGAACATGGAACATCTTGGTAGGCTATATGATTTGTGTGTGTTCAGACGTACTGTACCTCCCTTTATGTGCAAAGTAGATTCCCTACCTTGAAAAGTTCAAGAGGACACAGAACTGAACATTATTAAGGAAGCAGTAGCAGGACATTTGGAAAAGCATAATTGAATCAAGCAGAGTCAGCATGGTTTTATGAAAGGGAAATCATGTTTGACAAATTTGCTGGAGTTCTTTGAGGATGTACTGAGCAGGGTGGATAAAGGAGAACCAGTGGATGTGGTGTATTTGGATTTCCAGAAGGCAGTCGATAAGGTGCCACATAAAAGGTTACTGCTCAAGATAAATGCTTACAGGGTTGGGGGTAATATATTAGCATGGATTAAGGATTGGCTAACTAACAGAAAACAGAGAATTGGGATAAAGGGGTCATTTTCCGGTTGGTAAACAGTAACTAGTGGGGTGCTTTAGGGATCGGTGCTGGGGCCTCAACTATTTACAATCTATATTAATGACTTGGAGGAAGGGACCGAGGGTAATGTAACTAAATTTGCTGATAATACAAAGACGGATGGGAAAGCATGTTGTGAGGAGGACACAAAAAATCTGCAAAGGGATGCAGACAGGCTAAGTGAGTGGGCAAAAATTTGGCAGATGGAGTATAATGTGGGAAAATGTGAGGTTATCCACTTTGGCAGGAAATATAGAAAAGAAAATTATAATTTAAATGGAGAAAAATTGCGAAGTGCTTCAGTATAGAGGGACCTGGGGGTCCTTGTGCATGAAACTCTTTTGAGTTTACCTGAAAAAAAACATAAACATTAAACCGTGCCACCCGCCTGGGTGACACAGCAGACATTTTCAAGGCCCCTTTTTTTTTTCCTTTTTTTGTGTTTTTTTTTTGTTTTTCTTTTTTTTGGTTTTTTTTTGGGCGCTAAAATCACATTTTTCCAAGTGCCCCCTATAAAAGGGGAGGGGGACACTAAAAGCACCGGCAATTAAAACAAATTAAACTTTAAAACGTAAAATCAAATTAAAATTTGGTTGCCGGGCGTGATGATGCACACCAGTCCCTCCGGTGCCCACCTCTCGCGGAAGGCCACGAGCGTACCGGTGGACACCGCGTGCTCCATCTCCAAGGACACCCTGGACCGGATGTAAGAGCGGAAGAGAGGCAGGCAGTCAGGTTGAACGACCCCCTCGACCGCCCGCTGCCTGGACCGGCTGATGGCACCCTTGGCCGTGCCCAGGAGCAGTCCTACGAGGAGGCCTTCGGACCTACCCGCTCCCCTTCCTTGTGCATGAAACTCTTTTTGGAGTTTACCTGCAAAAACATAAAACATTAAACGGTGCCACCCAACCTGAGTGACACTCCAGACATTTACAAGGCCCTTTTTTTTTCCCCCCATTTTTTTTTTGTGTTTTTCTTTCTTTTTTTTTTTTGGGCACTAAAATCACAATTTTCCCCAGTGCCCCCTATAAAAGGGAAGGGGGACACTAAAAGCACCGGCAATTAAAACAAATTAAACTTAAAAACGTAAAATCAAATTAAAATTTGGTTGCCGGGCGTGATGATGCACTCCAGTCCCTCCGGTGCCCACCTCTCGCGGAAGGCCGCGAGCGTACCGGTGGACACCGCGTGCTCCATCTCCAAGGACACCCTGGACCGGATGTAAGAGCGGAAGAGAGGCAGGCAGTCAGGTTGAACGACCCCCTCGACCGCCCGCTGCCTGGACCGGCTGATGGCACCCTTGGCCGTGCCCAGGAGCAGTCCTACGAGGAGGCCTTCGGACCTACCCGCTCCCCTTCCTTGTGCATGAAACTCTTTTTGGAGTTCACCTGCAAAAACATAAAACATTAAACGGTGCCACCCGACCTGGGTGACACTCCAGACATTTACAAGGCCCTTTTTTTTTCCCCCCATTTTTTTTTTTTTTGTGTTTTTCTTTCTTTTTTTTTAGGCACTAAAATCACAATTTTCCCCAGTGCCCCCTATAAAAGGGAAGGGGGACACTAAAAGCACCGGCAATTAAAACAAATTAAACTTAAAAACATAAAATCAAATTAAAATTTGGTTGCCGGGCGTGATGATGCACTCCAGTCCCTCCGGTGCCCACCTCTCGCGGAAGGCCGCGAGCGTACCGGTGGACACCGCGTGCTCCATCTCCAAGGACACCCTGGACCGGATGTAAGAGCGGAAGAGAGGCAGGCAGTCAGGTTGAACGACCCCCTCGACCGCCCGCTGCCTGGACCGGCTGATGGCACCCTTGGCCATGCCCAGGAGCAGTCCTACGAGGAGGCCTTCGGACCTACCCGCTCCCCTTCCTTGTGCATGAAACACAAAAAGTTAGTATGCAGGTGTTATGTATTAATGCTTGGGGATCACCAGACACCAGAGGGTGCTGCAGTTGGAGGTCATCAGGCTGTACACATGTGGCATGTGTGCTTGGTCACCTGTATATATGCTGGGTGTCTTTGTCACTCTGACACTCATGGGCTGGAATTATGATGGATCAGGTTGCATCTGAGTGAGTTGACAGTAACCAGACTCTCGAGTTATTACAATTGGCGACGAGGTCATTTAAGAATCTTTGCATGCACAATGGGCACTGTTGGAATCCTGGAGAGATTCATGGAGGGCGAGGAATGGATGGATTTTGTCGACCGCCTGGATCAGTATTTTGTGGCCAACGGCATGGAGGCAGAGGCCTACACAGTTAAGCGCAGGGCAGTTCTCTTCACCGTTTGTGGTCCAAAAATTTACAGCCTCATGAAGAATCTTCTCTCGCCTGTACGTCCGGCGGAAAAAGGGTACAAGGAATTGTTGTACGTTGGTGGGTAACCATCTGAAGCCAAAAGAGGAGATCATCATATCACGCTACCGTTTCTACATGCATGTTCATGCTGAGAACCAGGACGTGTCGGGATTTGTTGCCGACGTGCGATGTCTTGCTGAGCCGTGTAAGTTCAGGAGCATGCTGGAAGACATGCTGTGTGATGTATTCATGATAGGCATCAGCCATGATGCGATCCTCAGGAAACTGTTGGCTGCAGAGACGCTGGATTTGAAAAAGGCCATCACGACTGCCCAGGCATGCATGACGACGGATGATAATTTGAGGCAGATACCATCGACCAGTCGGAATTCCACGGTAAGTACTGTAAATAAGATGGCGTCGTCTTTGGGCAGAGCTGCTTACATGAAAGCTGCCGTTGCTCAGAGCCCGGCAACTGGTTTGAACCAGATTTCACCCTGTTGGCGTTGTGGGGGCAATCATCGGCCTCATCAGTGTCGGTTTGGACAATACTCATGCAATGGATGTTCGAAAGTGGGGCACCTTCACAGGATGTGTCCACAATGGAGCAACCGTGGTACGGCTCACCGCGTGGTTGATGAGGACCAGTTCAGTGTTGGCCCGGATACGCAACCCGAGGAGGAAATGAATGGACTGTATTTGTTCCTGAGCAAGAGCCAGCCGATAGTCATTAATGTGAAGCTGAATGGCGTGCCTGTATCAATGGAGCTGGATACGGGTGCGAGCCAGTCGATAATGAGCCAAAGGACATTCCACAAGCTGTGGGACACTAAGGCTGCAAAACCAACACTGAGTCCAGTCAATGCCAGGTTGCGTACTTACAGTAAGGAACTCATTCCAGTGCTCGGCAGTGCAGAAATCAAGGTGTCATATGACAGTGTGGTTCACAAGCTACCATTATGGATCATCCCAGGTAATGGTCCAATGCTGTTCGGCAGGAATTGGCTCGAGAAAATTAAGCTGAACTGGGATGATGTCAAGATGTCCTCGGTGGATGATACTTCATGTGCTCAAGATTTGAAAAATTTTCCTTCTTTGTTTGAACTGAGCATTGCTAATTTTTCGGGAGCCAAGGTGCAGATTCACCTGGACTCCAATGTATCACAAGGCTCAGTCTGTTCCATACATGATGAGGGAGAAGGTTGAAATTCAGCTTGACAGACTCCAGCGTGAAGGGATCATATCACCGGTCGAGTTTAATGAGTGGGCTAGTCCCATTGTTCCTGTGTTGAAGAGTGATGGCATTGTAAGGATTTGTGGAGACTACAAGGTTACGATTAACCGATTTTTGAAACAGGATCGGTATCCATTACCGAGGGCTGATGACATAGAAACATAGAAACATAGAAATTAGGTGCAGGAGCAGCCCTTCAAGCCTTCACCACCATTCAATAAGATCATGGCAGATCATTCAATCTCAGTACCCCTTTCCTGCTTTCTCTCCATACCCCTTGATCCCTTTGGCCGTAAGGACCATATCTAACTCCCTTTTGAATATATCTATCGAACTGGCCTCAACAACTTTCGGCGGTAGAGAATTCCACAGGTTAACCACTCTCTGAGTGAAGAAGTTTCTCCTCATCTCGGTCCTAAATGGCTTACCCCTTATTCTTAGACTGTGACTCCTGGTTCTGGAACTCCCCAGCAACAGGAACATTCTTCCTGCCTCTAACCTGTCCAATCCCATCAGAATTTTATATGTTTCTATGAGATCCCCTCTCATTCTTCTAAACTTCAGTGGATACAAGCCCAGTTGATCCAGTCTCTCCTCATATGTCAGTCCTACCATCCCAGGTATCAGTCTGGTGAACCTTCGCTGTACTCCCTCAATAGCAAGAATGTCCTTCCTCAGATTAGGAGACCAAAACTGAACACAATATTCCAGGTGTGGCCTCACCAAGGCCCTGTATAACTGCAGTAAGACCTCACTGCTTATACTCAAATCCCCTAGCTATGAAGGCCAACATGCCATTTGCCTTCTTCACCGCCTGCTGTACCTGCATGCCAACCTTCAATGACTGATGTACCATGACACCCAGGTCTCGTTGCACCTCCCCTTTTCCTAATCTGTCACCATTCAGATAATATTCTGTCTTCCTGTTTTTGCCGCTAAAGTGGGCAACTTCACATTTATCCACTTACTACTGCATCTGCCATGCATTTGCCCACGCACCTAATCTGTCCAAGTCACCCTGCAGCCTCGTAGCATCCTCGTCACAGCTCACACCGCCACCCAGCTTAGGGTCATCTGCAAACTTGGAGATATTACATTCAATTCCTTCATATAAATCATTAATGTATATTGTAAATAGCTGGGGGCCGAGCACTGAATGCTGCGGTCACTGCCTGCCATTTTGAAAAGGACCCATTTATTCCAACTCTCTGCTTCCTGGCTGTCAACCAGTTTTCTATCCACGTCAATATATTACCCCCAATACCATGTGCTTTAATTTTGCACACTAATCTCTTGTATGGGACCTTGTCAAAAGCCTTTTGAAAGTCCAAATACACCACATCCACTGGTTCTCCCTTGTCCACTCTACTAGTTACATCCTCACAAAATTCTGGAAGATTTGTCAAGCATGATTTCCCTTTCATAAATCCATGCTGACTTGGACCGATCCTGTCACTGCTTTCCAAATGTGCTGCTATTTCATCTTTTATAATTGATTCCATCATTTTCCCCACCACCGATGTCAGGCTAACCGGTCTATAATTCCCTGTTTTCTCTCTCCCTCCTTTTTTAAAAAGTGGTGTTACATTAGCTACCCTCCAGTCCATAGGAACTGATCCAGAGTCAATAGAATGTTGAAAAATGATGACCAATGCATCCACTATTTCTAGGGCCACTTCCTTAAGTACTCTGAGATGCAGCCTATCAGGCCCTGGGGATTTATCGGCCTTCAATTCCATCAATTTCCATAACACAATATCCTGCCTAATAAGGATTTCCTTCAGTTCCTCTTTTTTGCTTGACTCTCGAACCGCTAGTATTTCCAGAAGGTTATTTGTGTCTTCCTTAGTGAAGACAGATCCAAAGTATTTGTTCAATTCGTCTGCCATTTCTTTGTTCCCCATTATAAAATCACCTGATTCTGACTGAAAAGGACCTACGTTGGTCTTCACTTATCTTTTTCTCTTCACATATCTATAGAAGCTTTTGCAGTCAGTTTTTATGTTCCCTGCAAGCTTCCTCTCATACTCTATTTTCCCTCTCCAAATTAGACCCTTTGTCCTCCTCTGCTGAATTCTAAATTTCTCACTGACTTGTTCGCCATGCTAGCTGGTGGAAAGTCGTTCATGAAAATGGATCTGACGTCGACCTATATGACCCAGGAGCTTGTCGACACTTCGAAGAAACTCAGCTGCATCAACACCCATAAAGGACTGTTCGTCTACAACAGGTGTCCTTTTGGGATTCGTTCGGCTGCAGCCATATTTCAGAGGAATATGAAGAGTTTACTGAAATCCGTTCCTAGAACTGTCATGTTTCAAGATGACATTCTGGTCACAGGTCGCGACACTGCTGAACGTCTGAACACTCTTGAAGAAGTCCTATAGCGTCTGGACAAAGTGCGACTCAGGCTGAAACGCTCAAAGTGTGTATTCATGGCACCTGAAGTCGAATTCCTCGGGAAGAAGATTGCTGCTGATGGCTTCAGACCCACTGATTCGAAAACTGAAGCCATCAAAAATGCACCCAGGCCTCAGAACGTGACAGAGCTGCAGTCATTCCTTGGGCTACTCAATGACTTTGGTAATTTCTTACCCAGATTGAGCACTTTACTAAAGCCACTGCATGTGTTACTAAGAAAAGGCAACAACTGAGTCTGGGGTGAGTCTCAAGATAGAGCCTTTGAGAAAGCCAAGAATCTGCTATGTTCAAACAAGTTGCTTGTTCATTATGATCCATGTAAGCATCTTGTATTGGCCTGTGATGCTTAATCATATGGGGTTGGCTTCGTACTCCAACAAGCAAATGAATCGGGCAAGCTACAACCTGTTGCATATGCTTCGAGAAGTCTATCTAAAGCGGAAAGAGCTTGCAGTATGGTAGAGAAAGAAGCTTTGGCCTGTGTGTATGGGGTAAAAAAATGCACCAGTACTTGTTTGGTCTTTGTATTGAACTAGAAACTGATCACAAGCCACTTATTTCATTGTTTTTGGAAAACAAAGGTATTAATACTAAAGGTATTAATGCATCATCCCGCATTCAAAGGTGGGCGCTGACATTGCCTGCCTATGATTACGTCATCCATCATAGACCTGGTACTGAGAATTGTGCCGATGCACTGAGTCATCTGCCCTTACCCACAACTGAGATGGAGACACCTCAAACTGCAGGTCTACTATTAGTAATGAATGCTTTTGAGAGTGAAGGATCTCCTGTCACTGCTCAACAAGTTAGGGTATGGACCACCCATGGCCCATTTTATCAGTTGTGAAACGGTGTATACTCAGTGATGATTGGTCTGCCATACCTATGGAGATGCGTGAGAAGACCAAACCTTGCAACCGTCGCAAGGATGAGCTGTCCATTCAGTCAGACTGCTTACTGTGGGGTAATCATATAATCATGCCTAAGAAAGGTTGAGAAAAATTTGTACGTGAACTTCATAGCACTGATCCTGGTATTGTCATGATGAAGTCCATTGCTAGGTCTCATGTATGATGGCCTGGAATTGACTCTGATCTGGAATCATGTGCGCATCAGCGCAATACTTGCATGCAGCTAAGTAAAGTACCAGTGGAATCTCTGCTGAGTCTTTGGTCGTGGCCATCCAAACCATGGTCGAGGATCCAGATTGATTTTGCAGGCCTGTTCCTAGGAAAGATGTTTTTTTGTCGTAGTCGATGCATATTCTAACTGGATAGAGTGTGTTATTATGTCATCCAGCACATCTACAGCTACCATTGGGAGCCTTCGTAGCATGTTTGCTACTCATGGTTTGCCTGACATTGTTGTGAGCAACAACGGATCTTGCTTCAAAAGTCTTGAGTTCCAGGAGTTCATGAAACTCAATGGCATCAGACATGTGAGATCAGCTCCATTCAAGCCTGCTTCTAATGGTCAAGCAAAGCGTGCCATTCAAACGATCAAGCAAAGTATGAAACGTGTAACCTCATACGCTTACTGGGGTCCCTCCTGCTGAACTACTGATGAAGAGAAATCTCAAGAGCAGGTTTTCTCTTGTTCATCCTGATTTGAATGATCGTGTTGAAAATAGAGAAAATAGAAAATAAAGTCAGCAATGGTGTCATGATCGTGTTGCTGTGTCACGTGACATCCCGGTCAACGATCCGGTTTACGTACTGAACTATGGTCAAGGGCCAGCACCGTTACAGCCAAGGAGGGTAACAGAGTGTTTATTGTCGTGCCAACCATTGTTCACTTATCAGAGGACTCTGCTGACATTACTGACTCTGAACCTTCAGTCTCTGATGTGGTCATGACCACTCCCGTCAGATCGGCAACTCAGTCCTCAGTGTCAACGGACTCAGAACGCTCGCCCAGAGCCGAGGTTGAACTGAGACAATCAACTCATGAGAGGAAAGCCCCAGATCGTCTTAATTTGTAAAAAGACAGTGACTAGTGGGGTGTTGCAGGGATCGGTGCTGGGACCTCAACTATTTACAATCTATATTAATAACTTGGATGAAGGGACCGAGTGTAATGTAGCCAATTTTGCTGATGATACAAAGATGGGTGGGAAAGCAAGTTATGAGGAGGACACAAAAAATCTGCTAAGGGATACAGACAAGCTAAGTAAGTGGGCAAAATTTTGGCAGATGGAGTATAATGTGGGAAAATGTGAGGTTATCCACTTTGGCAGGAAAAATAAAAAATAAAATTATAATTTAAATGGAGAAAAATTGCAAAGTGCTTCAGTACAGAGGGACCTGGGGCTCCTTGTGCATGAAACACAAAAGGTTAGTATGCAGGTACAGCAAGTAATCAGGAAGGCAAATGGAATGTTGGCCTTTACTGCAAGGGGGATGGAGTATAAAAGCAGAGAAGTCCTGCCACAACTGTATAGGGTATTGGTGAGGCCATACCTGGAGTACTACGTGCAGTTTTGGTCTCCGTATTTAAGAAAGGGTATACTTGCATTAGAGGCTGTTCAGAGAAGGTTCACTAGGTTGATTCCAGATATGAGGGGATTGACTTGTGAAGATAGGTTAAGTAGGTTGAGTCTATACTCATTTGAGTTCAGAAGAATGAGAGGTGATCTTATCGAAACATACAAGATAATGAGAGGGCTCGACAAGTTGGATGCAGAGAGGATATTTCCACTCATAGGGAAAACTAAAACTAGGGGACATTGTCTCAGAATAAGGGGTCGCTTCATTTAAAACTGAGATGAAGAGGAATTTTTTCTCTCAACAGGGTTGTAATTCTATGGAATTCTCTTCCCCAGAGAGCTGTGGAGGCTGGGTCATTGAATATATTTAAGGCGGAGATTGACAGATTTTTGAGTGATAAGAGAGTAAAGGATAGAAACATAGAAACATAGAAAATAGGTGCAGGAGTAGGCCATTCGGCCCTTCGCGCCTGCATCGCCATTCAATGAGTTCATGGCTGAACATGCAACTTCATTACCCCATTCCTGCTTTCTCGCCATACCCCTTGATCCCCCTAGTAGTAAGGACTATATCTAACTCCTTTTTGATAGAAACATAGAAAATAGGATTATAGGAGTATAGGGAGCGGGCTAGGAAGTGGAGCTGAGTCCATGATCAGATCAGCCATGATCTTATTGAATGGCGGAGCAGACTCCAGGAGCCAAATGGCTTACTCCTGCGCCTATTTCTTGTGTCCTTGCGTTTTTATTTTTATGCACTTCATAATATCATCTAATCTGGGGACCCTGCTCAGTTTGAAGTGGTGATTCAATGATTCCTGTTGGGATCACAGTGCTCTTGTGGGACTTTGCACGGTGGGAGAGTGACCAGTTGACATTGCCTGATTCAGGGAGCTAGGAATAGAACCTGGATATGATCTCTGCACATTTTTCATGATTGCAGGGAGCACTGTGATTGGCAGGGGAATGTGGAATCTACAGAGGAGCCCCTCTTATTAGAGCAGCAGCCATTTTAACTTAAAGTTGGCACATTTAGTAGCCTGCTGACAATCTGCAAGCCATAAAAGGTAACTCAGTGAGGGTGAGTAGATGCAGGCTGCATAAATACTCACTTGGAAGAGGTACAGCTGTGAAAGGCAACCATAACTGGGGCAGCGCGAACCCACCTCGTCAGCATAATGACCAGCAAGTATGGCCGCAGCTGGCATACAGAGTCAATGCTGTTTCTCCATGTCCATATGCTATGGACATGTGTCACGTTAAGGTAGGCCACAGGTTGACAACTCTAAGGGTGAGAAATTGGGGGCAGTAATTTTGAGAGGCAGGAAACTTAGCGCTCCTGGAAGGAAGTGAAGTGCTAAATCAAAAGCTTCACTTCCTTCTTGGAGCACTAGCACACTTCAGCAGTGCTGCACACTGAACCATGCAGCGCTGCTGCGTACAGATGGCCCTTCCCTCCTTTAAAGGGAAGGGCCATCGCTGCAGGCTCTGCAATTAAAGAATCACCTACCTGGACCACCCAGGGAGCGGAGGACCCACGCGATCAGCCCGGCACTCGGGCTGAGCGATCGCAGGCAGGATCCCGCGGGAGTCGTTGTCAGTGCCGCGTTCGGGCGCTAAAGGATTTGTGCCCCAGTGCTAACAGGAGGTGCAAATGCACCGAATTTCTTGGCCTAAGTCTTTGACTATGGGACACCACAAGCACTGAGCTGCAAATACAGTGTGACAACAGCAAAGGGGTGAGCACTGAGAAGGACTGATGAGCATCACGTGAACCCAAAGACACTCATGTTGTGGCGAAGTAGCTCTGCAAAATAATGGGAGCAGAATGTATTGAGGGGCAGTGAGGAAGAGCTTGGTGGCTGCCTGGCAGCAAGCAAGGCAGCTGTCCGCTGCGCCATCATCTTTGTCCTTCTTCTTCAAACTCGCACCTTTGCTCAGACCTTCCACAACAGCAGAATGGCACTCAGTGTATTGGCTTGGAGCTCCGCACCCAGCCATGTCAAGCAGACCACCTTGGTGAAAATATAAATTTTTATTTACTCGGTGCTTCCACGATGACACCTTTGACCCCAGAATACACAAGGAACACCCGACCCATTGCGTAAGCACCTGTCGCACACTTCTGATTGCCCCAGTACCTGCTTGGAATATCAACCTTGGGGAGATTCACCAAGTTTAGAGTCAGGAGGAAGCACGTCACAAGAGATGAATTGTACAAAGAAATGATTCAACCTTTTTTTATTCTGTGCAGACCAGGTTAAAATAAAGTTCCAATTCAGCCATAGTCTATTGGTTTAAAGCACTTCATCCTTTAACATATGACCCACAACGTTTTTAGCAACAACATTGGAGACACTGTACATGCCACTATCAAGTTGCATGCATACTGCTATTATCCATCAGCAGAACAGGAGAGGGGAGGGGGGAGTGGGGGGGTGGAGAAAGAGACATCTGAAATGCAGGAAAAAATAACAATAACTACTGTGTGTCAAATTATAACAACAATTACTGCAAACATTGGCATTTGTGATCACAGTCTTATTTCAACCAAAATAACCCAAGGTTCATGTTACACAAGGCCTCTCTGCACGTAATTCTCTCGTTGAGTAATTAACTATTCTCTCTGTTTCCATTTAGCTTAAGCTGCCATGGCCTTTTATGTTTTTTTTAAAAAAAAGAAAGCAAGAATCACTAAGTCTAATTACCGGATGTCAGCATAAGAACGCAGCAAATAATTCAAGAGGAATTACCATAAGTGGCAACTTTGAAGCAATCAGTCCAGGAGCACTGCCGCGGCATTAATATCTCAAACTCCGTTTTCTTTTGTTGCCAAGTTATGACTGGGTAACACAAAAATGTTTGAAATATGGCTCCTTGACCAATGGATTATAATTAAACCTTGCTCATAATTATAATTAGGTTTGGGATTTTTTTTTTAAATCAAGGCAGTAAAGTTGCAGCCTTGTAACGCTAAAAATAATATGAATCTGTTCGAGAAACAATTGTGATCAGTCAATAGTCTTCATTTAAAGCAACATCGACCTTGTTTGTGACAAAACTAGGCTGGCATCCACAGAAACAGTAAGTGTGTCGTTTAATGATATTATTTAAGACTAAAAGGTCTGGTTAATATTCTGTATCATATGGTTTTAATTTAACAAGAAACTAAACAGCAGCTGCTCTTGATATGAATGTTACATGTAGCTGTAAATATTAATGATGAATGAAGAGTATTGGGGAGTCTAAAATTCCAGGACGGAGTTGTTATCCTGTAAGTACTTACCCATGCTTACAGTTAGCACAACGAGGCACAGTCAAGAGGCTTGGTCAGCTTTTGAAGTCAAGGTGTTATTAGATATGAAACAATATATCCAGGTCTTCATCAATTTCAGTGAAATAAACTGCACGTTTACAGTCGCTAAAAAATTCTGCCCCGTGGCAAATGGCCATTTATAACGATTAGATCAAAGTAAGTCCACCTCTGGAAATGTCAGCCCAATCAAAAACAGGAGAAAATGTCTATCGAAAGTCTTTGTTGTTTGATCCACAGAAAGTTCAAAGTTGAAGTGATCACTGGACCCCTGATATTGTACGAACAGACTGCAAACTGGTAAAACTATGCACTGGAGATTAATGCACATTGCTTTTTGATGAATCAGTATGCATTCTTCACAGCAATCTGTCTTTGCTCTTCACACATTTAAGCACAAATACACAACCCAATGGGTCGGTCGGTGATACTTTGTGGCTGAAGATCTTTATCAGGCGCGAGAAAGAAGCTAGGGAGCAATAGATCATTTTGCAAACTATTGACCTCATGATGTCATCGTTCAGCATCGGGCCGTGGGCATCGAGGACTCTGGCACTTGTAGCAAAAACACATGTGAAGAAGCATCAGTTCAAGTTCTATAGTAACTCACCGAGAGGCAATCGGCAATCAGGCATGTGACAGCATCAATTACATAGTTAGACTTGCAAAGATGTGAAAGGTTTGGTCCGAACACAATTCAAGGAAGCAATGGTTAAACTTTTTAGAATCAGTAATTAGAAGTTAAAATCCTAGAAGCCGTACGTTTCACTTGCAATATTGATTAGGCTTGTCTTCGCACTGCAAGGGCAACATTTCTGGATGTTTTCGAACTAGTGTGTCCAACTTTCTGTATGGTCTTCAATCTGAAATCCTGCCTTCTCAGTACTCTACATGTCACCTTAGCTCGAAACTTATTATTGCATCTCAACATTAACAACAACTTGCATTTGTTTAGCACCTTAAATGTGGTAAAACATCTCACGATGCTTCAAAGGGGTGTAAGCAGACAAAAAAAAATGATACCAAGCCAAAGAAGGAGACTTTAGGACAGGTGACCAAAAGCTTGGTCAAACAGGTAGGTTTTAAGGAGTATCTTAAAGGAGGAGAGAGAGTTGGAGAAATGGAGAGGTTTCGAGAGGCAATTCCCGTGCTTACAGCTTAGACAGCTGAAAGCACTGGTGAGACAAACAAAGTTGGGGATGCAAAAAAGAGCAGAATTAGAGGTTCCAGTCGAGGGTATGCTTAACCATTCAGATTTAAAAGTGATCATCACAAATGTTGATTGTGTTCAAAAATGACATATCTTGATTTGACTACACCAAGCTGGTCCTTTAACACCACCTTCCACCTCCATAAATGTCAGCATATCCAAAACTCTGCAACCTGTATCCTATTTTACACTGTCCCAGTAACCCATCATCCCTGTGTTCGCTGACCTACATTGGCTCCTTGTCACTCCCCCAACACCTCCAATTTAAAAATTCTCAACTTTGTGTTCAAATCCTTTTATAGCTTTACTCCTCCCTATCTCTGTAACCTTCTCCAGCACTACATCGCCCCAGAACTTTCTGTTCCTCTTGAGTCTCGCCTCTTGTATACCTCCTCCTTTCACTATGGTGGTTGCACCTCCAACCATCTAGGTCCCATGCTCTGGAATTCCTTCTCTGAATCTCTCTGCCTCTTTTCTTCCCTCTCCTCTTCTAAGACCCTCCTTAAAATCTACCTCTTCGACTAATTGTTGGTCATCTCTCCTAAGATCCCCTCCTTTTTTTACATTAAAGGCACTACTTAAATGCAGGCTGTTGTTGTTACAAGATGATTTTTTTTAGCATTGTCTTCAAAATGCTCTCTAAATCTCATCGTGATATTCTCAAAAGCACCAGATAAATCATGTGAAATTTAAGCTTGTACACTTCATGAAACATATTTGACTAATCATTTGTTTAAATGTACCCATTAATATAACTTAAAAAAAACTCATAATGCAATGCTGCTTTATTCCTTCCAATTTTCTTTCCCCATCTCCCTTCTTCCACCGAAGACCATATTCGGGCAGGGGCCATGGCAACAGCAGCCTTTCAATACCTGTATCCATTCTTGTGTGAATCCGAACAAGTGACAGCAAGTTACTCAATCTGCCGCACGTCACTACAAGACCTAATCCTGTTCTTACCCAATGTTCACACACACACACATAGCAGGCGTCACTGGACTATGCTCAGGAGCGGGAACACTGGGTGATTTTTCACCTTCCCAGCCTTGGGGCACTAAAGGTTAAAAGTTGTGCCTCCACCATCACTGGCTGAGATCAGCTGACTCATCACAGGTCAGGGTTCAAACTTGGTTCCTTCTTGGTCCCTATCAATCAGTCCTAAACTATACAGTGCATTCAATTACAAAATGACCATGGTACCTTAGTCATTTTCTTTTTATTATTACATTAACTAGATGAACAAAAATGTAGAACACACAGACTTTGAAACAAAATCTGATTCAGGCGTTTATGTAAACAGCCAAATAAGCAAGTAAGAACAAGAAATCCTTTGGTGAATCAAAGTGGAGTTAAGATTAAAAATTGACTTGATAAGTCATCAAAGTTTGCCACCACTAAGTGTCTTTCGTCACTAAGTGAATTTTGCCTGGGTAATGTTATTTTATTAATGTCAGGAAACTATCATCATAAACGTCTGTATGACAATCATCTTTTAAATTAATTAAGTTCCACATTAGGGAACAATGTTCATTTCATGCGCTTTTATTTAACTGTTCACACACGTCTGATCCTGCAAGATATCTTTCAGGGTTCATACATATGTATGTAGAAATGTAAAAACTTCAGTTAAAATTGCCATGGAAGATCAGCAGAAATGACGGTTACTTATGTCTCTCGGAGGTGTCTGCCAATCTTCCATCAGCGGTTCAGGAGAACTCCAGTGCAAATTTTACTCCATAGTAGTGAGATCAGAATCAGGTTCAGCTGTAATGGTCCAACTATCAAATAGCCTGCCAACATTTACTCTTATGAAGAATAGGCAGCGTAGGGAGTGCAGCTGGTGACTGTGTCCCATCCGAGGCCTCGGGAGGGATAAGGGATGCAAACGGAGGGAAAAAAATACTGAGAAAAATATAGCTGAGTGAGCATGTGAGAGAGAGTGTGTGAGGGAGAGTGCGAGAGAGAATGAGAGAGTGTGAGTGAGAGGGTGAGAGATTGTGAGAGAGTGAGAGACTGTGAGCGAGTGTGAGACTGTGTGAGAGTCTGAGAGTGTGTGAGAGAGTGTGAGAGAGAGAGTAAATGTGTGAGAGACTGTGTAAGAGAGTCTGAGAGTGTGAGAGAGTGAGAGAGAGTGTGAGAGAGAGCATGAGAAAGAGCGTGAGAGAGAGCGAGGGAGAGTGTGTGAGAGAGTTTGAGAGTGTGTAAGAGAGTGTGAGAGATTGTGAGAGCGTGTACGAGCATGTGAGAGTGTGTGAGAGAGTCTGAGAGTGTGAGAGAGAGTGTGTGAGAGTCTGAGACTGTGTGAGAGATTGTGAGAGAGCTTATGAGAGTATGCTAGAGACTATGGGCCCAAGTTTCCACAAGAAAAAAAACGGGCGCCCCTCCGAGCTGGGCGCCCGTTTTTCGCGCCTAAAACGGCGCCTAAAAAAATCCTCGGTATTCTCCACCTACTTACAGGTCCTCTGGCCCTCAGCGCAGCCAGCACGAGCTGTGGGGGGGGTGGAGCCAGGTCCCGGCGCTGAAAACAGTGCCGGGACCTCTGCACATGCGCGCTACAGTCGGCACGCAAGTGCAGTAGCTCCAGGCGCCGAACTGTGTGGGAGGGGCCCGAAGCACGCAGCCCCTAGCCCTGGCCCAATGGCCTCACTGGGGCTGCGTGAATGAGGCTCCTCCCACGGCCAGCTCCTGCTGCCCCCCCCGACCAGACCCGACACTCGCTCCCCCCCACCCCCCGCCGACCAGACCCGACCCGACACCCGCTCCCCCCCCACCCAGCCCCGGCCCGACACCCGACACCCGCTCCCCCCCCCCGCCCCCGCGACCTGACACCCGCTCTCCCCCACCCCTGACTGACCCGACCCGACCCGCGCTCCTGTTCCCCGACCCGACCCGCCCCCCCCGCTCTCTCTCCCCCCCCTGCTCTCTCTCCCCCCCCGCTCTCTCTCCCTCCCTCCCTCTCTCTCTCTCTCCCTCCCCTCTCTCTCCCTCCCTCCCCTCTCTCTCCCTCCCTCCCCACTCTCTCTCTCCCTCCCTCTCTCTCTCTCTCTCTCCCTCTCTCTCTCTCTCTCTCTCCCTCTCTCCCCTCTCTCTCCCTCCCTCCCCTCTCTCTCTCTCTCCCTCCCCCCCCCTCTCTCTCTCCCTCCCTCTCTCTCTCTCTCTCCCTCTCTCTCTCTCTCTCTCTCCCTCTCTCCCCTCTCTCTCCCTCCCTCCCTCTCTCTCTCTCTCTCTCCCCCTCCCTCTCTCGCTCAGCAGCACGAACGGCTGCAGAATTCTCCCTGGCTGAAGCACTTTCACACAGGTAGGAAGATGGTTTATTTAATCTTTTCTTGGCTTATAAATGTTTAATCAGGTTGGATTTATTTGTATAATATTTGTAGAAGTATAAATAAGGATTTATTGTCGAATTTAATGAGTTCCCTTCCCCCCACCTCGTTCTGGACGCTTAATTTGTAACCTGCGCCTGATTTTTTAATGTGTAGAACAGGTTTTTTCAGTTCTACAAAAATCTTCACTGGCTCCATTCTACTTTAGTTTGGAGTACATTTTCACTGTGGAAACTTTCAAATCAGGCGTCAGTGGCCGGACACTGAATTCTGTTCTAAACTAGAACTGTTCTACCTGACTAGAACTGCAGAAAAAAAAATGTGGAGAATTGCGATTTCTAAAATAGTCCGTTCTCCACCAGTTGCTCCTAAAAATCAGGCGCGAATCATGTGGAAACTTGGGCCCATTGTGAGAGAGAGAGAGAGGCATGCAGTGGACAGCCTAGCGAAAAGTTATAAGTGCACGCCCCGCCTTATTCAATCCATGGACAGGAAATCATGGACAATGTATCCATGATTTTCTGCTGCACAGTGGCATGGTAATCTTAGCAAATTTAAACTTGTGCGTAAATATCCGTTCCTCATTAAAGATTGCAAAATAAACCACAAGATTCACATATTCTGGAATGATAGCGAGCAACCACAGATAAACATTCAAACAATAAAACTTAAATCTAGTCTCATAAGAAAGCCACTTCAGTATTGTGAGATGAATGCTAACTAACGGCTTTAGCAATAGATGGAAAACAGATTTCCATCTAGGATCCTGGATTACAATAAATGATGACTTCCAGTCAGAAATCCAACTCTGCAATTAAACGTAGTTGATGTGTCTGCAGTTCAGCACTTCACAGAAGAGCAGGCTCCACTTTTCTTTTAAACTTATATGAAAACATTTATTACTAGTCTGCATGCCAATTGCCTACTGTGTAAGCAGTGTATATTTCTCCTAAATATGAACTAGCAACCTCCTTCTCTGTGGAAGATAATTATTTCTTGAGGAGTATAACACTATTACAAACCGTAAATTAACACTATTACATGCTGTAAATGAACACTATTATAAACTGTAAATTAACACCACTATTACAAACAATAAATTCTCTACAAGGAAAAAAAAACTTTTGTTATACCTAACAGAATTGTAGGAACTAGACATGGGCAGAACTGTACTTTGCATACGGTGTTAAGACTGCATCAATAACAGATAAGAGAATATTAAGGCCACCTACGAGTATGCAAACAGACACAACAAGCCCATGTCTTAATTAGCAGAATTTAATTATACAGCATTTTCCAGCGTCATGCAATATCTTTTTCAAGTTCAGGTTAGTTCTGTGAACTGTCACTGTAGTGTTTATTTAGCTGAGCAGGATCCGTTTATTCTTCAAGGTTACTTATGATAATGTAGACATTAATGATTCTCGGTAATTGTAGATGTATATACTCAGGAGCGTCTAATGCTTTTAAGATAGGGAAAAGTTTCAGTAGCAAACCTATTGTCTTCCAAAGTTCTGGTTTCTCGTTCAGAGCAGTGCAGAGTTGGAAGTGCTGAGTTATACTGCTAACTGCATCCCAGTGTGGTCAGGTACAGTGGGAGTTCTGTGCATGCATGCTTACATATTTTTTAGGCTTTAAAAAAAACCCACAGGATATTCTGTTTGGTTAAGAACACAGAACCAGAAATAAGAAAGATGAAGCCAAACGTGCGATTCCTGCTAATAAACTTCTGCTGTCATGGAATGTCCCATTTCATTGTTAACTTCGGAGCGATGTAAATAACCATAGGTATTGTGTAAAGTCTTGGTGCTCCACTTCCCTGGTTAGTTGAGCATGAAGAAAGCCGTGAGATTTCTCCTTGAAGTCAACTGAACAAAAAACTCTGGGATACTGATTGACATAATTCAACTCTGACCTATTACATTCCACAGATGAAATTCATAGGGTTCGAACATACTGGAGCCTTCGTACTCCATGACGCATTTACTTAACTGTGTACACTCTTGTTATAAGTTTCGAGTTTGCCTTCATGGGTACAGTGATTCTAATGGCTCCCATCAGCAGTCTGAACTTTTTACATTCTAGATTCCGCCTGTACTGCCTAATATTTAATTATTCGATAGAGTGGCAAAAGACAAAGGAAAATGTTATATTTTGGAATTTTAGATGAGTTTTTTCATTACAGAAATGATTTGGGGATTGATTTTAAACAAACTGTTTTGAAACAAACTGACTTCACATAGTTTTAAAAGCAAGGGCTGTAGGCAGCAAACATTGAAGAATATGTAATCCAGCCGGACAAACCAGTCACAACTCACAGTCTATTTGAAACTGATGCATTGAGGGTCTCATACCAGCTCATTAGCCAGGATGACCAGGCAATTAATCATCTTGTTGTAGATAAAAAAAAGGAAAAAAAGAAAGACTTGCATTTATATAGCTCTTTTCATGAGCACCGGTTATCCCAAAGCGCTTTACAAGCAAATTAAATACTTTTTGAAGAGTAGTCACTATTGTAATGTAGGAAATGCGACAACCAATTTTCTGCACAGAAAGTTCCCACAAACAGCAATGTTTTAATGACCAGATAATTTGTTTTTTTTGTGATTTTGATTGAGGGATAAATAAGAAGCATTTTAAAGAAGGGGTGAGAGGTGAAAAGGTGGAGAGGTTTAGGGGGGGAATTCCAGAGCTTGGGGCCTAAATAGCTGAATTAGTGGGGCGAAGGAAATCGAGGATGCACAAGAGGCCAGAATTGGAGGAAGGAAGAATTATCAGAGGGTTGTAAGAGGTTGCAGAGATAGTGAGGGGCAAGGCCATGAAGGGATTTGAACAGAAGGATGAGAATTTTAAATTTGAGGTGTTGGTGGACCAAGCGCTAATATAGGCCAGCGAGCACAGGGGTGATGGGCGAATGGGACTTGGTGTGTCAAGCTCCTTCGAGCAGCTAACTCACACCAACCAGGAAGGTCCCAGCTTCAATTCGCAGTCTGAGCTTGAGTTAGATGATTTCAACTGTGCCAGTGTGACAGGGAGGGGAAAAGTAGTCAGGATTTCTGCTGGAATTTAGTACGTGTAGAGATCAGGTGAAAACAGTCCACCATAGTCAATAGCACATCAACACCTGGTATCAAAACTCACAAAAGAATGATCACTTGTTCGAGATACTGGAGTGTGTCCAATTCTCATGAAGCTGTAACTGCAGCAACACCTTCAGGAGGGGAGGGGAGGAAATTGTCAGAGTTTTATTTTGTATAATAATAAGTTATAGAAACCAGTGTCGAGGATGTAGTAAATTGTGTGTTTAAAATTAATGGCCTAAAGAATGTCTTAAAATAGTGCTGGCAGAAATTTAATGCGAACACATTAGCCAAAGGAAATTAAATTCACAGCTGCTTTCCAGAATGGTGTGCTTTTAAGTTAGACTTTTTGTGACTAGTTCAGTCAGATTCTTTTGCAAGGCAATTCAATGTGGCTGGAATGGCTGTGCAGTGCGAGTTGTGTTCACCTGTGGGGGAAAGACATTGGATTGTTCATGAAGTTGATATCAACCTCTTGTTGGCTGGCACAGATAGGATGGAAGTACTGCAGGGAATTGAATAAGGCCAGAGTGGTCTCCTGGACTAGTTTTGATCGCCTGGATGAGTTGGAGAGGAATTTTCCCAGATTTTTTCCCCCAGTTGGCCTGGGTTTTTATCTGGAGTTTTTTTGCCTCTCCTAGGAGATCGCATGGCTCCAGTTGGGGTGGAGTGTAAAATGTTGCGATGCATGGGGTGTCGCAGTTGTGTGCGGCGGACTGGTTTGGTTGGATGCTCCTTACCTTTCCGCCATTGTTCACTGTTCATAGGTTTATATGTAACCTTCAGGGCTGCTGACCAAGAGCTGTGTGGCTCTTTGTCAGCCTGCACGGACACGATGGGCCAAAATTAGCCTTCTTCTGTGGTATAGATTTCTATGTTTCTAAGTGGTAAACATAGTAAAGAGAATTTTCGGACACTGATTTTGATTTCTTCAGCTGATCCTACAAAATCAAATAGGTATCTGAATGGGGTGGATTCATGTACTTGATTTGAAAGTGGTATTTTCCTCAAGGGGATTAGTGTGAAAGAGGAACAGTTGGCACCGCATCAATGCTGCTGCCTCACACCTTCATCCAGGAGATGGATTTGGCAACAGTTCTGAAAGTTGCACACCACAACATAAACTGTATGTTGCAGAAAATAACAAATCTTTTCTAAAGTTGTTTCAGTGACACATTTAAGAGTGAGAGAGAGCAAGAACATGCGAGCGCAAGAGAGAGAGAGGGAGAGAGTCCTTTTGATTCATAGAATCATCGGAATTTATAGCATGGAAGGAGGCCATTTCGACCCATCGTGTCCGCGCCGGCCGACCAAGAGCTATCCAGCCTAATCCCACTTCCCAGCTCTTGGTCCGTAGCCCTGTAGGTTACGGCACTTTAAGTGCACATGCAAGTATTTTTTAAATGTGGTAGGTTTTCTGCCTCTACCACCCTTTCAGGCAGTGAGTTCCAGAACCCCACCACCCTCTGGGTGAAGAAATTTCCCCTCATATCTCCTCTAAACTTTCCCTCAATTTACTTTAAATTTATGTCCCCTGGTTGTTGACCTCTCTGCCAAGGGAAACTGGTCTTTCCTATCCACTCTATCCAGACCCCTCATAATTTTATACCCGTCAATCACCTCACCTGACCAGCACATTGATATCGTCCTGCAGTCTGCAGCTTTTCAGAAGTGAATGTGCCCACCGAGCCAAACTGACACAACCTGTTCCCCCATTCTTTCTGTACGCGCTGCAGCCCTGAGAGTAACGAAGAGCTCCATCACTGTTGCTCATCGCTGGTCGCACGCTGTTGTCAGGCCACATCATAAATATATATGGGTGTTACTGAACCCTACACACAGGAACCCTGTCCAACAGCACGGAAATTTACAATTCAAAATCCTTGGGTGCGGGAGCATTTTAATCCTACCCTCCAAAACCGAGCGGTTAAAAGGACTCAGGTGACTTACCTGCAGGGTTTCCAGCCTGGCTTTTGTAAAGAGCGCATCTGTCACTCAGCGAATAAGACCTGCACAGCTGGTTGGCTATGTCACCTGCTGCATCAAGGCATCAAAATTCAGAGCCACAGTGACATTGACAGCTACAGGCAAGGATGTGCGTGACCTTGTACTGGGCTGCAGTTGGTGCTGCAGTTAGCAGGGCTCTGTGACAGCCTCGTTGGTAAAGTGTAGCCTCGACACACAGTGCTCCTCGGTGAGCTGCAGGCAAGGACCCTGGGCATTTGCACTCATGTGGAGCAATGGGTCTCCTGTGAGCCTCCTTCCCCTCCTGCCTCTTCCCTCTGCAGCTGCAGCTCTGGCCTGCTCCCCCTCCTCTTCCAGCCACGGTAGCAGGGCAAGCATCAAACCCACTGAAGCCAAACTGAAGTTTGCCAGTCTGCCCTGCACAAAATCCCTCTCGTGACTCACCAAATTATTTTCACAAAGAATTACCGTCAGTTCCAACGAAAACGGCCCAAAAACTTAATGGTAGCGCAGTAGTCGTCAAAATAACTTAAGCAGTGATTTATCTAAGAGCAGCAGACAATCCCTTTAAATATCACTAGAAATGGTGCTCTCTGGGCTGTTCATGCCCACGAATACTGTGCCTGATTTAGAATTGGCAATTAGAATGCCAGAGCTGTTGAAACAGGCATTTGAGTCCTAAAAGTGTGAGGCTCAGTGAGTCTCTGAGTCAGAAGGCTGTGGGTTCAAGTCTCACTCCAGGGACTTGAGCACAAAAATCTAGACTGACACTCCAGTGCAGTACTGAGGGAGTGCTGCAATGTCGGACATGCCGTCTTTCGGATGAGACGTTAAACTGAGGCCGCGTCTGCTCTCTCAGGTGGATATAAAAGATCCCATGGCACTATTTCGAAGAAGTGCAGGGGAGTTATCTCCAGTGCCCTGGCCAATATTTATCCCTCAATCAACAAAGGAAAAACAGATTATCTGGTCGCTGTTTGTGGGAGTTTACTGTGCGCAAATTGGCTGCCGTGTTTTCCACATTACAACAGTGACTACAGTCCAAAAGTACTTCATTGGCTGTAAAGCATTTGAGACGCCTGGTGGTCGAGAAAGGCGCTATATAAATGCAAGTCTTTCAAAAACAAGCGCAGGCTCCTAATTAACATGTTTAACTAGGAGCCTGCCGATTTCAGGCGAGCTGGATGCCTGAAAGGAGCCCTGAGTCAGAGTGGTGACAGGTGAATTCTGCGCATGAAATGGGCGTGTGAGACAGTGACCCAACTTGCAGTGCTTTAGCACTCATTTTATGGAGGGAAGGTGATTGTTCCCAAAAGACCCCAAATGTATCCTGATCTTCTGCCTCCAGATAGTCTGTGTATACATTGGGGCAGGATGGTAAACGTTTTCCAGAATAGGGAGCAAGCATTTTTGAGATCACTGCAATAGTGACAGTGATTTATGTAAGAGCAGCATGCCCTGATAACAAAGGCTGGGGGATTTAACCAAACTGCCTCCTTCAGTCCTGCACATTCTATGGGCCCAAGTTTCGAGCCGCGCCTAGAACGGCGCAGTCCCGACCTGGATGCCCGATTTTCGCGCCACAAAGTGCGCCTAAAAAAACCCTCCAGATTCTCCACCTCCCTGCAGGTCCTCTGGCCCTCGGCGCAGCGCAGCAGGAGCTGTAGGGGGCGGAGCCAGGTCCCTGCGCCGAAAACAGTGCCGGGACCTCTGCACATGCGCGCTACAGTGGGCACGCAAGTGCAGTAGCTCCAGGCCCCCGAAGCACGCAGCCCCTAGCCCTGGCCCAATGGCCTCACTGGGGCTGCGTGAATAAGGCTCCTCCCACGGCCAGCTCCTGCTTCCTCCCGACCCGACTCGACTCCCGCTTCCCGCCTCCGGACCTGACCCGACACCAACCTGACTCCCGCTTCCCCCACCCGCCCCTGGACCCGACCCGACTCCCGCTCCCACCCCCCCCCACCCCCGCCCCCTGCCTCCGGACCGGACCCGACACCAACCTGACGCCCGCTTCCCCCCCCTCCCCCGCCCCTGGACCCGACCCGACTCCCGCTCCCCGCACCCGCCTCCGGACCGGACCCGACACCGACCCCACTCCCGCTCCCCCCCCCACCCGCCCCCGGACTGGATCCGACCTGACCTCCCTCCCCCCGACCTGACCTCCCTCCCCCCGACCTGACCTCCCTCTCCCTCCCTCCCCCCGACCCGAACCGAACCGACCTCCCTCCCACCACTCCCCGACCCGCGCTCCCCCCGACTGACCCAACGCCACCTACCTGTAAATCTGGTGCTGGGGACTGGCCCTGCCCGAAGTCTCGGGCCCGGCCCGTTCAGCCTCCCTCCCCCTTCTCCTTCTTCCCCCCCCCCAATCTCCTCTCCCCCAATCTCCTTTCCCCCCAATCTCCTTCCCCCCCTCAATCTCCTATCACCCCCAATCTCCTTCCCCCCATCCTCCTTCCCCCCCCACAATCTCCTCCCCCCCAATCTCCTTCCCCTCCCCCCAATCTCCTTCCCCTCCCCCATCTCCTTCCCCCCCATCTCCTTTCTCCCCTTCTCTCCTTTATCCCTTTCTCCCCCCTTCTCCCCCTCCCCCTTCTCCCCCCCCTCCCCCTTCTCCTCCATCCCTCCCCTTTCTCCCCCATCCCTCCCCCTTCTCTCCCTCTGCTTCCCCCCCTCTCTCCCTCTACCCCTCTCCTCCCCCTCCCCTCGCTGTCAGAAACACAGACACTGACAGACAGAGAATGAGAGACACACACACACAGACAGAGAGATAGAGACACTGACAGAGACACACTGGTGGGGGTGGGGGGGGGGGGAGGCATCCCAGCATGCTGTTGGAGGGCTCCCGGTGCTGCAGTCGGTAAGTAGAAAATGTTTTATTTATTGATTTAAAAAAAAAATTATTTCTTCTTATTTTTTTTTGATTGATTTATTGGTTGATTTATTGATGTATTTAGCATTTATTATTGATGATGGCTCTTTATTTGTAAAACTGAAGTGTTTAATGTTTATAAACTTCCCTTTTAAACACCCCCCCCCCCCCCCCCCACCATTCCCTACGCCTGATTTGTAACCTACGCCTGATTTTCTAAAGTGTAGGCAAGGTTTTTTCGACCGTACAAAAATCTTCACTTACTCCATTCTAAGTTAGTTTGGGGTAAGTTTTCACTGACGAAACTTTGAAATCAGGCGTCAGTGGCCGGACATGCCCCCTTTTGAAAAAAAAATTCTGTTCCAAAGTGAAACTGTTCTAACTGACTAGAACTGGAGCAAACTAAATGACGAGAATTCTGATTTCTAAGATACTCCGTTCTGCACCAGTTGCTCCTAAAAATCAGGAGCAAATCATGTGGAAACTTGGGGCCAATGATTCTACGATTTACTTCAGCGCATCCCTGAGACTGTTGTTCCGTAATCTTTCTTTTGTTTCTTCGCTGCTCCATTAGGTTGTTCACAGTTAAGGAGTATCAAGGAAATCAAGGAATATGGGGATAGGGATGGAAAGTGGAATTGAGGTAGACGATCAACCATGACCTTATTTAATGGTGGAGCACGCTCGAGGGGCCGTAGGGCCTATTCTTGCTCCTATACCTTATGTTTATTCGAACAATGATGGTGCTGTGGCTTGGAGTAACAATGCATGCTACCATGAAGTCAACCTGTGCTGTTCTTGTGCAAGGTAGGGAGCTCACAGCAGCATTGGCAGTGACCTTGGAATCGATCATAATTGATGTGTAGCCTAGCAAAACCAGGGAAATGGGAGAATCTTATCGATAAAACAAAGATTGGTATTAGTCAGTGGTAAGTCCGTCGTCTCGTCAACCAATTTCAAGGCAAGCTCGATTAATTGAAATAATCCCTGCTCGGCTAAATACATCCCCTAACTCTCCCAGCTGCAGGAATTCCTTATTCCATCCATTCCCTCAACGTCTCAACTTTGGGAAATCTCGCTTCCCACAGCTCCGCTGATTTTTTGTGGGAATTCCTGTGTCACAGTGAAGCGAAGATTCGGAAATGGTGACCAAAATGGGAATAATTTACCCCAGCAAAAGAGCTGGCAGCCAGAGTAAAGAAGACTTTCCCTGCGTTTAAATAGGTTTTATTGTATCATTCGGACTGTTATTTTCTACAAAGACAAATATATGGTTCATTGGTTAATGAGTGGCAAAGAAGACTGGATGATCACAGTGAGTTGGCACAATGGCCTTTGATTTCTGGAATTTGAGTTTGAATTCTGCCAAGATGAAGATTTCCTATTGTAAGCTGTCCGAGCAACATGTGTTACAGATAGCTTGTGTAGGTTTCTGATGTTTGGATGGTCCCCACTTTTTTTCTATTAATTCATTCTTGGGATATGGGTATTTCTGGTAAGGCCAGCATTTATTGTCCATCCCTATTGATACAAGTGAGTGGCTTGTTAGGTCACTTCTGAGACCAGTTAAGAGTCAACCACGTTGGGAGTCAACCATGTAGATGTGAGAGTGGAGACACATATAGACCAGCGCGGATAAGGGCAGCAGGCTTCTTTCCCTAAAGGGCATTAATGAGCCAGTTGGGTTTTTATGTTTACTGGTATCAGCTTTTCATTTCCAAATCCTCTTACTTTTAATCTGAATTCAAATTCTCAAACTGCCGCGGTGGGATTTCAACTCACGTTCTCTGGATTATTCGTCTAGGCCTCTGCATTATTACTACTGCCACACTACTGTACCCCCTAAGCATTAAATAGCTGTTTGAGAAATGTAGAACTTCATATTCCTCTTCTCAGGTCAGGTCTGAAAAACATTGTTGATACAGAGCAGGGAAACCTTTGCCAACTCCTGCCTTCCTTTAGCTGATCTGGAAATGCTTTCTGCTGACAATGGGTGGCCAATACGAAAAAGCATTCCATTCTCCGTCTGTCAAAAGGAAAGAAACCCGAGCAAAAAGGAGTTCCTTTTTTATGGTCTTAAAAGATAAAGGAAACTGACTGTCTAGCCCCAAGTGAGATTGCACCCATGCTATTTCCTTCTTAGTTGGTCTGTCACAAAGCTATAAAATAGCTGGCTGTCAGAAAGATCCGTGACAGGGAATTCCTCCTACCTGTTAGGAATATTACATGACTGAGATATCAAGGAGGACTTCAGCCAGCGCCTTCTGTTTGGTTAAGGGGACGGTGGGCGGCATGCTCAACATAACATTGTGGTTACTCTACCATTTCTGTGTATTACATAGACTTGTATTCCTTGAGTTTAGAACACATTTTGAAACAAAGGAAACTATTAATGCAGAAATAAAAAGAATGCAAAATATCTACATGAGAGTGATTGTTTTATTAGGATTGCTTGGCATAGGAAATAATGTTATGCAAAAATCCAGCGGGGCCGAAATTGCTCACCACATGAAACGAGTCACACCTACCGCTCTTGAGATGTCCTGGCCACCCCAATGCACAGGTCAGCCAAACCGGAGAAATTTAGCACTTTGTGCTTTTTTTGAAGCAGGGCAGAAGTGGCCATCGCGAGCGGGGCGGAAGTGGGGCGGGGCGAAGTGGCCGATGTTGCAAGTCATCAGCTCCGCGTTGATGATGTCATCAAGCTGGCGTGTCACAACGTCCCTCCCCTTTAGTTAAAGGAGGGCCGCTGCGAACTCTGCAGCCATTTTAATGGCAAACACTGGGCCACCAGGGAGGGTTTAGGGCCGGGCCAGCAGCCTGGCACCCAAGAGGGGGTGCCACGCTGCCTGTTGGCGGCCCGGCCGAACCCACGGCCATAATTATCGGCCCGACCTGGCAGTCGGCCAATGAAAAAAAAACATGGAGTCACCGGCAGCTCCACCTCCCCTTTACAGATGACCGCGCCGCCAAAGCACAGAAAGGGCACCGGCACAAAAAGCTGTCAGGGGCACCGACCAGCGGCGCCGCTCCTGCGGGGCAATTTTTGAAAGGGACAATTTCCCGTGGGGCAATTTCGGGAATGGGTCGTCGCTGGTCGGTAAGGGATCTGCGCGTGCACGCCGCGGCGGGAAAACGGGCGGAGCGGTCCCAGACACCGCTCCAAAATGGAGCAAGGGCAATTTCAAAAATGCGATCCCTCCGTGGCCAGTCCGCCGCTTTCAGGTGGCCATGGGCCTTATAGAAAGGGGCAATTTCAGCCTCATCATGTATAGACTCAGCGATTCATCAAAATAAAATTAGTGTGGCTCCCCTCGCAGCCCCCCCCCCCCCCCCGGCCCCAGGAGCAACGCAACAGTGAAAAAGAAGCAATACAAATGCATCTAAATTGAGGTTCCACCTTCAATCAATTGTTAAACTCGATAAAGTGCGGACTCTGGCAAATATGCAGCAAAGGCAGGTAAATGCAGTTGAAATCCATGATCAGCAATGAACTAATTGAGTGGTGGAACAGGCTCGAGGGGCTGAATGGCCTATTCCTACTTTAAATGTCCCTATGACTTTCATCTTTACAATTTTGCTAAATGGGTTTGGCCTCCATTTTTTGGACACGGGTAATTTTGGAATATTTTTCTGACATTCAATGAATCTGCCAGTCTCCCTATAGTACAGACTCTTTATTGGTCAACTAATTTACACCTCTTAAATATTTCAAACTATAAGCCCA
The DNA here is from genome assembly GCF_044704955.1 of Pristiophorus japonicus. Classification (NCBI taxonomy): domain Eukaryota; kingdom Metazoa; phylum Chordata; class Chondrichthyes; family Pristiophoridae; genus Pristiophorus; species Pristiophorus japonicus. The sequence goes on along the minus strand of NC_091984.1, from coordinate 194,334,828 downwards.
AGAAGCTATGGGTAAAGCTGTAAACTCTTTCAACAGATTAGAGCTTCACATTAGCTTTGTATGATATCCTCTACTTCTCATCTTATTAAAATGACAACATCAACAACACTGCATTTTCTCCAGCCCCCTAAAATGCGAGAATCTACCCAATAACTCATGGGTCACCATCATCAGCTCCTCTTAATCAACATGTCCTACAGGCACCCACGTTAAAATGTCCCAGAGCCGAATAGCAAAAAGTAAAAGCTGAATGTAACATTCCATACAGACCAGTTGTTATGGCTTCTGAGAGTATGTTCACTAATATCAAGGGAACAGTCATTGAGTATAAAGCAGGTTTCTCTATCTTCTACTCTGGGGGGAATTTTTCGGCCGATCAGGTGGGAAATTTTTTTTTTCTGATAGCGGATCGGGAATCCACTATTATTCCACCGTCACCCTACTTTCCCAGATGTCAGGTTTTTCAGGGCTGAACAGACCCGACACGCAGTGAAATCATTTCTTTACATGACAGCTGCAAAGTACTATAAAAGCTCCCATCTCACAGCTGTTCACTTTTCAAGCTCAGAAATTGTTGCTTGCTGCATTTGGAAGACAGATTGAGCTTTATGCAGGTTGCAAGTGTTTGGAGTAAACTCTCTATCCAGTGTCACCTCATTGGAACAATCTCTCTCACCATTGACAGATCGCTTCTGTCATCTCAAGTTCACCTGCCATCTATTACTTCAGCATCAGTGCCCTTGAAACTCTCTCACCTTGGTCCTCAGAATCCCATCACAATCATCCCCAACACCAGCAGCACGAGGCACACCAGAAGCACCAACAACACCACCAACCCTCTCCACAATCAACTGATGCTGCACATGACACAGGGCATCAGCACCGACCACATTGCTGCCCAGGACAAGAGGGATGGCTTCACCATGGCCAGATTTACTTCACTTGATGCTGTGCACCCTGGTTGCCACATAATGCACCAGGTTGGTATCACCCACACCAACACCATAAAGCATCCGTACAATGCTCAAGCCATTCCTTTCACACTCAAGGGAACAAAGGAACTTTGGAATGCAGGTCTACAGATCCCTGAAGGTGTTAGGCCAGGTGCATAAGGTGATTAAGAAGGCATTTGGAATACTAGCCTTTATTAGTCAAGGCACGGAATATGAGAGCAAGGACGTTTTGCTTAAACAGTATAAAACACTGGTTAGGCCACAGCTGGAATACTGTGTGCAGTTCTGGTCAACACATTACAGGAAAGATGTGATTGCACTGGAAAGGGTGCAGAGGAGATTTAGAAGAATGTTACCTGGACTGGAGAATTTTGGCTATGAGGAAAGATTGGAGATGCTGGGTCTGTTTTCTTTGGAACTGAGGAGGTTGAGGGGAGACCTGATTGAGGTGTATAAAATTATGAGGGGCCTAGATAGAGTGGACAGGAAGGACTTGTTTCTCCAGGCAGAGGGGTCAACAACCAGGGGACGTAGATTTAAAGTAATTGAGGGGAGGTATAGAGGAGATATAAAGGGTGGTTGGGGTCTGGAACTCACTGTCTGAAAGGGTGGTAGAGGCAGAAAACCTCACCACATTTAAAAAATATTTGGATGTGCATTTAAAAGGCTGGATTTTTGGTTTTGTCGTTTTCGGGGCGAAAACGGAGGCGGGACGGGAAAGTTACTGGCCAGGAATAGATTGCGTCTCATGAGAAATTTTCACCATTTGGGCCCTGCGCCAGGGTGTGCAGTGCGAAGGGAGGCGTTGTACTACTTTTGCGGTGCAAAAATGGGAAGCTCGCTAACTAAAAGTGTCAGGCCAGGAGCGCTCCGAGAGAGGCCTTGAGGGGAAGGAAAAAACCTAATAAAAAACCCCAAAACATTCCCAACACAGTGCCCACGCCACCGCAACACAAATCACTAAAAACAAATAAAAGAATAAACACTTGCACTTACCTTTTCTGCACTTTACCTTCCTCACCACCGCCGGCATGGCTGGATTGCTCTGTTTTACCTGCTGGCCATCGCGAGGCACGCTTCGGGGTGTACGGGTCAGGGTGCAAGTCAAAATTTGCACTGGTGTTGCACCGAAAGGTGTTGTACACCCAGCAAGGCTCTTCCCGGCGGTGCTGCTCAGTGCCGCCGCAAAACCCGATCCAAAGCTACCGACGGAGCATAGGAGACCTCGCGCCCCATTTCACGCCGCTCCGAGGCGAAATCTGGAGCACAAATGTCCTGACAATCCAGCCCAAAGTGTCATAACCTACAGACCAAGAGCTGGAAAGTGGGATTAGGCTGGTTAGCTCTCGGTTGGTCGGCGTGGACACGATGGGCCGAAATGGCCTCCTTCCGTGCTGTAAATTTCTATGATTCTATGATTCATCACCATTGCTGGGGGGGCACCATTATGTCTCATCATTCACTGCAACTCACTAAGCCACTTCCAGAGGTGCACACAAATCTGTCCAAGAATGGCAAGTGTTGAAAATAAAGATTTCAAAGTTTGACAGCACATTAACAGAAACTTCACATGTACACTGCATAAAACACACAAGTGCCTACCCTCGTGCGTTGTTAGTTGGTATGATTGGACAAGGATGAGGGTGCGTGAGGGGTGTCTAGTGAGATGGGGAAGTGATAATGTAGATAGAGAGAGAGGGGGATGATTGGAGGTGCAAGGCAAGTTGGTGTGAGTAAGGATGTGCAGGAGTCGGGTCGGGAAGACAGAGTGATGGGATGTGCTGAGTGGCACAGCAGGATGGGTGTGGCTTTGCAGTAGTCTTTTGTGATCCAGTGAGATCATTCAAAGGTTTATGCCACTGCAGCCAGCTCCTTTTGACGTCATCTGTGCTTGTGTCCTCCTGTGCAATGTGCAACCAGGCTGCATCGGTCCCCTGGAGAGGTTTCTTCCACCCATTGGAAGGCCTGCTGCCGTGCCTCCCTCCATAAGCATATGGAGGAAGTGATGGGAGAGCCTGGGTGCTGCCCTGCTCATGCTGTAGAACACTGACAGCACAACTGTCAAAATTAATTTGCGCATGGTCCCTTTAAGGAAACCGGCTGATGAGGCGTCAAATGACGTCATCAGACTCACTTCGTTCAACTAGCGAGTAAACGCACTGGGCGGCTTAACAAGCCGAATCAACGTAAAATCCTTGGTGGATGCAGAGAGGATATTTCCACTCAGAGGGGAAACTAAAAATAGAGGACGTAGTTTCAGAATAAGGGGCCATTTAAAACTGAGATGAGGAATTTCTTCTCTCAGAGGGTTACAAATCTATGGAATTCTCTGCCCCAGATAGCTGTGGAGGCTGGGTCATTGAATATATTTAAGGTGGAGATAGACAGATTTTTGAGCAATAAGGGAATAAAAGGCTGTGGGGAGCAGGCAGGGAAGTGGAGCTGAGTCCATGATCAGATCAGCCATGATCTTATTAAATGGCGGAGCAGGCTTGAGGGGCCAGGTGGCCTACTCCTGCTCATATTTCTTATGTTATTATGTACACAGCGGGCTGGAGCCAGCAGCGAGGTCAGGACCCATCACTGACCCCAGCCGCTCCAGACTCAGTGAGGTCAGGGAAATTGCAGCCCGGGACTCTCAGGGAATCAAGGAATACGGGGATCTGACGGGAAAGTAGAGTTGAGGTCGAAGATGATCTTATTGAATGGCGGAGCAGGCTCAAGAGGCTTTATTCCTACTTCTACTCCTAATTCTTTTGGTTTTATGTACTCTCACTCGCCAATGTTAGATTCATATTTCCAAGGATATGCTCCTGCTGATCGTTTTTTAAACTAAGATTAACAGAGGAAAATGCACCCCTCTTACTGCCATCTCCAGTCGAGAGCCAACTAGACCCCATTCCTATATATATATATATATTTTTTTTATATACACAATTCTAAATATCAAAATTAATTCCCATTCACTTTTATGAGTCTTTCGGTGATCTCTAAATAGAAAGAAAGGTTTATCTTTTTATAATGCTTCTCACCACCTCAGGACTTCCCAAAGTGCTTTACAGCCAATTAATTTCTTTTGAAGTATAGTCACTGTTGTCATGTAGGAAAATGTGGTTACAGTTGTAATGCACAAAAACACTGTATATATGATCTCATTTTTAATAATAGGATACAGCATTTTGTACTTGCATTCTAACAATAATTTGATGTGAATTATTCATGCTGATGGTAAATATGTAAACACATTTTCATTCTCAGTGTTTTCAAAATTCTCAGATTAAATTTGAATGATTGATTTTGCTTCCTACATAATCCACAGTTTTCAAGTGACCAGCGACGAACAATATATGGACATTAGAACACCTGGGGATCCAAACATAAATACCAGCGGACGCTCTGAAACAGCTCAGCCGATGCTACAAAGCCAACATCTTACCCATGACCATCAAAAACATTATGCAGTTCCTATTCAGGACCTGCACAAAACTGAAAACAGATGGTAAGAAATAATTTATTAAACTTTCCTGCTGCTAAGCCAAGAAGGTTTACTGTGGTTTATCCGGGGATGAATTTGCTTGCAGAACAAGATACTGAATAATATTCATGACTGGACAATTTCACATGAAACGAATAGGATTGATTTTGATTAATATCTCGAAGCAAATTCATGGTGGACAGCAAAAGAGATATAAAGACTGCTTCACAGCAACTCTGAAACTGTGCAAAACAGACTTCCATAAGTGGGGAGAGCTTACATGAGATAAGAAAGCATGACGACACCTCTTACTATGAGGTCCGCCGCATTGCTGATGCTGAATGTGAACGTCAGCTGAGGAAGTCTCATCTGTAAAGTCAAGATTCCACCCCTGGTGTATCCGGGATCCACTGTTCAATGCGCAGACACTTGTTCCGGGCAAAAATAGGTCTCATCGGTCACCAAAATACTCATTGCAAAAAAATGAGATGATATTCTGGCCGTCTTCTTCAATATCAAAAGATGAACAATTGGCTATTTTCATTTATCTGTGAGCTTGAAAAAGATCCCAGAAAATGTAGATTTTTAAGTATGGCTGCTAGAGAAAATCCAAACAAGCTGAGGCCTATTTGCTGGGAGGGACCATTCTGAGATCTGAGGGACACCCTCAAAGGGAGCATGAGTCAGAGAACTAGACTAGAATGTTGAAAGCCCTGTCTTCTAAGAGTGGTACCTCACAGCACAGCTCCCCACTTGGAGTGCAGGAGAGCAAATTTTACCATGTGTGGAGGGGAGAATGGAGATGTGTAATGGGAAGAGGAGGATGGGACTCAACTCATTTCCTGAAGAGCAAATCTCCTGAGGATTGTGTGTGCATGCTGGCTGAATTACAACTCACCTAATTGTGCACGTCCTTTACCTATCACATTAGGAAGAGATCAAGTCTGCAAGAGAAAAATATATATAGCATGGTCCAACCACCACAGCGGTGCTCTCCCCCAAATGCCACAGTTGCTAAATGCACTGCATGGTGTGGTACTGAGCCTCACAGAACAGCAAGTTCTCAGGTTCGATCCCTGATCTGTGATGAGTTCGTTGATCTCAGCAGGACTGCAATAGCACAATGAAACTGGCCAATGGGTCCCCGTGTCATTGAGGGTAAAACAAAACCTCAGCCAGGCTTCTCGCACCTCGTCATTATCCAGTGACCAATGCTGGAAAGTGTGCACACGTGGAACTTGGATAAAGAAAGTGCTGAAATTAGTTTAAAGGTCCCTTCCCCCAACTAATCTGCCAATTGAATAGCCTGCTGAGATTCATTATCCACATAAAAAATGGTTGCTTGGGTGTGTCACCATCTCTAGACAGGGGATGGGTGAACAATGAATAAAGGAATACTACATAGGCAAGAAGGTTTTTGTATTCCATTGATGTATCCCTCTGGTATATCACAAAGACCTTGGTTTGGCAAACTTCAACCGTTCCTGATTTTAGAATGCACTGATGATGGGAAGATTTATAGCAGTCATTTCAAAGACCACCATTTTTATTCAGGGAACTGAAGGGATTCCAAAGGAGTATGCCTTTAAATGGTTGCAATAAAGCTTCATTTTGACAGCATTTTCTGAAGTGATGCAAGTGCAATGGGGACAATAGATTTTGTATCCCACCAGAGTGGATAGGAAGGACTTGTTTCCCTTGACAGAGGGGTCAACAACCAGGGGGCATAGATTTAAAGTAATTGGGGGGGAGGTTTAGAGGAGATACAAGGGGAAATGTTTTCACCCAGTGGGTGATGGGGATCTGGAGCTCACTGCCTGAAAGGGTGGTAAAGGCAGAAACCCTCACCACATTTAAAAAAATACTTGGATGTACACTTAAAGTGCTGTAACCTACAGGGCTACGGACCAAGAACTGGAAAGTAGGATTAGGCTGGATAGCTCTTGGTCAGCTGGCGTGGACACAATGGACCGAAATGGTCTCCTTCAATGCTGTACATTTCTATTATTCTATTATTCTATGAAATCTGCATTTTGAAACCAATTATCAGTGTAACCCAGGAGATTTGCTTTTGTTTACGATTGGCCTAATTGGATGTAATTCAGGAAACCATCATCTTTGTTATGATTGGAAATGAAATACAAGGCATAAGCACACGGCAGAATGAAACACATCAAGGTAAAATAATTCTGCACAGGGTGATCCTGCCAAAACTGGGTATAAATCCTGACCTGGTGACTGATTCTTGGACATCACACTCTCAACTCCAACAATCGTAGCACCAGGAAAAAGTGAAAAACATTTGCAATAATTGAACAAAAGCCAATGTTCATCAGCCAAGAAGTGTACTTTTGTTCCCCATCCACAGAGAGCTCTACCTCCTTAATTAACATGCAGAACTTTCGTCTGCTACATGACCTGTTTCTTTATTCGGCAGCCATTTTCATAAATACTCCTACACATAAGCAGGTTGTCACTGATACGGTGCAAAGTTTATCAGACAATGGGATAATGTTGCAGCTACTTTACTCTCTCCAAGTGGTGCCATAAATGTGTAGTAATTCAGGTGCTCTGGGTGATAGCAGTACATTTGCTGCCTGCTGTATGGAACTGATGAAGCAAAGGCTACTTTTCTTTCTGTCCAGCTGCCAAAGGCACATTTGGCAACACAAGTCATTTTTTGTATGTGTGTCTGTGTATGTGTGTGTGTGCGTGTGTGTGTTTGGAATGACACCCTGCTTCTCTGACTTGCAAATGAAAGCAGCAATGCTTGTGGTCGAGATGGCCTCATGTACTTAATCCTTCATTATTGGGATTTTCAGGATGTCGGTGAGGTGAGGGGCAGCTCAGACACTGAAGGGAAATGTTAAAGAAACATTTGTAATAACCATTTCCATTAAAACTGCAATTATTCCATTTACATTATGGTAACATCATCCCTTTCATTCAAAATAATATATTGCGCAAAGTTATTCCCTCAGTTGTTCTGTAACACGATACAGTGGGGAACTTTGAAATTCCCAGATGATTCCCTTCCAGGCAGACTCATACTATTCATTTGTGAGCATTGAAACCTTCCTCCCTTCCTTGTGAACTACATGGAGGTCTGATGCTGTGGTCACAGCACCAACGGATCGTGCAAGGAACACCGGCCAAGAAATCATGGGCTCACCGTGCCTGATCGTTCCATCCTATCATTCAACCATACAGCACAGAAGGAGGCCATTTGGCCCATCGTGCCTGTGCCAGCTCTTTGAAAGAGCTTTCCAATTTGTCCCATTCCCCTGCTCTTTCCCCATCGCCCTGCAAATGTTTCCTTTCCAAGCATATTTCCAATGTCCTTTTTGAAAGTTCTTATTGAATCTGTTTCCACCATCATTTCAGGCAGTGCATTCCAGATCGTAACAAAATAAATTCTCCTCTTCTCCCTTCTGGTTCTTTTGCCAATCAGCTGTATACTCTGGTTCTGACCCTCCTATCACTGGGAACAGTTTCTCCTTATTTACTGTATCAAAACATTTCAGAATTTTGAACACCTCAATCAAATCTCCACTTTTAATTTTCTTTGCTCTAAACAGAACAACCCCAACTTCTCCAGCCTCGCCACATGACTAAGGTCCCTCATCCCTGGTACCACTCTCGCGAATCTCTTCTGCATCCTCTCCAAGGCCTTAACATCCTTCCTAAAGTGTGGTACCCAGAATTGGGCTGGATTTTCAGTCTTCTACCGCCCTTGTTAGCACCCTGGAAAGGTGGCAATGGCAGCGGTGGGCCAGCTTCCAGCGCCCCACCGGGGCATTGGGTGCCGGTTTCGAGGGGGCGCGGAGCATTACCGCCCGGAAGAGGCGAGCCGGTATGCAACGCCCCTGGTTGCAACACCGGCTCGATATTTGGATCGCACCCGATCCATATCGCCCTGCAGCGCGTCCTCATGGAACGAACGCCGGTGGAAATTGGGTTTCCAAGCTGTAGCGGCCGCTGGCCCGGCCGAAACCCTCCCTGGTGGCCCAGTGTTTGCCACTAAAGTGACTGCAGAGTTCGCAGTGGCTCTCCCCTTTAACTGAAGGGGAGGGATGTTGTGACGCGTCAGCGTGACGTGGCACGTCCGCATCACACTGACGTTATCAGCGCGGCGCTGATGACTTGGAGCGATGGCCTTTCCAAATCATACATCCGCCCCGCTGACAACGGGCGCTCTGACCCGCCCCCACCTCCACCCTGCTGACGACTGCAACACCGCTCTGACCAGAAAAAAATAATAACGTTCTAAATTTCGGCAGATTATCCACCCCACGCATTGGGACGGACAGAACACTTGGGCGGAGGGCAATTTCGGCCCTGAGAGGTTATGCTAAGCTTGTATCGAACCTTGGTTAGACTACTCAAAGTACTGTTTATAGTTCTGGTTGTTATATTCTGAAAAATATATTGAAGGTACTGGAGAGGATGCAAAAAAGATTTACAAGATACAGAACTGCGAAGTTATACACATCAGGAAAGGATGAACAGCGAAGACTGCGGGAAGACCTTATTGAGGTCTTTAAAATTATGTAAGGTTTTGATAGACACAGTGAGAGTGTTTCTACTTGTCGGGAAGCGCAAAACTAGAGGTCATCAATATAAGATAGTAAGCAAGAAATCAAATATGGAATTCAGAAGAAAATTCTTTACCCTGAGAGTGGTGAGAATGTAGAACTCGCTACCACAGGGAGTGGTTGAGGTGATTAGTATAGATGCATTGAAGGGAAATCTAGATAAGCATATGAGGGGGAATGGAATAGAGGGTTATGCTGATAGCATTAGATGATGAACGGTGGGAAGAGGCTCAAGCAGAACATAAACGCGGCATGGATTGGTTCGATGTAACCTTGTATGGTCGCACCATTAGTACTATTTATTCTATGAACACTTCTACCTGAAGGAAACAGGAATCAGAGACAGTGATAATAACAGAAAGTACCAGCATACTGCCAGATATGGGAATTAAAGGCAGCAGACCTCTAATTGCTTCTTCTTGTAGCATGTCAGCAAGCACAGATACATTTCTTTATTTTGTAATAGTCACTGCTGCCAAGCAAGGACTTGCGCTTGATACCAGATTGAATGGACATAAAAAGTGATCACCATAACAAAAAAATATATACTTAACCAAATAGCATTAAATGAATGCATCATACTATTGGCAATCTTTAGAAAAAAATAAACTATATTTAGTGGCAGTCACTTTTTCTATTAACATCTAACCATGAAATAGTAATTTTGGTAACTTGATTCTGCCTCTGGGTTCAAATTAACTCAACTTCACTCAGAGATGAGGAGAAATGTTTTCATTCAGAGGGTGGTAAATCTTTGGAATTCTCTACCCCAGAGGGCTGTGGATGCTCAGTCGTTGAGTATATTCAAGACAGAGATCGTTAGATTTTTGAATATTAAAGGAATCAAGGGATATTTCTTATGTTCTTATATAAGGATAGTGCAGGAAAGTGGAATTGAGGTACAAGATCAGCAATGATCTTATTGAATGGCGGAGCAGGCTCGAGGGGCCAAATGGCCTACTCCTGCTCCTAATTCTTATGTTTTTATGTCCTTATAAACGGATTCAAACTGAATATATGAACATTGCTCTAAACATGGTGAAGGCAATCTAAATGAAACGTTTTTTGTTTCAATACAACATATGGCATAAAGAAAGAAAGACCTGCATTTATATAGCACCTTAACTGCCAATTAAGTACTTTTGGAGTGTAGTCACTGTTGTAACGTAGGAAACGCAGCAGCCCATTTGTACACAGCAAGCTCCCACAAACAGCAATGTGGTAATGACCAGATAATCTGTTTTTAGTGATGTTGATTGAGGGATAAATATTGGCTAGGACACCAGGGATAACTCCCCAGCTCTTCTTCGAAATAATGCCATGGGATCTTTTACGTCCACTTGAGAGAGCAAACGGGACCTCAATTTAACGTCTCATCTGAAAGGCGGCATCTCCAACAGTGCACTGGAGTTTCAGCCCAGATTATTTCTGCCGTAGTCTCTGGAGTGGGACCTGAACCCACAATCTTCTGACTCAGAGGCGAGTGTCCTACCAACTGAACCACAACTGACACGTATTGATTATGGCATGTTACCTTCTGTCCCCACTAGTATTCTCTTCTGAAAAGTAACTGCTTGCTTATTACAGTGTGTACAATTTATACCCCATAATGGCTTGATATTTGAGCAGCCTCTTTTCTCTTTGTCTTGTGTGGGACAGTGGAGCACAATTATTTTGGGATGGATGGTCACTGAGGCAAAAACATTTCCACAGCAGTCCAAACTGTGCTAATAATTTGTACTTTTAGCGAAAGACTGATATGTAGCTCACCTCTCCCTATCTCTGTAACCTCCTCCAGCCCTACAACTCTCCGGGATCTCTGCGCTCCTCTAATTCTGGTCTCTTGCGTAGCCCCAATTTTCATCACTCCAACATTGCCAGCTGTGCCTTCAACGGCCCCGGCTCGAAGCTCTTTAATTTCCTCTCTAAACCTCTCCACCTCTGTAAAGTCCTGTCCCCTCAGTACAGATTCACACGAGGCATGTAGTGAAGTCAAGGTCACTCTGGACCTGCACCTTTATTTCACAGCTCTGGAATGCTGCATTTGCCTGAGACCTGTGCTTATATACCTGTCTCTTGCAAGTGCACCCCTGGTGGTAAGGTATGCTGGTGGTTACAGGTCATATCTTATTACAGTCATGTATTGCATGTTAGGATACAGTTATATATAATAATGTAAGATACATGACATCATCCTCCCCCAAGGTCTTATTGTCTTTATAGGTTCAGTCTCTCAGATGGTCGACGCTCTCGCGTGGAACGTGTGAGTTGTGGTTCAGTTGTTTGCCTTGGTGTCTGTTTTTCTTTGGGTGTGGTTGCTGTTGACTCGCCTGGGCTGTCTGTTGGGATTGCCCTTTCCTCAGGTTGTTCCCTTTGTCTGTCCACCAGGTGTGGTGCGAGTTCCACATTGTAATCTGCCTCTGGTTCCGCAGTGTTGTTGGTAAATCTGCTTTTGACTTGGTCTACATGCCTCCGGCAGGTTTTGCCATTGTCCATTTGTACTACCAGTAGCCTGTTTCCTTCCTTGCCCATTACTGTCCCTGCAAGCCATTTGGGACCCCTGCCATAGTTTAGTACAAACACTTTGTCCCCTATCTCATTCCATCTCCCCCTCAAATTTCTGTCATGGTACTCAGTCAGCTTACGGCGCTTTGCCTCAACGATTTCGTGCATGTCTGGGAGGATTAATGAGAGCCTTGTTTTTAAAGTCCTTTTCATCAACAGTTGCACGGTGGGGGATCCCAGTCAGTGAGTGCAGACGAGATCTGTATGCCAGCAGCAGTCGCGACAGGCGACTCTGCAGCGTGGGACCTTGGATTTTAAGCATGCCTTGTTTAATGATTTGCACTGCTCTCTCCGCCTGGCCATTGGAGGCCGGCTTGAACGGTGCCGTCTTGATGTGATTTATGCCGTGGTCAATTATAAAGTCTTGGAATTCTGCGCTGGTGAAGCACGGACCATTGTCACTGACCAATATGTCAGGGATTCCGTGCGTTGCAAACATGGTTGCGAGGCTCTCCACAGTGGTGGAGGTTGTGCTCGAGTTTAAAATGATGCATTCGATCCACTTTGAAAATGCATCTACAACTACGAGGAACATTTTTCCCATGAATGGGCCCGCATGGTCTACGTGCACCCGCGACCACGGTTTGGTAGGCCAGGTCCAGGGGCTCAGTGGAGCCTCCCTGCGGGCATTGCTGAGTTGCGCACAAATGGTGCACCTTCGCACACAGAGCTCCAAGTCCGCGTCAATACCAGGCCACCAGACGTGGGATCTGGCTATGGCCTTCATGAGAACGATCCCCGGGTGCTCGCGGTGGAGCTCCCGGACAAATGCCTCTCTGCCTCGCAGAGGCATGACTACTCTGCTGCCCCAAATCAGGCGGTCTGCTTGTAGTGATAGCTCATGCATGCGCCTGTGAAAGGGTTTTAATTCCTCGGGGCAGGCATCGCGAGCCTCTGCCCAGTCACCGGTTGGGACACATCTTTTAACTAAGGATAACGTGGGGTCGCTGGCCGTCCAGGCTCTGATTTGGCGAGCCGTCATGGGCGAATCTGTGGACTCAAAGGCATCGATTGCCATGACTATCTCACAGTCCTGTTCGTCAGACCCTTCCGTGGTCGCCAGGGGTAGCCTGCTGAGCACGTCGGCACAGTTGTCTGTGCCTGGTCTGTGCCTTATTGTGTAGTTGCAGGACGCCAGCATGAGTGCCCACCGTTGAATTCGCGCCGAGGCGTTGGCGTTTATTGCCTTGCTCTCGGATAGGAGGGACGTGAGGGGCTTGTGGTCGCTTTCTAACGCGAACTTGGCCCCGAAAAGGTATTGGTGCATCTTTTTGACACCGTACATGCACGCGAGCGCCTCCTTCTCTACCATTCCGTACCTGCGCTCCGCCCGCGAAAGTGACCTGGAGACATAAGCTATGGGTTGTAATTTGCCCGCACTATTGACATGTTGCAAAACATACCCGACCCCATGCGCTGATGCATCGCATGTGAGAACTAGCTTTTTACCTGGGTCAAAGAAAGTCAAAACACTGTTGGAACACAGAAGGTTGCGTGCCTTATTGAAGGCGCATTCCTGGGCGTCCCCCCAAAACCAATCGCACTCCTTCCCGAGTAGCACGTGGAGAGGCTCCAGCAGCGTGCTTAAGTTCTGCATAAAGTTCCCAAAGTAATTGAGTAGCCCGAGAAAGGTGCACAGTTCTGAGACATTCTGGGGCCTGGGTGCCAGGCGAATTGCTTCTGTTTTGGACTCTGTTGGGCAGATTCCATCAGCGGCAATCCTTCTGCCCAAAAATTCAACCTCGGGTGCGAGAAACAGGGACTTGGATTTCTTGACTCGTAGGCCTACCCGATCCAACCGCTTTAGTGCTTCCTCCAAATTACGGAGATGGGAGTCGATGTCCCTGCCCGTGATAAGTATGCCGTCTTGAAATACAACCGTCCCCAGGATGGACTTGAGCAGACTCTCCATGTTGCGCTGGAATATGCATCGATTGTACATGAAAAGGCCTCGATGTGTGTTGATGGTGGTGAGTAGCTTGGATTCCTCGGTCAATTCTTGCGTCATATACGCAGATGTGAGGTCTAATTTTGAGAAAAGTTTACCTCCAGCCAATGTGGCAAATAAGTCCTCCGCTCTGGGCAGCGGGTACTGGTCCTGTAGGGAGACTCTGTTTATGGTAGATTTGTAGTCCCCACAGATTCGTACAGATCCATCAGGCTTCATGACTGGGACGATGGGACTTGCCCAGTCGCTAAATTCCACAGGTGATATAATGCCTTCCCACAGAAGCCTGTCTAGTTCATGTTCAATCTTTTCCCTCATCACATAGGGTACAGCTCTGGCCTTGTGATGGATCGGTCTAGCATCCTGTGTGATGTAGATTTTGACTTTGGCCCCTTTGAAAGTGCCCATACCTGGCTGAAAGAGATGTTCAAATCACTTTATAACTGTTGAGCAGGAGGTCCATTCCTCTAATGACATGGCATGGACATCATCCCATTTCCAGTTTAGTTTTGCCAGTCAGCTTCTCCCCAGCAGTGCTGGGGGGTCTCCGGGGACAATCCACAGGGGAAGTCGGTTCACTGTCCCTTTGTGTGTGACAGAGAGCATGGCGCTGTCGAGGACTGGTACTATTTCTTTGGTATAGGTCCTTAGTGTGGTGTCGACCCTTGTGAGTTTTGGTCTGTCTCTTTCATGCGGCCACAGTCGTTCAAATTGTTGAGCGCCCATGAGAGATTGACTCGCTCCCGTATCCAGCTCCATGTTGACAGATATCCCGTTGAGTAGGACCCTCATCATTATAGGAGGCGTCCTGTTGTAGGAGCAGCGGCCATTGATCGTGTTGACCCGCTGTACATCGGTGTCCCGGGTACTGTCCCCACCATCTTCTGGTCCGCTTTCCGACCCATCCGATTCATATACCAGCTGAGCTGCCGTTTTCTTGCACACGCGGGCCAAATGCCCTGTATATTCACAATTTCTGCAAACAGCCTGCTGAAATCGACATCCTCTTGACGAGTGCCCACCCCCACACCTCCAGCACAGACCTGTTCCATTGTTCAAAGAGTTCCCAAAGAATGAGCTACATCTGGCTGATCTCTCTTGAGCTTCTCTCAGTTTGTAGTTGATTGCTCGCATTTTGGGTTGATGAGGTGTGAACGGCCGTTCCTGTGGCCCTTGATGGCTTCTGCCTGCTATCAAGAGCCTGTTCTCCCGGTTTTGTCTGTGTGTGGGAGTAGCAGCTTGTTTAGTACTGTGAACTTTTTGTTCCAATATTTCGTTAGTTGTCATACCTGCATTGTAAATCAACCTCGTTTCTTCTTCCCCTACCAAGAATGTCTGTGCAACCAGTGCTGCTGCCTCTAAGGTCGCGTTCCTGGTCTCTATGAGCTTTCGGAATATGCCTGCGTGGCCTATTCCTTCAATGAAAAAGTCTCTAGCATTTCTCTCCTCAGTTCATCGGAGAACTCACATAAGCTAGCCAACCTCCGAAGTTCCGCCACGAAGTCGGGTATGCTCTGGCCCACACGGCGTCTGTAGTTGTAGAACCTGTGTCTGGCCATGTGTAGGCTGCTCGCTGGCTTCAGGTGGTCTCTTACCAGTGTGCTCAATTCTTCAAACGACTTGCTTGCTGGTTTCTTGGTTGCCAACAGATCCTTCATTAAAGCGTATGTTTTCGAGCCACAGATGGTCAATAGATGGGCTCTTCTCTTGTCTGCCTTATCGTCGCCTAACCAGTCTTTGGTTACAAAGCTTTGCTGGAGCCTTTCTATAAAGTCCTCCCAATTGTCTCCCGCATTGTACTTTTCATCTGATCCGTTGTTCGCCATTCTGTGGATTCTGTAATCCCGTAACCCATCGCCACTGTAAAGTCCTGTCCCCTCAGTACAGATTCACACGAGGCATGTAGTGAAGTCAAGGTCACTCTGGACCTGCACCTTTATTTCACAGCTCTGGAATGCTGCACTTGCCTGAGACCTGTGCTTATATACCTGTCTCTTGCAAGTGCACCCCTGGTGGTAAGGTATGCTGGTGGTTACAGGTCATATCTTATTACAGTCATGTATAGCATATTAGGATACAGTTATATATAATAATGTAAGATACATGACAACCTCCTTTAAGACGCTGCTTAAAACCTACCTTTTGACCAAGCTTTTGGTCCCCTATCCTAGGGCCCGAAATTTGCCATGAATTAGCTCCATTTTTTGGAGCTAAAAGGTTTTTTTTGCAGCTAAATGAATTTGGGGCCATTTTCCTAGTTTCACCAGTGGTCTAATGCCGTCCTTAAAAAATAAGGGCCGATTTTTTTCCAGTAACGATTTTCTGATGTCACTCGGGGTCAAGCCCACTGATAACGCCATTTTTTGCAATTTTCACCAATAAGGATATTTTTAAGGACAGTGCTAAATACCGTTTTTAAAAGGTTTGCCTTACCTGGCGGAATCGGATGGAAATCCACACTAATAGCGCCATCTTGGGTTATCTTCAACATAAATCCAATTACATGCTCCTTTCCATTGGTCCCGCTAAAACTAAATTGCATCAAATCATTGAAAAAAGTAATTAATTTTTTTATGGGAAACTATTTTTACTTCTCCACTATTTCGACGCATCAAATATCCTCTTTTAAAACACTGGACTGTTCCAAAAAAAACAGGCACAACAGTAAAATAAGAAAGTCAGTATAGATGCACCCTTTGTAGGTTATGTGTTAAAACATGTGTTTTCTGAAAAGTTTTTAAAAGTTATAAAACGTCCACGCCGCCATGTTGGAAAACAGCTGAGTGAAAGCTTTTGGAGGGAAGGTTGTGTTTACAGATTGAGCTTTTTGTGAGTTTATAAATTGTTTTTAAGGACATTTAAAGGAAATTTTAGGACATTTAAAGAATGGGGGTATTCTATCTTTGCCATATGTGGAGCATGCTTATGCTCTCCTCTCTTATCATCGAGGAAGGCTGATTTGGTGGCATTATCAGTGTAACCAAAAAGCTCGCAAAATGGGGAGGAGGCTTCACCCCAAACGAGGTTACAGGGAGTGGCACTCATACCTGCATCTGACTGAGGGACAGTGTGTTCGGAGTCTGGGCTTTCGTAAAGAGGTGGTCGCAGAAATATGTGACCTTAAAAGGGCGGACATACAGCCTCGAAGCGGGAGGACTTCACTGCCTATCAAAGTGAAGGTAACTGCGGCACTTTCTTTCTATGCCTCCCGCTCATTTCAGCCATCATTTTGGGATGTATGCTGCGTGTCGCAGCGCACTACTCATAACTGCATTCGACAAATGACTGCTGCCCTGTACGCACGCAGGATGGAGTTTATAAACTTACCAATGACAAGGGAGGCACAACAAGAGAGGGCGTCAGGCTTTGCTAGAATTGCTGGCTTCCCTAAGGTACAGGCAGCCATTGATGGTACACACATCGCCCTGCGGGCACCTTTGGATGATCAGGAGCTATACCGAAACACAAGTGGATTCCACTCGCTCAACGTGATGATCGTCTGCGCATCATGGTAGTAGATGCTAAGCATGCAGGGAGCCTCAAGGATGCTTTGATCCACTGAGAGAGCAGTGTATCACAGATGTTTCAGCAGCAGCCAGAAGAGCAGATCTGGCTGCTGGGGGGCAAAGCTTATGAGCCCGCCACCTGGCGCATGACCCCCAACTGGAACCCTCAGACGGAACCAGAGCGTCGCTATAACGACACCCATATAGCCATATGGGACGTCGTGGAGAAGACAATTGGACTGCTAAAGCAGCGTTTCCGATGCCTGGACCACTCTGGAGACTACCCACAATACTCCCCTCAGCAGATCGGTGAGTTCACTGTGCTGTGCTGCATGTGACACAACTTAGCCACTATGAGGGAACAGATATTCCCACTGGAGAACACTGCAGAACAATCTCAGGTGACGGGGGGGGGGATGCTGGCGGGAGATTACGACGAGAATGTGGAGGACGAGGAGCCACTACAACCCGCAAGAGGACAGGGGAGGAGGCCTCGTATACTTTACGCCATTGCAGCAGCCTTGCGTCAGCATCTGATACTTCATCGCTTTGTATGAAGGCTGAACAGCACGTTTGATCATTGTGTATCCCCACCATGTTGACTATTTCCAATTCTGTGACTGAAATGAGACATTTCCTAAGTTTGGTTTAGTATAAAAAAATAATGTAAATAATTTTGTTTTAGTTGAAAAAATAATGTACATAATGTTGGTTTCGTTGAAAAAATAATTTGCAGTTGACTAAATATTTGTACACTTGGCACTTAACTTTAATAAAAACATTTATGTTAAACTTTCAACTTTTCAATTAACATAATTTAAATAACAATAAAAGAACAAAAGAACACCAAAACAACAACAACAGCAGCAAACAAACCAGCTGCAGCCATCTCTTTCCCCCCCCGCCCTTTATTTAAACACCGCCGTGCCCCCGCCCGACCTTCTTGCCTCTGACCTTGCCCTTAACCCTATTCCCGGTGAGCCCAAGGTTTTTGATACAGTCTCGGGTAGGACGCTGCGCTTGTGGGAGGACAGACCCAGGAGATGGCAATGGAAGCCCTTGAAAACCTGTGGCTGCGGAAGGCCCGGCTTGGGACTCCTCAGCCTGTGAATCAACCTGCACATTGACACTGACTGTTGAGGTTGGTCTGGGGATTGGCGTGGGAACGGCATCACTTGATGCCGTCAATTGCTGCTGGGCAATGACAGCCTGGGTGTGCTCCCACATTGCAATAGCCATCTCCAACATGTCCTCCTTAATCTGTGCAGATATTGTTGCCATTCCCTCTGACATGCCCTCCCTAATGTCAGCAGAGTTTGTTGCCATGCCTCCAGACAATGCTCCTATTTCTCCCTGATCCCACCCATGGCTTCCAAGAGCGATTTGGTAAGCTCAACGCTCTCCCCACTCATTACCATGAGCTCTAACACCTCCCATGTAGCCTGCATTTCAGGAGAGCGCTGTTCCAGTCTCCTCCTTACCCGTGCAGATACCGCCCTAGGTGTACTTTGCTGCAACCCACTGGGACCTGTCGCGATCTCGGAGGGTGTACAACCATGAAATGTCCTCTCGTGCATAAGCTGCCGAAAGCGATTGGCACATGTGTGCTGTGCACCGCCTCCAATTGCAATGTCAATGTCTTATCCCCAAAATCCTCCTCCCTCCTCAAATCCAACCCTCCCCTGGAATAAAAGTATCCTCGTCTTCCTGCTCCTCCTCATTCTGGTCCTTGAGCTGATTGACTACCCCTATAACTTCTTCAGTGTAGCTGAGTTCGGCCAGCTCATCCAATTCTGGCTGTGTCAGGGTGGCGGGGCCTTCTGCTTCATTTTTGGATGTCTGCAACATCTTCAAAATATAACAGAACAGATGAATGGTTAGCAGCAGTGAAGGGGCCAGGGTGACATGAGTCGGCTCACATAGCACAAGCTCATTTGAAGGACCACGATGAATGATAGTATATCGCATAAACCGAAGCGTAGCCGATGGACAGTATATTGCATAAACCGAAGCGTAGCAGTACTTAACATTGAGCCAACCCAGACTATGGATTTTGCAAGACTTACCCTCTCTCTGTAACCTGGGCCCAGCTTCTGCATGGGTGGTTGATCTTCTGGCAGTACCAATAATACCTGCGATCCGCATTTCCAGGGGTGTTAGTGGCTATAGTCTTTCCGGTTTTCATCTGCTCTCGGTGGTTGCCGGAAAATTTCTTCTGCAAAGATGGCAATAGAACTTTTTAAGAGAGGGGCATTCTGCTGTCATGGCACACACAGATAATCACATTTACAATTCAAGTAATTGTAGTATATGTAGGCACCTTTAGTGATGACTCCACGAGGCAGGGTATGGTACTTAAATTGTGCAGACTTGCAGTCCTTTATTAGCAGCTCCTGAGTCCTGACAACAAGCTGTGTGTTCCTTTTTATACTGGGTTACCTGCCGTGTGCAGGCAACCCCTGGGTCTCCAGCAACAGCACTCTCTAGTGTACCGGTAAGGTGTGTACAATACAAGGGTACATTCAATGTTGCATGACAGTGTTACAGACATCACACAGTGAACAGGCATGCCTACACAACAATACTCCCGCCTGAGCATTTCATATCCTAGTTGTCATGACCAGGGGAGGTGAGCAGTGGTGGGCTATGGGAGGTTGTGGTGAGGGTTGTGTGGTTGCCAGGTGTGGCCCCTGTGCTTGAGGCTGGCCTCGTATGTTTCCCCTCCCTCACACACAAACCAAGTGGGTGTCACTGTTGTGGGATCCCTCGGGGAGGTAGCCATGGCAGCAGTGGGTGGTGTGTATACACTGTGCTGTGGGTAGTTGTGGGGTGGTGGGCAGGGCCACAAGACTGGATGGGCTCCTTGTCCACCAATGGGTCAGGTCATCCCAGGGTTTGCCAGGGAAGCTGGAAGGTATTGGCCTCAGGCTTCTGGTGTTGGCACTGGTGGCCAGGGACTGTAGGGCTGGTCTGGTGCCAGTTGCCATTGGTGATGGCTGGGCTGCCCATTGACCACTGTCCCTGTAGTGGGTCTGCTCCCACTGCCTGTGTGTGTGTCCTGCAAGGGGCATCACATTCGTTCCAAAGGTCCAGGCTACATGGTCAGGTAGCCTGCTGGACCTGGGAGTCTCCCACAGGGGGATTCCATTGGCATTAGCATGGTCCCTGTAGGACCCAATGTCCTTTGGCAGTGTCCTACCGGTATACATGACACCTTGACTCTGATCACACATAGTCGAGCCTGCATTGTACATTCTCGCACTTACATCACTTTTGAGTGTCCTGGTTTCAACAGACATGGTTACATTAGGCATTTCACAATCTCTAAAATTATTGTTAAGCATAATAAACTTGTTCTTAACCTTACTGACACCTGCATTCATCTCATTAGTCACATTGGTTCAACCAGCATCACAATCTATGGTTACATTGCATTCATTTTCATACCTGCACCCTTTAATTGCATTTTTAGCTTTAAAGTCCATGTATTCAAATAGTTGGAACTTCCCCTTTAAATTTTTTTGGTTACCAGTCTCCTTTAAGGGAGATTTCAAATCCGATTGGCCGCTCTATGTCACATGATGCTCCTCCATGTTGACTCGTGGCATGGAGGAGGCCATTTTAAATGCAGGTCTTAAGTGTTCCAATCTTTCCACAAAAGCATCCCAATCTTCACCCTCCGTAAATTGCTGAAAGTTGCTGAGGTTAGACATGTTGAGCGTGTAGTTCGTGATCCCATATTCCTGTTGCTGGTTGTAGTATATGTAGGCATCTTTAGTGATGACTCCACGAGGCAGGGTATGGTATTTAAACTGTGCAGACCTGCAGTCCTTTATTAGCAGTTCCTGAGTCCTGGGTCTCCAGCAACAGCACCCTCGAGTGTACCGGTAAGGTGTGCACAGTACAAGGGTACATTCAATGTTGCATGACTGTGTTACAGACATCACACAGTAAACAGGCATGCCTACACAACAGTTAATGTAGTGCATAAATAAAAATATTACTTACTCCAACTACTTGGCAAAAGTCCTGCCACTTCTTCTGGCACTGCTTGCCATCCCTCTGAATGGACGTCACTGCTGAAACCTGCTCTGCAACATGGTCCCAAGCTTGAGCCATTGCGGAAGGTTTCAGTTTACCAGCACCCTCTTGCCGATCTGTCACCATCCACTTTCGACAGCGGCTACCAGGGCATCATTGGCATCTTGGGTGAACTTCCTGGCCCTTTTCCTTTCTAATTCACGGTCCATTTTGTGTTTTCGAGCTCCTGCGTGGAAGTGCTCAGAAATCTCCTGCAAGTTACAATGGTCTTTAAAAATGGTTGATCCAGACCGGGAAGCATACTGCGCATGCACGGGCATACTCGTCACATGAAAAATGGGCGATTTTATTTTCTTTTTTTTGTGCATGCACAGAATGGGCGTTATTTTTATTGTGAAAAGTTTTAGCTCCATCCTTAAAAACAAAGGTATTTTAGCGCTGCGCTAAACTTTTAAAAAATGTTGGCGAAACTTGGCCCTTATTTTCTTGGTGCTATTTCAGCATTAAAAAGAATCTGTTGTTTGGAAATAGTACCAAAAAACAGAACTATTTTTCAATGTGGAGTTTCTAGCCCCAAATATCTTATGTGGCTTGGTGTCAAATTTTGTTTCTTAAAGCTCCTGTGAAGCAACTTGGGATGTTGTACTATGTTAAAGGTGCTATATAGTACAAGTTGTTGTTGAAATATCGACATGTGAGCTGCTGTATGTGGTTTTAAGATGTTCTTTTCACTTTTAAAATTGCACTATGGTATATGGAGGTTTTTAAATCACCGTTCTCACTGATGCGGTGTTAATTAAGCTTTTGGTCACGTGCCCCAATATCTCCTAATGTGGCTTGGTGTCAAAGTTTGTTCGATAACGGCCCTTGGAATGTTTTACCACATTAAAGGTGTTATATAAATGCCCGTTATTGTTGTTGGTGCAGTGATCAAGTAGTCTTCTGGAGAGAATGACATAACTTGATACACATCAGGAGGGGAAATTGCGGTTGGAGGTTTCCTTCGTATGAATGCCTCTGACCCGAAAAAACTCTAGGAAAGTAACTGGTGGTCCCGGAGGAATATAGGATTCCGGTCGGAGGTCTGGATTCTCTGTGCAGCGCACGGGGAGATGCCTTTCTGGTACATATGTACAAGCTGGAGTCACGTGAGCCTGAACTACCAATCACACAGCATAATACATAAATAAAACATCCCACATTTAAAATTAATTGAAATTAAATGTAATTAAATGTTTTAGAAAAAATATATATTTTTTGGAATTTTTTTTAATGTGTTTTAATAGTGTTAAAAATAAACTTACCCTAATGGACAGGCTTTTTAATGTAAAAATGAGTGTTTAAATTTAATTTTTATATGTTTTAAAACTCTTACGCTGGTAAAATTAAGCTATATGCAAATAGCCCAATCTCTCCTGTGCGAATGGTCTTCTCCCGGGGATGCGGAGGATCTGTCAAGAGAAATCTTGACAATTTGGAAAAGCCGGTTTTTGGCACATGCGCATTGTGCCCCGAAAACCAGCTTTTGCGAGGCCTCGCCGGGTCTGTGCGCACTGCGTACGGAACTGGCGAGGCTGGAATTTCCGGCCCATCATGTATTTATGCATTACTGTAAATTATATCGTAAATATTGGATCCATTTTCAGCTCCGGGTGCACTGGTGGATGGAACCTCCACACAGGTTCCGTGAAGTCTGCATCATTGTGATTTGCAAGTCACATATATTCCTCTATGTTTGTTATTACCATTTAAAGCCATTTCATGGTGGGTTCCTCAACAATAGTTTCATTACTGCTTTGTGTGCTCCCTGTCTCTCGTCTCGCCAACCTTTCTTTCTAAAATGGTGAAGCGTGTGCTTGCATACTTTCAGAAAATGTGTTAATGCAGCCAATAATGGTCCCATCTGGATTTTTAGTGCCACCAGTACTTAGTAGATGCTGTCGAGAAAAGGGAACAAAAGATCTGAGAGCAATCAATGATGTTCTTACCTTGCTAAGAAGGAAGCTTTTAACTAACCCAAACAGGTCAGAGTTGTTTTGTTACCATTATAATGTTGAAGGCTGCGCTCTTTATTCCGAAGCCCCATTCTGTTCCTTTGCATACTTTGTAGTTTATTTAGCTTTTATTCCCCACTCCCCCACCCATATTTGCTCTCATTTCATCCTTTGCCTTTTCAGAGCTGTTCAGCTCTGTGGCACCTCCAAGCTGTGAAAGCAAACACAAATGTATTGTGGACTTCACCGCACATTTCAACACCCAATACCAGCAAGAAGAACCCCTCCACGGGGCAAGATGCCCTTCCCAGCAACCAGCTAATAAAAGTTAACCAGAAATATGACCAAAAAACAGAAGAGACAGAGAGAGGCTGACCTGAATCACACCTCTTAAAGGTTAACTACATGTCAGAGTTAATACTGCCATTAGAGCAGAATCCAGCTTGGACTCATCCATGCCTTTGTTATCTCTAGACTTGAATATTCCAACGCCCTCCTGGCTGGCCTCCACATTCTACCCAATGTAAACTTGAGGGAATCCAAAACTCAGCTGCTCGTATCCTAACTCGTACCAAGTCACATTCACCTATCACCCCTGTGCTCGCTGACCTACATTGGCTCCCGGTTAAGCAACGCCTTGATTTCAAAATTCTCATCCTTGTTTTCAAATCCCTCCATGGTCTCGCCCCTCCCTATCTCTGTAATCCCGTTCAGTCCCACAACCCCCTGAAATATCTACGCTCCTCTAATTCTGCCCTCTTGAGCATCCCTGATTATAAACGCTCAACCTTTGGTGGTCATGCATTCTGTTGCCGAGGCCCCAAGCTCTGGAATTCCCTGTCTAAATCTCTCGACCTCTCTTTCCTCCTTTAAGACACTCCTTAAAACTTACCTCTTTGACCAAGCTTTTGGTCACCCGCTCTAATTTCTCCTTATGTGGCTTGGTGTCAAATTTTTTATCTTGTAATACTCCTATCAAGCGCCTTGGAACATTTTACTATGTTAAAGGTGCTATATAAATACAAGTTGTTGTTGTTGTAGACTGTACATTCTTCTGATTGTTGGAGGTATGTGCTGGAAAACTACTAAAACATAAAGCAAATTAAATGCACTATTCTCTACGTAAATTTATGTGTGAGCTACATTCAGCATAGCACAGGTTAAAACCTTGTTTTTTTTTTAGGGAGTACAAAATAAACATTAGATCGAGTGCCCCCCGATCTGGGGGACACTCCAGACACTTATAACTGCCCTCTTTTTTTTTGTTTTTTTTGGGGGGGTTTTGTGTTTGTTTTCCTTTTGTGATTTTTTTTGGGGGCATTAAAATCATATAATTTACAAGTGCCCCCTATATTAAAACCTTGTTGTCAGATAATTGATTGGCCATGTGTAGTAAATCAGTGGGTTTATGTAAAGTAACCAAGTTACCCCGAAGAGGTTAATGAAATCAATCTTACGAGAAGCAAAGATGACCCTAATTTCAGTCAGTATGACACGGATATTGTAGATAAAGGTATTATATTATATGGGTCACCATAGCAACGGTATTCTAGTATGGAGGTCATCATATGTTACAAGATTAGTTACATCAGCTACAGGTACCATCTTCTCAATCACTTAATTACTAATATGAAAGCAAAATACTGTGGATGCTGGAAATCTGAACAGTTCTGATGAAAGGTCATCAACCTGAAACATTAACTCTGTTTCTCGCTCCACAGATGCTCCCTGACCTGCTGAGTATTTCTGGCATTTTCTGTTTTTATTTCACTTAATAACTAACTTCTATCATTTAAATCATTCTGAGGATGTGGGTGTCACTGACAAGGCCAGCATTTATTGCCCATCCCTAGTTGCCTGAACCGGGAGAGTCAAGGCCAGCCTGAAATTGGGCCTCGGGTCCGATCTAAATAATCTGGGAGATCTGCTGGAGCTTGTCGCAAACCTTATGAGGAGCTCTGCATTGGAAGATTATGCTTCACCGAAGATACAATAAGGGGGCGCTGCCAGCATTTCCTGAATACATGCAAATGAACTGATCCTTCACATTACAGCAGGGTCAGCACTGGGCAGACTTGGAGGGCACTCGTCCCAACTGAGAGGCGCAACACTGGCATCAGTGGCCTTGTGAAATTCATGGCCATTGTTCTTTTCACCACTTTTTCGTCCTGTTTTAATTTCTTAACAGCTCCTCCCAATTGGAAAACCAAACCTTTTTGTTCTGCATTGCAATGAGCTGTACTTGAATTTTCTACTCAGACATTTTGTCCCCTGGCATGCCTTGCTTCTAGCCTGTTTTTTTCTGACAGCGGACCGTCAGAATAATTGGAACATTCTTTGCCTCTTATTCTTATTTTTCACTAATGTTCATTAATCCATTATGAAGGAAAAAGTCAATCTCATGGTGTGGGAGTTGCTGGCAAGGCTGCCATTTATTATCCATCCCTCATTGCCCAAGGTGGTGGGTCTTCTTACACAAGAACATAAGAAATAGGAGCAGGAGTAGGTCATTTGGCCCCTCGAGCCTGCTCCACCATTCAATAAGATCATGGCTGATCTGATCCTGGGCTCAGTTCCACTTTCCTGCCCGCTCCCCATAACCCTTTATTCCCTTATCGCTCAAAAATCTGTCTATCTCCGCCTTAAATATATTCAATGACCCAGCCTCCACAGCTCTCTGGGGCAGAGAATTCCATAGATTTCCAACCTTCTGAGAGAAGAAATTTCTCCTCATCTCAGTTTTAAATTGGCGGCCTCTTATTCTAAGACTATGTTCCCTCGTTTTAGTTTCCCCTATGAGTGGAAATATCCTCTCTGCATCCACCTTGTCGAGAAATCTCATTATCTTATATGTTTCGATAAGATCACCTCTCATTCTTCTGAGCTCCAATGTGTGTAGGCCCAACCTATTCAACCTATCCTCATAAGTCAACCCCCTCATCTCAGGAATCAACCTAGTGAACCTTCTCTGAACTGCCTCCAATGCAAGTATATCCTTCCTTAAGTAGCAGTTTGATACAAATGAGTGTCTTGCTCGGCCACTTCAGCAGGCAGTTAGTTAAGAGTCAACCACCTTGGTGTGGAACTGGAGTTACATATCGGCCAGATGAAGCAAGGATGGCAGGTTTCCTTCCCGAAAGAACATCAGTGAATCAGTTGAGTTTTTACACCAATCCGACAGCTTCATAAGTCCAGAATTTTTTTTTAATATTGTATTCAAATTCTCAAAATGTAATGGTGGGATTTGAACTCATGTTCTGTGGATTATTTGTCAAGGCTTCACTGGTATAGTAACCACTATACTACCATACCATTCCTGTACATACTCATACTAAACAGATTTCATTGAGGCTATCGCTTGAAATTACATCCCTTATACTCATATCTATTTTGTCACTAAAATTAGAGAGAGGAAGATATGGGCCAGCATTAATTTATTTAATCCTTTAATCATTTCTGACACAACATCTCCAGTAACAAGTGTAGCAGGTATCATGGTCAGTAAGGTCATACCAGAAAATAAATTACAAATACCCAGAAGGAAACAATAAGAGACAGAAAATTAATAATGATGAACACATTGTTAAAATAACCTGCACTATGACACGGATACAGAATATCCAGCTAGCAGCTGTGGTGTATGATTTTTACAGCACAGGCAAACTAAATCATATAACGAGTGACAAATTTGTGAATGTTCAGGCCGTTCGGGTTCAGGAATGACACTGAGCTTGCATAACACAGCTGGCAGCCATGTAAAATATTCATTTCATTTTTCCATAGTTTATGGGTCAAAAGACTGTGCTATGGTGGTTGATTTTTACACCAGGCAAGGGTGAGTATAAAAAATGTCAAACAGCAAACCTTGCCATCATCTGCCAATTCAGTCTTCTGGGTGTAAATGGCAATTTGAATGACTAATGGTCAATACTAACTGGTTATATTTTTAAGAGTTAATACTCTTGTAATTTTGTTAATACAACAAAAAAAGTTATTTTGATTGAATTTAGTTGGACTTATTTTATTTCCACAAATTCAAAGTGCAGTGAACATGATCCCTCAGCTCACTGCACTAAATAAAAAATGTAAAATAAGGTGTTTCTGCAGGCCAAGATTTGTGCTGCAGCAGTGGGATTTTGAGCAGCTTAAACTGAAGTGGCAGAATAATTTGAAAATGATATTTATAATATAACTTCTAATCAATGGCTGACTGCTGTATGGTTAGGTACTGAGTCTACTCTTCTGTTATGACCAGTGTATATAGTTACTGCGGTCTTTGTAAAGAACTCACTGAAGCAATTAACCTTAACACCCTCGTAATGGATTTGCCGCCAAGCTGCTACCTCGGTGATGAGAGTTAACAAATAGACCTGTCATAGGACACCTCGAGTTGTTGGGTCTGTTTGGTTCAGTGCAATTGCGAGAAGGAAAAACACAGTAAAGTGCCATTTGCATCATCAATAATGGAAAGTGGGCTCTCCTCATTGTACATTGATCCATTTTAAAGTGTTGTGTATCATGCATTTAGTGTGAAGGTGTTTAGTGCTAATTGTAACACTGCGGATTGATCTGTGACAAGAGCAACTTCAACTGCCCACATCTCCATTGAGACTGCCTGCTGTTTTGAGGTCAGTGTAGATTTTGATTGCTCCATTTTCTGCTTATGCACTTCATCGACCTAGACAATTAAAGAACAGAGCTGACAGTTCTGGTGAGGCTCCAAGGCGCCTGTTGGCAACTCACTTACTCCCTTATGCTCAGAGTGCCTTTTAACATATAGAGGTTTTCTCCTCAGGGGCAAGGGTAGACAGTACGAGTGTGTTCTAACTGGCGTCATGCTGCATATTGTCTGAAGCTAGTGTAAAGAACAAGGGTAAAAGAAAATAATATCATAGGTCACCAGACTGTGATGGGGAAAGCATTATTGAATTGTATCTCACAGAGAGGAAGAAAGGCAGGTTTATTTTTATTTAGATATATTGCTATTCATCTTTTAAAATGTATACATTTTGGAGTTCTTTGCACAAATGCATTCCAAATCTTCAATTTATTTTATGTAATGGATAAACAATTAAGACAAAAGGCTTTTTTCTCCTACGATGCCCTTGAACTACTGACAGAATATTAACCCTTTATTTGCAAAGACCATCATTAACAGTAATTTGCTGTACTTATCTATCCAGCAGCTTTTGGGTCAAATAGTAGATTAATCAATCCATTAGTAAAAACACAGACTCTAGCAGTGGCTCCTGTCTATAACTCCCTTGCCAACGCCCCCCCCCCCTTCTCTCTCTCTCTCTCTCCCCCCCCCCCCCTCCCACTCTTGGGTGTCCCTTTGGTTTTTTTGCATAATCTTTACTGTTTCAATCAGGAGGTACATATACAACCTCACATTGAAGAAGGGTATTTGAAGCTATTCCGATTTAGATTAACACCAAATCAAGATCCAAAATTTAAAAAAATTGTGCATGAGCTGATGAGATAGGCTCCAAAATGGTGATGAACACACCAGACTGCCAGCGGCCAAGAGAGCTGGAAACTAACAGTGGCCCACCTCTGTGGCCTTTCTCACTGTTGACCACACCAACCTCCTCCAAAATCTCTCCTCTGTCATCCAGCTGGGTGGGACTCCCCTCACCTGGTTTGATATCCTATCTGTCCTGTCGTAGCCCGGGAATCACCTGCAATGGTTTCTCTTCCCGTTTCTGCACCGTTACCTCTGGAGTCTCCCAAGGATCTATCCTTGGCCCACCTCCTACTTATCATCTACATGTTGCCCCGCAGTGACATTATCCGAAAACACGCCAGGTTCCACATCCACGCTGACGACACCCATCACTACTTCTCTCAAATCATCCACTCTCTCCGATTGTCACACTGCTTGTCCAACATCCAATATTGGATGAGCAGCAATTTCCTCCAATTAAATATTGGGAAGACCGAAGCCATTGCCTTCAGTCCCCGCCACAAACTTTGTCCCCAAGCCATCAACTCTATCCCTCTCCCTAGCATCTGTCTGAGGCTGAACCTGACTGCTCGCAACCTTGGCATCCTATTTGAGCCCAAGATGAGTTTCCGACCCCATATCTGCTCCAGCACTACGACTGCCTACTTTCACCTCAGTAACATCGCCTGTCTCTGCCCCTGCTTCAGCTTATCCACAGCTGAAATCCTCATCCATGCCTTTGTTACCTCTAGATTGACTATTCCAACACTCCCCTGGCTGGCCTCC
Organism: Pristiophorus japonicus; assembly: GCF_044704955.1. NCBI lineage: Eukaryota > Metazoa > Chordata > Chondrichthyes > Pristiophoridae > Pristiophorus > Pristiophorus japonicus. Next base: position 194,305,519 of record NC_091984.1, on the reverse strand, counting down.
CATCTTCTGCCCTCCATAAACTTGAGCTCCAAAACTCTGCTGCCCATATCCTAATTCACACCAAATCCCACTTAGACATCACATCTGTGCTCACTGACCTACATTGGCTCCCGGTTCGGCAACGCCGCGATTTTAAAATTCTCATCCTTGATTTCAAATCAAAGCATGGCCTCACCCTCCCTGTCTCTGTAACCTCCTCCAACCCCACAACTCTCCAAGATCTCTGCACTCTTCCAATTCTGGCCTCTTGCGCATCCCTGATTATCATTGTTCCACCAATGGTGGCCGTGCCTTCAGCTGCCTAGGCCCCAAGCTCTGGAATTCCCTCCTTAAATCTCTCTGCCTTTCTACTTCTCTTAATTCCTCTTTTAAGTCACTCCTTAAAAACTACCTCTCTGAGCAAGCCTTTGGTCATCTGTCCTAATATCTCCTATGTGGCTCGATGTCAAAAGTTGTTTGATAATGCTCCTGTAATGCGCCTTGGGAAGTTTTACTACATTAAAGCTGCTATATAAATGCAAGTTGTTGTTGCGTTTGTTGTAAGTAGACCAATGGTCATTTTAGGTGGACCATCCACACTGCAAACAGACTGGCTCAGTGAACCAACAGCCACAGCACAAAAGAAGCAAGTGTGCCCATTGAACAGCACTGGAAACTACAGGAATTTTCCTCTACAGGATATTTGTGCATATAGGAACAGGAGCAGACCATTCAGCCCCTCTAGCTGAGGGAATAATTAAATAATAATTATATAAGAGGTCAAATATATATTGAGTGCAACAGAAACATATTACTGTGGACAGAAAAGAACATAGTGGGAAATATAGCAGCTGAGGTCATGTTTAGCTGACAGACGATTAGGATAGATTACTTTAAATTTATTCTTTGGGATGTGGGCGTCACTGGCAAGGCCAGCTTTATTGCCCATCCCTACTAGTTGTTGAGAAGATGGTGCTGAGCTACCTTCTCAAAGCACTGCATGTGGTGAACGTACTCCCACAGTGCTGTTAGGGAGGGAGTACAGATCGACCATGATCTATTTGAATGCTGGAGCTGCTAGAAGGGGCTGAATGGCCGACTTCTGTTCCTATGTCAGGATGTTGGTTGACAAAATGGCATTGTTTCCATTTCAATTCATTTGTTCAGGTCTCTGGTGGTTCAGTAAGTGCACTGCATGCTACCTCTACTGACAATTGCTTGCACACACCATCCTGACTGGGACATTGTATCAATGACCCTGGGTGAAAATCCTGGAACTCCCTCCCTGCAGATGCACCACCGACGAGCAATATGGCGACAAACAATTAAAACATCTGCAAATTGTACCACTGAATATTTACAGGACTGTTTTCTTGGAAGGATACTGCATTTAGCAGTGCAGTGTATTGAAGCATCAGCATGCGGTGACACGTTCAAATCCTCCGACTCCGGCCCACCCCGAACTTGACTGAATTCCCAACCTCAGTTGTATTACATTGAGATGCAGAACAAATACCTAATGACCCTTTCTACACACATACAAAAAAATGGAGGCAGTGAGAGACAAACAGAGACACAGGGAGGCAGTGAGAGACAGAGAAAGGCAAAGAGTGGCAGTGAGAGACACACAGAGGCAGACTCCAGCTTCTTGAATTAAGCTGATCAGTATTGGTGGAACCTGGAGTACAAATCAGTTGTCTGTTCTCGTCAGTAACTGGTAATTGATCAGAAAGTGTATGCATAGGTATTTCAGAGAGTCTCTTTTGCAAGTCATCGGGGAGTAGCTGCCTGTCCTGCTAGCCAAATGATATATGTCCCCAAATATTAGAGAGATGAGAAACAAGCAAAAAGAAATGCACTTAAATCTAAAAACACGTCTCATACCGAAGGGTTAATCTGAATCAGGCCAATTGAAACCACTTTACATTCCAGATTCCAAAAGGTACTCATGTAAGATACCTATTCAAATAGACTCTGAAATATTAGATCACTTCTCTTACAGCTCTTAGCTATTTCAATATAATTACTTGGCAACTGAACTATCATGTACTGAATGTAAATGTGTGCTATCATTTTAAAATGAAATTACATCTTCTGTTAGTACAACATATTAGCGTAATTCATTTTCATAAAAGATAATTCAGGTTATTGTAAATGCACATGGAAATTGGATGAGCTTGTGTAAACTAACCTGAGCAATGGTTTTGAAGAAAGGAGCTGGAGTTTTGAGCTGTGAGAGAAAATTCCAGCCTTCACATATGTTCACACCATGTGATCAATTATATCTAATCATATCCTAGCAGCATTTAACCAGAACAAGGTGATGATTGTAACAGCCTGCTCACTGCTTCACAATATAGCAACTCGAATTTATCACAGTCAGAAATTATTCTGTATTTACACAGATTGCCTCACATATGTTTTATGTACTGCATTATGGAAAATAATGCATATTATGAACTACCTTAATTATTGTGGATGGAATAGTCAGGGCTTTCCACAGGATTTTGGGGAGGCAATCAGCCAGAGAGCCATTCCACCAGATCATTGTTGCTCTCTGTTACTTTGGAGATGTTCCACCGCTAAACAAATCCGCCCAAATATATGTATTCAAATTCTGTGGTGATGACAGAGTGATGGCACGTGTCATATTTTCCATCTTCCATAACGCTGGATGTACAGAATTTGCAAAACATTCCTCATGACCTGTGTTTCTATGACAAGCAGAAGATTTAAATTTTAAATGATTACACCCCCCCCTCCCCCCCCCCCACTAAAGGTCAGAGGGTGATAGATTGCGTGACTGCACCCTATGAATGTGGAATTTTTTTTAATAACCCTGCCCGCCACCTTCAGCTGCCCCATTGTTAGATTGGAATTTTGCAAGGAGCCCGCTGTATTGATTATAATCAGGCTGATCCCACAAAATCCACCAACATCAGCAGAAAACGAGTGGGTGGGTGCCAGACCCACCGTGCCAATTTTGCAGGGGTTTTCCACTTGTTGAAACATTATTTGCACAAATGTTTCAACAGGACATTCGCAGGTAATGGACTACAGTTTCCACTGAATGAAAGGATGAATTTTACGATGCAAGACTCCTAATGCACAGTCTCGTTTGATAAGAGAGCGAATCAGAGAATTGGGCGTGAAAGTTATTGCACCCGATTCATGACAATCCCAGCTTTCTGCTAATTGATTTCAAATGGCTGAGAAAACTCTGATTCTCCGAAGCACACGCTCATCGAGTTAAGCCTCGAGCCGGGAGCTGAGCCTCACACACTTGGCAAGGTCTTTGGTCAAACTTCACAGGACGTCGCAAATCAGAAGAGGCAAATTTCACACAAGCCACCTTCCATTTTGCCATCAAGCTCAATGATGCACAGTGCATATGCACAGAGACAAATATACAATACTAGAATAACAGCAAATACTGGAAACACTCAGTGGGTCAGGCAGCATCAGTGGAGAAAGGAAGGTAGAGTTAAGGTTTTAGGTCCATGACCTTTCATCAGAATGCAGATTATATGCGCATCTTTCTGACTGTCTCCGATGCACAAATCATACGAACCCTAGCTAAAGAAATCTCCGATTTTAGTGTTAACAATTTTCCCGATGCTGGTGTTAACAATTTTAGGAGGTCATTTTGTGCTAATTTTATCGTGTTTCTTTTCGGTTTATTTCATGAAGCCGTCACAGTGAATATGTGAAACCTGCACAAGTTATGAAAAACAAAAAGCCATAGCTACAAGTTGCAGAAAACTACAATTTACTTCCCTATACTTTGTTAAGGCAGAAGTACAACATAAGATGATATCAATTGCTAAATAATAGCGTCTCATTTGCTCACAAAATAGCAAATGTAAATCTTGGCTTAAGTGTAGAAATACAAGTTTCTATAATTGGCATCATTAAAGGCTAAGCAGTTAACATACATTTATTTTAAGAGGATCGCACTGATAAATGAGGTGGTGAGACAAAGGCTGCAACACACATGGATCCCCCATGTATAAATACGTCAGAACAAGGCACTGCATCAATCCTGCCAATCTCACTGATTCCAGACTCTCGAAGATGAGTTGGGGAAGAGCCATCTGAACGGTGACCTGGAGACAACCCAGAGCTTGCACAATTCCACAATGCCATATCATTTCTCCATGCTTACTGAGGACTTATTAAGTTACATCAATAATGCCTGGCATTCACCCAGCAAAACGGCACCATTTACGCCACAGGGCATGGAGGCAAAGGTGAGCTGAGTACAATATAACAGCTTCAACTGAGTATGTATATACACAGCTACATTGAATTAAACATTTGTTTCAGCTACATCTTAATGTAATTTGAAAGCCATGCTGGAAAAATGTTTTATAAGCTCCCTGCACAGGCCCAAACCATGTCCAGACCGGGGTCAAGCAGGGCTGTGTCATCATGCCAACACTCTTCTCGATCTTCCTCCCTGCAATGCTACATCTCACTCTCAGCAAGCTCCCTGCTGGAGTGGAACTAAACTATAGAACCAAGGAAAACCTGTTCAACCTTCGTCACCTCCAGGCTAGATCCAAGGTTGTCCCATCCTCTGTCATCGAACTACAGTAAGCGGACGATGCTTGCGTCTGCACACATTGAGGGGCTGAACTCCAAGCCATCGTCAACACTTTCACGGAGGCATACAAAAGCATGGGCCTTATACTAAACATCCGTAAGACAAAGGGCCTCCACCAACCTGACCCCGCCACACAACACTGTCCCCCGGCCATCAAAATCCATGGCGTGGCCTTGGACAACGTGGACCATTTTCCATACCTCAGAAGCCTACTATCAGCAAGGACAGACATCGACGACGAGATCCAACACTGCCTCCAGTGCACCAGCACAGCCTTCGATCACCTGAGGAAGAGAGTGTTTGAAGACCAGGACCTCAAATCTGGCACCAAGCTTATGGTCTACAGGGCTGTAGTGATACCCGCCCTCCTATATGGCTCAGAGACACGAACCATATACAGTAGACATCTCAAATCACTGGAGAAATACCACCAACGCTGCCTCCACAAGATCCTGCAAATCCATTGGGAGGATAGATGCACCAATGTCAGTGTTCTCGGTCAGGCCAACATCCCCAGCATCGAAGCACTGACCACATTCGACCAGCTCCATTGGGCGGGCCACATTGCTGCATGCCCGACACGAGACTCCCAAAGCAAGCGCTGTATTTGGAACTCCTATACGGCAGGTGAGCCCCAGATGGGCAGAGGAAACGTTTCAAGGACATCCTCAAAGCCTCCTTGATAAAGTGCAACATCCCCACCGGCATCTGGGAATCCCTGGCTCAAGACCGTCCTTAGTGGAGGTAAAGCATTCGGGATGGCGCTGAGCACCTCGAGTCTTGTCGCCGAGAGCATGCGGATGACAAGCGCAGGCAGCGGAAGGAGCGTGCGGCAAACCAGACTCCTCACCCACCCTTTCCTTCAACGACTGCCTGTCCCACCTGTGACAGAGACTGTAATTCCTGTATTGGACTGTACAGTCATCTGAGAACTCACTTTTGAAATGGAAGCAAGTCTTCCTCGATTTCGAGGGACTGCCCGTGATGAAGATGACCTGACATCTGTTTAAATCAAATGAGTTCTCAGGTTAAAATTTTTAAAATGTTAAGCTTTTAACTAAAGGAAATTAATCCTGAAAATAAATAAGATTTACAATTATTACAGAGGAGAATTGTTCAGTGTGGAGATTATATAAGATGAATGGAGCAAAAATAACACATGCAATTGGAGGGTTAACATTTAAGGTTGCCCAAGCTAAATAGTAACCAAACCACCCAGTGAATATTATTTCGCAGTGTGCAAATCGAGTGGACTTTTTAAAATCCGTTTCCAACAGAGGTGTTGTGGGACTGCCATACTGTCCTGCCCTGCACGGGATGGGCACAGAACAGCTAATTGTAAACAAAATTACACACCGCACAGGCCTCACATCAACACTGAAATTAAAACGATTTTGGAAGCAGTGTCGTGACAGTACTTGACCGAAAATATTTCAACACAATTTAAAATATGCATTTCTATTCATGAAAGAATTTATGAGCCTGACAGAATGGATCCTAAATGCCACTTAGATAGTAAGAGCATCTTTTTATGTATTAAAAGGCACTTTCACACCTATTGTCATTTGTAGCCATCCACTGCTGGTACAGTGCTTAAAGGCAACAATGGCGGCAGCTCAGAAAGCACAACAGAAATACATTCAAATTCATGTTAAACATGTATTCAGTGGCACTCCTTTTGATTGAATATAAAATGATTTTTGAAAACAGATTAAAACAGGCATGTCTACATAAATGTAAATTTGTTTTTGGTATTTTCAGAGTAGAGAAGGTGATAAGCCAAAAAATCAGCAAGTGATTTCCTCCCCACAGTGAAAGCGCTCAAATGTCTTGATAATGATTTTCAACTGTGGCTCAGCTGATCACATTAAAAATATATATATACACATGTAAAAATAGAACTGCTGACACATCTTGCTGAAGTCAGTGAGCCAATGCACGGTGCTGTAAAGACCATTCACTGTAACATGTCACTCCCTCTGTTGCTTCTAAGCTGCTTAACTGCTTGGTTTTTCTCTGAAGCTGGAAATTAATTTGTCCCAGGTTGGTGGGCAAGTACAATTTTATGACCCAAAATGGACGATTTGTAAATGTTTGCTTTTCGATTCCACTCAGATCTATTTTCTTTACCCCCTCCAAACTCATTTGAAGATTGCCATCAACCATGATGCTAACGTTTACATTATCGGCAATTCACGCTAATGCCAAATAAATCCACGGGATTCAAGGCAGGCAGAGAATAGCATAGTAGGGCATTGTTAAATGTAAAGGCAATTTCCAATATCAGTCAATTATAATCCCGTAGGTGACAGGTTTGAACCACTGACTCCTCATCAAAGTACACGTATATCTGAACTCTTCCACCCCCCCCTCCCCCCACCACAAGTGAATCATTTGCCTCTTGTCTTGGTCTACACCAGAACAGGAGACTCTGTAATAAATACCTCAGCCCCTTTGCAAAAGCCCTGCAGTGCAGTTTTAGCTGCAGAATTTCAATGTGAATAATGTAACACTTAACACAAATGTCATTTTTTTTCTTTAAAATTAATGTGAGGAATGCAGATGGTTCCCTCGAGTTAAAACCGTTCAGACTGCTCTAACAGGAGTAAAGTGAGAACAAAAATAAAATGCTTGTTTTAACATGGATGAGACTTTGCACGAGACCTCTAAAAATGACATTACTGGGATATTTCAGGAGGTGGATTATTCCTCATTTGTCTTGAACCCAGGAACAGCAGGCTCATCAGGGCAGTGCCGTGGCTATGCAGGAGATCCCATAAGAAGATTAAAGCTGGTGAATATTTCATGCCCTGATTGACAAATCTTGAGAACCTGTTGTGGGACTGGCGCCCGTGTCCCAATTTAAAATTGATCCTAAAAGCAGTCTGTTTGAAACTCTCGCCTTTCACTGACAGAGGGGAAATGGCAGGCCATTCGTGAAGCTGAAGGGGAGGGGGTGGGGAGAGGCGGGGGAGTTGGCTGGAACTTTATTTACTCAAGCAGAGAGACACTCTGTCTCCTTGCTATTCAAAGAAAAAAGGAGAATAATGGAATTTTGAGAGTGGGAGGATCCCAGTGTGTTCAGACTGTGGCTCCAGGGTATATACTGCAGGACTAAAAAGATGCCATTCTGCTGCCTCTAGACCACAGCTTATCCTTATCAGTGACATTTCGACTCATCCTAAGAAGCCGACACAACCACAACAATTACAACTCCTGTCGCAAATTGATTGCAAACAAACTTTACCAGCAGGATCAAAGACAACACTTATTTTCAATCTTGTCTGTTTTCCATTTTCACAGAGCTATGGTGTAATTTGCATTTTGCAATGTACCACAGTAAAATGTGACCATATGCTCCCATATCTGACATTCATACAGTGCATCCGATGCAATTTAAGAAATCCCACGAGACAACATAATTTACTTCACGGAAAATGGAAACAGAAGTGGTCGGGGCTTGCCACTGTCATTACTTTAACTTCAAAAATATACATGTGCATAGAAACATAAGCAATAAAATGTAATTTATGAAGCAACATAAAGGGAATGCCTATTCATGGAAATTTGTGCTACTTAATGAAACTTGGGAAACCAGTTTCTTTATCATCTGATGCTGCAATGCAGATCCTAAATGTGGCTCATGGAATTATACAGCACAGAAGGAGGCCATTCGGCCCATCATGCCTGTGTCAGCTCTTTGAAAGAGCTATCCAATTAATCCCGCTCCCCTGCTCTTTGCCCAGAGCTCTGCAAATTTTTCCTTTTCAAGTATTTATCTAATGTGAATATGCTTCCATCACGATTTCAGGCAGTGTATTGCAACTCGCTGTGTAAAAACAAATCTTTTCATCTCCCCTCTGCCTTTTTATCGATTATTTTAACGGGGTGACTCCTGCCAACGAACCGGAAGCTACCGGATAGTTCCAAATTAAAAAAATAAGAGTCCCAAAAATTAAAAAATAATGTTCACAACAGACGGTGGTCTGCGTAAATGTCAATTCTTATTTGCTTTTGACGATCAAAGTCCATTTATTATTTGTAATATTTTCCATGTTTAAATTAAGATTTGGAGTTCTGTGGAGACTTCGATTTGAGAATAAACACAGGCAAGAAATAAAGAGAAACGAATATTGAAACATTCCCATTGGATTGGTTCGATAAACACTCTCGTTATTTAAAGGTGTCTTCCAGCGATTTTTCCCTTGTTGGAATTCATTTTATTAAAAAGAAATGTAAATAAAATTTAAACTATGCATCATTTTCCCATTAGCAATCCAAGCTCAACTTTATCTCAAGTTTTATATGTTGCTCTGTTTTTTTTAAATGATCCTTCCTATCATCTTCACCGTCTTTTAAAAAAAACACTGGACTGTGCATGCACAATGGCTTCCGGTTCGATTGCAGCACTCACATTCTTATTTTAAATCTGTGTCTTCTAGTTATGATCCTCCACTGGAAACAGTTTCTCCCGCTCTACTCTATCAAAGTCCCTGATAGTTTTGAACACCTCTATTAAATCTCTCCTTAACCTTTTCTGCTCTAAGGAGAACAATCTTAACATCTCTAGGGGCCGAAATTCACCGTCCCTCAAGGGACAGCTATCGCGGGGTGTTTTTCGCTCCCCGAGCCATATTCATCTGGGGGGGGAGGGGGAGATTTGAGCGATGTGCACTTCCGCCGGAATCGGCGGGGTGAAGCCGCACTAAAGGAGTTAGTGGTGGGGTGAGGTCATCAGCGGGTGGCCACTGGAAAACGGCCATGCCCGTGATATTCAGCGACAAAAATTGAGGACTTCTTCAGGCAGTGCCCCCGCGAGGTTTTCCAGTCAGTGCACGAACGCGACCGTCGCTGGAGTGTTGCCGCGATCGGGTCCGTTTGGTAGATAAATAGTTTTAGTAATTGTTTTGGCTCCATTAAACCTGCTGAGTGATGCTCAGAGGTTTTCACAGATTTTATACAACTTTCAGGTCTGACTGTTTAGTGGAGGCCTGTAGGCCTCATTGTGGGCTGCAGAGACCTGCTTGGCAGGGTTCACTCTGAGGATGGGAGGAGTGTTGGGAGGGTGACACCTGGTCAGAAGCAGGGCAGCACCGCAGGAGATGGTGTCACCATCAGCTGCGTGCAGAGAGGCAGCAAGCAAGAGAACCAACAGTCATGGCTGCACAACAGAGAGAAGGGCGCACAGATGTGCGCAGAGCTGCAGCTAGAGAGGGTGGCCAGGAGGGAGATGGCATCAGGAGGAGGGTGAGGGATGCTGATCCCCTCCAAATACTGGGAGAGGAGCCTTTCCAGCAAGAGCCTCCAGAGGAGCCCGAGAATGAGGAGGACCAGGGAGATGGCCAGCAGGCAGCTGCCAGGGGAGGTGGCCAACGCAGACGTGGGGGAAGGAGGCCATACCCTCAAAGGGTCCACAGACCTCAGTTCTCCTTCCTCCAGTTCAGTAATGAGCAATGCCTGTGAAGGCTACAATTTCAGAAAGAAGTACTTAGGGAGCTCTGCACTGTCCTGCGAGAGGATCTGCAGCCTCAAACAAGGCTCGGGACTGCCCTCACCGTGGAGACCAAGATCACCAACACTTTGAATTTTTATGCAATGAGGTCTTTCCAGTCTGCCACTGCAGACGTTGGCAACATCTTACAATTCTCGGCACATCGGTGCATCCGGCAGGCCAAAGATGCACTGTGCAGGAGAAGGGTCCGGTACATCTCCTTCCCGATGACAAGGGACAAACAGGTGGAGCAGCAGGCTGGATTTGCCCAAATGGCAGGCTTCCCAAGGGTGCAAGGTGCTATTGACTGCACACACGTTGGGCTGAGAGCTCCACATCATCACCTCAAGATCTTTGTCAACCGCAAAGGCTTCCACTCACTGAATATGCAGCTCGTGTGTGACCACCAGCGTCGGATCCTGACAGTTGATGTGAGGTGCCCAGGCAGCAGCCATGATTCGTTCATTCTGCGCCAGACCAGTGTGCCCGCCGTCTTGACCGGCCCGAATCAGGATTGTGGTTGGCTGCTTGGGGACAAGGGATATCCCCCATCCACTTGGCTGCTCACTCCACCGTGGAACCCCAGGACAGCACCAGAGCATGCGTACAATGACACTCATTGTGCCACCAGGTGCATCATCGAGCAGTGCATAGGCATCCTTAAGCAGTGGTTCTGGTGCCTGGACTGCTCTGGTGGCACCTTGCAGTACTCTCCTCAACGGATCTCCATAATCATCGAGGTCTGCTGTACAACCTGGCCATCATGAGGGGACAGCCGCTGGAGGTCGAGCCAGCAGTACCACCTGAGGAGGAGGAGGAGGAGATGCAGGAGGAGGAGGATTCCCGTCACCCCAGAGAGGCATCGTCCCCATCGCAACCCAGCGAGTTGCAGCTGCATCTCATAGCTGCTCATTTCAGATAATCCCATCTACACATGACCCTTCAGCTACCATTTTCAATGGCCATCGCAATGAATGTTTACATCGCAATGAATGCCTTAACGCAGAATTGCCCACTCCCAAATGAAACATCTGGCCAGAAATATGTGCCAAAAATAAAGATTTATCCAATTATCCAAATCACTGCAAAAACAGAACATAAAGAATATAATAATCCTGTAATCATTTTTTATCCCTGTGCATCTCACTGTAACACCTGTTACGCATGACTACCCTAACAATATGGCTAACTTTCATCCATGTGTCTGCATCATGGGTCTGGAAAGGCCAGGTGCAGACTGGCCAGCACCCTCCTGGGAGGGTGCGTCCTCACATATATATGGAGGTGCCTGACACCTCCCCTGCAATCTCCCTCCATGCATTATGTACTGGCGGTCTGCCAGGTCTCCCCACGTCAGGAAACAGTATTCTTCTTCTGTCCTCCACACTGTCCATCAGTGTCTCCAGCTCCATATCAGTGAATCTGTTGGCTCTCCCTGCATCTCTTACACCAACCATCCATCCAACTTCCTTCCCAATCAGGGCCTTGTTGCCTTTAAAAAGGCCAGGGAGCAGTTGGCTCATTAGAAACCCTTACCTGCATGCTGAATTTCTCAGCGGTGATAACGCTCAAATTAAGCCAGCCACACCGCTGAAAAAGCCACATTGCAAGGGTTCATTAGCGCTGGAACCCATTTTTTCACTTTTGGAGCTGAATATGGGGTGGTCCAGCCACGAAAATTTTTTGCCGCTAATGGCCACAAAAAGGTGGGAGGAGTGTGGTCACCTTTCCAGCGGTACTGAATTTCAGGCCCCTAGTCTCTCCACATAACTGAAGTCGCTCATCACTGGCACCATTCCAGTAAACCTCCAGTGAGCCGTCTCCAAGCCCTTGACATCCATAAGGGTTAAAGCTCCAGTTCCAGTATTTGTCAAACGGACTTTACAAAAATCAACTGAAAAGCTCAATATCGGAAAACATCTGAAGAGTTGTATGTCACAATCAACTAGAACGTGATGGAATATAAACCTCCGATAGGGCTTATTGCTTGTCTTTTTGGGTCTGTCCTACCAGCTACAATTAGAGAGGTGTCAGCTTGTAAGACTGCTGGATTTCCTTTGCTCTTTAAGCTGCTATTGTTCCAATTAAAACTACAGACGTTCAGTGATGAGTGACTAAATTTACACAAACTTTGCCAGAATTATTCAACAAGATTGTACTTTGTAGATCCTTTACAGACTCCAAAAGTACTTGAGAATTGAACGATAGAAGAGCAAAGAATACTAGATTTACATAGCAGGTCAACTGGGATCCCATCGAAAAAGATAGGTTCAATGGGCTCAACTTTTCCCAATGTCATTTGCAAGAGTTATGCCCGTTTTTTGTGGCCCTGATTACTCAAAAAAAATAACTAGCAAGTTTCCCCATTCTATTTTTTGAAATCGGCACCGCGCAACCTGTCCTTTAGCTTCAAGGGGTGCAGCCTAATGTCTGCGCCGAATAAATGATGCCACCCCCCACCACCTTCTGCGCGTGTGCGTGACTGCATGCCCAGTACAGCTCCCGGTCTGGGACCAACTTGCAGAAGATTACTGTGCAATGGTGACCACCCCAAGGTCTGGAGGCCAATGCAAAAAGAAGTGGCAGGACCTTGGTCAAGTAGTTAGTGTAAGTAATATTTTAATTTATTCACTGGAATTGCAATTGTAAATGTGACCATCTATATATGTCCCACCCAGCAGAAAGACACCCTCTCTAAAAAGTTACATTTGCATCCTTGCAAAGGAAGGTGGCACACAACAAAAGGGAAAGAACTCGAACAGGAGGAGACCTGGCAAATCTGCACCCACTGAAACCCTTGGAAGACAGGGTCATAAGAACATAAGAAATAGGAGCAGGAGTAGGTCATTTGGCCCCTCGAGCCTTCTTCGCCATTCAATAAGATCATGGCTGATCCGATCCTGGACTCAGCTCCAATTCCCTGCCCGCTCCCCATAACCCTTTATTCCCTTATTGCTCAAAAATCTGTCTATCTCCGCCTTAAATATATTCAATGACCCAGCCTCCACAGCTTTATGGGGCAGAGAATTCCATAGATTTACAACCATTTGAGAGAAGAAATTTCACTTCATCTCAGTTTTAAATGGGTGGTCCCTCATTCTGAGAATTTGGGCTAGAACCTCCACTTTTGTGGTTATCGCCCTTTTCCGGCGTGGGCGGTAAAAAAGGGTTTTCAGATCACCGGCTTCTCACTCATTCTCAAATCACCTAGTCTCCACTTTTGAAAATGGGTGTTACCGCGAGCGATATAAAATGGGCGGTAGCGTTAAATTTTTCTGATCTTCTGCTGTAAAGTGTGGCCGTCCTTAGTAACGGCGCGACAACGCTCGATTCCCGCGATTCTGGAGGTCAAGGGTCACCATGACACGCGCAGAAGAGGAGACAGAGTGAGAGGGAGCTCAGAGAGACTGAAAGCGTGGCTGGGTGTGGTGTGCTGCTTTGGGAGGAAGGAGGGAGACTTTAGAGCATCACAGCAAGTAGGCAAACAAAAAGTAGCTGTTACTAGCCACATATTTGACCGAATTTGGCCTATAATGGAAAGAGAGGAGGAGGCATCACAGCATGCTATGGAGACTGAAACTGGAGAGAGCAGTGAGCTGGGAGAGGAGCACATTGGAGGGCGCAAAAGAACCAGGAAGTTCTCGGACGAGGCAAATGCCTCCCTCCTGCAGGAGATCGAGTTACGCTCGGGTGATTTGACACAGGGAGGGCGTGGGAAGCCCACCCTAAAGGCCTACCAGAAGATATGGATCGAGATAGCAGAGGTGGTCTTGTCGGCGACCAACGAGGTGCGTGAGGCAACCAATGCCGCAAATGATGGAACGACCTTGTGGGATCCACAAGCATAAGCACCCCGGACAGCCACGGACGCATCTGCAGACCCTGAACTGATGCCTCGTGAGTAAAGCTTGCACCATTGCATGATGTAAAATCTATAGATGCCACATCCACTCACATCCGAACAATCATATATGATAGATGATTTCTAAAATAGTCATAGAAATAATGCTGACCTAATGAAAATCATTGCAATGCACAATGTGTTGATGGTCATGAAATGTGATGTCTGTGATGATTTTGATAGCGGTGGTGCTTTTGTCGTGCATATGCTGTGTATAGTGCTGGACTCACCTTGTGACCTTAGCAGCCCCTTCTCCTCTAATAAACTCATTTGTGTTTTGTAGCTCAGCCAGCAGTGCGGCCCCAGGCAAGACCACAGAGGCCAGAAGGTGGGGGCACAGGGCCCGACTCTCTGGACGATCCTACATCTGCTGCTGAGGAGCTCCAATTCTCGGCCGTCAATCCGCTGGATCTGTTCTCCATGGATGAGAGCGCGGACTTCGAGGAACCTGCAACGCCATGCTCCAGAAGCCATTCCACCCCAAGGCCATCTAGTGGTCCTCCGTTCATTCCCGCCTCCACTTTGGAGGTACCGGCCCCAAGCACCTCGCCACAGGGCACCCCATTTGCCCGCAGGACGGCGCCAACCTCGTGGAGGCCTCATGGACGCAGCAGGTCTGTTCCACGAGCGCAACATGAGAGCGGAGAGATGGTACAGTTGTCCAGGAGGACTGTAGATACTGGTGACCAGCTCATCGAAGCATTGGGGGGCATATCCCGACAGCTGGGCACCATGAACGAATACATCCCGTGCATGGCAGAGGCCCTGGATGCGATAGCCAGGAACACTGCTGCCACAGGCCTCCCAGTGGTCCCAAAGACGGCACTCCACCCCAAGGTTCCGCACCACCACTGCGAATGACTGATGATTGCAGGGACCAAGATCCTGCTTCTGCATCAGAGAATGTTGCCCCCTCGACATCCCCCGCTCCCGTCCCCGTCCAAAGACCGCATCTGCCTTCATCCCCCCTCGTGAGCTTTACTCACGAGGCATCACTTCAGGTACCGTGGAGCGAGGAGGGGAAGGGGTAGAGGTGGGGAGAAGAAGGAGAAAGGGGAAGGAAAGTGAGGTGCATGTGTGCAGGTGATGGCTGTGTTATATCTCCATCTGGGTGCATGCAATTTGTTGCAATGTATGGGTGCTGGGGACCACGCACCTGCTTTGTATTTGTATTCTGTGTTGCTGGACATGTTCAACATGTGATTTATGTCAATGGTGGGAAAAGTGGGGTCTGGGCAGGGGTTGGGTGTTATTGGCTGTGATACTTATGATTTCAGCCCAATGTTGGTATTAAACTTTTGTTATTGAACATAACCTTGTTGCGCATTGTCTCAGATAGCTGGACCGTTACACACTGGTGATTCCTTACTATGAAAGGGTTAAATACAACTTAACATCAATCAACGTAAACTTTAACTGGCATCAAGATGATGGGCACCATTGACGTCTGAGCTGCACACACACAGCAGTGTGTCAACGTTGTCACTCCCATCTTTCAGGCAAATCTTTCAGATATCAGCTCCTCACCTAAGAATGAGATTTAACAAATGCCAGCCACACTGCTGACATTCATTCTGGTTAGTTCCACTTTTTGTGGGCGTTTTTTTGGGCGAGCGAGATTGTGGGTGATATGTGTACAAAGTGGTGAAATTGACGCTGGGCAATCTCATGGC
Source organism: Pristiophorus japonicus (assembly GCF_044704955.1). Taxonomy (NCBI): domain Eukaryota; kingdom Metazoa; phylum Chordata; class Chondrichthyes; family Pristiophoridae; genus Pristiophorus; species Pristiophorus japonicus. Next base: position 194,289,869 of record NC_091984.1, on the reverse strand, counting down.
TGCTAGTTTGGGTAAATATGCTCTTTATGACAAAAAACAGTGGGCGGGCATTAATATTGAATCTCAGCATTAATTCCATGCGGAAAGTAACGCTGAGCGATATTATTCCTAAAAATGCCTGTCAATTTCCATTTTCTGCCAAAATGGGCGATATATCGGCTTTATACGTCATTTCAGCAGTAAAGTGGGCGTTAAGCATGCAAAAAAAAATGGATGTTCTAGCCGTATGTCCCCTAGTTTTAGTTTCCCCTATGAGTGGAAATATTCTCTCTGCATCCACCTTGATGAAGCCCCCTCATTACCTTATAAGTTTCAATAAGATCACCTCTCATTCTTCTGAACTCCAATGTGTATAGGCCCAACCTACTCAAACTATCCCCATAAGTCAACCCCCTCATCTCTGGAATCAACCTAGTGAATGTTCTCTGAACAGCCTCTAATGCAAGTATATCCTTCCTTAAATACGGAGACCAAAACTGTACGCAGTACTCTAGGTTGGCCTCACCAATACCTTGTACAGTTGTAGCAGGACTTCTCTGCTTTTATACTCCATTCCCCTTGCAATAAAAGCCAACATTCCATTTGCCTTCCTGATTACTTGCTGTACTTGCATACTAACTTTTTGTGTTTCATGCACAAGGACCCCCTAGTCCCTCTGTACTGCAGCACTTTGCAATTTTTCTCCATTTAAATTATAATTTGCTTTTCTATTATTTCTGCCAAAGTGGATATCCTCATATTTTCCCACATTATACTCCATCTGCCAAATTTTTGCCCACTCACTTAGCCTGTCTATATCCCTTTGCGGATTTTTTGTGTCCTCCTCACAATTTGCTTTCCCACCCATCTTTGTATCAACAGCAAACTTGGCTACATTATACTCGGTCCCTTCATCCAAGTCATTAATATAGATTGTAAATAGTTGAGGACCCAGCACTGATCTTTGCAGCACCCCACTAGTTACTGTTTGCCAACTGGAAAATGACCCATTTATCCCGACTGTTTTCTGTTAATTAGTCAATCCTCTATCCATGCTAATATATTACTCCCAACCACATGAACTTTTATCTTGAGCTGTACAGAGAAGTTCAGAGAAGGTTCACAAGTTTGTTTCCAGAGATGAGGGGGTTGACTTATAAGGAAAGGTTGAGTAGGTTGGGCCTCTAATCATTGGAGTTCAGAAGAATGAGAGGTGATCTTATCGAAACATGTAAGATTATGAGGCGGTTGACAAGGTGGATGCAGAGAGGATGTTTCCACTGATGGGGGAGACTAGAACTAGAGGGCACAATCTTAGAATAAGGGGCCGCCCATTTAAAACTGAGATGAGGAGAAATTTCTTCTCTCAGAGGGTTGTAAATCTGTGGAATTCGCTGCCTCAGAGAGCTGTGGAAGCTGGGACATTGAATACATTTAAGACAGAAATAGACAGTTTGTTACAGGGTTATGGAGAGCGGGCAGGGAAGTGGAGCTGAGCCCATGACCGAATCAGCCATGATCATATTAAATGGCGGAGCAGGCTCGAGGGGCCGTATAGCCTACTCCTGCTCCTATTTCTTATGTTCTTATGTTCATATGTAACCTCTTATGACCACACTCGATCAGCTTCGCTGGGCAGGCCACATAATTCGCATGCCAGACACGAGGCTCCCTAAGCAATTGCTCTATGTGGAGCTCCTTCATGGCAAACGAGCCAAAGGTGGGCAGCAGAAACGTTACAAAGACACCCTCAAAGCCTCCCTGATAAAGTGCGACAGCACCACTGACACCTGGGAGTCCCTGGCCGAAGACTATCCTGGACGGAGAAAGTGCATCCGGGAGGGTGTTGAGCTCTTTGAATCTCAATGCCGCGAGCTTGAAGAGGTCAGGCACAGGCAGCGGAAGGAGCGTGTGGCAAATCAGTCCCACCCCCTTCCCCTGACGAATGTCTGTGACAGGATCTGTGGCTCTCGCATTGGACTGTTCAGCCAACAAAGGACTCACTTTAGGAGTGGAAGCAAGTATTCCTCGATTCCGAGGGACTGCCTATCATGATGATATGGGGCACCTTATCGAATACCTTCTGGAAATCCAAATATACCACATCCACTGGTCCCCCCTTATCCACCCTGCTCGTTACATCCTCAAAGAACTCCAGCAAATTTGTCAAATATGATTTCCCTTTCATAAAACCATGCTGATTCTGCTTGATTCAATTATGCTTTTCCAAATGTCATGCTACTGCTTCCTTAATAATGGACTGCAGCATTTTCCCAACAACAGATGTTAGGCTAACTGGTCTATAGTTTCCTGCTTTTTGTCTGCCTCCTTTTTTAAATAGGAGAAATAGGGTTGCTGCTTTGATGGCTCCTGCCTGGAGAAAAGCAACCTGGAGACAAGCTGGGCCCACACTTGAGGGAGAGGGTAAGTCTTGCAAATTCCACAGTCTGCCTTTGCCAGATGTTAAGTACTGCACGGGCTAGCCATGCTTCGGTTCATGGGGATGTCTCCATCAGCTACGCTTCGGTTGATGCAATGTGCTATCATTCATCGTGGTCCTTCAAATCAGCCTGCTACCTGCGCTATGTAAACCTATTCATGACACCCTCCCCCCGCCTCTGCTGCTAACCATTTGTCTGTTCTGTTATATTTTGCAGAACATGAGGCCAACCCTGATGAGGCTGAAGCCAATGCAGAAGATGATTCAGACATGGAGCCTGAAGAGGAGAACATCTTCCAATCCCACCTTCCAAATAAAGAGCATGGGGGTGAAGGGGAGGGGAGGGGCAGGGGGAGCAGATGGATGAAGCCACCACTGTTGTACTCACTCTGGAGGAGATGCCGCCCATTGAAGTGTCAGGTCCTTTCCTGAGTGGTACGAGTGCTGAGACATTCCATGGTTTCTCGCATTCCGAGGCTGCGGGTTGCAGTGGGGTGCAGTGAGGCACACCCAGGGCCCTACCGTCCGAGGCTGTTGGTCCCAGTGGGATGCAGCGAGCCACACCCAGGATGAGGAGGGGAAGGAGAGCTTGACAGCGCTCTGCTGAGGTGCAGGCTCAAAGAGATGTGGTTCAGATGATGGCAATGAATGCGGAGACCATTGACCTTATGCAATCACTCCTGTCCACCATCAGTGGGGTGGGTGATGAGGTATTGGGACTGTGAGGAGAAGTAACAACACTCACGAGAAATGGGAATACCGTCCTGGCACATGAGGGAGGGAATGTCGCAGGCAGCTGATACATTGTCGGTGAACATGAGGGAGGGAATTTTGTAGGCAGCTGATACATGAGGGAGGGAATGTTGCAGGTAATTGAGACACTATTGGTGATCATGAGGCAGGGAATGTCGGAGTTAGCTGCTACAATAAGGGAACACACCCAGACCCCGTGCCCATTGAATCAACTGCCACTCCCACTCCAATCCCCAGGTCAGCCTCTGAAGACGCCCAAGCCGGGCCTTCCACATTAACGCCTGCCCACGCTGCAAATCAAGAAGTGCACATTACCCGAGATGCTCGAATGAATAAGCTTGGTACCAACCCGAGAAATGCTGCACCACGACCTGCGGGCAGGGGTGGAGTCACCAAGAACAAGCGCAGCGGGCGGTCTTAGAATAAGACGGAGGAGAGATGGGTGCAGCCTTTCTTTGCCGTTGCTGTTATTATTATTGTTGTTGTTACTGTTGTAACTGTTCTCAAATTAAAGAATTTTGTAAGTGATGTAAATTTACAAGTTTAAAAGATTGTAAGTGATCTTTATGTTTGTAAGGGATCTTAACTGAAAACTTTAAAGTTTGATATAAGAATATTTTTATTAAGGTTAAGTTAAGTACAAACAAGTGTTAAACTTTTGAATAAAATATATTTTAAATTATAGCTGAATCATTTCCATTGTTTGTTCCAATATTAACACAACTTTTTGAACTAAAGAAGAATCATTTCCAATTTTTTTCCCATTAACATAACACGACATTACGGAACAGATCCAAACAGTAAACATGGTCCATTTGGAATAGTTGCTGCTAAGCCTTCAGGCAGCAAAGTGTTCATGGATGAACTGCTGGCGCAAGTTTCGAGCAATCATTAAAGGGACACGACAGCCCGCCCTCCTCCGCTGTCGTGCTCCTGGTTCAGGTAGTTGCATGACTTCGTCGTCCTCCTCCTCCTCATCATCTGCATCTTCCTCCTCATCATCAGCCACTCTCACTTGAGGTTGGTCTTCTACTGCCAGCTGCTGCTGCCTCATGATGGCTAAGCTATGCAGCGTGCAGCACACAACAGTGAACTGACCGACAATCTTAGGGGAGTATTGCAAGTAGCTTCCGGAATGTTCCAGGCAACGGAAACACTGTTTCAAGATGCCAATGGTCTCTCTATTATGCTGCACGTCGCAATGTGCGACATATTGTATTCCCGGTCAGCTTCCGTCCAGGTTATGCATAGGGGCGTCATGAGCCAGGTGGCGAGGCCGTACCCTTTGTCCCGAAGTTGGGGAAGTCCAGAACCAGGGATCACAGTCTAAGGATAAGGGGTAAGCCATTTAGGACCGAGGTGAGGAGGAACTTCTTCACAGAGAGTTGTGAATCTGTGGAATTCTCTACCACAGAGAGTTGTTGATGCCAGTTCGTTAGATATATTCAAGAGGGAGTTAGATATGGCCCTTATGGCTAAAGGGATCAAGGGGTATGGAGAGAAAGCAGAAAAGGGGTACTGATGTGAATGATCAGCCATGACCTTATTGAATGGTGGTGCAGGCTTGAAGGGCTGAATGGCCTACTCCTGCACCTATTTTCTATGTTTCTATGTTTATGTCTCCCAGCAACCAGCTCTGCCCTTCTGGCAGTTGCTGAAACATGGCAGATGTAGTGCTCTCGCATAGGATGAACGTATCATGGGTGCTCCCAGGGTATCTTGCATCAACTTACATGATGCGATGCATGTCGTCACACACGTGCTGCACATTAACAGAGTGGAAGCCTTTTATGTTCCTGTACATTTTGGAATCCTGCAAAGGTGCTAACAACGCGATGTGGGTACAATCAATGTAGCCCTGTACTTTTGGGAAGCCAGCAATCCTGGAGAAGCCCACAGCCCTTTCACGCATTGCCTGGGTGGTCATGGGGAACTTTATGTAGTCATTCCTCCGGGCATATAGTGCAGCAGTCACCTGCTGAATGCAGATATGTGTTGTGTGTTGAGAAATGGCCCACACATCCCCAGTTGTGGCCTGGAATGAAAGTGCAGCTGTAACCTACACTCCAACTGACAAAGCAGTCCTCCTGACTCTTCTAGGGTGCAGGTCTGCTTTTATTAACTCACAGATCTCGGTTACAACTTCTTTGCGGCAATGCAGCCTTCTCACACAGTCTGGATCACTCAGGTGCAGGTATGAATGCCTGTCTCAATATACCTGATGTGGGTAAGGCTTCCTGCCCATCATCCTACATGCTCTGAGGTTCCTCATGTGATAACGACGAATCAATCATCTCCTCCACAGCACCATCACGCAGAAGGCTTGTACGAGGTATGGCTTTGTCAAAATTGCCCCCATAATTAAATTGTACTTTTGCAAGAAGCTCAAAACAGCAGGACAAAGCTAAAGCTTGTCTCCTCTCTCTCTCTCCCCAAGATCGATGCCGTAGTATAGACCACACCCTGGTCTGTGCATGCACAATAGGCTTGCTTAGAACGGGAAGTTAGGCATTCAATGAGGACATTTGGGGCAACGAAGTCTAATGCAATTTTTAAATTTTAGATTTTTTTCAAGGTATCAGCCCACCACCGAACGTCTCCTCACCCAGAAACAGCGGCTCACCACCACACACTGCCCCCCGGGCTTCTTTCAAAGCTGCTGCATAGTGTAAGGCTTCTCATGCCTTCAGTTCGGCATCCACCCCACACCCCACCCAGGCTTCTTTTGAAGCCGAGCCTCTAGGTCCGGGTGAGGGAGCAATTCTGCCGGCCGACGCTCAGACCCTTGAGCCCGTTGAGGAGATGTTCGGTGATGGCGTGGTACTTTGAAAATTTCCAAAATTAAAGAATTGCATTGGACTTCCACTTTCTCCGTTTTAATTTTGTAAAAAATTAAGGTTCGTGATGCATATTTAATGTTTTCTTGACTTAAATTAATCTTTGCATAAAAACAATGGCGTCTTTCTGCGGCGAGTTTTTTAATGTGCGCTGGGTTTTTTTTAGTGCCCAGAAGGTTTTTGGGGAGTGGTCACATACGTCGTCCTCGGAAAAATGTCAGTTGGCCAAACTTGCATAAATCTGATAAACTGGCGCAGACATCAGGTTACGCCCCCATGACGAAAAAAAATAATAACCTAAAAAAATCGTAACTAACTGAGTTACGTTGGCGCAGAAACTTTGCGGAATCTTGGATATTTAAATTTAGGCCAAAAAAAGCGGCGCAAGCAAAAGAAACGGCGCAAATCACGGGGGAGAATTGAACCCAATATTTCAGGTGTGACGCTTCTGCAGAAACATTTATTGATTAAATGTTACAGCTTCACTAGAAATACTAGGAGCGCGCCTTTGGTTTAGCGGTAGCATCCCCGCCTCCAAGTCAGAAGGTGCAGGGTTCGAAGTTCGAAGTTCGGAGCTCTGAATTCTGCATTGACATCCAGTGGGATACTTGCATCTAGTGGGTTGTGGGAGCCCATAACTCTCTCCCGCGGTGTAGAACTACCAGCTACTGGCTGGAAAAAAGGTGCTTACGGCCATGGAAGAGCGTTCACATTGCGGTCTATCAGACTGTTAATCAGCCGGCGAATCTGTCCACTACTTCATACTGTCCTCCAAGGGAAGAGAGCGAAAATACAAAAACAGGTACAAATACCGAGCTGAGGGAATCTTTACAAACTCATTTAAAATGTCACAATCATTAGTGACAGAGAATGCTTACTCCTGTCTGATAATGGTCTTTAAGTAATATGGCAAAAATAACAAAGACTGGTAACATATAGAAGAGGCAGTGACAGAGGCTAAGATTGCAAAAAAGTGACGAGAGATTATGAGGGTAATTCTAACTCCCAAGGACAGATGAGTTGGGGACAGGTAGGAAGCAAAAATGTTTTATAAGTCACAAACCCGCTGCCAACAGACCACTTCTGGTTTTAATGTAGGTGGGAGAGCAATCTGCTCTGAGGAGGCGGTTGGCGGGGGCGGGAGGGGGAGGGGGAGGGGGGGTGTTTGTAGGTGACCAATCCGCTCTCAGGAGGTGAGTCGGGCAGCAAAAGCTTTTTTGGAGGCTGCGTGTCTCCTATTTAGCAGGATTTAGATTTTTAACCCATGGAGGTCGGGTTTCCCAGGGCTCGGGTAGCTCAGCAGAAGAAAGGAAACGGGAAGGGCCGTATCCATGGTGTAGATGCATTTGCAGCGCCGATTGTGAGTCAAGAGGAGCAGGGGTGTTTCCTCCAAGCCCAACAAGCTAACCTCTTTAGCCAACTCCCCCAGCGGTCTCCGACTCCCCCCACCATATGTCAATCTCCGCCTGTCAACTGGGCTGCCAGTCGGGAGGGAGATCTGTTGAAAAAAATGAAAAAGACATGCTGCTGTTAATTTCAGCAGGACATCCTGGAAACCCGTGCTCCTGGGTTTCCATGCAGTAAATGCTTGTCCCCACCTCCACCCACCACTCTCCACATGGCCCCGAGTAAATATCAGAGCCAAAGAGTACAAGAAAAGGAAGGGGGTGGAAAGAGCGAGAGAGACATTTGTTTAGTAGTCACAAAAGTAGGGGGTGAGATGCAGCATCACAGTAAATGTTCAAAAAACTCTTCTGGAAGTCTCCTGTGACTGTAATCAACACCCAGCAATATATAAATAATACAGCCAATCAGAAAGTGGTGAGGAATGAAAGGTCCATTTATGAGCCGGACACTGCGCTGATACAAGGTGCTACAAAGTGTTCGAATTTAGTCTGTTCCCAATCTCAGCTAGGCTGTTGAAGAGAAAAGGCTGGACAGTGGTGAGCTCCTACTCTATAGGGCTGGAGGAAGTGTCCAAAGGTACGGAGTGCTGAAAATCATTACACAGCTCGAAACAGATTAATTGGAGGGGATTTTTAACCCCGTTAAACGGGTGAGTTTGGGTCTGATGGAATGAGAAAAATTGAAAATCTCAAACCCGACACCAACCTGCCTCAAACCCGCCAACTTTCGGTTTTAACGGAGGTGGGTCCGGGGGTGTGGGAGCTGGGGGGAGGGACGGGGGGACCCGCTCGCAGGAGGCGGGTTGGTCATTTAAATATTACAATGAGGCTGCATCCTTCAGATTCTATCTCTCTTCCAGGTTTAACCCTGGCAGGCCGGGTATCTCGGCCTCGGGAAACACGGCAGCTAAAGGGAGGCGAGGACTGCTGCGTGGAAGAGATAAGAGCCTTTCCAGCATTGCTTGTGGGCCAGGAGGATAGGCGTGCTTCCCCTCACAGCTCACCAAACTTCAGGATCGTGATCCTCCCCACAGAATCATCGACCCTCCCCCACTTATCCCAGAATCACCACCCCCCCACCCTCCTGGGTCACCCATGCCCCCATTCCACAATCATTGACACTCCCATCACCCCAGAATCATCGCCCCCCCCCCCTCACCCCAGAATTACCCCACCCCACCGTCGGGATCGCCCATGGCCCCATTCCAGGATCACCGACTCTCACCCTAGAATCACTGACCCTCCTCCTCCAGGACTGCTGACCGCCCCCCCTCTCTCCAGCATCTCCGACCCCCCCCGCCCCTATCGCTAGAGGATCACTAGCCCCCATTTCCAGGATCACTGACCCCCTCCCCCCCTCCCCTTACAGAGCATTCCATGACTGACAGGGTGCCAAGCCCGTCCATCAGGCTGGCAGGGAACTTGCCATAAAAAAAGATGCCACACTGGAGTCCAAACTCCACAGCGTGCGATTCCCAACCACAACCCCTCCCTCCCCGCTCGGAAAACCCGCCCCAGTCAAGGTCGGGTCAATTACCTTCCCCGAGTTCTATTTTAGCCCGTGTGACAGCAATTAACCTTGATGTAATCAGCCATTGGGGCTACTCTTCTGAACACAATCAGCATCACTCTAACGAAATACACAATAAAAAACTGGCCATTCATACCATCACCTTACTTGATCATTAATATTCAGGATCACTGTGAGGATGGTTTAGGGTAACAAATTAGTTCATGTGGATTATAACTAATACTTCCTTCAGTGGTCTCTGCTTTTGCATTGAGGCTCAGATTTATAATTGACATGAGGGAGATGACACAAGCTTCCAGACATGGTTGAAAGCATGCTGGGCCAATTTCCTGATTCGGCAACATTCTCGTCAGGTTTCTTAATTTTAAAAAATGACACGTATTCATGATTCATGACAATAAAGCAATTAAATGACAATCTCCTGTGACTATATCTGGTTTTCTCTTTAGAAGCCGCAGCTCCAGTGTCCCTTGCACTCAGCACACCACACACATGGCAGGTTAAGGTGTCAGGCTTGGCTTAGTGGTAGCACTCTTGCCTCTACATCATGAAGGTCATGGGTTCAAATCCCACTCCAGAGACTTGAGCACATAACTTAGGCTGACACTTCAGTGATTTACTGAGCGAGTGCTGTATTGTCAGAGGTGTTGTCTTTCGGCGAGATGTTAAACCCTATCTGATGGACATAAAAGATTCCATTGCAATGTTCGAAGAACAGCAGGACAGTTCTCCTAGTGTACTGGCCAACATTGATCTGTCAATTAATACCACCCAGTGCCATTTAGTTATTTGCTGTTTGCCTACATTGCAACAGTGACTACACTTCAAAAGTATTTCATTGACTGTGAAGTGCTTTGGGACATCTGGAGGATGTGAAAGGCACTATTTCAATGCTTTCTTAACAATTGTACCTGAAACCAGTTCACCAAAAAATATATTCAGGAACGTCTTTAAATAGACAAAGAGGATCCAGGGAGTCAGTGGTCAGCACCACAAATGGGAAAGAAACCACAGTCCACAGTTCATCATAGTTTCTGTGAGGTAAATATAATAATTACAATTAGAATATAAATAGCAATTTTCAGTGATATATATATTAATTTTCAAATTACAGATATCAGTTTAAAATTATTTTTTCCTTAATGCCATTTGTTCACAATTGTGCCATTACCTCATGGAAGACAATTGGTGAAGCCAAAGTGTGCATGGGGTACACCTTCAAAATCAACACAATCTTTCATCAGATGCACATGGGTTAGCCAGTAAAAATCAGTACACTGGGCACTTTTTGAGCAGCCTCCAGCAGTCCCTTTCGGCCACTCAACGCTCCTCCCATTTGTACCTCACAATTGCCAAAAGAACCCGGATGAAACTGGCCTTTTGCCAGGAACAGGCGGGTGATCCAGCCGCTCATCTAAAAGGATCCTACCAGTAAGAACAAGGCAGTAAATGACCCAATGCCACTTTCAGGCTGCGACACTCCTATTTATAATGGGCGTTCACGGTTAAAATCGACCCCTTAATCTTTACGTGTCCTTCGTTATTTTGTTCACGCATAGCCAAGGAGAGGGAATGATACTGTAATGTGGAAGTTTTTTTAGAAATGTATTTTATTACTAGCAACGATCACAGGACAGCAAATATTCTTCAAGGGTGCAGTTATATTAAACTCCTTTGATACTGGTACTGGCTTAGAGCAAGGTGAAGCCCACAGATGCAAGGTACAGCAAGTAATCAAGAAGGCAAATGGAATGTTGGCCTTTATTGCAAGGGGGATAGAGTATAAAAGCAGAGAAGTCCTGCTACAACTGTACAGGGTATTGGCGAGGCCACACCTAGAGTACTGCGTACAGTTTTGGTCTCTGTATTTAAGGAAGGATATACTTGCATTGGAGGCTGTTCAGAGAAGGTTCACTAGGTTGATTCCGGAGATGAGGGGTTGACTTATGTGTTTAGATTGAGTAGGTTGGGCCTGTACTCATTGGAGTTCGGAAGAATGAGAGGTGATCTTATTGAAACTTATAAGATAATGAGGGGGCTTGACAAGGTGGATGCAGAGAGGATATTTCCACATAGGAGAAACTAAAACTAGGGGACATAGTCTCAGAATAAGGGGCCGCCCATTTAAAACTGAGATGAGAAGAAATATCTTCTCTCAGAGGGTTGTAAATCTGTGGAATTCTCTGCCCGAGAGCTGCGGAGGCTAGGTCATTGAATATATTTAAGGCGGAGATAGACAGATTTTTGAGCAATAAGGGAGTAAAGGGTTATGGGGAGCGGGCAAGGAAGTGGAGCTGAGTCCACGATCAGATCAGCCATGATCTTATTGAATGGCGGAGCAGGCTCGAGGGGCTAATGGCCTACTCCTGCTCCTATTTCTTATGTTCTTATATTGGCAGCTCCACATTAGTCTCGGGCAGGGGGAAACAACTTTTCTCACAGGTGCTGGCTGAATTTGAATGCTAAAGATTTGAAGATGAGAATGAAGATTAAAATATTCACAGGCATTGACTGGAGCATTTGGGAGTGTTTCTTTTAAATTTCCTGTGCAGCCAATGCAAAGATGAAGCAGCGTGAGCCTAATTCCAGTGTGAGTCTGAAGCTTAGGGCCCAAGTTTCGGCCCCTGTATAAACGGCGCACCTCCATATCGTGCGCCGACTTTCTAGAATGAAAAGGGCGCCAAAATTTTACCTGCTAACTCTCTGAGCTCCTCAGGACCTTTTCGGGCTTGGTGTAGCGCAGCACAAGGGGTTGGGGGCGGAGCTGAAAACAGTGCCAGGACCTCTGCACATGCGCGCTAGAGTGTACGCGCATGTGCAGTAACTCCTCGCAGCCCGATGCTCTGCAGTTCAGCCTTCTGTTCAGCACCCCCCGCGTTCAGCCTGTAGCAAAACACTTCCCATGTGGATATTATTTTCTCCAGTGGTCAGCCCTGTTTACTGTTTTCTGCACCTTTTCGTGCATTGCTTGCAAGTGTAAATTTATGACTAAAAAACACAACACAACGCATTATATCAAGTTGGCTGTGGGCTGCAAGGTAATTGACTAGCGTTAATTAAAAAAATGTTTTTATTGCAAACTGTGAAATCGTCATGTGGAAAAGCGGATTTTACGTTGTTCATCAATGCTCCCTTCAAGTATAGCTGCTGCTTGTATAGATACTTGTAAAGAAATATAGATGCACAACGTTTGTGTGCCCCGCCACCCCGTTCAGCCTCCCCACCCCCACGTTCAGCCTCACCCCCTGCACGTTCAGCCTCCCCCCCGCGTTCAGCCTCCGTTCAGCCACCCCCTCCCTCCTGTTCAGCCCCCCCACCCCCTCCCTCCTCCTACTTCTCCCCTCCCTCCCCCCTCCTCCCCCTCTCCCTCTTCCTCCCCCTCCCTCCTCCTCCCCCCTCCCCCTCCACCCCCACCCCTCACTCAGAAACAGAGAGAGACACTGACAGAGACACAGAGAGAGACACTGACCGAGAGAGAGACACTGACAGAGACACAGAGAGACATGGACAGAAACACAGAGCGAGGCTGACAGAAACGCCTTCCCTTCACATAAAGGTAGGACGTCTATTTTTTATTTGTTATTGATTGGTAGCTTATTACTTTGGTCTTGGTGCTTTAGGTGCAGAGTTCCTTCTATTTTTTATTTGTTAATTAATTGCTTATTACTTTTTGTGCTTCGTTTAGTGTGTGTGCTTTAAATGTACTGCTTTGTTTAGTGCTTAGTGCTTTAAATCTACTTATGCTTCTTTTAATGTTGTTGTGAAGGTGCGTAGTGCTTCCCTTCCCCCCCGTTGATGTTGATGTGTCTGCCTTAGCTAAAAGCCTACATTTGCTTATTTATAAAAAGAGAAACAACTGTCCTCACTCAGCAGATATAAGGCAAAATATCATCGCAAGAGGTTTTAGGCCACTTTACGTGATATGTTTAATGCTTTAGTCCTTTGTGTTTAATGCTTCCCACGCCCTGTCCCTGACTGTGCCTGCACTGAACTTAACTCTAGCTAAGGTTTTTCAGAACTTACAAAAGTGGACACTTACTCCATTCTATGTTAGTTTGGAGTAAGCTTTCGCTGCCTAAACCTGCAAAACAGGCCTAAGTGGCTGGACACACCACCTTTTGAAAAAAAAACTGAACTAAAACTAAACTAAACTAATTCACTAGAGCTGGAGCAAACTAAATGCCGGAATTGCGATTTCTAAGATACTCCAAACTAAACTAGTTGCTCCAAAAAATTTGGAGCAACTCCACCCAAAACTTGGGCCCATGTGAGGCTAAATCTAGTGCAAAGCTAAAGATGTGTGAGAATACTTCCAGTGTTAAACTGATGCAATGTGGGGCTAATTCCAGTGTGAAACTGGAGTACTTTAAGCTGAATTCCTGTGTGAAACAGACCAGTGTGAGCCTACTTCCAGTGTGACGCCGATGCTGTGTGGCCCTAATTTCAGTGTGAATCTGAAGCAGTTTGACCCTCATTCCAGTGTGAAACTGATGCAGTGTGGGCCTAATTCCGGTGTGAAACTAAAGCAGTGTGGGCGGACTTCCAGTGTGAACATGAATCAGTGGGAGCCTACTTCGAAAATGAAACGAAGCAATTTGAAGCTAAATTCAGTGCAAAGCAAAGGAAGTGTGCAATTACTTCCCGTGTGAAACTGAAGCACTTTGAGCCAAATTCCAGGGTGAAACTGAAGCAATGTGAGGCTAAATCCAGTGCAAAGCTAAAGCAGTGTGAGACTACTTCCATCATCATATCATAGGCAGTCCCTCAAAATCGAGGAAGACTTGCTTCCACTCTAAAAACGAGTTCTCAGGTGACTGTACAGTCCAATAAGGGAATTGCAGTCTCTGTCACAGGTGGGACAGTCAGTCGTTGAAGGAAAGGGTGGGTGGGGAGTCTGATTTGCTGTAAGTTCCTTCCGCTGCCTGTGTTTGTTTTTGTTATGTCTTGAATAAAGAGTCAGACTAGATACTGCAAGCTCAAAGTAAGGTGTGACTGTAGTCCTTTATTACAGATCTCAGAGTACCTCTCCAGCCTGTGAGGCCTCCTTATATACAGGTGCTCCCAAGGGATCCCTTGGGACTCCAGGAGATAAGCCCTCTAGTGGTTAGACATGGTATTTACAGGTTTATATACATAACAACACTCCCCCCCCCCCCACCCCGCCCCCCCTCCAAAGTCAATAGTGTAACTATTTACAATGTGAGTCGATCTGGGGCCTTCCTTTCCCTGGTTGATCATCTCAGTGCAAATGCTGGTCTTGGTGAGTCGTTTGTTGGGCCCTCGCTGGGCTGCTGCGCAGCTGGCCTTGCTGGGGATGGTGAGTCCTGCTGGGCTGCTGCGGGTGATGGGTTCTGCTTCATGGTCAACCGTTGAGTCTGTTACCACTTCTGTCTGTATTGGAGGGTCAAAAAAGGTGGAGACTATTGTGGGTTGTTCTGGATAGTCCGTAAATCTGAGTTTGATTTGGTCCAAGTGTTTCCTGCAGGTGAGTCCATTTGAGAGTTTGACCACAAACACCTTACTACCCTCTTTGGCCAAAACAGTGCCAGGAAGCCATTTGTGACCTTGTCCATAGTTCAACACAAATACAGGATCATTTATCTCAATTTCGCGTGACACATTTGCGCGATCATGATATGTATTCTGTTGAAGCCGCTTGCTCTCTACCTGTTCGTGTAGATCAGGGTGTACTAATGAGAGCCTTGCCTTAAGTGCCCTTTTCATGAGCAGTTCAGTGGGAGGGACCCCATTGAGCGAGCAGGGTCTTGTGCGGTAACTAAGCAGGACTTGGGATAAGCGAGTCTGCAGTGAGCCTTCAGTTACCCTTTTCAAGCTCTGCTTGATTGTTTGAACTGCTCGTTCTGCCTGACCATTGGATGCTGGTTTAAACAGGGCAGATGTGACATGTTTGATCCCATTGCGGGTCATGAACTCCTTGAACTCGGCACTGGTAAAGCATGACCTATTGTTGTTTACAAGGACATTAGGCAGGCCATGCGTGGCAAACATAGCCCATAGGTTTTCAATGGTGGCAGCGGACATGCTTGCCGACATTATCACACATTCAATCCATTTGGAGTATGCATCTACAACCAATAAGAACATTTTTCCCAAGAATGGGCCTGCATAGTCGACATGGACCCTGGACCACGGTTTGGAGGGCTAGGACCATAAACTTAGTGACGCCTCCCTGGGTGCATTGCTTAACTGTGAACATGTGTTACATCTGTGCATGCAGGGCTCTAAGTCTGCATCGATACTGGGCCACCACACGTGGGATCTGGCTATCGCTTTCATCATTACGATGCCTGGGTGGGTGCTGTGGAGATCACTGATAAAAGTGTCCCTGCCCTTATTTGGCACCACTACCCGATTACCCCATAGGAGGCAGTCTGCTTGTATAGACATTTCATCTGTGCACCGCTGGTACGGCTTTATTTCTTCCTGCATCTCTAACGGGACATTAGACTAACTCCCGTGGAGCACGCAGTTTTTTTATTAAGGACAGTAAGGGGTCCTGGCTCATCCAGCTTCTAATCTGCCGGGTGGTAACAGGTGATTGCTCACTCTCGAATGCTTCCATTACCATAACTAAATCTGCAGGCTGTGCCATCTCCACCCCTGTGGTGGGCAATGGCAGCCTACTGAGAGCATCGGCACAGTTTTCTGTGCCTGGCCTGTGGCGGATGGCGTAGTTGTATGCGGACATCATGAGCGCCCATCTCTGGATGCGGGCCGATGCATTCGTATTTATCCCCTTGCTTTCAGAAAAAAGGGATATAAGCGGCTTATGGTTGGTTTCCAATTCAAATTTGAGCACGAACAGATAGTGATGCATTTTCTTTACCCCGTAAACACACGCTAATATTTCCTTTTCGAACGTACTGTAGGCCCCTTCGGCCTTAGACAGACTTCTGGATGCATAAGCAACTGGTTGCAATTTCCCAAATTCATCAGCTTGTTGCAATACACACCCGACCCCGTACAACGACGCATCACATGCTAGTACCAAACGCTTACATGGATCGTACAACACAAGCAATTTGTTTGAACATAACAGCTTCCTAAGCTTTCTCAAAGGCATTTTCTTGGTTTTTACCCCATACCCATTCATCTCCTTTACGCAGTAAAGAGTGCAGGGATTTTAACAGTGTGCTAAGACCCGGTAAGAGGTTACCAAAATAGTTCAGGAGTCCTGGAAACGACCGCAGCTCCGTCACATTCTATGGTCTCGGTGTCTTCTTGATTGCCTCCGTCTTCGAGTCGGTGAGCCTGATGCCGTCCGCCGCGATTCTTCTCCCCAGGAACTCCACTTCAGGTGCCAGGAAACACACTTCGAGCATTTTAGCCTGAGCCCCACACAATTGAGCTGACTAAGAACCTCCTCCAGGTTCTGCAGGTGCTCGATGGTGTCCCGACCTGTAACCAAGATGTCGTCCTAAAAGACCACGGTGTGCGTGACCGACTTCAGCAAGCTTTCGATGTTCCTCTGGAATATCGCCGCGGCCGATCGAATCCCAAACGGGCATCTGTTGTAAATGAAGAGGCCTTTGTGCGTGTTGATGCAGGTGAGGCCTTTCGATGATTCCTCCAGCTCCTGTGTCATGTAGGCCGAGGTCAAGTCCAGCTTTGTGAACATTTTCCCTCCTGCCAGTGTCGCAAATAGGTTGTCTGCCTTCGGTAGCGGGTATTGATCCTGCAGTGAGAAACGATTGATAGTTACTTTGTAATCACCACAGATTCCCTTGAGGACTGGAACAATTGGACTGGCCCACTCATTGAATTAGATCGGCAAAATGATGCCCTCTCATTGCAGCCTGTCCATTCGATCTCCACCCTCTCTCTCATCATGTAAGGTATCACTCTCGCCTTGTGATGGATGGGTTGCGCCCCTGGAATCAAATGGGTCTTCACTTTTGCTCCTTGGAACTTCCCGATGCCTGGTTCGAACAGCGAGGGGAACTTGTTTAGGACCTGGGCACGAGGTGTCGTCGACGGACGAAAGCGCTCGGACGTCGTCCCAGTTCCAGCGTATCTTTCCCAGCCAGCTCCTGCCGAACAGCGTGGGGCCATCGCTCGGTACGACCCAGAGTGGTAACTCGTGCACTGCTCCATCGTAGGCGACCTTTATGGTAGCACTGCTGATTATGGGAATCAGTTCCTTTGTGTACGTTCTCAGTTTAGTATGAATGGGAGTCAAGACTGGCCCTGAGGCCTTGCTGCACCACAATTTATCGAAATCTTTTTGCTCATTATGGACTGGCTTGTGCCCGTGTCCAGCTCCATGGACACCAGGAGTCCATTTAATTCAACCTTCAGCATTATCGGGGGACACTTTGTGGTAAATGTGTACACCCCATATACCTCTGCCTCCTCAGTCTGAGGCTCTGGTTCATCATGATCCATCGTGGATCTGTCCTCCTCTGCAACATGGTGGTTTGCAGGATTAGCAGCATTTGCAGTTCGCCTACACATACATTGGAGGTGTCCCATTGTTCCACAGCCCTTGCAAATGTATCCTTTGAAGCGACATGAATGGAAACGATGATTACCCCCGCAGTGCCAACAAGGTGTTAATGGCCTTGTATTTACCACCTTATGATGGTGGACTCTGAGTCATCTGGGACGTGCAGCTGCAGGCATGTAAGTCCTGCCCTGTACATTTCGATTTGAAAACAACATTACTTTGTTCACAGTACTTGCAACAGCACTCATGTGCTGAGAAATTTGTTTCGTATTGTCAATATTGGCGATAAACATCAGGGCTATCGCTATGGCTTTACTCAAGGTTGGGGTCTCTACAGTCAAAAGTTTGCGAAGTATTACTTCATGGCCAATACCAAGTACAAAGAAGTCCCTGAGCATGTGCTCCAAATGTCCTTCAAATTCGCAATGTCCTGCAAGGCGCCTTAGCTCGGCAACATAGCTCGCCACTTCCTGGCCTTCAGACCTCTTGCACGTGTAGAACCGATACCTCGCCATCAGAACGCTTTCCTTTGGGTTTAGATGCTCGCGGACCAATCTGTGGGTTTCGCTGGAGCGAGCAGATTTTTCACCAGGCCATACGTTGGTGCCCCGCAAACGGTGAGGAGGATCGCCCTTCATTTGTCAGCGTTCGCTTCTCCTTCCAGCTCGTTGGCCATGAAGTATTGGTCGAGTCGCTTCATGAAGGTTTTCCAACCTCCGTCCCATCTTCGTCGCCAGTTGTTATGTCTTGAATAAAGAGTCAGACTAGATATTGTAAGCTCGAAGTAAAGTGTGACCGTAGTCCTTTATTACAGCTCTCCAGCCTGTGAGGTCTCCTTATATACAGGTGCTCCAAAAGGTTTGTGGGATCCCTTGGGACTCCAGGAGATAAGCCCTCTGGTGGTTCGACATGGTATTTACAGGTTTACATACATAGCAGTTTTCTGCATGCTCTCGACAATGAAACCCGAGGTGTTCAGCACCCTCCCGGAAGCTCTTCCTCCACTTCGGGTGGTCTTTGACCAGAGACTCTCAGTGTCGGTGGGAATGTTGCTCTTTATCAAGGAGACTTTGAGGGTGTCCTTGAAACGTTTCCTCTGCCCACCTGGGGATCGTTTGCCATGTAGGAGTTTCAAGTAGAGCGCCTGCTTTGGGAGTCTTGTGTCGGGCATGCGAACAATGTGGCCCGCCCAACGGAGCTGGTCGCATGTGGTCAGTGGTTCAATGCTGGGGATGTTGACCTGATCGAGAACACTGACATTGGTGAGTCTATCCTCCCAGGGGATTTGCAGGATCTTGCGGATACATCGTTGGCAATATTTCTCCATCGATTTGAGGTGTCTACTGTATATGGTCCACACCTCTGAGCCATACAGAAGGGTGGTTATCACTACAGCCCTGTCGACCATAAGCTTGGTGCCAGATTTGGGGGCCTGGTCTTCGAACACTCTCTTCCTCAGGTGACCGAAGGCTGTGCTGGCATATTGAAGACGGTGTTGGATGTCATTATCGACGTCTGCCCTTGCTGACAGTAGGCTCGCGGGGTATGGAAAATGGTCCACGTTGTCCAAGGCCTCACTGTGGATTTTGATAACTGGAGGGCAGTGCTGTGTTGGTGGAGGACCTTTCTCTTGTGGATGTTTAGTGTAAGGCCCATACTTCTGTATGTCTCAGTGAAGGTGTTAACAATGACTTGGAATTTGGCCTCCGAATGTGCACAGATGCAAGCGTCGTCTGCGTACTGTAGTTCGATGAGAGAGGATGGGATGACCTTCGATCTAGCCTGGAGGCAGCAGAGGTGGAACTGATTCCCATTTGTTACCGCTCAGAGTGCTGAGCTGGGGCGACGTTGCCAGTCTGAGCCCCTGGATCGAGATTTCCGTGTTCTCTCTGTGAATCTCACGATCTCTATTTCTCTCTCAATCTCTAGATTTTTTTCCCCTTTTCTCTTTTTCTATTCCTACTTCTCTATTTTTCTCTCTCTCAAATTAATTTTCTCATTCGCTTTCCTCACTTCTATCTCTTTCTCCTTTCTCTTTTTCTCCCTTCCCTCTCTCTCTCTCCCCGTTTCTTTCTCTCTCCCTGCTTTTCTCCCTCTCCCCCCTTGAGTGCGGATTCTGTGCTCAACATCCTCAGGTTTGGACCTTACCTTCGTGTCTCTCTCCACTCCCACGTCTCCGAGATATCTGCCATTCTGCACCGGCCCTAAAAGCTGGTGGGGGCACCACCAGCTAAAGGGCCGGCTTTTTCACGCTGAAAATGGGTCTGGGGGCGGAGCAGCAGTGGTGCGCACTTTTAGCGCATCACTACTGCCGCAAGCCCCACAGCACCACGCGAGTCGGCGGTGGCCCACACCGCTGCAAGATCTCCCGGGCCCAATCTGTGTCAGGGCGGCCAGTTGAACCCAAAGCGGCAGTAACGGTCCTTCCCAGGACCGTGAATTTCGGGGCCAGTGTGAGTAAAATTGCAATTTGAATATGAAGCAATGTGGGCCTAATTCCAGTGAGAAACTGAAGCATTTTGAGTATAATTCAAGTGTGAAACTGAGCAGAGTTTGACTAATTCCAGTGTGAAACGGAAACAGATTGGACCTAATTCCAGTGTGAAACCAAAACAGGGTGAGCCTAATTACAGCGTGAAACTGAAGCAGCTTGGGCCTCATTCCAGTGTGGAACTGTGCAAGTGTGTATCTGAAGGAGTGTGAGTGTAATTCCAGGGTGTAACAGAAACAGAGTGGTCCTAATTCCAGTGTGAATCTAAAGCATTGTGGGCCTAATTCCAGTGTGAAACTGAATCAGGTTGAGCCTAATCAAAATGCAAAACTGAAGCAGTGTGGGTATAATTCCAATGTGAAACTGAAGCTGTTTGAACCTAATTTCAGTGTGAATCTGAAGCAGTGTGTCTAATTCCAGTCTGAAACTTAGCGGTCTGAGCCTATTTGCAGAGTACTAGCTCCAGTGCAAAAATGAAGTCTGTAGCAGTGTGAGCCTAATTCCAGTATGAAACTGAAGCAACATGAGCATAACTCCAATGTGACTCTGTAGCAGTGTAATCCTAATTCCAGTGTGAATGTGAAGCAGTATGGGCCTCATTATAGTGTGAATCTGAAGCACTGTGAGCAAATTCCAGTGTGAAACTGAATTAAGTAATTCCAGTGTGAAACTGATCCAGTGTGAGCATAATTCCAGTATGAAACTGAAGCAGTGTGAACCTATTTGCAGAGTGTGTCTAACTCCAGTGCACAAATGGAATCTGTAGCAGTGTCAGCCTAATTTCAAAGTGAATCTGAAGCTGTGTGAACATAATTCCAGAGTGAAACTGAAGCAGATTAACCTAATTCCAGTGTGAATCAGAAGCACTGTGGGTCTAATTCCAGTGTGAATCGGAAGCAATGTGAGCCTAATTGCAGTCTGAAACGGAAACAGATTTAGCCTAATTACAGAGTGAAAGAGAAGCAGTGTGAGCCTAATGCCAGTGTGAACATGAAGCAGTGTGAGTCTAATTCCAGACTGAAACTGCAGTGGTATGAGCCTATTTGCAGAGTGAGCCTAACTCCAGTGCGAAATTGGAGTTTGTAGCAGTGTGAGCGTAATTCCAGAGTGAATCTGAAGCACTGTGGGCATAATTCCAGTGTGAAACTGGAGCAGTAGAAGTTTAATTCCAGTGCGAAACTGAACCAGTGTGTGCCTAATTCCAGAGTGAAAGAGAAGCAGTGTGAGCCTAATGCCAGTGTGAATTTGAAGCAGTGTGAAACTATTTGCAGAGTGAGCTTAACTCCAGTGCAAAAATTGAGTCTGGAGCAGTGTGAGCCTAATTCCAGTGTGAAACTGAAGCAGTGAGAGATTAATTCCAGTATGAACATTGTTATGTACGTATATAAACCTCACCAACATGTAAGACTTGCCACTAGGGGGCACACCTGTGGGAGACCGAAGGGTCACCTGTGTACCCTGGGGCAAGCAGGTATAAAAAGGTGATTCACCATGCTGCTTCTCCACTCTGGAGTCTGAATAAAGAGACCAAGGTCACAACAGTTTGAGCTTACGATACAGTCCTGTGGATTTATTCTGAACATAACAAATTGGCAACGAGTAACGGATCACGAACTTTCACGCAGTAATGGCTGACGTTGGTATTCTTAAGAGATTTGTTGAAGGTGATGATTGGGACGCCTTCGTTGAGCACCTCGACCAGTACTTCGTGGCCAATGAATTGGACAAGGCTGAGACGGCGATCAAGAGCAGGGTGATTCTCCTCACCGTATGTGGGTCTTCAATATATGGCCTCCTCAAAAATCTGCTGGCACCAGTCAAACCAACGGACAAGACTTACACAGAGCTGTGTACGCTGATTTGGGAACACCTCAAGCCGAAGGAGAGCATCTTAATAGCCAGGTATCGCTTTTACACGCACCATCCTCCAAGGGCCAGAACGTGGCGAGTTTTGTCGACGACCTAAGACGCCTTGTGGGACAGTGCGAATTTGCAGGATTCTTGGGGGAAATGTTGCAGGACTTTCTTGTGCTTGGAATCGGCCACGAGGTCATTCTTCGCAAACTTCTGTCTGCCGAATCCCTAGATCTGAGCAAGGCCATCACGATAGCCCAAGCCTTCATATCCACGAGCGATAACACAAAACAGATATCTTCACAGAATCGAAGCTCACCAGCAAGTACTGTGCATAAAATAATGTTTTCAGCAGGCAGAACTGTACAGGGCAGGACCCACACAACCGCAGAGGCCAGACCTAGGCCTAGAGTTACTCAGAGTCCGCCGTGGGGCGTGAATGCGAATCCATTAACACCATGTTGGCGCTGCAGGGGCAGTCATAGAGCTCATCAATGTCAATTCAAGCCCTGTGTGCAAGGGCTGTGGAACAATGGGGCACCTCCAGCGAATGTGCAAACGACCTGTGACTCACCACGGGACAGAGTCAGGAGAGGACGACCGATCCAACGAGGATCACGCTGAACGCACAGGAGAGGCAACGCAACCTGAGGATGAAGAGGAAGTATATGGTAGACACACCTTCACCACCAAAAGCCCTCCGATAATGTTAAAAGTTAAACTCAACGGCATTCCAGTTTCCATGGAATTGGACACGGGGGCGAGTCAATTAGTAATGAGCCAGAAGGTATTCGAGAGGCTGTGGGGCGACAGAGCACAGCGACACAAGCTGACCCTGATTCAGGCAAAGCTGCGCACCTACACCAAGGAACTGATACCAGATATTGGTAGTGCAGACGTAAGAGTATCCCATGAGGGAGCGGTGCACGATTTATCACTATGGAGTGTTTCAGGTGATGGGCCAACGCTGCTTGGTAGAAGGTGGATGGGGAAGATTCGATGGAACTGGGAAGAGCTTTGCGTACCTTCTCCGGCGAACAACGTCTCCCTTGCTCAAAGGCTGAGCAAAGCCCCACCTTCAGCTGAACCAGGCATCGAAGTGCAGATCCATTTGCAGATCCCTGAGGCACAGGCTGCTTATCACGACCACGAGGAGGTGAAGATTAAACAAGCAGCGGTACAGGCGCGGTACCCACCACCCAAAACCGACGACCTCTTCGCAATGATGGAAGAGGCTCCAGGTCGACCATGCAGAGTGGGACTCCGGCCGAAACGATCCGAGTGCGTCTTTCCGACGCCAGAGGCAAAATCCCTGGGCAGGAAGATCGCGGCAGTCGGCATCACGGACACGGACGAGAGTGCGTCCAGACCACGGAACGAAAAGCATCCAGACCACGGGACAAGAGTGCATCCAGATCACGGACGAAATTGCGTCCAGACCACAGGACAAGGGAGCGTCCAGACCACGGGATGTCGCCGCAACGAAACAGAGGCATGTGTTGCTCAGCAAGGAAGATAACTGGGTTTGGGGTAAAGGTAAAGGGGCGGCCACTGAGAAGGCCAGGAACCCACTATGTTCCAATAAGTTTTTTGCACTGTGTAACCTATGTGAGCGTTCTTTCGCGGCCAATGATATGGGGTCGGGGGTACCTTACAACAAGCCAAAGAAGCGGGCGAACACCAACCGGTTGTATATGTATCTAACAAAGTATTCGTAGCAAGTGATGAGTTACCACATTGGGTCGGGCGTGTTGTGCAGCAAGCCAAAGTAGCGGGCGAGCCCCAACCAGTTATACATGTATCCAATAAGTTAACCAAGGCTGTAGCTTGGGCTCACGGGACAAAAAAGTCAAACCAAAGAGTGTCCCAATTTTTGCTCGAGTCAGACAAGCTGCCCATCCCACAGTTTTGGGAGAGCAGAGGCACCATTATTGACACTTTGTTTCGAGAATGTCCAACACTGTCTGTGCACTGTAACATGATTGCCCGCTACGGGCCAGGCACTGAGAACGGCGCTAATGCCCTCAGTTGGCTACCATTGCCCATCACCGGGGGTGGACACGGTGCAGTCTGCAGACCTATTCGTTGTTGTGGAAGTGCTAGAAAGCGAGGGGTCAACCGTAACGGTCCCCCAGTTTAGGACCTGGACCAGCCAGGATCCCACGTTATCGCCTGCCAACGGCGAACTGCTAGATAGAAACATAGAAACATAGAAAATAGGTGCAGGAGTAGGCCATTCGGCCCTTCGAGCCTGCACCACCATTTGATAAGATCATGGCTGATCATCCCCTCAGTAACCCTTTCCTGCTTTCTCTCCACACCCCTTGATCCCCTTAGCTGTAAGAGCCATGTCTAACTCCCTCTTGTATATATCCAATGAACTGGCATCAACAACTCTCTGCAGCAGGAAATTCCATAGGTTCGCAACTCTCTCAGTGAAGAAGTTTCTCTTCATCTCAGTCCTAAATGGCCTACCCCTTATCCTAAGGCTGTGTCCCCTAGTTCTGGACTTCCCCAACATCGGGAACAATCTATCCGCATCTAACCTGTCCCGTCCCATCAGAATCTTATATGTTTCTATGAGATCCCCTCTCATCCTTTGAAACTCCAATTTTATAAAGGCCCAGTTGATCCAGTCTCTCCTCGTATGTCAGTCCAGCCATCCCGGGAATCAGTCTGGTGAACCTTCACTGCACTCCCTCAATAGCAAGAACATCCTTCCTCAGATTAGGAGACCAAAATTGAACACAATATTCAGGTGAGGCCTCACCAAGGCCCTGTACAACTGCAGTAAGACCTCCCTGCTCCTATACTCAAATCCCCTAGCTATGAAGGCCTACATACCATTTGCCTTCTTTACCACCTGCTGTACCTGTATATCAACTTTCAATGACTGATGAACCATGACACCCAGGTCTCGTTGCACCTCCCCTTTTCCTAATCTGCCACCATTCAGATAATATTCTGTCTTCGCGTTTTTGCCCCCAAAGTGGATAACCACATATTTATTCACATTATACTGCATCTGCCATGCATTTGCCCACTAACCTAACCTGTCTAAGTCACCCTGCAGCCTCTTAGCATCCCCCTCACAGCTCATACCGCCACCCAGTTTAGTGTCATCTGCAAACTTGGAGATATTACAGTCAATTCCTTCATTCAAATCATTGATGTATATTGTAAAGAGCTGGGGTCCCAGCACTGAGCCCTGTGGCACTCCACTAGTCACTGCCTCCCATTCTGAAAAGGACCCATTTATCTGCACTCTCTGCTTCCTGTCTGCCAACC
Source organism: Pristiophorus japonicus (assembly GCF_044704955.1). Classification (NCBI taxonomy): domain Eukaryota; kingdom Metazoa; phylum Chordata; class Chondrichthyes; family Pristiophoridae; genus Pristiophorus; species Pristiophorus japonicus. The sequence goes on along the minus strand of NC_091984.1, from coordinate 194,264,823 downwards.
AGTTCTCTATCCATGTCACTATATTACCCCCAGTACCACGTGCTTTGATTTTGCACACCAATCTCTTGTGAGGGACCTTGTCAAAAGCCTTTTGAAAGTCCAAATACACCAAATCCACTAGTTCTCCCTTGTCCACTCTACTAGTTACATCCTCAAAAAATTCCAGAAGATTTGTCAAGCATAATTCCCCTTCATAAATCCATGCTGACTTGTACCGATCCTGTCACTGCTTTCCAAATGCGCTACTATTTCATCCTTAATAATTGATTCCAACATTTACCCCACCACTGATGTCAGGCTAACCGGTCTATAATTACCCGCTTTCTCTCTCCCTCCCTTTTTAAAAAGTGGTGTTACATTAGCTATCCTCCAGTCCATAGGAACTGATCCCGAGTCGATAGATTGTTGGAAAATGATCACTAATGCATCCACTAGTTCTAAGGCCACTTCCTTAAGTACTCTGGGATGCAGACTATCAGGCCCCAGGGATTTTTTGGCCTTCAATCCCATCAATTTCTCTAACACGATTTCCCACCAAATAAGGATATCCTTCAGCTCCTCCTTCTCACTAGATCCTCGGTCCCCTAGTACTTCCGTAAGGTTATTTGTGTCTTCCTTCATGAAGACAGAACCAAAGTATTTGTTCAATTGGTCTGCCATTTCTTTGGACCCCATTATAAATTCACCTGAATCTGACTACAAGGGACCTACGTTTGTCTTCACATATCTATAGAAGCTTTTGCAGTCAGTTTTTATGTTCCCGGCAAGCTTCTTCTCGTACTCTATTTTCCCTCTCTTAATCAAACTCTTTGTCCTCCTCTGCTGAATTCTAAATTTCTCCCAGTCCTCAGGTTTGATGCTTTTTCTGGCCAATTTATATGCCCCTTCCTTGGATTTAACACTATCCTTAATTTCCCTTGTTAGCCACGGTTGAGCCACCTTCCCCGTTTATTTTTACTCCAGACAGGGATGTACAATTACAGAAGTTCATCCATGTGATCTTTAAATGTTTGCCATTGCCTATCCACCGTCAACCCTTTAAGTATCATTTGCCAGTCTATTCTAGCCAATTCACGCCTCAAACCATCGAAGTTACCTTTCCTTAAGTTCAGGACCCTAGTTTCTGAATTAACTGTGTTACTCTCCATCCTAATAAAGAATTCAACCATGTTATGGTCACTCTTCCCCAAGGGGTCTCGCACAACAAGATTGCTAATTAGTCCTTTCTCATTACACATCACCCAGTCTAGGATGGCCAGCTCCCTGGTTGATTCCTTGACACATTGGTCTAGAAAATCATCCCTAACACACTCCAGGTAATCCTCCTCCACCGCATTGCTACCAGTTTGGTTACCCAATCAATATGTAGATTAAAGTCACCCATGTACCTTTATTGCACGCATCCCTAACTTCTTGTTTGGTGCTGTCCCCAACCTTACTACTACTGTTTGGTCATCCGTACACAACTTCCACTCACGTTTTCTGCCCCTTGGTATTCTGTAGCTCCACCCATACCGATTCCACATCATCCAAGCAAATGTCCTTTCTTACTATTGCATTAATTTCCTCTTTAACCAGCAATGCCAGCCTGCCTCCTTTTCCTTTCTGTCTATCTGTCTGAAGTAAAAATATGGGACGTTGCAGCTTATCCATCGCAAAACTGAAGCAGTGTGAGTCTAATTCCAGTGTGAATCTGTAGCGGTGAGAGACTATTTGCAGAGTGAGCCTAACTCCAGTGCGAAAATGAAGTCTGTAGCAGAATGTGCCTAATTCCAGAGTGAATCTGACCAACTTGAGCCAAATTCCAGTGTGAAACTGAAGCAGTGTGGGCCGAATTCAAGTGTGAATGTGAAGCAATGTGAGCCTAAATACAGTGTGAAACAGAAGCAGTGTGAGCGTAATTTCAGTTCAAATCTGAAGCAGTGTGAGCCTTACTCCTTCATGTACCCGCACCGAAATTCCAATTTGAGCAACCTCACACTTAAAGCACTCCAGGGGCTAGACTTTCCACTTTTTTTGCATACATAACACCCACTTAATATCCATTTTAATGCTGAAATGACATATAATGCCCAGATAGTGCCCATTTAGCCACAAAATGGAAACTGGCACCCATTTTTCTTACACTTATCGACGAGCGTTACTTTCCCTATGCGTGTAATGCCAGGAAAAAATAATACCGCCTGCTCACTTTTTTTGGGTGGAATCATCAGAATGGGCAAAACCAACGCCCATAATCTTGTCCAGCGTTACTTTCCGCATATAATTAACGCCGAGATTCAATAATACCCAACCGCCCATTTTATTGTGTCGTAAAGATCACATGTGCCGAAACTAACGCCCAGGAGATCGCCCAGCATCACTTTCACCATCTCGCACACATCTCGCCCACAATATTGCTCGCCCCAAAAAATGCCCAGAAATAGTGGAACTGTTCTGAACGAATCATAGAAACATAGAAAATAGGTGCAGGAGTAGGCCATTCGGCCCTTCGAGCCTGCACCGCCATTCAATGAGTTCATGGCTGAACCTGCAACTTCAGCACCCCATTCCTGCTTTCTCGCCATACCCCTTGATCCCCCTAGTAGTAAGGACTACATCTAACTCTTTTTTGAATATATCTAGTGAATTGGCCTCAACAACTTCCACAGGTTCACCACTCTCTGGGTGAAGAAGTTTCTCCTCATCTCGGTCCTAAATGGCTTACCCCTTATCCTTAGACTGTGACCCCTGGTTCTGGACTTTCCCAACATTGGGAACATTCTTCCTGCATCTAACCTTTCTAAACCCGTCAGAATTTTAAACGCTTCTATGAGATCCCCTCTCATTCTTCTGAACTCCAGTGAATACAAGCTCAGTTGATCCAGTCTTTCTTGATATGTCAGTCCCGCCATCCTGGGAATCAGTCTGGTGAACCTTCGCTGCATTCCCTCAATAGCAAGAATGTCCTTCCTCAAGTTAGGAGACCAAAACTATACATAATGCTCCAGGTGTAGCCTCACCAAGGCCCTGTACAACTGCAGTAACACCTTCCTGCCCCTGTACTCAAATCTCCTCGCTATGAAGACCAACATGCCATTTTCTTTCTTAACCGCCTGCTGTACCTGCATGCCAACCTTCAATGACTGATGTACCATGATACCCAGGTTTTGTTGCACCTCCCCTTTTCCGAATATGTCACCATTCAGATAATAGGCTGTCTCTTTGTTTTTACCACCAAACGGATAACCTCACATTTATCCACATTATACTTCATCTGCCATGCATTTGCCCACTCATCTAACCTATCCAAGTCACTCTGCAGCCTCATAGCATCCTCCTCGCAGCTCACACTGCCACCCAACTTAGTGTCATCCGCAAATTTGGAGATACTACATTTAATCCCCTCGTCTAAATCATTAATGTACAATGTAAACAGCTGGGGCCCCAGCACAGAACCTTGCAGTACCCCACTAGTCACTGCCTGCCATTCTGAAAAGTACCCATTTACTCCTACTCTTTGCTTCCTGTCTGACAACCAGTTCTCAATCCACGTCAGCACACTACCCCCAATCCCATGTGCTTTAACTTTGCACTTTAATCTCTTGTGTGGGACCTTGTCGAAGGCCTTCTGAAAGTCCAAATACACCACATCAACTGGTTCTTCCTTGTCCACTCTACTGGAAACATCCTCAAAAAATTCCAGAAGATTTGTCAAGCATGATTTCCCTTTCACAAATCCATGCTGACTTGGACCTATCATGTCACCTCTTTCCAAATGCACTGCTATGACATCCTTAATAATTGATTCCATGATTTTACCCACTACCGATGTCAGGCTGACCGGTCTATAATTCCCTGTTTTCTCTCTCCCTCCTTTTTTAAAAAGTGGGGTTACATTGGCTACCCTCCACTCCATAGGAACTGATCCAGAGTCTATGGAATGTTGGAAAATAACTGTCAATACATCCGCTATTTCCAAGGCCACCTCCTTAAGTACTCTGGGATGCAGTCCATCAGGCCCTGGGGATTTATCGGCCTTCAATCCCATCAATTTCCCTAACACAATTTCAATTTCCCGACTAATAAGGATTTCCCTCAGTTCCTCCTTCTTACTAGACCCTCTGACCCCTTTTATATCCGGAAGGTTGTTTGTGTCCTCCTTAGTGAATACCGAACCAAAGTACTTGTTCAATTTCTTTGTTCCCCGTTATGACATCCCCTGATTCTGACTGCAGGGGACCTACGTTTGTCTTTACTAACCTTTTTCTCTTTACATATCTATAGAAGCTTTTGCAGTCCGCCTTAATGTTCCCTGCAAGCTTCCTCTCGTACTCTATTTTCCCTGCCCTAATCAAACCCTTTGTCCTCCTCTGCTGAGTTCTAAATTTCTCCCAGTCCCCGGGTTCGCTGCTATTTCTGGCCAATTTGTATGCCACTTCCTTGGCTTTAATACTATCACAGCGGTATGGACACCATGTTCTAAATCACATGTCGCACCATTTAAAAGGCTGCTCTGCTTCAACCTCGGGGGAGTTCGGATGTACTCTGGAGGTCTTTGGAGGTGATGTGAACATCTGAACAAACATCTTGATCATACTGTGAATGATTGGAATTTAAGAGGTGTCTTCGCTGGGACATTCATTCTTTGTGACCAATTGGTGGAAAACAGATAGCTATTGGAATGGGGCCTGTCCTTTCTCACCCTCTCTTGATGGCCAATTACATGCTGCAACTCAAGATGGCTGAAGGTATGCTCCACAGCATTATGTGTCCAATGTAAGACGTGCCAGACTGATGAGGAGGACCAGACGTTACACCCCCCGCAAGTACAGGGAGAAGCATTCTTACCTCAACTTGCCCGACACCACCTGCCTTCGGAGACTGCGCTTCCACAAAGAGGTTATCACTGAGGTATGCCAGCTCATAAGGGGAGATCTGCAGCTTGCACTGTCTGTCGAGGTCAATGTCACCGCGGCACTGTCGTTATACGCATCGGGTTCTTTTCAGGCCTCAGCTGGGGACATTTGCGGTCTGTCTCAGCATGCCACATATTGCATTAGACAGGTCACTGAAGCCCTGTACACATGCAGGATGGACTTTATCAGCTTCCCTATGACCAGGGAGGCTCAGACTGAGGGAGCTTTCGGATTCTATCGAATTGCTAACTTCCCCAAGGTGCAGGGAGCAATAGACTGTACGCACATCGCAATGCCGGCACCTTTTCAGGATGCAGAGGATTTCAGGAACTGCAAGAGATTCCACTCCCTGAATGTGCAACTCGTTGTCAACCACCAGCAAATTATTATGGCAGTGAATGCTAAATTTCCGGGCAGCATCCATGTGCTCACATCCTGCGTGAGAGTACTGTATCTGACTTGTTTAATAATCAGCCACAAGGTCAATGACAAAGGATATGGCCTCGCCACCTGGCTCATGACCCCCTCCCTGCGTGATACCCACACCGAAGCTGAGAAGCAATACAATGAGAGCCACAGAGCCACTCGCAATATCGTGGAGAAAACCATTGGAGTGCTTAAGCAGCACTTGAGATGCCTGGACTACTCAGGAGGTGAGCTCCAGTACCACCCTGAACAGATAGCTCAATTCGTGGTGGTGTGCTCCATGCTGCACAATTTGGCTATCAGGAGGGGACAAGAATTGCCAGAAGAGTCTGACAGTCCACCTCACCAGAGAGAGGAAGAGGAATACGAGGAGGTGGATGCTGGCATCGGCCCAGACAATCAGGCTAATGCTGAGCCATGCCCCCGCCCCCCTGTAGACCGCATGAAAGGGCCCGTAGTGGCATGATAGCTGCAAGACTCTTACGTCAGGAGCTCATAAATGAGCACTTTGCCTGAAAGAACATTGGTGGTATTTACAAGGCTGAAACACTGCTGGGTGTGCAGGTCATACATCAATGGTGGGCATCACCTTGGTGACAGTTAAAAGTTTAAGTTGATTGAAGTAAAGTTAATTATACCCTTTGATGTTAAGGAATCACCAGCGTGTAATGGTGCAGCTATCTGAGCCATTGCGCAACAAGGTTTTGTGAAATAAAAATCATTTAAACCGAACATTTCTCTGAAATTTAAGTATTTCTGTAAAAAACAACCCTTCCCCCCCCCCACCGCTTCTCTTTCCCACCTATCCCTCCCCCTTCTGACTCCAAGCCACCTGGCCGAGGAGCTCCTCAGGCGATGCTTCATTGGGGGGGGGGGGGGTGGGGATGACGGCCGAACTGCTGCTTGGATGGATATGGGAGAGGACGGTCCCGAGGTGGGAACGTGCTCCGAGCCAGAAGCAATACCTTGGGGTGCAGTGCCACGCTCCGGGACCATTGGGAGCCCTCTGCCACCAGTGTTCCTGGCTATCAGTTCCAGGGCCTCCTGCATCCCTTCCATGTTATATATTATTTGTTGGACAAAAACTCGGTGCCAACTATGTTTTTGGTGCTTAGTAGGCTTTTTGCTGCTGGTGAATCTCCCTCGTGTCTCCCACAACAGCCAAACAAGCACACACCACAGCCACACACGCTTTCGTCCCTCTCAGCTCCCTCTCTCTCTGCCTTCTCTTCTGCGCATGTCATGATGACCCTTGACCTCCTGAATTGCGGGAATCGAGCGTTGCCATGCCGTTGCTAAAGACGGCGACACTGTTTGGCAGAAGGTCAGAGAGATTTAATGCTAACACCCCTTTCATATCGCTCATGGTAACGCCCAATTTCAAAAATGGAAACTAGGGGCTTTGAGAATGGGCGACAAGCCGGCGATCTGAAAAACTATTTTTACCGCCCACGCCGGAAATAACGCTTATTTTTGGGTAATCTGCACAAAAGTGTAAAATCTAGCCCCAGGTTTCAAATCGATGCAACATCTGTAATAAAACTGGCCTGCAGAAGGTTGTCATTTTGAAATTTGGGGCTTCTTTCCTATTATTTAGTCACATATCAATTGTCTACTGTTGCTGTCAGTAAAGCCTCCAAGGATTACAGATCTATTTTGGATCTTGCTGAAAATAGCAACACTGCTAGCATAAGGTGTCGGAGCAGCTTTTTTTTCCCCCTGGCAGACACAACATTGTAATTTTTATTTCCTGTGTTTCTTCATTTCCAATCATCATTCCAACCACAAAGTTCATTTTGTGCTCCTGCTGACTGTGAGGGGTACAAAATGTACAAATATTTTCAATAAAGCAATGCTAGATACTTTAAACTCTCGGTCAGGGTTCACATAGAACAACTATCATGTGAGAAATGTGTTAGTATAGTGTCAGTCAACAGTTATTAAATTCCTAAAAAGCCCAAAAGCAAGTAAGTAATCTGGTTGATATGTGGAATTCAACTGGAGCTGCCCTGGGGGTGGGGTGAGGAAAGCATTTTGCAACAGTGGCGTGCTGGTCAGAGTGGAAATTGGTCTCATCTGTAATCTTTACCACAAGTAAACTGGGATAATCCTTTTTCTCATTTTAAAACTTACTTCTCTTTATATGGAGGTGTATGTCATTTGCCAGACTAAGTGAAAAAACGATTTTAACATCCTGCATTTCTATAGTGCCTTTCACGACCTTAGGACATGCCAATACACTTTACAGCCAATGAAGTGCTTTAAAGTGTAGTCACCATTGTAATGTAAGAAACGCAGCAGCCAATTTACCCACAGTAAGTTTCCACACAAACAGCAATGAGATAATGATCAGATAACCTTTCTTTAGTGATGTTGGTTGAGGGATAAATATTGACCAGGACACTGGGGAGAACTCGCCTACTCTTATTTCAATAGTGCCATGGGATCTTTTATGTCCACCTGTGAGGGCAGATGGAGCCTCGGTTTAACGTCTCATCCAAAACGCAGCACGTCAACAGTGCAGCATTCCCTCAGTCCTGAACTGGAGTGTCAGCCTAAATTTTGCTCTCAAGTCCCTGGAGTGGGGCTTGAACCCACAACCTTCTGACTTGAACAAGTGTGCTACCAACTGTGCCATGGCTGACAAGTGAGTGTGTAACTGTGAACCAGAGCAATGCTGGAAACGTCAGCCAGCCCTATGGCAATGTTAGTTTGGTGAAAATGCTGCAACTATTTTAGTTGAAACTATAAATCAAGTGCCCCCTTATTAAAGGGGCCATTAAAACTGACAAATAAACAAATTAACTTTTTACTGTAAACTTAAATCAAATTAAAATTTGGTTGCTGGGGGTGATGATGCCCTCCAGTCCCTCTGGCGCCCACCTCTCACGGAAGGCCGCCTACCCCATCTCCAGGGGCATTCTGGCTCGGATGTAACCGCGGAAGAGAGGCGTGCAGTCAGGCAGAACGACCCCCTCGACCGCCCGCTGCCTGGACTGGTTAATGACCCCCTTGGCCATGCCCAGGAGCAGTCCTATGAGGAGGCCTTCCGACCTGCCCGCTCCCCTCTGCATAGGATGCCCAAAGATCAGGATTGTGGGACTGAAGTGCAACCAGAATTTGAGGAGTAGCCCCTTCAAATATTGGAATAAGGGCTGCAACCTGACACACTCTACATAAACATCGAACATGGACTCTTCCAGACTGCAGAAATTGCAGGCGGCCTGGGAGTCCGTGAACCGACTTAAAAACCTATTGCACAGGACTGCTCCGTGCAACACCTTCCAGGCCAAGTCTCCAATAAATAAAGGGAGGACTCCTGTGTAGAGAGCACTCCATTGGGGACCCCCGCCTCCTCTGGACGGCAAGGTGGCAATACAGGCTTGTTCACCAAGTGGAGTGCAAGCCAATCTGGGGAAGAGGTTGGGAGTCACTTCTTATGCCTTTCATACTTGTTAGAATAAAGGCAGCTGGGATTCGCAGAGGTGCAAGGATAGTGCATTAGCCCACTATATCATCAAATTCCCATCTGTTAATGGCCTGGAAATTTCGGTCGGAGGCTTCCCGCGGGCAAATGCCTCCGATCGGAGAATTTTTACGAATCTACCTGGTGGTTCCGGAGGCGCCCGAATTTCGGTGGAGAGGCCTTTGCTTCCCGCGCTGCGAATCGCACTCTCATCCGGAGGGTTCCCACGCAGAAGATGCAAGTCACGTGTGACTGCTCAGCCAATCAGGTACAGTATTCCACAGCTTTTCCATTAATAGCAATCTGATTCAACGAGTTCTCAGTGCTATTAGTGGGAAAAAAAACAAATACACACTAATAAAAAATAAAAAACAGACCTCACATAATTAAAATTAATTGAAATTAAAGTTAATAAATGCCTTAGAAAAAAATTATATTTTTCCGATTTCTTTAAAATTTTGTAATTCAGGTTAAAAATAAACTTACCTTAGTGGGCAGAGTTTTTAACAATAAAATGTGTTTATTTAATTTAATTTTATTGGCCCTGAAATTCCAGCCTCCCTGGGTTCGTACGAAGTTTGTACGGACCCGGGAAGGTATCGAAAAAGCCAGTTTTCGGCACGCAATGCGCACGCGCTGAAAACATAGAAACATAGATCGAAAATAGGTGCAGGAGTAGGCCATTCGGCCCTTCTAGCCTGCACCGCCATTCAATGAGTTCATGGCTGAACATTCAACTTCAGTACCCCATTCCTGCTTTCTCGCCATACCCCTTGATCCCCCTAGTAGTAAGGACCTCATCTAACTCCTTTTTGAATATATTTAGTGAATTGGCCTCAACAACTTTCTGTGGTAGAGAATTCCACAGGTTCACCACTCTCTGGGTGAAGAAGTTCCTCCGCATCTCGGTCCTAAATGGCTTACCCCTTATCCTTAGACTGTGACCTCTGGTTCTGGACTTCCCCAACATTGGGAACATTCTTCCTGCATCTAACCTGTCTAACCCCATCAGAATTTTAAACGTTTCTATGAGGTCCCCTCTCATTCTTCTGAATTCCAGTGAATACAAGCCCAGTTGATCCGGCTTTTCTGATCTGTCAAGTTTCCGGAGATCAGGAGCGAGGACATTTGTAAGTGGAAATTTCCAATATTTACATACACAAATGTCCTCAAAAATCTTGCGCCTGAAAAAACATGTGCATAGCCTACTTTTACAGGCGCAAGTGTTTTAAAAAACACAAAAACATATAAAAATAAAGTTATTAAAACATATTTTTTCATTAAAAACCCTCCCCACAACGGTAAGTTTATTTAAAAAAACTTTTTTTAAAAATCGGGAAAATATATATTTTTTTAAGACATTAATAACTTTAATTTAAATGAATGTAGTGTATATTTTCTATTTTTTGTTCGTGTTTTTGGGTGTTTGGTGCTCTGTTTTGGGTGTTTGGGGCTGTTTCTCAATCAATGTAACAGGAGTTTAGGACCTTTCGGAACTCCTATTACTATGATACTTTACCTGATTGGCTGCCCAGAGCCATGTGACTCCAGCTCTAGGCCTGCGCACGTCCTGACTTGCACGTGCTGCGACTGGCAGTCAGCAGAGGCCTCAGCATTGGAAATTCCAAAGTGGGCAGTAGCTTAAAGTAGGTGCGTATTTTTCCTCTAAAATGTCCTCGGGAAGACCAAAATGGAATTTTAAGGCCATTATGTTTATGTATGCCTGCTTTTTCAGGCGCAAGAATTTTGAGGACATTTCCTGGGCAAGATATAGGTAAATCCCGCAATCTTGCCCAAACAAACGTCCTCACTCATGATCTGCGGATCATCTGTCAATCCAGCTTGACAGATCGGAATTGTGCGCTGAAAACCAGCTTTTTTGATGTCTTCCCGGGTCCATAGAAACTTAGTACGGATCCGGGGAGGCCGTGATTTCCAGCCCAATGTGTTTTTTGTAACCTAAAGTAAGATGAAAGGGAAATCATTATTGATAAAATGAACAACTTATTAGTGTAATAACTTCAGTTGAATTGATGTTACCTGTTCTATTTTTCGATCAGGCCAAGATCCCCAGCATCGAAGCACTGACCACACTCGACCACCTCCATTGGGCGGACCACATTGTCCGTATGCCCGACACAAGACTTCCAAAGCAAGCACTCTACTCGGAACTCCTACACGACAAGCGATCCCCAGGTGGGCAGAGGAAACGTTTCAAGGACACACTCAAAGCCTACTTGATAAAGTGCAATATCCCCACCGACACCAGGGAGTCCCTGGCCAAAGACCACCCTAAGTGGAGGAAGAGCATCCAGGAGGGCGCTGAGCACCTCGAGTCTTGTCACCGAGAGCATGCAGAAAACAAGTGCAGGCAGGGGAAGGAGCGTGCGGCAAACCAGTCCCATCCTCCCTTTCCTTCAACCACTGTCCGTCCCATCTGTGACAGAGACTGTAATTCCCGTATTGGACTGTTCAGTCACCTGAGAACTTACTTTTAGAGTGGAATCAGTAGAGCTGGGCGGTAGGTAAGTAGCCCTGCAAGAAAAAGGTAAGTAATTGTTTTTTTACTCAGTATTTTAAAATTCTCTTGTAGTGATTGAAGTGAAAAGGGTCCTGAGAATGTTTTTATGATTTTGTATTTTATGTTTTTTGAAAAAATATTTTTTGTGTTTTTCTCCTCCTAGGCCCAACCCACAGCCTTGGTGTAAATATTTTGTAAATGTATTAATTATCTCCTATTTTCTTTAAGAACTGCCCAATCGGCCCAAGATTCCACTTTTTCGCCGCAATTCGGGGTGCAACGTCCATTTGTTCGCTGGGCGGATTTTTTTCTTATTTTTGGGAATTTTTCGCCGGCGATAATTTTGGGAATCTTAGCGGTCTTTTGGGCAGCAATCGGGTGCTGACGGATTGTTTGGAAATTCTAGCCCTCTGTATCTATTCTATCAAATCCCTTTATCATTTTAAACACCTTGATTAGATCTGCCCTCAACCTTCTAAACTCAAGGAAATACAAGCCAACTTGAATTAAACTGTCCTCATAATTCAACACTTTAAGCCCTGGTATAATTCTGGTGAATCTGCATTATATCTCCAAGACCAATATTTCCTTCCTGAAGATTTGCACCCAGAGCTGACACAGAACTCCAGATGGGATCTGACCAAGCATCACTTCCTCACTTTTGTATTTCAACTCCATTGAGATAAAGGCCAACATTCCATTAGTCTTTTTGATCTCTTTTTGTATCCGACACCTCCCTGGAAGTTCTAGTGGAAGAGGCAAGAGCAAGGAGGGACATCCTCTTTTCCAGGAATGGAAAGAAGATTCCAAAGTCCTAGATTCAGCAGGACTGGAGAGAGGTGGCTGAACTTCTGAATTCCAAGAGCATCGCCCCCAAGACCTGGATTCAATGCAGGAAATGCCTCAATGACCCGACAAGAGCAGCGAGGGGTGTGCAGCTCTTCATTTTTCCATCTCACTGAGTAACAGCTGGCAACAGTTCTTCCCGCTAACACTCTGAATAATTCCCTCCCCTGCAAAGCACCCTTCACCACCAATCACAAGAGAACATGATATCACTTCTCATTATCATTCCAAACAGACTGGCACCTCATGCTTGTTGCCTTCACAGCAGCCACTAACAGCAATCTGTTCTCACGTGGTATCGAGGATGAGCCGCTTCCATATATTGAAGGGTGGAAGATGCCTGTGCGTGATTATTTTAACGTGGGGTGGCCGTTGCACACCAGTCACCACACGGGCTTGACAGAGCTAGGTCTTGATCCAGTGACAAGGGTTAACCAAGACGACTGGAGACCTGCTCTGCTGCACGGACCTAGTACGCCCACATGTTCCTACTGTCCATAGATTGCAGTGTGGGCTAGCCCGTGCTGCCCCTGGGCCCTTGCCTCTTCTGAGCCGCATAAGTAAATATGGTACTAATGGAGTGGTGGAGCCTCAAGTGATGGGACACACCCACCCACGCTCTTTCCTATATTGAGCTACTGATCTCAGCAACGTGACGATATTGAGCAAGGAGAACTTCTTCATATGGAAGCAATCTCATAGCAACTGCAGAACCAGTCTCATGACTCCTTCCTCATGTCAGCCACTTGCTTTCCATTGAACACCTCCCCAGCCGGCTCTCATCTTGTAATTTCTCCATCTCTCAGCACCTGCACTACATGCAGAAGCCCCACACATTTGCACTTTCCTTTTCAATAGCCACTGACTATCTCTCCACCTCGCTTTCTGCAGAAAAGAATGGCACACAACACTAGAGAGAAGAACGCGATGGAGAGGAACACCCAGCATTATGTCTCTCACCCAGACAAACCACAGGTGAAATCTCTTCTTCCGTCTGCTTCCAGTCTCCCTATGCATCAGTTTGATGTTTACTACTTCCTACGTTAGTCTTTGATGAATTTGCCAAATTATGAGTGGTCTTGTGCTCGCGGCCTATAATCCATTAAATGGCAATGACGCCCTTTATTCTTCAACTGAGAAATAACAACTAGGAATCGACTAGATGCTGACTGGCGCCCATGGAGCATCTCTTGGAACCTTTTCATTTATGGAACAAGGAAGATCAAAACAAGATTAGCAGAAAAAATAACTTAAAATAACCTTTTTTTTCCCCTGCTGATATTGCCTGTACATGATACCAGCAAGCAACAGGCAGCTCTGATTAAACATAACTGAAAAGTAATTGACATTTCCAGATATCTGATAGTTCTTTTTATGTTTTATAATCCCTCTGTAGCTTGGAGGAAAAGTCTCCGGCTCTTTGAACTATGTTGTAGATTCTGATCTTTTCAAAACAATGTTGAACATTTTGCTATTATACTCTGTGAATTTTTTTCCAGCCTACACCACTGCAAGTCTCAGAGGTGAGGCCCATCCGCAGAGGCCCAACAACAACTCCAGTTTCCACTGCGAAATGGGCTGTGGGGTGGGGGAAGGCGGGGGGGGGGGGGCGGGCGGTGGGGAGATAGAGATGGAGAGCAATCACTGGCTGCAGAGCCAACCAGCATTTGGTTAGGGTAACAGTACTGAAACTGGGGTTGCCAGCTCTCCCAAAATTGACGGTCCGTCTCCCGAGTACTATCGCTGGCAACTCCAGAGAAACTTTGGATTGGAAGTGAGCTACGTTTGTTGCTCATTATTTTATTTAGATGGAGAGATTCAAAGCTTGCCGGGCTGACATCTTTAAATGGTGTAGCAGCCAATCAGCTGTTCACCTCGCCTTGCCCCCCCCCCCCCCCCTTTCTCCCCCCACCCTGCCAATTGCTGCATCTGCTTGACGTACTTCCGGAGTATCAGAAGTTTTTAATCCGAGAGAACCGAGTTCCAAAGCCAGGAACAGTTACAACACGTGGTGGAGCTGCTGTGGATCAGTGAAGGATGGACTGTAAGCATTTTGGGTTTGTGTATAAACACAAGCAATTGTTTGAAATGAATCCCTACATTGAACCTGCATCATTTTGGCGGGAGTCTCCTGAAATCGGCGGTTTGTCTGTGCATTCACCAGAACAATACCAGAGCTAAAAGTGTTAAATTATGAGGACAAATGGCATAGACGAGACATGTATTCCCTTGAATATAGATTAAGGGGTGATATAATTGAGGTGGTTAAGATGATTAAAGGATTTGACAAGGTAGATAGAGAGAAACTATTTCCTCTGATGATGAAGTCCAGAACAAGGGAACATGACATTAAAATTAGAGCTAGGTCGTTCAGGGATGATGTCAGGAAGCACTTCTTTATTCAAAGGCTAGTGAGAATCTGGAACTCTCTCCCATAACTGCTGTTGAGGTTAGATCGGTGGAAATTTTGAAAACTAAGATTGATAGATTTTTGTTAGGCAAGGGTTTTAAGGGTTATGGAACCAAGATGAATAGATGGAGTTATGATTCAGATCAGCCATGATCTAATTGAATGGTGGATCAGGATCAAAGGGCTGAATGGCCAACTCCTGTTCTACGAATAAGCCCTTAGGTCCACATTTTTTTGAAAGCATATTGTAAGGGACAAAATAAAGGTTCATAAAGCAAATCAGTAAAAGAGGTAAATAAAATGCTCTACCCACTGTACCAAAATGATTTAATATCGTATAATACATCATAGGGTTATTAGTATCACCATGCTCTGCATTATCCACAATAACTCCTGAGGGTTTCATTTCCTGCCTGCACTATTTTTAGTACACGAGTTAATGAGTTTGCATTAAATTCCTGTCTGTGCTATTTTAATGCAGCCATTAACCTGTTTATTTTAAATAAAAGTAAAAATTGCACTCAGAGGAATTTAAACCCACTATGGTTTCACGGTGGACAACTAAACAATGGCACATTGTCAAGAAATACTCCAGAATAGTTAGCCAGAAAGCCTAAACTAATGTCCAGATCTATACACATAACTTCCTTCCAATTACTACAATGTGTTTAAAAGAAATAACCTTTTAAATATGAAATCTGAATGCGTGATGATCACCTAATGTGAAGCATATTTCCTTTCTACTTATTACACATCTATTTGTTTTATCATTGCTGCAAATGAATATTCCACAATAAAATATTCTACATAAAAAAATATTGTTGACAGTCACTGCCACATGGTGCTCGCTGCATGGGCACGGAGCTGCATAAAGCTGAATATCCCTGCATGTATTGACACCAGAAGAATGCCCAACAGATTCTGAAGTGCCATTACCATGGCAATTCTCTCCAATCATTAGTGTTATTTCAAAAAAATGGAATACAATTCCGTGAATTGGCTCATTTATTGTGATTGTCATGTAAACAATGTATAAGAGTAGAAGACTGTACTGGTAGCACTGAATTACTCTTTACTTTGTTGGAGGGTAAAGCCTCATGAACCAAATCCATTAACGCACTGTTGCCAGTGTTAGATCCACTACTCAATGCTTTGCGAGTTATTAAAAACATTGTTAGGGTATTTCTTTTTTAGATCCTGATATATCGGGTGATCTGCTCATTGTAATGCAAGATTAGAAACATAATCCAAATCTAGTAAGAGCATCAAGTAAGATGGGAACAACTTTCCAAATTTACACATTTGTGAAATAATACACAAGGGCATAGAAATTGGATAACGCCTGAAAACGGGCACAGGGAGCATGAGGCTCTATCAACTCGCGCCCATTCGGAGGACTGCAGGCAGCACACAAACGCCGTGCTGCCTGCTAATTTACATGCTTGTAGGATTCAGCCCAGTGCTCAACGCGCTGCTGAGTGGCTGAATGCTCAGCAGGTGGTCCAAGTTCGTGGCTCCAATTAAAGCTAGCGGGCAGATCCATTAACGCACTTGTGGAACCGACCATCATGCCCCTTCTGATGGTCGAAGTCTCAGCTTACAGTGCAGCACAAGCAGAAGCCACCCAACGTCTGAGTGCTGCAGTGGAAGCTCAGACTGAAGTCAAACAAGCTCAGCCTGCTGCCATCATGGTTGGGTTTACCAGCAGTCCAGCATTGTGTACTCCACAGATTGCAGATTACTAGGATTGCTGAGGTACTTCCCCGGGGGGATGGCAATGGATTCATGGAGGCTGACTCTGCTGTCCTCTCTCAGGATGACAGCATTAGACCTCCCACCACTGCCGCTCAGTCAATGCCCTTGCTGTTGCCTGTCAGCTAGCCAGCCCAGGCTGCTGCCACCCATGCCGAAGTGGTGCAGTCCAAATTCTAGGCCCAGAGCTGCTCGAGGTTGTCCTGCAAGGTCATCTGCAATCTTCCCCACTGAAAGTCAGCAGCCTTAGCACCAGCATTGCTGCAGCCACTGGGGTAGCACTGTGCAGGAGCACGAGGATAGGCAAAGGCACATGCAAGGCAGTCACTAACGATTGTTGCACAAGAGTTATTCATTGAATTGTTGATGTAATATTGGATGGATAGATGTATAAAATTGTATTGGAACGTTTTGCTTTGTGGTGGCTTTAGTTTCAACAATGTGGCCGAGGACGCTGTGATGCTCAATAACAGAGGGAAGGTGTGGCACTAATGTTGAATGGGGAATTTGGATTGCATTCATTGGTAGCACAAGCTGATGATTCGATCCCAGATATCCCAGCCAGAAAGGGACTGTCTGGGTTGCCTCCTTCCTTCCGCTTCTGCCTCCTCCTCCTCCTGCTCCTGAGCTGGTGGCCGTATCCTTGGTGCTAAGGCTGCTGACTTTCAATGGGGAAGTTTACAGAAGATCTTGCAGGATGACCTCAAGGAGCTCTGGGCCTAGTATTTGGACTGCAGCACTTTGGCATGGGTGGCAGCAGTCTGACTGAGTGGCAGTGGAGGACTAATACTGTTGTGGAGGATGCAGCAGACCACCACGAATCGGGGCACACATTCCTTTGAGTACAATAGGGCTCCTTTAGAGCAGTCTAGGCATCAGAACTGTTGCTTCAGCACCCCAATGGTCTGCTCTATGATGTTTTGTGTGGCAGCATGGCTCTCTTTATATGTATGCTGGCCATATGTGGTTGGGTTGCAGAGTGGAACCATAGGCCAAGTGCTCATGGGATAACCCTTGTCACCCAGTAGCCACAGGTTTGTTGTGGTGGCACAAATACTGAGGGAGCAGAAGACTGGTGCAGAATAAAAGCATCATGACTGCTGCCAGGATACCGGGTATTCACCATTATGATGTGCTGAGCCTGATCACACACCAACTGCACATTCAGTGAGTGGTAATCTTTGCGGTTGCAGTAGATCTCAGCATTTCGAGACAGTGTGCACAAAGCCACATGCATGCAGTCGATGGCACCTGCACCATGGGGAAGTCCGTTATCCAGTAGGGCTCTTACATAGAGTAGAGGAAGTAAAGGACACGCTGCTCACAAAGGGAGGCGGCGGAGGGGGAGTAGGGCTCTAACAGGAGACCTTACCAACCTAAGATTTTCCAAGTGCGTGCTCAGGCTGCTTCTCTCTGCTCTGGCAGAAGACATTGAAGTCCCCTCTCCTGACATAAAGAGTGTCTGTCACTTCTCTTACGCAGCAGTGGACGACGAACTGGAAGATGTTACAGATTTCATTTGCTCCAGCCTGGAAGTATCACGACATGAAAAATTCAGGGTCACGGTCACCTTCACAGCCACTGGCAGATCTGTCCTTGCCCTGCTGTGATGCTGCAGGTCTGTGAGCACCTCCTTCGTGAAGCGCAGACACCTCGGACACTGCTCCTAGCTCAGGGTGAGGTAAGAGAATTGCTCTCGGAAGACCCTAGGTGGGTAAGACCTCCTTCTCAAAGCCCTGATCCCCCTCTGTTGCCTCCTTCTGTGAGCAGCATATCTTCGTCTTTACCTCCTCTGCTCTATTTCCCTGCCGTGCAGACCAAGGGGGATGACAACTAGAGCACCCATGACCGGACGCAAGAGGTCTGACCAGAACACTTGAAGTCAGAAGCAAGGCCTTCTCCACTTGCAGCACCACTCCCCGTCACCTCACCAACTTTTAACAACTCTCGAAAGCTCCAAAAGTTCCACAAACGTATAACACAGTGCCAGTAGAAATCAAAAAGCAAGTTACCTGAAAGCTGTTGGTGATCCCTTTAAATAGCACTGGTGGGAGGGGGGGGGGGTCCTTCCTGCTGCTGAAAGCATGTTCAGCTGTACAAAGTTAACAGAGGGCATTAGTTCCAGCAATAACAACAAAAATGGCAGGGCTGGTGTCAAATCTGTGTTGCATGCTGATTGATGTCACAATCTGCCTACTTACCTTACTTCCAGCGCAAGCTCCTAATGGCCACCCTACCACCCTCACCAAAATGGCGTCCAGCGTGGTCTGCACCAGAAGTGTGTGCGCGCTGCTCGGACACCATTTAGGAACCAATTCCACACCCATTGCAGCAAAACGGGCATTACGCAACCGAATTTCTAGGCCAAGGTGTCTAAGTTAAGCAGGTTTCCCTTTTAGATCACTAATTGCATCATGTTTCTGTAATAGAGCTCCCCTTAGTGGACTACTGCTCCACCTAGTGGACTACTGATGCACTGCAACAAATCATAAATGATCATATGGTAAAGTCACATGATGACAGGTTTCTGTGCAAGAGCCATCTTGTAGAGTGTGTGTTTGTTAGTGGTGACATAAGAATATATCACATTGGTGATGAGGATTGGATTTGTGGATTCCCTAGCTGAAATTTTAGTTGGTGGATGTTCCTGCCAAACAACAGAGAGATTTTGAGAGGTTCTTTGTTTTGCAGAATAGGTAAAAATCCAAGGCAAATTACAAGCACACTTGGCTGAACTATCGACATTGCCAGAATCCAGATTTCCAGCTTCAGCTGAGTGAGTAGGAGGGTTCAGATCCTGACATCCCTACAGTTGCCATCAGCACCTCTTCATAATCAGTTAGCTAAGTGTTGTTCTATGGGGCCGCATTAGCCTATTCAGTATTTCCCTTCCCCTCAGATGGAACACTCAGTTCCTGTACAGTGTTCCATCAGATAATTATATTGGGACCTATTAGAACGCCATCAATGAAAGCAGGCAAGCTTTAATGAGAGTCAAAGTTGGAACTCGAACCTACTTCGCTTTGATTCAACGTCCATACAATGGTTAGAAGTCCTCGTCATGCTTAGGTTTATTGTCTTCCTTCCACCCCCATTTTCTTCGTAAGAACTCACCACACACTGCTGTGCATTTTTTTCTAGCCAGGAGAATGGGACAATCTCCACAATCAACATCAAATGACAAGCCGGTGGCATGATCGAAATTAAGAGGCGAGCTGGGAAATGTCAGTGCTCATCTCTCCTCTTTCCAGCAGCCTTGATTTGAACGTTAATAACTTCGCGAGATGAGCTTGGGTAAATTCAAGAGTGAGGAAATCCACCAGATAAACTTTTATGATACATGGGCTTGGACACTTGAGCAAGACAGTTGCCTTGTCTGGCATTCCTCACAAATGCTCGTGGGGAAACCAAAGCCTTCACATACGCCAATGCAGTAACGTTCACTGTGTTAACAGTGAGGCTGAACTGTACCACATTAAGCAATGTGAAATTGTACTGCTGCAGCCTTTGGAACCTAATTTATGCAGAAGAATAAAATATATACTGGTTGTATCGCCATTTTAAAATACTGTCTAAACAAAAACAAACTGTTCAGCATTATATTATTTTTATTGTTTTGTATTCAAAAATTGTTATTTCAACAAGTGTATTAACAGTTAATAAGGTAACAGTTACTTCTCAATGAAAGTTTCATTTCATTACTTTGTAATAAACCTGGATTAGTATAACCTTACCCATTTCTCCTCAACTTAATTAGACTTACATCTGCTCGACACTGTAGATGGGACTATCATTCTAAATCCTTTTGTCCTTTACAATGGCTGCCT
Organism: Pristiophorus japonicus; assembly: GCF_044704955.1. NCBI lineage: Eukaryota > Metazoa > Chordata > Chondrichthyes > Pristiophoridae > Pristiophorus > Pristiophorus japonicus. The sequence continues at coordinate 194,244,677 of NC_091984.1, read as the reverse complement.
CTGCCAGCTCTGATGCACCTTTCTCTTCCCCATGGTTACCAGCCGTCAGGTGACAGTCTCAGTTAAGAGTCCAATTTGTCCTTTCAGGCGTCATTTTCACGTGATGTCAATCTTTTCTTCTGTAACATCTTAGCTGTACAATGACCTCCGCATTGCCGATATATCTTCAATACTCTGATGATTTTCAATATCAAAAGCATCCTTTCCGTTAAATCATCTGGGTCACAGCCAACATATGGCATCAGCATTATAAAAACACTCACATTTGTAATTCCCAAATGGCCTATTTCCAATGATGAAAAAGTCCAGATATTTCCTTTTCATCCACAGTACCCATATTTGTTACCTTAAGACAATCATTCTTCACTTTATAGTTGATGCACACGTAAAAGATGGTAGGTGTCTGACTTGGCTGCCTGTCCTAATGAGAAAAATCTGTGGCCAGTTTGGTGCCCATCATACAGCAGCAGTGTATAAATGCTGCATACATCCATTGGTCTGTGTGGAATCTCCCACCTCCAAGGTCAGCATTATTCAGTTATCCTTGCATCAAGTCTTCTTCCTCAGTAGCATCATAATTCTGAGCACTTCCTGGAGTTCACAGAAGAGAAGCTACCATCAGCACCATATCAACCACTTTTGTAGATTAGATTTAAACTACCTTCTAGTTCGTCGGGTACTATAGTTTCTCCTAGATGAAGCATTGACCATTCTTTTTTACTAATCATCTACTCCGGTCTTAAATATCTGGCTCCTTATTTGGTCCATCACTGGATTTCCTCATGGAAGGAAATAGTTTCATGTATCTACCCTATCAAATTCTTTTAGAATTTTGATCACCTCAGTTAGATCACCCCTCAACCTTCTAAGCACAAGAGAATACAAGTCAAGTGCCCTCATAATTTAATCCTTTATTCTAGTAAATCTGCATTGAGCTCCCTTCAAGGCCAATATGACCTTACTGAGATGTGGTGCCCAACACTGAACCCCATGAAGTCTTTAAAGTACACCTTGTCTTAAAGTCTCAACTAAAGGACAACAGCTCCAAAGATTCTCAGAATGCTGAATTGGAGTTTCACCTTAATTATGCACTCAAGTCCTTCAGAGAAGCTGAGAGTCAGGAAAGATAAAAGGGAAGATTCTGAGGAGACTTTTGAAGGTAGGGAGATATGAAGTTAGATGTCAGGACTTCAACTCAGGAATTACAGAGAGCACGGCCATGCTGGTTGCAGGAGGGAGTTTTATTTTTCTTCATGGGGATGTGGGCATCACTGGTAAGGTCAGCATTTATTGTCCATTAGAAGGTGGTGAGCCGCCTTCTTGAACCGCTGCAGTCCACACTTCTTTATAGCAATTTGGTACAACTCAGAGGGCAGTTAAGAATCAACCACATTGTTGTGGGTCTGGAGTCATATATAGGCCATACCAGGTAAGGACAGCAGATTTCCTTCCCTAAAGTACATTAGTGAACCAGATGAGTATTTATGAGAATCCGGTAGTTTCATTGTCACCATTACTGATACAAGCATTTTATTTCAGATTTATTTAATTAACTGAATTTACATTCCCCAGCTGCCATGATGGGATTTGATCGTTAGTACAAGCCTTTGCATTACTACTCCAGTAATATAACCACTATGCTACCATTCCCAGTATTCCAGTCTCAGAAGAGTGGAGGATGCAAGCTGGAATGTAAGACTGAAAGAGGTTGCATAAGTAGGATCAAAAGTTATGAAGAAATTTGCAGATGAAGACAAGTATTTTGAAGTTAATGTATCAGCACAATTGGAAAACAGTGGAGGTCATCAAGGATAGGGGTGATAGGTGCCTCAGATTTCGCACAGGATCCGATGGCAGTTCGGAAGAAGGCATGAGTTCTGAATGAATTGTATTGGAATTTGTGTAGGCTGGATCTCAGGAAGCTAGTGCAGTAAGTGTTGGAGAGATTTTGTAAGCAAGCAATTTTGCTGAGTTGCAGCTATGCTGTCCTGGTGAGGGGCTGGATGTGGAGCTTTAAGTTCACCTTCTGATTGAACAGTATACCAAGGCTGCACACCATTAGGTTTAGCCTGGGAGCAACCAGGTAAGGGTTGTAATCAGGTACTAGATCGTACAGTTTCTGCTGAGAATTGAACAGAACTCTTTAGTTGGAGGAAGTAACTGGCTCACCTGTAACTTGATGACTGCCTGGCAATAGTTATAGAGAGAGTGGTGGCAGAGAGGTAAAGCACGCTTTCATCTTCATCACTGAAGAAGCTGACCTCATGTTTATAGTTGATGTCTCCAAAAGGGAACATGTCTGAGGAATACGAGAGGGCTGAGAACAGGAAAGAGCCAAGGATGGAATCTTGGGGCATGTTGCAGGTGACTGAAAGCATTAAAGGAAAAGTCACTGCAGAAATGCTCTGGGTACTATATGAAAGCTACGAATGGGATCCAGAAAGAGGTCATAACAGCGAGGAAGGTGATTAACAACAACAACTTGTATTTATATAGCACCTTAACATAGTAAACGTCCAAAGGCACTTCACAGGAGCATTTTCAAACAACATTTGACATTGAGCCACATAAGGGGATATTAGGGCAGATGGGCAATAGCTTGGTCAAAGAGGTAGGTTTTATGGAGTGTCATAAAGGGGGAAAAAGAAGAAGAGAGACAAAAAAATTTACGGAGGTGTCATGTATTCAACCAGCACTGTAACATGTACAAACTGACAAGTTGTACACTGTGAGAACAATGACCACGAGGTGGTGAACTGTTGGGAGACACTCCTAACCTGGACCTTCACGTATAAAAGGGGAAGCTCCACCCACCTTCATCACTTGAGTGCTAAGGAATAAAGGACAGGTCACAGACTGACCTTCTCTCAAGCATGGACCTCGTGTGCATTTATACTGTATAGTAAGGACATATCAATGGCGACGAGAAACTGGGATTTAAACCACGCGAGCATGGCCACCAGCAGAACAGACGAGAGGTACTGTGTTAAGGAGTGGTTGGGACAGAGATTCAACATTGTTAAAGCAGCACACAGTTCTCCAGGCAGACAAGGGCAATCGGGCATGCCCCAACATGTAGTTGAACCCAGAGGGGGAGTTCGACAGAGACAATGGCAAGCTGAACGGCGATTCACGCCATTGCAAGGGACAATGCGGCCAATAATGGGGCCATCAACACCTGTTAATGGCGCACTCAAGGACAGTCACAGGAGTAGTCAGGGACGATCAACTGGCAAGGGACCTTTTGTTTCCAACAACAGCTCATGTTGGAGGTGTGGAGGCACACACTTAGCCGGAGTTTGCAGAGATGAAAAAATACCTGCAGAAATTGCAGAAATGAACACTGGGGGAAATCGCTGGAAGCTGAAGTTCACGAGTTCATGTGGAGCACGTATACAGTTCATACACCAGGACGCCACCGGTAATGATGAAAGTGCTACTCAATGGCATCCCAGTATCAATGGAGCTAGACACGGGGGCCAGCCAGTCCCTGATGGGTATCAAACAGTTCGAAAAGTTGTGGGCGTCCAAGGCCAGGAGGCCAAAATTATTGCCGATTGATGCACAGCTACGGACATACACAAAGGAGATCATTCCGGTGCTAGGCAGCGCCATGGTAGTCGTGACCCACAAAGATTCGGAGAACAGGTTGCTACTCTTGGTTGTCCCGGGAGACAGTCCCGCACTACTGGGGAGGAGTTGACTTGCTGTCATGAACTGGAAATGGGGCGATGTCAATTCAATTTCCTTTGTGGAGCGAGTATCATGCCCACAGATCCTGGACAAATTTGACTCATTATTTCAATCCGGCATTGGCACTTTCATGGGGGCCAAGGTAGTGATTCACATAAACCCGGACGCCAGGCCAGTACACCACAAGGCCAGAGCGGTGCCGTACGTGATGCGGGAAAAGATAGAAGGCGAATTGGACCGCCTGCTGAGGGAAGGCATCATCTCGCCAGTCGAATTCAGTGACTGGGCGAGTCCGATTGTGCCGGTGCTCAAGGTGGATGGGTCGGTCAGGATATGTGGTGATTACAAAGCCACCATCAAACGTGTGTCACTCCAAGACCAATACCCGCTACCGAGAGCGGAGGACCTCTTTGCGACGCTATCCGGTGACAAACTTTTTTCAAAATTGGACCTCACCTCAGCTTACATGACCCAGGAGCTGGCGAGCGAGTTGAAGAAGCTGATCACTATCACGACACACAAGGGGCTGTTTGAGTACAACAGATGTCCATTCAGGATTCACTCGGCCGCCGCGATCTTCCAATAAAATATGGAAAGCCTCCTCAAGTCGATTCCAGGGACGGTGGTTTTTCAAGACAACATCCTCATCACAGGTTGCGATACTGAAGAACACCTCCACAACCTGGAGGAGGTGCTACGCAGATTGGACTGGGTAGGGCTGTGACTGAAAAAGGCGAAGTGCGTCTTCCTAGCTCCAGAGGTAGAATTCCTGGGGATGAGGGTAGCAGCAGATGGGATCAGCCCTACTGCATCCAAGACGGAAGCGATCCAGAGAGCATCCAGACCCTGTAACACGACGGAGCTGTGTTCGTTCCTGGGGCTCCTGAACTATTTTGGTAACTTTCTTCCAAAATTGAGCACGCTGCTAGAGCCACTACACGTGCTCCTACGCAAAGGTCGCGAATGGGTCTGAGGAGACAGCCAGGAAAGGGCTTTTAATAGAGCACGCAATTTGTTATGTTCCAACAATCTGTTAACGCTATATGACCCATGTAAGAAACTTGTGTTAACGTGCGATGCGGGTGTGTGTTGCAGCTTGTCAATGCCAAGGGTCAGTTACAGCCGGTAGCTTATGCCTCCAGAAGTCTGTCCCAGGCAGAAAGGGGCTACGGGATGGTAGAAATGGAGGCGCTCGCATGTGTATATGCGGTAAAGAAAATGCACCAGTACCTGTTTGGCAGGAAATTTGAGCTGGATACAGATCACAAACCCCTAACATCCCTTTTGGCCGACAACAAGGCCATAAATGCAAACGCATCGACCTGCATACAGAGGTGGGCACTCACGTTAGCCGCCTATGACTATACAATTCGGCACAGACCGGGCACCGAAAACTACGCCGATATACTCAGCAGGCTCCCACTAGCCACCACTGAGGGGGCTACCGAGCATGCTGCTAAGATGGTCATGGCTGTTGAAGCTTTCGGAAGCAAAGGCTCACCCGTGACAGCCTGTCAGATCAAAGTCTGGACAAATAGAGATCCGCTATTGTCTTTAGTCAAGAAATGTGTCCTGAATGGGGACTGGGCAGCCACATACGGGGCATGCCCTGAGGAATTTAAACCATTTCACAGGCGCAGGGATGAACTCTTGATTCAGGCCAATTGCCTACTGTGGGGAAACCACGTAGTCATGCCCCAGATGGGCAGAGAGTTGTTCATCAGAGAACTCCACAATGAGCACCCGGGCATTGTCATGATGAAGGCAATTGCCAGATCACACATTTGGTGGCCAGTGATAGACGAAGATCTGGAACTTTGTGTTCGCAGGTGCAACACGTGTGCCCAGCTGGGCAATGCGCCCAGGGAAGCACCCCTTAGCCCCTGGTCCTGGCCCGCCAAACCTTGGTCACGCATCCATGTGGACTACGCAGGTCCTTTCATGGGAAAAATGTTTTTGGTTGTAGTTGACGTCTACTCCAAATGGATCAAGTGTGACATTTTAAATTCAAGCACATTCTCTGCCACGGTAGAAAGTCTATGGGCAATGTTCGCCGCCCACGATCTACCGGATATCTTGGTCAGCGACAATGGCCCGTGCTTCACAAGCACTGAATTCCAGGACTTCATGGCAGGCAATGGAATTAACCATGTCAGAATGGCACCGTTCAAGCCGGCCTCAAATGGTCAGGCAGAACGAGCAGTGCAGATAATCAAAAAGGGGTTCTCAGAATCCAAAGGGGTTCCCTACAAAGCTGCCTATCACGCTTCCTGTTGGCCTACAGATCCCAACCACACTCGCTCACAGGGGTTCCACCCGCAGAGCTGCTAATGAAAAGGACGATCAAAACCAGGTTATCCCTTATACACCCCATCATGAAAGAAATTGTCGAGAGCAGGCGCCAGTCACAATGTGACTACCATGTCAGGAATGCGAGGACGCGATGTATTGATGTAAATGACCCTGTCTTTGTCCTCAACTACTCTGCAGGGCCCAAATGGCTCGCAGGCACCGTGATTGCAAAAGAGGGGAATAGGATTCTGGTATTTAAACTTACCAATGGACAAATCTGCCGCAACCACGTGGATCAAACAAAAAGGAGGTTCAGCAGCCCCATAGAAGAAACAGAGGAAGAACACGATGTAGGGTTCACTCCACCACAGGTGACCGAATACCAGAACCAAAGGGAGGAGAGCCCAGTCACTGTGGGCAGTCCGGACAGGTCTGAGGCACCGCAAACAGCAGACACTCAAGCCAGCGCCCAACAACCGGAGCCCCAACGCATGCACTCTACAAGAGAGCATAAACCACCAGAGAGACTCAACCTGTGATCCCAATAAGACTTTGCGGGGGGGAGGTGATGTCATGTATTCAACCAGCATTGTAACATGTATTAACTGACAAGTTGTACACTGTGAGAACAATGACCACTAGGTGGTGAACTTTTGGGAGACACTCCTAACCTGGACCTTTATGTATAAAAGGGGAAGCTCCACCCACCATCATCACTTGAGTGCTAAGGAATAAAGGACAGGTCAAAGACTGACCTCTCAAGCATAGGCCTCGTGTGCATTTATACTATAGTAAGGGCATATCAGGAGGGAATTCCAGAAATAAGGGTCTTAACAGCTGAAGGCACAGCCACCAATGGTGGAGCGATTACATATTACATAGATTAAAATCAGGGATGCTCAAAAGGCAGGATTAGAGGAGCGCAGTTATCTCAGAGGATTGTGGGCCTAGAGGAGATTACAGAAATATGGAGGGGCGAGGCCATGGAGGGATTTTAAAACAAGGATAAGAATTTTAAAATCAAGATTTTGCTTAATAAGGAACCAATGTAGGTTAGCAAGCACAGGGGTGATAGGTGAGTAGGGCTTGGTGTGAGTTAGGACATGGGCAACCGAGTTTTGGATGACCTCAAGTATACGGAGGGTAGAACGTGGAAGGCCAGCCAGAAGTGCATTGGAATAGTCAAGTCTAGAGGTAACAAAAGCATAGATGAGGGTTTCAGTAGCTGAGCTGAGCTGAGGCAGGAACAGAGTTGGGCGATGTTGCGGGGGTGGAAATAGGCGATCTTAGTTATGGCGCAGATATGTGGTCAGAAGCTTCTCTCTGGGTCAAATATAACAGCAAAGTTGCGAACGGTCTGGTTCGGCCTCAGACAGTTGCCAGAGAGAGGGATGGAGATGCTGGCTAGGGAACAGAGTTTGTGGTTCGGACCGAAGACAATGGCTTCTGTCTTCCCAATGTTTAGTTGGAGGAAATTTATGTCCTTCCAGTACTGGATGTCAGTCAAACAGTGTGACAAGTTAAAGACTGTGGAGAGGTCGAGGGAAGTGATGATGAGGAAGAGCTAGATGTTGTCAGCGTACATGTGGAAACTGATGCTGTGTTTTCGGATGATGTCGCCGAGGGGCAACATGTAGAATAGGAGGGGTCAAGGATAGATCCTTGAGGGACACCAGAGGTAACGGTGCAGGAGTGGGAAGAGAAGCCATTGCCGGTGATTCTCTGACTACAATTAGATAGATAAGAATAGAACCAGGTGAGCGCAGTCCCACCCAGCTGGACGATGGCGGAGAGGCGTTGGAGGAGGATGGTGTGATCAACCATGTCAAAGGCTGCAGACAAGTCGAGGAAGAGGAGGGTTTGGTTACCTTTGTCACAGTCACATAGGATGTCATTTGTGACTTTGATAAGAGCCGTTTTGGTAGTGTAGCAGGGGTGGAAACTGGATTGGAGGGATTCAAACATGGAGTTCCGGGAAAGATGGACTCGATTTGGGAGATGACAATACGTTCAAGGTCTTTGGAGAGGAAAGAGAATATGGAGATGGGATGGTAGTTTGCAAGGTTGGAGTGGTTAAGGGTTGTTTATTTTTAAAGAGAGGTGATCAAGGCTGTAGAGAAGACAAGGAGGAACAACACACTGCAGTCACAAGTGCACAAGATATTGTTGGTGAGTGAGTAGGGTGGTTTTGGTAATAGGGTGGGTTGGAACTTAGATTAGAGAATTCAAACAGCTAGTGGTGCTTGAGAGTCGAGTGGTGCCAACATATCTGAAGACTCACAAAAAGAGGGGATGGTTAGAATATGGGCAGTAGTTGGTCAGGAAAAAGAAGTTAAGGATGGGCTTTTTAACATATGGCAACACAGGTTTGAAGGTTCAGGAACAACACCCGGAGAGCGAGTAGTTTATATCCACAGTTTTGAGCCAAGGAGAGGTAGGAGCTGGAATGAGAGAGGTGTTCAGGGAGCAGCTGGTGGGTCTCATTGAGGCGTGGAGTCTGTTGAGAGTGTGACAGCGAATAGAAGATAAGAGAGAAGCTGGAGAACACTCTGGGGTTTGGACTGGGATAATAAGGTGAGGTGGGATAGCAGGAGGCTGAGCAGCTGGTTTCAATTTTGGAGATAAAGAAATCCACAGACACTGTCAGCTCATGAATGAGCTAAGATCTTGTTATAGCCTGGCCAGTATATTGTTCATTAAATTTCATCCCAGTTTAATGCAATGTTGTAGTTTAGCACAAATCAGTTTTATAGGGATTCTACAGCTGTCTGAAGATTTAGTGGTGCAGGTATTTTGTATGAGGGCTGGCTTAATATTGCCTCTATGATCTCTGAATCCTAAGTCTTCTAATAAAGGGATAAACTATCAATTTCAAAGCCATCGCAATGTCACACTTTGATTCTGGAGGAAGTTACAGTATTAGTAATAGGTTATAGTACCGTAGTAGTTATGTTACTGGACGAGTACTCCAGAGAAAGTGAGTTCAAATTCCACCATGGCAGTTTGAGAATTGTAATTCAGTTTTAAAAAGCTGAAAATAAAAAGCTGGTATCTGTAAAAGTGACCATGAAGCTGATTGCTGCATTTGGATTGAGTCCTCACTCGATATGTTACTCCAGTCCCACACTAATGTGGGTGACTCCTAACTGCCCTCTGAAGTAGCCCAGTAGGCCGCTTTCAAAAAGGAGGCCCACCACCCACCTTGTCAGGGCAATAAATGTCAGTCTTGCCAGCCATACCGACATCCTCAGAACAAATAGTGCAAAGTTTCTGCTCTACCACAATAGATGCATCTGTTAAGATATAGAACTTAAATCTATTCTTACATCGTTAATCCCACACAGCAGACTAATGGACAAAGGATGACAACTGAAGTGTGCCTCAATGAAAGAAAAGTTATCCATGCTTTAGATTTTTGATTTCTATTTTCATGTAAAGTCAGCATAAATTTATTGTTCTTTCAATATTTTATTCACAACTAAAAGGCTATTGACTGCATCTTTACCAATATAAAATACATAAAATTTGTTAAATTAATTATGCCTATTTGCATGCAGTCTTATTCACAAAGTACTTAGCTCTAAGGGCAGGAAATCTCCTGGCAAAACAACTTCACCACAAAGTGCTCAATAAGTCTTAAAGATGTAAAGTATGTTCAGATTATTAAGGCTTTTAGAATCAGCATATTTCAATGAAAGTCGTTTTACATTGATTTGAATGTCAGTGGTGATTAACAATCAAAACTGATTCAAAAGTATTGCAGCATACAGTAATCACCCTGCAACTTAGTGCCAGTGAGAGTCAATATGACTTTTGTCAATAATCCCCTTTAAATAATTTGTAATGCCATTGTAAACCAATTTTAACCCTTTTAATTCAATTGACAGATAGATACATTTTTAAAATGTTTTAACAAAAATCAAATCGTGATGTTTTGTTGCGAAGGAAAATTTGTTACAGATTATAAACCTTGTGTGAGTCAGTTATAGATGAATAGATTTATAAATTTTCTTAAAGAAAAGCATCACCAGAGAGGAGAAGGTAAAGCTCCAACACACAGCTCCACAAGCTGACAAGTTCACACTTCAGATTATTTTATTTTCTGCTGATAATACAATCCCTCTGATTTCAGAATTAGCATACTTCAATGTAAACCATTTTTATTGATCTGAATATCAATGACTCATCAAAAATTCTGCTGTTCGTATCTTATCCCGCACCAAGTCCCGTTCACCTATCATCCCAGACCCCGCTGACCTACATTGGCTACTCATCCCCTAATGGTTCGAACTTAAAATTCTTATTGTTGTGTTTAAACTCCTTCATGGCCTCACCCCTCTCTCTCCATAACCTCCTTTAACCCTACGAGCACCACCCCTCCAAACCACAAACTCTCCATTCCTCCAACTTTACCCTTTCCTATACCCCCCTCCTTAGCCCCACCACTGTCAGCCGTGCCTTCAGCCGCTGAGGCCCCACAGCCTAGGATTTCCTGCATAAGCCCCTCTGCTTATCAGCCTACTTCTGCTCCTTCAAGAATCTCCTTAAAACCCACTTCTTTGATCAAGCCTTTGGTCACCCTTCCTAATATCTCCTTTCCAGCCTCTGAAATTAAATTACCTTGATTGGGCACGCCCAGTGGGTTTCCTGGCCAATTAGAGGAAGAGGATCTGAAAACATCATTTGATGACGTGTTATCAGCCGGTTTCCTTAAAGGGACCATGGCCAACTTTATTTTGAAATTTCTGCTGTCAGTGTTCTACAGCATTGAGGTGCTGCAAACACTGACAAGCACTGCACAGAGCTTCCCTCCAAATGCAGGGAGGTTCTCTTCCCTTCCTATGGGCGGAAAGAGACCGCCCCAGGATCAACACAGCCTGGTTGCACATTGCAGAGGAGGTCACAAGCAGGGATGTGGTCAGGAGGACCTGGCTGCAGTGCCGCAAACATTTTAATGATCTCAGCAGATCAGGAAAGGTTAGTACAAAGCCACACTCTGCTTCATCTTGCTGTGCCACTCATCACATCCCCATCACTCAGCCTTCCCTACCCTACTCCTGCACATCCTTACTCACACCAACTTACCTTGCACCCTCCACCCATCCCTCTCTATTTACATTATCACATTCCCATCTCATTAGCCACCCTTCACACTCACCATCATCCTAATGCAATCAGACCAATTAACAACTTGTGCAATGTTCATGTAAAGTTTCTGTTAATGTGGTGTCAAAAAACCTTTATTTGAAACCTTTATTTTCAACACTTTGATTTCTTGGACTGATTTGTATGCACCTTTGGAGGTGGCTTAGTGAGTTGCAGTGAATGGTGAGACATAACAGTACCCCCTCAAGGAATGGCTTGGGTGTTGTAGGGATGTTTTGTGGTCTTGGTGTGGGGTGGTGCCAACCTGGCACAGCATGTGGCAGCCAGGGTGTACAGCATCAAATGAAGTAAATCTGGCCATGGTGAGGCCATCCCTGGCCTCCCGGGCAACAATGTTCTTGGGTGTTGATGCCCTGTGTCTGCAGTATCTGTTGATTGTGAAGAAGGTTGATGTTGTTGTTTGTGCTGCTGGTATGCTTAGTGCTGCCGGTGTTGGGGCTGATCGTAGTTGGATTCTGAGGACCAATGTGAGACAGTTTCAAGGGCACCCATGCTGATGGAATAGATGGCAGGTGAAGTAGAGATGACAGAAGTGATCAGTCAATGGTAAAAGAGGTAATGAGGTCAGACTGGATGGAGACTTGTGTAAAGACTTGCAGCATGGTGAACCTGTTGTGGAAATACAGTGAGGAAGAGCCTGTGGCTGAGGGAGGATATCTCTGTAGGTGGGAGCTTTTACTTTACATAGAAGCTGTTGTTATGTATTAATGCTTGGGGGTCGCTAGACACCAGAGGGCGCCGCGGTCAGAGGTCATCGGGCTATATGCATATGGCTTGTGTGCTTGGTCACCTGTATATAAGCTGTGTGTCTTTGTCAAGCTAGCACTCTTGGGCTGCAATAAAGATGGATCAGGTTGCACCTCAGTGAGTTTACAGTAACCAGACTCTTGAGTCATTACAGCTGTCAACTCAACAGTTGATTCAATGGCCACTGAACTCCCGCCTCAGCTTAACAGATGTGATCCCCGAGCAGGGAGGACCCCATGGGCGGGCACATAAAATAAAAAGGTGAACTCAAATGTGTTCTTAATCATTTCTAAATGAGGTGATAATGACCCGAATTGAGTCCCCTGCCTCTGCGTGTCAGGTCTGCTCAGCGCTGACAGGCCTGACATCGGGGAAAGGCGACGGGTTCACAGCGGGGTCCTGAACCGCTGGGGATCAAAAACACCTTCACACCCAACCCGCCACTGATTGCGCCCGCTGACCCCCTGGAAAATACAGACCATAATATTACTCCGTCTTCCAATTTTCTGAAACTGGAAGAATTGCTCAAAGACTATCTAGTTAGATTTTTTCATCACTGGCCACAATCGTAGCCTTGCACATCATCTATAAATGTGAAAGTTTTGAGACCAACTTCTGCTCAGATTCAATACTAAGTTAATTTACAATCTATTAAGTGAAATATCCAGCACATTTTAATTGGGTAATATTTGTACAGTTCTTGCAATAAGTAAATAGAGGGCAGTAAACATTGCGAATGCAAGGTCCTGCCTATTTATATTGCAGCATGTTCGTCATTTCAAAGCAGGACTGCAACGGATCAACCCTGGACTGATATGTTAAGTTATTTTTGTTTTAAGCAGTCACAATAAATGAATCTTCAATAAAAAAATTGCTGCAAAAAACAAAAGTTGACAATCATTTGCCACACTTAAAGGGCCCAACTTTGCCCAACCCCTTTTTTCGGCGCACTTACCTTAAGTGCACCGACTTTGCGCGCTGGAAAGGGCGCCGGAAAAAAGGGGCCCCATCCTGGACGCTCTTCCGAGTCCCCGGAGTCGCGGCATGGCGTGCATTCTGAAGTGGGGGGCGCCGAAAACAGTGCCGGCACCTACACGCATGCGGAATGAAGTCTGCGCGCATGCTCCTGCCCTCATAGCGTGTCCTGCGGGCTGTGAGCAGGACCCGATGCTCACAGCCCCTATCCCCGGCTGAAGGATCGCCCCGATCTTGCCGCACCCTATCCCCGGCTGAGTGGCCTCCCACACCGGCCGGCCAGCTGGCCGGCCAAGTTCCCGGGTGAGGTAGGACTTTGGTTTTATTTTTTATTTATTGGTTGTGCTTGAGAGTTTTGATTGCGGGTGCGGGGGGGGAGGAGGAGAGTTTTTTTCATGGCGGGGGGGGGGCGGGGGGAGAGAAAGAGTGTATGGGGGAAGGAGGAGAGTTTTGGGGGGGAGACAAAGAGTGTTTTGGGGGGGGAGAAAGAGTGTTTTTGGGGTGGAGGGGGAGGAGAAAGAGTGTTTTGTATACCAGCATCTCTCTCTCTCTCTCTGGCTATCCCCCCCCCCCCCCCCCCCGTGACATCGCGGCCAGCAGCTCGCATTTCTCCGGTAGGATTTACTTCATTTTTATTAGTACTTTAATTGTTTGAGCTTTTCCTTGCAATGTTTGGTGCTTGGTTGTTGAGGTCGTCTCCAGTTCCCTTCCCTCCCCTATCCCTGCCCTAATGTCTGCTGAATGTGCGCTGCTTTTTCTTCACCACCTACAAGGTTTTTCAGAGCTGGCCACATAAGCTGACCTAAGTCGATTTGGAGTAAGTTTTTGCGGCCAAAGTGGCATAAATGGCCAAAACTGGCTTAAGTGTCCAGGAATACCCCCTTTTGAAAAAAAACTGACTAAAAAAAAATCATACCTAACTGACTTACTCTGGAGCAAATTTTGGGGGGAAAATGGTATTTTTTAACTTATGCCAGAAAAAACAACTTACTCCAAAAAAATTGATGCAAGTCATGGCCAAAGTTGGGCCCAAAATTACTAAAACCTGCTACGCTACATCAGCAATTTTAAATCCCTAATGTTTACTGTTTCCTATTCACACTGCAATCAACAAAATTTAGCATAGTAGTTTCTGCACAGTCTAATCATATCTTCCTGAAAATTCTTACTTCACCGATTCCTCGCATGATTCAACGATGATCTAATTCTCCACCCCTACTATATTTCCTCATTGACCTTTTCACTAATTAGCCAGATACAGAGATGGATGTCCAATTTAAATAAGTCCTCTGAATGGTAAATCTCTTGTAGTAAGTACTGTGGTTGCTCCGTCAGTTAATTTTGAACTAATAGAAACCCTTGAGTATAACATTGGACCCAAGACATATTAATGCTTTTCAGGCCAGCTATAGCACATGTGTCAAACAATGCTGCTTCGACTTCACATTAATGCACATCATGTAGTATAACTCAAAAATGAAGTTACCCAAATCTAATTTAGGAAAGAGGTACAAGCTGACCTTAAGGGAATAGTCTCACATTGTTTCGGATTCATATCAGGGATAGTTTTAACTCCAAATAGTATGAAGCAAAGTTTAAAAACTTTTTATACATAATTTTTAGTCTTACCAAGGTTAGTAGAGAACCAAATGGCTCCTGGGTTCTTTCTTAATGCTCAAATCTAATAAAGATTCAGATCCTAGTGGCCAAAATTTATGAACGTGCAGAGCTGCTCTCTTCTTGGCTGAAGAATGATGTAGAACAGGCAGTATAGCTTTGGTCTGCTGGCATCAAATTGCTCTGAGCAGGTACCAGTCTCAGAGCCGGTACCTGTACAATAACAACATCCTTGAGTATCCAGAATTTGTCGCGGTAAAACAAATCAGAAGACAAAGACGAGATTTTATTTGTTGCATTTGAACTTACAATAAACGTTGTCTTTATCTATTAAGTATCTAACTTTGTTAGTTCTCAACTTGCTTACTCATGGAAATTCCAGATGTGGAGCTACATTGCATAATGTAATGGGGATCTTTCAACAGCAAAGGAATGATGGATATTTAGAGAGATCTCAAAATACACAAGTGCTTTCCCGGTTATGAGAAGGTTCACAATTTAATTTTCAGCAGCCCGAAGTTTCAGGTTGCTGGTGTACAATCCTGATGTGGTGCACTTTTGTCTGCAATGACTTTTTAATTAACACTTTGTTGACAGCTGAACAAACATACATCTGTAGTCGAAGGAAGTCAAACTAATTACTGGTCAGGTTCATTCATAAAGCTTACAAGCGCTACTTCTCTGCTTTGCCTGCAGGGATGGTTTAACTGGAAGCCAGAGGAAGTCCGAAGTCGAAGAACACTTCATGTCTGTTTATTTCCTCCTGCATCTGACTGCAATCCTTGTGTCCATCCTGACCCTTGAACCCTCACTGGTCACAAGGTCAAAAAATGCAGCACATTCGGATCACAGTCATGGCTGCTTCCCTTTTATCTATCAGTAAGAGTATTGTCTACTTGTTCAATGAAGTGTCATTGAGTAACTTTGCATTTCAAACCAAAAGCAGTTATTGCAGTTCATATTATGAGACAATGAAGCAACATACGCCTAATCTGCATTTTGTTAAATCATTTTGATATTCTGCAGTTTTGGAATTCAAATGTGAAAGAATGTAATTGGTAGAACCATGGACATACTTCCAAATATTGTACTGCCAATAAAAAAAATAGCAGTCACCACTTGATTCTACATTGCAAAGCAAATTAAAATACACACTACCAGATTGCTTGGCATATGCATTAGGTGAGTGGGGGTTAAACTGACTAACCCCCCAAAACCTGACTTGGGGATTGCGGTACGCAATTGACCCGCGCCCGTTCATTGATTTGCAAGCAGCTGGTTAAATTGGTGCTGCCTACTGTTTTAAATGATTGCTGTGCACAGCCAGCATGACCCACGCTGTTCATTGGCTGCACGCATTAGCAGGGGGCCTGATATCACAAATGGCTAGCGCTACTTGAAGGGAGGTTGCACCTCTAAAGGGGAGTTGCGTTGTGGCTGTACGAAGTGGTGGGAATTACTCTTTTAAGTGAATGTGGGCTGTGTGGTACTTTGAGGAATGGCTGAACATGTGAGTGCGGAGCACCAAGGTTTTCTGACAATGCACTGGAGGCCTTTGTGCAAGATGTTGAAAGAAGCAGAGACATCCTACATCCACAGGGGGGCAGGAGGCCCAACAGACATATGCTCAGGAGACAATGGAAAGAAGTAGCAGTGGAGGTCAATACCTGGAGTGTTGCTCCAAGAACATGGATGGGTGCAAGAAGAAGTTTAATCATCTGCCATGAATTATCAAGGTGAGTGAGTTCATCTTCAAATGGCATATCCTACCAACTGCACCACTAGCCTCATCCGCTGCTCAATTCACAAAAACCCCATCAGCCATCTACCAATAATCTCTACCAATGAGTACTCAACCCATCAATTCAGACTCTTCACCTCACCCTGACACTCTTAGCACTGTTCAAAGCCTCACACCCACAACTCATAGCTATTCAACCATGACAGCTAGATCACCTCAACATATTGCAGAACACTCATTGTCACACTTCCTCTTTCTTGCAGGAGAAGGTTTGCATATAACAGCAGACAGCAGCGGAAAACTAGAGCAGGACAAGCGGCCTGCATCTTTTAACCCCTATGGACAAGACAGTGCTGGCCATCATGGGAAGGGGCATCACTGAGACCATGGTTACTAGTGGGGCTGCAGCAATTGATGTTGAGGGTATCTGCTGACCTCATCCTCCTTTTCTCATCCCACTTCTCATCCCACAATCTCTTCTGACTCACAAGATGCAGATGGTGTAAGTGCACTCTTTTTACTTTCTCCTCTCCCTTACCTCAACCCAACCTTTGTCCCTTTTTCATTTCAGATACCCAAGGACTGGAAGCTTCCCAGTCAGAGGAGGAAGAAGAAGAAGTCAACGATGGTGAAGAGACACCGTCAATCGATCTTAAACTTGCAGCTACCAGCTCAGAGACTGAAACTGTGAGTATTTTAAAGACAAGGATAGAGGAGAGATCTGTACATGGTGAAACATTGGGTACAAGTGCACAGGAGCCAGGGCGGGGAAAATTATAGCACAGGTGTGAAGGTATGAGGCATAAATTGGCTAAGATAGATTGGCTAATGATACTTAAGGGGTTGACTGTGGATGGGCAATGGCAGACATTTAGAGACCGCATGGATGAATTACAACAATTGTACATTCCTGTCTGGCGTAAAAATAAAAAAGGGAAGGTGGCTCAACCATGGCTATCTAGGGAAATCAGGGATAGTATTAAAGCCAAGGAAATGGCATACAAATTGGCCAGAAATAGCAGCGAACCTGGGGACTGGGAGAAATTTAGAACTCAGCAGAGGAGGACAAAGGGTTTGATTAGGGCAGGGAAAATGGAGTACAAGAAGAAGCTTGCAGGGAACATTAAGGCGGATTGCAAAAGTTTCTATAGGTATGTAAAGAGAAAAAGGTTAGTAAAGACAAACGTAGGTCCCCTGCAGTCAGAATCAGGGGAAGTCATAACGGGGAACAAAGAAATGGCAGACCAATTGAACAAGTACTTTGGTTCAGTATTCACTAAGGAGGACACAAACAACCTTCCGGATATAAAAGTGGTCAGAGGGTCTATTAAGGAGGAGGAACTGAGGGAAATCTTTATTAGTCGGGAAATTGTGTTGCGGAAATTGATGGGATTGAAGGCCGATAAATCCCCAGGGCCTGATGGACTGCATCCCAGAGTACTTAAGGAGGTGGCCTTGGAAATAGCGGATACATTGACAGTCATTTTCCAACATTCCATTGACTCTGGATCAGTTCCTATCGAGTGGAGGGTAGCCAATGTAACCCCACTTTTTAAAAAAGGAGGGAGAGAGAAAGCAGGGAATTATAGACCGGTCAGCCTGACCTCAGTAGTGGGTAAAATGATGGAATCAATTATTAAGGATGTCATAGCAGCGCATTTGGAAAATGGTGACATGATAGGTCCAAGTCAGCATGGATTTGTGAAAGGGAGATCATGCTTGACAAATCTTCTGGAATTTTTTGAGGATGTTTCCAATAAAGTGGACAAAGGAGTACCAGTTGATGTGGTATATTTGGACTTTCAGAAGGCTTTCGACAAGGTCCCACACAGGAGATTAATGTGCAAAGTTAAAGCACATGGGATTGGGGGTAGTGTGCTGACGTGGATTGAGAACTGGTTGTCAGACAGGAAGCAAAGAGTAGGAATAAATGGGTACTTTTCGGAATGGCAGGCAGTGACTAGTGGGGTACCGCAGGGTTCTGTGCTGGGGCCCCAGCTGTTTACATTGTACATTAATGATTTAGACGAGGGGATTAAATGTAGTATCTCCAAATTTGCGGATGACACTAAGTTGGGTGGCAGTGTGAGCTGCGAGGAGGATGCTATGAGCCTGCAGAGCGACTTGGATAGGTTAGGTGAGTGGGCAAATGCGTGGCAGATGAAGTATAATGTGGATAAATGTGAGGTTATCCACTTTGGTGGTAAAAACAGAGAGACAGACTATTATCTGAATGGTGACAGATTAGGAAAAGGGAAGGTGCAACGAGACCTGGGTGTCATGGTACATCAGTCATTGAAGGTTGGCATGCAGGTACAGCAGGCGGTTAAGAAAGCAAATGGCATGTTGGCCTTCATAGCGAGGGGATTTGAGTACAGGGGCAGGGAGGTGTTGCTACAGTTGTACAGGGCCTTGGTGAGGCCACACCTGGAGTATTGCATACAGTTTTGGTCTCCTAACTTGAGGAAGGACATTCTTGCTATTGAGAGAGTGCAGCGAAGATTCACCAGACTGATTCCCGGGATGGTGGGACTGACCTATCAAGAAAGACTGGATCAACTGGGCTTGTATTCACTGGAGTTCAGAAGAGTGAGAGGGGACCTCATAGAAACGTTTAAAATTCTGACGGGTTTGGACAGGTTGGACGCAGGAAGAATGTTCCCAATGTTGGGGAAGTCCAGAACCAGGGGTCACAGTCTAAGGATAAGGGGTAAGCCATTTAGGACCGAGATAAGGAGAAACTTCTTCACCCAGAGAGTGGTGAACCTGTGGAATTCTCTGCCACAGGAAGTAGTTGAGGCCAATTCACTAAATATATTCAAAAGGGAGTTAGATGAAGTCCTTACTACTCGGGGGATCAAGGGGTATGGCGTGAAAGCAGGAAGTGGGTACTGAAGTTTCATGTTCAGCCATGAACTCATTGAATGGCGGTGCAGGCTAGAAGGGCTGAATGGCCTGCTCCTGCACCTATTTTCTATGTTTCTATGTTTAGGTGTCAGTTCACAGCTGCAGACGAGTCAGATGAGGACTTCAATGAGCCAGGCTACAGAAGAAGTCTAACCGCTAGGTGCGCACACGAGCAAATTCCTTTACCAAGATGTCGTCCTGCGGATCTCGGACCCCATTTTCGAACATTAGGAGGCCGCATAGCACTTAAAATGGGCACTACACAGCCAATTTAGCCCCCATTATTCCTTAGCATTCAAGAGACACAATTAATGTTTATCAGTAAAATATTCTACCTTTTCATCTAGAATTCAAAATAATCTTGCTGTTTAATTCCTATAGACCTTTGTGCCACAATTTCAGTTAAGTATGTCATTCACCCCCATCAGTTTGCCTATAAACTACTATTCACAGTATAGTTGTAACCAACTATAGGAAATTACCAACTATACAAAAGAAATATGTTGTCATTGTGAAGGGTGATTTGCACATGACCATCTCTATCTCCTCCATCCAATTCCAATGATATGTATTAATGTCACTTTAATTATGGAAATATTTAAGGTCCAATCTCCAAATAAAAATTGGGGCTCAGAAAGTAAGGAATGAATGAACATCGCACAGAAGATAGCAGACTTTTAAAAATTACTACTAAAATTCGAAGACCAATAAACAGAAGTGATCCTCAGTTTCTCACCGCTCAATTCACACAGGAACGAGCTGTGGAAGTCCTCACCTCTGAAATGATTGGCTTTTGTTGTGCCATAGGACTTGTGAAGTTCGTTTCTCAGGCATTTGACAGGAACTTGACCAGGTCAAATCCACCGTTGATCAACATTTACAGCAGTTAGATTGTAGCATTGTGCATTTGGGCGAATGTAATGCCAGCGGAGTGATCTTGGCAACATGTCAGGAAAAACAATGTTCTTGTAAGCGACAGGCTGAAGATCCTGAAAATTCACACAATGCCATGAGGCTTATTCATCAGACCTTAGTCTACAGACCTGGTCAAATAGAGTCTCGTGCCATTAGTAACTCAACCCATAAATACCCGTAAAAACCCAGCTCTGCAAATCATTCAGACTTCATTCTCTGAGCTTACATAGCAAATTCAGCTCCATGTCAGTCATCATTTGAAAGCCCCTCGCTAAATCAGTATGTAATATTGCACAAAGATGTTCGCTTATTGACCCAGAAGTGCTGAAAATAGTGCCCAGCTGTGAAAACCAAGAAGCCTTCTGCTTACCTCGCTGCCCTGCCTTCACGCTCTATACCTTCAGCTGACGTGTACAAATGTCAGAAATAATTCACCCCGCGCTTTCAACATTGTAAAGTAGAAAGCAGTAAAAGCATTGCGCATGTTCTCTCAGTTTTTGTGCTGACCCTTAATGTTCAAGTTCATCAACACATCGCTCGGCAATAAAAATCAGCAGATGGGGTTTCCACTTCAGACACAATCAGCGATCCGGACACAAATTGCGCTCAAAATTGCGATAGTTTACTGAATTGAATTTTTTGCTCAGATTTCCGCTGAAACACATTTGCATATCGCTGAACGTAAAATCTTTCATGAATCAATACAATCGAGGAGCGTTTTAGAATGTAATGTAAAAAAATATCTGCATTCAAAAATATTCCTTGCTATATTTAAGAGTGGTAACTTGGTGCAGTTTTATTGATAGAGCTATTACTCAGTCTAGTCCACCACCTGTGAGTAACCTGAGTTTAAACAACTGAAAATTATTTTTTAAAAACTATACAGAATCATTTACTAGTCACATTGGTGTACAGCAATCAGTTTCTTAGTAAATTAAAAAAATATTTTAAACTTTTAAAAGATGCCCTTGCGCCTAAAAAAAAGCTTAATTTTAAGATTCTCCTCGAAGGCAGTAAATGGGCGCAATTAGCGGAAACTCCCAATGGTGATTAATTTGAACTGGGGGCATGGCCAGTTTTGTGGGCGGAGCCGGCTTCCAACACAATGTTTTTTGAATCAGTGCAAAAGATCACAGAATTTCGACTTGCCAATGTCATATTAGAAACATAACATAGAAGCATAGAAAATAGGTGCAGGAGTAGGCCATTCGGCCCTTCGAGCCTGCACCACCATTCAATGAGTTCATGGCTGAACATGCAACTTCAGTACCCCATTCCTGCTTTCTCGCCATACCCCTTGATCCCCCTAGTAGTAAGGACTACATCTAACTCCTTTTTGAATATATTTAGTGAATTGGCCTCAACAACTTTCTGTGGTAGATAATTCCACAGCTTCACCACTCTCTGGGTGAAGAAGTTTCTCCTCATCTCGGTCCTAAATGGCTTACCCCTTGTCGTTAGACTGTGACCCCTGGTTCTGGACTTCCCCAACATTGGGAACATTCTTCCTGCATCAAACTGTCTAAACCCGTCAGAATTTTAAATATTTCTATGAGATCCCCTCTCATTCTTCTGAACTCCAGTGAATACAAGCCCAGTAGATCCAGTCTTTCTTGATATGTCAGTCCCGCCATTCCGGGAATCAGTCTGGTGAACCTTCGCTGCACTCCCTCAATAGCAAGAATTTGTGTTGGTTCTTTTGTGTTGGTTCAGCCAATTTTAGCAGAAACTCTACCCCCAGATATTCAGTATTAAGACGTGAATTTCTTTTCAGCCGCAATTATTTACGATAAAATGAACGACTTAAATATGTGATATTGGGTTAAAACATTTTTCACCACCTGAAGGAATGCTCAAATATATTTTAAGTTAGTTGCACTGCATGCTCGACAGTCTAACTGCTGCCTCAAATACACAGCATAGTGCTGCCAATGTCATATTAGAAACATAACATAGAAACATAGAAAATAGGTGCAGGAGTAGGCCATTCGGCCCTTCGAGCCTGCACCACCATTCAATGAGTTCATGGCTGAACATGCAACTTCAGTACCCCATTCCTGCTTTATCGCCATACCCCTTGATCCCCCTAGAGTAAGGACTACATCTAACTCCTTTTTGAATATATTTAGTGAATTGGCCTCAACAACTTTCTGTGGTAGATAATTCCACAGCTTCACCACTCTCTGGGTGAAGAAGTTTCTCCTCATCTCGGTCCTAAATGGCTTACCCCTTGTCGTTAGACTGTGACCCCTGGTTCTGGACTTCCCCAACATTGGGAACATTCTTCCTGCATCAAACTGTCTAAACCCGTCAAAATTTTAAACGTTTCTATGAGATCCCCTCTCATTCTTCTGAACTCCAGTGAATACAAGCCCAGTTGATCCAGTCTTTCTTGATATGTCAGTCCCGCCATTCCGGGAATCAGTCTGGTGAACCTTCGCTGCACTCCCTCAATAGCAAGAATGTCCTACATCAAGTTAGGAGACCAAAACTGCACACAATACACCAGGTGTGGCCTCACCAAGGCCCTGTACAACTCTAGTAACACCTCTCTGCCCCTGTACTCAAATTTCCTCGCTATGAAGGCCAACATGCCATTTGCTTTCTTAACCGCCTGCTGTACCTGCATGCCAACTTTCAATGACTGATGTACCATGACACCCAGGTCTCGTTGCACCTCCCCTTTTCCTAATCTGTCACCATTCAGATAATAGTCTGTCTCTCTGTTTTTACCACCAAAGTGGATAACCTCACATTTATCCAGATTATACTTCATCTGCCATGCATTTGCCCACTCACCTAACCTATCCAAATCACTCTGCAGCCTCATAGCTTCCTCCTCGCAGCTCACACTGTCACCCAACTTAGTGTCATATTGGTAATCAAACTATGGCTTTGTAGCACTAGCGCTGAAAAACAACATTCATTTTAATTGATGGATCTACACGAATGCCGAGGCGCAATGTTCAAGACACCACGGGGCCAAAATTGCTCCCTGCCCGAAACGGGGCTCACACACCTCGTTTCAATGGTTTTTACCACGGCTGTGGTTGAGGTCGCCTCTTGAGCGAAATTCCACTCTTTGTTGTTTTTTAAAATTCTGATCCGGAAGTCGCTCTTAACGGGGGCAGTGACTACACGAGAGGGGCGGATATGCAGCAGTAGCAACACCTGAGGGACGAGAGTTGGGGGCGGTGCAGAGTGACCACCGCAATGACATTATCACAGTGCCGCGTCGTCATGGATCTCCCCTTCACT
Source organism: Pristiophorus japonicus (assembly GCF_044704955.1). Lineage (NCBI taxonomy): Eukaryota > Metazoa > Chordata > Chondrichthyes > Pristiophoridae > Pristiophorus > Pristiophorus japonicus. The sequence continues at coordinate 194,221,366 of NC_091984.1, read as the reverse complement.
TTAAAACTTCGGCCCACTGGGCCACCAGGGGGGGTTTCGGCCAGGCCAGCGGCCTGGCACTCAAGAGGGGGTGCCAGGCGGCCTGTTGGAAGCCCGGCAAAACCGAAGGCATAACTGTCGGGCCAGCATGGCAGTCGGCCGACAAAATAAAACATGGCGGCAGCGGCAGTGTATCGTCCCCTTTAAGGGAAGCCCCACTGCTGCTACAGAAGGCTACAGTCTCACTGGACCACCGGGAAAAAACTGGCTTTTGCACCGCCAGGTGGGCCGAAGATTTTCAGAGGAGAATGTCGCCGTCAAGAGGGTTAGATCGGCGGTGCACATGGTGATGATGCACTTAGCACAGATCAGCAACAGCGGAACGGTGGGGGAGGATATCGGTTGGAAGGGCAATTGGGCTATCAGCGGCCATTCCACAAAAAGTCGGCGTGTACTCCACTCCGCAGCGTGGCCGCCAATTTGCGGTGGTAACAGGCCTAAAGGAAAGGGGCAATTTCGGCCCCCACGAGTGTTCAAAAGAGGAGGTAAATAAGGAACTGTTGATATGGTGATGCCACGCTGAAGTTTAAAAAGAAAACCCTGAAGATTGCAGGAAAGACTGAGGGAAGATCAAGAATTCCATCGTTTTGAGATCCTGTGAAGAACGAGTTAGAATAAGAGACAATCCAAAGAGTCAAATAGCAACTGGTACGCAAATAGCTTAAAGAATTCAGGGACGTTTGCATAGCTTGTAAATTCCTACCATTACAAAAGAGCCACATTTTCCATCACTTTATTTAACCAGTACTTTCCTATCAATGTAAATGTCATCAGCAGCCATATAAGCCATAAGTTATAAAGGCCAGTCCACCTACAGAACTAGATTTTCCACTTTGTACTGATGATAACATTGCCAGCAGGAGGAATTAGTAAATTGATATAAGCTGACAGGTAGAATAAAAGAAATGCAGATTCTAATTTTCTGCCCTTCAGTATTAAGATATCCCTCTTTTGGATGAGCTCATCACCCAACCCTAAAAAGTTTCTGAAGGTCCACAGCCTCTTTACCCTCTCCCACAAAATAAATAAAAGGGTCTATGGTCATGCGCGATGGGCTCATGCACCGGCGGTAATTTAATTTGTCAAATGAGTTACTCAGATATTCTCCCCATGACTAATCTAATATCTTTTAGTGAATTAGTCAAAATAAAACCACCCTCAACTTGACTTTTTAGTGAATGCCATTAGAATCCTTAAATTGATACACAAGAGTAGATCTTGGGAAACAGATTAGGTACAGCAAGGGGATCAGAAAATAATATTTAAAATGAAAATTAAAATTAAATTGATCTATACTTTGGACCGCTTTAATAAATTGTTAAAATGACAAATATTAAGTTTCCTCCCCTTCAGTATTTTTTAATGATTAAATCATTTTTTATGATTAATGCAAGCCTTTCTATGCTTTTGTATTAATTTATTGAAATCATAAGTTTGAGAAACAGAACTAACAGTGTGCATCAATTTTCAGCTGTGGTGAACCTAGCTATCTGGCACTTCACTGTACCTCCAGCAGCACCTCACAAACCCATGGCCTCCTCAACCACCACCAAAAAGGACAAGGGCATCAGGTTCATGGAAACATCACCACCTCCAAGTTCCCCTCTAAGTGACACACCTTCCCGACTTGGACATCTATCATCATCCCTTCATGGTCACTTGGTCAAAATCCTGGAACTCCCTCCGTAACAGCACTGTGGGAGTACGTTCACCACCCAGACTGCAGCGGTTCAAGAAGGCAGCTCACCACTACCTTCCTCAGGGCAACTAGGGAGGAGCCTTCCCAGCGACACTCACAGCCTAAGAATTATATATTTTTTATTCTGATGAATTTACAAATATTTCCAAGAAGAAACTTAAAATAGCAGATAACATTAATGTCTGAAAATGTAAAACTATGCTGTTGTCTTACAAGTGATCCCAATAGATCAATAATGATAAATAATGGGGTAAATTTTTATCTTCGCTGCTTGGACAGTAGTCTGATGAGACAATTCACATACCCTTTAAAGAACCTACCCAATTTCCATTCAATTAACTGCAATGAAATGAAAATCAGGCCGGTTGTATAAGGATGGGGTGGGGCATGATCTGCCTCTTCATATTACCACCCAGGCAGTGAAAATAAAACCCTACCCCATCCGTGCCACCAGAGATTTAAAAAAGACTTTGCCTCTTTAACAACATAAAAACATAAGAAATATGAACCTCGAGTAGCCCATACTGCCCTCCCATCAAGTTGTCTGAATTAACTTTGCTCATTATCTACAATTTCAGGTATATTATGCAATAAAGAAAGAGAAACACATTTTAAAATAAGTTGCTATCTGTTCTATCAGAATCAAATTCAATAGTTTAGAAAAGGGGTAAAGCCATAATCTGTTTAAATGATTGCAAAATGTTTTTGGTTGAAATATAACTCTACTTGAATAAGGAAATGGTTTTCAATTTGTTTTTGTGCAAATTTATCATTTATGTACTCAGCTGCAATCAACCTATCACAAATAGTGTGGATCCTGAGTGAAGGAGATGTCACAGGATGTCGACTCTGTGCCTGTGTGTCAAAGGTGGGTTACTTATTTACAAAGGACAGTGGTCACCACATGGTACAGGGTAATTAACCTCTAGTGCAATAGACCTATCACACAGATGATGGCAGCAAGCTCTCATTACTCTTAAAGCAACAGAGTCTATGATACGGAACAGTAACTATAAAAAAAATTACATTTCATTCTTTTCCACAAAATGAGTATCACCCACTGACAGAAACTGATGGTGTATGGTCGGACACTGAAACTGCAACATTGGACAGTCACCCTATTGTACTGAAATCAGCTGTACATCAAAAAGCAGTCACTGTGTAACAAACATTAAATTTTAGTTAAATTTTTATTGATTGGCTTCTCCTCAATGGTAACACACAGATTACTAATATTCAGTTAAGATATTTGAAATAAGAACTGTCACTGTTATTAAAGTAAATTCTCATCCAATAGTAAGAAATTTTACTTTTCCTTATATAACAAATTCACAGGTCTGAATATGTAATAACTTTTTTTTTTGCAATGGTCACTCACTCCCTTTCATACAATTCTGCATGAGATTCTCACATCTGGTCTGTACTGAATGCCTCAACACTTTTTCAAAACAAGCATTTTTATCCACTTTTACCATGGGAGCAAGATTCAGAATGATATGAAAAATTTAATATTTCATTACTGCTTTCAAGCATCTTACTCTGAAGTGAATTGTTCAGTTGTTTCATGCTGGAATTATTCAGGCACAAATTGGACTTTTAAGACAAACCTGTATTGCAATTGTTTTCCAGTTACAATGCATTACATTAGCTTGTCTGTGCAGGGTATGATTGATAGAGTACATTTATAAGTGGGTGGAGAACAACCCTGACAATTTACTCCAGTAAGTGGTAATTCTACATGGGCATTCTGCCACATTTAGCCTTGGGTTCTCTTGTTCTTTCAACTCTCTGTGGGCCTTTTTACTCAGGTGCTTTACTGTGCATCTTTCCAATTTTGTATCTGTCTAATGCTGATTTGTATGTTTGCTCTTGGTAATAGGTCAGGAAGAGGGCCCAGATTTGGAAGAAGGTCTGTGTCAAGTCTCAGTAAGATCACAGTTCTGTTCAAACTGAGGTATTTTCCACAACAAATTGCCACAGTATTTTATGGGGATTGGTGGCTTGATTTAATATTGTCGCATTGTTGCCAAATGCCCTTTAGTTTTGGGGAATGAAGCTGGGCAGGTGGGAGAGCACTTGGGTGCCAGTGACCATAATTCTGTCAGATTCAAGGTAGTTATGGATAAGGACAAGGATAGACCAGGAATAAAAGTCCCAAATTAGGGTAAAGCTAATTTGCTAAGTTGAGAAGTGATTTGGCCACAGTGGACTGGAAACAGCTACTTGAAGGTAAATCAGTGTCGGAACAGTGGGAGGCATTCAAGGAGGAGATCCGGAGGGCTCAGGCCAAACATGTGCCCTTAAAGAAAAAGGGTGTGAATAACAATTCTAGAGCCCCCTGGATGTCTAGGGACTTACAGTGGAGGATAAAGAAAAAAAGGGAAGCATATGTCACATACCAACGGCTAAATACTGTAGAATCTCTGGTGAAATATAGAAAGTTCAGAGATAAAATTAAAAAAGATATTAAGAATGCTAAAAGAGAGCATGAAAAATTCTTGGCAAGTAAAATTAAGGAAAACCCAAAGATGTTTTACAAATATATTAAGAGCAAAAGGATAACTAAAGAAAGGGTAGGGCCAATTAGAAACCATGAGGGTAATCTCTGTGTGGAGGCGGAAGATGTTGGCATGGTTCTTAATGAATACCTTGCATCTGTTTTCACAAAGGAAAGGGGTAATGCAGATATTGCTATCGAGGAGGTGTATGAAATTCTGGATGAAATAAATATAGTGAGAGAGGAGGTATTAAGGGGTTGAGTGGCTTTGAAAATGGATAAGTCCCCAGACCTGGATGAAATGCATCCCAGGCTGTTGAGCGAAGCAAAATAAGAAATAGCAGAGGCCTTGACCATCATTTTCCCGTCCTCTGGTTTTAGCATGGTGCCGGAGGACTGGAGGACTGTTAAATAAGGGAGAAAGGGATAGACCAAGTAATTGCAGGCCTGTCAGCCTAACCTCAGTGGTGGGAAAATTATTGGAAAAAATCCTGAAGGACAGGATAAATCTACATTTAGAAAGGCAAGGATTAATCAGAACGGATTTGTTATGGGAAGATTGTGCTTGACTAACCTAATTGAATTTTTCGAGGAGGTAACCAGGAGGGTCGATGAGGGTAGTGCGTACGATGTAGTGTATATGAACTTTAGCAAAGCTTTAGATAAGGTCCCACATGACTGGAAGGATGTTTCCCGTGGGGTTCCTTCTGCAGGGCTCAGTACTGGGTCCCTTGCTTTACATGATATACATCAATGATCTAGATTTGAAAATAGAGGAAAGTCATTGACTGCAGGAGGATATCAATCTACTGATCAGATGGGCAGAACAGTGGCAAATGGAGAAGTGAAGAAATCAGAGAAGTGTGAGATAATGCCCTTGGGGGAGGACTAATAAGGAAAGGGTTTACACATTAAATGGTAGGCCACTTAGAAGTGTAGATGAACAAAGGAACCTTGGAGTAATTGTCCACAGATCCCTGAAGGTAGCAGGCCAGGTGGATAAGGTGGTTAAGAAGGCATATAGAATGCTTGCCTTTATTGGCTGAGGCATAGAATACAAGAGCAGGGAGGTTATGGTTAAATTGTATAATACTCTGGTTAGGCCACAGCTGGAATACTGCGTGCAGTTCTGGTCGCCTTATTATAGGAAGGACGTGATTGGACTAGAGAGGAGATTTACGAGGATGCTGCCTGGAATGGAGAATCTTAGCTATGTGGACAGATTGGATAGGCTGAGTTTGTTCTCCTTGGAACAGAGGAGGCTAAAAGGAGACCTCATTGAGGTGTATAAAATTTTGAGGGGCCTGGATATAGTGGATAGCAAGGGCCTATTTCTCTTGGTGGAGGGGTCAATTACGAGGGGGCATAGTTTTAAAGTAGTTGGTGGAAGGTTTAGAGGTGATTTGAGGGGAAGCTTCTTGATGCAGAGGGTTGTGGGGGTCTGGAACTCACTGCCTGAAAGGGTGGTAGAGGCAGAAACCCTCACCACATTTAAAAGGTGCTTGGATGGACACTTGGAGTTTATGGGCCTAGAGCTGGTAAGTGGGATTAGACTGGACAACCTCTCAACAGATATGATGGTAGGTACTGCAGGGAATCGAATATGGCCAGAGTGATCTCCTTGACTAGTTTCGATTGTCCGGATGGGTCGGAGAGCAATTTTCCCAGATTTCTTTCCCCAATTGGCTTGGGTTTTTATCTGTTTTTTTGCCTGTCCCAGGAGATTGCATGGCTCTGGTTGAGGTGGAGTATAAAATGTTGCGATGCATGGGGTGTCGCAGTTGAGTGGGACGGACTGGTTGGGCCAGATGCTCTTTACCTTTCTGCCATTGTTCAAAGGTTTATATGTAACCTTCAGCGCTGCTGACCGAGGGCCGTGTGGCTCTTTGTCGGCCGACGCAGACATGGTGGGCCGAAATGGCCTCCTTCTGTGCTGTAGATTTCTATGTTTCTATGACTGTGATCATTAAATCTCAATAGCTATGTTAATTATATGTAAATAAACTATACAAACCATCAGACATACTACTGCAGCCAAGTTAAAACCTCACTGAATGTTGAACAGAAAGCATGTGAAGCTACAACCTTGCCATTTGTGTCATTAAGTAAACCTCCTTAGAGATGAAGGGCCCAAATTGTAATGGTTCCACTCTTCCACCACAATGGTCAGGGCAGGCCGCCAAGCTTGTAAAAGTGCTTCAGAAGCCCCCACCCTGAACCACCATTAGGTGCTGTGACTCATAGCTGCTCTGCTATAGGACCTTTGAGGCCCTTTCTGGGCTGAAGAACTTGAACATTATCTCTGAAGTTCTGCAAGAATCTATACTGGGGCACCACCTCTTGCTTACCTACACACTGCCCCTTGGTGGCACCACCCACAGGCAAGAACTCAACTTCCACATGAGAACCAGCTCTACCTCCACCATCTCTCTGGACCCCTCCACAGTCTCTCTGTTGTCAGACTATGTGTCCTAATCCCACTTTCCAGCTCTTGGACCATAGCCTTGTAGGTTACAGCACTTCAAGTGCATATCCAAGTACTTTTTAAATGCTATGAGGGTTTCTGCCTCTACCACCCTTTCAGGCAGTGAGTTACAGACCCCCATCACCCTCTGGGTGAAAAACATTTTCCTCAGATCCCCTCTTAACCTCCTATCGTTTACTTTAAATCTATGCCCTCTGGTTATTGACACCTCTGCTAAGGAAAATAGGTCCTTCCTATTCACTCTATCTGGGCCCCTCAATAAGGTCTCCCCTCAGCCTCCTCTGTTCCAACCCCAGCCTATCCATAGCTAAAATTCTCCAGTCCAGGCAACATCCTTGTAAATCCCTCCCTAGTGCAATCACATCTTTTCTAGAATGTTATGACCAGAACTGCACACAGTATTCTAACTGTGGCCTAACTAGTTTTTTATACAGTTCAAGCATAACCTCCCTGCTCTTATATTTTATGCCACGGCTAATAAAGGCAACTTTCCCATATGCCTTCTTAACCACCTTATCTACCTGTCTTGCTACCTTCAGGGATCTGTGGACATACACTCCAACGTCTCTCTGTTCGTCTACATTTCTCAGTGTCCTACCATTTATTGTGTTTTCCCTTGCCTTGTTAACCCTCCCCAAATGCATTACCTCACACTTCTCTGGATTGAATTCCATTTGCCACTGTTCTGCCCACCTGACCAGTACATTGATATCTTCCTGCAGTCTACAATTTTCTTCTTCATTATCAACCACATGGCCAATTTTTGTATCATCTGCAAACTTCGTAATCATACCCCCTATATTCATCTAGATCATTGATATATATCACAAAAAGCAAGGGACCTAGTACCCCACTGGAAACAGCCTTGCAGTCTCAAAAACACCTATCAACCATTATCCTTTGCTTCTTGCCCCTGAGCCAATTTTGGATCCAACTTGCCACTTTGACTTGGATCCCATGGGCTTTTACTTTAGAGACGAGTCTGCTATGTGGGACCATAGCAAAAGCCTTGCTAGAATCCATATACACTACATCAAACTACCTTCATCGACCCTCCTTGTTACCTCCTCAAAAAATTCAATCAAGTTAGTCAGACATGACTTTCTTTTAACAAATCCATGCTGACTGTCCTTGATTAATCCGTGACTTTCTAAATGAAGATTTAGCCTATCACTCAGAATTTTTTCAAATAATTTTCCCACCACCGAGGTTAGGCTTACTGGCCTGTAATTACTCAGTTTATTCCTTTCTCCCTTTTTAAACAACGGTACGACGTTAGCAGTCCTCCAGTACAACACCTATAGCCAGAGAGAATTGGAAATGCTTTAATATTAAAATAATTGATCCCATCCAGATGATTACCTTAGTCTAGACAAGCTTCTGAGACCTTTCCAGCCAAGTTGTTTCAAATTTTGGGTCTGCATTAGATATTCTCTTATGTTCAATGTCAGCAGTCATTCTTGTAGGTGGACTGCTCATCTCCTACGAGCTGGAGAGCACTTTTACAACTCGATATCCAGTTAAGCAATAGCATGACCCAGGGATCATAACAATAAAATCCTTCATTGTTTGTATTGAATTTTATGATCTCGTGTGAGCCACCACTTATGTTTCGGAAGGATAACTGAAAAGCAGTTCAGTGAGATGAGGCAGATTTTGAACCAACAAACACGTTTTTTTTACATGAGATACAGGTTGAACCTCCCTTATCCAGAACTCCCTTATCTAGAACCACCCCTCATCCAAAATCATTCCCAGCCACCGGTTGGCGCATGCACAGAACTCCGACATCAACAAATTGAAATCCTTCCTCGCTGCCGACTCCCGTAATCACTGGCCTAAACCCCGCGATCCATCGCAACCCCCCCAACTCCACCCCCCCTCCCCCCCACCACCCGCCATGATCTCTCTGCCGGACTCCCAGTCCCAAGCCAGCCAGCCCCGATATGCCCTTGCTCAGTACCTGTACCATCCAATTTAACGTGACCACCCCTCATCCGGAAAAATCCCTTATTCAGAACAGGCCAGGTCCCGAGGGTTCCAGATAAGGGAGTTCAACCTGTGGAGTACTATTATCACGGGTTAACCTATTTCATACCATAAACTTCATAGCAACATCATAATATAAAACTTAACCAAATTGCCTTCTAGGCCAAAGAGGTAGCAATCTCAAAATGTTACATATGCATTATCGATAATAAATGGATAGTTATATTTCTGACCACAGAAGATATCTCTTATTTGGAAGCAAGTAACATCAAACATGGATGTTATCATTAAGGGAACATATCTGCTGCCCGTATCCTAACTCACACCAAGTCACGTTCACTCATCATCCCTGTGCTACTTGACCTATATTAGCTCCCGGTCCAGCAACGCCTCGATTTTAAAATTCTTATCCTTGTTTTCAAATCCTTCCATAACCTCACCCCTCACCACCTCTGTAACCTCCTCCAGCCCAACAACCCTCCAAGATCTGCGCTCCTCTAATTCTGGCCTCTTGCACATCCCTGATTTTCAGTGCTCCACCATTGTCAGCCGTGCCTTCAGCTGCCTAGGCCCTAAGATCTGGAATTCCCTCCCAAACTCTCTGCCTCTCCTCCTTTACAAGACTCCTTAAAACCTATCTCTTTGACCAAGCTTTTGCTCATCTTTCCTAATATTTCCTTATGTGGCACAGTCCAAAATTTTGTTTGACAATGCTGCTGTGAAGCGCCTTGAGACGTTTCACTACGTTAAAAGCACTTTATAAATGCAAGTTGTTGTTGTGTTGTTATTTGGTGTAGCTTTGCTTTACTTTTGTCATGGCAGTTATAAACAACAATTGCATTTACGTAGCATCTTTAACATAAAGTATAGAAAAAATTAGAAGCGTTGGCAGAGATTAATCAAAAAATGGAAGCCAAGCTGTAATAAGATCACAAGAGAGGTCATTAAAATTTGGTCAAAACGATGGGTTTTAAGGAGGGTCTTAAAAGGAGAGAGAGATAGCGAAGTTTAGCAATGTGGAGAAGTTTAGGGAGGGAATTCAGTCATGTGCCCTAGGCAGCTGAAGGCACGGCAATCAATGATGGGGTGAACGGAAGGAGGAAGAAGGGGAGATAGTGTTAAATGTGGCATGAATCTGGTGTCGGGTCTCAACAGAAGAGCAGAATGAAACAGTGCAAGACATCCTAGAGGAGGTAGCTTCACTCTGCTTTATCTCCAGTTCAGTTCTGGCCTTGAAACCCAATTCACATTCCAATTTTAGCATCAGGGTGAAGCTATTTCACACAGAGGCTGGAGTGTAAAGGTCTTAGTGAAAAGCCTTTAAAATATGAAGTATATTATACATACTTATAGTTACTGTGAAGATAAATCATAAAGGCATTTTGATAAATAAAGCTGATACCAAAGACAAAAATGAGACCATAAGCTACTCACCAATGAATCTTTCCCCCTGTGTAAGTTATTCACTCGGCCGCATGCCTGTTGTGAAAAGGGGAAGCTTGCTCCTAGATACCGGCCGTGCATCCTTAAGCTAACTACTCGGAGATCCAAGGTACAAACTAAGAAAAGCTTTCCCCTCCCTTCTCCTCTGCAGGAAACCACAAGCTTTGTTCAGCATCACACCACTCAGCTTGACTCAGATCAGAAACAGGGTGGAGTGGGAAGACCAAACATGAGCCACACGCTCTCCAGCACAAAACATTAGTCCTGCAAACTTCAGCATGAGTGTACTGGAGGTCTCATTCCATTTGAAACTGTTATCGTCTTGCTGGGCCCAATTCTGTAAGATAGAATCACATTGACATTGTTAGTGTAAGTAGTTAAGGCTGTAGGTTGTTTGATAAAATTTATTGAATGTTGTTTTTGTTGGCAATAGTTTAATTCCCGAAATGTGACTAAAATTGTTCGAGAAGGGGAAGACAAATTCTTATGGCCCTTTCAATGCCATGTGCTATTCCATATACTTTGAGAAAAAGTTTCACTTCTAATGTAAGATCATCCATAGTAAAGTTCTTGATTTCAGTTTGTTTTAGGTTATTTAGTAATAGAGAATTGAATTGAAAGGGGGTAACTTCAATGGGTTTAAAACATTACAGCGGGAGCTCAGTCTCTGCTAGTAAAACCACCTTCAGTGGCCTGCCTATCTCAAAACTGTGGCCTAGAATTTCCTCCATGGACGCAACCCAGAAGTTAAACCAGAAAATGTGCCCATTCTACTGATGTCAAGTTATGCTCAACTTTCCTGCAAATATTATTAGAAGATGCCAGAGTGTAAAATGAGCGTAAATCACATAAATAGGGAATGGTAGCATAGTGGTAATGTAACTGCATTAGCAATCCAGAGGCCCGAACTAATAATTGGACGACATGAGTTCAAATCCCACCACGGAAGCTGAAGAATTTAAACTGAATTAAATAAATCTGGATTTAATAATGGTGACTATGGTCTCAATTTTCCCCAGTGAGTTGTGCTATTTTATTAGCCTAAATTTAAAAATCCAAGTTTCCCCAAAGATCGTGCGCCAGCGTAACTCAGTTCGTCACGATTTTTTTAGGTTAGTTTTTTTGCGTCATGGAGGCATAACTCGCTGTCTGCACCAGTTATGCAAGTTTGGCCAACTTACATTTTTCCTAGGACGACGTATGCGACCACTCCCAAAAATCCATCTGGGCACTTAAGAAAAACGAGCGCACATTAAAAAAATCGGTGTAGAAAGACACCATTGTTTTTAGGTAAAACTTTGGAGGGAGTCAAGAACACACAAATATGCATCACAAAGCTTAATTTTTGCAAACTTAAAACGTAGAAAATGGAAGTTTAATGCAATTATTTAATTCTGGATTTTTTTCAAAGCACCACGCCATCACCGAGCATCCCAAACCGCGCTCGAGGGTCGGAGCATTGGCAGACAGAATCATTCCCTCAACTGGACACAGGGGCTCATGGCTCAGCTTCAATAGAAGCCTGGGGGGGTGTGGAAGCCGAACTGAAGGGATTAGAACCCTTACACTATGCAGCAGCAGCAGCATCAAATGAAGCCGCGAAGGGGGGGAGGAGGGGCGGGTGTTTCCTGATCTAAGCAAGCCCATTGCGCATGCGCAGATCTGGGTGTGGTCCATAGTAGAGTGTGAACCTTGGGGAGGCAGAGAACAGAGAAGATTATCCTGCTGTTTTGAGCTTTTTGCAAAGGTACAATTTAATCATGGGGTAATAGTGACAATGCCATACCTCGTTCAAACCTTCTGTACGACGATGTTGCGGAGGAGACGATTGATTCGACGTCATCGCATGAGGAATCTCAGGCGTGTAGGATGATGGGCAGGAGGCCTTACCCACATCAGGTATATCGAGACAAGCCTTCATACCTGCGCCTGGATGATGCAGACTGTGTGAGAAGGCTGCATTTCCATAAAGAAGTTATAACTGAGATCTGTGAGATAGTAAAAGCAGACCTGTGATCAGGAGTGAAGGTTACAGCTGCACTTTCATTCTATGCATCTGCATCATTCCAGGCCACAATTAGGGATGTGTGCGCCATTTTTCAACATGCAACACATATCTGCATTCGGCAGGTGACTGCTGCACTATATGCCCGGAGGAATGACTACATAAAATTCCACATGACCCCCCAGGCAATGTGTGACAGGGCTGTGGGCTTCTCCAGGATTGTTGGATTCCCAAAGGTACAGGGCTGCATTGATTGTACCTACATCACCTTGCGAGCACCTTTGGAGGATTCCGAGATGTACAGGAACAGAAAAAGATTCTACGCCATTAATGTGCAACTCATGTATGACGACATGCATTGCATCATGTCAGTTGATGCAAGATACCCTGGGAGCACCCATGATGTGTTCATCCTCCGCAAGAGCGCTATATCTGTCATGTTTCAGCAGCAGCCTGCAGGGCAGAGCTGGCTACTGGGAGACAAAGGGTACGACCTCGCCACCTGGCTCATGACGCCCCTGCGCGTAACCCGGACAGAAGCTGACTGGGAATACAACATGTCGCAGATTGCGACGCGCAACATAATAGAGTGAACCATTGGCATCTTGAAACAGTGTTTCTCATGTCTGGATCATTCCAGGGGCTACTTGCAAAACTCCCCTGGGATTGTCAGTCAGTTCACTGTTGTGTGCTGCATGCTGCATAAATTAGGCATCATGAGGCAGCAGCAGCTGGTAGTTAAAGACCCACCTGAGGTGAGGGTGGCTGATGATGAGGAGGAAGATGCAGAAAATGAGGAGGAAGATGCAGAAGATGAGGAGGAGAAGGAGGAGGAGGATGAGGAAGCCATGCAACTATCTGAACCTGGAGCATGACGGCAGAGGAGGGCAGGCTGTCGTGCCCCTTTAACGATTGCTCGAGCCTTGCACCAGCAGTTCATCCGTGAACACTTTGCTGCCTGAAGGCTCAGCGGCAACTATTCCAAATGGACCATGTTTATTGTTTGGACGTGTTCCATAATGATGTGTTGTGCTAATGGAACAAATGATGGAAATGATTCTTCTTTACTTCAAAATTATTCTTCTTTACTTCAAAATGTTGTATTAATAATGGAACAAAAAATGGAAAGGATTCAGTTATGATTTAAAATATATTTTATTCAAAAGTTTAACAAACACTTGTTTGTACTTTAATAAAAATATTCTTGTATCAAACTTTAAAGTTTTCAGTTAAAATCACTTACAAACTTTTAAACTTGTAAATTTACATAACTTACAAAAAACGTTAAACTTTACAATAATAACAACAACAACAGCAAAGAAAGGCTGCACCCATCTCTCCTCCACCTTATTCTAAGATTGCCCGCTGTGTTTGGGGGTCTTGTTGACTCCACCACCCCTGCCCGCAGGCAGTGGTGCAGTATTTCTCAGGTTCATACCAAGCTTATTCTTTCAAACATCTCGGGTAATGCGCACTTGTTGGTGGAATTGGGAGGCGGGGGGGTTGGGGCAGGCTTTAATGTGGAAGGCCCGGCTTGGGTCTCTTCAGAGGCTGATCCGGGGATTGGAGTGGGAGTGGCAGTTGATTCTGTCAATGGTCGCGGGTCTGGGTGTGTTCCCTTATTGCAGCAGCTACCTCTGACATTCCCTCCCTCATGTTCGCCGATAGTCTCTCAACAATCTGCAACATTCCTTTCGTCATGTTCACTGACAGTATTTCAACTACCTGCAACATTCGCTCCCTCATGTTCACTGGCAACACATCAGCTATCTACGACATTCCCTCCCTCAAGTGCACCGACATTGTATCAGCTGCCTACGACATTCCCACCCTCATGTTCCCGGACAGCGTTCCCATTTCTCATGAGAGTGTTGTTACTTCTCCCGACAGTCCCTATACCGCTTCACACACCCCACTGATGGTGTCCAGGAGTGATCATGTAAGGTCAATGCTCTCCGCACTCATTGCCACCATCTGAAAAACATCTGTTAGATCCTGCACCTCAGGAGAGCACTGTCGGGCTCTCCTTCCCCTCCTTACCCTGGGCATGGCTCATTGCATCCAACTGGGATCCACAGTCTCGGATGGTGGGGACTTGGGTGTGTCTTGCTGCATCAAACTGGGACCCGCAGCCTCGGACTGTGGGATACCATGGAATGTCTCAAGACACACGTACCACTCAGGAAAGGGGCTGGCACTTCAATGGGCAGCACCTGCACCTCCTTCAGAGTGAGTACAACAGTGTGGACTTCATCCATCACCTCCCCATCCTCCTCATCCCCACGCTCTTGGTTTGGAAGGTGGGATTGGAAGATGTTCTCCTCTTCAGGCTCGTCCATGTCTGAATCTTCTTCTGCATCGGCTTCAGCCTCGTCAGGATTGGCCTCAAGTTCTGTAAAATATAACAGAACAGACAAATGGTTAGCAGCAGAGGAGGGGGCAGGGTGGGTGGCATGAGTAGGCTCACACAGTGCAGGCAGCAGGCTGATTTGAAGGACCACAACGAATAATAGCACATTGCATCAACCGAAGCATAGCTGATGGAGACATCCCCAGGAACCAAAGCGTAGCTAGCTCGCGCAGTACTTAAGATCTGGCAAAGCCAGACTGTGGAATTTGCAGGACTTACCCTCTCCCTTGAGTGTGGGCCCAGATTGTGCAGTGGTGGTTGCTTTTCCCCAGGCAGGACCCATCAAAGCAGCGACCCTCTCTTCGAAGGGTTTCAGTGGGTGCAGATTTGCTGGGCCACCTCCTATTTGAGTTCTTTCCCTTTTGTTGTGTGCCACTTTCCTCTGCAAAGATGAAAATATAACTTTTTAGAGAGGGTGTCTTTCTGTTGGGTGGGACATATATAGATGGTCACATTTACAATTGCAATTCCAGTGAATAAATGAAAATCTTACTGTCATGTATCCTACATGGTTACTTTTGGTACTATCACAAGGTGTGCCACCAGAGGGCACAGCAGTGGGAGACTCGTAGGTTACCTGTACAGGTGTGCCTGGTCTAATATAAAAGGCAGGCCACCAGGTGTGATCCTCACTCTGGAGTTAGCTAATAAAGGACTAAGGTCACTACAGTTCAAGTACACCACACTGCCTTGTGGAGTCATTACTAGAGCATCTGAGGACACTACAACTGGCGACGAGATCACGACCTTTCATGCGGAAATGGCTATCCTTGGTACTTTGCAGCGGTTCACCGATCGTGATGATTGGGACGCCTTTGTGGAGAGGCTAGAACATTTCTTCACAGCAAATGACCTGGCAGGAGATGACCCAACCGCACTGGCTGATAAGCGCCGCGCCCTCTTGCTAACCAGTTGTGGGTCCAACGTCTATGGCCTCGTCAGGGACTTGCTGGCACCAGCAAAGACAATGACCAAGTCATACAAGGAGCTCGTAACCCTGATCGAGGAGCAACTCAAGCCCAAGGAGAGTATCCTCACAGCCAGACACCGGTTCTACACCCACCGACAGCCCGAAGACCAGGTAGTCGCGAAGTATGCCGCAGACCTCAGTAGGCTGGCGGCACCGTGCGAGTTCGGCACCCACCTCAACAAAGCGCCGGGGGACATTTGTGTCATTGGAATTGGCCATGAGGGCCTTCTTCACAAGCTACTGTCAGCGGATACCACAATCACACTGCATCTCTGTGAGCCAGTCATTCATGACCTCGACCTGTGGCTCCAGGCAGATGTCTCACCCTCAGGACTGAAACCCGGCAGGTACTATGCACAGAGTGGCGCCGTTTAGAGGCTGGACTGTAGAACGCGAACCCTCTCAGGGAAGAGAGAACAGACCCCCGAGTCCCTTAACTCAGAGTCCGCCGAGGGGGTTAATCGAGTAACACCATGTTGGCATTGCGGAGGGAATCATAGGGCTCACCAGTGCCGCTTTAAAGACTATGTATGCAAAGGCTGCAGCACAAAGGGCCACCCCCAGTGAATGTGTAAGAGAAATATGACTCACTGTGTCGATGAAGAGTCTGCAGATGGCCATGAATCCAGCGTGGTTTATGAATCGATAGGCAGAGAGGCAGCCCAGTCCCACGGGGAGGTACATAGCATCTTTACCTGTACCACCGAGTGTTCCCCGCTGAAGATGGAAGTCGAGGTAGAGGGAGCTCCAGTCGTCATGGAAGTGGACACGGGGGCGAGCCAGTCAGTGATGAATCCAGGAGCCTTTGAGAGGCTATGGGACAATCAAGCTGAACGACCCGAGTTGGTCTTGGTTCAGGCAAAGCTGCGCACCTACACCAATTAAATTATCACAGTCATTGGTAGTGTGAATGTAAAGGTACTCCATGATGGCGCGGTGCACAAGGTACCTCTGTGGATTGTTGCAGGTGATGGACCAACGCTGCTCGGCAGAAGGTGGATGGAGAAGATCCGTTGGAAGTGGGAAGATTTCATCCCTTCAGCGATCGATGTCCCACATGCTCAGAGGCAAAGCAAGCCCTCACCTGAGAGTGGACCCGGCACCGGAGAGCAGATCAGCACAGCAACTGAGACACAGACCGCTCAGCACGACTGCGTGGAGGTGATCCAGCTGAGACGACCCGAACGCACCTTCCAGGCTTCAGTGGCAGGACTCCGGAGGAAGAAAATCGGATCCAGAAGCAACTTCCCAACGGCGGAGGCAGAACCCGGGGAGAAGAGGATCACCGCAGTCAACATCATGGATGAAGGAACGATGGCGCCCAAACCACGAGGTGAGGCGCTGAAGACAGATCACGAGGTGCAGCGCTGATGGACCAACACGTGGCACCAAACGGAGAAACGAATTGGGGTAAAGCAAGCAAGGCTCTCTTAAAGGAGGCCTGCAACCCACTACAATTAAAGGGACAGTTCCACACACTCAAGCAATGTAATAAGAACTGTAAATCAGAGACAAAATGTGTAACTGATCATGTAAAATATGTAACAGATAATCTGTATTGTATACATGCAACCAGTGAGGAAAAGTCACGCGATTATGTATAATGTGTAATTGATGATCTGAACTGTACACATGCAACATAGAAACATAGAAAATAGGTGCATGAGTAAGCCATTCAGCCTTTCGAGCCTGTACCACCATTCAATATGATCAAGACTGATCATGCAACTTCAGTACCCCATTCCTGCTTTCTTTCTATACCCCTTGATCCCTTTAGCCGCACATCTAACTCCTTTTTGAATATATCTAACGAGCTGGTCTCAACAACTTTCTGTGGTGGAGAATTATACAGGTTCACAATTCTGTGAATGAAGAAGTTTCTTCTCATCTCGGTCCTAAATGGCTTATCCCTTATCCTTAGACTGTGACCCCTGGTTCTGGACTTCCCCAACATCGGAAACATTCTTCCTGCATCTAACCTGTCCAATCCCGTCAGAATTTAATATGTTTCTATGAGATCCACTCTCATTCGTCTAAATTCCAGTGAATATCAGCCTAGTCAATCCAGTCTTCCTTCATATGTCAGTCCTGCCATCCCGGGAATCAGTCTGGTGAACCTTCGCTGCACTCCTTCAATAGCAAGAATGTCCTTCCTCAGACAGGGTACACAGCCAGATAGTAAATGTGTGACCAACAGGAAGAGCAGTGCAAGGAAGGTAGTGCAGGGGTCCCCTGCGGTCATCCCCCTGCAAAACAGATACACCGCTTTGGGTACTGTTGAGGGGGATGACTCATCAGGGGGGAGCAGCAGGAGCCAAGTTCATGGCACTATGGGTGGCTCTGCTGCACAGGAGGGCAGGAAAAAGAGTGGGAGAGCGATAGTGATAGGGGATTCGATTGTAAGGGGAATAGATAGGCATTTCTGCGGCCGCAACCAAGACTCCAGGATGATATGTTGCCTCCCTGGTGCAAGGGTCAAGGATGTCTCGGAGCGGGTGCAGGACATTCTGAAAAGGGAGGGTGAACAGCCAGTTATTGTGGTGCATGTAGGTACCAACGATATAGGTAAAAAAACGGGATGAGGCCCGACAAGTCAAATTTAGGGAGCTAGGAGCTAAATTAAAAAGTAGGACCTCAAAAGTAGTAATCTCAGGATTGCTACCAGTGCCACATGCTAGTCAGAGTAGGAATCGCAGGATAGCTCAGATGAATACGTAGCGTGAGGAGTGGTGCAAAAGGGAGGGATTCAAATTCCTGGGACATTGGAATCGGTTCTGGGGGCGGTGGGACCAGTACAAACCGGACTGTCTGTACCTGGGCAGGACCGGAACCAACGTCCGAGGGGGAGTGTTTGCTAGTGCTGTTGGGGAGGAGTTAAATTAACATGGCAGGGGGATGGAAACCTATGCAGGGAGACAGAGGGAAATAAAATGGAGGCAGAAGCAAAAGATAGAAAGGAGAATAGTAAAAGTGGAGGGCAGAGAAACCCAAGGCAAAAAACAAAAAGGGTCACATGACAGCAAAATTCTAAAGGGGCAAAGTGTGTTAAAAAGACAAGCCTGAAGGCTCTGTGCCTCAATGCGAAGAGTATTCGAAATAAGATGGACGAATTAACTGTGCAGACTGCAGTTAACGGGTATGATGTAATTGGCATCGCGAAGACATGGCTCCAGGGTGCCCAAGGCTGGGAACACAACATCTAGGGGTATTCAACTTTTAGGAAGGATAGGCAGAGAGGAAAAGGAGGTGGGGTGGCGTTGCTGGTTAAAGAGGATATTAATGCAATTGTAAGTAGGGACATTAGCCTGGATGATGTGGAATCGGTATGGGTGGAGCTGCGGAATGCCAAAGAGCAGAAAAAGCTAGTGGGAGTTGTGAACAGACCACCAAACAGTAGTAATGAGGTTGGGGACAGCATCAAACAAGAAATAAGGGATGTGTGCAATAAAGGTACAGCAGTTATCATCGGTGACTTTAATCTACATATTGATTGGGCTAACCAAACTGGTAGCAATGCGGTGGAGGAGGATTTCTTGGAGTGTATTAGGGATGGTTTGGGGGCAAAAACACGAAGGCAGAATATTATCTGATATGTCGAGGAACCAACTAAAGAGCTGGTCATCCTAGACTGGGTGATGTATAATACATAAGAACATAATAACACAAGAATTAGGAACAGGAGTAGGCCATCTAGACCCTCGAGCCTGCTCCGCCATTCAACAAGATCATGGCTGATCTGGCCGTGGACTCAGCTCCACTTACCTGCCCGCTGCCCGTAACCCTTAATTCCCTTATTGGTTAAAAATCTATCTATCTGTGATTTGAATACATTCAATTAGCTAGCCTCAACTGCTTCCTTGGGCAGAGAATTCCACAGATTCACAACCCTCTGGGAGAAGAAATTCCTTCTCAACTCGGTTTTAAATTGGCTCCCCTGTATTTTGAGGCTGTGCCCCCTAGTTCTAGTCTCCCCGACCAGTGGAAACAACCTCTCTGCCTCTATCTTGTCTATCCCTTTCATTATTTTAAATGTTTCTATAAGATCACCCCTCATCCTGCTGAACTCCAACGAGTAAAGACCCAGTCTACTCAATCTATCATCATAAGGTAACTCTCAGCTGAGTGAATCGTCTCTGTACCCCCTCCAAAGCTAGTTTATCCTTCCTTAAGTAAGGTGACCAAAACTGCACGCAGTACTCCAGGTGCGGCCTCACCAATACCCTATACAGTTGCAGCAGGACCTCCCTGCTTTTGTACTCCATCCCTCTCGCAATGAAGGCCAACATTCCATTCGCCTTCCTGATTACCTGCTGCACCTGCAAACTAACTTTTTAGGATTCATGCACAAGGACCCCCAGGTTCCTCTGCACCGCAGCATGTTGGAATTTCTCCCCATTCAAATAATATTCCCGTTTACTGTTTTTTTTTCCAAGGTGGATGACCTCACATTTTCCGACATTGTATTCTATCTGTCAAACCTTAGCCCATTCGCTTAACCTATCTAAATCTCTTTGCAGCCTCTCTGTGTCCTCTACACAACCCGTTTTCCCACTAATCTTTGTGTCATGAGAAGGGACTAATTAGTACTCTTGTTGTGCGAGGCCCCTTGGGAAAGAGTGACCATAATCTGGTAGAATTCTTTATTAAGATGGAGAGTGACACAGTTAATTCAGAAACTAGGGTCCTGAACTTAAGGAAAGGTAACTTTGACGGTATGAGGTGTGAATTGGCTAGAATAGACTGGCAAAGGATACTTAAAGGGTTGACAGTGGATAAGCAATGGCAAACATTGAAAGAATACATGGGTGAACTTCAGCAATTGTACATCCCTGTCTGGAATAAAAATAAAACGGGGAAGGTGGCTCAACCGTGGCTAACAAGGGAAATTAAGGATAGTGTTAAAACCAAGGAAGAGGCATATAAATTGGCCAGAAAAAGTACAAACCTGAGGACTGGGAGAAATTTAGAATTCAACAGAGGAGGACTAAGGGTTTAATTAAGAGGGGGAAAATAGAGTACGAGAGGAAGCTTGCAGGGAACATGAAAATGGACTTCAAAAGCTTCTATAAATATAAGAACATAAGAACATAAGAATTAGGAACAGCAGTAGGCCATCTAGCCCCTCGAGCCCGCTCCGCCATTCAATAAGATCATGGCTGATCTGGCCGTGGACTCAGCTCCACTTACCTGCCCTCTTCCCGTAACCCTTAATTCCCTTATTGGAAATCTATCTATCTGTGACTTGAATACATTCAATGAGCTAGCCTCAACTGCTTCCTTGGGCAGAGAATTCCACAGATTCACAACCCTCTGGGAGAAGAAATTCCTTCTCAACTCGGTTTTAAATTGGCTCTCCCTAGTTCTAGTCTCCCCGACCAGTGGAAACAAACTCTCTGCCTCTTGTCTATCCCTTTCATGATTTTAAATGTTTCTATAAGATCACCCCTCATCCTTCTGAACTCCAACGAGTAAAGACCCAGTCTACTCAATCTATCATCATAAGGTAACCCCCTCATCTCCGGAATCAGCCGAGTGAATTGTCACTGTACCTGCTCCAAAGCCAGTATATCCTTCCTTAAGTCAGGTGACCAGAATTGCACGCAGTACTCCAGGTGCGGTCTTACCAATACCCGATACAGTTGCAGCAGGACCTCCCTGCTTTTGTACTCTATTCCTCTCACAATGAAGGTCAACATTCCATTCGCCTTCCTGATTACCTGCTGCACCTGCAAACTAACTTTTTGGGATTCATGCACAAGGACCCCCAGGTCCCTCTGCACCTCAGCATGTTGTAATTTCTCCCCATTCAAATAATATTCCTTTTTATTGTTTTTTTTCCCAAGGTGGATGACCTCACAATTTCCAACATTGTATTCCATCTGCCAAACCTTAGCCCATTCGCTTAATCTATCCAAATCTCTTTGCAGTCTCTCTGTGTCCTCTACACAACCCGCTTTCCCACTAATCTTTGTGTCATCTGCAAATTTTGTTACACTACACTCTGTCCCCTCTTCCAGGTCATCTATGTATATTGTAAACAGTTGTGGTCCCAGCACCGATCCCTGTGACACACCACTAACCACCGATTTCCAACCCGAAAAGGACCCATTTATCCCGACTCTCTGCTTTCTGTTCGCCAGCCAATTCTCTATCCATGCTAATACATTTCCTCTGACTCCGCATACCTTTATCTTCTGCAGTAACCTTTTGTGTGGCACCTTATCGAATGCCTTTTGGAAATCTAAATACACCACATCCATCGGTACACCTCTATCCACCATGCTCGTTATATCCTTAAAGAATTCCAGTAAACTAGTTAAACATGATTTTCCCTTCATGAATCCATGCTGCGTCTGCTTAATTGCACTATTCCTATCTTGATGTCCCGCTATTTCTTCCTTAATGATCATTTCAAGCATTTTCCCCACTACAGATGTTAAACTAACTGGCCTATAGTTACCTGCCTTTTGTCTGCCCCCTTTTTTTATACAGAGGCGTTACATTAGCTGCTTTCCAATCCGCTGGTACCTCCCCAGAGTCCAGAGAATTTTGGTAGATTATAACGAATGCATCTGCTATAACTTCCGCCATCTCTTTTAATATCCTGGGATGCATTTCATCAAGACCAGGGGGACTTGTCTACCTTGAGTCCCATTAGCCTGTCCAGCACTACCCCCCTAGTGATAGTGATTGTCTCAAGGGCCTCCTTGTGAAGAGAAAAAGATTAGTGAAGTTAAACGTAGGTCCCTTGCAGTCGGATTCAGGTGAATTTATAATGGGGTACAAAGAAATGGCAGACCAATTGAAACAATTCTTCGGTTCTGTCTTCACGAAGGAAGACACAAATAACCTTCTGAATGTGTTAGGGGACAGTGGGTCTAGTGAGAAGGAGGAACTGAAGGATATCCTTATTAGGCAGGACATTGTGTTAGGGAAATTGATGGAATTGAAGATCGATAAATCCCCGGGACCTGATAGTCTGCATCCCAGAGTACTTAAGGAAGTGGCCCAAGAAATAGTGGATGCATTGGTGGTCATTTTCCAACATTCTATAGCATCTGGATCAGTTCCTATGGATTTGAGGGTAGCTAATGTAAAACCACCTTTTAAAAAGGAGGGAGAGAGAAAGCGGGTAATTATAGATCGGTTAGCCTGACATCAGTAGTGGGGAAAATGTTGGAATCAATTATTAAGGATGAAATAGCAGCGCATTTGGAAAGCAGTGACAGGATTGGTCCAAGTCAACATGGATTTATGAAAGGGAAATCATGCTCGACGAATCTTCCGGAACTTACTGAGGATGTAACTAGCAGAGTGGACAAGGGAGAACCAGTGGATATGGTGTATTTAGACTTTCAAAAGGCTTTTGACAAGGTCCCGAATGAGAGATTGGTGTGCAAAATCAAAGCACATGGTATTGGGGGTAATGTACTGGCGTGGATCGAGAACTGGTTGGCAGACAGGAAGCAGAGCGTCGGAATAAACGGGTCCTTTTCAGAATGGCAGGCAGTGACTAGTGGAGTTCCGCAGGGCTCAGTGCTGGGACCCCAGATCTTTACAAGATATATTAACGATTTAGATGAAGGAATTGAGTGTAATATCTTCAAGTTTGCGGATGACACTAAACTGGGTGGCGGTGTGAGCTGTGAGGGGGACGCTAAGAGGCTGCAGGGTGATTGGACAGGTTAGGTGAGTGGGCAAATGCATGGCAGATGCAGTATAATGTGGATAAATGTGAGGTTATCTATTTTGGGGGCAAAAACACGAAGGCAGAATATTATCTGAATGGCGGCAGATTAGGAAAAGGGGAGGTGCAACGAGACCTGGGTGTCATGGTTCATCAGTCATTGAAAGTTGGCATGCAGGTACAGCAGGCGGTGAAGAAGGCAAATGGTATGTTGGCCTTCATAGCTAGGGGATTTGAGTTTAGGAGCAGGGAGGTCTTACTGCAGTTGTACAGGGCCTTGGTGAGGCCTCACCTGGAATATTGTGTTCAGTTTTGGTCACCTAATCTGAGGAAGGATGTTCTTGCTATTGAGGGAGTGTAGCGAAGGTTCATCAGAATGATTCCAGGGATGGCTGGACTGTCATATGAGGAGAGACTGGATCAACTGGGCCTATATTCACTGGAGTTTAGAAGGATGAGAGGGGATCTCGTAGAAACGTATAAGATTCTGACGGGACTGGACAGGTTAGATGCGGGAAGAATGTTCCTGATGATGGGGAAGTCCAGAACCAGGGTACATAATCTTAGGATAAGAGGCAGGCCACTTAGGACTGAGATGAGGAGAAACTTCTTCACTCAGAGAGTTATTAACCTGTGGAATTCCCTGCCATTTCATTGGATATATTCAAGAGGGAGTTAGATATGGCCCTTACAGCTAAGGGGATCAAGGGGTATGGAGAGAAAGCAGGAAAGTGGTGCTGAGGGAATGATCAGCCATGATCATATTGAATGGTGATGCAGACTCGAAGTGCCGAATGGCCTACTCCTGCATCTATTTTCTATGTTTCTATGTTTCTATTAGGAGACCAAAACTGTACACAATATTCAAGGTGTGGCCTCACCATGGCCCTGTACAACTGTAGTAAGACTTCCCTGCTCCTATACTCAAATCCTCTCGCTTTGAAGGCCAATATGCCATTTGCCTTCTTCACCGCCTGCTTACCTGCATGCCAACTTTCAATGACTGATGTACCATGATACCCAGGTCTCGTTGCACCTCCCCTTTTCCTAATTTGTCAGCATTCAGATAATATTCTGCCTTTCTGTTTTTGCCACCAAAGTGGATAACCTCACATTTATCTACATTGTACTGCATCTGCCATGCATTTGCCCACTCACCTAACCTGTCCAAGTCACCCTGCAGCCTCTTAGCATCCTCCTCACAGCTCACACTGCCACCCAGCTTAGTGTCATCTGCAAACTCGGAGATATTACATTCAATACCTTCGCTTAAATCATTAATGTATATTGTAAATAGCTGGGCTCCCAGCACTGAACCTCGCTGTACCCCACTAGTCACTGTCTGCCATTCTGAAAAGGACTCACTTATTCCTACTCTCTGCTTCCTGTCTGCCAACCAGTTCTCTATCCACGTCAATACATTACCCCCAATACCATGTGCTTTAATTTTGCACACTAATCTCTTGTGTGGGACCTTGTCAAAAGCCATTTGAAAGTCCAAATACACCACATCCATTAGTTCTCCCTTGTCCACTCTACCAGTTACATCCTCAAAAAATTCTGGAAGATTTGGCAAGCTTGATTTTGCTTTCATAAATCCATGCTGACTTGGACCAATCCTGTCGCTTCTTTCCAAATGCGCTGCTATTACATCTTTAAAAATTGATTCCAACATTTTCCCACTACCGATGTCAGGCTAACCAGTCTATCATTCCCTGTTTTCTCTCTCCCTCCTTTTTTAAAAACCAGCGAGGAAAAGTCGCGCGATTGCGATCGGACCCTCAGAGTGTCCGTCATAAGTAAGGAAAAGTTGTGCGATGCAGGATTTCTACTGCACGCAGCCAGTGCAGCGGGCAGACACCCATCGGGTGCACACAGATCCAGCGAGCTACCCAATGCTGTCGCCTGCATCCCGGGGACCAGAGTCATGCACCATGAAGTGTGGCCACAAGCAGCCAACACACACGAGCTGTAGAGCAAGCGACCTCAGCAGGGCAACGGCACCGGTATCATTCCCCGGGTCAGCTCCACCTCTCAGGCACCCAGTGGCACCATCTCTCAGGCACCCGATGGCACCAACTGCCACGAGCCTGAAGAAGCAGACTGCACCAAGGCCATACCCTAGATGTAGGGTCACCTGTCATTGTTCCCCCCAAAGGAAACAGGCACCAGCCAGGATCCCAAACCAAACGACGCTCAGGCCAGCGAGTCAGCAGTTCCCTGTGCACTGCTAGACGTCAGCTCCTCAGGGAGCAGCAGCGACCCACGGTGCAAAGAAAGGACAGGGAGGTCACAGACATCTGTGAACCAGTCCGACACTAGGGACCACAGCAACAGCCCCGAGAGCAGGCTATGCGAGTCAACCGGGTTCCCACAGCCAGCACCGGGCACTGACCTGTCACCGGACTGCAGGGACACAACCCAGCAGCTCCGGAACTAGCTCGTCCTCACGCACTGGTCACTGCATCGATAAGGCATCTAACGTACTTGTTGCACCACGGAACCACACAAAAACAAAAAAAAATGCAAAACCCACTGACCTGAACTTGAATGTACATGAATGTTAGGAACCCCCGCCATAATCGATGTGGGAGGGGGAGGGGGAGAATGGCGTGGTCAGGGACACACACACACAAACAGCACCCACCAGCATGCTACTGCACCAACTACTCACCCAAGGTTGATCTGACCCGCCAAGGGTCAACCAGACAGAGCCCACATAGAGATAAGCCCAGAGCACGGTCAAGGCAGAGACGATTTGCACTGAGGGCTCAGGGGGGTGAGTCATGTCATGTATCCTACATGGCCACTGTTGGTACTATCACAAGGTGTGCCACCAGAGGGCACAGCAGTGGGAGACTCGTAGGTTACCTGTACAGGTGTGCCTGGCCTAATATAAAAGGCAGGCCACCAAGTGTGATCCTCACTCTGGAGTTAACTAATAAAGGACTAAGGTCACTACAGTTCAAGTACAACACACTGCCTTGTGGAGTCATTACTAGAGCATCTGAGGACACTACACTTACTTACACTAACTATTTGACCAAGGTCCTGCCACTTCTTTTTGCACTGGCCTCCAGACCTCGGGCTGGTCACCACTGCACAGTAATCTTCTGCAAGTTGGTTCCAGTGTTTCTTCATTTCTTTTGGTGAAACTTTTATGTGACCTCTGCTGGTGTCCAGCTCATGCCATCTGGCCTCAATTGCAGTCCCTAGTGCCTCCACTTCATCCTGTAAGAAATTCTCGGTTCTTGAGCCGCGTTGCATCTTGTATTGCAGCTCTGATTTTTCCAATGAGAATTAAAGTTCTCACACACAACTGACTCTTTAAAAATGGCGGAATGCAGACCGGGAACTATACTGGGCATACGCGTCCATAACAATCACGTCAAAAATTTCCACCCCCCTAAGCTAAAGGACAGACTGCGCGGCATCAAATTAAAAAAATTGAATGGGGAAACTTGCCAATTATTGTTTTTGAGTAGTCGGGGCCCAAAAAAACAAGCATAACTCGAGTACGACAAAAAACAGCATTGGGTAAAATTGAGCCCCATGAATCTACCAGATTGTCCTAAAAACCCATCTGGTTCACTAATGTCCTTTAGAAACATAGAAACATAGAAATTTACAGCGCAGAAGGAAGCCATTCCGGTCCATTTTGTCCGCGCCTGTCGACAAAGAGCCACACGGCCCTTGGTCAGCAACCCTAAAGGTTACATATAAACCTATGAACAATGACGGAAAAGCAAAGGGCACCCAGCCCAACCAATCTGCCTCACCACAACTGCGACACCCCTTATACTAAAACATTCTACACTCTACCCCAACTGGAGCCATGTGATCTCCTGGGAGAGGCAAAAACCAGATAAAAACCCAGGCCAATTTAGGGAGAAAAAATCTGGTAAAATTCCTCTCCGACCCATCCAGGCGATCGAAACTAGTCCAGGAGTACAACTTGGCCGTATTCTATTTCCTGCAGTACTGACCATTATATCTGCTCCGTTCAACAAAAGGTCATCCAGTCTAATCCCAATTACCAGCTCTAGGTCCGTAACTCTGTAGGTTACTGCACTTCAAGTGCCCATCCAACCATCTCTTAAAAAGTGGTGAGGGTTTCTGCATCTACCACTCTTCCAGGCAACTTCCAGATCCCCACAACCCTCTGTGTAAAGAAGCCCCCCCTCAAATCCCCTCTAAACCTTCCACCAACCACCTTAAAACTATGCCCCCTCATAATAGACCCCTCCACCAATGGAAATACGCCCTTACTATCCACTATGTCCAGGCCTCTCAATATTTTGTACACCTCACTGAGGTCTCCTCT
Organism: Pristiophorus japonicus; assembly: GCF_044704955.1. NCBI lineage: Eukaryota > Metazoa > Chordata > Chondrichthyes > Pristiophoridae > Pristiophorus > Pristiophorus japonicus. Next base: position 194,193,818 of record NC_091984.1, on the reverse strand, counting down.
CAACCTCCCCTGATCTAATGAGAACAAACCCAGCCTATCCAATCTGTCCTCATAACTAGGGAAGGAAACTGCTGTCCTTACCCCAGTCTGGCCTATATGTGACTCCAGCCCATAGCAATATAGTTGACTCTTAACTGTCCTCTGAAGTGGCCTAGTAAACCACTCAGTTACCCAAGAAGGTGGCTCACTACCACCTTCTCAAGGGTAATTAGGGATGGGCAATAAATGCTGGCTTTTTCAGCGCCGCCCACATCCCAGGAACAAATATTTAAAAGAAATCGGGGCCCAAGGAAAGTGCCAAACTCGCACCATATATTCCTTCCTTAAGTATGAAAATTTAAATTTAGCCATCATTCCTGCACAGCGGGCACAGCATGTTTACAAACCTGCAAACTTATCAATTTTTAATGTGACTTACACTGATGTAATAAAAATCTATTCAAAGAAACAGAAAATACAGAGCAGGTCTGAGCGAGGAGAAATTTTTTTTCAAACCCTCATAAAATTGCAATAAAACACCAGAAAAAGGATCTTGGTTCCTGCTGCGCCTGAAAATCTGATTGTAATTTGAAGAGAGCCTCCGAGCAAGAGCAATTGCAGGCAACTCGAAGCTCCAACCAGCGCAAAACAACGGTTGTGTCGGGCCTTGCTTCAAGTTAATTGTCTGCTGTATTTGCTTACAAAATATCAGTGATTACATTTCAAAAGTAATTTATTGGCAGCAATACACTTTGGGGCATCCTTGGGATGGCCGCAGATGGTTTCAGGTGGAGGGATCAATAGACGGCCCTAAAAGATCGAGGAGATTTGGGGGTATTGTGCTTATACACATGTACATCACTTGCACCCAAAATTTCACAATGCTTTAGGCCGCATCTTTGATTTGCACTTCAAATGCGCATGTGGATTGCATCCGTATCTGGGCATGAATACGGAGGAAATTCAAGACCTGGTTGATCCATTGTCAGATACTGATTATTAAAGGGAGTGTCTCAAAGTATACACTCAAACTGACATTAAACATTTACTGAAACACAATGAAGTAATAGAACATCTGTAACTGTTTATATTATTTAATTACAAGACAAATCATAACACCTCCTCAACTACTTCCATGTAAACATCTAACCAACTACTAAATGCAAGCATTTACAAACTAATTGAGTCATAAAACAACCTCATTACTGGAATGTGCTTATTTCTCTTCTTGGTAAATTCACAATTATTTTGCTGAATAAATTAAACACAGAAAAAAACAAGTTGATTTTGTAAAAATTAGTTAGAAGACCCTACAGCATAAATACAAACCTTGTTACAGTCCCATTGAATTGGTTATACTCAAAAGGTGAGCCCTGCATCATAACGTTTAACGTTTATAAGAACATAGGAGCAGGTGTAGGCCATACGGCCCCTTGAGCCTGCTCCGCCATTCAATAAGATCATGGCTGATCTGATCTTGTCCTCAAATCCACTTTCCTGCCTGTTCCCCATAACCCTTGGCTCCCCTATAGTTCAACAATCTGTCGATTTCAGCCTTGAATATATTTAATGACTCAGCTTCCACAGCTCTCTGGGGTAGAGAATTTCAAAGATTTACAACACTCTGAGAGAAGACATTCCTCCTCATCTCTGTCTTAAATGGACGACCTCTTATTCTGAAACTATGCCCCATAGTTCTAGACTCCCCCACAAGGGGAAACATCCTCTCAGCATCTACCTTGTCAAGCCATCTTTGGAATCTTATATGTTTCAATAAGATCACCTCTCATTCTTCTAAACTCCAATGAGTATACACCCAACCTGCTCAACCTTTCCTTATAAGATGACCCCTTCATCCCAGGAATCAACAGAGTGAACATTCTCTGAACTACCTCCAATGCAAGTATATCCCTCCTTAAATAAGGAGACCAAAACTGTACGCAGTACTCCAGGTGTGGTCTCACCAATGCCCTGTACAGTTGTGGCAAGATTTCCCTACTTTTATACTCCATCCCCCTTGCAATAAAGGCCAACATTCCATTTGCCTTCCTAATTACTTGCTGTACCTGAATACTAACATTTTGTGTTTCATGTACAAGGAGGCCCAGATCCTTCTGTACCTCAGCATTCTGTAGTCTCTCACCATTTAAATAATATTTTGCTTTTCTATTCTTCCTACCAAAGTGGATAACCTCACATTTTCACATATTATACTCCATCTGCCAATTTTTTTCCCACTCACTTAACCTATCCATATCCCTTCGTAGACTGTTTTTGTCCTCCTCACAACTTGCTTTCCCACCCATCTTTGTATCATCAGCAAATTTGGCTACAATATACTCGGTCCCTTCATCCAAGTCATCAATATAGATTGGAAATAGTTGAGGCCCCAGCATTGATCCCTATGGCACCACACTAGTTACCGTTTGCGAACCTGAAAATGACCCATTGATCCTGACTCTCTGTTTTTTGTTAGTTAGCCAATCCTCTATCCATGTCACTCACTGTTGGGAAAACAAGTGCAAAAGATGGAGGAATTCAAAGCGCAAATTACATCCAGTGCAAATCGAGTATCCGCTATCTTTTGCCATGGTTTAAAAAACATTGCACTAGAAGCTGGCCCCGCCCAAAAATTGACCACGCCCCCAGATCTAATTAATTACCATTGGGAGTTTCTGCTAATTGCGATTGTTTGTGGGCCTTCAAGGAGACTCTTAAAATTAAATTGCTTCTTTTGGGTGCAAGGACATTAATAGGCATGTTTTAAATGCTTTTTCATTTTTTTTTAATTTACGAAGAAACTGACTGCTGTACACCAATAAATAATTCTGTATACTTTATTAAAGTCATTTTCAATTATTTCAAATTGGGTTGCTCACAGGTGATGGACTCGACACTGATTAAAAATGCTTATTTTTAGTGATAAACCAATTTTCAGCTACATTGATCAAACTGCACCAAATTGCCACTCTTAAGTATATCAACTAATATTTTTTGAAGCAAAAGACTTTATAAAAATATTACATTCTAAAATGATGCCCAATTATGCTGGTTCATGGAAGATTTTGCATTCGTTGATATGCAAATAAGTTAGAGTGGAAATTTGAGAAAAATAAACACTTCTAAAAACTAGCGCAATTTTGGCCACAATTTGCGCCCGGATTGCCGATTGCTCCCAAAGCAGAAACTCTACCTCGATCAGATTTTAAAGAGGGCTCAAACATATCCTTTGGTTAATGGATATTCAGCATATCCATTCCTCGAAGGGATTCACCCTCCAACCTTATGGACATCCAAATATTCTAATGATCCCTCCTAAACAAACATATTGGCCCAGAAAGCCCGGTCGGCTGCTTCCTGCGGGTGATCAAGTAAAAAACTTTAAAAAAATGCACATCTACCTGTTCCTGCTATGCCCACAAGTTCCCGGTCCTGAGGCCTCCTCTGACTGCGCGTGCACGTCGGGACATGCACAGACCTGGAGCTGGATTCACATGGCTCTGGGCGGCCAATCAGGTATAGTATGTTCTCATTCATAATAATGGGAACTCCATAAGTTGGACTTCCCATCATTATGAATGAGAAACAGCCCCCAAAACACACAAAACCAATAATTAAAAAATAGAAAAAATACACAACATATTTTTATTAATTTAAATTAAAGTTATTTATGTATTTAAAAATATATATTTCTCTGATTTTTTAAAAAAGTTTTTGAAATAATGAGTTGAAATAAACTTACCATAGTGGGGAGGGTTTTTTTTAACAATAAAATGTGTTTTTATAATTTTATTTTAATATGTTTTTGTGTATTTTAAAACTCTTATGCCTGAAAAAGTAGGCTATACGTCTGTTGTATCAGGCGCAAGAGTTTTGAGGACATTTGCTGGGCAAGATATGGGTAAATACCACAATCTTGCTCTTGCAAATGTCCTCGCTCCTGAAATATGGAAGATCTGTCAAACTCCAGCTTGACAGATCGGAAAAGTCGGTTTTCAGCACATGCGCATTGTCCGTTGAAAACCAGCTTTTGTGATGCCTTCCTGGGTCCGTACACACTCCGTATGGACCCGGGAGGCCGGAATTTATGCCCCATTCACTCCCTTAGCAATGGAAAACCTGAGCACGTAGTCTATAAATGACACAGTCAAAAGACCCCTCCCAGGCTACCTGTCTTTTGTAACTGAATACCTCTGCATGATCAAGAGGAAGAATTGATTGCAACCGCACAATTTGTCTGGGATTAAATAATAGACAGCACTACACACAGCTGAGGATTATTTTGGGTGCAAAGAGAAAATATTGTCAACGCAAAGTATATTTCTGTTATTAAACATGCAAATTTTGATTTCACATATTAATTGAGAATATATTAATACAAGAAGCGTATTTACTTTTAGCGAAGGAAGTGTGAGGTCAATAAGTTCACAAACTACCTTCAGAAGAACTTATCCTGTGGGTCATTCCACATGGCACCTGGGCATCATCATATTAGTCAACTTCAGGAGCACAATTTGCAGCCGGCATAGATCTTTCAATTTATTTTCGCTATTTGTGTTGATATCGGCTGCTGAAGTACTTCACACGCAGTAGGTTGGCACACTGACCCTTGCCAGTCTGCTAGAACAGGGCATGCCTACATCGGTGCTCCCCATTTACTGCGAACTCTCCGACACTGTTGTAAGAGATTCAGATTCCACTCGTACATATGAGCAAGAGCATAAATGGCCACAGCAAATAGTTGCATTTGTTTTTATCCATTTTGGATCAAGGCCGAGAGTGCATTTTTATACACTACACATTACAACTTGGTGCAGCGGAAGTACTGGAAACACATTTTTTCAGTGAACCCAAGAACAGAAATGCTGGGAGACGAATTCAAATCACAAGCAGCAACGTTAGGGCACTTGCACACTGATGTCGCAGCAAGAGTTGCCTTTGTCTTTTTACTCAGTTCGGTCAATCACTCATCCCCATTATATGTCTGGTTTTTTTTTTGAAAGTCCATCAAGTCACGTTGTAAAACCACTTATCTCCATAATTTTACTTAGTCAGTTAAGTTGCTCAGTCCATCAATCCAAATGCAATCTAATATTTTTGCTCAGTCAAGTTAGAGACACTCCAGCCTATCAGGCTGGATCTCAGGCATGATGTCTTCTTGTGAACAGCTCAGTCACTCATTTCAGCGGTTCCAAAGGCAATTTCCATATTTTTTATGCAGTCCATCACTGAGATCCAACATTGATCTCGATTATCCTTAGTTAAGTAAATCATTAAGTCCCATTGTCAATCATTGCATTTTCTTTTTTTAAATTCAGTCCGTCAGACTCATTATTGATCTCAGCAATTTTTCAGTGAATCAGTCTAGTCAGTCACTTAAGTTCCTCAGTTCCTATTTGCAAGAACAATTTTTCATTTGCTCAGAGTAATAAAATCATTTTCATCATGAATCTTTACACTTTCCGGTGAAAGAATCAAGTCACAGCACCAATTCTTGAAGAGCAGAAAGCTTTTCCCATGTCCTGATCAACATCTCAGCCAAAAAACCCCAAAATGGATGAACTGGTCTGCAACCTCATGACTGTTCATGAAATATTGCAGTGTGAAAAATATAGTCACCTGCACAACAGTGATTGATTTCAAAGGAATTAATTTTATGTGACACGCTGGCGGAGGTGGGGGGGAGGAGGGGATGGTTGGGAGTGCTGAGTGGGATGCCCAAGGGATCAATGTTAGGATCACTACTGTTTCTAATTTACATCAGTGGCTTACAATCAGAAACTCAATACAAATTGGCCCAATTTGCCGCTGGTACCAAATTAGAAGGGGCAGTAGATTTGGATAAGGCAGCGCAGAATTGATACAATGAGCTGGACAAACTTTGTAAATGAGCAAAACAATGTCAGATGACATTTAATGTGTACAAGTGCAAAATATTACACTCGGAAGAAAACTTGAGTGACAAACATGCTCCATGAATGGTGTTGTGCCAATCGAGGAGGAAGTTGAAAGGAAACTAGGAATCTTAGTAGACTCAAAACCTGAACAGAATGCGTAGTCAGAAGAAGTCATGAGCAACCTGTACAGTGCTCTAGTCAGACTGCACCGTGAGTACTGTGTCCACTTCTAGTTATCCAGACATTGGAGAAACATTCAAACACTGGAAGCCATACAGAAAAGAGCTGAGAGGTTGAGCCGTAGGTTTGGAATAATCAATTTTGAGAAAAATCTGTCAAAACTTAGGCTTTTCATCTTTGAAAAGAGGCATCAAAAAGGTGATCTTATAGAAGTATATAAAATAGTAAACACATTGGAAACAAGTAAACCACTTTGAACTAAACTGTGCAAGTTTGACAAGAGGAAATGAATTCAAGTAAGTCAAAAGTAAATTTAGAGTGGATATCATGAAGTTGTTCTTCACACAGAGTGATCAACACATGGAATAACATCGGGAATGAATAGGGGAGGTGAAAACCCTAGAATCATTTTAAAAACATTAGATTGCTGCAATGGAGAGATTTTAGGGCTCTATTTTCGCCACCATTGGGCGCCGTTTTTTTGGCGTCCGCTGATTTTTTTTGAGCAATCATGATTTTGCAATTTTCCTCAAAGTTTGTACGCCAGCGGTGACTGCCATCTCTGGTTTTTTGTAAGGCAGATTTTTTGGGGCAGGTCTGGTTGAAAACTGATTTCCGTGCCGTTTTTGGCCCTTTAATCGATTTTCACCAACAACGATCTTTTTCAGGGCGGCACACAGTGGCCTTAAGTACCAATCAGAAAAACCCTACGTTAACTTAAGGAAATCGGCGCTGAGTATATTTCTGAGTTTTTGGAGCGAGGGAAGAAGACAATTTAAAACACAAATTCATGATGATTTTTGCAGAGGGAACTCGGAAAATAATTCAGAAAGTTAATTTTTCCCACAGAATGTTTTTGAGAATGAGCGATTCCACGCCACCACACCACTGAATCTCTGCTTACGGGGCTCCAGGCATGGGTCAGAGGAGTGCCGGCCGGCCAAAGGATCGCTCCCTCGGCCAGACACAAGCACAGGAGCTCGGCATTAGATTCCACCACCCCCTCTCCTCCCCCTCAGCTTTTAAAGAAGCTCAGGGCGGGACGGTTAGAATCTAAGCGCCGAGCTCCTATGTTTCTGTCTGGCCGAGGGAGCAATCCTGCTGGCATGCACTCCGAACTATGCATCGGAGATGGCACAACATAGCAGCAAACATAGATATTTTGGCACAAGCTATAATTAAAGTGCCATAAATCTCTGTGCATCGCGTCTCCATAGAGACAGAGCTTACTGTTGCGCATGCGTGCAGACCAGGGTGTGGTCCGTTCTGTTAGGGCGACACCCAGCAAAAATGTGTGCGTGCTGTGCTTCAGTAATTCTCACAATAACAAGAATAACAAAGTTAAGAATAAGAATTATGGGTGCGCATTTTATTATGCCTCATGTAGTAAGGTTGGCATGGCATATGGAGGCGACGGATAATACCACGACGCCGTCGTCGCAGAAACCAGATCGCTCTGGCATTAATGGAGAGGAGGCAATACCCTGATCAAATCTACAGGGACAGGCGCTCATACCTACACCTGAGTGAGGCAGACTGCATTCGCAGGCTGTGATTTAGAAAAGAGGTCATCACCGAGATCTGCCAACTAGTCAGGTCAGACATTCAGCCAAGAAGTGGCAGGAAGACTGCCCTACTTGTGGAAGTGAAGGTCGCTGCAGCACTTGCCTTCTATGCTTCTGGCTCATTTCCAGCAGCAACTGGGGACATGTGCTGCATCTCGCAGCACGCCACACATTGCTGCGTTCGACAGGTGACTGCTGCACCGTATACCAAAAGAGACCAGTTCATCAATTTCCCTATGACCATGCAGGCAATGTGAGACAGGGCTGTGGGGTTCTTCAGAAATGCTGGCTTCTTAAAGGTACAGAGTGCAATCGACTGTACCCACATTGCCTTGAGTGCACCTTTGGATGACTCCGAAGTTTATTGGAACAGGAAAGGGTTCCATTCCCTAAATGTGCAGCTCGTCTGCAACAATCTGCATCGGATCATGGCAGTGGATGCCAAATACCTAGGTAGCATCCATGATGCTTTCATCCTACGTGAGAGCATTATATCTACCATGCTTCAGGAGCTGCCAGAAGGGCACAGCCAGTTGCTCGGGGACCTAGGGTATGGGCTCGCCATCTGGCTTATGACCCCCCTACACAATCCCTGCACTGAGCCACAGCATCGGTACAACATGTCGCACATGATAACAGCAAACCCATTTTCTGGTGTATTGTCAGAGTTACGCCCGTTTTTCTAGGCCAGAAATGCGGTAGAAATATTTTGTCAAAGTTTCCTGATGTATAATTCAAATTTGGTGCTACGCCGTGTGTCCACTCACCTCAGGGGGTGGAGCTTGCTGTCTGCGCCAAAAAAACAATGCCGCACCTTCTGCGCATGCGCAACAAAAAAGTTATATTTTTGACGTTATTTCAATGGCCGCGCAGTACAGCTCCGGGTTGGCAATCTGCCATTTTTAAAGCGGCAGTTGTGTGTGTGAGAAGGAGTGCTGTGTGAGAGTATTGGAAAAATCGGATCAGCAGTAATACAAGATGCAACGCGGTGCAAGGACCAAGAATATCTTACAGGAAGAAGTGGAGGCACTAGTTACTGTGATTGAGACCAGATGGCAGGAGCTGGATACCAGCAGTGGTCACATAAAAGTTCTACCCAAAGAAATGAAGAAATGCTGGAACCAAGTTGCAGAAGATTACTGTGCAATGGTGACCACCAGGAGATCTGGAGACCAGTGGAAAAAGAAGTGGCAGGATCTTGGTCAAGTAGTTAGTGTAAATAAATATTTTCATTTATTCAATGGAATTGCAGTTGTAAATGTGACCAGCTGTATATGTCCAACCCAGCAGAAAGACACCCTCTCTAAAAAATTGTATTTTCATCTTTGCAGAGAAAGGTGGCACATAATAAAAGGGAAAGAACTCGACCAGGAGGAGGCCCGGCAAATCTGTAGCCTCTGACACCCTTGGAAGAGAGCGTCGCTGCTTTGATGAGTCCTGCCTGGAGAAAAGCAACCACCACTGCACAAGTTGGGCCCACACTCAAGTAGAGCGTAAGTCCTACAAATTTCACAGTCTGGCTTTGCTAAATGTTAAGTACTGCACGGGCTAGCCATGGTTTGGTTCCTGGGGATGTCTACATCAGCTACGCTTCGGTTGATGCAATATGCTATCATTCATCGTGGTCCTTCAAATCAGCCTGCTGCCTGCGCTGTGTGAGCCTACTCGGATGTTAAGTGTAAGGCCCTTACGCTTAACGTCCGTAAGAGAAAGGTCCTCCACCAGCCTGTCACCGCTACACAGCACTGCCCTCCAATCATCAAGATTCACGGTGTGGCCCTTGACAACGTGGACCATTTCCCATATCTCGGGAGCTTCTTATCAACAAAGGCAGACATTGATGCGGAGATTCAACATCACAGCCAGTGTGCCAGTGCAGTCTGAGGAAAAGAGCGTTTGAAGACCAGGCCCTCAAATCTACCACCAAGCTCATGGTCTACAGGGCTGTAGTAATACCCGCCCTCCTGTAGGGATCCGAGGCATGGACAATGTATAGAAGGCACCTCAAGTCGCTGAAGATATATCACCAACGATGTCTCTGCAAGATCCTGAAAATCCCCTGGGAGGACAGGCGCACCAACATCAGTGTCCTCGACCAGGTTAACATCCCCAGTATTGAAGCACTGACCACACTCGTTCAGCTTCGCTGGGCAGGCCACATAGTTCGCATGCCAGATATGAGACTCCCTAAGCAAATGTTTTATGCGGAGCTCCATCGTGGTAAACGAGCCAAAGGAGGACAGCGGAAACATTATAAGGACACCCTCAAAGCCTCTCTGGTAAAGTGCGACATCACCACTGACACCTGGGAGACCCTGGTCGTAGACAGCCCGAGGTGAAGAAAGTGCATTAAGGAGGGCGCTGAGCTCTTCGAGTCTCAACGCAAAGAACGTGAAGAGGCCAAGCGCAAGCAGCGGAAGGAGCGCGCGGCAAACCAGCCCCACTGAACCCTTCTCCCGACGAATGTCTGTCCCACCTGTGACACGGTCTGTGGCTCTCGTATCGGACTGTTCAGCCATCAAAGAACTCACATTGGGAGTGGAAGCAAGTCTTCCTCAATTCCGAGGGACTGCCTATGATGATGATGGTGAGCCTACTCATGCCATCCACCCTGCCCCTTTCTCTGCTGCTAACTATTTGTCTGTGTTCTGTTATATTTTGCAGAACTGGAGGCCTATCCTAACGATGCAGAAGAAGATTCAGAAGAAGTCAAGCCTGAAGAGGAGAACATCTTCCAATCCCACCCTCCAGACCATGGGGTGAGGGGGGGCGGGGGGAGGGAGGGGATGGAGATGGATGAAGCCCCCGCTGTTTTACTGACTTTGGAGGAGGTGCAGGTGCCGCCCATTGAGGTGCCAGCCCCTTCCGTAACTAGTGGTTTGAGTGTTGGTGGGACATTCCATGGTTTCCTACTGTCCGAGGCTGCGGGTCATAAGCACATAAGAAATAGGAGGAGGAGTAGGACACCTGGCCACATGAGCCTGCTCTTCCATTTAATAAGATCATGACTGATCTGATCATGGACTCAGCTCCAGTTCCCTGCCCGCTCCCCATAACCCTTTGTTCCCTTATCGCTCAAAAATCTGTCTTTCGCCGCCTTAAATATATTAAATGGCCCAGCCTCCATAGCTCTCTGGGACAGAGAATTCCATAGATTTACAACCCTCAGAGTGAAGAAATTTCTCCTTATCTCAGTTTTAAATGGGTGGCCCCTTATTCTGATACTATGCCCCCTAGTTTTAGTTTCCCCTATGAGTGGAAATATCCTCTCTGCATCCAGCTTGTCTAGCCCCCTCATTATCTTATATGTTTCGATAAGATCACCTCTCATTCTTCTGAATTCCAATGAGTATAGGCCTAACCTACTCAACCTATCTTCATAAGTCAACCCCCTCATCTCCGGAATCAACCTATTGAACCTTCGCTGAACATCCCCCAATGCAAGTATAGGCTTAAATACGGAGACCAAAACAGTAGTGTATGAATAAAGAGTATGACCAGATACTGTGAGCTCAAAATAAAGTGTGACCGTAGACTTTTATTGCAGGTCTCCAGAGTGCCTCACCAGCCTGTGAAGCCTCCTTAAGTTCAGGTGCTCCCAAGGGGTTATGGGATCCCTTGGGACTCCAGGGGATGAGCCATCTGGTGGTTAAACAAGGTATTTAAAGGTTTACATATATAACAACACTCCCCCACAAAGTCAATAGTGTAACTATTTCCAAGGTGAGTCGATCTGGGGCCTTTCTTTCCCTGGTTGATCATTCGTTGGAAATGCTGGTTTTGGTGAGTCGTTTGTTGGGCCCTCGCTGGGCTGCTGTGCAGTTGGCCTTGTTGAGCTGCCTGGTGTGGTGAGTCCTGTTGTGCTGCTGCGGGTGATGGGTTCTGCTTCGTGGTCAACCGCTGTGTCGGTTGCCACTGGTGTGTGTGTGTTGGGGGGTCAAAAAAGGTAGGGTCTAATGTGGGTTGCTCTGGTTAGTCCATGAATCTGAGTTTGGTTTGGTCCAAGTGTTTCCGGTGGATGAGTCCATTTGAAAGTTTGACCCGAAACACCCTACTCCCCTCTTTGGCCATGACAGTGCCGGGAAGCCACTTGGGACATTGTCTATAATTCAACACAAATACAGGATCATTAATCTCAATTTTGCATGACACATTTGCGCTATCATGATATATACTTTGTTGAAGCCGCCTGCTCTACCTGTTCATGTGGATCAGGGTGGACTAACAAGAGCCTTATCTTAAGTGCCCTTTTCATGAGCAGTTCAGCGGGTAGAATCCCAGTGAGCGAGTGGGGTCTCGTGCGGTAACTAAGCAGGACTCGGGATAGGTGAGTCTGCAGTGAGCCTTCAGTTATCCTTTTCAAGCTTTGCTTAATTGTTTGCAACGCTCTCTCTGCCTGACCATTGGATGCTGGTTTGAATGGGGCAGATGTGACATGTTTGATCCCATTGCAGGTCATGAACTCTTTGAACTCAGCACTGGTGAAACACGGCCTGTTGCCACCCACAAGGACATCAGGCAGGCCGTGCGTGGTAAACATGGCCCGCAGGCTTTCAGTGGTGGCAGCAGACGTGCTTGCCATCATTGCTAGTGCTGTTGGGGAGGAATTAAACTAATATGGCAGGGGGATGGGAACCTATGCAGGGAGACAGAGGGAAATAGAAGGGGGGCAGTAGCAAAAAATAGAAAGGAGAATAGTAAAAGTGGAGGGCAGAGAAACCCAAGGCAAAAAACAAAAAGGGCCACATTACAGCAAGATTCAAAAGGGGCAAAAGTGTGTTGAAAAGAAAAGCCTGAAGGCTCTGTGCCTCAATGCGAAGAGTATTCGGAATAAGGTGGATGAATTAACTGCGCAGATAGCAGTTAACGTATACGATGTGATTGGCATCCCAATGGCTCCAGGGTGACCAAGGCTGGGATCTCAACATCCAAGGGTATTCAGCATTTAGGAAGGATAGACAGAAAGGAAAAGGAGGCGGGATGGCGTTGCTGGTTAAAGAGGAAATCAGTGCAATTGTAAGGAAGGACATTAGCCTGGATGATGTGGAATCGGTATGGGTGGAGCTGCAGAATTCCAAAGGGCAGAAAACGCTAGTAGGAGTTGTGTATAGACCATCAAATAGTAGTAGTGAGGTTGGGGACAGCATCAAACAAGAAATAAGGGATGGGTGCAATAAAGGTACAGCAGTAATCATGGGCGACTTTAATCTACATATAGATTGGGCTAACCTAACTGTTAGCAATGCGGTGGAGGAGGATTTCCTGGAGTGTATTAGGGATGGTTTTCTAGACCAATATGTCGAGGAACCAACCAGGGAGCTGGCCATCCTAGACTGGGTGATGTGTAATGAGAAGATACTAATTAGCAATCTTGTTGTGTGAGGCCCTTTGGGGAAAAGTGACCATAATATGGTAGAATTCCTTATTAAGATGGAGAGTGACAAAGTTAATTCGGAAACTAGGGTCCTGAACTTAAGGAAAGGTAACTTCGACGGTATGAGGTGTGAATTGGCTAGAATTGGCAGAGGGTACGTAAAGGGTTGATGGTGGATTAGCAATGGCAAACATTTAAAGATCACATGGATGAACTTCAGCAATTGTACATCCCTGTCTGAAGTAAAAATAAAACTGGGAAGGTGGCTCAACAATGGCTAACAAGGGAAATTAAGGATAGTGTTAAAACCAAGGAAGAGGCATATAAATTGGCTAGAAAAAGCAACAAACCTGAGGACTGGGAGAAATTTAGAATTCAACAGAGGAGGACTAAGGATTTAATTAAGAATGGGAAAATAGAGTACGAGAGGAAGCTTGCCGGGAACATAAAAACTGACTGCAAAAGCTTCAATAAATATGTGAAGAGAAAAAGATTAGTAAAGACTAACGTAGGTCCCTTGCAGTCGAATTCAGGTGAATTTATAATGGGGAACAAAGAAATGGCAGACCAATTGAAACAATACTTCGGTTCTGCCTTCACAAAGGAAGATACAAATAACCTTCCGAATGTACTAGGGGACAGTGGGTCTAGTGAGAATGAGGAACTGAAAGATATCCTTATTAGGCGGGAAATTGTGTTAGGGAAATTGATGGGATTAAAGGCCGATAAATCTCCGGGTCCTGATAGTCTGCATCCCAGAGTACTTAAGGAAGTGGCCCTAGAAATAGTGGATGCATTGGTGGTCATTTTCCAATAATCTATCAACTCTGGATCAGTTCCTATGGACTGGAGGGTAGCTAATGTTATGCCGCTTTTTAAAAAAGGAGAGAGAGAAAGCGGGTAATTATAGATCGGTTAGCCTGACATCAGTAGTGGGGAAAATGTTGGAATCAATCATTAAGGATGAAATAGCAGCCCATTTGGAAAGCAGTGGCAGGATCAGACCGAGTCAGCATGGATTTATGAAAGGGAAATCATACTTGACGAATCTTCTGGAATTTTTTGAGGATGTAACTAGAAGAGTGGATATGGGAGAACCAGTGGGTGTGGTGTATTTGGACTTTCAAAAGGCTTTTGACAAGGTCCCGCACAAGAAATTGGTGTACAAAATCAAAGCGCATGGTATTGGGGGTAAGGTACTGACGCGGATAGAGAACTGGTTGGCAGACAGGAAGCAGAGAGTCGGGATAAATGGGTCCTTTTCAGAATGGCAGGCAGTTACTAGTGGGGTGCCGCAGGTCTCAGTGCTGGGACCCCAGCTCTTTACAATATACATTAACGATTTGGGTGAAGGAATAGAGTGTAATATCTCCAAGTTTGCGGATGAAACTAAACTGGGTGGCGGTGTGAGCTGTGAGGAGGACGCTAAGAGGCTGCAGGGTGACTTGGACAGATTAGGTGAGTGGGCAAATACATGGCAGATGCAGTATAATGTGGATAAATATGAGGTATCCATTTTGGGGGCAAAAACACGAAGGCAGAATATTATCTGAATGGCGGCAGACTAAAAAAAGGGGAGGTGCAACGAGACCTGGGTGTCATGGTTCATCAGTCACTGAAGGTGGGCACGCAGGTACAGCAGGCGGTAAAGGAGGCAAATGGTATGTTGGCCTTCATAGCTAGGGGATTTGAATATAGGAGCAGGGAGGTCTTACTGCAGTTGTACAGGGCCTTAGTGAGGCCTCACCTGGAATATTGTGTTCAGTTTTGGTCTCCTAGTCTGAGGAAAGATGTTCTTGATATTGTGGGAGTGCAGCGAAGGTTCACCAGACTGATTCCAGAGATGGCTGGGCTGTCATATGAGGAGAGACTGGATCAATTGGGCCTTTATTCACTGGCTTTTAGAAGGATGAGAGGGGATCTCATAGAAACATATACGATTCTGACGGGACTGGACAGGTTAGATGTGGGAAGAATGTTCTCGATGTTGGGGAAGTCCAGAACTGGGGGACATAGTCTTAGGATAAGGAGTAGGCCATTTAGGACTGAGAAGAGGAGAAACTTCTTCACTCAGAGAGTTGTTAACCTGTGGAATTCCCTGCTGCAGAGAGTTGTTGATGCCAGTTCATTGGATATATTCAAGAAGGAGTTAGATATGGCCCTTACGGTTAAGAGGATCAAGGGGTATGGAGAGAAAGCAGGAAAGGAGTACTGAAGGAATGATCAGCCATGATCTTATTGAATGGCGGTGCAGGCTCAAAGGGCTGAATGGCCTACTCCTGCACCTATTTTCTATTATCTCACATTCAATCCATTTGGAGTGCGCATCTATAACCACTAGGAACATTTTTCCCAAGAATAGGCCTGCATATTCGACATGGACCCTAGACCAAGGTTTGGAGGGCCAAGACCATAAACTTCGTGGCGCCTCCCTGGGTGCATTGCTTAACTGTGAACACGTGTTACATTTGTGCACACAGGACTCTAAGTCCACATCGATACTGGGTCACCACACATGGGATCTGGCTATCGCTTTCATCATTACGATGCCTGGGTGGGTACTGTGGAGATCACTAATGAAAGTGTCCCTGCCCTTTTTTTGGTACCACTACCTGATTACCCCACAGAAGGCAGTCTGCCTGTATAGACATTTCATCTTTGCGCTGCTGGTACTTCTTTATTTCTTCCTGCATTTCTAATCGGACACTGGACTAGCTCCTGTGAAGCACACAGTTTTTTAGTCAGGACAGTAAGGGGTCCTGGCTCATCCAGGTTTTAATCTGTATTGCGGTAACAGGTAATTGCTCACTCTCGAATGCTTCCATTACCATAACTAAAGCTGCAGGCTGTGCCATTTCCACCCCCGTGGTGGGCAATTGCAGCCTACTGAGAGCGTCGGCACAGTTTTCTGAGCCTGGCCTGTGGCAGATGGCGTAGTTGTATGCGGACAACGTGAGCGCCCATCTCGGGATGCGGGCCGAAGCATTCGTATTTATCCCCTTACTTTCACAAAAGAGGGATATCAGTGGCTTATGGTCAGTTTCCAATTCAATTTGAGCCCAAACAGATATTGATGTATTTTCTTTACCCCATAAACACACGCTAACGCTTCTTTTTCAATCATGCTGTCGGCCCTCTCAGCCTTAGACAGACTTCTGGATGCATAAGCAACTGGTTGCAATTTCCCATATTCATTAGCTTGTTGAGATACACACCCGACACCAAAGGCTTACATGAATCATACAACACAAGCAATTTTTTTGAGCATAACAATTTTCTAGCTTTAACAAAGGCATTTTCTTGGCTTTTACCCCATACACATTCATCTCATTTATGCAGTAAGGCGTGCAATGGTTCTAGCAGTGTGCTGAGACCCACTAAGAAGTTACCAAAGTCGTTCAGGAGTCCGAGAAACGACCGCAGCTCCATCACATTCTGTGGCCTCGGTGCATTCTCGATTGCCTCCGTCTTCGAATCGGTGGGCCTGATACCGTCTGCCGTGATTCTTCTCCATCAAGAACTCCACTTCAGGCGCCAGGAAAATGTACTTCGAGTGTTTTAACCTGAGCCCCACAAGATTAAGCTGACTGAGAACCTCCTCCAGTTTCTGCAGATGCTCAACGGTGTTCCGACCTGTAACCAAGATTTTGTCCTGGAAGACCACAGTGCGCGGGACCGACTTCAGTAAGCTTTCCATGTTTCTCTGGAATATCGCCACAGCTGATCGAATCACAAACGCGCATCTGTTGTAAATAAAGAGATCTTTGTGCGTGTTGATGCAAGTGAGGCCTTTTGATGATTCCTCCAGCTCCTGTGTCATGTAGGCTGAGGTCAAGTCCAGCTTCGTGAACGTCTTTCTTCCCGCCAGCGTCGCAAAAAGGATCGTCTGCCTTTGGTAGTGGGTATTGATCCTGCAGGGAGAAACAATTGATAGTTACTTTGTAATCACCACAAATTCTGACGGTGCCGTCTCCCTTGAGGACTGGAACAATTGGACTGGCCCACTTGTTGGATTCGATCGGCGAAATTATGCCCTCTCGTTGCAGCCAGTCCAGCTCCATCTCCACCCTCTCTCTCATCATGTACGGTACTGCTCTCAACTTGTGATGGATGGGTCGCACCCCTGGAATTAGGTGAATCTGCACTTTTGCTCCTTGGAACGTCCCGATGCCTGGTTCGAACAGCGAGGGGAACGTGTTTAGGACCGGGGCACATGAAGTGCCATCGACGGGTGAGAGCGCTCGGACGTCATCCCAGTTCCAGCGTATGTTCCCCAGCCAGCTCCTGTGAGCAGCGTGAGGCCATCGCCTGGTCCCACCCACTTGTGCACCGCTCCATCATAGGAGACCTTTACAGTAGCACTGCCGATTATGGGAATCAGTTCCTTTTGTAAGTTCTCAGTTTAGTGCGAATGAGAGTCAAGACTGGCCTTAAGGCCTTGCTACACCAAATTTATCAAAAGTCTTTTTGCTCATAATGGACTGGCTCGCGCCCGTGTCCAGCTCCATTGACACCGGGAGTCCATTTAATTCAACCTTCAGCATTATCAGGGGACACTTCGTGATAAATGTATGCACCCCATATACCTCTGCCTCCTTGGTCTAAGGCTCTGGTTCATCGTGACCCGCCATGGATCTGTCCTCCTCTGAAACATGGTGGTTTGCAGAATTAGCAGGATTTGCAGCTCGCCTGCACATACATTGGAGATGTCCCATTGTTGCACAGCCCTTGCAAACATATCCTTTGAAGCGGCATGAATGGAAATGATGATCACCCCCGCAGCACCAACAAGGTGTTAATGACCTAGCATTCATCACCCTTGATGATGGACTCTGAGTCATCTGCGGATGTGCAGCTGCAGGCATGTGAGGCCTGCTCTGTACGTTATGATTCAAAAACAACATTACTTTGTTCACAGTACTTGTAGCAGCACTCGTGTGCTGAGAGATTTGCTTGGTATCGTCACTGGTGGCGATGAATGCCTGGGCTATCGCTATAGCTTTACTCAAGGTTGGAGTCTCTACAGTCAAAAGTTTGCAAAGTCCCTGAGCATGTGCTTCAAATTCACAATGTCCTGCAAGGCGTCTTAGCTCGGTGACATAACTCGGCACTTTCTGGCCTTCAGACATCTTGCACATGTTGAACCGGTACCTCGCCATCAGAACGCTTTCCTTCGGGTTAAGATGCTCCCGGATCAGTGTGCACAAATCATTATACGATTTCTCTGTGGGTTTCGCTGGAGCAAGCAGATTTTTCATGAGGCCATACATAGGTGCCCTGCAAACGGTGAGGAGAATCGGCCTTCATTTGGCAGCGTTCGCTTCTCCTTCCAGCTCGTTGGCCATGAAGTATTGGTCGAGTCACTCCACAAAGGTTTCCCAATCATCTCCCTCCAAAAATGTCTCCAGGATGCCCACTGTTCTCTGCACCATTGCGGTGGTGTTCGATATCTGCATCTCGTCACCAGTTATAGTGTATGAATAAAGAATCTGACCAGATAATGTGAGCGCAAAGTAAAGTATGACTGTAGTTTTTTATTGCAGGTCTCCTGAGTGCCTCTCCAGCCTGTGAGGCCTCCTTAAGTACAGATGCTCCCAAGGGATTGTGGGATCCCTTGGGACTCCAGGGATGAGCCCTCTGGTGGTTAAACAAGGTACTTACAGGTTTACATACATAACAAAAACTGTACGCAGTCTGCAGGTGTGGCCTCACCAATGCCGTGTACAATTGTAGCAGGACTTCTCTTCTTTTATACTCTAGCCCCCTTGCAATAAAGGCCAACATTCCATTTGCATTCCTGATTACTTGCTGTACCTGCATACTCACTTTTTGTGTTTCATGCAAAAGGACCTCCAGGTCCTTCTGTACTGCAGCATTTTGCAATTTTTCTCCATTTAAATTATAATTTGCTTTTCTATTTTTTCTGCCAAAGTGGATAACCTCAGATTTTCCCACATTATACTCCGTTTGCCAAATTTTTGCCCACTCAATTAGCCTATCTATATCCCTTTGCTGATTTTTTGTGTCCTCCTCACAATTTGCTTTCCCACCCATTTTTGTTTCATCAGCAAACTTGGCAACATTACACTCGGTCCCTTCATTCAAGTCACTAATATAGATTGTAAATAGTTGAGGCCCCAGCACCGATCCCTGAGGCATCCCACTAGTTACTGTTTGCCAACCGGAAAATGACCCATTTCTCCCAATGTTATATATGCAGACTATAGATATACTCTCTGTGTAGTCACTGTATTGTTGCATAAGATGGAGACTTGTTACCTGATGTACTATCACTAAGGTTTACACTGTGTATATACTATGCTGGCACCACTAGAGGGTGCAACTGGTGGAGACCAGGGTTTCCTGTCCCTGTGGCAGAGGCAGTCTACCAGAAGGCACTGCGATGGGAGACCTGAGGGTCACCTGCATAGGTGTGCAGGGCTCAGTATAAAAGGCTGCCCACTATGCTTGTGCCTCACTCTGGAGTTACGAATAAAGGACCAAGGTCACTACAGTTTGAGTACAACACATTGCCTCGTGGAGTCATTCATAAGCGCACTACAGACATAACAGCCGACTTTCTGTTTTCTGTTAGTTAGCCAATCCTTTATCCATGCTAATATATTACCCCCAACCCCGTGAACGTTTATCTTGTGCAGTAATCTTTTATTTGGCACCTTATTGAATGCCTTCTGGAAATTCAAACACACCACATCCACTGGTTCCTCCTTATCCACCCTGCTCGTTACATCTTCAAAGAACTCCAGAAAATTTGTCAAAGATGATTTCCCTTTCATAAAACCATGCTGACTCTGCTTAATTCAATTATGCTTTTCCAAATGTCCTGCTACTGCTTCCTTAATAATAGACTCCAGCATTTTCGCAACGACAAATTTTAGGCTAACTGGTCTATTATTTCCTGCTTTTTGTCTGCCTCCTTTTTTTAAATAGGGTGTTACATTTGCAGTTTTCCAATCCGCTGGGACCGCTCCAGAATCCAGGGAATTTTGGTAGATCACAACCAATGCATTCACTATCTCCGCAGTCACTTCTTTTAAGACCCTAGGATGTAAGCCGTCAGGTCCAGGGGACTTATCTGCCTTTAGCACCATTATTTTAATGAGTTCTACTTGTTTAGTGATAGTGATTGTTTTAAGTTCCTCCCTCCCTATAGCCCCTTGATTATCCACTATTGGTATGTTTTTATTGTCTTCTACCGTGAAGACCGATACAAACTATTTGTTCAACGTCTCTGCCACTTCTCTGTTCTCCATTATTAATTCCCCAGTCTCATCCTCTAGGGGACCAACATTTACTTCAGCCACTTTTTTCCTTTTTATGTACCTGCAGAAACTCTTACTATCTGTTTTTATATTTCGTACTCGTTTACTTTCATAATCTACCTTCCCTCTCCTTATCATTTATTTTAGTTGTTCTTTGCTGGTTTTTAAAAGTTTCCCAATCCTCTGGTCTCCCACTAGTCTTGGCCACCTTGTATGCCCTTCTTTTCAATTTGATACCATCCCTTATTTCCTTAGTTAGCCACGGATGGTAATCCCTTCTCTTACATTCTTTCCTTCTCATTGGGATATATTTTTGTTGCGAGTTATGAAATATCTCCTTAATACAGGTGTGGTGCAGTGAGGCACACCCAGGGCCCCATTGTCCAAGGCTGCGGGTCCCAGTGGTGGGGTGCAGCAAGGCACGCCCAGGGTGAGGAGGGGAAGGAGAGCTCCACAGTGCTCTGCAGAGATGCAGGCTCTAACAGATGTGGTTCAGATGACAGCAATGAGTGCAGAGAGCATTGACCTTATGCGATCACTCCTGGACACCATCAGTGGAGTGGGTGATGAGTTAGCGGGACTGTCGGGAGAAGTAACAGCAATCTCACGAGAAATGGGAACGATGTCCGGGACCATGAGTGAAGGAATATCTTAGTCAGCTGAAACCATGTCAGAGACTATGAGGGAGGGAATGTCACAGATAACTGATGCATTGTCAGTGAACATCAGGGAGGGAATGTCAGAGATGGTGCAAACGCAATCAGTGAACACGAGGGAGGGAATTTTGCAGGTATTTGAGGCTCTTTTGCTCAGCATGAGGGAGGGAATGTTGCAGATCATTGAGACACTGTCAGTGCGCATGAGACATGTTGGAGTTAGCTGCTGTAATAAGTGAACACGGCCAGACCCCGCGCCCATTGACAGAATCGACTGCCACTCCCACTCCAATCCCCACACCAGATTCTGAAGAGCCAAAAGCTGGGCTCTCCACATTGCTGCCTGCCGCCCTTTCCCCCCACCACCAACTGGTGCGCACTACCCGAGATCTTCGAAAGAATAAGCTTGGTACCATCCCCATAAACACTGTGCCACCACCTGCGAGCAGGGGTGGAGTCACCAAGAACAAGTGCGTCAGGCGGTCTTAGAATAAGGTGGAGGAGAGATGGGTGCAGCCTTTCTTTGCTGCAGTTGCTGTTGTTATTATTATTGTTGTAACTGTTGTTCTCAAATTAAAAGATTTTTGTAAGTTATGTATATTTACAAGTTTAAAAGTTAGTAAGTGATCTGAAAGTTTGTAAGTGATCGTTACTGAAAATTTTAAAGTTTGATACAAGAATAATTTTATTAAAGTTACAAAGAAATGTTTGTTAAACTTTTGAATAAAATATATTTTACATTAAATCTGAATCATTTTCATTATTTGTTCCGTTATTAACACAACTTTTGAAGTAAACAAGAATCATTTCCATCATTTGTTCCATTAATACAATACATTACGGAACAGGTCCAAACAGTAAACATGGTCCATGTGGAATAGTTGTCGCTGAGCGTTCAAGCAGCAAAGCGTTCATGAATGAGTTGCTGGTGTGGGGCTTGAGCAATCATTAAAGGGGCATGATGGCCCGCCCTCCTCCACCGTCATGCTTTGGGTTCAGGTACTTGCATGGCTTCTTCATTCTCATCCTCATCCTCCTGCTCATCATCTGCATCTTCCTCATCATTATCATCAGCCACTGGTGGGTCTTCTCCTACCAACTGCTGATGCCTAATGATGGCTAAGTTATGCAGCATGCAGCACACAACAGTGAACTGACCAACAATCTCAGGAGAGTTTAGCAAGTAATCTCCAGAATGGTCCAGGCATCAGAAATGCTATTTCAAGGTGCCAATGGTCCTCTCTATGATGCTGCATGTGACATGTTGTATTCCCGGTCAGCTTCCGTCCGGGTTACTCGTACGGGCGTCATAAGCCAGGTGGCGAGGCCGTACCCTTTGTCTCCCAGTAGCCAGCTGCTGCTGAAACATGACAGATATAATGCTCTTGTATAATATGAACGCATCATGGGTGCTTCCAGGATATCTTGCATCAAATGACATGATGTGATGCATGTTGTCACACACAAGCTGTACATTAATGGAGTGGAAGTCTTTTCTGTTCCTGTGCATCTCAGAATCCTCCAAAGGTGTTCGCAAGGCGATGTGAGTACCATCAATGCAGGCCTGTACCTTCGAGAAGCCAGCAATCCTGGAGAAGCCCACAGCCCTGTCACCATTGCTTGGGCAGTTTATGTAGTCATTCCTCCGCGCAAATAGTGCAGCTGTCACCTGCCGAATGCAGACATGCGTTGCATGTTGAGAGATGTTGCACACATCCCCAGTTGTAGCTTGAAATGATCTGGAGGCATAGTGTTATGTATGTGAACCTCACCTGTGTGTAAGACTTGCCACTAGAGGGCACACCTGTGGGAGACCTATGGGTCACCTGTGTACCCTGGAGTAAGCAGGTATAAAAGGCAGTCCACCACGCTCCTGCCTCACTTTGGAGTTATATTAAAGAAACCAAGGTCACAATGGTTTGAGCTTATAACACACTCTTGTGGAGTTATTCTGAACTTAACAACTGGCGACGAGTTTCAGATCATGAACTTTCATGCGGAAATGGCTGCCATTGGTATTCTTGAGAGATTTTTTGAGGTTGATGATTGGGAATCCTTCATTGAGCATCTCGACCAGTACTTTGTGGCAAATAAGTTGGACACGGCTGAGACGGAGACCAAACGCAGGGCGATTCTCCTCACCGCATGTGGGTCGTCGGTATATGGCCTCCTCAAAGATCTACTGGTCCCAGACGAACCAACGGACAAGACTTACACAGAGCTGTGTGCGCTGGCTTGGGAACACCTCCAGCTGAAGGAGAACATCTTAATGGCCAGGTATCGCTTTTACACACACCATCACTCCGAGGGCCAGAACGTGGTGAGTTTTGTCGCCGACCTAAGATGCCTTGCGGGACAGTGCGAATTTGCAGGATCCTTGGGGGAAATGTTGCGGGACTTTTCATGCTCGGAATTGGCCACAAGGCCATCCTCCGCAAACTACTGTCTGCCAAATCCTTAGATCTGAGCAAGGCCATCACGATAGCCCAGGCCTTCATATCCACGAGCGACAACACAAAACAAATATCTTCACAGAATCGAAGCTCACAGGCAAGTACTGTGCATAAAATAATACCTTCAGCAGGCAGAACTGTACATGGTAGGGCCCACACGACCGCAGAGCACAGGCCTAGGGTGACTCAGAGGCCGCTGTGGAGTGCTAATGCAAATCTATTAACACCATACTGACGCTGCAGGGGCAGTCATAGAGCCCATCAATGTTGATTCAAGCACTACGTGTGCAAGGGCTGTGGAACAATGGGGCACCTCCAGCGAATGTGCAAGCGACCTCAGACTCACCACGTGGCAGAGTCAGCAGAGAACGACCGATCCAGCGTAGATCATGCTGAACGAGCAGGAGAGGCAACTCAACCTGAGGATGAAGAGGAAGTGTATGGTGTACACACCTTAACCACCAAAAGCCCTCCGATAATGTTAAAAGTTAAATTTAACGGCATTCCAGTCTCCATGGAATTGGACACGGGGGCGAGTCAATCAATTATGAGCCAGAAGGCTTTTGAAAAACTGTGTGGAACAAGGCACAGAGGCTAAATCTGAGCCCGATTCACACAATGCTGCGCACTTACACCAAAGAACTCCTCCCTGTTATCGGCAGTGCGGTAGTGAGAGTATCATATGACAGAATGGTGCATGATTTACCATTATGGATTGTACCAGGCGATGGCCCAATGCTGTTCGACAGGAGCTGGCTATGCAAGATCCGGTGGAACTGGGACGACATCAAAGCACTGTCCTCGGTGGATGACGCCCCGTGCACCCAGGTGCTAAACAAATTCCCGGCGTTAATTGAGCCAGGCATCGGCAACTTCACAGGCACCAAAGTGCAGATCCATCTTGTTCCTGGGGCACGGCCAGTTCATCACAAGGCCCAAGCAGTCCCATATATGATGCGAAAGTCGAAATCAAGCTGGACAGACTTCAACGAGAGGGAATCATATCGCCAGGCGAGTTCAGTGAGTGGGCCAGTCCAATCGTGCCTGTACTAAAGAGTGGTGGTACGGTCAGAATCTGTGGGGACTACAAGGTGACGATCAACTGAGTCTCGTTACAGGACCAGTACCCACTACCCAAAGCGAAGGACTTATTCGCAATGCTAGCAGGGGAAAGTCGTTCACCAAGATAGATCTAACCTCCGCTTACATGACACAGGAGCTGGCTAAACAATCAAAGAAGTTGATGCGCATCAACACGCACAAAGGACTGTTCGTGTACCACAGATGCCCCTTTGGGATTCACTCGGTGGAGGCAATCTTCCAGAGGAACATGGAGAGTCTGCTGAAATCGGTTCTGTTATGTATTTAACACTTTGCAACCTGTATCACACCACACCAGAGGGCCTACTTGTTGAGTCCCAAGGGATCCCAGCATCCCTTGGGAGCACTGTATATAAACAGGCCACCCATAAGGTACCTGCACTCTGGAGTCTTTTTAAAGGAGCTAAGGTCACACTTACTCATTGTTCACAGTACTCAGTTTCATCCTTTATTATGAGCTTATCAATTGACGATGAGGTAAGGAACAACCGTGCGAAAATGCAAAGAACAGTTGGTATCCTGGAGAAGTTCTCAGAGGGGGACGATTGGGAGGCCTTCGTGGAGAGAACTCGACCAATACTTCGTGGCCAACAAGCTGGAAGGGGACGAGAACGCTGCCAAACGAAGGGCGGTCCTCCTTACTGTCTGTGGGGCAACAACTATGGCATGAAAAATCTTCTACTTCCGGTAAAATCAACAACTAAATCCTATGAAGAATTGTGTACGCTGGACCGGTCGCACCTAAATCCTAAGGAAAGCGTTTTGATGGCGAGGTATCGGTTCTGTATGTTTCAACGGTCGGAGGGCCAGGAAGTGGCGATTTATGTCACCGAACTAAGGCGCCTCGCAGGACATTGCGAATTTGAGGGATTCCTCGAACAAATGCTGGGAGACTTTTTTGTACTGGGCATTGGTCATGAGGTAATCCTTTGCAAACTATTGACTGTTGAAGCTCTGAATCTGAGCAAAGCCATAACGGTAGCCCATGCATTTATGTCCACCAGCGACAACACCAAACAAATTTCGCAGAGTAAAGAGGTTTCGGCCAGTACTGTACACAAAGTGATATCATTTTCGAGCAGGAATATACATGGCAGAACGTACACGCCAGCTGCTGCTGCACGACCTCAGATGACCCGGAGTCCGCCTTCAATCGTTAATGTGAGGCAGTTAACACCCTGTTGGCGTTGTGGAGGTGATCATCAGGCCCATCAATGCCGCTTCAAGCACTATGCGTGCAACGGCTGCAGAACAATGGGACACATCCAGCGAATGTGCAGGCGAGCTGCAAATCCTGAAAACCACCACGTTGCAGTGCAGATCGATCAGGCTGAATCACGGTGGATCAGGCTGAATTGGAGACTTGTACCGAGGAGGCAGAAGTGTACAGGGTACACACATTCACCACGAAATGTCCACCAATAATGTTGAAAGTTGAACTAAACGGAATTCCAGTATCTATGGAACTGGACATGGGTGCGAGTCAGTCCATAATGAGCAAAAAGGCCTTCGACAGGCCGTGGTGCAACAAGGCACGAGGGCCCAAGCTCAGCCCCATTCACACCAAACTAAACTTACACCAAGGAACTGATCCCTGTAATCGTCAATGCAGAAGTCAAAGTCTCCTATGATGGAGCAGTGCACAAACTCCCGCTGTGGATCATGCCAGGGGATGGCCCCACGTTGTTGGGCAAAAGCTAGCTGGGAAAAATCCGCGGGAACTGGGACGACAACGGAGCGCTTTCGTCCGTCAACGACGCCTCATGTGCCCAGGTTCTGAGCAGATTTCCATCGTTGTTCGAGCCAGGCATTGGAAGCTTCTCGGGGGCGAAAGTGCAGATCCACTTGGTTCCCGGTACGCGACCCATCCACCACAAGACAAGGGTGGTACCATATATGATGCGTGAGAAAGTGGAAATTGAGTTAGACAGGCTGCAGCGAGAAGGCATCATCGCACCGGTGGAATTCAACGAGTGGGCCAGTCCGATTGTTCCGGTACTCAAAGGTGACGGCAGGGGCAGAATTTGTGGGGACTATAAAGTAACGATTAACCGCTTTTCACTACAGGACCAGTACCCGCTACCCAAGCCAGATGACCTATTTGCTACCCTGGCTGGAGGGAAGATGTTTGCCAAGTTGGACCTGACCTCGGCCTACATGACGCAGGAGCTGGAGGAGTCTTCGAGAGGCCTCACCTGCACAAAGGTCTGTTCATCTATAACAGATGGCCGTTCGGGATTCGGTCGGCCGCGGCAATCTTCCAACGGAACATGGAGTGGCTGCTAAAGTCGGTTTCTCTCACCGTGGTTTTCCAGGACGACATACTGGTTACAGGTCGGGACACCATTGAGCACTTGAAGAATCTGGAAGAGGTTCTTAGTCGGTTGGATCGCATGGGACTCAGGTTGAAATGCTCGAAGTGTGTTTTCCTGGAGCCAGAGATCGAGTTCTTGGGAAGAAGAATCGCAGCAGATGGCATCAGACCCACCGACGCCAAGACGGAGGCCATCAAGAACGTGTCAAGACCACAGAACGTGACAGAGCTGCGGTCATTCTTGGGACACCTTAACTATTTTGGTCATTTCCTACCCGGGTTAAGCACCCTGCGAGAACACATACATGTGCTACTGCGCCAGGGAGACGACTGGGTATGGAGGAATTCACAAAAGGCTGCATTTGAGAAAGCCGGAAACCTGTTGTGTTCAAACAAACTACTTGTCCTATATAACCCTTGTAAACGACTAGTGCCAGCGTGCGATGCGTCGTCATATGGGGTCGGGTGTGTGTTACAACAGGGGATTTTGCAACCGGTCGCTTATGCCTCCAGGAGTTTGTCCAAGGCCGAAAGGGCCTACAGCATGATTGAAAAAGAGACTCTGACATGCATGTACGGGGTATAAAAAATGCACCAGTACTTGTTTGGCCTCAAATTTGAGCTTGAAACTGACCACAAGCTGCTCATATCGATGTTCTCTGAGAGCAAAGGGATTAACACCAATGCCTCTGCCCGCATCCAAAGATGGGTGCTCATGCTGTCGGCTTACAACTATGTAATCCGTCACAGACCGGGCACAGAGAACTGTGCTGATGCTCTCAGTCGGCTGCCATTGCCCACCACCGGGTGGAAATGGCACAGCCTGCGGACTTGCTCATGGTAATGGATGGATTCGAAAACAAAAAGTCACCCGTTACGGCCCGCCAGATCAGTACCTGAACCAGCCAGGATCCTTTACTGTCCTTGGTAAAAAAAACTGTGTCCTCCATGGGAGCTAGTCCAGTGTCCCAGCGGAGATGCAGGAGGCGATTAAGTCGTTCCACAGGCGCAAAGACAAAATGTCCTTGCAGGCAGACTGTCTGTTGTGGGGTAATCATGTGGTCTTGCCCAAGAAAGGCAGAGAAACGTTCATTTGTGAGCTACACAGCACTCACCCAGGCATTGTAATGATGAAAGCCATAGCCAGATCCCATGTGTAGTGTTCCGGCATCAACTCAGATTTAGACTCATGCGTGCGCCAGTGAACACTTGCTCTCAGCTGAGCAATGCACCCAGAGAGGCACCGCTACGTTTGTGGTCATGGCCCTCCAAACCGTGGTCGAGGATCCACGTGGACTATGCAGGCCCATTTCTCGGCAAAATGTTCTTGGTTGTCGTGGATGCTTATTCAAAATGGATTGAATGTGCAATAATGTCTGCAAGCACGTCCACGGCCACCATCGAAAGCCTACGAGCCATGTTTGCCACGCATGGCCTGTCTGATGTCCTAGTCAGCGACAATGGGCCGTGTTTCACCAGTGCTGAATTCAAGGAATTCATGACCCGCAATGGGATCAAGCACATCACATCTGCCCCGTTCAAGCCCGCATCCAACAGCCAGGCAGAGCGGGCTGTTCAGACCATCAAGCAAAGCTTGAAATGCGTGTCGGAAGGCTCCCTGCAGACCCAACTGTCCCGAGTGCTGCTCAGCTACCGCACCAGACCCCACTCACTCACCGGGGTTCCCCCAGCTGAGCTGCTCATGAAAAGGGCGCTCAAAACAAGGCTCTCTCTTGTCTATCCTGATCTCCATGATCACGTGGAGGGCAGGCAGCATCAACAAAATATGTACCATGACCGTGCAAATTTGTCATGCGATATTGAGGTCAATGATCCTGTGTTTGTACTCTATTATGGACATGGTCCCAAATGGCTCGCTGATGCGGTCATAGCCAAAGAGGGAAGTAGGGTGGTTCAGGTCAAATTGGCCAAAGGACTAACATGCAGAAAACATTTGGACCAAATCAAATTGTGGTTCACCAACAGCTACGAACAACCCGAAGAAGACACCACCAGCTTTGATCCTCCAACACATACACACAAGTGGCAATCGACATCATGGTTGAGCACGAAGCCGAACTCACCTTCCCCAGCAGCCCAGCAAGGCCGGCTGCCCAACAACCAAGTGAAGAACTGACCAACTCACCCACACCTGCATTTGTACCGAGACGATCGACAAGGGAGCGAAAAGCCCCAGATCGTCTCACCCTGTAAATAAGTGTACTATTAACTTTACGAGGCAGTGATGCTATGTATTTAACCCTTTGCAACCTGTATCACACCACCACCAGAGGGCCTACCTGTTCCCAGCATCCCTTGGAAGCGCTGTATATAAGCAGGTTACTCACGAGGTACCTGCACTCTGGAGTCTTATTAAAGGAGCTAAGGTCACACTTACTCATTGTTCACAGTACTCAGTTTCAACCTTTATTATGAGCTTATCAGGTTCCATGCACAGTAATGTTCCAAGATGACATCTTAATCACTGGTCGCAACACCACCGAACACTTGCACAACCTGGAACAGGTTCTAAAGCGACTGGACAGAGTGGGACTCAGGCTGAAATGCTCCAAGTGTGTTTTCCTGACACCAGAGGTCGAATTTCTGGGGAGAAAGATTGTGGCGGACGGCATCAGACCCACGGACTCCAAGACGGAGGCCATCAAGAATGCACCCAGACCACAGAATGTGACGGAGTTGCGTTCATTCCTGGGACTACTCAGCTACTTTGGTAACTTTCTACCGGGGTTGAGCACTTTGCTGGAACCCTTGCATTTATTGCTACGCAAGGGTGACGACTGGGTTTGGGATAAATCTCAAGGGACAGCCTTTAATAAGGCTAGAAACCTGCTATGTTCTAAGAAACCTGCTATGTTCTAACAAATTACTTGTATTGCATGACCCATGTAAACGCTTAGTACTAGCATGTGATGCGTCATCGTACAGGGTCGGTTGTGTGTTACAGCAAGCAAATGTGTCAGGCAAACTGCAACCGGCTGCATATGCATCCAGAAGTTTATCCAAGGCTGAAAGAGTCTACAGTATGGTTGAGAAAGAAGCATTAGCATGTGTATACGGGGTTAAGAAAATGCACCAATATCTATTTGGTCTCCGGTTCGAGCTCGAAACCGACCACAAACCGTTACCTTTGCTTTCTGAGAGCAGTGAAGTTATCAACACCAATGCTTCGCCCCGTATCCAAAGATGTGCACTAACATTGTCTGTGTATGACTATGTAATCCGCCACAGACCAGGCACAGAGAACTGTGCTGACGCCCTCAGTCGGCTACCATTACCCACCACCGAGGTGGAAATGGCCCAACCTGCAGACTTGCTTCTGGTAATGGATGCTTTTGAGAGCGAGAGGTCACCCGTCACGGCTCGCCAGATCAGGACCTGGACCAGCCAAGACCCTGCGCTATCACTAGTAAAAAGCTGCATCCTCAATGGGAGCTGGTCGGGGGTTCACGGGGAAATGCAAGATGAGATTAAGCCTTTTCACCAATGCAAGGACGAACCGTCAGTCTAATCGGATTGTCTCCTATGTGGGAATCGCGTGATTTTGCCCAAAAAGTGCAAGCGACCTACACTACCCACCCAGGCATAGTCATGATGAAGGCTATCGCCAGGTCACATGTCTGTTGGTCCGGCATTGACTCCGAATTAGAGTCACGCGTACACCAATGCGACACTTGTTCACAGCTGAGCAATGCACACAGGGAGCATATTTCACCAGCTCGGAATTCAATGAGTTCATGACTCGCAATGGCATTAAGCATATCAGGTCTGCCCCATTTAAGCCTGCATCCAACAGCCAAGCGGAACGGGCAGTCCAAACCAGACGCGTAATGGACGGCTCCTTGCAGACCCGGTTATCTCGGGTCCTGCTCAGCTACCGGACGCGCCCCAACTCGCTCACCGGGATTCCCCCTGCAGAGTTGTTAATGAAGAGAGCACTCAAAACCAGGCTCTCCTTAGTCCACCCGGATCTCAATGATCACGTAGAAACCCAGTGGCACAGGCATAACGTGTACCATGATCGCACGGCGGCCTCGCGTGACATTGAGGTCAATGATCCGGTGTTTGTTCAAAATTACGGTCACGGTCCCAAGTGGATTGCTGGTATTGTCTTAGCCAAGGAGGGGAATGGAGTGTTTGTTGTGAAATTGTTGAATGGGCAAACGTGCAGAAAGCACCTGGATCAGTCCAAATTGCAATTCACGGACAACCAAGAACAGTTTGAAGAAGACCCTACTATCTATGATCCACCTACACACACCCAACCAGCAATTGACCTCGCTGTCAACCACAAGGATGAACCCACCATGCCCGACAGTCCGATCAGACCAGCCGAGCTGCCATGCAGCAATGATCCGACCAACTCACCCATGCCAGGATTTCAACTCAGGCGGTCGACCCGGGAACGCAGAGTGCCAGATCACCTCAACATGTAAATAACTTGTACTCAAGACTTTGGGGGGGGAAGTGATGTTATGTATGTGAACCTCACCTCTGTGTAAGACTTGCCACTAGAGGGAACACCTGTGGGAGACCTATGGGTCACCTGTGTACCCTGGAGCAAGCAGGTATAAAAGGCAGTCCACCACGCTGCTGCCTCACTTTGGAGTTACATTAAAGAGACCAAAGTCACAATGGTTTGAGCTTACAACGCAGTCTCGTGGAGTTATTCTGAACTTAACACATAGAATGAAAGTGCAGCTGTAACCTTCACTTCAAATGACAAAGCAGTCCTCCTGATGCTTCTAGGTTGCAGGTTTGCTTTCACCAACTCACAGATCTCAGTTACAACTTCTTTGCGAAACACAGCCTTCTGACACAGTCTGCATCACCCAGGTGCAGGTACGAACACCTGTCTCGATATACCCGACATGGGTAAGGCTTCCTGCCCAGCACCCTACAGGCTCAGATGTTCCTCATGCGATGACGTTGAATCAATTGTCTCCTACATAGCACTATGATGCAGAAGGCTCGTACAAGGTATGGCATTGTCAGTATTGCCCAAATTTTACCTTTGCAAGAAGCTCAAAGTGGCAGGAAGGCAGGCAGGACAGGTTCTTTGTTCTCTTTCCCCAAGGTCTGTATGGATGGACCACACCCAGGTCTTGTGACTTTTCCTCCCTCTCCCCCCTCCTCTCCCAAACTCATTGCAGTCTTGTGCCTAGCGCAGCAGCTTCCGATCGCCACCTCCCTCCCTGGGCTCAGTGCAGCAGCCTTCCGATCGCCACATAGCCTCACCCCCCCTCCACCCCCGGGCTTGTTTTCCAACCAAGCCCTAAGCCCCTGTGTCCGGGTGTGGGGCCGATTCTGACAGCTGACACTACGACCCCCCTCCAGCCCTGCTTGAAGACGTTCGGTGGTGGCGTGTAAGTAAAAAAAAAATGAAAACTTCAGAAATCCAAGAAACTTCCATGCACTCCGTTGAATGGTAAAAAAAGTTGAACGTTGTTATGGATATTTCAAGTGTTAGAGACTCCCTCCAAAAACTTCGATGAAAAACAATGGCGTCTTTCAGCACCGATTTTTCAATGTGCGCTGCTTTCTGTTAACTCACAGAAGGTTTTTTGGGAGTGGCCAGATACGTCGACCTAGGATAAAAACATTTTGGGCAAACTGCGAAAAATGCTAAATCCTGGCGCAGACTTGAGAGAACTCAGATGTCAAAAAAACCTAACCTGGAAAAATCATAACTAAATCAGTTATGCCGGCGCAGATTCCAGAGGGAAACTTTGAATTTAATAATCACGCCAGAAAAACAGCGCAAATGACCTGTGAAAATTGAGCCCAAACTTACTGCCAATTTTCCACATTAAATTCTTGTGTAGAATTAAATTCAAAAAATAACCTTAATAACTCATCCAGTTGGGGGTCACTGGGTAGGAGTAATAGGAGCCACAGCATATTTATTCCCTCCTTTACACCGCCAGCTGCCTTACTGACTGTGATCATCTAATTCAACACAAGCAAGAAACTGAACTAGGAATGTTCTGTTCTGTTTGGTTTATTGCCACATTGGGCTGTGCCTTTATCTACTACACCTTTTATATCTAGTTTAAGTCTATTCTTTTACCTCTATCCATTCAAAGCAATATCCTTTGATGCAGCATCATTCAGGCAAAATGGTTTTCCCAGTTCAGATGTAAAAATCAAGTACAATTGAAAGGAGATACAAAGAATATGAGACAAATACAGTGAAGAAACAGCCTTTGAAATCAACAGCTTTTGAAAGTTGAAGTATGATTTTCAAAGCAGTACATGAAAAGTCGGAAGCAATGAGTGGCTATCTTTTTGAGTATATATATACCGATCTTTTCCAACACTTGCCCCCATAGAGAAATAGCATCAACAGCAAAATACACAGATTATCTTCTATGTCTATTCAATTCCAGAAGCTATTTACTTCAATATGGGATATACGACTATCAACATGTGAGGGTACAAATTCATAAATAAAGGCGAAGCATGTGAAGTTTAATTTGGGAAAGAAATTGTGCAGTTTTTACAAAAGAAGAACTGCTTTGTTTCAAACTCACCAAAACATCTGTCCATGCCAGTTCAACATATATCCTTAAATAGCTCTCAAGGCTCCAACATAGCAATTATTCTTTTGTCTGCGAGATACATTTACAGAACTATCAGACAGATGAAGTTACAAAGACTGCAGAAATCTTTGCTGCATTGTGATATTATCAAAGTAGCGTGCTGATGTGACAAAGAACATATTCAAGTGCAAATTCCATTGCCTCTTAACAGCAAAAAGCACCAATGTCTCAGAACATTTGTAAAATGCTTCCTGTGGATAGCTCAACATCTTCAAATGTATTAATGAGGGACTGTAGGATGAATTGGATTTGCACAATATTCCAGACAATAGCCTTTTAATAGATCATGTGATCATGTGGCATAAATGACATCTTTGAGAGATTTGGAACAGATAAACTTCCATGTGAAATGCCCCATATGCAGCCTAGGTTTCTCTTCAATTAAATAAGTAAGAAGTGCGTTCCATCAAAGTTGCTGTTCTTCCTTCAGATCACACTATGGAATCCATGTGCATGTAGCATTGAAACATCAAAACATAGAAAATAGGTGCAGGTGTAGGCCATTCGGCCCTTCGAGCCTGCACCACCATTCAATATGATCATGGCTCATCATGCAACTTCAGTACCCCACTTCTGCCTTCTCTCCATACCCCTGAACCCTTTAGCCATAAGGGCCACATCTAATTCTCTTTTGAATATATCCAACGAACTGGGCTCAACAACTTTCCGTATTAGAGAATTCCATAGGTTCACAATTCTCTGGGTGAAAAAGTTTCTCCTCATCTCAGTCCTATATGGCTTACCCCTTATCCTTAGACTGTGACTCCTGGTTCTGGACTTCCCCAACATCGGGAACATTCTTCCTGCATCTAACCTATCCAATCCCGTCAGAATTTTACATGCCTCTATGAGATCCCCTCTCATTCTTCTAAATTCCAGTGAATATAAGCCGAGTCGATCCAGTCTTTCATCATATGTCAGTCCTGCCACCCCGGGAATCAGTCTGGTGAACCTTTGCTGCACTCCCTCATTAGCAAGAATGTCCTTCCTCAGATTAGGAGACCAAAACTGCACACAATACTCCAGATGTGGGCTCACCAAGGCCCTGTACAACTCCCTGCTCCTACACTCAAATCCTCTCACTATGAAGGCCAAAATGCCATTTGCTTTCTTTACTTCCTGCTGTACCTGCATGCCTACTTTCAATGACTGATGTACCATGACACCCAGATCTCGTTGCACCTCCCCTTTTACGAATCTGTCACCATTCAGATAATAATCTGCCTTCCTGTTTTTGCCACCAAAGTGGATAACCTCACATTTATCTACATTGTACTGCATCTGCCATGCATTTGCCCACTCACCTAACCTGTCCAAGTCACTCTGCAGCCGCTTGGCATCCTCTTCAGATCTCACACTGCCACCCAGCTTAGTGTCATCTGCAAACTTGGAGATATTACATTCAATTCCTTCGTCTAGATCATTAATATATATTGTAAATAGCTGGGGTCCCAGCACTGAACCTTGCAGTACCCCACTAGTCACTGAGTGCCATTCTGAAAAGGACCCATTTATTCCCACTCTTTGCTTCCTTTCTGCCAACCAGTTCTCTATCCACATCAAAACATTACCCCCAATACCGTGTGCCTTAATTTTGCACACTAATCTCTTGTGTGGGACCTTGTCAAAAGGCTTTTGAAAGTCCAAATACACCTCATCCACTGGTTCTCCCTTATCCACTCAACTAGTTACATCCTCAAAAAACTCTAGAAGATTTGTCAAGCATGATTTCCCTTTCATAAATCTATGCTGACTTGGACCGATCCTGTCATTGCTTTCCAAATGCACTGCTATTACATTTTTATTGATTGATTCCAGCATTTTCCCCA
The DNA here is from genome assembly GCF_044704955.1 of Pristiophorus japonicus. Lineage (NCBI taxonomy): Eukaryota > Metazoa > Chordata > Chondrichthyes > Pristiophoridae > Pristiophorus > Pristiophorus japonicus. The sequence goes on along the minus strand of NC_091984.1, from coordinate 194,158,567 downwards.
CTACCGATGTCAAGCTAACCGGTCTATAATTCCCTGTTTTCTCTCTCCCTCCTTTTTTAAAAAGTGGGGTTACATTAGCTACCCTCCAATCCATAGGAACTGATCCCGAGTCCATGGAATGTTGGAAAATGACCACCAATGCATCCATTATTTCTAGGGCCACTTCCTTAAGTTCTCTGGGATGCAGACTAGCAGGCCCTGGGGATTTATTGGCCTTCAATCCCATCAATTTCCCTACCACCATTTCCTGACTAATAAGGATTTCCCTCAGTTCCTCCTTCTCGCTAGTCTCTCGGTCCACTAGTATTTTCGGGAGGTTATTCATGTCTTCCTTAGTGAAGACAGAACCAAAGCATTTGTTCGATTAGTCTACCATTTCTTTGTTCCACTGATTCTGACTGCAAGGGACCTACATTAGTCTTCACTAATCTTTTTCTCTTCACATATCTATAGAAGCTTTTGCAGTCAGTTTTTATGTTCCCTGCAAGCTTATTCTCATACTCTATTTTCCCCCTCCTAATTAAGAGATTGAGAATCATATTACAATTTAAAGCACGGTGAGATGCACTAATCCGAGATTTTCCAATGCGAGTGCAATTTACACCCTGACTCAAAGTGAAGGTTGGAATCTTACCAGCCCTGCGAGTGGCGGGTTTGGAGACGGGTCCACTGTCAAAATGGCCGTGATTTGACAGCGGGGCGGGATCCCGCTCTGAACCCGCCTCTGTCAGTTTCCAAAGTGCTGGGTCACAGACCCGACACCAAGTGACGGTCCAGCCAATTAACATCATTAAGAGGTATTTAAAAATAATTTTACCAGAAACTTACCATTTTTCCAAGTTTTTTACGAGGTTCACGTCCCTCGGGGCACACGTCAGGTAAGTGTGTCGGGTTCTCAGTGACTCTCCATTGCTTTCACTAGTTGACAGCTGCAGAAATGGTATAAAAGCTACCATTGCACAACTGTTCACTATCCAATGTCAGAAACTGAAGCCTTCGGGATTGGGAAGACACTTTGTCACCCACCTCCTTGGTGCAACCTCTCTCACCATTGATAGATCGCTTCTGTGATCTCAACTTCAGCTGCCATCTATTCCATCAGCATCGGTGCCTTTGAATAAAATCTCATCTTGGCCCTCAGAATCCCACCACAATCAGCCCCAACACCAACATCACTAAACACACCAGCATCAGCAATAACAACACCAACCTGATGTTACACTGGACACAGGGCATCAGCGCCCAAGCACATTACTGCCCGGGACGCCAGGGATGGCCTCACCATGGCCAGATTTACTTCACTTGACGCTGTAAACCTTGGCTGCCACATGATGTGCCAGGTTGGCGCCACCCCACACCAACACCATAAAGCATCCCTGCAATGCCCAAGCCATTCCTTTCACACTCATCGCCATTGCGGGGGTGCCCTTATGTCTCATCATTCTCTACAACTCACTAAACCACTTCCAAAGGTGCACACAAATCTGTCCAAGAACGCAAAGTGTTCAAAATAAAGATTTCAATATTTGGCAACACATTAGCAGAAACTCTACATGAACATTGGCTAAAAGACTCTGTTAGTTGGTATGATTGGACAAGGATGAGGGTGAGTGTGAGTGGTGGCTAGTGAGATGGGGATGTGATTATATAGATAGAGAGAGAGGGATGGGTGGAGATGCAAGGTAAGTTGATGTGAGTAAGGATGTGCATGAGTAGGGTAGGGAATGTAGAGTGATGGGGATGTGATGAGTGACACAGCAGGATGAGGTTGAGTGTGGCTTTCAGTAATATTTCATGATCTACTGAGATCATTGAAAGATTTGCGCCAGTGCAGCCTGGTCCTCCTGACCACATCCCTGACTGTGCCCTCGTGTACAATGTTCAACCAAGCTGCATTGGTGTCCTGGAGAGCTCTCTTCCACCCATTGTAATGGAAGAGAATCTCCCAGGCTGCTGTTACATCCTTCATAAGCATCTGGAGGGAGTTATGGGAGAGCCTGGGTGCAGCTATGCCCCTCTGTGCAATGCTTGTCAGTGTTTTCAGCACCTCAATGCTGCAGAACACTGACAGAACAGCTGTCAAAATCTATGTGGCCACAGTCCCTTTAAGGAAACCAGCTAATGACACATCATCAAATGAAGTCATCAGACCCGCTTCCTTTTAATTGGCCGGGAACCTTGCAGGGCGGGCTTAAGAAGCCCAATCAAGGGAAGATTCTTTTCACAGTGCGGGCTGGAGCCGGGAGCAGGGTCATAACCCGACACCAACCCTGGCCCCGCCACCGTTGGCAAAATCGCAGCCGAAGTGTGTTGTTTGCATCCAATTTTCCATGATCAGCTCATTATCGCAATTGTGTTTAGTTTCAGATACAAATTTTTTATTTGAAACTGGGTGTAGGTAGAAATTTATGGGGATGCAAGCACTTAAAGGGAAGTGTCAGAATCAGTGGTGGGGAGGAGGGGTGGAATCCTTACAGTCATGGAAAGGCTCATAAGCCATTTCAACCTATTGGCAGGCTTTGCCAAGGCTGAAGGGGGTAGATGGCAAAGAGATAGGCAAAACTGAAAGGGAAGGAAACCCAAGATGCAGGCATGAATCTGCACGCAAGTTACAGTGTGGTCCAGTACTCAATCCATCGTTTGATGGCTGTTCCAGGATAGGTGCTGTTGCATGAGATGGTTTTCAAGGTGAATGGTCCTGTTTAACCACTCTATGGCATCAGCTCCATAGGTCAGCATTGCAGCATGCAATAGGGGGAGGCGGAAGCAGATTTCAGGCCGCAGCTGACTGTTACTGACTGTGCCACCTCAATGCTGCAGCCTAGCTACAAGTATCCTTACAGGATTTGGAATAGCTCTGCCCCTGGCAGTCTGATTATCTGGATAATCACCAATGGGTTGGTGCAGCAGTGCTTGTAGATATGCTTGGTGCCACTGTAGCAGATATGGATAATCAGGCTACGTTGGCTGCTGATCACCCTGGAATGTTTTCTTTCTGGCAGTTCACCTTAAAATGACATGCTGCAATTAGGGTACATCCAAGGAAGCAATCAGCATTCACAGGTTTTATATGTGGCATTGGATCTGCTTCCCAATTCTTTGAAGAAAGCCAATCATTGACCTGGAGCTCAAAATTAACATGAACCTTCCAATCTGCTCCGACTGAACTCTGATTGTTTAAGTAAACACAAGGTGAAGATGAAGTGAGATTTTCAGGCCTTAAAGTGACATAGTTCTAACTTAGCAGGAGTGTTCTGACTTACATTAGCTGGAGATCCACTAGCCTGCTTCAAAAGATCACAATGTTTTCTTCCTCCAATTAACAATATATTTTCTTGGCGTTAAAGATCTGGTCTTGTGCCATTGGATAGATTTCTGTATCATCAACACACAAATGATGTAATCCCAGTTGCTGGGATAAGCCCCACTGTATTTGTGAAGAGAGTTTGGTAGCTTTGTGTGAGATTATATTGAAGCTATAAGCAGATCACTGAGAGTGAAAGTGATTATTGACTCCTTAGGGATGCACCTCTATGAGGAGGTAATGCAAAAAAGCTTCCAGATTGTAAGGGACAAAGCCCACTTAGGTAAAGCACCATCAAGCTGATGGCAGAGAAGGCAGGTCTATGAAAACCCCAAATTATTACACAGGTCACCAATAAGGGAAGGCACCAAGGGAAGGATAAATGTTTCTTAAGAAGAGAAAGAGACAACCAAAAGGTGAGTACCCTGTAATAGTGCCATTTCCATACCTCACACCTATGTTACTCTACTCTTTATTGAATAACCAATTAATTACATTTTCTTTTGAAAGCTGTATGTTTGATGACATTGTTTCTGTGACTTTCTCTATTTGGTTCTTCCACTGTGGCTTGTATCAAAGTATCTCTCTGGAATTGTGATATATGGAGGTAGAGATTCCACCCGGTTGCGTTGGATTTGCCAGCGCAATTCGCCTGAAAGCGACCAAACCAGCACAAAAGATCGAGGAATTTCAAGCGCAAGTTACATCCAGCGCAGATCGAGTTTCCGCGATCTTTTGCGTTGATTTAAATAAACACCACACTGGAAGCCGGCCACGCTCACAAAACTGCATCTTCCCTCACTTGCCCTCCAATAAAAAACTGCATCCCCCCTCGCTTGCCCCCCAATATAAAACTACATCCCCCCCCCTCCTCGCCTGCCCCCCAGTATAAAATTCATCACCATGGCGTGTTTCCGCTATATATGCCTGTTTGAGATCCTTCAAGGAGGCTCTTATAATTAACTGAGGTTGGGGGGGGGGCGGGGGGTTAGACTAATAGGCACCTTTTAAAAGCTTTTAAATATTAAAAAGTATTTAATTTACTACGAAACTGACTCTTGTATACTAATGAAACTAGTAAATGGTTCTTTAACGACATTTTCGGTTATTTAAAATCGAGTTACTCACATGTAGTGGACTAAACATTCTCATTAAAAAAATTTATTTCTTTGCGATAAACCAATTTTCAGCTGTATTAATAAAACTGCACTTGGTTACCACTCTTAAATACATCACGGAATATTTTTTAATGCAAGAAAAAAAATAAACAAATGCATTCTAAAATGCTGCCCAATTGCACTGGTTCATAGTAGATTTTACTTTTGGTGGCATGCAAATGAGTTTGAACAGAAACTTGAGCAAAAAATCCAATTCAGAAAACTAGCACAATTTTGAGCACAATTTGAACCCAGATTGCCGATGTCGCCCAAAGCAGAAATTCAACCCCATGATTTGTATCTCACAAATCAAATGAATTAATGACTTATAAGCAATGATTCTGTGGGCTAACTCACTGTCAAAAAGATACAAATTATATACCACAGCTCATCATCATGGATTCTGGTGGTATCACCCATTAAATAAATCATTTAAATGCTGGCAATTATATCTAGTTTGTATGTGGAGCAAAATTTCAGATTTAATTGTAATTCTGGTGACATCACTAACACTTGTCTCCATACATTTCTCAATCATAATGTCATCTCCATTGAATATAAAAACAATGGGGTAGAAATTCCGACATCCTGGGCCTGTACGAAGTTTCTACGGACCCGGGAAGGCATTGGAACAGCCAGTTTTCAGCGCGCAACGCGCATGCGCTGAAAACCGGCTTTTCCGATCTGTCAAGCGGGCAGATCGTAGACATCTCGGGAGCGAGGACATTTGCTTGGGCAAGATTGCGATATTTACGCATATCTTGCCCAGCAAATGTCCTCAAAAAATCTTGCGCCTGATAAAAGCAGGCGCATAGCCTACTTTTACAGGCACAAGTGTTTTAAAACACACAAAAATATATTAAAATAAAGTTATGAAAACATATTTTATTGTTAAAAACCCTCCCCACTACGGTAAATTTATTTTAAGGCATAATTTTAAAAACTTTTTAAAAAATCGGAAATATATATTTTTTTATGTCATTAATAACTTTAATTTAAATGAATCTTAAATATGTAGTGTATATTTTCTATTTTTTATTAGTGTTTTGGGTGTTTGGGGGGGGGGTTCTCATTCATAATAATGGGAACTCCAACTTACGGAGTTCCCATTATTATGAAAGAGAAAATACTGTACCTTGATTGGCTGCCCAGAGCCATGTGACTTCAGATCCCTATGAGCAGGCGCTGTGACGCACAGGGAGAGGAGGCCTATGGACCGGGAACGTGAGTGGGCGCAGCAGCTTCAGGTAGGTGCGCATTTTTTCTCTAAAATCTAGTCGAATGCCTGCAGGAAGGAAAAGCGGAATTTCTGGACCAATATGTAGTTACCAACATTATATGTCAACTCGGGTATTGCATGATACGCCCATATCAGAAGAGTACCTTCTGTACCCATATGGCATTTTCATTTCCCAGATCACTTTTTCCAGTTACCATCCTAAATGCGCTTTTAATTTAATGAGAAGTTAATGGTTGTTCGGCTCTGTGAGTAGGAATTTACTTGGAACGAGAATGAAACTTTCCAAACTCATTTCACAGGGAACCCTTACAATTATTAGAGGCAGGAGACAGATTTGGGCCCAAGTGCTGGCGATGAAAGGACAATACTTGAACGCTCCAACCCTCCGAGAACTTTACGTTCCTCCAGCTCTGACCTTTGGCTTTCCCCATTTCCTTCATCTCACAATTGCTGGTCCTGCCGTCTAAAAACCTACCTCTTTGACCAAGCTTTTCCTGACTTGTCCCAAAGTCTCCTTCTTTGGCTCGATGTCAATTTTTGTCTGATTCTGCTCCCGTGAAGGGTTTGGGGATTTTTTACTATGTTAAAGGCACTATATAAATGCAATTTGCTGCTGTTGTTGAACCCACTGCATCCCATAACAATTTAAATTATGATGGATATCTGTATTTATGCACCTTGAAGAGAGCACAGGTTGTGATGGTAGAGATTCTTCAACCTACATGTTCTATATTGTTTTGCTCTATCAGATGAATATTTGCACATTATTTCACTACTGGAAAGGTGACTGGTGTATTTATAGACATGGATCAATAGACAGACTTATTTTACAAAAGAGAATTTATCCAACTCCGTTTGGGCACAGGAAAAGTTCCTTTTATTAGCTGATGCGGTGTTATGTGCATACAATGATATAGAAAGCCTTCCATTTAAGCAAATTGAAAACACATTGGCCCGGCTTTGGCGGTCAGTGGCAAAATGACGGTGCTCGCCGCTGACCTCGAAGAAAGCTGTGCACAAAGATCGAGTGAGGATTTCATCTTTCCCAACATTAATTTCATTCTGGCGCCATCTATAGGGGATCTCGGGCATCCAACAACAGTGATGTCATCAAGCAGGCTGAGCAGCCAACCACATTGAAGAATTCTCACAGACAGCAGGAAGTAAAAAGTAGGTTTTATCATTCACTTTTTAATCATTTTATGCAGAGCAAAATAAAGATTGGGGCAATATGGGATTAAGATAAAAACTTACATCTCAAACAAACATTCAATTTTTTTTTATCATCATTTAAAAACTATATGGAATTGTTATTATTGATTGGAAGGAGTGACACGCGACACATATATAGGGGATCTCGGGCATCCAGCAACAGTGATGTCATCAAGCAGGTTAAGCAGCCAATTACATTGAAGAATTCTCACAGACAGCAAACCAGGAAGTATAAAGCATTGATTGTTCTTGACTTTTTAATCATTTTACAGAGAGTGAAATAAAGCTTGAGATTAAGGTAGAAGTTGAAATATCATAAACAAACTTTGAAAACTTTTAAACATTAATTTAAGAATCTATGGAATTTTTATAATAATGGAGAAATTTGACATTGCACAAATATAAAATTAGTTTTCAGGTCCAGAGATGTTATTCAGCAGTAATTATGACTTAGTACACCATTACAAACTCAGTCACACCTCATTCAACAAGGCTTAGTTTTGGGGGGTTTATTTACAGCGAGATTAGAGTGTAAAAAGTGGAACTTCACATCAATTCAAGTGATTTCTAAGATTTCATCATCATTAAAACTGCAAAATCCGGGCCATTACCATAAAATATGGTGACCTTCAATGCAGCACAGAGCTCACGTATAGAGTGATGAACAAGAGAGTTGCATTTCGAAATACGTATGGCAGTTATGTAATGAAGCGTTAACTATTTTTAAGGGCATTGAGACTGTCTCACTCCAGATTAAACCACAATCTAAGTCAGAAATGACAGTTGCAGTAATTTTTGCTTTGGCAGATTGAAGTAATGTCTCTAATAATAAATAGAGGCAAGTTTACTACAAACCTAGACCTGGTAAGAATTAGTTACATCTTCACAATAGGGAATGCTACTGTTTAATTCGCCAATCAGAAGATGTATCTACTCATTATTCATCTGCAGCGTTGCAGAGATAGATCTGAGAAGACCCAAGTAATGCACAATCTCTTTTAGAGGTATTCAGAAATCAGATTTGCAAACTACTTGCAGTACTTAAAAAAAAAATTGTACCATTTACTGCTATTAACAGGACTGCCAACTAACAGTTAAGAAGGAGCTATCAAAATATAAAATCAGTGTAAACTCTGGCTTCACTCCATACAGTTAGAAGACCATCAATTCAAAGCAGTAGTACGAGTGATCCCAACTCAGACCACTGAGACGCATAAACTGTAACAACTTGGAAGATGGATTCAATATTCGAGCCAACTTTCTATATGTGGGTAAAATTTAAATCATGTTATTACTGTTATAATGGACAAGCCAAATGCTGATAACTTTCCAAACAATGCATTGTGGTTAACAGCTTCACCTATGCTGTGGAGTTTGCGAGAGAATTACTGCCATTAGGGACTAAGAAAAAGTAACAAAGGAAGGAAAGATGAAAGGGCTGACGAATAAGGCAGACAGAAGGGCTGAATGAAAGGAGGAGGAGGAAAGGAATGGGGCAGAGAATGTTTTGTGGAGGTAACTTACCACAGACATTGTGACCTGAAGTGGCAAAGTGCAAATTTAGATATCTGGATATTTCACTGACTGCCAAGTTTTAAACTCTTTGGCCACAGTAGCTAGCTGAGAAAAGCTGTGCAGAGTCTTGATTGGCAACACTAGGAACAACGTAGCAATAAATGCTGAGCAGACAGCGACTCAAAAAGAGATGTGGTTTTCATTATGCTATATTGCACATGCTCCAGAATGTACAAAACCACAATACCACCAACATCTGTTGTGATGCCTTCTGTGGAGATAGAAGGCTGAGAGTTTCTCAACACAGCTAGCACATTAGTTTCACTTTTTAGTGCCAGATTTGAAAAATGTCATTCCGTTTGAGCAGCAAAATTTGAAACATAATAGGGGTCAATTTTAACTTTGATGGCATAAAACAGGCAATATTGGATCAGCCATCTGTTATACATCGAACCTGTTTTTTTCTCTCCATTGATTACAATGGTCAACAGGATGTTTCATGGGCAACCGATCTGATATTGCCCATTTTACACCAGCACCCAAAGTTAAAATTATCCACCCCCCTCCACCCAATGTGTCATATGAAGGTCTTTTACACAAATGATTAATCCTGCTGAAGGGTTGAAGGATGTACCATCACATATTGGAACCAAACATTTTTGTGGTTTGGTAGTCCATATCTTATGGAAAAACGATGACTGCTGTAAAACCACAACTGTGCCCATAGAAACATTTCCTGTGGTCCCAGACAGTGCAAAAGATAACCATCAACATTCAAATTTACTGTCTCTTTGCAAGAAACATAGTCAATAACAGGTACAAGATTGGAAATGAATGAGAGCGATGAGATATGAAGCAATGATTAGTGGCAGACACAGGACTTGTGCTCGAGTCCGTCACTCGATATTAAACAAAGAACTCCTCCATATTGCTTTTCTCCTCCCTTTGTTCCCCTGATCTAATTTGTTCATTTGCAGTTCCAAATCCGGGTTGAAAAGTATCTCGGAAACTTCTAACATTTTTGCAAGGAGGTTTTATAACACATACTGTGGAAGATTAAAGGGAAAATGCACAAAAGGAAATGAAAGACTAGAAAAAAATAAAGGGCAGTGCACTCAGAATATCTGTATTAAGTTGCTTAAAAAGTCCTGGAGCACTATATTTTTTAAATGGATAACCCTACATATTGCTTTGATTGCAAATAAAAGTTGGATATCTGTGATTCTCTTAATAATTGAAATCATTAAAAAAATGAGAAAATGCTGTAAATATACAACACATCAAAATCTGCAGCGATAGGGTAATGTCTTTGGGTGTGATCTTTTATCAGAAATGGAATGGAACCCTTCACCAGGTCGAAGAGGTCCATTTATAGGACTGACCTAGTAAACTAAACAAACCTCTCCTGATTGACCATTCCATTTCTGATGACCGGTCACATACAGAACATGAACTTGTCTTTCTCTCAGCTGTTGATTGACCTATCGTGCATTTCAAGATTTTCCCCTTTTGTTCAGATTTCTAGAATTCATGTTTTTCCCTTCTAATTGAAACCATTTACTGGCATTTCAACTGTTCCTTAAAATGTCAAATCTTCTTATTTTCATGACACACTGACCTCAGGTAACTAATATACAAGCTGTGTGTGATCATCTTGGTACGATTTTGAATCTCTGCCCTCCCCACCCCACTCTTTCTATAAATGCTAGCTTTTGGCTACGCCCCAACACATTCATCCTGCTCAGGTCAACATGACTTTCCAGCTCAAAAATGCACTCATCCATAATGTACAGACACTCTGGTTACACTCTGGGTGCATGTTAAACATAGAGAAGCCTCTCTATGATGATTAGTATACATTTCCGACTTGCAATTGAACTTAGCTGAACCCAGACAACATTTGATTATAATTATTACTCCAGGAACTGAATGATTTACACACACAATATGAATTTATTCTGTTATCTCACAATCCGTAATCTGCAGTTTGAAATATTTGATTATCTTTGCAGCACTGAATACCACATAACCTTTGGCACTGGGAATTAACAGACACCATAACAGTATAACAACCTCCATGGAATTGACAGAGGAAGGTGAAGATCAATGCAACTTCCTGCAGCTTGATATTTTATAGATTAGCTACATTTTTCCACTTTTTATGCCTGCAATGCGTGTTTAATTGCCGCAAGTTCCTGTGCTAATATTTTTATCTGGAAGTAATAAAAGATGCCATTGTTCATAACAAACATAAAACGTATGTTGTACAGACTCCAATCTGTACAGCCAAAGTATGATGTAGCAGGAAGTACTGGATATCTATTGTGGTAATTATAGAATTCTCAGAGCAGTTTATTCTATGCAAAATATTTTAGAATCACTTGTACTGTGATATGGCCCTATATAAATAAATGTAAATCATTTTACCACTTTAATAACTTTGCATTACCAAATATTTCTCCCTGCTGTAAAATGTGGCATGGCTATTTTTAGTTCCATTTATTATTTTTGTTCCAATTTTCTCCCCTTCTTTCCTGAATCTGCCATGGGGTAGGTTCCCCCAGTTGCCTCCTCACCTTCAACACCAACCCTCCACCCCCAACTCCGCCCCCCCCAGCCACCGCCCGAGGGCTGGCCGCCTTCCAGTGCTTCACCCCAGGGGCTGTCAGCAGGCTCGTTATCAGCAGGCTTTTTAGTCCATGGAAAATATTGCAGCTTAGCATGATTCTTTTCTCATCCAATGTCTATGCAAGCACACACTTGTCCAGCAAGTTTCCTTGAATCGCGATCGAGAGGGGGGAGGGAACCTTGGACCATTCTATCTTGCCTCCCTAGCGAGGAGTGCAATGGTAACACTAACCATAGTTAACTCAGTGCAGACAGATTGCAGGAATCAAAACATTTCAGTCTCTTTTCAAGTCAATTATTACAAGTCTCTCATTTTGCTAACACTTTCCTAAATGAGAATACTCTCATTATGCACACTTTCTCCATACAAAGCATGCAGGTTTCACTTGCTACTTCCAATTTACATTAATCCATTACTGAGTACAGTAAATAATTCTAATAAAAATTATTGCTTGGCATTACTGCCGCTTGGCCTTTAAGTGTTTAAGTAGTATGTGGTTAAAAATTATATTGTGCTAATTTCAAAGCAGATCTATAGGAGGAGAAGGATGCTAATTGCTTCCATCACAGTTTTAAAAAGCAAAGCACATCTTGCAAACATTCACATGAAGGGTGATATTTCTTTGTTGCTGTCCATTAGAGCTTTAAAAAGGTAATAATACAGCTGTAATAAAACCTGAAGTGGCAGCAGCATAACACTCAGCAGATGGGTAAAACTTTCACATTCCTCTTGCAACAACATTTTTTTTTAAACTTGCAGAACTACCAAAAAACATAAAATGTATCCAAATAGCTCGTTGTATGAAGTATCGCGTCCCTGAAAGGCATGAGCTTTCTTCTACCTTTTCATTTTTCTACATAACCTTGCACTACAATTGACTTGGTAAAACGTGAGAGCCATCACGAGGGGAGTTACCCACTGTGAGCACCGCTGGTGGTGAAATCCTACCCACATTCTTTCAATGGACTCAAAGCTAACTACTGCTTTCTGTAGGTTGGTGTTAAATGATTAAAATGTAAAAGACTCATTTCCTCGTAACAAGTTCTCCAACAGAAGAAACTTGGCTCCAACCTCAAATCATTCCCAGCAAGTAATTCCCCTTTCCACAGCAACTAATTGACCCAAACCATGCAGCATACTGTGGGACTCAATTAGTAACCTGCAAAACGCGAAGCAGTACCTTTTCAGGGACCAAAGCAAACATGATTATATAATTGGCAGATACGTCATTGGGGAGACCTTAGGTATAGGGATACCTGCTATTAAAGATGACCCCGTCAGCTTAATTTTACCTTTTATGACAAGGCTATTAACACATTCTGAGGTTTTTGTTAGGTGACTAAGGGTCATTAACAGTGATTAATGATGCAGACTGCAGGACGTAAAGAGTAAAAGGTCACCTTAGTTCACTGGAGCTCCCAAAAAGAGAGAAAGCTGTGGTACTTTATTATTTTTCTGACATTTCTTGCAATAAAATCCGAAATCAAACTTCCTATCCTGCAAGTTGAGTAGAATTATCTGTACTATAGGATATTAAACCCAAGTGCAAGTGCAGTTTAAGAAGTTTGACGAAGAAAAGGACTGGCACTTATATAGTCCCTTGACCATTTCTCAAGATATCACGAAGCGCACAATGAATTACATTTTGGAGTGCACTGATGTGTGTTATCAAACACGACAACCAAACAGACAGCAAGATCCCACAAAATAAGAGGAATAAGCTTTTGATCTGTCTCTAGTTTGGGAAGGATGGTTGGCCAGGACACTGAGACAATTCCCTGCTCTTGTAGGAAGTGGTGCCATGGGATATTTAACATCCAGCTAGGTTTAATGCTCAAATATAACACCTCTGGCAATGCAGTGTTCACTCAGTGAATATCCAAAGAAGCTGAATGTGCTTTTAAAAAAATTAATAAAACCAAAACAGTTTGTTTTTTTCGGCTATTTAAAGCCGCGGGATAATTTTCTAGTTTTACAATCGTTATAAAAGTTACATCTTTAAAACTAGGACTACTTGTGGCAGGTTCACTGACAGAAACAAATGTAAAACAAAATAAATTCAATGGAGGGTCTTTTAGCGGAGACTTTTTTTATTTATATAGAAATCGTATTGCTGGAAACCTGTAAACTTTAAATGAAATCCGAAGTCAAGGGTCAGAAGCTTTCTTTTGTATCAGTTTTGCTCTAACTTTCAAAAGAATCATACTTAATCAAAGCACCAAAAACACTTCACATTTTTTAAAAACTGTAAATACCGGAAATCAAATAAAAACAGAAACTACTGCAAGTACACAGCTAATCACTCAGAATCATAAAAGAGAAATGTTAGCATTTCAGATTGAGCTATTTTAGCTGTTTTTATACTGGGACAGAGTTAAATAAGATTTCAACAGACTGGTATCTATGAGCCAGCTCTTGGTATTCATTCTACTAAATGCAGATCCCTTAACCCCACAGCAGAGCCAGGGATCTACTTTTCAATGGGCCTGTTATTCTGCCAAGATAAGGGAGACAGATTTAGTAGTTTAAATGTCGGGAGCCAGTTCACGGACAGCGAGTGAGTCCAACTTAAGTAACCTTAAAAACATCTGTCAGAACGGAAGACAGCAAGCAAGCCCCTTTATAGGACAGACCAAAACAAAGAGGGAAGGGGGGAAACAGAAGGTAAGAAGGTGGTGTTTCGAATATGCTAACTATTAGTAGAGAAAAGCACAACTAATGGGTTTTGAAAAAAACTTGAAACAGATGAAAAGCAGTCAAGTCTATTTGTATTCTAATGAAATTAAATCAATGGATCATCTTTGTGGCATAGTGTTCACAAAATTGTTAATATTTGTTCAGATATTTTCCATACCATCTCTTAAAAAGGAAACTTAAAATGTTTTGGTCATATACGAGAATTTCCTCCTCCACCCCCTCCCCATTACAAATTGAAGAGAACTGGAATATAGGAATGGAAGAAAAATCATATTTAGAAACCAACAGTCTTGGTTCAATTCATAGGAAGCAAAGATCAGGCATATAATACATGCACATGGCAAGAGGGTCATGTACTACTCCAAATGAAGTACATATCATGTTTCAGCTGGACCATATTCTTCAAGTTGCATGTGCACATTTTGTAAACAAAATGGTCATTTTATTTAGAAATGAAAAGAGCCCTGGTTAGGTCAACTCGACTTACTTTGGATTATTTCATTATATGGCAAGAAGCTGCAGATCATTCATGTAGAGTTATAGAGGAAACCAAACTAATAGCAGGACGCATAACGAGCATTGATGAGTTTCCATGTCATTTTATGGTACTTTTCACAGGAAAGTAGCATATTTTCCACAGGGACACATTCACGGGGATATTTTCAGTGGCACTAAAGTGCTATCTTAAGTAGCTTGTTTGAAATGGAATTGTTGAAAAATTAATATAGTTTGAAAATGTAAAAGCAACCCAGATTGTTGGGATAGTTTTTACACTAATATTCTTTAAATATTATACAACTGATGATAGCACATCAGTTTCATTTTGTTGCAAGGATGCAGGTTACCATCTATAATTACACAGATATTCCCCATCACAGGGGAGGAAATGTTTAGAGGACAAACCAATTTAGGATACTCTTGTCTACATCCTAGCATCTAAGTCAGGAACAGCACTAGCAGGAACCTTGACATAGATTCCCTGCTTAGAAGGTTTCTCAGTTAGGTAATGGTGCTGAGCATGCAAAGACTGAAGTTAAGGGAGAAAATAGTGTATATTCATCAAGGATGATCCATAGATTAAGTGCACATACACGTATGATTATTGCGTAACGAAATTTATACATGCACACTCATTATCGGGGAAGTCAGAGAATTGTAAGAATGGATGGAAATTCTGTTAATTTCTTTAGTTTTCTACAACTTCAGGAGAGGAGAGAACTTCAAGGAGCGTCCTACTCGATGTAAAATTAATCTTGTCTCTGAAGGACATACCAATATCTTTGTTTCAATTTTGATTTGAAAAGTACTCATAATTCTTCTGTAAAATATGGATTTACAGGATCCAAATGAATAAACAGTGTGGGTAGTGCTTCAATACTGGAGATGTTGGCCTGATCGAGGACACTAACGTTGGTGCATCTATCCTCCCAGTGGATTTACAGGATCTTGCAAAGGCAGCGCTGGCGGAATTTCTACAGCGCCGAGAGCATGCAGAAAACAAGCGCAGGCAGTGGAAGGAACGTGCGGCAAACCAGACTCCCCACCCACCCTTTCCTTCAACCATTGTCTGTCCCATCTGTGACAGAGACTGTAATTTCCGTATTGGACTGTACAGTCACCTGAGAACTCACTTTTAGAGTGGAAGCAAGTCTTCCTCGATTTTGAGGGACTGCCGATGATGATGATGAATAAACGGTATCAAAGTACGATCTGATGCCATAGTCCTTCCTTTTCCTTTTATTATGCAGAGATTGGACAAAGTGAACTATATTGGCCATTTCTTTGTCAGCTTTACCTTCAATTCATTACAATGGGGTGAATCTCAGCTGACTGTCCAAAACCCAAACAGAAAACTATCCAAGTTTTAATACCAAACTGGCCCTGAAACTCAGTTCATTCCATAATAGAACTTTTCATTTTGGAATAGTGACAATTCCCATCGTATAACTTCAAAGAATATTTATTTAGAACAAATGAACAATTGATGCAGCTAGAATGGTACTGAGCTCTTCCTGGGGGAAATTTCCCTCTGATTGTTGTTTTGAGCAAAAGTAAACAATCCTTCAGAATACTTTCATGCTTTATCTCACTAAACAGTAGCAGCCAGAGCAATTCTTCCCCACGTTTATAATAGATGATTTTTACTTCAGCTCCCCCGCCAAGAGAAGGTGTCAGATTTTCATACCACCATAGCTTAAGCATTCCACAGAAAAATTCAAAATGATAGAACGCTGAAGCCTCAACGAGCTGTGCTAAAACGTGGGTATAAATTCATGATGCCACAAGTAGTGAGTTGCTGCCCTCCGCATGTCAAAGGATGGTGCCAAATGTCAACTAGTACACCCACAGGCTGGAGCCGCGGGGCAGGGGGCGGGTGCTCAAAAGAATTTAAGCGTGTTCACATTCCTCCTTGTGGTCAGTGACAGAGAGGCACAGGCAGAGGCCTGACATACATCGTCCGTTGATCCCCTCAGGCAGGATGTAGTAATATTAGGAAAATCTAGAAAGAACATAAAGGCCAAGCTTAAATTTGTGGCCTTATCATATCCAGAGCTTTTGTTTCAAAAAAATTACATACATAAAAAACAATTTATTTGCATTCAGAAAATTATCAGAATATTCCTTGCTCCTTGGGCATGGAATGCCAGCTTTTACATTGATGTTGAAAAAAACCCCTAGGACCACATTAAATTCCAACCAAAATGACATGGGTAGGTTTATTCCTGTCACATTAAATTCATACTAAATAGGGCCAGCTTAGTCCCAAGAGGCTCCTGTTGACACACAATGGGAAGGGATTATAGGTAGGATCATTCATATAGTCGCCAGATATAGTAGTCAAGAGAAGATCTCCTGTATCAGATTGGGATAAATGTCTCTTGTAGATGGTAATGGGTTGTCTTTTTCTACTTCTTCAGGCCGCTGCTCCTTTTTCTTATGCCCTTGCTCCTAATGGGGCCCATCATCCACTAGGGTTTATAAGACACATTTGGGCAGCATTCCAACAGGAGGCACTCACTGGACTACACGTCATGGTGCCTTCAGATTGATTGAGATAACTTCAACATGCCGATTGTGTGTTCAATAATGATTCTGGTGGATGAATGGATCTCATTAGTGTGGTACTCAGCTGGGGTCCTGGGTAAGTAACAAGGTTGTGGTGGATAGTCTTTATCTCAAGGAAGCCACCCAGTAACTTGGCTTTCTGACTAAAGAGTGCTGGCAATGTGGAGTTTCTTAAAACAAAGTCATCATGGCAGCTACTCGGGAAGTGAGCATTGACTAGCATAAATTTGTGCTGCACATCGAGAGCAAATATTGGCCATATGTATATCAACAAGAAACATTGATGAATGGTGTACAGACTGCCACATGAGTGCCGTGTATGACTTTTTGGCTTTGGGGAATCCTACCACTTGGTAAAACTGCACTGCCATATCAAGCTGTTGCCACTCATCTATGGGGAAGCTGAAGACATTTCTAGTTGAGAACAATGCATTTATGCTCAGCAGTAGATTACATTGCAGACAACACTAGTCATTGGAATGATGCCATGACATTGGATTTAAGAATAGTGGTAACAGATATACTCTTGCAGGACACAGCTTCCAATGAAGGTGGGCTGTAGGTCTGCCTGCAGCATGTGGTTCAGTTGTAGCAGGCTCACTGCTGAGTCAGAAGGTGGTTCAAGTCCCACTCCAAGAACTTGAGTACAAAATCCAGATTGACACTCTAAGGTAGTGGCTGAGAAAGTGCTGCACTGTCAGAGGGCTCCATATGCCCTCTCAGGTAGAAGTAAAGTATCCCATGGCACATTCCAAGAGAAGCAGGGAACATCACTAAGACAGATTATCTGGTCATTATCACATTGCTGTTTGTGGGGCTTGGACCTCACTGTGTTCAGTATCGGTAATTACATTTCGACAAAGGTTTGGTCAGTATCAGTGATAACATGTCCAAAAAGGTTCAGTATCGTTTCCATTGTGTTTGGGTTTCTCTACAGATTAGCATTACACATTTTAAACAGGAGTCTCCAAGAGTTCTTACATCTTACAGGAAGTCAGTATTTATAGCTTTTGTGTTTTAAGCATTTTATCATCATCATCATCAACATCTTAGTCAGTCCCTTGGAATCCAGGAAGACTTGCTTCCACTCTTAAAAATGAGTCCTTAAGTGGCTGAACAGTCCAATACGAGAACCACAGTCCCTATCACAGGTGGGACAGATAGTCAATGAGGGAAAGAGTGGGTGGGACAGGTTTGCCGCACGCTCTTTCCGCTGCCTACACTTGTTTTCTGCATGCTCTCGCCGATGTGACTCGAGGTGCTCAGCGCCCTCCCAGATGCACTTCCTCCACTTAGGGCGGTCTTTGGCCAGGGACTCCCAGGTTTCGGTGGGAATGTTGTACTTTTTCAGATAGGCTTTCAGGGTGTTCCTGTAACGTTTCCTCTGCCCACCTTTGGCTCGTTTGCCGTGAAGGATTTCCAAGTAGAGCGCTTGCTTTGGGAGTCTCATGTCTGGCATGCGAACGATGTGGCCTGCCCAGCGGCGCTGATCAAGTGTGGTCAGTGCTTCAATGCTGGGGATGTTGGCCTGGTCGAAGCCGCTAATGTTGGTGCGTCTATCCTCCCAGGGGATTTATAGGATCTTGCGGAGACATCATAGGTGGTATTTCTCCAGCTACTTGAGGTGTTTACTGTACATGGTCCATGTCTCTGAGCCATACAGGAGGGCGGGTATTACTACAGCCCTGTAGACCATGAGCTTGGTGGCAGTTTTGAGGGCCTGGTCTTCAAACACTCTTTTCCGCAGGCGGCCGAAGGCTGCACTGGCGCACCGGAAGCAATGTTGAATCTCGTCATCAATGTCTGCTCTTGTTGATAAGAGGCTCCCGAGGTATTGGAAATGGCCCACGTTATCTAGGGTCACGCCGCGGATCTTGATGACTGGGGGGCAGTGCTCTGCAGCGAGAACAGACTGGTGGAGGACCTTTGTCTTACGGATGTTCAGCGTAAGGCCCATGCTTTTGTATTCCTCAGTAAATACCTTGATTATGTCCTGGATTTCAACCTGTGTATTTGCGCAGACGCAGGCGTCATCCGCGTACTGTAGCTCGACGACAGGATGGTCTTGGACCTGGCCTGGAGACGGCAAAGGTTGAACAGGTTCCCACTGGTTCTGTAGTTTAGTTCCACTCCAGCGGGGGGCTTGTTGACTGTGAGCTGGAGCATGGCAGCGAGGAAGATTGAGAAGAGAATTGGGGCGATGACGCAGCCCTGTTTGACCCCGGTCCGGACGTGGATTGGGTCTGTAATAGATCTGTTGGTAAGGATCACGGCCTGCATGTCGTCATGGAGCAGGCGGAGGATGGTGACAAACTTTTGGGGGCATTGGAAACGGAGGAGGACGCTCCATAGATCCTCGCGCTTGATGATGTCAAAGGCATTTAGAAGTTCGAAGAAGGCCATGTATGAGAGCTGGTGCTGTTCCTTACATTTTTGCTGCAGTGTCGTGCTGTAAAAATCATGTCCGTTGTGCCCCATAGGGGACGAAATCTGCACTGTGACTCCGGGAGGAGCTCCTCAGCCACAGGGAGAACAGGGAGATTCTTCTGTCATTGCCGCAGTCGGACTTGTCCCCCTTTTTAAAGATGCATCTCTGAAATCTCTCGACATGCTCTCCTCCCTCCAGATTAGAGAGATGAGGTCATGTATTCGTGCCAGTAGTGTGTCTCCGCCATACTTCAGTGCCTCAGCATGGATTCCATTGCTCCCGTAGCCTTGTTGTACTTAAGCTGTCTTATGGCTTTTTCTACCTCGTGCAGTGTTGGGGTTTTACTGAGGTGGTGGCGGGTAGCATGCTGTGGGATGGAGTCGAGAACACTCGAATCAAAGGCAGAGTCTCGGTTGAGGATAACTTCATAGTGCTCTTTCCAGCGGGCCCTGACTGCCCCGTTCTTGGCCAGCAGTGGGGTAGGGCCTTGGGTGTTTGGACCGTAGGTGGCCTTGACTGCAATATTCTCAAGATGGCCTTGACTGTGATAGTCTCAAGATGGTCGCCGGGGTGGCAGCTCCCTAGGAAACTCCCCTGCTGAACAACTACCATCGCTTACTATCCGGCAACTTTCCACCCCCAGCTTCCCCCCCTCTCACTGTCTAAACTTCCCCTAGCCCTAATAGACACTAATAGGGGGTCTCAAACACTTAAACCCTTACTCCAAACCCAACCCTGCGAATCCCATAAGATCGGGCCTACCTCAAGCTTCCCACCACACCACCCATCAGCGACGACGACCGGGGTCCTTGATCCACAACAATGCCTGGCGAGCAGGTGAGCCTCCAACCAGGCGACCGGGCCATCACCCCTCCAGCGGTGGGCCTTCACCCCTCCAGCGGTGGGGATTGGTGTATGCAAATTCGCTGCCATGTTTCCTACATTACAACAGTGACTACGCTTTAAAAGTACTTAAAAGGCTGTAAAGCGCATTGGAATGTCCCGAGGTTGTGAAAGCTTCTATAGAAATGCAAGTCTTTCTTTTTGAGGTGGATGAAAACAATGAGTCTGGCCAATCCCAACCCAATAATTCAGTGCTAATGACACAAATGTAATGGGGGCTATCAGCGCTCATCGTTAATAAGGAATAAATCGGACAATGTTCACACATGCGCAATTCAACGTGGAAATCAGGACGTTGCTGCCCAAGTTGCCGCCCAAGTTGCCCTGCTCCACCAGAAGCTTTGCTCCATCAGTGCCTAAAGAGACTCACTGTGAAGTTGTGGTACTTACCCACTAAACTCGCCAGATAAAGTTAGGGCTTGTCCATTCAAATGTATGTGAATTTTTAACGGCAAGTCGTAATTACTGCCAAACAACCTCTCTGGCACTGAAAATTAACTTTTACAAGTGTGGCGTCTCATTCCTTCAGATTTAAATTACTGTTGGAGATTTAAAACATTTTAAAAATTAAAATAATTTTTGTTACTTTTTCTTTCTCGTTTATCTCTTTATCCCATCTTTCTCTCCCTCTATTTTGCTTTCTGTACGTGATTTTATATTGAATTCAATATTCCAACTTACATTTCCTGATTTAGACTCTGCGCATCTCAGTAAGGATCTTTCAATCTGATTGGTTAAGGAGCTACACAGTTGTTTTCCCTGTTCACACAGGTCCCAGGTCCCCTGTAGAGGGGGGCGCATCATTTTGGATTTCTAATTACCACAAGTTGCAATGTAAAAGCTCACAGAAATTCTGTGGACAGCTGTATGTGTAATGAATGGCGAGCGGCGTTTGTTCGCTGCTGATCGCTAAATCTGGGCCCTTGCTGTCTGTGTGCACAAATTGACTGCTACGTTTCCAACATCACAACAGAGACTGTACTCCAAAACTACTTCATTGTTTGTAAAATGCTTTGGTATGTCCTGAGATTGTGAAATGTGCTGCATAGATGCACGTCTTTCTTCTTCTTTCTAGCCTGGTTGTCTTTGCAAAACAAAATTTCTACAGTCACTGCTCCTCAATCAAAGACAGGAGCCCCTCTGACTACAGACTCCAATGTGGAGTATTAGCGGGTGAATGAAAAGTGTCTGTGATGCAGCTTCACTGATCTGGCCATCCTCCAAAGAGGATTCCCCAATGGGAAACCCTTATATCTGAAAAGGGATGAGAACAAATGAAACAAAGGCAGATCTGTAAAGTAAGTGGCAACAGTCAAAAAAAAACCTCAAAGGTAACAATAAAGTTTAACAACAAATGAATAAGCTTATCTCTTTAAACTGGATTCTTCATTCCGAAGTTTTTACTTGTGGTGAGGGGATTTCCTGTTGTACGCGGCACTGTACAAATATTAAATTCTCCATTATTCATGGGCCCTGCTGGAGAGGGAGCCAGAGGTGCTTCAACAAGAGTTACGGAGCAGCTGGAATAGGAGCTCAGGTTTTTCTAAAAAAAGAAGAAAGTGCTGGGGAGGAACTTGTAATGAAGCAACTGAAATAACCTGTAGCATTTTTTTCTAAATTTTTGTACGATGAAAAAAATTATTCTAATGGGATGCAGCCGCAATACAAATCAAAATCCTGGTATCAACAAAACATCCCTTAAAGCTGCTTAGCTTCTAACATAGGTTAGCTTCCAGACTACCGATGCAAAAATGCTGGATGCATGGCTTAACTGGATCCAACAGCTACGAAGTAACCTTGCATCCCAAGTAATCGCTTTTCATTGTTCTTCATATATGATTACAGATCTAACACTATTATACAATTGCTGCCATTGATGATCAACTCTGTACAATTTCCTTTTTGACAGCACCATTCACGACACATTATAGTGAATACACAGGCCGTCTGAATCACAAACACTGAACTAACAGTGCAGGCATCTTCGAAGCATGAACTGACACTGTGGCTAAAAATCAAAGTGTTCCTCTCTGGCCTAAATCCCAAAAAGGTGATCATTGCCGGAATTTAGTTTCCAAACAAAATCTGCCACTAAAACATTATAATGTCACAGAGGGGTTAAAATTGTAAATAAGTGTATTCTTCCACATTGGACCATCCAATTATCCACCGTTACTATTTTCTGCCCGCAATTATGCAGAACAAAGTCTCGCAGGAAACATGACCTCATTGCACAGCCCACAAACACCTTCATTTAAAAAAAAATTCCCTTTCTTGATGAAGAAAACTACACAATGTTTCTCTCATTATTTGTATCGTACTTGTCTTCATCTGTACCCCTTGAGCATTGGTAGACTATAAATACAAGACTTAAATTTGGGGACTGTCAATTTCCATTATTTGCCAGGGGTTCCCTTCCACTTTGGTGGATAATGGAAGTTCCACACTAGCTGTTCTTTCTTTTGCCCCCAATGCCAATGCTCCAATATTCTCCTTCTTTGGTGAAGCCATTGAACCTTACTGGGATGTTGTTTTATAGGTGCCAATTCCCCTCTATCCAAGTGGACATTATTCATGTGCATATCTTAGCGATGATGAGCATCAGCAGCATTGCAGCTGAGCCCTTGATTGTCAGCTGTGACTCAGTGGGTAGCACACTCGCCTCCAACTCAGAAAGTTGTGGGTTTAAGTTCAAATCCAGGAACTTGAGCACATAAATCTAGGTTGACACTCCACTAAGGGAGTGCTGCACTGTCGAAGGTGCTGTCTTCCGGATGAGACATTAAACCGAGGCCCCGTCTGCTTTCTCAGGTGGATGTAAAAGATCCCGAGGCACTATTCCAAAGAAGAGCTGGGGATTCATACCTGGCCAATAGTTATCCCTCAATCAACATAACTGTAATATTTAGATCCACCTAGTAGACTACTGCGCCACCTAGTGGACCACGGTGGTAATGCAGCATCTGAAGTTTACAACAAGAATAAAGGAAGGGAGCCATCTCGTAAACATAGAAACATTGAAACGTAGAAAATAGGTGCAGGAGTAGGCCATTCGACCCTTCGACCCTGCACCACCATTCAATATGATCATGGCTGATCATGTACTTCAGTACCCCATTCCTGCTTTCCATACACCTTGATCCCTTTAGCTGTAAGGGCCACATCTAACTCCCTTTTGAATATATCTAACGAACTGGCATTAACAACTTTCTGTGGTAGAGAATTCCACATGCTCACAACTCTCTGAGTGAAGAAGTTTCTCCTCATCTTGGTCCTAAATGGCTTACCCCTTACCCTTAGACTGTGACCCCTGGTTCTGGACTTCCCCAACATCGGGAACATTCTTCCTGCATCTAACCTGTCCAATCCCGTCAGAATTTTATATGTTTCTATGAGATCCCCTCTCAGTCTTCTAAATTCCACTGAATATAAGCCTAGTCGATCCAATCTTTCTTCATATATCAGTCCTGTCATCCCGGGAATCAGTCTGGTGAACCTTCGCTGCACTCCCTCAATAGCAAGAATGTCCTTCCTCAGATTAGGAGACCAAAACTGTACACAATATTCAAGGTGTGGCCTCACCAAGGCCCTGTACAACTGCAGTAAGAGCTCCCTGCTCCTATACTCAAATCCTCTCTCTATGAAGGCCAACATGCCATTTGCTTTCTTCACCGCCTGCTGTACTGTATGCCAACTTTCAATGACTGATGTACCATGACACCCAGGTCTCGTTGCACCTCCCCTTTTACTAATCTGTCACCATTCAGATAATAATCTGCCTTCCTGTTTTTACCACCAAAGTAGATAACCTCACATGTATCTACGTTATACCGCATCTGCCATGCATTTGCTCACTCACCTAACCTGTCCAATCACCCTGCAGCCTTTTAGCATCTTCAGAACTCACACTGCCACCCAGCCTGGTGTCATCTGCAAACTTGGAGATATTACATTCAATTCCTTCATCTAAATCATTAATGTATATTGTAAATAGCTGGGGTCCCAGCACTGAACCTTGCAGTACTCCACTAGGCACTACCTGCCATTCTGAAAAGGACCCGTTTATTCCTGCTCTTTGTTTCCTGTCTGCCAACCAGTTCTCTATCCATGTCAATACATTACCCCCAATACCATATGCTTTAATTTTGCACACTAATCTCGTGTGGGACCTTGTCAAAAGCCTTTTGAAAGTCTAAATACACCACATCCACTGGCTCCCCCTTGTCCACTCTACTAGTTACATCCTCACAAAATTCTAGAAGATTTGTCAAGCATGATTTCCCTTTCATAAATCTATGCTGACTTGGACCGATCCTGTCACTGCTTTCCAAATGTGCTGTTATTACATCTTTAATAATTGATTCCAGCATTTTCTGCACTACCGATGTCAGGCTGACCGGTCTATAATTCCCTGTTTTCTCTCTCCCTCCTTTTTTAAAAAGTGGTGTTACATTAGCTACCCTCTAGTCCATAGGAACTGATCCAGAGTTTATAGAATGTGGAAAATGACCACCAATGCATCCACTATTTCTAGGGCCACTTCCTTAATTACTCTGGGATGCAGACTCTCAGGCCCTGGGGATTTATCGGCCTTCAATCAATAAAGTCTGGGTGTGTTGTGAGGTCATAAGGAATATATCACATTGGAGATGAGGATGAGATGATTTGATTATTTCTGGCTCATCAGATAGTCTTATTACAAGTAGAGTACCAGTAGCATATCCTACATCAAGTGTACTAGAAACAAGTCCAAGGGAAAGTCAGAATTTAAGTCTGAGTCCAAGTAAGGCAGACAAACAGTCTGAAGTTGTGGAGAGTTCAAATGTAGATCAAGGATATCCCTTGGAACAAAACTCTCCTCAAGTTCACCCTAGAATGAGTTTAAAATCGCCACCATGTGTGGAAAGTTCTATTCGAGAGTGAAGGTATCCTCTTTCAAACAGAAAACCAGTGGTTAAGTTTGATTTGTAAATATGGCAAAATAAGTCCATATCTTTTATTATATATAACCATGCAAGTTATGTATGATGATTGTTTGTTATAATTACTTCTTCATTAAGGAGGGAGATGTGTAATGTATAGATCCACCTAGTGGACTACTGTGGTAAATGCAGCCCCTGTTGTTTGCAACAAGACTAAAGGAATGGAGTCATCTTGTAAAGGCTGAGTGTGTGGTGAGGTAGTAAGGAATATATCACAATAACAAAAATAGATTATCTCGTCATTATCACATTGCTGTTTGTGGGAGTTTGCTGTGTGCAAATTGACTGCAGCGTTTCCTGTATTACAACACTCCAAAAGTACATCATTGGCTGTAAAGCACTTTGAGACATCTGGTGGTCATGAAAGGCGTTATATAAATGTAAATCTTTCTTTCTTTCACCCAACGTTCACATATATCCACTTCCTGCAGGATAGCGATCAGGAGCAGGAACCCCGAAGAACTTCCAACTGGTGGCACTGTCAGCCAAACTGAGATCAGCTAAACCCCAGATTGGGTACTAAACCCCAAACCTTCTTGATCTGCATTACTCAGATGCCCAATGGCTAAATTCACTGAGCCAGCAGGAGTTAAACTGTTTTTCTTTAAATTACTGACACAGTCAAATCATTTCATGCACTTAAAAAGTGGTTACTAGCCTTATTTGTATTTTAACAGTAATGTAGCGTTGTGTGGATTCAACTTTTTTTAACAGTTTACATTAAAATAATCAAGAAAATTGCTTCCCTCAAACCAAGCAGTCCTGCTTATCTCCACTGTCTCAAAGTCAGCTGGATTGGATTGAGATAATCATCATCATCATCATAGGCAGTCCCTCGGAATTGAGGAAGACCTGCTTCCACTCCTGAAGTGAGTTCTTAGGTGACTGAACAGTCCAATATGAGAGCCACAGACTCTGTCACAGGTGGGACAGATAGTCGTTGAGGGAAGGGTTGGGTGGGACTGGTTTGCTGCACGCTCTTTCCGCTGCCTGTGCTTGATTTCTGCACGCTCTCAATGTTGAGACTTGAGGTGCTCAGCGCCCTCTCAGATGCACTTTCTCTATTTAAGGCGCTCTTTGGCCAGGGACTCGCAGGTGTCAGTGGGGACGTCGCACTTTACCAGGGAGGCTTTGAGAGTGTCCTTGTAACGTTTCCGCTGCCCACCTTTGGCTTGTTTGTCGTGAAGGAGCTCCACGTAGAGCACTTGCTTTGGGAGTCTCGAGTCTGGCATGCGAACTATGTGGCCTGCCCAGCGGAGCTGATCGAGTGTGGTCAGTGCTTCAATGCTGGGAACATTGGCCTGGCGAGGACACTGATGTTGGTGCACCTTCCTCCCAGGGGATTTGTAGGATCTTGCGGAGACTTCGTTGGTGATATTTCTCCAGCGACTTGAGTTGTCTACTGTTCATAGTCCATGTCTCTGAGCCAAACAGGAGGGTGGGTATTACTACAGCCCTGTAGACCATGAGCTTGGTAGCAGTTTTGAGGGCCTGCTCTTCAAACACTCTTTTCCTCAGGCAGCCAAAGGCTGCACTAGCGCACTGGAGGTGGTGTTGGATCTCGTCATCGATGCCTGCTCTTGTTGATAGGAGGCTCCCGAGATATGGGAAGTGGTCCACGGTGTTCAGGGCAGTGTATGCATCTTGATGACTGGAGGACAGTGCTGTGCAGCGAGGACAGGCTGGTGGAGGACCGTTCTCTTACGGATGTTTAGCGTAAGGCCCATGCTTTCGTAGGCCTCAGTAAATACGTCGACTATGTCCTGGAGCTCAGCCTCTGTATGTGCACAGACGCAGGCGTCGTCCGTGTACTGTAGCTCGACGACAGAGGTTAGGGTGGTCTTGGACCTGGCCTGGAGATGGCGCAGGTTGAACAGGTTCCCACTGGTTCTGTAGTTTAGTTGCACTCCAACGGGAAGCTTGTTGACTGTGAGGTGAAGCATGGCGGCGAGAAAGATTGAGAAAGATTGAGAAGAGGGTTGGGGCAATGACGGAGCCCTGTTTAACCCCGGTCCGGACATGGATTGGGTCTGTGATGGATCCGTTGGTAAGGATCACGGCCTGCATGCCGTTGTGGAGGAGGATGGTGACGAACTTTTGGGGGCATCCGAAATGGAGGAGGACGCTCCATAGACCCTCGCGGTTGACAGTGTCAAAGGCTTTTGTAAGATCGAAGAAGGCCATGTATAAGGGCTGGCGCTGTTTCCTGCATTTTTCTTGCAACTGCAAAAATCATGTCCATTGTGCCCCGTAAGGGACGAAATCCATACTGTGACTCCAGGAGGAGTTCCTCTGCCACAGGAAGAAGACGGTTGAGGAGGACTCTAGCAACAACTTTCCCAGTGGCTGATAGCAGGGAGATTCCTCTGTAGTTGCCGCAGTCGGACTTGTCCCCTTTTTTAAAGATGGTCACGATTACTGCATCGCCGAGATCCCCCGGCATGCTCTCCTCCCTCCAGATGAGAGAGATGAGGTCGTGTATTCACGCCAGCAGTGTCTCTCTGCCATACTTCATGCCTCAGCAGGGATTCCATCTGCACCCATAGCCTTGTTGTTTTTAAGCTGTCTTATGGCTTTTTCTGCCTCGTACAGTTTTGGGGTCTTACTGAGGTGGTGGCGGGTAGCATGCTGCGGGATGGAGTCGAGAACACTCGAGTCAAAAGCAGAGTCTCTATTGAGGAGATCTTCGATGTGCTCCTTCCAGCGGGCCCAAACTGTCTCGGTGTCCTTGATGAGTGTTTCCCCGTTCTTTGCCAGCAGTGGGGTGGAGCCTTGGGTGTTTGGACCATAGATGGCATTGACTGCGATGAAGAATCCTCGCACATCATGGCTGTCGGCCAGCTGCTGTATCTCCTGTGCTTTCTCCATCCACCACCTGTTCTTTAGGCCCCGGGTTTTTTGTTGGACCTCAGCCTTGAGCCGTCTGTAATGCCACTTTGCTGCTCCCGCGTTGGATTGTTGTTTAAGGCTCAGAAATGCCCTGCGCTTGCAATCTATTAGCTCTTGATTCTCCAGATCATTCTCATCAAATTTGTCCTGGTGTTTCCTGGTTGAGTGCCTGAGCGTCTCTTTGCAGGCACTGGTTATGGAGGTCTGGAGGGCAGACCAAGTGCTGTGGGCATTCTGCGTGTCGGGGTCATCAAGGCACGCCAGGTTAGCTGTGAGACGCTGGCTGTATAGGGCTCTCTTAGCTGGGTCCTTAAGTGCTCCGGCATTGACTTTTCTGTGGTACTGTTTCTGCTGCCCCTTCTGCTTTGGGGCTATGTTGATGTTGATGATGGATCGACATCAACATAGCCCCAATAAGCCTACCTAGTCACCTATCTGCACTATATATGCAGCCTGTGCCTCAGGTTCAGGTGTGGCATCATGCAATTCACCTGCAAAATATTAGTCATGATCGGGCTGCAGGAGAGGTGTTCTGACTTGAAAAATGAAACAATTTAAAAAACTGTCCCCTTGCATAAATGTTCCGCATGGCGCCAGCAAGGTCCCAGGTTCACATGCTGGGCTAAATCAACTGCTCTCAGCCCCGGCTGTGCTGGGTGCATCGCAATTGGCTTCAGTGTTCCTGGGCTATGGCAAATAACAAACACAACCAGAGTTCCTGCTCCCAATCATTATCCAGTGGACCCCTGGGTAAGAACCAGAGAAGCCTCAGCTATGATGCCTTTCATGGTCGACTTGCCTGCCACCCATTTACTGCCTAGGCTTACATGGACAGAGTGCCCAGCTAACTGTTGGTAGCTGAGGAATCACACTGGGCAGATTGTTCGGAGTAAAATGACAAATTTAGTTATCTGGCTCAATACCTACTTTTTGCATAGTACAGGTATCTAATGTTGATCAGTTTGGGTTGTTCAGTAATTAGTAATGCCTCCAGAAGGGTTTTGTTAAAGCATATAAGAAGAGACTGTTCCCACCAGCAGAAGGGTGGGTAACTGGAGAGTACAGATTTAAAGTAATTGGCAAAAGGCCTAGAGGTGAAATGAGGAGAACATTTTTTACGCAGCGAGTTATGATAATCTGCCTGAAAGAGTGGTGGAAGTAGATTGAATAACTTTCAAAAGGGAATAGGGTAAATAATTGAAGAGATGGAAATTGCAGGGCTATGGAGCATGAACAGAGAAATGGGAGAGCTCTTGCAAAGAGCTGGCACAGGCATGCTGGGTCTCCTTCTGTGCCGTATGATTCTATGATTCTAATTGCATTATGACTAATCCCAGGGCAATTGTTTTCTGGTGGCTTCTGTTAATAGGGGAAGGTAAAGATGAAATTCTTTCCGTATTTTCTTAATGTTTCGTTTATAGTGTTCTTGAATTGGAATCATTGACTAATTCCAGGTAATGGATCCAATGGAATACAGATATGACTGGATTTTCCGGTATTCTGCGCTCCGTTTTTCTTCCCGGAGTGGCAGCAATGGCGGCAGTGAGATCTTCTGGGTGGCCGGTCAGCCTCCAGCGCCCCGCACCGATCCTCGGCTCCAGTTTTGCAGCACAGCAGCACCGCCCAGAAGAGCTGCAATGCCCTGGTTGCGATACCGGCGCGAGTTTGAGCTCCTGCCCAACCCGTCTGACTGGAAGCGTACCTCGAATTGACCGCCTGGGAAATCAGGGCAGTCTAACCATCCCGTCGGCGAAGAGGTGAGTAATGGACTCCTAAGGTAAATGTTGTCGGACGATGGTTTCACTCCAGATTAATTTGTAGCGGACAAGAACAATTAGTTAACGCTACCGGCTACTTCTCAGAATTCGACACTGGAAATTAATGACAAGACACCAATAAGTATAGTTGCCACTGTGCATGGCAGTCTTTACTGAGTACTGATCAACCTGTTATCAACATTACACCTATCAGTATGTCCCTTAAGCTGCTAAGTTACATTATAGTTACTAGTTCCTCAGTTCCCTGGGTGCTCACGATCGTCCCAGTGGTCTGCTGACGTGTCGTGATGAGCGTCTTCTGATGAGTGTCCGGGTCACCCTTCCTTGACAGCAGCCGTGTTCCCACTTGTCTTTGCTGAGTCTCTGCCTCAGTTTTCCTGTGCCCTCACGATCAACCCGGTGGTCTGACGGTTTCGTGGAGATCAACTTCTGATGACCAACCACATCGCCTTTCTCTGATGAACTGCAACCTGCCGTCCCCTGTCATCTGTGTGTTTTTATCCCTACCTTTTCTCAGGTATTGTTTCCATGGCTACCTGTTACTCATCGAAATCCTGCCTTTGATCCATCAATGATCTATTTTCTTTTTGAGCACAGATTTAGCACTTCAGAAACTGGCCTTCTGTCTATCCTAGCGCTATCCTGGACCTCACTGTGTTCAGTGTCGGTGATTACATTTCGACAAAGGTTTGGTCAGTATCAGTGTTTACATGTCCAAAAAGGTTCAGTATCATTTCCATTGTATTTGGGTTTCTCTACAGATTAGCATTACACATTTTAAACAGGAGTCTCCAAGAGTTCTTACATCTTACAGGAAGTCAGTATTTACAGCTTTTGTGTTTTAAGCATTTTATCATCATCATATCATAGGCAGTCCCCCGAAATCAAGGAAGACTTGCTTCCACTCTTAACATGAGTTCTTAGGTGGCTGTACAGTCCAATATGAAAACCACAGTCTCTGTCACAGGTGGGATAATTAGTCATTGAAGGAAGGGATGGGTGGGACTGGTTCTTTGCACGTTCCTTCCACTGCCTGCACTTGATTTCTGCATGCTCTCGGCAACGAGACTCGAGGTGCTCAGTGGCCTCCTGGATGCACTTTCTCCACTTAGGGACTCCCAGGTGTCAGTGGGGATGCTGCACTTTATCAGGGAGGCTTTGAGTGTGTCCTTGTAACATTTCCGCAGGCCACCTTTGGCTCGTTTGCCGTGAAGGAGTTCGAAGTAGGGCGTTTGCTTTGGGTTTCTGGGATGCAAACTATCTGGCCTGCCCAGCGAAGCTGATCAGGTGTGGTCAGTGCTTCAATGTTGGGGATGTTGGCCTGGTCGAGGACGCTAACATTGGTGCGTCTGTCCTCCCAGGGGATTTGTAGGATCTTGCGCAGACATCGTTGGTGGTATTTCTCCAGCGACTTGAGGTGTCTACTGTACATGGTCCATGTTTCTATGCCATACAGGAGGGCGGGTATTACTACAGCCCTGTAGACCATGAGCTTGGTGACAGTTTTGAGGGCCTGGTCTACAAACACTCTTTTCCTCAGGCGGCCGAAGGCTGCACTGGAGACGGTGTTGAAACTCATCGTCAATGCCTGTTCTTGTTGATCGGAGGCTCCCAAGATAAGTGAAGTGGTCCACGTTGTCCAGGGCCGCGCTGTGGATCTTGGTGACTGGCGGACAGTGCTGTGCGGCGAGGACAGGCTGGTGGAGGACCTTTGTCTTACTCATGTTTAGCATAAGGCCCATGCTTTTATACAGTTCAGTAAATACGTCGACTGGAGTTCAGCCTCTGTATGTGCGCAGATGCAGGCATCGTCCACATACTGTAGCTCGACGACAGAGGTTGGGGTGGTCTTGGACTTGGCCTGGAGGTGGCGTAGGTTGAACAGGTTCCCACTGATTCTGTAGTTTAGTTCCACCCTAGTGGGGAGCTTGTCGACTGTGAGGTGGAGCATGGCAGCAAGGAAGATTGAGAAGAGGATTACATTTTTATTTTGATTACATTTCGACAAAGGTTTGGTCAGTATCAGTGTTTACATGTCCACATAGGTTCAGAATCGTTTCCATTGTGTTTGGGTTTCTCTACAGATTAACATTATGCATTTTAAACAGGAGTCTCCAAGGGTTCTTATATCTTACAGGAAGTCAGTATTTACAGTTTTTGTGTTTTCAGCATTTTATACAGAATGTTTAAAAAGGCTAATCACAGAGTTCAATTTCCTGGGCCTTACACTGGGTTTTCAAGCCCTACATTGTGATTGTTTTCCTTTTAATTTTTTTCGCGATTTGTATTATGGTGGCATCGGCAATGTTTTTGGAATGTTTTTGTGGGTTTTTTTTAAGTTCGCCCCACCCCCACGCCGGACGTCTCTCAGCCCAGCTCTTTAGCCTGGGTGTTTCCCATCCTAGCACCGAGAGGTGTACAATGCCTCCTTAGTGCTGCATCCCAGCAGGGTCCAGATGCCCAAACTTACCTGCTGAGGTGCAAACTATTCCCGGACGCTAACTTTCCTGCCCTGCCGCCATTATCGCCCTGAAAACATAAAACATAAAATCTAACCCATGAGTGCAATTGTAAAGAACGGCACCCTAGATGTTAAAGGGACGACAGACACATATAAGGGCGTTTCCAGTCAGACTGTCATCGTAGAACAGCCAATAGCAGCCTATACCAAAACCTTTGTTTGAGGTGCTACACTGGCTCTTTCATTACATTTACACTCCGTGGGATGTTGGGCACATTTACAAATTGCCGTCCAAGTGTAAAACTGTTGTTGCTATTAGCTGCCTGTTTCATTGCCAATGATTTCAATAGGGCTGAAAATTGGGAGGTTTCTGTTACAAGTGACTGATCCACAACACCAGATTTCCACACAGGTAGCAAGTTAAAAATCTACCCCGCTGTATACACTGCATTGTCACTTTTTTCAATGTGGTAATAATGTTTTACACGTCACATTTACCAGTCTGAGTATTAGTGCACAAACTGTCTTTCAAAATGATCAGGAGTAAGATTAATTACTTTTCCAGTTTTTCTTCATTGTCAAATTTTAAGATAAATTCAATGCATTTTGATTTGATTATTTCTGTTATATGGCTGCATTGTTCTCCCTGCCCCCATCTTTCAATACATGCTTTCTTTTTTTCCCTGTTTTACTTCACCAGATGCTACGCATCATACCTAGTCAAGGAACAGCTGGTCCAAACTCGGATCTTTGCCAATTCCATTCTACAACGGGCCATTAGGAAATACAAGACCCAGGGTTGTCCTCTAATTTTCCCTCCTCAGAAGGAAACACCTGGCTTCTGCTTTGCACCTTCCCTAATGGGATAGCTGAGAATAAGAATTCCCCATGCGAGGAACTGAGGGCCTCAGCCTGCACTCCATGTCTTTGTTTAAGCTTAAAAAAAGAATACATGGAGAGATATAGGGACATGTTTCATTTTATACAGAGGCGAGAAGGTGAAACCGACAAGCATTTTACAGCAGTTACTAATAAAGTACCCGAGGAAATTTTACTGGTGGAAATTCAAGGCATCCAGTAACAAAGCAGCATGAAATAAGGAAAGTTGACAATCACAGTGAGGCAGAAGTTCTGTCCTTGGTCATGACAAGAAACCATACAGACATTCTAGCAGCAATGCCATTTAGCAGAGACTATCAAACGTACTCAAAGAAGTTGAAAAGCGTGAACTTGAACTTCACGTGGATGGGGGGGGGGGGGGCGTGTGCTCAGAGCTCTTTCGGTTCAGCGGTCAAACAAACCTCAACTACAAAGGCAAGGAAAGAGAGACAACAGGAGATATCTCCGCACTTCAGCACCATATCCACAGCAAAGAGAAGCTGAAAGGACAACCTCAAAAACATTTCAATGGGATAAAAGGGTGGCCACAGGAAACAAGGTTAGCTCAACTGCTGCCTTAGACGTGCAACCAAAAGGGACAGAAACATAT
Source organism: Pristiophorus japonicus (assembly GCF_044704955.1). Classification (NCBI taxonomy): domain Eukaryota; kingdom Metazoa; phylum Chordata; class Chondrichthyes; family Pristiophoridae; genus Pristiophorus; species Pristiophorus japonicus. The sequence continues at coordinate 194,124,817 of NC_091984.1, read as the reverse complement.
CAGCAAAAGAGGAAGTTTCACTACCAACTCCCATAAGACCCAACACATTAATAGACTGTAAAGATAAAAGCAGGTCTACAAACTCAGGGAAGATTTTATTCAAGATATTGTAAAATGTTTGCATCTGCGGGAAAAATTACAGTAACCTCTTCTATTACTTAGTATGAGAGTTATGTTGATCTGTAAATAATCATTTCTCATCACTTTGGCTCAGTTAGTAGCGCTCTTACCTCTGAAGCAGAAGGTTGTGGGTTCAGCTCTGCTATAGGCCCCGTGTACATAATCCAGGCCCCGTGTACATAATCTAAGCTGACAGTTAGTGTAAGTACTGAGGGAGTGCTGCATTGTTGAAAGCACCGTCTTTTAGGTGAGATGTTAAACCAAGACCTCAGTCTGTCTGTTCAGATGATTGAAAAAGACCTCATGGTACAATTTGAAGAAGGTAGGGAGTTCTCCTGATGTCTGGGCCATCACTGATCCCTCAACCAATACTAGCAAAAACATATTATCTGGGCATTCATTTGTTTACTGTTTGTGGAACCTTGCTTTGCACAGAATGGCTGCTGTGCTTGCCTAAGCAACACTTCAACAATAATCTATTAGCTATGAAGCACTTTGGCAAGTCCTAACCGATGTAAAAAGCATTGGTGCTGAAATTGTGATCGGAGGCTTTCCGCGGGCGTAAGCCTCCGACCTGCAAAAAATCTACAAACTCACCTGGTGGTCTGGGAGGTTTAGCCTCTACGCGAAGGCCTGCATGGAGGCCCACATATTCCAGGGACGCAGGCATTTCACAAGCATTCCTGGGATGACGTGGGCCAGCCAAAGTAAGGGTATTCCCATTCATAATTGTGGTATGTACGGAATCAACATCAGTATGAATGGGAATACCCCAAAAATACACAAACACTTAAAATAAATGTTTTTAAAACATCACATATTTCAAATTGATCAAAATGGAATTTAATTAAATAATTAAAACAAAAATTTCATTTTTTGAAAAATAAATTTACATTTTTTTTAAAGGATCAAAACATAAACTTATCTTATTTCACAGGTTTTTAAATGTTTAAATTATTGAAAAAAATGGGCCATAAATTGCGGCCCCTAGGAGTGCGTACAAGGTGCGCATGCGCCCATAGGGGGCGCGCAAGTTCCGATTTAGGCACGAACTGTACATGCGCCTAAACCCGGCACTTGCGATCTGTCAAAAAATGCGAAGGAAAAGGGCCTCCACGGGCGGAGAATTGGGCTATTTGCACAACTCCTGCCCAGCGAATGTCCTTCAAATTCTTATGCTAGTTAAAGCAGGCGTAAGAATTTCATGGGCATTTCGCAGGCATTCGCTGGGCAGGAGTTTAACAGCCCAACTCTCCGCCAGTGAATGCCCACTTCTGTTAAATTTGTACAATTTGTCAAGAGGATTCTTGACAGATCGCAAGTTCTTGGTTAGGCACATGCACATGTGCAAATTCAGCCCCATTATAACAATGCAAGTTTTTTCCTTCCTTCCTGCATGGGGATTTGAGGGGGGAATGACAAACATCGCCTCTTTATTAGTTTATTTTCTCCACGGACACACTTAGACCTTCCATCTTGTTCAGAAGGCAGAAATAAGCAGACCAATCCCACTGTGATGTCTGTAAGCTTGTAATGTTTGTAGCTCCACACTATGGATGTGGAAGTATTGTGTACTGCATCTGCAAAGTTAATGATTAAACAGAACCAGGCAGATTTCCGGAGGCTTCCGAGAGAGCTGCCTGCCATGTAAGAAGCTGTGCATGCTTGTGCTCTGTGAATATATCACATTTGCCGACGAGGATGGGATTTTTCAGATGAATTAAAGCTTAAATTTTGTTGGGGAAGGATTCAGCCAGCTGACAGAGAGACTTTGGAAGTTTCTGTCTTTGGAAAAAAGTTAGAAAATCTGAGGTAAAATACAGCACATGGTGTGAACAGCTAGAGATTAAAATGGCAGATGTAATTGGACATTTGGGGGCATATAGACATGACTGGGAACGTTTTGAAGCATATGTGGATCGGCTAGAAATGTATTTCACTGCAAATAACATAATCGAAGTTCCAGACAATGCAGTCCAGAACCGGGCTGTGTTGGAATGTAAGAGAGCGATCTTCTTATTGGAGGCAGGTCCAGCATTGTATAACACCCTTGTAAATCTGCTTGTGCCTGATGAGCCAAAGGACACAATGCATAAAGAGATTTTAATGAAGCTGGAGCAGCACTATAACCCCAAACCGTTAGAAATTGCTGAAAGCTATCGTTTCGGGATTCGGAATCAAAAGACTGATGAAATTATCAGTGATTACATCGTAGCATTATAAAAGCTATCGATGCACTGTAATTTTGGAAACTTTCAAAACCGAGCATTACGGGATCGTTTTGTTTGTGGGGTGAAAAATGATGCGATCGGAAGGAAGTTATTGACGACGGATGACTTGACTTTTGAGATTGCTTGTCAGACAGCGAGGTTGATGGGCATGGCCGAACAGTATTCCTGAGAATTAAATAATAATTACGGTCATCAGTCAACCGAGGTAAATCACCTGCAGGTTCAAATTAAAAGATAGTGGGGGCCCAAAGTCTCAGAAACTGGAAATTCTAACAGAGTGTCGAAGTTGTGCTATAGGTGCCTGGGACAACACATTGCTCAAAGTTGTCCATACATGAAGGCAGAGTGTTTCTTCTGCAGAAAGACTGGGCATTTTGTGAAGGCATGCCGACTGAAGGGTAAATCAGTTTTTAAAGCTATGAGTCCAGCGTTCAAAGCTATGAGTAGAAATCCCAAGAGACTACATAGCATGGAAGAACAACAACAGGACAAGGAGATGTTAGTGTTACACGTCATCAGGAGCACGAGGTTAATGGACAGCGATTCGGAAAGCATCAAAATCCACATAGATATTGCGGGATTCAAGATACCAATGGAAATTGACACGGGTCAATAGCAAAGGCTACCTATTGATTTTGCTGAGTTAGAAGGACAACAATTGTTCATTGTGATTGATAGCTATTCGAAGTGGGTTGAGGTGTTTCCAATGTGGAAAATAACAACAAGTAAAACATTGGACATTTTGCGAAAATTATTTTCTTCATTTGGCCTCCCTGAAGAAATTGTTTCAGATAATGGACCACAATTTTGTTCAGAAGAATTTGCACAATTCATGAGCAAAAATGGTGTAAAACATACCAAGTTTTGCACACAGTTATTTATGGTGGCCAGGTCTTGATAAAGATATAGAGTACATCGTGAGTCAGTTTGCGACATGTCAATCGGTAAGCAAGCAACCACCACCAGTACAATTACAGCCATGGAAATGGCCTCCCAGGGTGTGGCAAAGGCTACCTATTGATTTTGCTGAGTTAGAAGGACAACAATTGTTCATTGTGATTGATAGCTATTCGAAGTGGGTTGAGGTGTTTCCAATGTGGAAAATAACAACAAGTAAAACATTGGACATTTTGCGAAAATTATTTTCTTCATTTGGCCTCCCTGAAGAAATTGTTTCAGATAATGGACCACAATTTTGTTCAGAAGAATTTGTACAATTCATGAGCAAAAATGGTGTAAAACATACCAAGGTTCCACCATACCATCCTGCTTCGAATGGTGCAGCAGAGTGCACTGTACAAATTATAAAACGTGCCCTCATAAAACAAATGTTAGATCCAAATCCAAGGAAACGACAGTTGTCATTGGATCACAAATTGGCTAATTTTTTGATTACATATCAATATTCTCCTCATACAACTACTGGTAGAACACCAGCAGAGTTGTTTCTCAAACGACAGCCACAAACCAGATTCTCGTTGTTAAAGCCAAATTTGGCACACTCTGTAGAAGAGGCACAATTAAGACAGAAAGAGAATCATGATAGAGGTAGAGTAAAAGAGAGAAATGTGAAATTAAACCAGAAGGTGAGAGTGAAGAACCATCACCATAAATGGTTAAAATGGTTACCAGGAAGAGTGGTGAAGATATGTGGTCCTCGCACATATTTGGTAAAGATGTTTGATAATGGACAGGTTAGGTTTGTTCATATTGATCATATTTTACCTACAGACATGGAAGGAGTTGAAGGTGGGAATGGTTCAATTATTTCTGACTCATCAGATAGTTTTGATACACCAGTAGCAAATCCTAAATCCAATGTACTGGAAACAAATCCAGGAGAGAATCAGAATGAAAATCTGAGTCCGAGTCAGGAAAACAAAGAGCCTGAAGTTAGAGTGAGATCAAATGAAAATCAAGGAAGTTCCGTGGAGGAAAATGTTCCTCAGGATGAACCTCGAGTGAGTTTAGATTCAACAGCATGTTTGGAAGGTTCTGTTCGAGAGCGAAGGTATCCTCTTCGAAACAGAAAACAAGTGGTAAAGTTAAATTTGTAAATATGAAAAAATAAATAAGTTTATACCCTGTGTTATGTATAAACATGAACGTTATGTATGATGTTTGTTATAATAATTTCTTCATTAAGGAGGGAGAAGTGTAATGTCTGCAAGCTTGTAATGTTTGTAGCTCCACACTATGGATGTGGACGTATTGTGTACTGCACTGCAGAGTTAATGATTAAACAGAACCAGGCAGATATCCGGAGGCTTCCGAGAGAGCTGCCTGCAATGTAGGAAGCTATGTGTGCTTGTGCTCTGTGAATATATCACATGCACGATCTACAAGTCTAACACAAATCGCAAACGGCACATTAGTTATTTCACCTTCACCGCAAGCTTTAGTTAAATCTGCCAGACAGGAGCAATTAACCAGCAAAGAGAAGCACCATCATCAGTAAAGGAAGGTGAATTGAAAAGACCCATTGCAGGTCACAGCCATCAGGCTTCTGAGGACAGCAATATTGGTGATCAAGGTTCCAAGGGGAGAGCATTATTGCAGAGAGGATCTCTCTCTCTTATATCTGTTATTTTAAATTTATGCCAATATGTTTATGTTGTCAAACCTGAAAACCCAAGATAAACATAAATCATATTTATGATGTATTTTGAATTAAATAATAGCGATATTACACACCACAAAATAGAGCAATTTGTCAGATTTAATAAGATAATACTTTCAACTGAAGTGATTTTCTATCAGTCAATTGCATGTAATCTCCAAATACAACTCTACTAGAATCATTCATTTACGATAATTTAGTCCAAGTCAAGTTATCATGTAAAAGCTGTCTCATTGCAGTAGTGCAAGAAGATTCTTTTCTTGAGGAAATGTCAACAGGTTATCTGGTTGATGCATAAGTTCTGATAACTGAGAGCAATAAGCACCCAAGTGGTGTACTACATCAATGTGCTGCCCATATAGTAGACTGCAATTTCATTACCACAATTATCCAGATCGGGAGAAGCAGAACATTTCCATTGAGTGAAGGGCAGAAAATCCACTCGGGCTATTTCCTCATACTTTATTTCAGCCATTTAAAGAGAGGTACTTTCAAGGACACGGTAGCAGATTGGTTTGGGAGAACAGTTCATATTATGTAAGGGCCTAAAAGAGGGAGGTGAACAAAATAAGAAGCCATCAGTGAACTGCCATGTTCAATTATGTTCTATTTAAATTTTCCTTAGATCAACTTGTTCAGTTTGGACTTGCTCAAGAAACACTTTACTCTGGTTTACAGTAAAAAGGCACTTGCCGTAAGCAGATCGATCTGCAGTTGTTCTAATCTAAACTTACAATCCTATCTGGTCAAGAATGGAGTAGCATGATGCAGGGTTAACAGTTACCCTTTTAACATAGTATTAAGAACAGGAGACCCACATAGATTGTCCATCACATTTGCTGTTCAATCCAAAAGATGGCAAACACCACATTGAAAGTATATTATTCAAGTCAAAACTATTGGTGAATTTATTTACATGGAACAAGGTTATACAGAAGCAAAATAATTCAATGACGAAAAAAAGAACTTGCATGCATGTACCAGCTTTCAGAACATCCCATGCACTTTGCAGGAAATGAGTTACTTTTGAAGTGTAGTCACTGTTGGAATCTAGGCAAACATGATAGTTTGCAAGGTCTCGGAAACAGCAAGGAGATAAATTTCCAACCAATTGGTTTTTGGTGGTGTTGATTGAGGGGTAAATGTTGGCCAGGACACTGGGAGAACTCCCCAGCTCTTTTTCAAATAGTGAGCTAGGTTCTTTTATGTCCACCTGAACAGGATGGACATTGCATCAGCTTAACATTTTATCCGAAAGATGGCATCTGCAACAATGCAGCACTGCCTCTGTCCTGCACTGAAGTGTGAGTCTCAATTATGTGCTCAAGTCCTAGGGGTAGAAATTCAGGTTCTCCCGAAACGGGGCGCACCTACCACATTTTGGCTGCCATTACTGCCGCAATGGTTTTTGGCAGCCATTAAAGCAATATTCAGCTTTTTGGTGGAAAAAAGTGGTGGCCAGTGGTATTGTCTGGCGGGAATCGGCAGTTTGCAGTGGTGTGGGTGGGAAGCGACGTTTGGACCGCAAAATTCACCTACTGCTGATTTACTGCTAACGAGCCAGCTGCTCCCTGGCCTTCTTAAAGGCCAGGGTTTGCAGCTAGGCCCCGAGCAGGGAAGGCCTTTCAGTTAAGGCCATGGCTGCTGCACCAGTAGGAAGGAGGGCAATCCGATTTTCTAAAGCAGAACTGGAGACACTCTTGCAGGCTGTGGAGGGAAGGAGGCGAGTCCTGTAACCCGATGCAGGCAGACCGACTCGGGAAGTTTTTACTAATGCCTGGAGAGAGATAACTGTGGAGGTCTCAGGGACCTCCATTCATGATCGCACCCCCACCCAATGCTGGAAAAGGATGAACGACATCATGCGTCTGATGAAAGTGAGTACCTGTTCCACCAACTGCTGACCTTCCGTCTGCGAGCCTCTCCTTCAGCCTTCTCTTATTTCCCACCTTCGCTGTATAGTCACTGAAGCAGCATTTCATATATGTGTGCGTTCTCGCAATGGAGGTTTCCTTTCATGAGACAGTTTTCAGCTGCGTGTCAGGGACACACTCGTGCATTCATTTCTGATGCCTCATGACAATGCTACTCAGCAAGCATTCTTTGTTTTGCCGGCCAAGTTTGCTCACAACCGCATGGAGCAAAGGAAGACTGGTGGTGGCGAGCTCAGCTTCAGATCCTTACACCTTTGGAAGAGAGGGTCGAGGCGCTAGTGGGTAGACATGCTGTCTTATCTATGGCCTCCAGTATTGCCGATCCTGCTGTGGGAAGCATGGGTAAGAAAAGGCCTTCCTTTAATGCTATCCTGAAAACGCCTACTGTGCATTTCCTTCTGAAAGTGTGCTAGTTGCAGCCCCCATGCGTCAATTCCCCCCGCAACAGCCCTTGTGCCATTTATGCTTGCAGATAAGAGGCCGAGTGAGTGCCAAGGCAAGGGTCCTAGCGCTGGTGAGAGTGGAGGGCCAAGCCTGGAGGACAGCCTTGAGGGCAATGACAGCCATGGCCATCCTGACACCCTGGACGACATTAGGGGTGCGAGCCTGGATAACACCCTGGAGCCCACTCCACCTGTTGGCGCCATGTCAGATGAGGTGGAGGAAGAGGGGGATACTTCTGGCAGCACCACATCACTGCTTCCTACAGTCACACGCCCCAGCTCAGATACTGGGAGTACGCAGTCCGAACTATTAGACATAACAGAGGGGTCTGCACTGGGTATTGCACCGGGGCCTAGCGGGCTGCAGCATGGTGATGGCAAAGGGAACCTCGGGTGCCATCTCTCCGTCTGCGAGTGCACACATAAGTTCTGCCGAGGAGGACTCAGACGAGCCCATCAATGTTGGGGGTCATGAAAGAAGGGTGGAGGCCATGCATTCCCAGATGTTGGGGGCAGTGGCAAGGGTGCCGGACAGGCTGTCGGAAGTGGTGAGGAGAGTGGAGGAGTCCACCTCCCGCATTGTCAACAGCTTTGCGCACACCATGGAGCCCATCATCGCCAGTGTGCAGACGATGGTGGACTCCCAGAGAGACCGTGCGGATCCAGCTGTGATGCCACGACTCATTGGGGATGTGGAAGCTGCCCACAGGTGCAAGGGAACGAGCGTATCGGTGCTGCTTTGGAGAGGATGGCTGTGGCCCTGGAAGCTCAGAATGCTCTTATGCACTCTGGGTAACAGGTCACGGAGTGTCTTGCTGCTGTCATGTCTGGTGGCTTTGAGACTGCGGCTGCTCTCATGCAGTCTCAGCTGGATGCCACACAAGCTCTCAGCATTACCTTCGCGGCTGGGTCCACCATGAGCCACCTTCTGGTGCCACAGCACCGACATGTGCTCTCTCAGATTAGTGTCGATGGTAATGTGCTGGGGAGTGACACAGACTCCTCGGACCATGATCCTGATGATGTGCTCTCTCAGGATCACAGCATTCTTGCCCCAGATCTGCCACTGCGCCATTGCCTCCAAGCATGGAGTCACTTGAGCCAAGGCCGAATGAACCCTCCGAGGAGGGTGCTGACCAGTCTCCAGTTGGCCCTTCGAGGGCCAGAGCTGGTCAAGGGCATCCTAGAAGGACATCTGTAGCTTCTACACAGGAAATACAGCAGCCTTCCCAGACCCATGAAGCAGCCACAGGGGAGACAATGCGGTGTAGCAGTAGAATAGCTTTGCGAAAGAGGGGTTATAAGGAGATTCACAAGGGTGAGAAATGATTATGTGTATGTTCTTTGCACCTTTCTTTATTCTGCAATAAATCTTTATTTTGCGTTCCTATATTTGACTGTGGGCAGTGATGTCTGAAAGGACTCATTGGGATGCCCATGGAAATGCAGGCATTAACTCATTGGAAATGAGCAGCAATGAGATGGGTCTGCACTTCCCTTGCAGGATTGGGATGGCGACGACGCCTCCTGGGTGGCTGGCAGCATGCATCCAGCTCCTCCTCCACCTCCTCCTGAGGTGCTACTGCTGGATCGAGCTCCAGCGGCTGGCCCCTCATGATTGCCATGTTGTGAAGCATGCAGCAGACAACCACGAATAGGGAGACCCGCTCAGGTGAGTACTGCAACACTCCATCAGAGTGGTCCAGGCAATGGAACCTCTGCTCAAGGAACCCGATGCAGTGCTCAATTATGAATCTGGTGGCTGAATGAGAGTCGTTGTAGGCATGTTGTGCAGCAGCCCTGGGGTTGCGAAGGGGAGTGAGCAGCCATGTGCACAGTGGATGTCCCTTGTCACTAAGCAGCCAGCCACAATCCTGGTTTGGAACTGAGAACACAGCGGGCACACTGGTCTGGCGCAGGATCAAGGCATTGTTGCTTCTGCCTGGATACTGGGCATCCACTGAAATGATCTTGCGCTGGTGGTCGCACACCAGCTGTACGTTGAGGAAGTGGAATCCCTTTCGGTTGATGAACGCCTCTGCACGGGTTTGTGGCGCCCTCAGTGCGGCGTGGGTGCAGTCGATGGCACCCTGCACCCTGGGGAACCCGCAATCTGCACAAATCCGGAGACTGCCACTCCCTGCTCATCAGGAAAGAAATGTATTCCAGCCTTCTCTTGTAAAGAGTATCTGTAACTTGACAGATGGAGCAATGGGCAGAGAATTGAAATACGTTAGAGATGTCTGCAGTTGCAGGTTTGAAAGAGCCAGTTGCATAAAACTTTAGTGCAATGGTCACCTGGATTTCCTCGCTCAGAGTTGTCCTCATCCTTGTCTGAGGTTGCAGATCTGGGCGCAGGAGATTGCACAGCTCCCTCAGGATGTCCTTCCTGAATCCGAGCCTGTGGAGGAGACATTGGTCATCTTACCATGAAGGAAAACTGGTGCCTGTAGACCCTTGCATGATAGAGCCTTCTTCCCCCAACTCTATGCTGGGCCTCTCCTATGGCAGCTGGCTGATTGTCTTCTTCCTCATCCTCTTCATGATCCTCAGTCTCTGCAGGCTGCTGCTGGCATCTGCCTTGTCTGCATCCTGCCTTCTTTGGATCTCGCCCACTATCTGGTGTCAGGGGTCAGCCTACCTGACCCTCCTCCTCACGGCAGCTCCTTCCTGGCCAACCTCTCTGCCTTGAGATCTGTCACCATTTCCAGGCCCTTCTCTATATTGGGCAGCCATGTCTGCTGCCTCTGGACCCTTTGCTGACGGCGCCGCCTTCTCCTGCGTGCCTCCCTGCCGTGCACCATTTGCACAAGGCGTTCCCCTGCTAGCATTGAGCCCATTGCGCCTGCAGCTCAACCTGCACTCTGTGCAGTACAGATTGAGGCCCCCAAGCCACGAGAATTCAATGCCGATCTCAAAAGGGTGACAAATAAAGTTTTCAGAAGTCCGAAAAAGTTTCGACAGACAAACTGGTGATCTATGCAACACTCCTTTCACCCCCACTGGCGGTCTTGAGCCGGCACAGTGCACCAACACACAAAGCTGTCGGGGGCACCTTCAGGCAGCAGGTCCATTTTATATAATGAATATAGCTTCCGGGGCAGAGAGGCAGCGGTGACCGCTCTGATGACGTCTTTAAGGCCGTATCCACAAGACTGTGGCAGAATTGGGGGGAGCAGCGTGGAAGTCAACACCGCTGCAGAAACCCCTGAGCAGAAGTGGCCGGCGTTTTCCGACGGCCCCCTGGAGTGCTAACAATCAGCAATACAGATTTACCTCCCTGATATTTAAATTACTCCACAACAAATCAGTAGAGTTCAGAATTGTCCTCATCAGAATCCTTTAGCTCAGTTTTTGATGAACATAACAGAGGCAGGGAAGAACTAAGGGTGCTACACCCTGGGCCTCCTACTCCCATTCACATCGTACAATAAATGACATTAGTGAGCTAAGTCACAGGGTACTATACTGAGTATGCATCAGGTCAAGGTCAGGTCAGGTCTACATCTCTGGTTATGTTCTCATTGATACTGTGTCAACACTCATTTAATATTTTATTCTGTTTCCAAACAATCAAACTGATATCTTGATGAAACTCTGTATAAACAGTAAACAACACGTTAATTTTTTAAATCCTTACATTTTGAACCTAAATTGACAATGACAACAATTTAGAACAATACAGTGCAATTTTTTTAGAAGACCATCATTTGTCATTTGCATTACACTTTCTCCAGAGGGGCAGTGATAATAACAATACAAAATAACAACCAAAACTTTATTCGATAATTCTACAAGCATTAGTGTTAGATTAGACCATGTCATTTCAGTACAACACACTAGGCCAGAAGTGTTGTCTGGCGCCGCCCTGCTAGGGACTGCAGGTGTCTAGAGTCTGTTTATATCGTCGAGAATAACATGTGCCTGAGCCCTCAAAGCTTCACCTCGCTCTTGCTACGTCACTTATGTCAATACTGTTGTGTATCTGTAACGCATGCACTCCCATGTTCTGCCACCAGGGAGCTCATCCCCTGAAGTCCCAAGCGATCCCAGCATCCCTTTGGAGCATTGTATATAAGCCGGCCCCTAAGGCCTGTTCCTCGCTCTGGAGTGTCTTATTAAAGACTGAGGTCACTGTTACTTTAACCTCCCTGTCTGCAGCCTTAACTGTGTTAGGAATACAATAACTGGCGACGAGAATACGAATCCAACGCAAAGATGCAGCAAACTGTGGGCATCCTCGAGAATTTCTCAGAGGGTGAGGACTGGGAAGCTTATGTCGAACGGCTAGACCAGTACTTTGTAGCCAACGGGCTGGATGGAGAAGGAAATGCTGCAAAAAGGAGAGCAGTCCTCCTCACAGTCTGCGGGGCACCGACCTACAGCCTCATGAAGAATCTTCTGACTCCGGTGAAGCACACAGATAAGTCATATGAGGAGCTGTATACACTGGTTCGGGAGCATCTTAACCCGAGGGAGAGCGTGCTGAAACATAGAAACATAGAAAATAGGTGCAGGAGCAGGCCATTCAGCCCTTCTAGCCTGCACCGCCATTCAATGAGTTCATGGCTGAACATGAAACTTCAGTACCCCCTTCCTGCTTTTTCGCCATACCCCTTGATCCCCCGAGTAGTAAGGACTTCATCTAACTCCCTTTTGAATATATTTAGTGAATTGGCCTCAAGTACTTTCTGTGGTAGAGAATTCCACAGGTTCACCACTCTCTGGGTGAAGAAGCCTCTCCTCATCTCGGTCCTAAATGGCTTACCCCTTATCCTTAGACTGTGAACCCTGGTTCTGGACTTCCCCAACATTGGGAACATTCTTCCTGCATCTAACCTGTCTAAACCCGTCAGAATTTTAAACGTTTCTATGCCTGTACAACTGTAGCAACACCTCCCTGCCCCTGTACTCAAATCTCCTCGCTATGAAGGCCAACATGCCATTTGCTTTCTTAACCGCCTGCTGGACCTGCATGCCAACCTTCAATGACTGATGTACCATGACACCCAGGTCTCGTTGCACCTCCCCTTTTCCTAATCTGCCACCATTCAGATAATAGTCTGTCTCTCTGTTTTTACCACCAAAGTGGATAACCTCACATTTATCCACATTATACTTCATCTGCCATTCATTTGCCCACTCACCTAACCTATCCAAGTCACTCTGCAGCCTCATAGCATCCTCCTCGCAGCTCACACTGCCACCCAACTTAGTGTCATCCGCAAATTTGGAGATACTACATTTAATCCCCTCGTCTAAATCATTAATGTACAATGTAAGCAGCTGGGGCCCCAGCACAGAACCTTGCGGTACCCCACTAGTCACTGCCTGCCATTCTGAAAAGTACCCATTTACTCCTATTCTTTGCTTCCTATCTGACAACCAGTTCTCAATCCACGTCAGCACACTACCCCCAATCCCATGTGCTTTAACTTTGCACATTAATCTCTTGTGTGGGACCTTGTCGAAAGCCTTCTGAAAGTCCAAATATACCACATCAACTGGTTCTCCTTTGTCCACTTTACTGGAAACATCCTCAAAAAATTCCAGAAGATTTGTCAAGCATGATTTCCCTTTCACAAATCCATGCTGACTTGGACCTATCATGTCACCATTTTCCAAATGCGCTGCTATGACATCCTTAATAATTGATTCCATCATTTTACCCACGACTGAGGTCAGGCTGACCGGTCTATAATTCCCTGTTATCTCTCTCCCTCCTTTTTTAAAAAGTGGGGTTACATTGGCTACCCTCCACTCGATAGGAACTGATCCAGAGTCAATGGAATGTTGGAAAATGATTGTCAATGCATCCACTATTTCCAAGGCCACCTTCTTAAGTACTCTGGGATGCAATCCATCAGGCCCTGGGGATTTATCGGCCTTCAATCCCATCAATTTCCCCAACACAATTTCCCGACTAATAAAGATTTCCCTCAGTTCCTCCTCCTTACTAGACCCTCTGACCCCTTTTATATCCGGAAGGTTGTTTGTGTCCTCCTTAGTGAATACCGAACCAAAGTACTTGTTCAATTGGTCTGCCATTTCTTTGTTCCCCATTATGACTTCCCCTGATTCTGACTGCAGGGGACCTACGTTTGTCTTTACTAACCTTTTTTTCTTTACATACCTATCGAAAATGTTGCAATCCGCCTTAATGTTCCCTGCAAGCTTCTTCTCGTACTCCATTTTCCCTGCCCTAATCAAACCCTTTGTCCTCCTCTGCTGAGTTTTAAATTTCTCCCAGTCCCCGGGTTCGCTGCTATTTCTGGCCAGTTTGTATGCCACTTCCTTGGCTTTAATACTATACCTGATTTCCCTAGATAGCCACGGTTGAGCCACCTTTTTTATTTTTACGCCAGACAGGAATGTACAATTGTTGTAATTCATCCATGCGGTCTCTAAATGTCTGCCATTGCCCATCCACAGTCAAGCCCTTAAGTATCATTCGCCAATCTATCCTAGCCAATTCACGCCTCATACCTTCAAAGTTACCCTTCTTTAAGTTCTGGACCATGGTCTCTGAATTAACTGTTTCATTCTCCATCCTAATGCAGAATTCCACCATATTATGGTCACTCTTCCCCAAGGGGCCTCGCACAATGAGATTGCTAATTAATCCTCTCTCATTACACAACACCCAGTCTAAGATGGCCTCCCCCCTAGTTGGTTCCTCGACGTATTGGTCAAGAAAACCATCCCTTATGCACTCCAGGAAATCCTCCTCCACCGTATTGCTTCCAGTTTGGCTAGCCCAATCTATGTGCATATTAAAGTCACCCATTATAACTGCTGCACCTTTATTGCATGCACCCCTAATTTCCTGTTTGATGCCCTCCCCAACATCACTACTACTGTTTGGAGGTCTGTACACAATTCCCACTAACGTTTTTTGCCCTTTGGTGTTCTGCAGCTCTACCCATATAGATTCCACATCATCCAAGCTAATGTCTTTCCTAACTATTGCATTAATCTCCTCTTTAACCAGCAATGCTACCCCACCTCCTTTTCCTTTTATTCTATCCTTCCTGAATGTTGAATACCCCTGGATGTTGAGTTCCCAGCCCTGATCATCCTGGAGCCACGTCTCCGTAATCCCAATCACATCATATTTGTTAGCATCTATTTGCACAGTTAATTCATCCACCTTATTGCGATACTCCTTGCATTAAGACACAAAGCCTTCAGGCTTGTTTGTTTAACACCCTTTGTCCTTTTAGAATTTTGCTGTACAGTGGCCTTTTTTGTTCTTTGCCTTGGGTTTCTCTGCCCTCCACTTTTCCTCATCTCCTTTCTGTCTTTTGCTTTTGCCTCCTTTTTGTCTCCCTCTGTCTCCCTGCATTGGTTCCCATCCCCCTGCCATATTAGTTTAACTCCTCCCCAACAGCACTAGCAAACACTCCCCCTAGGACATTGGTTCCGGTCCTGCCCAGGTGCAGACCGTCCGGTTTGTACTGGTCCCACCTCCCCCAGAACCGGTTCCAATGCCCCAGGAATTTGAATCCCTCCATGCTGCACCACTGCTCAAGCCACGTATTCATCTGCGCTATCCTGCGATTCCTACTCTGACTATCATGTGGCACTGGTAGCAATCCTGAGATTACTACTTTTGAGGTCCTACTTTTTAATTTAGCTCCTAGCTCCTTAAATTAGTTTCGTAGGACCTCATCCCTTTTTTTACCTATGTCGTTGGTACCAATGTGCACCACGACAACTGGCTGTTCTCCCTCCCATTTCAGAATGTCCTGCACCCGCTCCGAGACATCCTTGACCCTTGCACCAGGGAGGCAACATACCATCCTGGAGTCTCGGTTGCAGCCGCAGAAATGCCTATCTATTCCCCTCACCATCGAATCCCCTATCACTATCGCGCTCCCACTCTTTTTCCTGCCCTCCTGTGCAGCAGAGCCAGCCACGGTGCCATGAACTTGGCTGCAGCTGCCCTCCCCTGATGAGTCATCCCCCCCGAACAGTACTCAAAGCGGTGTATCTGTTTTGCAGGGGGATGACCACAGGGGACCCCTGCACTACCTTTCTTGCACTGCTCTTCCTGCTGGTCTTCCATTCCCTATCTGGCTGTGGACCCTTCTCCTGCGGTAAGACCAACTCACTACACGTGATACTCACGTCATTCTCAGCATCGTGGATGCTCCAGAGTGAATCCACCCTCAGCTCCAACTCCGCAACGCGGACCGTCAAGAGCTCGAGGCGGATACACTTCCCACACACGTAGTCCCCAGAGACACCGGAAGTGTCCCCGAGGTCCCACGTGGTACAGGAGGAGCATATCACGTGACCGAGCTCTCCTGCCATGCCTTAACCCTTAGATACCCTTAAATTGGTAATAACAATGCTAAAGTTCACTTACTGATATAAAAAATAAAAATAAATTCTACTCACCAATCACCAGCCAATCACTTACCCCATTGGCTGTGACGTCACTTTTTGATTCCTTTCTACTTCTATTTTGCTTTCTCTCCCGCTGTAGCTGCACCGGTACGTTTTTTATAGGTCGCTCCCGCCTCTCACCAACTGCCGCTGGCTCTCGATTTCCCGCTGGGCTTTTTATAGGTCGCTCCCGCCTCTCACCAACTGCCGCTGGCTCTCGATCTCCCGCTGGGCTTTTTATAGGTCGCTCCCACCTCTCACCAACTGCCGCTTGCTCTCGATCTCCCGCTGGGCTTTTTATAGGTCGCTCCCGCCTCTCACCAACTGCCGCTGGCTCTCGATCTCCCGCTGGGCTTTTTATAGGTCGCTCCCGCCTCTCACCAACTGCCGCTGGCTCTTGATCTCCCGCTGGGCTTTTTATAGGTCGCTTCCGCCTCTCACCAACTGCCGCTGGCTCTCGATCTCCCGCTGGGCTCTGATGGTGAGGTATCGGTTCTACACGTGCCAGCGATCTGAAGGTCAGGAAGTGGCGAGCTACGTCGCCGAGCTAAGGCGACTTGCAGGACAATGTGAGTTTGATGGCTACCTGGAGCAAATGCTCAGAGACTTTTTTGTACTGGGCATCGGCCACGAGACCATCCTACGAAAACTTTTGACTGTAGAGACACCGACCCTCAGTAAGGCCATTGCGATAGCACAGGCGTTTATGTCCACCAGTGATAACACCAAACAAATCTCTCAGCACACAAGTGCTAGCAATGTTCATAAATTAACTGGAACTGTGTTTGTGAGCAGAAATGTACAGGACAGAACCCACGAGTCTGCAACTGTCAGCAGGCCTCAGGTGACCCAGATGACTCAGAGTCCCCAACAAAGGATGAATGCAAGGCAATTCACACCTTCTTGGCGTTGTGAAGGCTTCCATTCAGCCTATTCATGCTGCTTCAAAGGGTGTGTTTGCAAGAGCTGTGGAACAATGTGGCACCTCCAACGAGCTTGCAAACGAGCTGCAAGCTCTACAAAACCTGCTAACCACCACGTGGCAGAGGAAGGTCGGGCCATGGTGGATCAAAGCAATTTCGAGCCTCAGAGAGAGGAGGCAGATGCTGAAGTACACAGGGTGCACTATTTTCGATGAAATGTCCACCTATAATGCTAAACGTAAAATTGAATGGCTTACCCGTAGCCATGGAACTGGACACTGGCACTAGCCAATCCATCATGAGTAAAAAGATGTTTGAGAGACTGTGGTGCAACAAGGCATTCAGACCAGCCCTGAGCCCCATCCACACGAAACTGAGAACGTACACCAAAGAGCTTATCACGGTCCTGGGCAGTGCCATGGTCAAGGTCACCTACGAGGGCACGGTGCACGAACTGCCACTCTGGATTGTCCCGGGCGATGGCCCCACACTGCTTGGAAGGAGCTGGCTGGGCAAAATCCACTGGAACTCGGATGACATCCGAGCGCTATCACATGTCGATGAGGCCTCATGTACCCAGGTTCTTAATAAATTTCCTTCCCTTTTTGAGCCAGGCATTGGAAACTTTTCCGGGGCGAAGGTGCGCTTGGTCCCAGAGGCACGACCTATTCACCACAAGGCATGAGATGTACCTCACATGATGAGGGAGAGAATGGAAATCGAGCTGGACAGGCTGCAACACGAGGGCATCATCGCCCCAGTGGAAGTCAGCGAGTGGGCCAGCCTGATTGTTCCAGTATTCAAAAGTGATGTCATGGTCAGGATTTGCAGCGATAATAAAGTAACTATTAATCGTTTCTTGTTACAGGACCAATACCCGCTACCTAAGGCAGACGACCTATTTGCGACGGTGGCAGGAGGCAAGACGTTCACCAAGCTCAACCTGACTTTGGCCTACATGACGCAGGAGCTGGAGGAGTCTTTGAAGGGCCTCACCTGCATCAACACGCACAAGGGATTATTCATCTACAACAGATGCCCGTTTGGAATTCAGTCGGCTGCAGTGATCTTCCAGAGAAACATGGAGAGCCTACTAAAGTCGGTACCACATATGGTGGTCTTTCAGGACGACATATTGGTCACGGGTCGGGACACTGTTCAGTACCTACAAAACCTGGAGGAGGTCCTCCAGCGATTGGATGGCGTAGGGCTGCGGCTGAAGAGGTCAAAATGCGTCTTCATGGCAACAGAAGTGGAGTTTTTGAGGAGAAAGATCGCGGCGGACGGCATTCAGCCCACAGACGCCAAGACAGAGGGTATCAGACCACAGAATGTCACAGAGCTGCAGTCATTCCTGGGACTCCTCAACTATTTTGATTACTTCCTACCGGGGTTAAGCACCCTTTTAGAGCCCCTACATGTGTTATTGCGCAAAGGTGAGAAATGAGTTTGGGGGAAAAAAAAACAAGTAATTGTTTTTGAGAAAGCCAGAAACATGTTATGCTCCAACAAGCTGCTTGTATGGTATAACCCGTGTAAAAGACTTGTGCTAGCATGTGACGCATCGTCTTACGGAGTCGGGTGTGTATTACAACAAGCTAATGTTGCGGGGAAGTTGCAACCTGTCGCCTATGCTTCCAGGAGCTTGTCTAAAGCTGAGAGGGCCTACAGCATGATTGAGAAAGAGGCACTAGTGTGTGTGTTCGGGGTAAAGAAAATGCATCAGTACCTGTTTGAGCTCAAATTTGAGCTGGAAACCGATCACAAGCCCCTCACATCCCTATTCGCTGAAAACAAGGGGATAAATACTAGTGCCTCAGCCCGCATACAAAGGTGGGCACTTGCGCTATCAACGTATAACTATACCATCTGCCACAGGTCAGGCACCGAGAACTGTGCGGATGCTCTCAGTCGGCTACCATTGCCCACCACGGGGGTGGAAATGGCGCAGCCTGCAAACTTGTTGATGGTGGCGCAGCCCGCAGACTTGTTGATGGTCATGGAAGCATTTGAAAATGATAAATCACCTGTCACGGACCGCCAGATTAGTATTTGGACCAGCCAAGATCCTTTGTTGTCCCTAGTAAAAAAAACTGTGCACTGCATGGGAGCTGGGCCAGCATCCCCGTTGAAATGCAAGAGCCAATCAAGCTGTTCCAGCGGCGAAAGGACGGGCTGTCCATTCAGGCAGACTGCCTGTTGTGGGGTAACTGCGTAGTGCTATCAAAAAAGGGCAGGGAGACATTCATCTCGGATCTCCACAGCACACACCCGGGTATAGTAATGATGAAAGCGATAGCCAGATCCCACGTGTGGTGGCCCGGTATCGACTCTGACTTAGAGTCCTGTGTACGGCAATGCAGCATATGAGCTCAGTTGAGCAACGCGCCCAGAGAGGCACCACTAAGTTTGTGGTCCTGGCCCTCCAGACCATGGTCAAGGATCCATGTCGATGATGCGGGCCCGTTTCTCGGTAAAATGTTCCTGGTGGTGGTGGTTGCTTTTTCAAAATGGATTGAATGTGAAATAATGTCGGGAAGCACCGCCACCGCCACCATTGAAAGCCTGAGGGCCATGTTTGCCACCCATGGCCTGCCTGATATATTGGTCAGTGGCAACGGGCCATGTTTCACCAGTGCTGAATTTAAAGAATTCATGATCCGCAATGGGATCAAACATGTCACCTCAGCCCCATTTAAACCAGCCTCCAATGGGCAGGCAGAGCGGGCAGTACAAACAATCAAACAGAGCCTTAAACGAGTCACAGAAGGCTCACTCCAAATCCGCCTGTCCCGAGTACTGCTCAGCTACCGCACGAGATCCCACTCGATCACAGCGGTGCCCCCGGCTGAGCTGCTCATAAAAAGGACACTTAAAACCAGAGTCTCGCTGGTTCACCCCAACCTGCATGATCAGGTAGAGAGCAGGCGGCAGCAACAAAATGTAAACGATGATTGCACCACTGTGTCACGGGAAATTGATCTGAATTTCTGAATTTCTGAAGATCTGTGTATGTGCTAAACTGTGGACATGGTCCCAAGTGGATCGCGGGCACGGTGATAGCTAAAAAAGGGAATAGAGTGTTTGTAGTCAAACTAAACAATGGACAAATTTGCAGAAAGCACCTGCACCATAGAAACATAGAAACATAGAAAATAGGTGCAGGAGTAGGCCATTCGGCCCTTCGCGCCTGCACCGCCATTCAATAAGATCATGGCTGATCATTCCCTCAGTACCCCTTTCCTGCTTCCTCTCCAGACCCTTTGATCCCCTTAGCCGTAAGGATCATATCTAACTCCCTCTTGAATATATCCAATGAACTAGCAACAACAACTCTCTGCGGCAGGGAATTCCATGGGTTAACAACTCTCTGAGTGAAGAAGTTTCTCCTCATCTCAGTCCTAAATGGCTTACCCCTTATCCCAAGACTATGTCCCCTGTTCTGGACTTCCCCAACATTGGGAACATTCTTCCCGCATCTAACCTGTCCAGTCCCATCAGAATCTTATACGTTTCTATGAGATCCCCTCTCATTCTTATAAACTCCAGTAAATAAAGGCCCAGTTGATTCAATCTCTCCTCATATGACAGTCCAGCCATCCCTGGAATCAGTCTGGTGAACCTTCGCTGCACTCCCTCAATAGCAAGAATGTCCTTCCTCAGATTAAGAGACCAAAACTGAATACAATATTCCAGGTGAGGTCTCACTAAGGCCCTGTACAACTACAGTAAGACCTCTCTGCTCCTGTATTCAAATCCCCTAGCTATGAAGGCCAACATACCATTTGCCTTCCTCACGGCCTGCTGTACCTGCATGCCAACTTTCAGTGACTGATGAACCATGACACCCAGGTCTCGTTGCACCTCCCTTTTTCCTAATCTGCTGCCATTCAGATAATATTCTGCTGCCTTGTTTTTGCCCCCAAAGTGGATAACCTCACATTTATCCACATTATACTGCATCTGCCATGTATTTGCCCACTCGCCTAACCTGTCCAAGTCACCCTGCAGCCTCTTAGCATCCTTCTCACAGCTCACACCGCCACCCAGTTTAGTGTCATCTGCAAACTTGGAGATATTACACTCAATTCCATCATCTAAATCATTAATATATATTGTAAAGAGCTGGGGTCCCACCTGCGGCACTCCATTAGTCACTGCCTGCCATTCTGAAAAGGACCCGTTTATCCCGACTCTCTGCTTCCTATCTGCCAACCAGTTCTCTATCCATGTCAGTACATTACCCCCAATACCATGTGCTTTGATTTTGCACACCAATCTCATGTGTGGGACCTTATCAAAAGCCTTTTGAAAGTCCAAATTCACCACATCCACTGGTTCTCCCTTGTCCACTCTACTAGTTACATCCTCAAAAAATTCCAGAAGATTTGTCAAGCTTGATTTCCCCTTCATAAATCCATGCTGACTTGGACCGATCCTTTCACTGCTTTCCAAATGCGCTGCTATTTCATCCTTAATAAATTGATTCCAACATTTTCCTCACTACTGATATCAGGCTAACCAGTCGATAATTACCTGTTTTCTCTCTCTCTCCTTTTTTAAAAAGTGATGTTACATTAGCAACCCTCCAGTCCATAGGAACTGATCCTGAGTCGATAGACTGCTGGAAAATTACCAATGCATCCACTATTTCTAGGGCCACTTCCTTAAGTACTCTGTGATGTAGACTATCAAGCCCTGGGGATTTATCGGCCTTCAATCCCGTCAATTTCCCTAACACTATTTCCCGCCTAATAAGGATATCCTTCAGTTCCTCCTTCTCACTGAACCCTCGATCCCCTAGTACATTTGGAAGGTTATTTGTGTCTTCCTTTGTGAAAACAGAACCGAAGTACTTGTTCAATTGGTCTGCCATTTCTTTGTTCCCCATTATAAATTCACCCGAATCCGACTGCAAGGGACCTACGTTTGTCTTCACTAATCTTTTTCTCTTCACATATCTATCGAAGCTTTTGCAGTCAGTTTTTACGTTTCCGGCAAGCTTCCTCTGGTACTCTATTTTCCCCCTTCTAATCAAACCCTTTGTCCTCTTCTGCTGAATTCTAAATTTCTCCCAGTCGTCCGGCTGACTGCTTTTTCTGGCTCATTTGTATGCCTCACCGACTCTGGGCCTTTTGTGGGCCGCTGCCGCTCCAAACTTCCGCCTCTCCTGGACTCTAAACTAATGTTGATCCAAACGAGGCTGTGGTTCACAGACAGCCCTGAACAACCCACAGCAGACACCACCTTTTTTGAGCCCACAACACACACCCAAAGGATCAACGACACCACGCCGGACCAGGAAATCGAACCCATCACGCCCAACAGCCCAGCAATGCCAGGCTCACCTAGCAGCCCTGCAGAGCCAACAACACACCAGCCCAGCGAGGGCACAGCCAACACACCAGAACAAACATTTGTACCGAGGCGGTCCACCAGGGAAAGAAAGGCTCCCGACCGCCTCACCTTGTAAATAGTTTTCGCTTTGACTTTGTGGTGTTGTGTATCGTAAAGCATGCACTCCCATATTCTGCCACCAGGGAGCTCATCCTCTGAAGTCCCAAGGGATCCCAGCATTCCTTGGGAGCACTGTATATAAGCCGGCCCCTAAGGCCTGTTCCTCACTCTGGAGTGTCTTATTAAAGACTGAGGTCACTGTTACTTTAACCTCCCTGTGTGCAGCCTCGGCTGTGTTAGGAACATATTAAATACTGTTTACCCTTACCCTTAATGGTAAGAGTTGGAACAGCTATCGTGGTAGGGGTTCAATAGTCAGGGGAGAAGACAGGCGTTTCTGCGGCCAGCCACAGACGTGACTCCAGGATGATATATTGCCTCCCTGTGGCCAGGGTCAAGGATGTCACTGAGCGGCTGCAGGGCATACTGGAGGGAGAGGGTGAACAGCCAGAGACTATGGTCTATATCGGTACCAATGACATAGGTAGAAAGAGGGATGAGGTCCTGCCGGCAGAGTTTAGGGAGCGAGGAAAGAGATCAAAAAGCAGGACTTCAAAGGTAGTAATCTCCGGATTACTCCCGGTACCACATGCTAGTGAGTACCGAAATAGGAGGATAGAACAGAAGTATGCATGGCTGGAGAGATGGTGCAGGAGGGAGAGCTTTAGATTTCTGAGGCATTCGGACTGCTTCTGGGGGAGATGGAACCTGTACAAGTCAGATGGGTTGCCCTCAACAGAACCAAGATCAATATCCTTGTGTGGGGGACGGGGGTTGCTGGTGCTGTTACAGGGGGTTTAAACTAGTTTGGCAGGGGAATGAGGACTTGAGAATAGATGCAGTAGGGAGGGACGTATAGCGGCAATTGGAATGCAAAAATGTAGAAAATGAATTTGAAGGACCAAGAAAACCAGGGCTAGAAGGTAGTCAACAAGGAAGTCTGGATCTATTAAATGGTATATACTTCAATCAAGGAGTATAGCGAATAAGGTAGATGAGCTGAGAGCACAGGTAGATACTTGGGAGTATGATATTATAGCTATTACAGAGACATGGCTAAAAGAGGGGCATTCCTGGTTACAGGATTTTCAGACGGGATAGGGAGGGGGGTAAAAGGGAGGGGGGGTTATGGTATTGATTAAATAAACTATTACAGCTGTGAGGAGGGATGATTTTTTGAGGAATCATCAAACGAAGCCATATGGGTCAAACTGAAAAACAAAAAAGGGGCGGTCACACTGCTGGGAGTATATTGATAGACCCCCAAACAGTGAGAGAGAGATAAAAGAGCAAATATGTAGGCAAATTTCTGAGAAGTGCAAAAACTATAGGGCAGTAATAATAAGGGATTTCAACTATCCTAATATTAACTGGGACAAAATTAGTGTAAAGGGTATAGAAGATTCGCAATTCCTAAAATGCATTCAAGAGAACTTTTTTAGCCAGCATGTAGCAATCCCAACTCGGGAGGGAGCGGTTCTGGATTTAGTTTTAGGGAATGAAGCTGGGCAGGTGGAAGGGGTATCAATGGGAGAGCATTTAGATGCTAGTGACCATAATTCAGTTAGATTTAAGGTAGTTAGATTTAAGGTAGTTATGGAAAAGGACAAGAATAGACCAAGAATGCATGTTCTAAATTGGGGAAAAGCCAACTTAGGTGATTTAGCCATAATGGACTGGAAACACCTACTTGAAGGTAAATCAGTGTCAGAGTAGTGGGAGGCATTCAGGGAGGAGATCCGGAGGGTTCAGGCCAAATATGTGCCCTTAAAGAAAAAGGGTGGGACTAACAAATCTAGAGCTCCCTGGATGTCTAGGGACATACAGGTTAGGGCAAAGAAAAAAAGGGAGGTTTATGACAGATACCGAGGGCTAAATACTACAGAATCTCTAGAGGAGTATAGAAAGTCATGGGGTGACATTAAAAATAATATTAGGAAAGCAAAGAGAGAACATGAAAAATTCTTGGCAAGTAAAATCCAGGAAAACCCAAAGATGTTTTATAAATATATTAAGAGCAAGAGGACAACTAAAGGAAGGCTAGGGCCTATTAGAGGCCATAAGGGTAATCTGTGTGTGGAGGTAGAAGATATGGGTATGGTTCTTAATGAATACTTTGTGTCTGTTTTCACAAAAGAGAGGAGCGATGCAGACATTGCTATCGAGAAGGAGTGTGAAATATTAGATGAAATAAACATCGTGAGAGAGGAGGTTTTAAGAGGTTTAGCACCTTTGAAAGTGGATAAGTTTCCAGGCCCAGATGAAATGTATCTCAGGCTGTTAAGCGAAGCAAAAGAGGACATAGCAGAGGCTTTGACCATCATTTTCCAATCCTCTCTGGCTTCAGGTGTGGTGCCAGAGGACTGGAGGACTGGAGGATTGCCAATGTTGTACCTTTGTTTAAGAAGGGAGAAACGAGTAATTACAGGCCAGTAAGCCTAACCTCAGTGGTGGGAAAATTACTGGAAAAAATTCTGAAGGACAAGATAAATCTTAATTTAGAAAGACACAGATTAATCAAGGAGAGTCAGCATGGATTTGTTAAGGGAAGGTCGTGTCTGACTAATTTGATTGAATTTTTCGAGGAGTTAACCAGGAGGGTCGATGAAGGCAAAGCATATGATGTAATGTATATGGATTTTGATAAGGTCCCACATGGCAGACTGGTCACGAAAGTAAAAGCCCATGGGATTCAGGGCAAAGTGGCAAGTTGGCTCAGAGGCAGGAAGCAAAGGGTAATGGTTTATGGGTGTTTTTGTGACTGGAAAGATGTTTCCAGTGGGGTTCTGCAGGGCTCAGTACTAGGTCCTTTGCTTTTTGTAATATACATCAATAATCTAGAGTTGAATATAGGGGGTATGATTAAGAAGTTTGCAGAAGATACTAAAATCGATTGTGTGGTTGATAATGAAGAATAAAGCTGCAGACTGCAGGAAGATATCAATCAACTGGTCAGGTGGGCAGAACAATGGCAAATGGAATTTAATCTGGAGAAGTGTGAGGTAATGCATTTGGGAGGGCTAACAAGGCAAGGGAATATACATTAAATAGTAGGACACTGAGAAGTATAGAGGAACAAAGGGACCTTGGAGTGCATGTCCACAGATCCCTGAAGGTTGCAGGCCAAGGAGATAAGGTGGTTAAGAAGGCATACAGAATGCTTGCCTTTATTAGCCGAGGCATAGAATATAAGAGCAGGGAGTTTATGCTTGAACTGTATTAAACACTGGTTAGGTGACAGCTGGAGTACTGTGTGCAGTTCTGGTCACCACATTACAGGAAGGACGTGATTGCAGTGGAGAGGGTACAGAGGAGATTTACGAGGATGTTGCCGGGAGTGGAGAATCTTAGCTATGAGGACAGATTGGATAGGCTGGGTTTGTTTTCCTTGGAACAGAAGAGGCTGAGAGGAGACCTCATTGATGTGTATAAAATTATGAGTGGCCTGGATATAGTGGATAGAAAGGGCCTATTTCCCTTAGCAGATGGGTCAACAACCAGGTGGCATAAATTTAAAGTAATTGGTAGAAGGGTTAGTGGGGATATGAGGGGAAATTTCTTCATGCAGAGGATTGTGGGGGTCTGGAACTCACTGCCTGAAAGGGCGGTAGAGACAGAAACCCTCACCACATTTAAAAAGTACTTGGATGTACACTTGAAGTGCTGTAACCTGCAGAGTTACAGACCTAGAGCTGGAAAGTGGGATTAGGCTGGATAGCTCTTGTTGGCTGGCATGGACATGATGGGCCGAAATGGCCTCATCCGTGCTGTAAACTTCTATGGTTCTATGATTAATCCGACCCACTCTAGGCTTGGGCCCCGGGCGACCGGGACCGCCCCCTCCCCCCTTAATCCGTCCCTGAACATAGACAGCTAATTCAGTGGAGCCCATCTCATTGCCACAACCTGAAAAATGACAGCTATACAGGGAAGCAGCAGGCAACTACTGATTCAGGCAAATATTAGCAGAACATATACTATTCCAAAGTATGGTGACACACCAGATCAAAGTAGCTCTTTCCCACTCAGCAGGTAATCATGTTATTAATTAATTGTACCATTTAAGTCGATAAGGTGTTCACATTAAGCCCTTGGCAGCTTATTGGATTGATTACTTGAAACAAAGCACAATGACATTTTGACTCGTGTGATTCTCCTTTGATGATTGTTGCAATCAAAAATAACAAGTTCCTTCGACAATCTCTCCTCAGTTTCAACTTTCCAATCCATCTAACTTGAAAAACAAAAAGGATTTTTTAATGCAATTAATGTAGATGTATGAAACAACTTACCTCCAGAAAGCTAGCAGCCCTATAGAAATGTCGGCCTCGATATTAACCTCCCATGGTAGGTGGGAGGGGGTCGGGAGTTAAACACTAAATAACGCAACACCAACCCAATGCGTACACGCCGGTTGATGTTTTTATGGCAGCAGGTAGCGAGGCGTGCAAGTGTCCCATTTTGAGAAGGTGAGGCAATTCATTGATATATTTAAATCACAGTGCAATTGGGAGCCTGATTTAAATTTAACTGCCGATGGTCAGGTTTCCCAAACCCGGCAGTGAAATGGAAGCCGGAGCTTCCGGCAAGTGCCTTTTATAGAACTTCTTGTGGGCGAGGAGCAGCAGAAGTGTTACCCCTCAGCCCCTCATGGAAGCCTTCGGCCTCCCTTCTGCTGATCATGCCCTTTCTCTCGCCCCTGCTGTGAGCACTGTGTCAGGGCTATTAAGCATAAAGGGTAGACTCTCAATGGGGTTAACATTACCAAGAGGATGCTCACAGCTGCAAAGGCAGAAAACTCTGGTGATGCTACAACCAGAAAACAGAAAATTAGGCACTGGAAGAGCCCCTAAGTGGAGTAATGGAAACCTTATTTTTAGCCTTCAGCCATATCCAAGGTCTAAAGATTAGTGGCTGTGGCTGATATGGAAAGAGAGGAGACCTCTACCAGACTCCATCCTGCAACGCAAGGGGCTGGATTTTCGGCCTTGCTGATTTCTGGGCGGTAAAGTTTGCACCCAGGAACAGTTTGCGCCTGAGTCAACAAAATTGGGCAGCTGGACCCCGAGTGTGGGTCGCAGGGCTAAGGGAGGTGTTGTATACCTCTCTTAGGGCGCTAGGCCGGCTGCGCATGCGAAAATCCCGAGAGCGCTCAGAGAGGCCTGGGGAGAAAAGAAATCTGAAAAAACACGGAAACATTCCCAATACATAGCCCATGCCACCACAACATAAATCGTATTCACAGGCGGTCCCAGCAGGGTACGCTGCGGGGCAGGCAGGACTCAAAAAGCGAGCCGGTGTCGCAACCAGCTCAACTCTTCCGGACGGTGCTGCACCGCGCCACCGCTAAACCAGCCCCAAAAACCCCCGCGGAGCGCTGGAGGCTAACCGCCCGCCCAGAAGACCTCACCACCGCCATTGCCGCCCCTCCTGGGTGAAAATAGAAGTGCAAAAGACCGGAAAAGCTGCCCCTTAAGGCCACTACCCCAGGGACTTCTGCCACCCTTTTCCTGGTAGTCTCTGAGATCAATGGAGAGCAGCGAAATATATAGGTAAATCCAGTGGTTTGCTGGGTCCAACTATGCCACTAGCATGCAGAGGACGGAAAGGAATTTTGATGTCCTGTTATTCTCTGATTACGTTTGAGGAGAAATAAATGGCAGATCAACAGGTAGGCTATGGGAAGTGGATATTGTTGTGTATGGAGAAAGAGTCAGACTGAACACTGTGAGCTCAAAGTAAAGTGTGACCTTAGTCTTTTATTGCAGGTCTCCAGAGTGCCGCTCCAGCCTGTGAAGCCTTCTTAAATATCTGTGCTCCCAAGGGATTATGGGATCCCTTGGGACTCTGGGGAATGAGCCCTTTGGTGGCAGTACAGAGTAAATACAAGTCCACATATATAACAGATATTTTCTTGCCTTATCTTTTACAAACAATGTTGGAAACAAGGCAGCTTGCAACAAATAAGCTAGGCCTGGCAATTAATCAGTTAAGGAATAGAGAACCGTCAGGTAGCTATTCACAGTTGCTCTGTGCAGAAAGATATAATTGCTTAAGAATTTGGTTACCAGGCTGCAAGGAGGGGACTGAACTAATATTTAGGATTGCTGAGGTGAGAGTCAGGGTATCTGATGTTCGTGTTGATTGGCAGCTTGATGCTCAGAACGTGACTGGCAGAGAAATAAACACTGGAGGCCTTTTGCTGGTTCGTCGGTTGTCTTCTTCGTGTCCCACTATAAACTTCTCAGCCTCTCCCTCCTCCTTTAAGACCCTCTTTAAAACCCACATATTTGATTAAGCTGTTAGCCCCCCCCCCCACTCCCCCCCTCTGACTATCTCCTTCTTTGGCTCGGTGTCAATTTTTGTTGGATTACGCCTCTGTAAAGTGCCTTGGGACATTTTCTTGCATTAAAGGAATGTAAGTTGTCGTAGATGTGTCGAAGTTAACAAAGGACTGTGTCGAGATTCAGGCACCCATAAATCTTTTCTTTACAGACATGTTCCAGGTTATGAAAATAAGAAGCATGTAAAGAAAAGTTATGTAATTTAACAAAAATCTATTTTAATTATACATTTTAATAAACCCGATTTATAGTTTATAGCCTGACATATAGTCCATCAGGTGTTATTTGTGCATTAATTGGAATGATCATGAGCTTACTGCAGTGATCAATATTATTTCCTATGCGTACCTTATCAGTTCACCTTGATGTTTTGTATTGCAGATTATGTCACGTACAAGGTTCGGTTTGTAGAAAGTGTGATCTTGCCTGTGGAACTGATCCTTTGCACTTGGCATGAATAAGCATCTGGAACATACCTGAAAATCTGCCAGATAGCAAGTAGCTATGTATCAGCAGTGACACTGGAAAAAGTACTGAAGGGAGGAATGACTGGAAAGTTCTAAAATATTGAGTTACAGAGGAGACTGACTTTCTTACCATCTGTCTTCCTCAAAATATCTTTACCAATCAGCCCTTCTGCTCAAGAAATGTTTATCTCAACATTCCTTTTAGTGTCTCATCTGTAGAAATTTATTAAAGTGCTGTTTATTGAGCAAAATCCATCAATGGCCCGGATTTTACTGTGCTTCCAGGAAGCCTTCAGAATGGCTCTGCAAGTTCCAGGTCTCCACATGTGCTGCGCATGTGTGAAAAAACGGAACTTGCAATCTGTCACGTTTTGCTTGGACAGATCCACAGATCCACCGCATCCAATGTAAATTCACCTTTGCTGGTACAGAATTGGGCTATTTGCCCAGCGAACACTCACCAAACTCTTATGCCTGGTAAAAGCATATGGCCTTCTTTTACTAGCATAAGGATTAAAATAAATGTTAAAATAATTTTTTTTAATGATGTAAACATTCACTTAGCTTTAAAATTAGTTGAAGTAAATTTTGTCCCGTTTAAAAATTCATTACTCAAAAATTTTAATTTTTATTTTAAATGTTTAAATAAATGGTATTTTAATTAATTTTGAAGCTGCGCTCATTTTTATTGAAGTGATGTGAAATTTTATTTAATGGCCCGTTATCCAGAGCCATCTGTCAATCAGCTCAGGGTGCAAGAATAAATATTCAGATCATCGTGCAGCTGAGTCAAGAATAAACTGATACCAAGCCGTCAAATGTGTCAGCTCCTAAAAATACTAATGCTTAAGAAAAGGCTTCCGTGTTTGTAGTGTTAACTCAGTTATAGGAAAAATAGTTACATACATAACTGAAGTTGATAAGAGCTTGTACATAATTCTGAATCAAGCAAATAAGATATTTGGAGAACATCTTGAAGGTGGGGGTAGGGGGGAAATAGCAGCTACAACTTCTTGGAACTATTTTTGGAGGGGGAAATGCCTTTTCAGGAGAGGGCAATTTTCATGAACTTACATAGGATTGCATAGGATATATGGCACAGAAGCAGGCCATTTGGCCCAACCAGTCCATGCCAGCATTAATGCTTCACTCGAGCCTCCTCCCGTCTTTCCTCATCTAAATCTATCAGCATAACCCTCTATTCCCTTCTCCCTCATATACTTATCTAGTCTCCTCTTTATTGCATCTAAACTATTTGCCTCAACAACTCCCACATTCTCACCACTCTAAATAAGTTTCTTCTGAATTCCCTATTTGGTTTGTTGGTGACTATCTTATATTGATGTCTTCTAGTTATGCTCTTCCCCACAAGTGGAAACATTCTCTCTGTATCCACTCTATCAAATCTTTCATCATTTTAAAGACTTCTATTAGGTCACACATTAGCCTTCTTTTTTCAAGCAAAAAGAGATCCAGCCTGTTCATCCTTTCCTGATGGGTATACCCTCCCTTTTCTGGTATCATCTTTGTAAATCTTCTCTGCACCCTCTCCAGTGCCTCTTTACCTTTTCCATAATATGACGACCAGAATTGTACGCAGTACACCAAGTGTGGTCTAACCAAAGTTTGATACAAGTTTAGCATAACTTTCCTACTTTTCAATTCTATACCTCTAGAAATAAACCATAACGCTTGGTTTGCTTTTTTATGGCCTTGTTAACCTGTGTCGTTACTTTTAGCATTTTGGGTACTTGTACTCCTTTGTTCCTCTACCCTACCTAGACTCGCACCCTCCAAGTAATAAGTGACCTCCCTATTCTACCTACTAAAATGTAATACCTCACATTTATCTGCGTTGAAATTCATTTGCCAATTATATGCCCATTCTGCAAGTTTATTAATGCCTTCCTGTATTTTGTTGCATTCCTCCCCAGTATGGTGACATCTGCAAATTTAGAAATTGTGTTTTTGATTCCAAAGTCTAAATCATTAATATAAATTGTGAACAACAGTGGTCCCAGCACTGATCCTTGTGGAACATCACGATCTACTTTTGCCACTGTGAATAGCTACCCTTTACCCCTACTCTCTGCTTTCTGTCTTGAAGCCAGCTAGCTATCCATTCTGCTACTTGTCCCCTGATTCCGCATATTCTGACCTTATTCATTAATCTATTATGTGGTACCTTATCGAAGGCCTTTTGAAAATCTAGATAAATTACATCTACTGCATTTGGTTTTATTTCTAAATAAGTATTTTTTGGAATACTTGAGGATAAAGTTACTTTATAGCCTTGCAGCACTTCTTTAAGATGCCATAGTTCATTAGCTGTAAAACAGTGAACGTGTAATGACACAAGCCACCACATTTCAACTGAACAGATTTAATGGTTAACATGCATCCTTCACCTTGTTGTCATTGGAGAATGATGAAAGAGTTTCATTTAACCGAACGCTCTCAAAATCCTGGTTGTTAGCATAGATCTGAAAGACCTTAAACTGGGACAATGGAACTCCAATATATTACTCTAACTGCTGCTTGAAGGCAGCCAGCATGATTCACTTGTCAACAAACACCAACAAACCTGATCCAACTTACATCAATGTTTTATCATAAAAATAATAAAATCTGTATTAAAGTAAAACGGAGAAAAAAAATTCACGATTTAATTGCACTTAGTGACTTAATTGCAGAACCTTTGCACTTTGGTGTAAATCCCTGCTGGCATTGCCAATATTTTTGCAGATGTCTACTGAGACTGGAAATGAGGTTCAAAGCCACTACTGTCCCTCTCAACAAGAGAATTTCCTTTGTGTAGCCATTGACTTAGCAAGGTACCCATGTCTGCAGTTTATTTTCTGAACCCAAATTATTCTGATAGAAAAATGAAATCGATTTCCTGGGAGGAAACATGCGTTGGGTAGGTTAAGAATCGGCCTAACTCCTAAATTCTGAGGCAGGATTACCAGTTATCTGTAATAGCCTACTGACGTAGGAATTCTATTGAGATACATTGGGAATTTACAATAATGTTACATCCAACTTCTTTCTTGAGACAACATTTCAGTCAGTGATCGTGTTAGGAATAAATTTGAATGCAATGGACCTTAATCCAAGCAATTATGGCAGCAAGCATTTGGTAAACATACTTGAAATAGAAAATATTATAACAATTGATTGTTTTTACAGAAATAATCTTGTTTTTAGGACAGCTGTAATCAGGTTGTGGTCAAGGACAGCTGTAACTAGGGGAGACATGAAATAAGCTTGATCCAGGTAGCTACTGTGCTTCAGGAAAGACACGGATAAATTGTATTAGGGTTCTGAGATTTACCATTGCCTAATGGATGATTCGGGAACCTTAATAAACAAGTGCCAGTTAACTCTACATTTGCTGTTCTGCACACAGCAAGATGGAGCTCAAAATGGTAACACCGTCAATGAGGGGGTTCCACACCCAAAAGCTGTTGGTGAAGGAAGGTTTGCATTGCTATGGCACACTGATGGACAACTGCAGCAACTCATATCCAGAACATAAACATGGAGCAAACAGCTCTTTCAAGAGCAGCATGTAAAGGCAATTGCTTTAAACAGTGTTAATCAACAAGACTTCAGTTCAACACAATGGGCTCAATTTTGCCCAAAAGCTGTTTTCTGGCATATTGCCAGAGTTACACCTGTTTTTCTAGAACTACTCCAAAAATAAATGTGCCAAGTTTTCCCGCTGTATTTTTCAAAATTGGCGCCACACAGCCTGTCCAGTAGCCTCGGGGGATGGAGCCAACTGTCTGCGCCGAAAAATGATGCTGCCCTTTCTGCACATGTGCGGAAAAAAAAGAAAGCTTTTGACGTGATTCCTCTGGGCAGACATGCGCAGTACAGCTCCCGGTCTGCAATCAGCTATTTTTAAAGAGCCAGTTGTGTGTGTGAGAACGTTGAGTACTGTGTGAGAACTGTAATTTTTATTCGAAAAATCGAAGCTGCAATACAAGATGCAACACTGCACCAGGACCAAGAATTTCTTACAGGATGAAGTGGAGGCACTAGTTACTGAAATTGAGGGCAGATGGCATGAGCTGGACACCAGCAGAGGTCACATAAAAGTTCCACCCAAAGAAATAAAGAAACGCTGGAACTAACTTGCAGATGGATGAAATCCCTCACTGTTGTACTCACTTTGGAGGAGGTGCAGGTGCCACCCATTGAGGTGCTAGCCCCTTCCCTGAGTAGTGGTTTGAGTGTTGGTGGGACATTCCATGGTTTCCCACCGTCCGAGGCTGGGGATTCCAGTGGGGTGCAGCGAGGCACACCCAGGGTCCCACTTCCAACTGGGAAGTTGCGAGCCACACCCAGGGTGAGGAGGGGAAGGAGAGCTCAACTGCTCTCTCTTGAGGTGCAGGATCTAACAGATGTGGTTCAGATGATGGCAATGAGTGGGGAGAGCACTGACCTTACGCAATCACTCCTGGACACCATCAGTGGGGTGGGTGATGAGGTATCGGGACTGTCGGGAGAAGTAACAACACTCTCATGAGAAATGGGAACACTATCTGGGAACATGAGGGAGGGAATATCTCAGTCAGCTGAAACCATGTCGGTGCACATAAGGGAGGAAATGTTGCGGGGAGCTGATGCGTTGTCAGTGACAATGAGGGAGGGAATGTTGCAGGTAGTTGAGACACTAGCAGCGAACATGAGAGAGGGAATGTTGGAGGTAATTGAGACACTCTCAGGGCACATGAGAGAGGGAATTTTGGAGTTAGCTGCTGCAATAAGGGAACACGCCCAGACCCCGCGCTCATTGACAGAACCAACTGCCACTCCCACTCCCCAGACCAGACTCTGAAGAGGCCTAAGCCGGGCCTTCCTCATTACTGCCTGCCCAACCCCCTGCCCCCCCGCCCACCCGCCCCCCCAACAGGTGCACATTACCAGAGATGTTAGAAAGAATAAGCTTGGTACCAACCCCAGAAACACTGCATCACCGCCTACGGGCAGGGGTGGAGTCAACAAGACCAAGCGTAGCGGGCGGTCTTAGAATAAAGTGGAGGAGAGATGGGTGCAGCTTTTCTTTGCTGCTGCTGCTGTTGTTATTATTATTGTTGTTACTGTTGTTCTCAGTTTAAAAGTTTTTTGTAAGTCATGTAAATTTACAAGTTTAAAAGTTAGTTAGTGATTTTAAAGTTTTTAAGTGATCTTAGAATGTGTAAGTGATCTTAAAGTTTGTAAGTGATCTTAAGTGAAAACTTTAAAGTTTGATACAAGAATATGTTTATTAAAGTTAAGTATAAATGAATATTTGTAAACTTTTAAATAAAATATATTTTAAATTATAACTGAATCACTTCCATTATTTGTTCGATTATTAACACAACTTTTGAACTAAACAAGTAAACAAGAAACATTTCCACCATTTGTTCCATTAATACAACACAACATTACGGAACAGGTCCAAATAGTAAACATGGTCCGTGTGGAATAGTTGCCGCTGAGCCTTCAGGCAGCAAAGCGTTCACAGATGAGCTGCTGCCGCATGGCTCGAGCAATCGTTAAAGAGGCATGACGGCCCGCCCTCCTCTGCCGTCGTGCTCAGGATTAAGGTAGTTGCATGGCTTCCTTGTCCTCGTCCTCCTCATCATTTGCATCTTCCTCATCATTATCATCAGTCACTCTCACCTCAGGTGGGTCTTCTATTACCAGCTGCTGCTGCCTCATGATAGCTAAGTTATGCAGCATGCAGCACACAACAATGAACTGACCGACAATCTCAGGGGAGTATAGCAAGTAGCCTCCAGAATGGTCTAGGCATCTGAAACGTTGTTTCAAGATGTCAATGGTCCTCTCTGTTATGCTACGCGTCGCATGTTGTATTCCCGGTCAGCTTCCGCCTGGGTTATGCGTAGGGGCTTCATGAACCAGGTGGCGAGGCTGTACCCTTTGTCTCCCAGTAGCCAGCTCTGCCCTTCTGGCTACTGCTAAAACACAGCCGACATAACGCTCTCACGTAGGATGAAAGCATCGTGGGTGCTCCCAGGCTATCTTGCATCAACTGACATGATGCGATGCATGTCGTCACACACGAGCTGCATATTCACGGAGTGGAAACCTTTTCTGTTTTTGTACATCTCGGAATCCTCCAAAAGTGCTCGCAAGGCAATGTGGGTACAATCAATGCAGCCCTGTACCTTGGGGAAGCGAGCAATCCTGGAGAAGCCCATAGCCCTGTTACGCATTCCCTGGGGGGTCATGGGGAACTTTATGTCATCATTTCTCTGGGCACATAGTGCAGCAGTCACCTGCCAAATGTAGACATGTGTTGCATGTTGAGAAATGGCGCACACAACCCCTGTTGTGGCTTGGATGGATCCAGATTCATAGAATGAAAGTGCAACTGTAACTTTCAACTGACAAAGCAGTCATCCTGACGCTTCTAGGTTGCAGGTCTGCTTTCATCAACTCACAGATCTCAGTTACAACTTCTATTTTACTCTGAAAATGCATCAATTCACTGCACAGTTTTTTTTTGCAAGGTCACTGCTATATAGTCTTAATATGGCTGTAAATGTTTTTATTTTGTCAAATCCACTATTATCCCTGTCATGATTTGTGGAAGACTAATGGCTCACCCGAATCCTTTCAATGGGGAGAGGGCAGGCTCCAGCATAAAGCTGCCTATCCTGATCATATTCACCAATAGCTTTGTTCTGTAAAGAGTCCAAGAGCAAACAAAAAGGATTTTCTCTGTACCCTGCCAAGATGGGCTATAATATTCTATCACTGAGTAAGTATAAGCTTTGCTAACCAGTAAATCTAGGAGTAATAAATAGGGGGAAAATGTGTTGACTATTTCCACCCTTTGACTAACTCTTTCAGTGATCTCACTACTTCATCATCATCATAGGCGGTCCCTCGAAACAAGGATGACTTGCTTCCACGCCAAAAAAGGGACGAGTTCACAGGTGTTTCAATGAAGGACCCGAACCACATCCTGAAGGGTGGAAGATGTCTGTGCGTGCATTTTTTTAACGTGGTGTGGCCGTTGCACACCAACCACCATGCAGGCTTGACAGAGCTAGGTCTTGGTCCAGTGGCAAGGATTACCCAAGACAACTGGAGACCAGCTCTGCTGCACGGACCTAGTGCGCACACGTATCGCAGTGCGGGCTGGTCTGTGCTGCCCCTGGGCCCCTGGCCCCGAACTCACGCCTTCCCTGGGCCCCGATCACGTCCCTCCACAGTCTCTCACCGCTCCTTTGCCCTGACCTCGCCGCTGTACCTGCCACGCTTCAATCACCGACCTGGGTCTTGATGACGCCACTCTTCACAGCCATCGCCCTCCTGCACCAGCTCACGCTGTACCTTGTGGTGGCATGCCTCCACGCTGCCCATGGCCACTGCTCGCCGCTCCTTTTATGGCCCCGACCTGCCGCTGATGTTCCCTCGCCGGTCGGGGCCTCCGCGCTCACAAAAGTGTTATGACACAAATTTGACACCAAGCCATATAAGAAGAAATTACGGCAGATGAGCAAAAGCTTGGTCAAAGAGGTAGGTTTTAATTAGTGTCTTAAAGGAAGAAAGAGAGATTTAGGGAGGAAGTTGCAGAGCTTGTTCACCTTGTGTACAACAACAACTTGGATTTGTATAGCACCTTTAACATAGTAAAACATCCCAAGGCGCTTCACAAGAGTGTTATAAGACAAAAATTTGACACCAAGCCATATAAGAAGAAATAACGGCGGATGAGCCAAAGCTTGGTAAAAGAGGTAGGTTTTAATTAGTGTCTTAAAGGAAGAAAGAGAGGTTTAGGGAGGGAGTTCCAGAGCTTAAGGTCATAGGCGGCTGAAGTTACGGCAACCGATGGTT
The DNA here is from genome assembly GCF_044704955.1 of Pristiophorus japonicus. Classification (NCBI taxonomy): domain Eukaryota; kingdom Metazoa; phylum Chordata; class Chondrichthyes; family Pristiophoridae; genus Pristiophorus; species Pristiophorus japonicus. The sequence continues at coordinate 194,088,024 of NC_091984.1, read as the reverse complement.
GAGCGATTATATTCAGGATGCTCAAGAGGGCAGAATTTGAGGAGCGCAGATATCTCGGGGGATTGTGAGGCTGAAGGAGATTACAGGGATAGTGAGGGGTGAGGCCATAGAGGGATTTGAAAACAAGGATGAGAATTTTGAAATCAATGTGTTGCTTAACTGGGAGCCAATGTAGATCAGCGAGCACAAGGGTGATGGGTGATCGTGACTTGGTGTGAGTTAGGACACGGGCAGCCTAGTTCTGGAGTTTACGTAGGGTAGAATGTGGGAGGCCAGCCAGGTGTGCGTTGGAATAGAAGTAATAAAGGCATGGATGAGGGTTTCAGCAGCAGATGAGCTGAGGCAAGGCAGGTGACAAGTGATGTTACTGAGGTGGAAATAGGCACTTAGTTATGCTGTGGATATGTGGTCGGAAGCTCATTTCAGGGTCAAGTATGCTTAAATATGACTACGAAACCACGTTACTGATTGCACTCTGGGTTAGAAAATAAAGCAACCAATTCGAGAAAACAGTGGTGTAAGTGATCTTTTATACAATGTATGTAACTTGTACCAGCCTGTGATTATATTCTTGTCATTTGTTCGATTAATGTACTCCATATTATCACCTGCAAGCACCAACTATAATTATGGAAATTATTCACCTTGACTGACCTTCAGCATTCTGAACCACCGGCTGCACAAAAATAACTGACTAGTTCTGTGCAACTAATCCACACACAAACAATCATACAACCTACACAAGCACCAGATAAGTGAAATAGAACCAATAAGTCTCTTTACCAAGGCACAACTTGCACTTACACAGTGCTTTCCACGCATCAGAATGCTTCAAGGCACCTTGCAAGGGAGTGGATGTCTTCAACCAGGCAATAGCAGGAAACGTTGGGGATGCAGAAGATGCAGTAAAAAAAAAACATTTCCAGTTTTGGAGCAGGCTTTTAAAAATGAGAGAGAGAGAGAGAGAGAGAGGTCACAAGGTAGAGAAGTTTATGAAGCGAATTCCAAAGCGCAAGGATGAAGTTGCTGAAGGCTATGTTACTGATTTTAGGGCAAAGAGATGGAAGCACATACACAGTAAACGAGATTTGGAAGAATTGAGGGTGTGTACAAGGATTTAGGGCAGGAGAAGAAGGTAGAGGTAGGATAGAATTAAGCCTATAGTAGGGTCATGTGCTGGGGGATGGGGAGATTGGTGAGAACAAAGGTGATAGGTGTGCAGGAATCAGTGTAGACAGGATCTGGAAGAGTTAGAGCTTATGTAAGATGGAGCTCAGGAGGCTGGTGAGATCATATAATCATAGAAATTTACAGCGTGGAAGGAGGCAATTTCAGCCCATCGTGTCTGCGCCGGCCAAACAAGAGCTATCCAGCCTAATCCCACATTTCAGCTCTTGGTCCGTAGCTCTGTAGATTACAGCACTTTAAGTGCACATCCAAGTATTTTTTAAATGTGGTGAGGCTTTCTGCCTCTACCACCTTTTCAGGCAGTGAGTTCCAGAGCCCCACCACTCTCTGGGTAAAGACATTTCCACTCATATCTCTTCTAAAACTACCCCCCATTTGCCTTAAATCTATGCCCCCTGGTTATTGACCCCTCTGCCAAGTGAAACAGGTCCTTCCTATCAACTCTATCCAGGCCCCTCATAATGGGAGATCTCAGAGATGCAGCGATCGTGACCATCTTTAAAAAAGGGGACAAGTCCGACTGCGGCAACTCCAGAGGAATCTCCCTGCTATCAGCCACTGGGAAAATTGTCGCGAGAGTTCTCCTCAATCGTCTTCTCCATGTGGCCGTGGAGCTCCTCCCGGAGTCACAGTGCAGATTTCGTGCCCTACGGGGCACAACGGACATGATCTTTGCAGCGCGACAGCTGCAGGAAAAATGCAGGGAGCAGCGCCAGCCTTTATACATGGCCTTCTTCGACCTCACAAAGGTCTTTGACACTGTCAACCACGAGGGTCTATGGAGCGTCCTCCTCCGTTTCGGATGCACCCAAAAGTTCGTCAACATCCTCTGTCTGCTCCACGATGACATGCAGGCCGTGATCCTTACCAACGGATCCGTTACAGACCCAATCCACGTCCGGACTGGGGTCAAGCAGGGCTGCGTCAACGCCCCAACCCTCTTCTCAATCTTCCTCGCTGCCATGCTCCACCTCACAGTCAACAAGCTCCCCGCTGGAGTGGAACTAAATTACAGAACCAGTGGGAAGCTGTTCAACCTTCACCGTCTCCAGGCCAGGTCCAAGACCACCCTGTTGTCAAGCTACAGTACGCGGACGACGCCTGCGTCTGTGCACATTCAGAAGCTGAACTCCAGGACATACTCGACATATTTACTGAGGTGTATGAAAGCATGGGCCTTACGCTAAACAACCGTAAGACAAAGGTGCTCTACCAGCCTGTCCTCGCCGCACAGCACTGCCCCCCCAGTCATCAAGATCCATGACGCGGCCCTGGACAATGTGGACCATTTCCCATATTTCTGGAGTCTCTTATCAACAAGAGCAGACACTGATGAGGGGATTCAACACCGCTTCCAGTACGCCAGCGCAGCCTTCGGCCACCTGAGGAAAAGAGTGTTCGAAGACCAGGCCCTCAAATCTACCACCAAGCTCATGGTCTACAGGGCTGTAGTAATAGCCGCCCTCCTGTACGGCTCAGAGACATGGACCATGTACAGTAGACACCTCATGTCACTGGAGAAATGCTACCAACGATGCCTCCGCAAGATCCTGCAAATCCCCTGGGAGGACAGACGCACCAACATTCACGTCTTCGTCCAGGTCAACATCCCCAGCATTGAAGCACTGACCACACTTGATCAGCTCCTCTGGGCAGGCTACATTGTCCGCATGCCAGACACGAGACTCCCGAAGCAAGCGCTCTACTCGAAACTCCTTCATGGAAAATGAGCCAAATGTTACAAGGACACATTCAAAGCCTCCCTGATAGTGCAACATCCCCACCGACACCTGGGAGTCCCTGGCCAAAGACTGCCCTATGTGGAGGTAGTGCATCCGGGAGGGCGCTGAGCGCCTCGTATCTCATCGCCAAGTGCATGCAGAAAAACAGCGCAGGCAGCGGAAAGAACGTGTGAAATACCTGTCCCACCCTTCCTTACCCTCAACGATTGTTTGTCCCACCTGTGGCAGGGACTGTGGCTCTCGTATTGGACTGTACAGCCACCTAAGGACTCATTCTAAGAGTGGCAGCAAATCTTCCTCGATTCCGAGGGACTGCCTATGATGATGATGAATTTTATACACCTCAATCAGGTCTCTCCCCAGCCTCCTCTGTTCCAAAGAAAACAGACCCAGCATCTCCACTCTTTCCTCAAAGCCAAAATTCTCCAGTCCAGGCAACATTCTTGTAAATCTCCTCTGCACCCTTTCCAGTGCAATCACATCTTTCGTGTAACGTGGTGACCAGAACTGCACACAGTACTCCAGTGTTTTATACAGTTGAAGCATAACCTCCTTGTTCTTGTATTCATGAAGGCAAGTATTCCATCTGCCTTCTTAACCACCTTATGTACCTGGCCTGCTACCTTCAGGGATCCGTGGACAAGGTCCCTTTATTCCTCTACATTTTTCAGTGTCATACCATTTAATGTGTATTCCCTTGCCTTGTTAGGCCTCCCCAGATGCATTACCTAACATGCATCCGGATTGATAATTGGCCTTGGGTGAAGGTTTTGGCAGCAGAGAGACAGAGGTAAGGACGTAGACTGGTAATGTTCTGGTGGTGGAATGGATAGATCAGTTGCAAGGTTTCAAGATCAGAACAACAAGTTCACCTGAGCAAGCGGATGAAAAGGGGATCAGATTAGCAACAGGAAAGAGACAAACTGGTGGCTTTAGTCTTGCCAATGCTGAGCTAAAAGAAGTTCTGACTGCTCCAGGACTTGATGTCAGGCAGACAGCAGAGGCAGATAAAGTAAGGGGTGGTGGAAGAGAGGTAAAGCTGGCTATCAACAAACGTACAGAAACTGAGAGTATGCTGCAGGTGAGGTCACCAAGAGGGCACAGCCTCTAAAATATGCAATTAAAATGTTTGCCTTTCCCAACAAAAATGGACCTCCTGTGTTGTTTCAGAATTAAAATTAACAATTCAACATTTTCCAAATCTTTATGCACAAATCATGCTTCCCTAAGGATGGCTATGGTTGTTTTCAGAAGTAGCTATTTTCTTAGAATGAATTCCTTTTATGTTGACTGTTCATAACAACTGACCATTAGAACTTGCCACATGACAACAGAAAGACAACTGTAAAATATATTTAAGAGAGTTTCTGCTTTTATGGTTGTGCATAATTTACCAATGTATCTTTCTCATTACACATCAGAGATAAACGTGCTGTAACCTGAATGTTGCACCTATTTTTACACCTCACTTAAAATAAATCAATACGAGCATTCCTACAAATTCCAGAGATATTCTCATTTTCAAACCATTACCCTCCAGCAGAATACAAATGATTAGGTATAAAGTTGTGCTTTTTATTAAAGCTTTATGTTCTTGGGGTGAATGATAAGGATCTAATTGCGAGCAAGACCTTATATAGAATGAAATGACAGCTACAATTAGTTACATTGTCATCTCTAAATTTAAGACCTGAAGAAGAAGCTGAACTCATTATTCTTTGATATTTTTGGAATCCTTCAAGAGTCAGAGCAATGAACACTAAGTTTAGTATATTCCACCCAACATTGTATTGTACACTGTCTCTTACTGGATTTTAGCCACATTTCTGTGAACAAATGCATCCCATACAAAATTCCCTTCCTATTCCCCAGGCTGATCATACTGCTCCACTGAATTTCCCACTTCCATCTGCAACAGTCTTCCAATTTCCATCCTAGCTCTGAAACTTCAACTAATTCTGAGGAAAATGGTCATTATGGACTCGAGTGCTGAATCTTGTACAACAAAAAGAGCACATCCCTCCCACCACACACTGCCCTGTGCAACTGTTTCCCACTTACCTCTCTTGCTCACTTTATGGGGCTAAAATTGCCCCTTTCTGTAAGGTCCATGGCCACCTGAAAGCAGCGGCCACGGGTTGATGCGGACAGGCTGCCGAGACGCTGCAGAGGGGCTGCTATTTTGAACATTGCCCTCCTTTACTTTTCGAGCGGTGTCGGGGACCGCTCTGGCCATTTTGGTGTCGCTTCGTGCATACGCGACCCCTTACCGACTGGTGGCAACCCCTTTCCGAAATCGCCCCGCTGGAAATTGCTCCTTTTGAAAATTGCCTCCCCCTGGGAGCGGTGCCACTGCCTGTCAGTGCCCCCGACAGCTTTTGTTGTCGGTACCCTTTCTGTAGCTTGGCGGCGCGGCCGCCCTTAAAGGAGAGGTGGTGCTGCTGGCAACTCCATGTTTTTTTTTGTCGGCTAACTGCCAGGCCGCTGGCCCGACCAAAGCCCTCCCTGCTGGCCCAGTGTTTGCCACTAAAGTGGCTGCAGAGTTCGCAGCGGCCCTCCCCTTTAACTGAAGAGGAGGGACATTGTGACGCGCCACCGTGATGACATCATCAGCGCAGCGCTGATGACTTGTAGCCTCGGCCACCCCAACCTGCCCCATTTCCGCCCCGATAGTGACGGCTACTCTGACCAGACTGCACTTCCGCCCCGATGATGAGGCCATTTCCGCCGCATTCAAAAAAATCCCACAAAGTGTTGAATTTCTCCGGATTGTCCGTCCCGTGCATTGGGGCGGACGGAACCCTTCGAGATTGGTAGGTGTGCCCTGTTTCGGGAGGAGGGTTATTTCAGTCCCTATGAGTTCTGGCCAAAAAATTCCAAATAAAAGCTCTGTACCTGAACAAACCTGATGTACGTGCACGCAAATATCTTTATAAAAATAAGACAAAATATATTTTAGGAACTTCTCCTCCAACACAACAACAACAACACCTACAAACTGAGTGCAGGAAGATAAGGTAGCTATGAAGGGCAGGAGCAGTTGGCATTTTTTTTAAACCATGCAAGAATCAGGAGTAGTTTCCATGGTGACTTTTTATTCCATGCACCTCAGAACAGGTCCCCATCTCAGACCTAGGGCTGTGAACCACTGAGACAAGGTCAGACAAATTCAGAGCCTTCATTTGAAGTTATATGTGAATCAGATGTTACTATTAAAATAAATACTAGTTGATCTCGTGTGGCATTGCACAGGGGGAGTCAAGACCAATGTTGGCATTCAGTCCATACACAGTTGTCGGCAGGGGATAACTGGACCAAGGAGGGAAGGAAGGGTATTACAAATTTTGGGTCTGCCTTAGATATTCTCACAGATTCACAGAAACCCATGTCTTAAATTTAGAAGTATGCCCATACTGCCCAATATCTAAATCTTCGATAACTTACCAGTTAAAAATAGAATGGGGGGACTTTAAATTCCAAAGAATAGAAGAGTTGGGGGAAAATGAGGATTAACATTTTTGAATTTTTGATTGGGAGTGCAACCCGTCTCAAACACATATACTTCTGCATTTAACGGAGGTGCTTTATATGCCAGTGAGAAGCCCACTTGCTGAAGTCTGGAATTTAATTCTTGCAGGTGGGCAGGTAGTTGCTTCTATTAACGTCCCCAGAAGTTCTTTGTAATTTGTTTTTAAATTTGCTCCATATTTGACATGTGCAGCATAGGTTTCCCGGGGCTCATGAAACTGACCAGGGAAGTGGAGGCCAGATTGAGCAACAGTTCAGGTGGATATTTAAACATGCCATTGACCCATCTAAATAAATGCTCACTTACTGCAACTGCAGTTTCAGTTGCCTCTGACAAATGTTTGGCAGATAGTTCTTGTGTCGACACAGACTTTTTTTTAACCTTGGAGGCCTTCAACTGATCAGATCAAGATGGGAGGCTCATTGGACGTGTTTGGCAGCACATCAGAAGAGGAACACCATCACCATCCACGGCAGCAACTTCGTGCTGTGGTGGGATCAACACGAGCACAGCAGGGAGGTGCACAGGGGGTGCACAGGGGGTGCATAGGAGAGAGGGGCACAGGAGAGAGGGGCACAGGAGGGAGGTGTCACAGGAGGGAGGTGTCACAGCAGGGAGGTGTCACTGGGTGTACAGACAGTCACTCAGCTTCCTTGACCTCTCAGAAGAGCAGTGCTTCCACAGGCTGAGTTTGTCACATCAGGTGGTGGCAGATATCTGCAGCCTCCTAGAGGAAGACCTGCTCCCTGCTGTCCTGATAGGCATGCATTACCAATGGCTGTGAATTTCTCCACTGCCCTCAACTTTTATGCCTCCAGTTCCTTCTAGGGCTCCATTGGAGACATATCCAGGATCTCCCAGGTGGCTGCACATAAACACAGAAGGCAGTTCACAGATGGACTGTTTGCCAGGGCTGACAATTATTTAAATTTCATGTGATGCCAATAGCCCGAATGAGCGTGCACTCGGATTCTCCTCTGCGGCTGGATTCCCCCAGGTACGGGGAGCCATCGATTGCACATGTGTGGCACTCTGAGCAATGCTACAGCAACCAGGAGTTTTTATAAACAGCAAGACATATTCGTCCATCAATGCGCAGCTGGTGCGAAACCACAAGAAGATATCGATGCTTGTCTCCTAGACTCCCTGGGAGCTGGCATGATGCATTCATACTGCGGCAGTCCAACATTCCAGACCTTTTCATTCGAGGAAGCAGACCTAATCATTGGCACGTAGGAGACAAAATTGGCTCATGACACCTGTGAGGAACCCCACCAATGCGGTGCAAGAGCGCTACAATGAGAGCCACAGGGCCACCATGCTTCTTTGCAAGATAGAGCAAACTATCAGAATGCTGAAGATGCACTTCAGGTGCTTAGACAGATTTGGAGGCGCCCTTCAGTACTTGTCAACCAAAGTGTCCAGAATGATAGTGGCGTGCTGCGTCCTGCAAAACATTGCACAGCAGTGAGGATTTCAGGTGGAGGAGGACAATGGGGCTCAGCACTCATCTTTGGATGAGGGGAACATAGAAGAGGAGGATGAAGACGAGGCACCCATCGCCAGAACAGCCACTTATTTTGTTGCCTGGGATGCCCTAATATTGCAAAGGTTTATCTAATGAGGAACAAATGAAATCCTATGCTCCGCTCCCACCACCAGGACCACCAGCCCCTGCCCACCGCACCCCCCCCCCCCCGCAAACCCCACCTTCGCACTAAACAGTCCTTCAACCACGCAACCACCCACCCACTGCACATCCGCCCAATGTATTGACATTATGAAACAAGTGAAACGGCTTACACGATGCAATAATGGTCGAGATGTGGAAGTGGTGTTAATAAACACATTTTATGTTGCATTATTATAAAAAGGAAACTTAACAATATAGCATTTTGTCAAAACACCTATGTGCATACCCTTAGTGAATTACAATTTCTTTAACTTACGCTTCCTACAGCTTCTATGTGGGCATGCCACTTGGCTTCAGCAGAGGTAGAGGCAGGCTGCTCTGATCCCTGCCCTGATTGCTGAGAAGTTTTTGGCCTACATCCTGTAGGTTATGGAGCCCCTGAGAGCCCCACCAAAGACTGCTGCACCTCCACCTATGCAGGAGGAGACTCATCCATTGGGAGATGAGGCGTCTGTCGGTTACTGGTTGAGGAGCAGGATGGGGGGGCAATGGGCGAGAACTGGGAGCGCTTTGAGAGCAGCTCCCACGTTCATGTCCCCTTTTGCCATCATCCCTCTCCTAGATCAGGGGCACATCACTCCTACCACGCTGCTGCAGACCAGCTTGGTGGAGATCAGTGATGTGTTGTTAAGCCACATTAGTCATGCTGTATAAGGTGGCAGACAAGTTGGCATCCAAAGTCTGCACTGCTGTGGTCTTGGCCTACATGGACTCATTTGAGAGTCTTGCTTGAAGCTCCATGGAGACGACCACTCTCTCCATGCCAAACATTCTCACAATTCCTTGCACCATGAATCAACTAGCAATCGAGTTGGATGCCTCCATCCTTTCCATTATTGTGGAGAGTGCGCATAGCATGTCTGACAGTACCTGGCTAAGTTGCTGATGCACCTCTAGAATTCTCCTTCTCAGTGATAGCCCCCAGGGTTCAGCATCTGTGTCCAGCTGAGCAAAGCTTGGAAAGGATTGCGCCCCCCAAACGCAACTCTCCACAGCTATCCCTGCCACCAGTGTCTACTCTTGTTCAACTGTGAGGTATGAATCGGGGTGGGGGGAAACCCAACTAACTGGACCCATTTAATGCGAGTACTTGCACTGGTGCACAGCTATACGTCTTGTGATGGCGCACTCTTGGAAGGAATGAGACCCCCGCGAGGAATCACCTTCGTGGATGTCCTGCGACACTTGTTTTACACATGAAGGCCCTCGAAGACAAAAGGGATATGATTTAGTTGTGGCAAAGTCACAATCTTGACAATCACCATACTCCGTCTTCTCGTAGTTCAGTCATTGATGAAATAAAGTCAGCAGATGTGTGTCAGAGATATTTGTAATTGTGTCACCAGCTATATGCGAGCTCTGTTGCTCCATCTCCAACTGAGAGCAATGCAGATATGCCACTTATCTCCAGGGCGTCCTCCTCTGTATCTGTGAACGGAACTATTTGTGACAGTCCACCTTCAGTTTGGTCACTCTCCCTTGCATTTTGCTCTCTCTTCATCGACAAGAGAAAACAAACCTGTGAGTGAGTGAAGATGAGGTATTCACCTGATGGGGAGTGCATAGTAAGTGATGGCTGGATGCTGCTGAAAGTAGGTGTGGGGAGTGATGTGATCGAGAAAGCTTAGCAAGTCAGAGTGCAAGGAGATGGGGAATTTAATGTACATCATCATCATCAGGATGTAGTTCAATCAGCAGATAAGAACATAAGAAATAGGAGCAGGAGTCGGCCATACGGCCCCTCGAGCCTGCTCCGCCATTCAATAAGATCATGGCTGATCATCGACCTCAACTCCACTTTCCCACCCGATCTCCATATCCCTTGATTCCTCTGGACTCCAAAAATCTATCTATCTCAGCCTTGAATATACTCAGAGACACAGCATTCACAGCTCTCTGGGGCAGAGAATTCCAAAGATTCACGACCCGCTGAATTAAGAAATTCCTCCTCATCTCTGTCTTAAATGGCCCACCCCTTATCCTGAGACTGTGCCCCCTAGTTCTAGACACGCTAGCTAGGGGAAACAACGTCTCAGCATCTACCCTGTCAATGTACTCACTTTTCCTGACCTGGTTAGGTCATTTAACTGTTTCCTACATTGCAGCCAAGACTGGCGGGCAACGTTCCAGCTCCTCAGCTACCTCCAAACATGCCTTCTTGGTAAGAGCTGTAGGTTTCTTCCACCCATTGCTGGGGAAAAGTATGTCCCTCCTGCTGCTGACTGCACCCAGCAATAATTCCAGTGATACGTCATTAAATCTGAGTACTGCCGATGCTCTATGCCCGCCTCCAATTTTCACATGTAGACTGTCCTTTTAGATACAGCTGAGATCATGTCATGCAGCTGCGCAGCACGCCCACTGCGCAGTTGGAGACGCAAAACACAGAAGTCAAACTAAATTGGTACAATTGAGTTGAGATTGCAGATTCCGACCCGCTAAGTTGACTTCCCATTTTTGCCCACAAAATTCCATCTCCCACCCGCCAAATCCCTCTCCCTCCCCCATGGCTCCAGTTTTTACTTAGTTTGCTCCAGTGGGATCCATGATTTCTCATGCCAAGAGGGCAAGTGATTAATGGGCCCAGAAATTCCGGCATCCCCGGGTCAAGCTCCAGCTTGACAGATCATCCACATATTGGGAGCGAGGACATTTGCAAGGGCCGTAAAACTCTTGCGCCTGATAAAAGCAGGTGCATAGCCTACTTTTACAGGCCTAGGAGTCTTAAAACACACTTAAAACATAAAAAATAAAATTAAAAATACACATCTTATTTTTAAAATCCCTGCCCACGACGTTAAATTTATTTTAAACCATAATTAAATAAACTTTTTAAAAACTCGGGAAAAAAAAATGTTCTTTAAGATATTTATTAACTTTAAGTTCAATTAATTTTAATTATGTGAGGTGTCATTTTTATTTTTTAATTGGTGTTTGGGTTCTTTTTTTCCCAATTAATAGCAATGAGCACTCGTAGATTCAGAGTTCCCATTACTATTAATTGAGAATACTGTACCTGATTGGTTGAGCAGTCACACGTGACTGCACCTTCTGCGTGGGAACCTGGAGGATGGGAGCACGCTACGCAGCACGGGAAGAGAGGGCATCCCCACCGAAATCCGGGGCGTCTTCGGGACTTTCATGAAACTCCTCCGGTCGGAGGCAATTGCCCACAGGAAGCCTCCGACCTGAATTTCAGGGCCATGATCTCCTCTGCCTTATCTGCTATTAGCTATTTTGAAGGTGTGCTAGAACCGGGTTGCAAATTTTGATAAACCCTGCCTGTTGGGCAGTTTGGCACAACTCCAAGAAATCCTTGCTGAGATCACAAACCCACCACATGGAGAATTGCAAACGACAGGCTGCCTACGACCCAGCCCATCGGTATTCTTGGCGTATAACATACCTTTAGCACTTTAATTCTAAGGGAGTTAAGAACCTCTTTGGAGCCAGCTAGGATTATTAATCAATTATGAACTCCTGATTAAGCAAGAAGTAGAATGAAGCTTAGCTTTCAAGTATAAGCATGCCAAAAATGAAACAATTACTGTCTCTTTTCCCCATAAATTAAGTCACAGAAGAATGATTACTTCTGAGAATAAGTGAATAGTTCAAATTTAGTTTGTCCTTTGGGCATCCTTTGATGTGATTTCTTCTTAATGCTATTATTTCATTTTTAAAAACAGAACAGGATGTCATCTAAACTGCTTGCCCCTCATAACCATCACTTAATACACCATGTTTGGTCAAATATGAAGCTCCACTGTGTCCAGGTTCATTATCGACAGAGGTTTATATCCAAAGTTATACACATTTTGTGAAATCCAAGAAGCAAACCAGCATGGGCAATGCTATTAACGACTGTTCACTGGGTCTGCCATTATATGAGTGCTAGAAACGATTCATGTAATGCATTACAGGAAAGATCAAAAGACTCGATTAGTGCAAATAATGCATTTTGCCCTTGATCCCATTTTCAAAAGTCACCATTATTATTGTAGCACAACTGATTTGTATCAGGTAAATCAGTACATTTGGAGGCTTTTTCATGCAAATGCTTCTCATTAATATATTCTGGAACAAACATTGTGTTGGTACAAGGAGGAAATCAATGATTCATTTAATAATTGAAAAGGTAGCCAGCCATGAACACTGACGCCTGGAAAAGTTTTGCACTAGTATTTTTCCATAATTTATAATTGCAATGTAAACATGATTATCGCTTCCATTTGCAACTATATGTATAGTCAATTGGTTCAAACCTCAGTGAGTCTACAAATAAGAGTGGGTTTATCACTTTTCTCTTCATGCCCAATCTTTGCTTGATAAACTTGGTTATTAGAGGCTATCGAGTAAGCATGAGGGGAAAAAAGTGGTTTGTGCATTTTTACTAAAGTTAGCAAATACAAGAATGAGCTCTTCTGCATTTATAGGTCTCAGTGTACCAAAGTCTAAACTGTGAGCAGGCTTCTGCAGCAAATCGTAGAATTATTACAAAAGTGCCGCCTTTCTGCATTATTGACAGAAATTCTCTTTGTAAGTAAATCAGCAGCCATAATGGTGGCCAATAATTCATTCTATATTCACTAAAAAAAATCCCGAAATAGATGAGATGCATGCTTTGCTCTTGATCATGTGTTATAAGAAAGCATGGACCAAATAAAAGCTAAGCCATTCTTGTCACATGTCGTGTACAATGTATCCAATCTGGCCCAACTACATAGTCCTTCATCCTCAAAGGTAAATCAAACAAAAGTCCAGAAATCTGTGCAACCTTACCCAGCTGCCTTCCTGAGACAACCACCCCTCTTTCCCCCAATAGCACAGGGACCATTGTGTGGACACATATAATCACACAAAAACTTGGCCTCCCAAGGTAAACATATTTCCTGAAGTGGCATTTGTTGCATCCTATTTTCAGCATCTGTGGAGACGATGAGACATGCAATGCTCATTTACACTATTCGTGCCATTATTACGCAATTCAATGCATACAATAGCAACCAGACCACAGTGAATAAATAGCGCCCAATATCTTCAGCAGAAATCAGATCTTATGGTTTCAAGGATCCATATATTAATTGCGATCAAATAACGTGATTTCAGATCATTATTTTCAGCTGTTGTAATTTATCAATTATCTGCGTTGTCCTAAATCATAGCCTTACCCAGTAACACATGCAATGTAGAAGAAAAAGTGAATCTTTGGAGTTTTAATAAGGCACAAAATGTGTACAGCAGTGGCACTGCACATTGGTGTAGCAACATGCTGTGCCAGTCAGTGGTGTTAAAAGACAGATTTATATCTTCAATTCTCCACATGCTGAGTTCCCAACCTCTAACCAGCGAAGCTCTGTGAGCTGCTGACTAGAGCAAAATACTTCCAAAAGGCAAAATCAACCAAAATGTTCACTCCTACCCATTCTAATGAATAGTTTCAGAGTGGCTACAAGAAGGTCATCTGGGTTAAAAGGAAGTCTTAAAAGGGAAAGAGCAGTTTCAAATAATAGTCAAGGCTGCGATTATCAATTCCTTTCCAGCACAACCCATACTTTAATAAGTGCAGAGTATTCAATTTCAGGCATTTCTACTAAAGTCACGCAGTGTGATCTTGTTTTATTTTAAATGACACAGTAGATTTATATAAAAGAAAGATTTATAAATAAAGCATGTCGATCAGATTTGTTTCCATTCAAAGATCCTATCTACATAGCCAACAGAATTCAGCTCAGACTTACTGACGAGAGACAAATTGAATTGGTAAGCGTTATAGAACACTTTATCCCTTTCCTGCTGGTACATTTTGATTTTTATGTATATTCAAGCTTTTGTTTCAATATTTCTCACACTTGAAGACCTTTCGTGCAGGTCTTCATATTCAGACGACCCAGAGTCTATGGGCCCAAGTTTCCACATGATTTGCACCTGATTTTTAGGAGAATGGACTATCTTAGAAATCGCAATTCTCCACATTTTTTTTTCTGCAGTTCTAGTCAGGTAGAACAGTTCTACTTTGGAACAGAATTTTTTCTTCAAAAGGGGGCGTGTCCGGCCACTGACGCCTGATTTCAAAGTTTCCACAGTGAAAACGTACTCCAAACTAACTTAGAATGGAGCAAGTAAAGATTTTTGTAGAACTGAAAAAACCTGTTCTGCACATTAAAAAATCAGGCACAGGTTACAAATTAGGTGTCCAGAACGAGGTGGGGGGGGGAGAGGGAAGTCATTAAATTCTACAATAAATCCTTATTTATACTTCTACAAATATTATACAAATAAATCCAACCTGAATAAACATTTATAAGCAAAGAAAAGATGAAATAAACCATCTTCCTACCTGTGTCAAAGTGCTTCAGCCAGCCTCACAAGTTTGTTCGTTCGTTCCCAACGGCAGGGGGGGTGGAGGAAGCCGTTCCCGACGGCGGGAGGGAGGGAGTGTGGGCCCGATTGACCGAACGCAGCGGGGCGGGGAGGAAGACGTTCCCGATTGTGGGAGGGAGGGAGTGCGGGCCCGTCCGCCCGAACGCAGCGGGGGGGTGAGGAAGACGTTCCCGATGGTGGGAGGGAGGGAGACAGTGAGAAGGCTGCAGGAAGCCTCAGTGCTGATGTGCTGATGGCAATGTGCTTTTATTAAAAATGTTCAAAAATTAAACAAAGAACTACAAAAATGGCCGAGTCGCGCACGCGCAGCGTTGCCGGCAGGAAAAAAACTCATTTAAATAGTACCCGCCCCCTCCCACTTACAAAATCGGCGCGAGTGTAGGCTCCGCCCCCCGGGCGCCGTGCCAAACAGACATGGAGCTGCAGGGCTCTCCAGATCGCGAGTTTTGTTTCCGGCGCCGTTTTAGGCGCGAAAAACGGGCGCCCAGCTCGGAGGGGCGCCCGTTTTTTATCGTGTGGAAACTTGGGCCCTATGTGTCAGTTCCTAGTATGTGTGTTATTAAATGCATTTTTTACAGATCAGCAACAGCCTTGTAGACAATGGAGTCCAGACTTTCTGCCTCCCCAATGCCAATTTTTCAGAAGATCTGGAGTGATAGGAGCAGAAAAATATGCAGGTTTATGCTCTTCTATGTAATTCCATTCTAAGTACTAGATGTAATAGAGTCCCTAAAATAAATAGGGTGAGAGACTGGCTGTTAATATTGCCCGAGAGAGAGTTTGGCCAATCTGATTGAAGGGGTCATTCGTATGACCTCACATGTGTATAGTTGTTTTTTTTCCATTCACAGGCATCCCTCATTGCCCTTGCATGGCTAGGCCATTTCAGAGGGCAGTTAAGAGTCAACCACATTGCTGTGGATTTGGGATCACTTATAGGCCAGACCGGGTAAGGACAGCAGATTTCCTTCCCTAAGAGGTGGACATTAGTGAACCAGATGGGTTTACACAAGAATCCAGTAGTTTCATGGTCACCATTACGATACTAGCTTTTAATACCAGATTTTACTTAGGTGAATTTAAATTCCACAGTTACCATGTTGGGATTTGAACACATGTCTTTGGATCATTAGCCCAGGCCTCTGGATTACTAATCCAGAACATTAACATTATGCTACCATTCCATTTTACCTGTTTTACCTCCGACAATGGATTTGCCAAACTTACAGTTTGGGAGATCGAGGCCCTGATAAAAAGGCAGGGAGTACAGGAGGTGGAGCAGCAGTTCGGGTGATCGAGGCCAAAGGTAAAACAATGAAGTAAAAAGAAATTGAAGTGTGATGTCACAGCCAAGCGGGTAAGTGATTGGCTCGTGGATTGGTGAGTATTTAAACTTATTATTTTT
The DNA here is from genome assembly GCF_044704955.1 of Pristiophorus japonicus. Taxonomy (NCBI): domain Eukaryota; kingdom Metazoa; phylum Chordata; class Chondrichthyes; family Pristiophoridae; genus Pristiophorus; species Pristiophorus japonicus. Next base: position 194,072,086 of record NC_091984.1, on the reverse strand, counting down.
ATTTTCTTATCAGCAGGTAGCCTTTGACATTGTTGCCAAATTAAGTTAATTTTAGGGTTAAGTCATGGCAGGAGAGCCCAGACCCATGTCATGCTCTTCCTGTGCTATGTGGGAACTCAGGGATGCTTCCGGTGTCCCTGACTACTATGTGTGCAGGAAGTGCATCAAGCCTCAGCTCCTGACAGACCGCATTGCGGCACTGGAGTTGCACATGGATTCTTTCTGGAGCATCCGCAATGCTGAGAATGTCATGAATAGCATGTTTAGTGAGTTGGTCACGCCGCAGGTAAAGGTTACTCAGGTGGACAGGGAATGGTGACCATCAGGCAGAGCAGTGGAAGGAAAATAGTGCAGGGGTCCCCTGCGGTCATCCTCCTCCAAAACAAAAACACCACCTTGGGTGCTGTTGGGGGGGTTGACTCATCAGGGGAGGGCAGCAGCAGCCAAGTTCATGGCACCATGGTGGCTCTGCTGCAAAGGAGGGCAGTAAAAAGAGTGGGAGAGCTATAGTGGTAGGGGATTCTATTGTAAGGCGAATAGATAGACATTTCTGCGGCCGCAATCAAGACTCCAGGATGGTATGTTGCCTTCCTGGTGCAAGGGTCAAAGATGTCTCGGAGCAGGACATTTTGGAGGGGGAAGGTGAACAACCAGTTGTCGTGGTGCATATAGGTACCAACGATATAGGTAAAAAATGGGATGAGGTCCTACAAGCTGAATTTAGGGAGCTAGGAGTTAAATTAAAAAGCAGAACCTCAAAGGTAGTAATCTCAGGATTGCTACCAGTGCCACGTGTTAGTCAGAGTAGAAATAGCAGGATAGATAAGATGAATACGTGGCTTGAGGAGTGGTGCAGGAGAGAGGGATTCAAATTCCTGGGACATTGGAACCAGTTCTGGGGGAGGTGGGACCATTAACACCGGACGGTCTGCACCTGGGCAGGACCGGAACCAATGTCCTCGGAGGAGTGTTTGCCAGTGCTGTTGGGGAGGGGTTAAACTAATATGGCAGGGGGATGGGAACCGATGCAGGGAGTCAGAGGGAAGTAAAATAGGGGCAGAAGCAAAAGATAGAAAGAAGAAAAGTAAAAGTGCAGGGCAGAGAAACCCAAGGCAAAAATGAAAACGGGCCACATTACAGCAAAATTCTAAAGGAGCAAAGTGTATTAAAAAGAAAAACCTGAAGGCTCTGTGCCTCAATGCGAGGAGTATTCGTAATAAGGTGGACGAATTAACTGCGCAGCCAGCTATTCACGAATAAGATATAATTGGGATTACGGAGACATGGCCCCAAGGTGACCAAGGCTGGGAACTCAACATCCAGGGGTATTCAATATTCAGGAAGGACAGACAGGAAAGAAAAAGAGGTGGGGTAGCGTTGCTGTTTAAAGAGGAGATTAATGCAATAGTAAGGAAGGACATTAGCTTGGATGATGTGGAATCTGTATGGGTAGAGTTGCAGAATACCAAAGGGCAGAAAATGCAAGTGGGCATTGTATACAGACCACCAAACAGTAGTAGTGAGATTGGGGACAGCATCAAACAAGAAATTAGGGATGTGTGCAATAAAGGTACAGCAGTTATCATGAGCGACTTTAATCTACATATAGATTGGGCGAACCAAACTGGTAGCAATAAGGTGGAGGAGGATTTCCTGCAGTGTATTAGGGATGGTTTTCTAGATCAATATGTCGAGGAACCAACTAGAAGGCTGGCGATCCTAGACTGGGTGATGTGTAATGAGAAAGAACTAATTAGCAATCTTGTTGTGCGAGGTCCCTTGGGGAAGAGTGAGCATAATATGGTAGAATTCTTTATTAAGATGGAGAGTGGCACAGTTAATTCAGAGGCTAGGGTCCTGAACTTAAGGAAAGGTAATTTCGATGGTATGAGACGTGAATTGGCTAGAATAGACTGGCAAACGATACTTAAAAGGTTGATGGTGGATAGGCAATAGCAAACATTTAAAGATCACATGGATGAACTTCAACAATTGTACATCCCTGTCTGGAGTAAAAATAAAACGGGGAAGGTGGCTCAACCGTGGCTAACAAGGAAAATGAGGAATAGTGTTAAATCCAAGGAAGAGGCATATAAATTGGCCAGAAAAAGCAGCAAACCTGAGGACTGGGAGAAATTTACAATTCAGCAGAGGAGGACAAAGGGTTTAATTAGAAGGGGGAAAATAGAGTATGAGAGGAAGCTTGCTAGGAACATAAAAACTGACTGCAAAAGCCTCTATAGATAGGTGAAGATAAAAAGATTAGTGAAGACAAACATAGGTCCTTCACAGTCAGAATCAGGTGAATTTATAATGGGGAACAAAGAAATGGTAGACCAATGGAACAAATACTTTGGTTCTGTCTTCACGAAGGAAGACACAAATAACCTTCCGGAAATATGAGGGGACCGTGACAGAATCAGTCCAAGTTAGCATGGATTTATGAAAGGGAAATCCTGCTTGACAAATCTTCTAGAATTTTTTGAGGATGTAACTAGTAGAGTGGACAACGGAGAACCAATGGATGTGGTGTATTTGGACTTTCAAAAGGCTTTTGACAAGGTCCCATACAAGAGATTGGTGTGCAAAATTAAAGCACATAGTATTGGGGGTAATGTATTTGACGTGGATAGAGAACTGGTAGGCAGACAGGAAGCAGAGAGTCAGGATAAACGGGTCCTTTCAGAATGGCAGGCAGTGACTAGTGGGCTGCCGCAGGGCTCACTGCTGGGACCCCAGCTATTTATAATATATATCAATGATTTAGATGAAGGAATTGAGTGTAATATCTCCAAGTTTGCAGATGACCCTAAGGTGGGTGGCGGTGTGAGCTGTGAGGAGGATGCTAAGAGGCTGCAGGGTGAATTGGACAGATTAGGTGAGTGGGCAAATGCATGGCAGATGCAATATAATGTGGATAAATGTGAGGTTATCCACTTTGATGGCAAAAACATGAAGGCAGAATATTATCTGAATGGTGGCAGATTAGGAAAAGGGGAGGTGCAACGAGGCCTGGGTGTCATGGTACATCAGTCATTGAAAGTTGGCATGCAGGTACAGCAGGCGGTGAAGAAGGCAAAGGGAATGTTTGTCTTCATAGCTAGGGGATTTGAGTATAGGAGCAGGAGGTCTTACTGCAGTTGTACACGGGCTTGGTGAGGCCTCACCTGGAATATTGTGTTCAGTTTTGGTCTCCTAATCTGAGGAAGGACGTTCTTGCTATTGAGGGAGTGCAGCGAAGGTTCACCAGACTAATTCCCGGGGTGGCAGGACTGACATATGAAGAGAGACTGGATTGACTGGGCCTGTATTCACTGGAGTTTAGAAGAATGAGAGGGGATCTCATAGAAACATATAAAATTCTGACATTACTGGACAGGTTAGATGCAGGAAGAATGTTCCCAATGTTGAGGATGTCCAGAACCAGGGAGTCACAGTCTAAGGATAAGAGGTAAGCCATTTAGGACTGAGATGAGGAGAAACTTCTTCACTCAGAGAGTTGTTAACCTGTGGATTTCTCTACCGCAGAGAGTTGTTGATGCCAGTTCGGTAGATATATTCAAGAGGGAGTTAGGTATGGCCCTTATGGCTAAAGGGATCAAGGGGTATGGAGAGAAAACAGGAAAGGGATACTGAGGTGAATGATCAGCCATGATCTTATTGAATGGTGGTGCAGGCTCGAAGGGCCGAATGGCCTACTCCTGCACCTATTTTCTATGTTTCTCTGTCGATGTTTCTATGTTTCTATAGCATCCCTGCTCACCAAATAATAATTTATTTCGCAAATCATGGGTCAGAACTTCAGTCAATGGTGCCCATGGGAGAGAGATGCAACAGGCACTTGGGCCTAGATATCTGCTCTATATGCACAGAAGGTAGGGGTCTTCATGTGGCAGCTGCCCACATTATTTTTATGGGGTCACCCACTCTACCTGCCACAAAAAAAATTCCAAATTTACCGACAACAACAACTTGAATTTATATAGCACCTTTAACGTAGTCAAATTTTATCTCATAATACTCCTGTGACGTGCCTTGGCACGTTTCACTACGTTAAAGGTGCTATATGAATACAAGTTGTTGTTGTTGTTGTTGTAGCTTCACAGGAGTGTTATAAGGCCCAAAAAATAATATGACACCGAGCCAGATAGAAGAAATTAAGGCAGATGACCAAAAGCTTGGTCAAAGAGATAGGTTTTAAGGAGCGCCTTGAAGGAGGAAAGAGAGGCGGAGAGTTTTAGGGAGGGAGTTCCAGAGCTTAGGGCCCAGGCAGCTGAAGGCACGGCCACCGATGGTTGAACAGTTATAATCAGGGATGCTCAAGAGGACAGAATTTGAGGAGTGCAGATATCTTGGGGGGGTTGTGAGGCTGAAGGAGATTACAGAGATAGGGAGGGGCGAGGCCACGAAAAGATTTGTAAACAAGGATGAGAATTTTGAAACTGAGGCGTTGCTTAACCAGGTGCCACTGTAGGTCAGCGAGCACTGGGGTGATGGGTGAGCGGGACTAGGCCTCCTCGGCTCGATCGCCCATATAATTGGTCGGACTGTGCTCGGCGCAAGATCCGACCAGTTCTGACCTAAAATGGCAGTCAGGGTCCTAGAATCCCACTTTTCATATTAAAAGGGGCCTACTGCCCAAAACAGGCAAGTATTCTGGCGCCCAATGGTAGGCCCCTTCCAAAATGTCGTAAGTCTATTTGTCGGTGTTAATGCGACCAACCACATTTTGAGACTGTTACTGCCCCATTAATGCAAGGGGATACAAGCAAAAATTGACTCCATTGAGTTCTCCTTCACTTTACAGCCTAAGAGCATGGTAAGAGAAGCATAGTGGCAGATGCTAGGATTGCAATACCATTGGACTCTGGGGAGGTACCAGCGGATTGGAAAGCAGCTAATGTAATGCCTCTGTTTAAAAAAGGGGGCAGACAAAAGGCAGGTAACTATAGGCCGGTTAGTTTAACATCTGTAGTGGGGAAAATGCTTGAAGCTATCATTAAGGAAGAAATAGCGGGACATCAAGATAGGAATAGTGCAAACAAGCAGACGCAACATGGATTCATGAAGGGGAAATCATGTTTCACTAATTTACTGGAATTCTTTGAGGATATAATGAGCATGGTGGATAGAGGTGTACTGATGGATGTGGTGTATTTAGATTTCCAAAAGGCATTCGATAAGGTGCCACACAAAAGGTTACTGCAGAAGATAAAGGTACGCGGAGTCAGAGGAAATGTATTAGCATGGATAGAGAATTGGCTGGCGAACAGAAAGCAGAGAGTCGGGATAAATGGGTCTTTTTCGGGTTGGAAATCGTTAGTTAGTGGTGTGCCACAGGGATCAGTGCAGGGACCACAACTGTTCACAATATACATCGATGACCTGGAAGAGGGGACAGAGTGTAGTGTAACAAAATTTGCAGATGACACAAAGATTAGTGGGAAAGCAGGTTGTGTAGAGAACACAGAGAGGCTGCAAAGAGATTTAGATAGGTTAAGTGAATGGGCTAAGGTTTGGCAGATGGAATACAATGTCGGAAAATGTGAGGTCATCCACCTTGGAAAATAAAACAGTAAAATGGAATATTATTTGAATGGGGAGAAATTACAACATGCTGCGGTGCAGAGGGACCTGGGGGTCCTTGTGCATGAAACTCTTTTGAGTTTACCTGAAAATAAACATAAACATTAAACCGTGCCACCCGCCTGGGTGACACAGCAGACATTTTCAAGGCCCCTTTTTTTTTTCCTTTTTTTTTTTCCTTTTTTTTTGAGGCGCTAAAATCAAATTTTTTCCAGTGCCCCCTATAAAAGGGGAGGGGGACACTAAAAGCACCGGCAATTAAAACAAATTAAACTTTAAAACGTAAAATCAAATTAAAATTTGGTTGCCGGGCATGATGATGCACTCCAGTCCCTCCGGTGCCCACCTCTCGCGGAAGGCCGCGAGCGTACCGGTGGACACCGCGTGCTCCATCTCCAAGGACACCCTGGACCGGATGTAAGAGCGGAAGAGAGGCAGGCAGTCAGGTTGAACGACCCCCTCGACCGCCCGCTGCCTGGACCGGCTGATGGCACCCTTGGCCGTGCCCAGGAGCAGTCCTACGAGGAGGCCTTCGGACCTACCCGCTCCCCTCCGCACAGGGTGCCCAAAGATCAGGAGAGTGGGACTGAAGTGCAGCCAGAATTTCAGGAGCAGCCCCTTCAAATAATAAAACAGGGGCTGCAACCTTGTGCATTCCATAAAAACATGGAACACGGACTCTTCCAGAACGCAGAAATTGCAGGCGGCCTGGGAGTCCGTGAACCGGCTTAAAAATTTGTTGCACGGCACTGCTCCGTGCACCACCCTCCAGGCCAAGTCCCCGATGAATAGTGGGAGAACCCCTGCGTAGAGTGCCCTCCATCGGGGACCCCCGCCTCCTCCGGACGGCAAGATGGTACGCCATGGCGTGTCCGGACGGCCGGCGAGGATGGCAAAGTTGAGGGTGTGCAGGAGCAGCCCGTACAGGAAACCCCTCCGCGCGGAACTGAAAGGCACGGAGGGGATTTCCCGGAGGCGGCTCAAGTTGTGAGGCGCCGGCCCCCGAGGGAGGTTCCGGGGTTTGGTGCCGATGAGGAATTCCGTCCGGACGGGGGTCAGTTCGGACGGGATCTCCCCACGTGCTTGAGCCTCCTCGATGCACCTAACGGAGTCAGGGCCCAGAGCTGTTTTTAGCGACTCGATGGCATCGGCCGCGTGGCGGACGTTGGCAGAATTTAGGCGCCGCACCAGCGTGTCTGGCGCCATCCAGCCCGCTCCTCCGCCATCGAGCAGGTCCCTGACCCTGGTCACCTCACCAGCCACAGCCCTCTCTTCCGACCGCCACATAAAGCCTCGGCCGTGGAGGTACGGATTCCCGAGCAGCGGTTCCTGCAGGACGGCCGCCACTCCAGCCGGCGGAGAGCTGCGCTTGGTGGAGACTTTGTTCCAGACCCTGATGAGTTCCCTGTAAAAGACAGGCAGCTCCCGGAGGGCGGTCCTGGCACCCCCCAAGTTCACAAACAGGAGCTGCGTGTCATAATTGAGGTCGAGCTGCTGGCGGAAGAAATACCTCGCCAGAGCGCACCACCTAGGAGGGGGCTCGACGTAAAGGTATCTCTGCAGGGTCTGAAGACGGAAAGTCGCGAGCTGGGCGCTGACGCACACCAACGACTGACCGCCCTCCTCAAGCGGGAGACTCAAGACCGCGGCAGAGACCCAGTGCTTCCTGTTGTTCCAGAAGAAGTCCACCAGCTTCTTCTGTATCTTGGCGACAAACGCAGGGGGAGGGGTCAAAGTGACCAGCCGGTACCACAGCATTGCGGCCACCAGCTGGTTTATGACTAGCGCTCGACCCCTGTAGGACAGCACTCGGAGCAGTCCTGTCCAGCGCCCTAGGCGAGCGGCGACCTTGGCCTCCAGCTCCTGCCAGTTCGCCAGCCAGGCTCCCTCGTCGGGGCTAAGGTAGACTCCCAGATAGAGGAGATGGGTCGTGCTCCAGGCAAAAGGCCTGAGCTCCCCCGGCAGGGAGTCCACCCGCCACTGACCCACCAGGAGTCCGGAACATTTCTCCCAGTTGATCCTGGCGGAGGACGCGGCCGAGTAAATCTCCTGGCACTCACGCATCCTCCGCAGGTCAGCGGGATCCTCTATCGCGAGGAGCACGTCATCGGCGTAAGCCGAGAGGACGACCTCCACGCCCGGCCCTTGCAGAGCCAGTCCCGTCAACCTCGTCCGCAAGAGGCGCAGGAAAGGCTCCACGCAAACGGCGTATAACTGGCCGGACATGGGGCATCCCTGGCGCACCCCTCTCCTAAAGCGAAGGGGCGCCGTCAAGGACCCGTTAACCTTAATCAGACACTCCGCGGCGGCGTACAAAAGTCGGATCCGGGCGACGAAATGCGTCCCGAACCCGAAAGCGCGCAGAGTTCCGAGCAGATAGTCGTGATCCACCCTGTCGAACGCCTTCTCTTGGTCGAGGGATAGGAAGGCGACCGACAGACCAGCCTCCTGGGAACAATGGATGAGGTCCCGGACCAGATGGATGTTATCGTGGATTGTCCGGCCCGGGACCGTGTATGACTGGTCGGGGTGGATCATGTGGTCCAGCACGGCACCAAGGCGAGCAGACATCGCCCTGGCGAAGATTTTGTAGTCCGTGCTGAGGAGGGAGACCGGGCGCCAGTTCTTAAGGAGGCGGAGATCGCCCTTCTTAGGCAGCAGGACGATGACTGCCCTGCGCCAAGAGAGGGGCATCTCCCCGGTCGCCAGACTTTCCCCCAGGACCCGCGCGTAGTCGCTCCCCAGGACGTCCCAGAACGCCCTGTGGAACTCCACGGTCAGCCCGTCCAGCCCCGGGGATTTTCCCCTCGAGAGCCGGCCGAGGGCACCGGTCAGCTCCGCCAGGCTTAGCGGAGCTTCCAGATTTTCGGCGCCCTCCGGGCTGACCTTCGGCAGGTCCTCCCACAAAACTCTACGCGCTTCCTCGCTGGACGGATCCGGAGAGAACAGAGCCCCGTAATATTCACGGGCCCTGTTGTTGACGCCCTCTGGATCCGAGACGAGAGAGCCGTCGTCGGCCAGCAGCGTCAAGAGCTGCTTACGGACACTCTGCCTTTTTTCCAGCGAGTAGACGAAGGGGGAGCCACGGTCCAGATCCCGCAGGAACCGGATCCGCGACCTCACGAACGCGCCTCAGGACCCGACGAGCTGCAGGTCCTTCAGCGCGGCCTTCTTCGCTTCGTACACCGTCCGCAGGGCCGGGTCCTGGACGACTTGACCGAGACGGGCTTCCAGGTCGAGCACCTCTTTTTCTAGGCGCCCGACTCTGGCCGCCCGCCTCTTGATCGACCCCCTCGCGTACTCTTGACAGAAGACGCGGACGTGAGCCTTGCCCACGTCCCACCATAGCCTCAAGGAGGGGAAGCCCCCCTGCTTCCTTCTCCAGTCGGACCAGAATCAACGGAACGAGTCCTGGAACCGTACGTCCTCCAGCAGCTGGTTGTTAAAGTGCCAGTACGCGGACCCCGTCCTCGCGCGGAGCGAAGCGAGCTCCGCCCACACCAGGTGGTGGTCCGAACACGGCACCGGCCGCATGGAGGCCGCCGGGACGCAGGAAACGTACGCCCGAGACACGTAAAGGCGGTCGACTCTAGACCATCCTACTCCAGGCCTCACCCAAGTAAAGGCGCTGGAGTCGGGGTGGAGATTTCGCCAGACTTCCACCAAGTCGAAGGACCCGACCAGGTCCCTCAACTTCTCCATCGCCGTCATGCACTGCGGGGCACCGGAGCGGTCCCTCGCCTCGAGGGTGCAGTTAAAATCCCCCCCGAGGACAATGCAGTCGCCGACGTCGACGGAGCCAAGAAGAGCAGACACCTCTTCAAAGAAGTGCGTTTGCTGCGGGCCGGGCTGAGGGGCGTACACGTTCACGAGATGGAGCGGCACGTCCCCCAGGCGAACCGTTACGTGCAGCAAGCGGCCTGGCACGGGCTCCTCGACCCCCAAGACCTCCGGCTGAAAATGCGGGCCCAGCAAGATGGCCACCCCACTAGAAATGGCGGTGAGGTGGCTCATGCGGACCTCTCCTTGCCATTCCAGGAGCCACGTGGCTTCGTCTCCCGTAACGGTGTGGGTTTCTTGCAGGAAGCACACCGCATATTTCCCCTCCCGCAGGAGCGAAAAATTGTCAAATCTACGGCGTGCCCCTCTGCCGCCGTTGATGTTGAGGCTGGCTATGGTTATCTTCATGGCAAAAGCATAGTGCAACCTCTACCTTAACCTATTGTGGGGGAGGGAGCGGAGTCTTTTGTTGAACTCCGCTCCCTCCGCAGCCCAGCGAGGAGTCCCTCGAGCTCGCGCAGCTCAAGTTGTTGCGCCTTTGTCAAGGGCCCGCCCGCGGCCAAGGTTTTAACGGCGGCGCGGACGGACCCCTTGATCAGCTCTGGCTCGGACCATTTTTCCAGGGCCAGTCGGGCTTGGTTGCAGCGACCCCGGCTCTGGGCCAAAAAGTCCCGGAGTTCCTTTGCAGGAATGAGGATGGTCTCGGCGGCGGCCCCGAGCAGATCCACCGCCTCGCTGGCGGTGGTCTCTAGGTTTTCTCCCGCGTCCCCCACCGAGTCCCCGTCCTCCTCCGGGAGGTGGCCGCCAGCAGCCGGCCCATCGACCGCACAAGGTACGGCAAATGACCCGGCCGCTCCAACCGGCCCTGGCTCTGCCCCGATCCCACCCCCAGGATCGTCGGCAGAGGAGTCCCCACTGGGCTCTTTTAAAAATGGTGCTGGGTCGGGAAACGACAGCAGAAGGGGTTCCCCCTCCGCCCCAGGAACCGGGGAACAAGGAGAGACCCGGCCATAGGAAATCCCCAGGCTCCCCAAGTGCTCCAGCTCCAAAGTAAGGGGCGAGGGTGGGTGTTCCTCCCCCTCCCCGCTGCCACACCCCGGCCCAGCATCTACAGTTTCATTAAAATCAATCATTTGTGTTTCTGCCGGGTCGAGCGACTCCCGGGGGAAGTTGATTAATAGCTGGGCGGGCTCAGGTTCGGCCTTTTCGGCCCCGCCCGCCTCAGTCCCCGGGACGCCCGGCCCGGCGGCAATGCATTCCTCCGTGTTCCCCACGCCCCCCATGACAGGCAGATCTTCCACGCCATCCCCGGGAGGCAGAGGCTGGGCAGCCTCGACTGTCTCACCCTCCCCGGGGACAGACTCCTCTCGCCTACAGCGCAGCTTGGGGGCGCTGGTTGGGGACGCGGGACACGCGGCGGGCACCGACTCCTCCGCGGAGGGGTGTTGTTGCCCCTCCGCCTCATCGGAGCCGCGCCTCCTTTTGTTCCTGGGGGCGCGCGGAGGCAGGGAGACCTCCATGTCTGCCGAGGCCTCCCGCTCCGCCCCCCCCTTTTCCTTTTCTTGCCCGCGCCCGGGCCCCTCTGTGGTGTTGTTCAAGGGCTCGGGCACGGGCTCGGGGCACCCCGCGCTCGCCGGTGACTGGGTTGGGCCGAGCGCGGTAAACAAATTGTCTGGCGCACCGAGGGGACCCGCCTCTGGATGTTTTGCCTTCTCCCGCGCCTTCCTTCCGATCGGATGCTCTTCCTCCCCCCCGCCGGAGGCCGTAATAGCAAGGGCCCCCGGCGATGCCCGCGCACCTATGGCTCCCGGCACGCGGACGCAACTAGGGGGAGGGGTGGCGGCGGTGCCAGCCTTGGCCGCCTTCGGTGGTTTGGCGGCCTTGGAGGCGGGTCAGTTCTTGCGAATGTGCCCCACCTCTCTGCAGGCACAGCACCGCACGCCGTCCGACGTCCAGAAGACGCGGTAGGCAGTCCCCTCGTGCACCACATTAAAAGACCCCTCCGTCGTCTCCTCCCGCGCCAGCCGGACAAAGAGCTGGCGGCGGAAGGAGAACACGTGGCGCAGGCTGCTCTCCCTGAGGCCGAGCGGTATGGGGTTGATCCCTGACCTTACCTCCCCCAGTTGTTGTAGGTGAGGGAGGAGGAGCCCAGCGGGAACAAAGGGCGGCACGTTCGACACGATGACCCTCTGCGCGGTGGCCTCGAGGGGATCCACCGGCAGGAACGTCCCACCCACCGTGAGCCCCCTTTCGAGGGCCAGGGACACCGCCCGCTCCGACCCCAGGAAGAACACAGCCTTCCCAGACATCTTGGAGGCCGCGACAATGGCCGAGGGGCCGACTACCCCAGCCATCGCCCGCACGCACTCCTCGATGCTCATTGTGGGGTGAGTGTAGCTCTTGACCCCGTGTTTCTTTGTTATAAGTCTGAATGGTGGCAGGGCAGCGGGTGGCGCAGGAGGTGCCGTGGAAGCGGTTGCCACCTGCGCATATGTCTTCGCTGGCCCTGCCACCGGCGTGGATGGGGTCGCCATCACGGAGTCCCTTTAAGGGCTACACCCACCCCAAAGTCACAGGCCTTAATGGTCTTAATTAGGCCTCGTTTGATTAGACTGAGCAGAGGAGCTCTTAACGAGGCACACCTCTCCCCTAGTTGGCAATTGGGGAGGGGCCTAGCTCCCTCTGCTCAGTTGTCTCAATTGTTTTGTTGGTTTTTTAAATTTAGGAGGAAGGGGTCGCAGAGAGAGAGGGGAGAAACAGAGAAAGAGAGCTCTCTCCAACTCCTTGTAGAAATGGTAAAAGTGAGTAAAAGTTTTCTTTTCTCCTCCTCTCCCTCTGGGTGAAAGTTGGTGGTGAAGCCCCTTCCTTCCTTCTCTTCCTGGGCTGTTCTCAGGGCTCTCCAGGCAGGAGCAAAAGTTGATAGCTGCTCCTCTCACTGCTCACAGCTCCTACTGTGCAGGACACGCCTCCACTGCTCTACCATTGGTTCCTTGTGCATGAAACTCTTTTGAGTTTACCTGCGAAAACATAAAACATGTATCCGTGCCACCCGACCTGGATGACACACACAAGACATTTACAAGGCCCTTTTTTTTTTTTGTGTTTTTTTTTTTGGGCACTAAAATCAAATTTTTCCTTTTTTCCAGTGCCCCCTATAAAAGGAGAGGGGGACACTAAAAGCACCGGCAATTAAAACAAATTAAACTTAAAAAACGTAAAATCAAATTAAAATTTGGTTGCCGGGCGTGATGATGCACTCCAGTCCCTCCGGTGCCCACCTCTCGCGGAAGGCCGCGAGCGTACCGGTGGACACCGCGTGCTCCATCTCCAAGGACACCCTGGACCGGATGTAAGAGCGGAAGAGAGGCAGGCAGTCAGGTTGAACGACCCCCTCGACCGCCCGCTGCCTGGACCGGCTGATGGCACCCTTGGCCGTGCCCAGGAGCAGTCCTACGAGGAGGCCTTCGGACCTACCCGCTCCCCTCCGCACAGGGTGCCCAAAGATCAGGAGAGTGGGACTGAAGTGCAGCCAGAATTTCAGGAGCAGCCCCTTCAAATAGTGGAACAGGGGCTGCAACCTTGTGCATTCAATAAAAACATGGAACACGGACTCCTCCAGACCGCAGAAATTGCAGGCGGCCTGGGAGTCCGTGAACCGGCTTAAAAATTTATTGCACGGCACTGCTCCGTGCACCACCCTCCAGGCCAAGTCCCCGATGAATAGTGGGAGGACCCCTGCGTAGAGTGCCCTCCATCGGGGACCCCCGCCTCCTCCGGACGGCAAGATGGTACGCCATGGCGTGTCCGGACGGCCGGCGAGGATGGCAAAGTTGAGGGTGTGCAGGAGCAGCCCGTACAGGAAACCCCTCCGCGCGGAACTGAAAGGCACGGAGAGGATTTCCCTGAGGCGGCTCAAGTTGTGAGGCGCCGGCCCCCGAGGAAGGTTCCGGGGTTTGGCGCCGATGAGGAATTCCGTCCGGACGGGGGTCAGTTCGGACGGGATCTCCCCACGTGCCTGAGCCTCCTCGATGCACCTAACGGAGTCAGGGCCCAGAGCTGTTTTTAGCGACTCGATGGCATCGGCCACGTGGCGGACGTTGGCAGAATTTAGGCGCCGCGCCAGCGTGTCTGGCGCCATCCAGCCCGCTCCTCCGCCATCGAGCAGGTCCCTGACCCTGGTCACCTCACCAGCCACAGCCCTCTCTTCCGACCGCCACATAAAGCCTCGGCCGTGGAGGTACGGATTCCCGAGCAGCGGTTCCTGCAGGACGGCCGCCACTCCAGCCGGCGGAGAGCTGCGCTTGGTGGAGACTTTGTTCCAGACCCTGATGAGTTCCCTGTAAAAGACAGGCAGCTCCCGGAGGGCGGTCCTGGCACCCCCCAAGTTCACAAACAGGAGCTGCGTGTCATAATTGAGGTCGAGCTGCTGGCGGAAGAAATACCTCGCCAGAGCACACCACCTAGGAGGGGGCTCGACGTAAAGGTATCTCTGCAGGGTCTGAAGACGGAAAGTCGCGAGCTGGGCGCTGACGCACACCAACGACTGACCGCCCTCCTCAAGCGGGAGACTCAAGACCGCAGCAGAGACCCAGTGCTTCCTGTTGTTCCAGAAGAAGTCCACCAGCTTCTTCTGTATCTTGGCGACAAACGCAGGGGGAGGGGTCAAAGTGACCAGCCGGTACCACAGCATTGCGGCCACCAGCTGGTTTATGACTAGCGCTCGACCCCTGTAGGACAGCACTCGGAGCAGTCCTGTCCAGCGCCCTAGGCGAGCGGCGACCTTGGCCTCCAGCTCCTGCCAGTTCGCCGGCCAGGCTCCCTCGTCGGGGCTAAGGTAGACTCCCAGATAGAGGAGATGGGTCGTGCTCCAGGCAAAAGGCCTGAGCTCCTCCGGCAGGGAGTCCACCCGCCACTGACCCACCAGGAGTCCGGAACATTTCTCCCAGTTGATCCTGGCGGAGGACGCGGCCGAGTAAATCTCCTGGCACTCACGCATCCTCCGCAGGTCAGCGGGATCCTCTACCGCGAGGAGCACGTCATCGGCGTAAGCCGAGAGGACGACCTCCACGCCCGGCCCTTGCAGAGCCAGTCCCGTCAACCTCGTCCGCAAGAGGCGCAGGAAAGGCTCCACGCAAACAGCATATAACTGGCCGGACATGGGGCATCCCTGGCGCACCCCTCTCCTAAAGCGAAGGGGCGCCGTCAAGGACCCGTTAACCTTAATCAGACACTCCGCGGCGGCGTACAAAAGTCGGATCCGGGCGACGAAATGCGTCCCGAACCCGAAAGCGCGCAGAGTTCCGAGCAGATAGTCGTGATCCACCCTGTCGAACGCCTTCTCTTGGTCGAGGGATAGGAAGGCGACCGACACACCAGCCTCCTGGGAACAATGGATGAGGTCCCGGACCAGATGGATGTTATCGTGGATTGTCCGGCCCAGGACCGTGTATGACTGGTCGGGGTGGATCATGTGCCCTTGTGCATGAATCACAGAAGGATAGTTTGCAGGTGTAGTAGGTAATCAGGAAGGCGAATGGAATGTTGGCCTTCATTGCGAGAGGGATGGAATACAAAAGCAGGGAGGTCCTGCTGCAACTGTATAGGGTATTGATGAGGCCGCACCTGGAGTACTGCGTGCAGTTTTGGTCACCTTACTTAAGGACGGATATACTAGCTTTGGAGGGGGTACAGAGACGAATCACTAGGCTGATTCCGGAGATGAGGGGGTTACCTTATGATGATAGATTGAGTAGACTGGATCTTTACTCGTTGGAGTTCAGAAGGATGAGGGGTGATCTTATAGAAACATTTAAAATAATGAAAGGGATAGACAAGATAGAGGCAGAGAGGTTGTTTCCACTGGTCAGGGAGACTAGAACTAGGGGGCACAGCCTCAAAATACAGGGGAGCCAATTTAAAACCGAGTTGAGAAGGAATTTCTTCTCCCAGAGGGTTGTGAATCTGTGGAATTCTCTGCCCAAGGAAGCAGTTGAGGCTAGCTCATTGAATGTATTCAAATCACAGATAGATAGATTTTTAACCAATAAGGGAATTAAGGGTTATGGGGAGCAGGCGGGTAAGTGGAGCTGAGTCCACGGCCAGATCAGCCATGATCTTGTTGAATGGCGGAGCAGGCTCGAGGGGCTAGATGGCCTACTCCTGTTTCTAATTCTTATGTTCTTATGTTCTTATGTTCTTATGGATAAGTAGCCTTCCTTCTCCTTCCCTTCAAGACTACTATATATTATCATTACATTTCCAGCCAATCCTAACCCTTATTTTAGACAGTACTATTCATTTTAATCTTTAAGAAATAATTTATTGCTTTTGGTATGACATTCCATTACGTACAATTGGCAATCTAGGAAGGAGGTACACACCATTCACTTTTAGTCTGAGAAAGTGTACAAATAAAACTGTGTATGAATCGCAATCATTAGACATTAAACCGAAACCCTGTCTGCCCTCTCAGTTCGACGTAAAGGATCCCAAAGCAATTTTTCAAAGAAGAGCAGGGGAGTTCTCCCCGGTGTCCTAGCCAATATTTAGCCCTCAACCATCATCACTAAAAAAAGATGATCAGGTCATTTATCACATTGCTGTTTGTGGGACCATGCTGTGTGCAAATTGGCTGTTGTGTTACCTGCATTACAACATTGTCTACACTTCAAAAATGGCTGTAAAGCATTTTGAGACAAATTGAGATCATGAAAGGTGTAATATAAATGCAAGTTATTTCTTTTTCTTTATTCCTTTAAATGGGGCAAACAGAAAAAGGTATTAAGTCCTGACTCTAATGTACTGACTTACACGAGACACATGCTGAAGTCAAGGTCACTCAGGACCTGCACCTTTAATTCCAGCTCTCCAGTGCTGCTCTTGCCTGAGACCTCCCTTTATATACCACAGTGGGACAGGTATGGAGTGTCTCCTGCAAGTGCACCCCTGGTGGTAAGTTATGCTTATTGTTACAGGTCATATCCAGTTACAGTCATGTATAGCATGGTAAGATACAGTTATATACAGTAATGTGAGATATATGACATCACCATCCCCCAAGGTCTTATTGCCTTCATAGATTCAGTCTCTCAGGTGGTCTGCGCTCTCGCGTGGAGCGTCTTAGTTGTGGTTCAGTTGTTTGCCTGTTTTTCATTCAGTGTGATTGTTGGTATCTCGCCTGGGCTGTCTGTTTCGTTCGGTGTGATTGCTGGTACCTCGCCTGGGCTGTCTATTGAGACTGCCCTTTCCTCAGGTTGTTCCATCTGTCTGTCCACCAGGTGTGGTGTGAGTTCCACATTGTAGTCTGCCTCTGGTTCTTCAGTGTTATCAGTGAATCTACTTTTTATTTGGTCTACATGCCTCCGGCAGGTTTGGCCATTGTCCATTTGTACAACCAGTAGCCTGTTTCCCTCTTTGTCTGTTACTGTCCCTGCAAGTCATTTGGGAGCCCGGCCATAGTTTAGCACAAACACTTTGTCCCCTATCTCATTCCACCTCCCCCTCGAATTTCAGTTATGGTACTCAGTTAGCTTTTGATGCTTAGCCTCAACAATTTCATGCACGTCTAGGAGGATTAACGAGAGCCTGGTCTTTAAGGTTCGTTTCATCAGTAGTTGCACGGGGGGAACCTCAGTCAACGAATGCGGACGAGATCTGTATGCCAGCAGCAGTCGCAACAGGCGGCTCTGCAGCGTGGGACCTTGGATTCTGAGCATGCCTTGTTTAACGATCTGCACTGCTCACTCTGCCTGGCCATTGGAGGCAGGCTTGAAAGGTGCCATCTTAACGTGATTTATACCGTGGTCAACGATAAAATCGTGAAATTCTGCGCTGGTGAAGCACAGACCATTATCACTGGCCAATATGTCAGGGATGCCGTGCGTTGCAAACATGGGTCGAAGGCTCTCTACAGTGGTGGAGTTGGTGCTCGAGTTTAAAATGGTGCACTCAATCCATTTTGAAAATGCATCAACGACTACAAGGAACATTTTGCCCATGAATGGGCCCACATAGTCTACATGCACCCGCGACCACGGTTTGGTGGGCCAGGGGCTTAAGGGGGCCTCCCTGGGGGCAATACTGAGTTGGGCACAAATGGTGCACCGCCGGACGCAGAGCTCCAAGTCCGCGTCAATGCCAGGCCACCAGACATGAGATCTGGCTGTGGCCTTCATAAGGACGATCCCCGGGTGTTCGCGATTGAGCTCCCGGACAAACGCCTCCCTGCCTCGTAAGGGCATAACTACTCGGCTGTAGTGAGAGTTCATGCATGCGCCTATGGAAGGGTTTGACCTCCTCGGGGCAGGCATCGCGAGCCTCTGCCCAGTCACCGGTTAAAACGCATCTTTTAACTAGAGATAACGTGGGGTCGTTGGTTGTCCAGGCTCTGATTTGGCGAGCCGTCATGGGCGAACCTGTGGATTCAAAGGCATTGATTGCCATGACCATCTCACAGTCCTGTTCGTTGGACCCTTCTGTGGTCACCAGGGGTAGCCTGCTAAGCGCGTCGGCACAGTTGTCTGTGCCTGGTCTGTGCCTTATTGTGTAGTCGTAGGCCGCCAGCATGAGTGCCCACTGCTGAATGCGCGCTGAGGCGTTGGCATTGATTGCTTTGCACTCGGATAGTAGGGACGTGAGGGGTTTGTGGTCAGTTTCTAATGCAAACTTGGCCCCGAAAAGGTATTGGTGCATCTTTTTCAACCATACCGTACCCGCGCTCTGCCCGCGAAAGTGACCTGGAGGCATAAGCAACGGGCTGCAATTTACCCGCATCATTGACGTGCTGTGAAATGGACTCGACCCCGTACGCTGATGTGCATCATGCATAAGGACTAACTTTTTACCTGGGTCAAAAAAGGCTAAAACACTCTTGGAACATAGAAGGTTGCGTGCCTTATTGAAGGCGCGCTCTTGGGCGTCCCCCAAAACCAATCACACCCTTTCTGAGTAGCTCGTGGAGAGGCTCCAGCAGCATGCTCAAGTTCTGCATAAAGTTCCCAAATTAATTGAGTAGCCCGAGAAAGGCACGCAGTTCCGAGACATTCCAGGGCCTGGGTGCCAGGCGAATCGCTTCGGTTTTGGATTCGGTTGGGCGGATTCCATCAGCGGCAATCCTTCTGCCCAAAAATTCAACCTCAGGCGCGAGAAGCAGACACTTGGATTTCTTAACTCTTAGGCCTATCCAATCCAATCGACTTAGTACCTCCTCAAGATTGCGGAGATGAGAGTCGGTGTCCCTGCCCGTGATGAGTATGTCATCTTGAAACACAACCGTCCCCAGGATGGACTTGAGCAGACTCTCCATGTTGCGCTGGAATATAGCAGCTGCCAACCTGATGCCGAATGGGCATCGATTGTACACAAAAAGGCCTCGATGTGTGTTGATGGTGGTGAGTAGCTTAGACTCTTCGGTCAGTTCTTGCGTCATATATGCAGATGTGAGGTCAAGTTTCGAGAAAAGTTTCCCTCTAGCCAACGTGGCAAATAGGTCCTCCGCTCTGGGCAGCGGGTATTGGTCCTGTTGGGAGACTCTGTTTATGGTAGACTCGTAATCCCCACAGATTCGCACGGTTCCATCAGGCTTCATGACGGGGACGATGGGGCTTGCCCAGTCGCTGAATTCCATGGGAGAAATTATGCCTTCCCGCAGAAGCCGTTTTCAATCTTTTCCCTCATCACATAAGGCACAGCTCTAGCCTTGTGATGGACCGGTCTGGCATTCTGTGTGATGTAGATTCTAACTTTAGCCCCTTTGAAGGTGCCCACACCTGGCTGAAAGAGATGTTCAAAACGGCTTAGAACTGTTGAGCAGGAGGTCCGTTCCTCTGATGACATTGCGTGAACATCATCCCATTTCCAATTAAGTTCTGCTAGCCAGCTTCTCCCCAACAGGGCTGGGAGATCCCTGGGGACAATCCACAGGGAAAGTCGGTGCACTATCCCTTTGTGTGTGACTGAGAGCATGGCGCTGCCAAGGACTGGGACGATTTCTTTAGTATAGGTCCTTAGTTTCGTGTCGATCTTTGTGAGTTTTGATCTGTTGCTTTTGTGCGGCCACAGCTGTTCAAATTGTTGAACGCTCATGAGGGATTGACTGGCCCCCGTGTCCAGTTCCATGTTGACGGGTATCCCGTTGAGTAGAACCCTCATCATAATTGAAGGCATCTTGGTGTAAGAACAGTGGACATTGATCGTGTTAACCCGCTGTAACTTGGCGTCCCGTGCACTGTTCCAACCGTCTTCTGGTCTGCTTTCCGACCCTTCCGATTCGTATACCAGCCGAGCTGCTGTTTTTCTGCACATGCGAGCCAGATGCCCCGTGTAGTTGCAGTTTCTGCAAACGGCATGCTGAAATCAACACACCCTGGTTGAGTGCCTTCCCCCACATCTTCAACACAGACCGTTTCCATTGTTTCCGAAGGATGAGCTGCGTCTGGCTGATCTCCCTTGAGCTTCTCTCAATCTGTTGTTGATTGCTCGCATTGTGGGTTGATGAGGTGTGATCGGCCGTTCATGTGGCCCTTGATTTTGATGGCTTCTGGTGCCACTGTCTGCTGTTGAAGGCCTGCTCTCCTGCCTTTGTCTGTGTGTGGGGGGTAGCGGTTTGTTTCACAATGTGAACCCCTTGTTCTGATCGTCGTTGGTCGTCGTACCCGAAGCATAGATCAGCCTCGTTTCTTCTTCGCCTGCCAAGAACGTCTGTACGACCAGTGCTGCTGCCTCTAGAGTCAAGTTCTTAGTCTCAATAAGCTTTCGGAATATGCCTGCGTGGCCTACTCCTTCAATAAAAAAGTCTCTCAGTACTTCTCTCCTGAGTTCATCGGGGAACTCACATGAACTAGCCAGCCTCCGAAGTTCCGCCACGAAGTTGGGTATGCTCTGGCACACACAGCAAGTGTAGTTGTAGAACCTGTGTCTGGCCATGTATAGGCTGCTCGCTGGCTTCAGGTGGTCTCTCACCAGTGTGCTCAACTCCTCAAACGACTTGCTTGCTGGTTTCTCGGGTGCCAGCAGGTCTTTCATTGAAGCATATGTTTTCGAGCCACAGCTGGTCAAGAGATGGGCTCTTCTCTTGTCTGCCTTATCGTCGCCCAACCAGTCTTTGGTTACAAAGCTTTGCTAGAGCCTTCCTATAAAGTCATCCCAATTGTCTCAAGCATTGTAATTCTCATCTGAGCTGTTGGTAGCCATTCTGTAGATTCTGTGATCCCATAACTCGTCACCACTGTTAAGTCCTGACTCTAATGTACTGACTTACACGAGACACATGCTGAAGTCAAGGTCACTCAGGACCTGCACCTTTAATTCCAGCTCTCCCGTGCTGCTCTTGCCTGAGACCTCCCTTTATATACCACAGTGGGACAGGTATGGAGTGTCTCCTGCAAGTGCACCCCTGGTGGTAAGTTATGCTTATTGTTACAGGTCATATCCAGTTACAGTCATGTATAGCATGGTAAGATACAGTTATATACAGTAATGTGAGATACATGACAGAAGGGAAGCCAAAGGAGAATCCTAAATTTGTGAGTAACCTTAGTACCTTCAATTAATGGTAGCAAATGACCCTTACAGGTATAAGAGGGCAGCAAATCACTGAAACTTAAACTCATTTCTTCAATACTATTCCATATCAGATTCAGACTGATAGGGAGCTTTGCTGTCTCAGTTTTACCTCAAATAGTTTATTGAATTGGAAGACACAGCAATACTGAGAGAGAAAGACCTAACTCTGATTAGTTAGCCTAGCAACTGATTGCACCTCAGAAGCTAAACACAGAATAGCAGATGATTGATCACTAGCTGCAAGGCAACCTAATCGAAAAGATCAGATGATTTCAATAATAGAATGTGTGAGGAGCAAGGTGGGCAATTTACCCATCAGCTGAAGCCCTGCATTTAATTCACTGACCAACACCTAATATTATTTACATGTGAGGGAGTTCAGTGAATTCATTTTCTAAATGAGAAATACTGTGGCCTAGAGTTTGCGTTACTTTGTGCTGGTTTTATCAGCACAATCTGGCTGAAATCGGCCAAACCGATGCAAAAGAGCAAAAATTGTTCAGCACAAGTTCCGTTAAGTGTAAATCAAGTTTACACGACCTTTAATGCTGGTTTAAAAAGCATTGTGCTGGAAGCTGATCCCATCCACAAAACTGCTCACGCTCCCAGATCGAAATAATGAGCATGGCAAGCTTCTGCCGATTGCACCCGTTTGTGGCCATTCGAGGAGGCTCTGCAAATCGAGCTGGTTTTGTTTTAGGTGCACGGGCACTAGTGGGCGTAAATGTGATAAGAAACTGACTATTGTACATCAATGAAACTGGTAAACGGCTCAGTATAGTTTTTTTTACAGTCATTTTCAGTGATTTAAATTCTGGTTAGTCACAGGTGGGGGAGTAGACTCTCTTACAAAAATGCTAATTTTTTTGTGATAAGCCCATTTTCCTCTGTATTAATAAAACTGCACCAGAAAAACAAAATAAACGTTTCCATTCGATTCTGCTGACCACTTGTCTGGTGTGTGGAAGATTTTATGTTTGTGAGTATGCAAATGAGTTTAGGCAGAAACTTGAACCATAACTAAAGTGATTTAGTTAAATCTGAAACTAGGATCTTAAATCTAAACCAAAGGAAACTACGTAGGTATGAGGGGAGAGCTGGCTGAGGTAGATTGGTAAACTATACTAAAAGATATGATGGTAGACAAGCAATGGCTAGCATTTAAAGGGCTGGATTTTTGGCTTTTTGTATTTTCGCCCGTTTCGCGGTGCAATTCACGGTGGAGCCAAAAATTTAGCGCCAGGTTAAAGTTAGCGCCTGAGCGAGGAACTTTCACCGAATGTAAGTTCAGGAGGAGCATTAGCGTTAACTGCGGCATTACACCACAGACTTTGTGCGCCAGAACCAAAAGTTCCAGCGCTAAAAAACATCAGCCGTTCTGCGCATGCGCAAATTATTATTTTATTTTTCTTCCTGCACTTCTGGTCTGGTCTCCAATCGCAAACGCTAATGCAGGGCGTGGCCACACGCATGCGCAGTACAACCGGGGCTGAATCAGCCATTTTATATTTGGATTTTGATCATGGAGGACGGCAATTCCAGACAACGTGCCAGGCGATTCAGCCACGAGGCTAATTAAGCTCTAGCGGGGGCTGTGGAGAGAAGATGGCAGGAGTTGCAACGTACGGGTGGATCTAGACCATATTTAAAAGGATTTGGAGAGAAATCGCTGAGGAGGTGTCTGCCTCGGTCACTGTGGTCAGATCTGGCACACAGTGCCGAAAGAAGTTTAATGATCTGACAAGGGTCGTCAGAGATTACAATTTTAATTCATGCACTGTTTCATTACTTCAATTATAAATCTGACACACTCTTTGTTCTCAAGCTGTTGTATCTCTCAACACTCTGAGGGTTGCCTCCTAAAATGCATGGTAGGCTTAGTTCGGCACCCTATTTGCCATGAATAATCTTTACACATTATTAAGATTGCTTTCTGAGATCTCATAAGATTGCTCCCCATTTCAATGTCCTCCTGATGAACCACGTGCAACTTCCAAGGCCATTAAACAGACATTCAGACATTATGGTATAAGTGCTTTGGTGGCTATCTGTGCCACAAGAGCAGATAGACCCACTTGTAACCATTCCCATTTCCATCTTTGCAGGCCAAAAAGTCTCAGAATCGCCGTGAGCAGGTGCGGCAGGCAGCGGTCCACCTCAGACCCTGCCACTCACTGACATTGAGAACAGAGTGGCAAGCCTCACTGGTCAGGCAGCTGCCACTGGGAGGGCTGACTCATGTTTGGATACTAAGGGTAAGTCATTTACACTCCCTGGGATAGGCTGGGACAGTGTCCTGCACACTCCCTGGGATAGGTTGGGGCAATGTCCTGCAGTGTCTCTGGACTAGGTTGGGGCAATGTACTGCATACTCCCTGGGATAAGCTGGGGCCACGTCATGCAGTGTCTCTGGACTAGTGTTGGGGCAATGTCCTGCAGTTTTTCTGGACGAGAGTTGGGGCAATGTCCTGCAGTGTCTCTGGACTAGGTTGGGCCGATGACCTGCAGTGTCTCTGGACTAGGGTTGGGGCAATGTCCTGCACACTCCCTGGGCTGGGTTGGGGCAATGTCGTGCAGTGTTTCTGGACTAGATATAATGGAGTAGCGGTTGTCCTTCAAGTGAACCTGTGCTATGCGACATTCCTCATGTCACCCTGCCCCCTCCCCTGCTGCTAACCACTCATCTGTTGCTTTCTATTTCCAGATGACTCGCCACAGGCACAGCAACCCTCAAAGGACCACTGAAAATCAGGCCATTATCTGGAGGAGGAGGAAGAGGAGGATACCGATGAGTCGACTCTGGCACAGCATCAATCCACTCCTGTTCCACCACTGGCACTCAGCTCCGCTGAGAACGACATGATGAAATAGAGGCTCTTGGGACAGTGGCATGCAGCAATGCAGTGTTGGAGTTGAATCCCACATGCCATCTCTCCGGAGGATGAGTCGGCAAAGTTGGTCTGCTGACAGACAGGCAGACGTGGACCTGGACATGGTGGGAATGTTCAGGGAGAGCATCCATGTCAGCCGTCAGCTTCTTGATGTCTTGGGTAGGATTCCCGCGAGCAACGACAGTCTGAAAGCGACCATTACGGAGGTAGTGCCATAGATTGTCAGTGCGAGCCATCAATGCCCACATGAGGCCGGTGGCCTCCAACAGTGACAATGGAGTCCCTGAGAGTGTAGTGCGAACACTTGCAGAACATGGCGCATCACGGGCACGAGCTCTGCTTCAGCTTCGGCAGGTGATGCAGTCTATGCCTGCCGCCATACTCTCTGCGTTCCCCACTGTCACTCCCAAACAACCAGTGACTGGCGATGCCGATGAAGAGGCTAGCCAGTCAGAAGCCGGGCCCTCCATGCCACGAGCTGGTCCAGTGCATCCCCAGACGACGTCTCCATTGTCTCTTCCCCCAACACAGCAGTGTTCTGGCAGCCTTGCTGCATGCCATCTTGGTGCCACTTTGAGTATGAGCAGGAGGCAAGGGAGGTTGATAAGGGGAAGTGGGGTAAAAGACAGTGGGGAAAAATAGTGGGGCAGGATATGATGTTGCTGCATTATGTTGTTGATGCTGGATGCATCGTATGTTTTATGTTACAGTATTATGTTGCAGGTTATGTTAAAGTAGCACACTGGATTACGTTGTTGATAATGTTGTTGAATTATCACACTGTTGGATGCAGCTCATTTTATTTTATTTAACTCTCACAATAAAGGTTAAGTTTACAATGTTAAGTACATTTTTTTGTTCACCTTAACCATTCCTGTGTAGTGTCTCATTTGCAGAATAAGAGGGGGAATAGTCAACATGGTGGGATAGAATGGCCAGGCAATGCTGAAACTTGCCGTTCACTCTTCAAGCAAAGCGTTCAATTATGAACTGCCGACGTAAGGCTGTTGCAGCGGCGAAATCTCCATGATGCCTCCCCTGTGGTTGGGGTGGTGGTGGCATGGGTTTCTCGCCAGGCTCCTCTTACTCGTCTTCATCTTTCTCCTCCTCCTCCCCCCCTTTCTGCTGAGATGATCCTGCAATCCCCATTGGTAATTTCTGTCCCCTCATGATGGCTAAGTTGTGTAGCATGCAGCACACCACAATGAACTCAGTGACCTGCTGAGGGGAGTATTGCAGGCAGCCTCCAGAGTGGTCCAGGCATCAGAAGCGCTGCTTCAGCACTCCAATTGTCTGTTCGCGATGTTGCATGTGGCTACATGGCTCTCATTATTGCGATGCTCGGCTGCTGTCTGAGGGTTCTGGAGGGGGGTCATGAGCCAGGTGGCGAGGCCGTAACCTTTATCACCCAGCATCCAGCTCTGGCTTGTGGTTGACGCTGGAACATGCGTGAGACACTGCTCTCACGCAAGACGAAAGCATCATGAATGCTCCCTGGATATTGGGCATTGACTACCATGATGCACTGAGTATGATCACAGACAATCTGCACATTCGTGGAGTAGAATCCCTTTTGGTTTCGGAAAACCTCTGCATTCTGTAAATCTGTTTGCAGGGCAATGTGCGTACAGTCAAGGGCACCCTGAACCTTGGGGAAGCCAGTAAATTGTCCAAAACCTGCAGCCCTCTCATTTTGGGTCTCCCTGGTCTTTGGGAAGTTTATGAAGTCCATTCTGTGTACGTACAATGCATTAGTCACCTGGTGAATACAGCAATATTTAGCGTTCTACGAGATGCAGCATGTGTCTCCTACTGATGCCTGAAAAGAGCCGGAGGCATAGAAGGCAAGTGCCACAGTCACCTTCACCTCAACAGGCAATGCAGTCCTGTTGCCACTGGTAGGCTGTAGGTCTGCCTGTAGGAGCTGGCATATCTCTGTGACCACCTCTTTTCGGAAGCACAGCCTTCTAACGAACTGTACCTCAGAGAGCTGGAGGTATGAGGCGATGTTCCCTGCAAACTCGTGGGGGTAAGGCCTCCTCCCCTTACGTCTGTGGCCTCTTTGATTACGTTGCAAATGAACAACAATAAGCCTTCTTCCAACTTGAAGCCATATAAATATAGCAGCCAGGATTACTGTCTCCTGACCTAGCATGGCCCCCATGTTTTAAAATGTCCTTAAATGTCCTTTATAAAGCAAACTAGAAACTCACATAAACTTCACAATCAAAAGTATGCAGTAATGCAGTGTTTTTCTCCCAATCCTTTTAATCACTCACAACTGGGACTTTTTCTTTCGCTTTCCGTTAGTGCATAGTCCATCCTGGGTCCGTCTGGTCTTTCTGGGTGGGTTCTCAAACGGACGGTAAATCGGGCAAAATGCTTGAAAGTTCCACCCGGGGCAGTAGCGCAGCGATGCACGATGATTTACGTCACCCAAATGGTCAAAACAGCGGCGAGGTGGTAAGTTTTAGCGCCGCCTCAAAACCATTGGCAAAAATCTTGTACGTCTCGTTTCAGGTCCAAAAAAATCATTTTTGTGCCCCGCCGAGGCACTAAATGGAGCGCAACTCAGCTGAAAATCCAGCCCTTAAAGAATGAATACATAATTTACAACAGACATACATTCTTTTAAGGCACAAAAACCCCACAAGAAAAGTGATCCAACCGTGGCTATCAAGAGAAGTTAAAGATAGTAATAGATCAAAGAGACTTATAATGTTGCCAAAAAGAGCAGTAAGTCTGAGGATTGGGAGTATTTTAGAATTCAGCAAAGGAGGACCAAGAAATTGATAAAGAAAGGGAAAATAGAATATGAGAGTAAACTATCGAGAGACATAAAAACAGATGGTAAAAGCTTCTATAGGTCTGTAAAAAGGAAAACATTAGCAAAAGTAAATGTGGGCCACCTACAGGCTGATACAGGAGAAATTATAATGGGGAATAAGGAAATGGCAGAGAAATTAAACAAATATTTTGTATCTGTCTTCACAGAAGAAGATACGAAAAACCTCCCGGAAGTAGTGGAGTACCAAGGGCCGAGCGAGAATGAGGAACTGAAAGAAATTAGAATTAGTAAAAAAATAGTACTGGAGAAATTAATGGGACTGAAAGTTGATAAATCCCCTGCACCTGATGGCCTACATCCTAGAGTTTTGAAAGAGGTGGCTATAGAGATAGTGGGTGCATTAGTTGTCATCTTCCAAAATTCCATAGATTCTAGAAAGTTTCCCACAGATTGGAAGGTAGCTAATGTAACCCCACTATTTAAGAAAGAAGGGAGAGAGAAAACGGGGAACTACAGACCAGTTAAACTGACATTAGTAGTAGGGAAAATGCTAGAATCTATTATTAAGGACATGGTAACAGGGCACTTAGAAAATAATAATAGAATTGGGCAGAGTCAACATGGATTTATGCAAGGGAATTCATGTTTAACAAATCTTTTAAAGTTTTATGAGGTTTGTAACTAGCAGAATAGATAAGGGGGGACCAGTGGATGTGATGTATCAGGATTTTCAGAAGGCATTCGATAAGGTGCCACACAAGAGGTCTTTCAACAAAATTAGGGCTCATGGGATTGTGGGTAATATACTAGCATGGATTGAGGATTGGTTAACGGATAGAAAACAGAGAGTAGGAATAAACGGGTCATTTTCAAGTTGGCAGGCTGTAACTAGTGGGGTGCCGCAAGAATTGATGTTTGGGCCCCAGCTATTCACAATTTATTTCAATGATTTGGATGAGGGGACCAAATGTTATATATGCAAGTTTGCTGATGACACAAAGTTAGGTGGAAATGTAAGTTGTGAGGAGGATGCAAAGAGACTTCAAGGGGATATAGACAGGCTAAGTGAGTAGGCAAGAACATGGCAAATGAGATATAATGTGGAAAAATGTGAAGTTATCCACTTTGGTAGAAAAAATAGAACAGCAAAGTTTTTTTAAATGGTGAGAGATTGGGAAGTGTTGATGTTCAGAGGGACATGGATGGCCTTGTACACAAACCACAAAGTTAACATGCAGGTACAATAAGCAATTAAGAAGGTAAATGGTATGTTGGCCTTTATTACAAGAGGATTTGAGTATAAGAGTAAAGACATCTTACTGCAATTATATAGGGCACTGGCGAAGCCACACCTGGAGTATTGTGTACAGTTTTGATCTCCTTATCTAAGGAAGGATATATTTGCCATTGAGGGAGTGCAACAAAGGTTCACCAGACTGATTCCTAGGATGAGGGGATTGTCTTATGAGGAGAGATTGAGTAAACTAGACCTATATTCTCTCGAGTTTAGAAGAATGAGAGGTGATCTCATTGAACATACAAAATTCTTACAGGCTTGACAGGGTAGATGCGGGGGGAATGTTTCCTCTGGCTGAGGAGTCTAGAACCAGGAGTCAGAATAAGGGGTGGTCCATTTAGGACCGAGTTGAGGAGAAACATCTTCACTCAGAGGCTGGTGAATCTCTGGAATTTTTTATCCCAGAGGGCTGTGGACGCTCAGACTTTGAATATATTCAAGACAGAGATCGATAGATTATTGGATATTAAGGGAATCAAAGGATATGGATATAGTGCAGGAAAGTGGCGTTGAGGTAGAAGATCAGCCATGATCTCACTGAATGGCGGAGTAGCCTCGAGGGTGTGAATGGCAACTCCTGCTCCTAATTCTTATGTTCTTATGCTAACCACTTCGGAAAAGCAGCAATTTTAAGCACAATTTGTGCCAAGTTTCCCCATTCTGCCCAAAGCGGAAACTCTACTCCTGTGTTTTCTTCCACCCTGACATTTGCATTACATTCAGCAAGTTACCAAGGTCATGACATAGAATCTCACAGAAAACCAGGTTTATTTTGGTGGTGGATTACTCAATAATCACTGTAATGTAATGGAAGATTAACGCACTAATTTTGACTGTAAGAGGGTAATCTTTTCATGAGATGGAGAAGGTAATTCTATTCAGTTACATGGTAACTTTCACTAAACCCTGGTTTCACTGTATCATTGAATTTGTTATGGACAAGGGCCTCTTTGTTATTATCAAGAGTGCACAAAACTGACAGACAATTCAAATGAAAGGCAGATAATTTTACTGTAGAAAAACTAATATAAACGATCTGTCTTTCACTCATTTAAAACAAATCTTACCTATTGCACGTCTTAAGTATGAAACATTTGGCAGAAAAAACGAAATACAATGGATAACTTTTAGATCAGATTTCTTTTGCCTGGGAGCTATAAGCAGTTTCTTGATTATATTATCTATACAGTAACACTTAATGCACCAAAGTAATGCTGCAGGTGATGCAATTCCATATTCACAACTATACGTGAAGTAAATCCAGTGTGCCTCACTTACTACCTTAATTTAAAAAAAACAGCAGCATGAGACCACAGCCACAGCGCAGAGGTAATCTAAGAAACTGAAGGCTCTGATACTGATCAAAACACATTCTATTCACCTAGTGCTACTGTGTAACTGCTCCCCCAAATGTTTGCATATCCACATGATTAGTCACAAGGCACTCAGGCAGCAAGGCATTCCACAGAAGCGCCGTCTGTGACAGGAAGGAGCTTGTTTGATGGACAGTTTGTTAGCGGGGCTCCTCTAGATGAAATCTGTGAACTTTTGTCGTTGCTGCTTCGATTTACTACATCAAGTGCAGAGTGTGAGTCCAGTCAAAGTGACTGCCACCATCCCACTAATCATCCGGAGCCCGTGCAGGGAAAACAGACTGCCTCACTCAGTCCAATGGAGCTGAGTCCTTGACACATGACACTGTTGAGAAAGGTACGATCAATTTCACCAGCAACATGGTGCGACAGAAGGAGTGTATTCTCACCATGTGCTTCAGAGTATTAAAAAGCTGCAGCACCAATACCCCGAAGTGTTCAAAATTAGGCTGTCGAACACTTTTTGGGCAGAACAAAGTCATAGCTGCTCGTATCAGGATGCTGTGCGAGAAATAATGACCAGCGGTGTGATACATTCCACCTCTGTCAGCTTAATTGCGGTAAAAATGATAGGGAGATGAGTTGCAGACCCGGAGATGGCACTGACTTCGGTATATATAGATCCTGACTGCAGAAGTAAGTTTGCAGTGTTTATACGGGCTGAGAGTTAAGCCCTCTGAATCCAGCTGCACAGGGGCTCGAGATAGGAGACAAGCCTCTCAAACCAAAAGAAGGATTCGGAATTACTTTGGGCCTGACTGTAACTTTCACCACGTGTACTGCTGTGAAGCTGACAGCTGGAGGAGGGGGTTTTCATACCTGTGTAAACATACAAATTTCAGACACAAATGGAACGAGTAATAGTTTTGCCCTGGAACAAGATTCCTAACATAAACATGTCTAAGCATTCAGGAAGCTTTCCGTCACAGTGATTTACTGGGATATGTCTATTTGCTCACTATACTAAAAGTGGACCAAGGGCCGACCTGCGACTCAGCTGGGGTAGCTCGAGGGGCACTACAATGGGCCTGAGTGTCCCCAGGCTAAGGAGTCAGAAATAGTTCAGCCAGGGCTCTCCCTTCTGTTGGGCAGTGCGCATGTGAGGATGAGCTCAGATGCCCCTCATGGTCATATAGCCTGTTGATACTTGTAAACTCGACAACAACTTGCATTTATATAATGCCTTTAACGTAGGAAAATCCCTCCACGTGCTTCACAGGAGTGTGATCAAGCAAAATTTGATAACTGAGCCACACAAGGACATATTAGGACAGGTGAAGAGGTAGGTTTTAAGGAGCATCTTAGATGAGGTAGTGAGGCGAAGAGGTTGAGGGAGCGAATTCCAGAGTTTAGGGTCTAGACAGCTGAAGGCACGGCTACCAATGGTGGGGCGAAGAAAATCAGTGATCTCTCTCTCTTAGGCAAACCCCGGAGTCGAGGATGACTTGCTTCCGCACTAAAAACATCTCAATAATGAATAATCAAAGGGCTATAGGGAGGGAGGAAACACTCACTATCCCTAATGAAGTAGTACTCGGTAAAATAATGGGACTAAAGGCAAACAAGTCCCCTGGACCTGATGGTTTACATCCTAGGGTCTTAAAAGATAATGCATGCATTGGTTGTAATCTACCAAAATTCCCTGGATTCTGGGGCGATCCTAGTGGATTGGAAAGCCAAATATCTGTCATTGGGAAAATGCTGGATTCCACGATTAAGGAAGCATTAACAGGACATTGGAAAAGCATAATTCAATCACGTGGAGTCAGCATGGTTTTGACAAATTTGGTGGAGTTCTTTGAGGATGTAACGAGCAGGGTGGATAAGGGGGAACCAGTGGATGTGGTGTATTTGGATTTCCAGAAGGCATTCGATAAGGTGCCACATAAAAGGTTACTGCACAAGATAAAAGTTCAGGGGGTTGGGGGTAATATATTAGTATGGATAGAGGATTGGCTAACTAACAGAAACAGAGAGTCGGGATTGGTCATTTTCCAGTTGGCAAACAATGACTAGTGGGGTGCCGCAGGGATCGGTGTTGGGCCCTCAAATATTTACAGTCTATATTAATAACTTGGATGAAGGAACCGAGTGTAATGTAGCCAAATTTGCTGATGATACAAAGATGGGTGGGAAAACAAATTGTGAGGAGGGCACAAAAAATCTGCAATGAGATTTAGACAGGCTAAGTGAGTGGGCAAAAATTTGGCAGATGGAGTACAATGTGGGAAAATGTGAGGTAATCCACGTTGGCAGAAAAAATAGAAAAGCACATTATAATTTAAATGGAGAAAAATTGCAAAGTGCTACAGTACTGAGGGACCTAGGGGTCCTTGTGCATGAAACACAAAAAGTTAGTATGCAGGTACAGCTAGTAATCAGGAAGGCAAATTGAATGTTGGCCTTTATTGCAAGGGGGATAGCGTATAAAAGCAGTGAAGTCATGTTACAACTGCATCAGGTATTGGTGAGGCCACACCTAGAGTATTGCGTACAGTTTTGGTCTCCGTATTTAAGGAAGGATATACTTGCATTGGAGGCTGTTCAGAGAAGGTTCACTAGGTTAGTTCCAGAGATGAGGGGGTTGACTTATGGGGATAGATTGAGTAGGTTGGGCCTTTACACATTGGAGTTCAGAAGAATGGGAGGTGATCTTATTGAAACTTATAAGATAATGAGGGAACTCAACAAGGTGGACGCAGAGAGGATATTTTCACTCATAGGGGAAACTAAAACTAGGGGACATAGTCTCAGAATAAGGGGCCACCTCTTTAAAACTGAAATGAGGAGGAGTTTCTTCTCTCAGAGGGTTGTAATTCTATGGAATTCTCTACCCCAGAGAGCTGTGGCGGCTGGGTCATTGAATATATTTAAGGCGGAGATAGACAGATTTTTGAGTGATAAGGGAATAAAGGGTTATGGGGAGCAGGCAGGGACGTGGAGCTAATTCCATGATCAGATCAACCATGATCTTATTAAATGGCGGAGCAGGCTCGAGAGGCCAGGTGGCCTCCTCCTGCTTCTATTTCTTATGCTCTTATATAAAATGAGTTGTAAGGTACTGATGAGACCAATGCGGGATCTACCGTCTCTGTCACAGGTGGGGCAGACGGTGGTTGGAGGGCCGGGTGGGTGGGGTGCTTGGTTTGTCGTACGCCCCTTCCGCTGTTTGTACTTGGCTTCCGCGTGCACCCGGCTAAGAGACTTGAAGTGTTCGGCACCTTCTCAGATGCTTCGCCTCCACTTTGAGCGGTCATGAGCCAGGGATTCCCAAGAGTCGGTGGGGATATAACTTTTTTTCAAGGAGGCTTTGAGGGTGTCCTTGACTCGTTTTCTCTGCCCTCCTAGGGCTTGCTTGCGGTGACGTAGCTCGGAGTAGAATGATGGTTTCGAGAGTCTAGTATGTGGCCCGTCCATCGGAGCTGATCGAGCGTGGTCAATGCCTTGATGCTGGTACACAAGAGGCCACACATGAAGAATGGCTACTTGTGTGAGATATCCAAGGGCAGCTGTTGCTTGTGTAGAGGTGGAACAAAAACTGTAGGGATAACAAAGGAACCTAAATGCAGGACTGGAAGTAACATTTGGGAACTACTCAGCATTCTAAGTTGAAGTATCTAAATTATGTGATCTCAAAGAACAAATATCTTCACATTCAAAGTAATTATTTAATGAGATCTTCCAAGAACATATTCCTGTAGAAAAGCTGTTGGCATAGTAATCAACTTTAACCTCTTGATCTTCATTGAAAATCAGCACTTTGTAAATAGTTTGGAATTTAAAAATAATTTAATATCATTTTCAAAGACAGTTTTCATAATATCAGAAGCTTAAATTACTAAAACTATTTTCAGAGAGGATCATTGTCTCCAAAATCCTAAAGACACTATAGGGGTGATTTTAACCCTGCCCACTCAGTGGAAACCAGGTAAGCTGGCAATTCAAGTTGCTCAAGAGGCTTACCAGCCAATGTCCTGCTCTCTTCTGCGAATGGAATGTTGGCCTTCATTGCAAGAGAGATGCAGTACAACAGCAGGGAGGTCCTGCTGCCAACTGTACAGGGTATTGGTGAGGCTGCACCTGGAGTACTGCCTGCAGTTTTGGTCATCTTACTTCAGGAAGGATATACTAGCTTTGGAGGGGGTACAGAGACGATTCACTAGGCTGATTCCAGAGATGAGGGGGTTACCTTATGATGATAGATTGAGTAGATTGGGTCTTTACTCGTTGGAGTTCAGAAGGATGAGGGGTGATCTTATGGAAACATTTAAAATAATGAAAGGGATAGACAAGATAGAGGCAGAGAGGTTGTTTCCACTGGTCGGGGAGACTAGAACTAGGGGGCACAGCCTCAAAATACAGGGTAGCCAATTTAATACCGAGTTGAGAAGAAATTTCTTCTCCCAGAGGGTTGTGAATCTGTGGAATTCTCTGCCCAGGGAAGCAGTTGAGGCTAGCTCATTGAATGTATTCAAATCACAGATAGATAGATTTTTAACCAGTAAGGGAATTAAGGGTTATAGGGAGCGGGCAGGTAAGTGGAGCTGAGTCCATGGCCAGATCAGCCATGATCTTGTTGAGTGGCGGAGCAGGCTCGAGGGGCTAGATGGCCTATTCCTGTTCCTAATTCTTATGTTCTTATGTTCTTCTCTCAGTCTTTACATTTTAAGCTGCTCTTCTGAGCAGGTGGGAGGACACTGCTGGAAACCGACAGGGACCATCTTTAAATAGCAGACACAGGGCCCGACTGCTGTGTTAACCAGTGGCCTGAGTGGGGAAGAAGCTGTAAAGCTTAGAGTCAGTGCTAGAAGAGCCGCAAAGAGGTTTGTTTTATTAAATTTTTGATATTTTGCTTGTGGTCCAGGAGGAGCAGGGGTGCTTCTCGGAGACCCGCAAAGAGAGTTCAGGATCCATTTCCCCCCGCCCCCACCGCCCCCTGATCATGAGGCCTTCCCATAGCCCTATCCCTATGACTTACCCGAGTATTGCAAGGGGGATGGAGTATAAAAGCAGAGAAGTCCTGCTACAACTGTACAGGGTATTGGTAAGGCCAACCTAGAGTACTGTGTACAGTTTTGGTCTCTGTATTTAAGGAAGGATATACTTGCTTTGGAGGCTGTTCAGAGAAGGTTCACTAGGTTGATTCCGGAGATGAGGGATTTGACTTATGAAGATAGCTTGAGTAGGTTGGGCCTATACGCATTGGAGTTCAGAAGAATGAGAGGTGTTCATATTGAAACAAATAAGATAATGAGGGGACTTGATAAGGTGGATGCAGAGAAGATATTTCCACATAGAGGAAACTAAAACTATGGGACATAGTCTCAGAATAAGGGACTGCCCATTTAGAACTGAGATGAGGAGGAATTTCTTCTCTCAGAGGGTTGAAATCTATGGAATTCTCTGCCCCCAGAGAGGTGTGGAGGCTGGGTCATTGAATATATTTAAGGCGGAGATTTGAGTGATAAGGGAATAAAGGGTTATGGGGAGTGGGCAGGGAAGTGGAGCTGAATCCATGATCAAATGGCCTACTCCTGCTCCTATTTCTTACGTTCTTGTGTTCTTATGCCATGGACCATTGCTTCAGTCCCTGCCAGCTGTCTCCTGCCACCCGACATTTCACTCACCACCGGCCACCTGCCACTTCCAGGCAGCCGACTGACCAGAGGGCAATCAGATGAGGGCTGGGAGTTTTAAACTCCCAGGTCCCCCCGCTGCCCGGTTCAGGATGGTTTGTTGCTCTGGCCTTGGCCTCCGCCCGCCTCATTCACGTCCCGAGTCAAAATCGGGGCTTATGATTTTGACAGACATCCAGACATGGAACTGGGGAGTGCCTTGCAACGACTAATTGGTTGTGGTGAATGAGACCATAGATATACTGCACACCTTGCCTCGGTATCACAGCGACGTCGGCAAAGAGTATCACTGCAGCTGGACTGCTGTCAGTTGGCTATTGTTCTTCAGTTTTGAGGATACCTGGTGGAGCAGCCAGAAAGCTGCTTTTATACTGCTGCTATTTGAGTTCAGATTCTGGACATCAGCATCTGTGAGCCCCCTCCTGCCACTTGGATGAATTTGGAGGCAGGCCCGCTGTGAAAATGGCTCTGACCGACAGCGGGGCAGAAGTCTGCTCTGAACCCGCCTCCTTGTGAATTTCCCAAGTGCTGGTTCTGCCTGCAGATTGCAGACCCATCACTAAATGACGTGTCAGGCAATTATGCTAGTTAAAAAGCTGCTTAAAGCTATTTAAGCAGCATTTTACCAGGACCAAAGGATTTTTCCAAGTTTTTTACGAGATTCACGTCCCTCGGGTATCACGTCAGGTAAGTGTGTCAGGTTTTCAACAACTCTGGATTGGTTAGACAAGTTGACAGCTGCAGAAGTGGTTTAAAAGCTACCATCTCACAGCTGTTCACTTTCCAATCAAAAACGCTGGAGCCCTCAGGATTTCAGCTTTTGAGCTTTATGGAGCTGTGAAGTGTTTGCAGTGGACTCTCTCTCCAGTGTCACATCCTTGAAACAACTATCTCTCCATTGACAGATTGCTTCTGTCATCTCAACTTCACCTGCCATCTATTCCATCAGCATCGGTGCCCTTGAAAAAAATCTCACCTTGCTCCTCAGAATCCCACCAGGATCAGCCCCAACATCACCAACAACAACACCAACCTTCTCCGCAATCAACTGATGCTGTTCAGGACACGGCATCAGCACCCGACCACATTGCTGCCTGGGACGCCAGGGAGGATATCGCCATGTCCAGATGTACTTCACTTGATGCTGTACACCCTGGCTGCCACATGATATGCCAGGTTGGCACTACACCACACCAGCACCATAAAGCATCCCTACAATGCTCAAGCCATTCCTTTCACACTCATCACCATGGGGGGTGGGAGGGATGGGGGGGGGGGGTGGGGGGGCAACTCACTAAGCCACTTCCAAAGGTGCACACAGATCTGTCAAAGAAGGTAAAGTGTTGAAAATACAGATTTCAATGTTTGACAACACATTAGCAGAAATTTTACATCAGCATTGGTGATAACACCCAAGTGCCTACCCTTGTGTATTGTTGGTAGGTATTCTTGCACTAGAATGAGGGTGGCGAGTGTGTGTGAGGGGTGGCTAGTGAGATGGGGTTATGATAATGTATAAGAGAGAGAGGGATGGGTGGAAGTGCAAGGTCAGTTGGTGTGAGTAAGGATGTGCAGGAGAAGGGTAGGGAAGGCAGAGTGATGAGGATGTAATGAGTGGCACAGCAGGATGAGGTTGAGTGTGGCTTTGCTGTAACATTTTGTGATCTACTGAGATAATTGAAAGTTTTGTGCCACTGCAGCCAGCTCCTCGTGACAACATCCCTGCTTGTGTCCTCCTGTACAATGTGCACCCAGGCTGCGTTGGTCTCCTGGGGAGGTCTCTTCCGCCCATGGGAAGTGAAGAAAACCTCCATAAGCATCTGAAGGGAATGATGGGAGAGTCTGTGTGCAGCCATGCACCTCTGTGTACCTCTGTCAGAATTGGCAGAACCTCAATGCTGCAGAACACTGACAGCACAAGTGTCAGAATACCGTTGGCCATGATCCCTTTAAGGAAACCAGCTGATGACACGTCATCAAATGACGTCATCAGATCCACTTCCTTTTAATTAGCCGGGAAGCTCGCAAGGCGGGGTTTAACAAGCCCCTTCAAGGTAAAATCATGTCGCCTGCCGCAGACCCGCTGAGGTTGGTAAAATCCAGCCCTCCCACAGTCTAGGACTGACCACCCTATCGGCTGGTATCAAGTTGGTTATGGCCACGGAAAGAGCGTTCACATCGCAGCCTACCAAACGGTTAATCAGCCTGCAAATCCGTTCATCACTTCACACTATTCATCCAAGAGATGGATGTTAAGATGGAAGAAAAACAATATGAATCTACAAAAAGAAGCCCAGTAATTACTTTCAATAAACATTCCAAACTGTGACTGTCTCACCATCATGCCAGAACTGGGATTGAGACGTGGAAACATGATCTTTGGTATCGTCACCTCAGCACTGCATATTTATTCTACCCCACCCACCCACCACAGCACATTGTCTTTAAAGGAGAAGTGGGGAGGGGTATTGTTGCTTTTTTTCTTTGACAAGGTATTTCTCTGACGAACGCTTCGGGATAAGGCCACTGAAGAGCTTTCCTCTGGAGTATTCCTTTGATACCGCGGGCCTTCTAATTAACATAACCAGTTTTACCATCTCCGTTTGATGTTCCGTGGGCTATGAGAGTCTAAATGAGCTTAAACAAACGAAGGAGGGAAAATAAAACAGATAAAACAAAACAAGACAAAACAATCAAATAATCAAAGAGAAAGCTGCACATTAAGAGAGCACCGTAAAGATGTGCGTAAGAGGGTTATGTTCAGATGTTACATAACAGAGAATAATAGCAGGTGTTAGGAAAAGACAAGCTTTAACAGGGCCATTTAATTAGTAACTGAAATGGAAGCAGAAACAAGAGGGACCCGAGTGATTTTATGAATATTTTCACTAGTACTTAATGTAATTGTTAATGGAATGTAATTTCCTGAATTATTATAGCAAGAACTTACTCATCAATCATAATTTAGTGAGGAAGTGTATACTGTGCTGACCTTTGAAGGCAGTAACTGAAGTAGCCGAGTATTGGAGGACATTAGAACATTTGTATATTCTCAGGCCTGCCCTAAAGGTGGTCAGGTCCCTATTAGCTGTTCTGAAAAGTGAGGATCTACACAGTGACGGGCCAGATACACTGCACTGTTTGCCAGCAGTATCAGCTACTCATTGGTGTAGAATGTAGAATGTAGCTCAGGAGTGAAACCAGACAGACTGGATTTTGGCAGGTATAACTGCAATTAGCATGAAGCAAGCTTCAAAAAGTTCCCAGGCAGTTGTTTGGACCCCCTAGGAACTATTTAAACTTCCTTTTTAGCACCATTGGCAAAGGTGAGTTATCAATAGTGGGAAAAATGTTTATAGAAGGAAAGACTTGCATTCATATAGAGCCTTTCACAACCTCAGGACGTCCAAAATTGCTTTACAGCCAATGAAGTACTTTTGAAGTGTGGTCACTGTAGTAATGTAGGAAAGACGACAGCAATGTTCACACAGCAAGCTCCGACAAACATCATTGAGATGATGAGATAACCTATTTTAGTGCTGTTGGTTGAGGGATAAATATTGGAAGAACTCTGTTTTCTTCAAAATAATGCCGTGGGAACTTTTCTATCCACCTGAGAGGGCAGATGAAGCCTTTGGTTTAACGTCTTATCTGAAAGACGGCACCTCCGACAGGGCAGCACTCCCTCTGTATGAATTCTGCGACTGATTGCATTTCAGTGCTACAGAAGTGGTGTCTGGACAATACATAGCGCAAAGTAGCAAATCCTATTTCAGAACCAATTCAAGGTGTATGTTTACAGTGGCAATCGGAATAAGGCAAACGTTAGAGCAGTTGATGAGCCTTTAGAGGGTTGGAGAATGGGATAGAGAAAGAGATAAATGAAGGATGTATTGGGACGGTACATAGGAACATAGGAATTACCAGTCGAGAAAAGACCAAAATCCATCTAGCTTGTCTTCTACCATTCTGGTAGACCCATGATGCAACGATAATGAAGTTGGCGACTAATCATAGCAAGCAATCTTTATTATCAACAACAACCTGCATTTATATAGTGCCTTTAATGTAGTAAAATGTCCCATGGTGCTTTACCAATAAAATTTGGCACATAAGATATGAGGACAGGTGACCGAAAGCTTGGACAAAGATGTAGATTTAAAGGAGGTGAGAGAGGTAGCGAATCAGAGAAGTTTAGGGAGGGAATTTCAGAGGTTAGGGCCTAAGCACCCGCAGACACAGTTGCCAATGGTGGAATGATTAAAATCAGGGATGTGCAATCGGCCAGAATTGGAAGAGCGCAGAGATCTGAGGATTGTACGGCGGGAGGAGGTTACAGAGATAGGGAGGAGCGAGGCCAATTACGGATACGATAACAAGGATGAAAATTTTAAACCGGTATCAAGTTTTGTACAACAACAAAAAATTGAAGTTGTTATAATCTTTCCTCTGGCTCATTACATCCTCTTGTTCTGATTTATACTGTATTCAGTGTTCAAAATAGACAAAATATCAGTCCTGCACATAAGACAGACAGCATGTGTATGACTTCAACATTGAAAGGAGATTCAGTATCCAAAGGGTTAATCCACTGTATAATTCGTTGACAAAAACAAAACGCTGAGGACAGCTTCACCTCTTTACCCTTTGAATATAATTTGTCTTGTGTTTAACAAAGCAGCCTGGTTTGCACCACTTTTAGCTATAAATCTAATAAAAATAAATATTAAGCAAAAGCAATTATAGTATTTTTGCTTGGGTGCCCTGAAGGAACGTGAAAATAAAAGTCAAAGGACTGTACAGAGAGAGCTTTACACTTTTTATATCATTCTTCCAGCATGTACTTTTCCATGATAACTACTTAGAAATATCAGTGCTCAGGATAAATCCAGTTCTCAATTATCAACAATTAAATAAGCACTTAGATGCATTTACACTAACTTTTGCCAAAGCAGCAAAAACATAATGTTGTCGCCTGGTTGGTATTTTTACAAAAATGTGGGTTAAAGAGTATTTAACATAAGCCAGATATTTTAAACTGTAAATATACTAGAAAATTGTTCATTAATTTAAGTGTACTGTGCTACAGGTTTGTGTGAGTTAACCTATTTCTGTAGCCAGTGGGAGACAAAACTGCTATATTGCATGATGGCCGCATAACTAAGCTCTCTTATTTATTTTCATTGTGTTTTTCCTCTTTCCTTTCTGGTCTAAACTTACCACACAGCATGCCAGGTGAAAGGGACATTTACTCATGACTGTCTATGACGGGCCATTAGGCGGGAGATGCAAGCGAGCAGCTGAGTGCAACTCCACTTGTTCACTTTCCATGAACCCATAGCTGAGATCTGGAAACTCACACTGTAGGAAAATGCTTGTATGTCCTACCATTCCAGTGTGTTAAGTTTGAGTTCCATTCTGCCTTGACACCATGTCTCCTTTGCAGGCCGAGTTTCAAAATTAGTTGTACTCAATAACAACTTGCATTTATATAGCATCTTAAACGTCGTAAAACACCCCAAGCTGCTTCACAGGAGCGTTATCAGAGAAAATTTGACACCGAGCCACATAAAGAGATAGCAGGACAGGTGACCAAAGGCTTGGTCAAAGAGGAAAGTTTCAAGGATTGACTTAAAAGCAGGAAAGAGAGGCAGAGTGCTTTAGGGAGGGAATTCCTGAGCTTAGGTCCTAGATAGTTGAAGGCATGGCCTCTAATGGTAGAGCAAAGGAAATTGGTGATGGGCAAGATGCCAGAATTGGAGGAGCGAATGGATCTCGGAGGGTTGAAGGGCTGGAGGAGCTTGCAGAGATAGGGAGGGGCGGGGCCATGGAGGGATTTGAAAACAAGGATAAGGATTTTAAAATCAAGGTGTTGACCAACTGGGAGCCAATGTAGTCCAGCGAACACAGCGGTGATGGGTGAAGGGGATTTGGTGCAAATTAGGATATGGGCAGCAGAGTTCTGGATGAGCTCAAGTTTACGGAGGGTGCAATTCTAAAAGCAATTGTTGTAGCTAACAGTTTAATGAATAATTATTTACATCTTGTTACTGTTAATCTTGTTACATACTGTTAATCAGTTGCTTGTTGATGGAGCACACTGGTGCACTGTACAGTGCAGATTTAGCATCATGAGTCCTCCGAGGAGATGACATTTTCTTTAAACAAAAGATGAGGGAATGCCTGTTTTTGTTCCACAATTCATCCATTGACAAAATCAAAGAAACATGTGGCTTTTGAAGCATGTGATTTCTGAGAATGCAATTTCCTTCGGAGGCCAGTAATTACAAAGAACAGACATTCTCCTGTTTTTCATAAAAGAAGTATCCACTCTCAACCTCCCAACATCCACTGATGATTTTCATTTCTCAGCTGGATTGTCATGACTGGTGCTGGAGGAGAAGGGGCACTTGGGAGGAGACCAGACCTTTCCACAGAAGGACACAAAAATCAGAGAGTCGTTCAGTCAAGAGCTGTGCATGTATACTGACTGGCACCGTTTGCTGGACATCACTCAGAGGCACAGGGGATAGAAATTGGCTTGTGTTGTGCCTAGTCTACACCCAGAATATGGGCATAAAGCATACCAATGTAGTAGTGGAATGGCCAGTGCCCAATCTTTGCAGCTGTTAGTCCCACAGCTAAATTCATGGGTCCTATTTTGTAGGCCTCCTGGGCGGACACCAAAAATAGGCATTAGGCCCCTTGAATATGTTAATGAGGGGCCTAATGCCTGCTGAAGTTCCTCTTTTCAAAATTAGTTCCGAGGGACAGGGCAGGCTTCGGACCTGTCCCAGTCAGGATTTTTCAGCGGGCGCTGTAAGTTTGAGATTTTTTTTTAAACCCTTCCTGTGGAGCTAGGAGGAGCAAAAGTGTTGTCCTCCCCCCCCCCACCGCCACCACCCCCAAGTGTCCACAGGCATCGCAATTGGCCTTCCCTGTGGCCTGCTCTAATATGCCTCCCAGGGTGCATCCAAAGGCTTTTCCTGGTGATTGTATTTCCCCAGTCGGGCGAGCTGCCAGTGAAGGCGCGACCAGTGCCTGAAGCTCACCCAATTATTCAAACGTGGCTCAAGGACCAACTTCTATCGATCCTCGGGCCTCTTGGATACTGCCGACAAAACGGGCCCGGACCAATTTCTACTCCGGAAACCAATTGCCTACTTGTCCGTTTGGTCAAGAAGTGATGTTGATGGAAAGTGAAGAGAAAATAACTCAGAAAATATACCATTAAATAAAACATTGGCAGTAATTTATAATTATTAATACATTTTGCATGGAGCTACCGGGAGTAAACTTGAGGAATGAAATCATGATTCAATCACAGGAAAGCTTTTCTTGTTCAATTGACTTTTATTTTAATGTCCCTCGACACCCAAGCAAAAGTATGTTAATTGCTTTTCCTTGATATTTTTTTTGTTTCACATGGATTAGATTTATAGCTAAAAGTGGTGCAAAGCAAGCTGCTTTGTTACTCACAAGACAAATTGCACTCAAAGGGTAAAAAGGTGAAGTTGTCTTCAGCATTTTGCCGAATGCAACAAGTCAACCAATGAAGTAGACCTCTGCACAACAATTAGTGCTGATTGAATGGTATGGTGTTCAAAGAGCTTTCAATTGATATAAATAATGAAATTAAGCCCACATAAAAATGTCAATTGAATTATCCCTGTCACTTAATTGGAGTTTTTAAAATAAATTTAGAAGATGATGTCCCTTTGGTCATCAATGTTTCCCCTAATGAGAATAGATCTAACTCCCCTTTCTCCTTTTATAGCTTATTGCTTAAAAATTAAGTATCCTTACCGTCACCTTGCATTGATCCCTCTCCAATACCTTCATGTGCGCTTTTTAATAAATACATTGGGGGAGATCTTGACTTTGTGCTGTAGTCAGTCGGCAGTCCATTTTACATCTAAATGTTGAAGTCAATGGAAATAAAAGCCAGGAGAGAACTACCACCATTGACTTGAATTGAAAGAACTATTGGAGGAATATTTTCAGAATACTTCACAAACAGTTAGTATCACTTCTCTGAGCTTATTGTAAATTCCATTTGCATTATTATGCCCAGCCAATAAATTCCTCAATCTCTTTGTACAATATCCATCTTTCACGTAGCCTGATTTTCCACACAATTTGGTCTCATCAGCTAACTTACATAAACTACTTAAAATACCTTAGTCAAGGTCATTAATCAGTGTTATGAACATTCTTGGTTTCAAAACTATATTTACGGTAATCCAATGGTTACAATTGCCCAGTGGAAACTATTACCATTGATAGCCACCATCTGATTCTACCTAGACAATAATAATCCAATTTACAATTTAATCATGGATTCCATGAGGTTTCATTAAATCTATATATCTCATGAGGGACCTCATCAAATACTTTCTGAAAGTCAATGTCTACAACATATACAGCCTTATCTCCATCCACTTCATCTATCTCAAAAGATTCAACAAATGTTTGGTACAATCTGCCTTTCATGTACTTATATTGCTTGGATTTGTTGCCTTTATTCTTACTACATCTGCTCTAAGTTGCTTCCTTTGCAATAAACTCCAATAGTTCCCCATTATAAATGTCAAACCATCAGGCCATAATTTCCTCAAATCATGCCTCTGACCCTTTTATTAAAATCAGAATTACATTAGTCATCCTTTAATCCTCTGTACTGCCTCTGGGAGAAATTAGTTTCTCAGAACTTCTGCCACCAAACCCCCTAATCCATCTTTATTCATATATTTTTGATAAATGATTATCACCTCTTCTGATTTAAGCATATTTGGCCAAAGGCATAATACCTCGCCCAAGTGGGAGGGAAAATAATCTAATTCCAGGCATATCAATATTACTTTCTAACTACCTGCTAGTGGTTGTGCACGAATTGATCAGAATAATTTATCCTTCAATTTTCCATTTCTCCCTCTGTATGTCCCACATCCTTGCTCTATGATTAATATAGGTAACTCACTATCCTTTCATGCCACATATTCCCACACTCATGCAATGTGCCATCATGCTTTTATTTTCCTTTCATTCAGTACTCAAATATGTATTTCACCCAAGGTAATGCTTTATGAACCTTTGAGTACTTTAGATTCTTAATAACTGTTTTTGCTAACTTCTGGTTTTTCCAAATATTTAGGTGCACCATCCAATACTTTTGTTACCTGTTTGGAACCCTATCAACACATGCTATAAATTATTCTGAGAACATAACTCAGAAGATTCATCTTAAATTTAATCTCACTCTCATCCTTATAAACTCATTTACAGTTTGCTACTGTGATCACAAAGTCTGTTTTCCTCATATTCCCTGTTACAATTTGCTCTTCTAATTTTGTGTTAGCATCAAAATTTTGTTTGCTAGTCTTCTTCCTTCACCCATTTTTCAGATTATTTAAAGTATTTTTTCTTCATAAGGCCATTCACCTCCCTAGGATGATAGTGACGGTGTTATGATTGCTGCTACTAATGTGCTTCCTCAACCGATAGATTTTTCCACCATCTCAGGCTTATCACTGATTAGTAGATCAAATGTTCTCTCTCCAATATCAAAATATGTGCAGGTTGGTGGACAGATTAGAAGATG
The DNA here is from genome assembly GCF_044704955.1 of Pristiophorus japonicus. NCBI lineage: Eukaryota > Metazoa > Chordata > Chondrichthyes > Pristiophoridae > Pristiophorus > Pristiophorus japonicus. The sequence continues at coordinate 194,027,572 of NC_091984.1, read as the reverse complement.
AACTCTTATTTCAAGGAAGCCACAGCTTACAAAGGTGAATCTATTAGTTAGGCAAAAATTAAATTTCACTGGGGTAATATAACTGTGAAAAAGACAAACTAAAATTTCATTATGACATTAAACAAACTTGGACGTACAACTAGAAAACCAAACTGCATTATTTACTGATGTATTCCCTCAAATCGAGTTCTTCTAGTGTTCCTGAGGTCATCATTTCTGCTGCTGTTGTCCCATGGTAACAGAATTTTAAGGAGCTCTGCAAAAATGAAAAGCTGTTTCCAAGCAAAGATAGAATGACCTCAAGTGAAGGCAAAATGGAATACTTGGCCAAATCACTACAGACTACTGAAGTAAAATTGCCAGTCCAATAGGAATACGTACAAAAGACTATGCACCTTTAGGTGATCTATAACATCACAAATCACTTCCATTTCCGTAAAACTGAACCAATTTCCAAAAATCCCTTCATCCAAAAAAGTGAAGTCATTGAGGAGAGAGTCATCAATTTAGAAGTGAGGAGGGGATTAAGAAAACAATTCTTTATGCAGAGATTTGTTAGAGCACAGAATAATTTGGCACAGAGAGTAGTTGATGCAGACAACACTGAAGCCCTTCCTTCAGCTTCTCTGCTGCTGAAACCCTCATCCATGTTTTTGTTACCACTTTTCCAATACGCTCCTGACTGGCCTCCAATCGTCCACCCTCCATAAATTTAAGCTTATCCAAAACTCTTCTACCGGTAAGCTAACCTACACCAAGTCCCACCCACCCATCACCCGTGCTCTTTAATCTACATTGGCTCCCGGTCCAACAAGGTCTCCATTTAGAAATTCTCATCCTCGTGTTCAAATCCCTCCATGCCCTTCACCCTCCTTATCTATGTTACCTCCTCCAGCCTTACAACTCACAACACTGACTGCAAAAGCTTCTATAGATATATGAAGAGAAAAAGATTAGTGAAAACAAACGTAGGTCCCTTGTAGTCAGATTCAGGTGAATTTATAATGAGGAACAAAGAAATCGCGGACCTGTTAAACAAATACTTTCGTTCTGTCTTCACGAAGGAAGACACAAATAAACTTCCGGAAATACTAGGGGACCGAGAGTCTAGTGAGAAGGAGGAACTGAAGGAAATCCTTATTAGGCGGGAAATTGTGTTCGGGAAATTGGTGGGATTGAAGGCCGATAAATCCCTGGGGCCTGACAGTCTGCATCCCAGAGTACTTAAGGAAGTAGCCCTAGAAATAGTGGATGCATTAGTGATCATTTTCCAACAGTCTATCGACTCTGGATCGGTTCCTATGGACTGGAGGGGAGCTAATGTAACACCACTTTTTAAAAAAGGAGGGAGAGAGAAAACGGATAATTACAGACCGTTTAAACTGACATCAGTAGTGGGGAAAATGTTGGAATCAATTATTAAAGATGAAATAGCAGCACATTTGGAAAGCAGTGACGGGATCGGTCCAAGTCAGCATGGATTTATGAAAGGGAAATCCTGCTTGACAAATCTTCTAGAATGTTTTGAGAATGTAACTGATAGAGTGGACAAGGGAGAACCAGTGGATGTGGTGTATTTGGACTTTCAAAAGGATTTTGACAACGTCCCACACAAGAGATTGGTGTGCAAAATTAAAGCACATGGTATTGGAGGTAATGTACTGACATGGATAGAGAACTGGTTGGCAGACAGGAAGCAAAGAGTCGGGATAAACGGGTCCTTTTCAGAATGGCAGGCAATGACTAGTGGGGTGCCGCAAGGCTCAGTGCTGGGACCCCAGCTCTTTACAATATACTTTAATGATTTGGATGAGGGAATTGAGTGTAGCATCACCAAGTTTGCAGATGACACTAAGCTGAGTGACAGTGTGAGCTGTGAAGAGGACGCTGAAAGGCTGCAGGGTGACTTGGACAGGTTAGGTGAGTAGCCAAACGCGTGGCAGATGCAGTATAATGTGGATAAATGTGAGGTTATCCACTTTGGTGGAAAAAACACAAAGGCAGAATATTATCTGAATGGTGGTAGATTAGGAAAAGGGGAGACCTGAGTGTCATGGTACATCAGTCATTGAAAGTTGGCATGCAGGTACAGCAGGTGGTGAAGAAGGCAATTTATATGTTGGCCTTCATAGCTAGAGGATTTGAGTATAGGAGCAGGGAGGTCTTACTGCAGTTGTACAGAGCCTTAGTGAGGCCTCACCTGGAATATTGTGTTCAGTTTTGGTCTCCTAATCTGAGGAAGGACGTTCTTGCTATTGAGGGATTGCAGCGAAGGTTCACCAGACTGATTCCCGGGATGGCAGGACTGACATATGAGGAGAGACTGGATCGACTGGGCCTGTATTCACTGGAGTTTAGAAGGATGAGGGAGGGGATCTCATAGAAACATATAAAATTCTGACGGGACTGGACAGGTTAGATGCAGGAATAATGTTCCAGATCTTGGGAAGTCCAGAACCAGGGGACATAGTTTAAGGATAAGGGGTAAGCCATTTAGGACTGAGATGAGGAGAAGCTTCTTCACTCAAAGAGTTGTTAACCTGTGGAATTCCCTACCGCAGAGAGTTGTTGATGCCAGTTCATTGGATATATTCAAGGGGGCGTTAGATATGGCCCTGACAGCTAAAGGGATCAAGGGGTATGGAGAGAAAGCAGGAAAGGGTTACTGAGATGAATGATCAGCCATGATCTTATTGAATGGTGGTGCAGGCTCGAAGGGCCGAATGGCCTACTCCTGCACCTATTTTCTATGTTTCTATGTTTTTAAGTGCTCTGCGTTCCTCCAACTCTGGACTTTTGTCCATCTCCCACTCCCTTCGCCCCAACATTGGCAGTCTTGCCTTCAGCCATATAGGTCCTAAGCTCTGGAAATCTCTCCATAAACTGATCTATCTCTCTGCTCCTTTAAGACAATCCTTAAAGCATACTTCTTTTACCAAGCATTTCATTACCTGTCCTAATATCTCCTTTGGCTCGGCGGCAATTTTTTTCTTATTAGGCTCCTGTGAAGCACCTTGTCATATTTTCCTATGTTAAAGGCACTATATAAATGCATGTTAGACAGGATTACATAGGATATATGGCAGAGAAACAGGCCATTCGGCCCAACCAGTCCATGCCATCGTTTATGCTCCCCTCGAGCCTCCTCCCATCTTTCCTCCTCTAAATCTATCCGCATAACCCTCTATTCCCTTCTACCTCATATGCTTGTCTAGCCTCCCCTTAAATGCAACTATACTATTCACTTCAACCACTCCCTGTGGTAGCGAGTTCCACATTCTGACCACTCTTTGGGTAAAGAATTTTCTTCTGAATTCCCTATTGGATTTCTTAGTGACTATCTTATATTGATGGCCTTTAGTTATGCTCTTCCCCACAAGTGGAAACATTCTCTCTGCATCCACTCTATCAAAACCTTTCATAATTTTAAAGACCTCTGTTAGGTCATATTATTGTTGGGTGCCTAATTTTTCTGGATGCATCAGTACTGTTTAGTTAGAAACATAGAAACTTGGGCCCAAATTTCCACATGATTTGCTCCTGATTTTTAGGAGCAACTGGTGGAGAACCGAGTATCTTAGAAATCGCAATTCTCCACATTTAAGTTTTCTGCAATTCTAGTCAGTTAGAACAGTTTCACTTTTGAACAGAATTTTTTTTTCAAAAAGGGGCATGTCCGGCCACTGACGCCTGATTTGAAAGTTTCCACAGTGAAAACGTACTCCAAACTAACTTAGAATGGAGCAAGTGAAGATTTTTGTAGGCCTGAAAAAACCTTGTCTACACATTAAAAAACCAGGCGCAGGTTACAAATTACCCGTCCGGAACGAGGTGGTGGGGGAGGGGAGGGGGGAAGGGAAGTCATTGCATTCTACAATAAATCCTTAGTTATACTTATACAAATATACAAATAATTCCAACCTGAATAAAAATTTATAAGCAAAGAAAAGATTAAATAAACCATGTTCCTACCTGTGTGAAAGTGCTTCAGGCAGGGAGAAGGCTGCAGGAAGTCTCACAAGTTGAGGCAGCCGTTCCCGACGGCAAGGGGGGGAGGCAGTAAGGGCCCGACCGACGGCAGCAGCCGTTCCCGACAGCGGGGGGGGGGGGGACAGTAAGGGCCCGACCGACGGCAGCGGGGGGGAGGCAGGTAGGAGACAGCCGTTCCCGACGGCAGGGGCGGGGGAGGCAGCGGGGGCGAGGCAGTGAGAAGGCTGCAGGAAGCCTCAGAAGTTGAGGCAGCCATTCCCGACGGCGGGGGGAGGGGGGGCGGCCCCCCTGCTGTTGGTCGGGCCCGTCGGGAAACGGCTGCCTCTACTTCTGAGGCTTCCTGCAGCCTTCTCACTGCTGCAAGAAGCCTCAGTGCTGATCATGGAAGGGCAATGTGGTTTTATTAAAAAATGTTAACAATTGAACAGCTACAAAGAACTACAAAAATGGCCGAGTGCCAATGTTTCCTTCACACTGCGCGTGCGTGAACGCTCCAACGCGCACGCGCAGGGTTGCCGGCACGAAAAAAACTCATTTAAATGGTACCCGCCCCCTCCTACTTACAAAATCGGCGCGAGTGGTAGGCTCCGCCCCCTGGGCGCCGCGCCAAGCTGACATCGAGCTGCAAAGCGCTCGAGAATAGCGCGTTTTCTTTCAGGCGCCGTTTCCGGCGCAAAAAACGGGCGCCCAGCTCGGAGGGGCACCTGTTTTGCCGCGTGTGGAAACTTGGGGCCATAGAAACATAGAAAATAGGTGCAGGAGTAGGCCATTCAGCCCTTCTAGCCTGCACCGCCATTCAATGAGTTCATGGCTGAACATGCAAATTCAGTACCCCCTTCCTGCTTTCTCGCCATACCCCTTGATCCCCCGAGTAGTAAGGACTTCATCTAACTCCCTTTTGAATATATTTAGTGAATTGGCCTCAACTACTTTCTGTGGTAGAGAATTCCACAGGTTCACCACTCTCTGGGTGAAGAAGTTTCTCCTCATCTCGGTCCTAAATGGCTTACCCCTTATCCTTAGACTGTGAACCCTGGTTCTGGACTTCCCCAACATTGGGAACATTCTTCCTGCATCCAACCTGTCTAAACCCGTCAGAATTTTAAACGTTTCTATGAGGTCCCCTCTCATTCTTCTGAACTCCAGTGAATACAAGCCCAGTTGATCCAGTCTTTCTTGATAGGTCAGTCCCACCATCCCGGGAATCAGTCTGGTGAACCTTCGCTGCACTCCCTCAATAGCAAGAATGTCCTTCCTCAAATTAGGAGACCAAAACTGTACACAGTACTCCAGGTGTGGCCTCACCAAGGCCCTGTACAACTGTAGCAACACCTCCCTGCCCCTGTACTCAAATCCCCTCGCTATGAAAGCCAACATGCCATTTGCTTTCTTAACCGCCTGCTATACCTGCATGCCAGCCTTCAATGACTAATGTACCATGACACCCAGGTCTCGTTGCACCTCCTTTTCCTAATCTGTCACCATTCAGATAATAGTCTGTCTCTCTATTTTTACCACCAAAGTGGATAACCTCACATTTATCCACATTATACTTCATCTGCCATGCATTTGCCCACTCACCTAACCTATCCAAGTCGCTCTGCAGCCTCATAGCATCCTCCTCGCAGCTCACACTGCCACCCAACTTAGTGTCATCCGCAAATTTGGAGATACTACATTTAATCCCCTCGTCTAAATCATTAATGTACAGTGTAAACAGCTGAGGCCCCAGCACAGAACCTTGCGTTACCCCACTAGTCACTGCCTGCCATTCTGAAAAGTCCCCATTTACTCCTACTCTTTGCTTCCTGTCTGACAACCAGTTCTCAATCCATGTCAGCACACTACCCCCAATCCCATGTGCTTTAACTTTGCACATTAATCTCTTGTGTGAGACCTTGTCAAAAGCCTTCTGAAAGTCCAAATATACCACATTAACTGGTTCTCCCTTGTCCACTCTACTGGAAACATCCTCAAAAAATTCCAGAAGATTTGTCAAGCATGATTTCCCTTTCACAAATCCATGCTGACTTGGACCTATCATGTCACCTCTTTCCAAATGCGCTGCTATAATGGGATATTTTTCTTTAGCTTCTAATACTTTTTACTTTATAGCTATACTTCAAATCATTTTGAAAAATAAGAGGACAAATTTTAAAAAGCATTATTGTGGTTGATTATTTTATTTTAAAAATATGGAGAGACTGCATGTGTTTGTGTATGAGAAAAATGCATGTTAAATTTTCATCTGCACCACATTGCTAAAAATGATTTGAACCCAGTTGATTTTCATTCATTTGTTCCCAGCAGATGGGTTAGATTAAAAATGTTATTATAATTTGTTTCTCTCACTGGGAAAGTCAAATTATTTCTCCATTTATAATATTTGTTCAGTTTGTATGTTTTTGAAAATGATTTGAATACAAACTGGATTATGAATTTAAGTTGTTTACAATGAAATGTTTCAATAAAAGATATTCATATTTTACTTCAGAAAGTGTATAAAGCTGAAAGAGAGTGATAGAGACAGAGCAAAACAGAAAGTAAGTGACACAGATAATGTCCTTTATTCCAATTTGAGTTATATCTTTTACCAAAATAAAATATGAATAGATTTAATTTAGAAAGCTTCTCAACAAACAGAAAGGGTCTGATGAGCATCACCTGTATTATGTTGAGTGAGAAAATATGACAGCTGTGAGCTACAGAAGGATAGAGAGAAACAGAGACACATCCAAAAAACAATTACAAATACTCAATTTGATGTTGGCAGAGATTTTTCAGAAAGTTATATTGGGCCCAAGTTTCCACAGAATAGAAAATGGGCGCCCCTCCGAGCGGGGCGCCCGTTTTTCGCGCCTAAAACGGCGCCAGAAAAAAAACGCGCTATTCTCGAGCGCTTTGAAGCTCCTTGTCTGTTTGGCGCGGCGCCCAGGGGGGGCGGAGCCTACACTCGCGCCGATTTTGTAAGTGGGAGGGGGCGGGTACTATTTAAATTAGTTTTTTTCCTGCCGGCAACGCTGTGCGTGCGCGTTGGAGCGTTCGCGCATGCTCAGTGTGAAAAAAACATTGGCACTCGGCCATTTTTGTAGTTCTTTGTAGCTGTTTAATTTTTGAAAATTTTTTAATAAAAGCACATTGCCATCAGCACATCAGCACTGAGGCTACCCTTCTCACTGTCTCCTTCCCCTCCCTCCCCTCCACAACAACAACCCGCTGTCTCCTTCCCCTCCCTCCCCTCCGCGGCAACAAACGGCTGTCTCCTTCCCCTCCCTCCCCTCCACGGCGGCAACAAACCACTGTCTCTTCCCCTCCCTCCCCTCCACGGCAACAAACGGCGGTTTTCTTCCCCTCCCTCCCCTCCACGGCAACAAACGGCGGTTTCCTTCCCCTCCCTCCCCTCCGCGGCAACAAACGGCGGTTTCCTTCCCCTCCCTCCCCTCCACGGCGGCAACAAACGGCTGTCTCCTTCCCCTCCCTCCCCTCCGCAGCAACAAACGTCTGTCTCCTTCTCCTCCCTCCCCTCCGCAGCAACAAATGGCTGTCTCCTTCCCCACCCCCGCGGGAACGAACGATGGCTGAAGCACTTTCACACAGGTAGGAAGATGGTTTATTTAATCTTTTCTTTGCTTATAAATGTTTATTCAGGTTGGATTTATTTGTATAATATTTGTAGAAGTATAAATAAGGATTGATTGTAGAATTTAATGACTTCCCTTCCCCCCCCCCCCACCTCGTTCTGGACGCCGAATTTGTAACCTGCGCCTGATTTTTTAATGTGTAGAACAGGTTTTTTCAGTTCTACAAAAATCTTCACTTGCTCCATTCTACTTTAGTTTGGAGTACGTTTTCACTGTGGAAACTTTGAAATCAGGCGTCAGTGGCCGGACACGCCCCCTTTTGAAGAAAAAATTCTGTTCCAAAGTAGAACTGTTCTACCTGACTAGAACTGCAGAAAAAAAAATGTGGAGAATTGCGATTTCTAAGATAGTCCGTTCTCCACCAGTTGCTCCTAAAAATCAGGTGCAAATCATGTGGAAACTTGGGCCCATAGTGCTTAGAAAGTGCTGCCATCTTTGAATCCTTCCCTCACCCATGATATCAAGTCATATCTTTCCCTTTCCTACTGTCACTACTGACAGACCCAGGAATACATGCTTGGGCCAAACCCCAACATGACATGCCACAGGCCACATGACCCTCTCCATTACTACTAAATCCCATCACTACCTACAATAGCAAAATACTGCAGATGCTGGAATCCGAAACAAAAACAGAAAATGCTGGAAACACTCAGCAGGCCAGGCAACATCCGTGGTGAGAGAAATAGTTAACAAGGGTCTCAGACCTGAAACGTTAACAGTTTTTCTCACCACGCATGCTGCCTGGCCTGGTGAGTGTTCCCAGCATTTTCTGTTTTTGGCCCAGCACTACCTACCTGTGCAGCCAAACTTCAAGACCCCGACTCTGTTTTGCTAAATCCCAAAACTTTCCCAATGCTACTAAAGCCTAGGACTCCCCCAGCCCAGCTAAACCCACCCCCTTCTCCAGTATTGCTAAATATCAGGTACATCTTTCATTCCATATTGATTTATGTCCTCAGCTTTAAACATAGTGGGCTAGAAATTAGCCAGCCTAACTCACGTTTTTAACACAATTTTTTCACGTTAAAAGTGTTTTTTTGGCGTTAAAAGAAACCGAACAAAATTCCCCATAGATTAAGAATGGCAGTTTTGAAACATTGCCAAAAAGCGGATCGCCATACATAAAAAATAGGACCTCCTAAATTTGGCCATTCGGCGAACCAGTATTCAGGTGAGAAAAGCAGGTATTGCTGCCTTAGAAACGTAGGAAGACCTACAAAAAAGGTAAGTTGATTTTTTTTTAATTCTCTTTCAGCAATTGATTACTTAAAGGTATTGTTAAATGTTTTCTGATTTTTTATTTTTTTATTTTTGGAATAAATAATGTGTTTTCGCCCTTTTATTTTTGGTGATATCGACAGGCGCATCATTTGGCCAAATTTACCCCGTTAAAAAATGGCAAAATTTTTATTCTTATTTTTTTCACAAAAATGACGTTAAAAAACAAATATTGACAGGCTGGCAAATTTCTAGCTCTTCGTGATTTAAAAAAAAGATATATAGAAAAAAAACATATATATGTAAGTCATTCACAGAGTCGATATATTTGTTCTCCAAAGCGCTGGTAAAAATTCTAGAATGCCATGCAATAAAATTGAAATTTGACTTATTTGATTGCCATAAATCAGTGGTCCTGATGTTATATCCGACTTGCCTTTAATATTGTTATAGAACAGTGTTTCCTCCAAATCACCATGAGCAACTTCATGAGATCTGCTAGTATTCAAAGAATGACAAGTGACTGAAGGAACTATAGCCCCATCAATCTCACATCAGTGTCAGGTAAGATAACAGGTACAACTATCAGGAGAAAACTTAATGATAACCTATATGATAATAACTTAGTAAGTAACAGCCAGAATAGATTTAGCAGGAGATGGTTGCAGAACCTACCTCCTTGATTTATTTGATTAGCACTGTGAAAAATCTTATGATGCGCTGTTTCTAGACTTCAAAAGGTCCTTGACAAAATCTCACAAAAAGACTCCTATTTAACAGTGGAAATTCAAACTAAAATTTTGGAATGATAAAAAATTAGCTCAATAGTTGGAATCAGCAGGTACATTCTACAGCGGGGTCGGGAGAGATGGGGAGCTATCATAGTTGGGGAGTTCCCAAAGGATTGCTGTTGGGACCCTGGCTGTTTCTAATTTATCTTGATGACTTGGATTCAGAAACTAAATGCAAACTCATCACATTTGCAGATGATACGAAACTGGTGGGGGAGGGAGAACAGCCAACTTGTTATGAATATAAGGTGTCCACAAATATTTATTTCATGCCCACTGTCAAAGACCAGACCCGAAAGCCCTACAAACCAGAGTGTGACTTTACACTTCCAATATTTAGTAATATTGTGATGTCCAGGAATTGACATCTTACTACTATAATTTACTGGCTAGAATTGATATAAATCCTCTTCTGCTCTTCTCATTTTTAAGATTGTCTATGAATAAATGTTCTATTAGACCATGCAATTTAGGCAATAAACTAAACATCAGAATCATTAAAGGCAAAAGTTAAACAACAGAAAGCAAATACAGCAGATTTAATTTAACGGAACATTTAGTGTGTGCCTCCTTGGATACAAAAATAATAAAATGTGCAACATTTTCCTAATTCTTCTCATGATATCAAACCTTAACCAGCACCCATAACACAAACCCATCCATGAAGTTCAATCCATCCTCACACAGAGTCTTGAGGAGCCTACCTCTAACTTGATGAGCAAAGAAATCTGAAGAGTTGCAGCAGACTGGGTGAGGTATGCCTCCCACCCTCCTTAAAGCTCAATCTGGGACACATAGGTGAAATTCAACTTCGGCAGAAGCACAAAATGGATGATAATGAAGCAGCAGCCCATTTTACACCCTTCCTGATTTTAAAGTCAATCGAAAATCAAAGCGGGCGGGGTATAAAAGGGTCTGCCTATTCACTATCGCCCATTTTGCTCTACCGCCAAAGTTAACCCAGATGGTTTCTTACAATTGAACATAGCGTTCAATCTGTAGTGATGGCTTCCTTAACCTCCGACCAAAGCTAGACACAAATCCAATTTTCACATCGTTTCAAGTTCCCTTTTATTAAGTGATTTCGATTTCCTTTGCTAGGAAAATATATTTACATAAGAATAATGGTTTGTCTCTATGAATAGGTCCCCCACAATGGCAATTTCCTGGCAATACTTGCATATACCAGCTAGACTGGCTGTTGCAATAAGCAAATTAAACGTGACCAGCAGTATTCCATACATAAATCTGTATTATATTAAAAATCTTACATATGGTGTGCACATCCTGCCCATAAACCTTCCTTCCTCTGTCATTTGAATCACACTTTATAATGTTAGTACTTATGAATATGTAAAGATTTATCACAGGAAAACCCTTTCTAAAGATATAAAAGTTTCCAATACAAACAATTCACAATCACAGTTTGTTGATGAACTAAGCAAGTCATTCAAACTGCTTTTTGAAAAAATTCCATCTGCCATTTATTTTCTCATTAACCAAAATTTGCAATGCCCAAAATAAGATTTTAAATATAATTTTAAAAGTTGAAAAAATATCTTTCAACATAACACGAGTAAATGTATCTATTGAACTGTCTTTTGTATCTTTTAATATCTTCATTAAGGTTGTTATTTCAAGGTCACAGCACATAACAAGAAGATTTGGAATGAGCTTTCAATTATATCTGTGTATTCTGAGCATGTGCAGGTTGTAGTATTTCCCAGTGTGCAACCTGTGCATTAATGGGAGATGAAAGATATATCCCCTCATCATATTAGGATTTGAGAGTTGCTTTATTGAAAAGCTTGAAGGCTAGATTGAATGCTCATCGTTTTTGTAATGGCTGTAAGCTTGTAATGTTTGTAGTTCCACACTGTGGATGTGGACGTATTGTGTACTGCAAGTACAGGGCTAATAATAACCAGAACCAGGCAGATTTCTGGAGACTTCCGAGAGAGTTGCCTGCCATGTTGGGAGCTATGTGTGCTGTGCTCTGTGAATATATCATTGGTGATGGAAGATGGGATTTTTTGGATGATTTAAAGCTGAAATTTTGTTGGTGAAGGATTCAGCCAGCCGACAGAAGACTTTGGAAGTTTCTGTCTTTGGAAAAAAGCTACAAAAATTCAAGCTAAAATACAGCACACGGTGTGAACAGCTAGAGATTAAAATGGCAGGTGTATTAGGATATTTGGGTGAATATAGACACGACCAGGAACGTTTTAAAGCGTATGTGGATCGGCTAGAAATGTATTTCACTGCAAATAACATAATCGAAGTTCCAGACAATGCAGTCCAGAACCCGGCTGTGTTGGAACGTAAGAAAGCGATCTTCTTATCGGAGACAGGTCCAGCATTAAATGACACTCTTGTAAATCTGCGTGTGCCTGACGAGCCAAGGGACACAACGCTTAAAGAGATTTTAGCGAAGCTGGAGCAGCACTATAATGCCAAACCGTTAGAAATTGCTGAAAGCTATCGTTTCAGGATTCGGAATCAAACGGCTGATGAAATTATCAGTGATTACATCGTTGCATTAAAAAAGCTATCGATGCACTGTCATTTTGGAAACTTTCAAAATCAAGCATTACAGGATCGTTTTGTTTGTGGGGTGAAAAATGATGCGATCAGAAGGAAGTTATTGACGACGGATGACTTGACTTTTGAGTTTGCTTGTCAGACAGCGAGGTCGATGGGCATGGCCGAACAATATTCCCAAGAATTAAATAATAATTACGGTCATCAGTCAACCGAGGTAAATCACCTGCAGGTTCAAAGTAAAAGATGATGGGGGCCCAAAGTCTCAGAAACTGGAAATTCTAACAGAGCGTCGAAGTCGTGCTATAGGTGCCTGGGACAACACATTGCTCAAAGTTGTCCATACATGAAGGCAGAGTGTTTCTTCTGCAGGAAAACTGGGCATCTTGTGAAGGCATGTCGACTGAAGGGTAAACCAGCTTTTAAAGCTATGAGTCCAGCGTTCAAAGCTATGAGTAGAAATCCCAAAGGTCTACATAGCATGGAAGAACAACAACAGGACGAGATGTTAGAGTTACACATCATCAGGAGCACGAGGTTAATGGACAGCGATTCGGAAAGCATCAAAATCCACATAGATGTTGCGGGATTCAAGATACCAATGGAAATTGACACGGGTGCATCCGTGAGTGTAGTACCGGAGTCACTATACCACGACAAATTGTGTGATTTTCAACTGGAGAAATACAAGATAGAGCTGCAAGGCTACGCGGGAGAGAAAATTCTTGTGGTAGGTCGTATCACCGTACTGGTGAAATATAAAGATCAATTTCAGAACTTGCATCTCATTGTAGTGAAAGGAAACAAGTCTGCCTTACTAGGAAGAAATTGGTTGAGCTCACTGAAGCTGGATTGGAGTAAGATTTTCTGTGTGGAAGCGAGATTTTCATCAGCGGATGAGGTTATCAAGAAGTATCCGAAGGTGTTCTGCGAAACGAGCAGTCCGATCCAAGGCTTCAAGGCGAGTGTCAGGGTACAGAAGGACGCTAGATCGGTTTATTACAAGCCACATTCTGTACCATATGCACTCAAGGAGAATGTTGAGCAAGAACTCAAAAGACTAGAGACTGAGAACATTATTTGTAAGATAGATCGATGTAATTGGGCTACACCCATTGTTGTTGTACCTAAGTCCGACGGTAAGGTAAGATTGTGTGGTGATTATAAAGTAACCGTAAACCAGGTTCGAGAGGGTAATGTCCCCAATACATTGCCGAATATAGAAGATTTGTTCACAACACTGACAGGTGGTCAGATCTTCTCAAAACTGTATCTTACGAATGCCTACTTACAGCTTGAACTAGATGAGGAGTCCAAGTCATGTTTGACTATAAATTCTCATCTAGGCCTATATCAATTTAATAGGCTACCGTTTGGAGTGTCTTCCGCCCCTGCCATATTCCAAGGGGTGATGAACCAGATTTTGCAAGGTATTGAAGGGGTAGTATGTTATTTGGATGACAGACTAATTTCAGCACCAAATAGGCAAATTCATAATAACATATTGAATGAAGTCCTCAAATGGCTAGAGAAGCACAGAGTACGAGTGTCTGCTCGTAAGTGTGAGTTATTTAAAAACTCAGTGGAGTACTTAGGGTACAGAATAGACAAAGATGGTTTATGTCCAACCATGGAAAAATTGGATGCAATTAGAAATGCACCCACTCCCAGGAATGTCACTGAACTTCGTTCATTCTTGGGTGTTTTGAACTATTATGGGAAGTTCCTACCAAATTTGGCTACAGTATTACATCCACTGAATGAACTTTTGAAAAAACAGGTCCATTGGAAGTGGTCAAAAGAATGCGATACAGCATTCAAGGAGTGTAAAAACAAATTGGTAGGGAGCACCATGTTAGTTCACTATGACATATCTAAGGAGACTAAGCTAGCATGTGATGCCTCTCCGCATGGAGTTGGGGCAGTAATCTCTCATGTATTAAGTAATGGGGGGGAAAGACCAATTGCTTTTGCTTCATGCACTCTCAGTGCCAGTGAGAGTAATTGTGCGCAAATTGAAAGGGAAGCTTTGGCATTAATTTTTGGGGTCAAGAAGTTTCACAAATACTTGTATGGTCGTAAATTTATTATCGTTACGGACCATAAGCCCCGAACAGCAATCCTCCATCTAAAGTCCCCAGTTCCAACATTAGCTGCAGCCCGAATGCAGAGATGGGCTTTGATTTTGTCAGCATATACATATGATATTGAATACAGACGATCAGCTGATCACAGTAATGCTGATGCAATGTCTAGATTGCCTTCCCCATCACAAGTTACACACGATAGGGAAGAAGTGTTTTATTTTTCATACATTGATGAACTGCCAGTCACAGCTGAAGAGATTGGTAGAGCAACCAAACGTGACCCAGTGATGTCAAAGGTGTATGAGTATATTGCAAATGGATGGCCAAACCAGGTAACAGACAAAGATACACATCTATTCTTCATTCATAGGAATGAATTATCAGTCGATAAAGATTGTATCATGTGGGGTGCAAGAGTGGTTATACCAAATAAATTCAGGTCCAAGTTATTAGGAGACCTCCATGACCAGCACCTGGGAATGTGCTTGACCACGAGTTTTGCACACAGTTATTTATGGTGGCCAGGTCTTGATAAAGATATAGAGTACATTGTGAGTCAATTTACGACATGTGAATCGGTAAGCAAGCAACCTCCACCAGTACCATTACAGCCATGGAAATGGCCTCTCAGGGTGTGGCAAAGGCTACATATTGATTTTGCTGAGTTAGAAGGACAACAATTGTTCATTGTGATTGATAGCCATTCGAAGTGGTTGAGGTGGTTCCAATGTGGAAAATAACAACAAGTAAAACATTGGACATTTTGCGAAAATTATTTTCTTCATTTGGCCTCCCTGAAGAAATTGTTTCGGATAATGGACCACAATTTTGTTCAGAAGAATTTGCACAATTCAAGAGCAAAAATGGTGTGAAACATGTTCTACCATATCACCCTGCTTCGAATGGTGCAGCAGAGCGCACTGTACAAATTGTAAAACGCGCCCTCATAAAACAAATGTTAGATCCAAATCCAAGGAAACGACAGTTGTCTGGTTAGGTTTGTTCATATTGATCATATTTTACCTACAGACATGGAAGGAGTTGAAGATGGGAATGATTCAATTATTTCTAACTCATCAGATAGTTTTGATATACTAGTAGCAAATCCTAAATCCAATGTACTGGAAACAAATCCAGGAGAGAATCAGAATGAAAGTCTGAGTCCGAGTCAGGAAAACAAAGAGCCTGAAGTTAGAGTGAATTCAAATGAAAATCAAGGAAATTCCATGGAGGAAAATGTTCCTCAGGATGAGCCTCAAATGAGTGTGAAATCGACATCATGTTTGGAAGGTTCTGTTCGAGAGCGAAGGTATCCTCTTCGAAACAGAAAACAAGTGGTAAAGTTAAATTTGTAAATATGAAAAAAGAAATAAGTTTATATCCTGTGTTATGTATAAACATGAAAGTTATGTATGATGTTTGTTATGATGGCTTCCTTCATTAAGGAGGGAGAAGTGTAATGTCTGTAAGCTTGTAATGTTTGTAACTCCACACTGTGGATGTGGACGTATTGTGTACTGCAAGTGCAGGGTTAATAATAAACAGAACCAGGCAGATTCCGGAGACTTCCGAGAGTTGCCTGCCATGTTAAGAGCTGTGTGTGCTGTGCTCTGTGAATATATCACAGTTTTACTTCAGATGGTCTGGCATTTATTTAAATCTGTCAGCAAATGTTTTCTATTTTGAACTGTTGAGATAGACAATCGCGCCCATGATTGTGGTTTATTAAGGGCAGTTATGTCGGCAAAAATACATTAATAGTGCACAAAATGTTCTGCTTCTGCACTCCAGGAGTGTGTAATGTATGCACCTGTGAGTATGCTCACAGGTTTATAGAGCTAGTATAAGTGACTTAGCCAGTCACATGATGTTCACAAGACGCAATAAAACCCCAGTTAGTTGGGTCTAGGTCATCCACGATGAGGTATGCAGTTGTGAGCCTAGTGGATGAACTGGTAAGGTGTAGTGTGATTGTTAAACCTTTGTTAATAAACCAACTAGTTCTGAATAGCAACATGTTGCTATGAATTCTTAAGGAAAGAGCCCATGAACATAAGAACATAACAACATAAGAATTAGGAACAGGAGTAGGCCATCTAGCCCCTCGAGCCTGCTCCGCTATTTAACAAGATCATGGCTGATCTGGCCGTGGACTCAGCTCCACTTACCCGCCCGCTCCCCATAACCCTTAATTCCCTTATTGGTTAAAAATCTATCTATCTGTGATTTGAATACATTCAATGAGCTAGCCTCAACTGCTTCCTTGGGCAGAGAATTCCACAGATTCACAACCCTCTGGGAGAAGAAATTCCTTCTCAACTCGGTTTTAAATTGGCTCCCCCGTATTTTGAGGCTGTGCCTCCTACTTCTAGTCTCCCCGACCAGTGGAAGCAACCTCACTGCCTCTATCTTGTTTATCCCTTTCATTATTTTAAATGTTTCTATAAGATCACCCCTCATCCTTCTGAACTCCAACGAGTAAAGACCCAGTCTACTCAATCTATCATCATAAAGTAACCCCCTCATCTCCGGAATCAGCCTAGTGAATCGTCCATGTACCCCCTCCAAAGCCAGTATATCCTTCCTTAAGTAAGGTGACCAAAACTGCACGCAGTACTCCGGGTGCGGCCTCACCAATACCCTATACAGTTGCAGCAGGACCTCCCTGCTTTTGTACTCCATCCCTCTCGCAATGAAAGCCAACATTCCAAATACATTACAGAATGGAAATCAAGAAATTGCATGCTCGCAAAGCATTATTTTCCATCAGTAAATCTTAAACAGAAACATTATGTTGAAATGCTTCAAGGCAGGATCATAAAGACAGGAACTGGCTGATGATGAAGAAAATGGCTACCCAAGGGCAGGAAAGGGGGCTGCAGGCAGGTCAGGGGCAGGAGGCTGAGAGTCAAGAACAAACCAAGATGCTTTGTAAGGGGCCAATGGCAGTTTGGGTCCTATCCTTCTAGCCACTCCTCTCAATGCTGATAGATCCCAGCAAACCCCGATATTGCCAGACTTTGCACCCTCTCCATAGCTGCAAAATGTCTTCACTAGTCTTGCTGAATCTTAGGAATTACCTCCCTGGACTCTTCCCCTCAAATCCCAGTAAAAGTAAAATCTAAATCTAAGAAAATCTACTTACTGCCTCTTCGAGGTCCCCTCTAAATTGACTGTGGTACTTGAAACACTTCAAGGCAGTTAATGTCTTTTTTTTGTTCATTTGGGTGTCTGACGTGCTCGGAAACCAATTACAATATTTAAGAGTCTGCTGAAAAATCCACACAGGTATTGTTTCTTTTGGCCTGATATAGAGTGCACTCTCCTTCCTAGGAGCACACTCGCATTAAATCAAAGATTTGGGACATTGTGAGTGAAATGAACCACAATGTAAACAATCATAACGTAGAACAAAGTGATGATTATTTTAATTTTGTAATAAAGCTACAATTTAAAAAAAAATTTTTTTTAAAACAGAGCTGTAAGATAGCTCGCATTTCTCTAGCATATGGCCTTTGAAGATTATATCATTTAGAATAAGAGTCAGGAATGTCAGGAAAACTGCAATTATTAATTTTCCCAAACATTTATTATCTCATGATTAACTGACTGAAAACTTTTGTAGCTTATAAGCCCACTTGATTAAACATCCGAAATACATTTAATAAGACTGATTCTTTCGACCGTCCATAAATTTAGCTGTATAATGCTATTGGTTTGAAGCAGGCAATCATTCCTACTTAGAAATTCAGTTCTATATAGTCGTAATATATTGTTGAATCATTTTTTTCATAGTTTGTAAGGCTTTAAACATAGTACAGTGGTGTTTCCATGGAGCCAAGCATATTTTTTTATTTCCTCAGAGGCGTATCTGATGTTAGGTCACTCAACATGCTGCTATTCTTTGATCTGCAGACCAGGTCGGCATCCCTTGTTTAAAAAAAATCAGTCGCTAGTAACATTTTTAACAATGTAGGCAAAACATTTAAGCTCCAAAATGTTCCAAATTCCCTTCGCAATCATTAAATCATTTTAATCTCGAAGAAGGTGAACTGTTTGCTCACCTTATGAGACCTTTAATTGCAGTTTGAAGCAAAAGCTTGGCATCTTTTACGAAAAATAAATTGTTGCAGTGAGTTAATCCTTTATGGCCTGCTGTTTCAAGTTCTTTATTGTAGACAGTTGGGCGCCCTAGTACAGTTAAGATCAGAGGTGCTGATAACCTGGGCCATGATTTATGGGATCTTGGGGTTGCAATCACTTAATGAGGGAAGCTAGAGTGTCAACGTGTTTATTAAATGCAGGAGCACTTCCAGGAGGTTCCATTTGGGTTAAGTTATTCAAAATAATTTTTGAAAATAAATTTCCTTTGCACAATCACTTCACATTTTAATAACTTCAGCGTATTTTATTCGCAACTTTGCATTGATATTCGCAGTGAACTGTTTTGCAGTTTCCCCATTGCTGTATCTGAATGTTCGCCGTTCAAAGTCAACTCTAGAAATAAATACTTACACCTCATAATTCTTCATAGAAGTCAAACAAGTCGAAATGTACCCGAGCCCACGTCAATTCAAAGCTAACGCACGTGCAATTTCCTTTTATCTGCATATTCCCCTGCTTGCATTATGAAGAAGACAAAAAGAACAGAAGAGTAATCAGACTTTTTATTTTGTAAACCATTGACCACTTCTGTGCATAACTATTCATGGGAAAACCTGAGATAACCAGTAATGGACAGCAACCTTAAGTTCCGCACACACAAATCTTGCAAAATATCACATTTGAAGTTACTTTGAACTTGTTTCAATAAATGTCCTTTACCTTTGCCCTCCTTTCATCATCAATTTAACATCAAGCAGAATTTCCTGAAACGTTACTGTTGCTCAGCAAAGTGTGAAAATACAAGTAAATTCTGAAGACCGAGGGAGAAAAACATTCAGGAAGAAGGTAAACCGAAGTATTTAAGGCAAAGTAAATGAATATTCTGCAAATTTAAAATTATACTGTGAAAATGCGCCTGCTTCTCTGCGATGCCACCGATATAATACCACATCAGCTTGAGCGTTAAACTCAGTGCCTCTCGGGTCAGAGAGGGGAAAATCAGTCAAATTATCCTCTCCTGTTTGCTGTCTAGTGTGCACATCGGACAATGTCAGGATCAGGATTTGCTGTGATGCTCCCTACAGTTCAACGTCCTACCAATATTCACAATCAAGGCTCATGGTAGTGGAGGATGTCTCGTGCCCATGGACCTGCGCCCCAGGCAGCAGCCAAAGCCCTTTGAGAGGGGAGGAAATTAGCAACGATGAAAAATGGAGCCACAAACACACTTAGCAGAACAACATAGAAGCAGCAGATATCTGACTGATAGAGCTAGTGAAATATCCCTTGACTTCCAAGGAAGTGAAAACTCTTAAGGGCCTGAATTTGATGAAAGCCCTCGCCTTCCCAAGTGTGGTCCAAAGGACCGCCGAGGTACCTGATGGTACTTTGGGCGGGGATTTCATCAACAAGGTCCCTCGAAGGTCGGCGGGCGACAAATGAGGGACTTACGCCACCAATCTGGGCGCGAGCTCTCATTCTCAGCAGCAAAGGCGTTTGCCGCCCAAGTGCCACCGAGGACGAAGTCGGGCCCACGGAGGCTTGAAGATCTGCAAAGAAAAAGCAGACCTTCAGGGACCCCATACAGGTAAGTCCCTGTAAAGAAAAAAAGAAAAAATGTTTACTCACCTTTTTTTTCCAGCTCTTCAGACCTACCGTCAGGGACAGACCAGCCTCCTCACAGCGGTCTACCCCCGTTCTGGCACTGACTCTTGCCTGCAGGAATACAGCATCTCGGCGGGCAGGAGTCCACTTACGCCACTTGGCCATCGCTAACGTCAGTGGTCGGTTCCCGCCGGTTCTCCCCTCCCGCCCGCGCCAGCCCAAATCGAAAGTGGCACTGGGCGGAACCCGAGGAGGAATGTCGGTGGCAGTGGACGGCAGTTGGCAGCAGTTGGCGGTGAGTCCATCAAATTCGAACCCATAGAATTGCATCAAAGTTACAACATAGAAAAAGGACATTTGGCCCAACCAAACCATGTTGGCTTTTACCCTCCTCCAAATAGTTCTAATCACATTTACCCACGCTGTTCCCATATTCCTTCAATCCCTTTTTCTTCATTCACCTATCCAACCTAATCTTGACTGCTGACATAATTTCTGCCTCAACCGCTAAATCTGAAAGTGAATTCCACAGCCTCACAATTCTCCATGTGAAGAAGCTTCTCCTGCTCGGTATTCTAAATCGCTTACATTTAATTTTGTAACTCTGACCCCATGTTCTTGACCCCACTGGAAGCTAAGCATATATTTTTTTAAACAAGGCCTTGGAGAGGGTGCAGAGGAGAATTACGAGAATGATACCAGAGATGAGGGACTTCAGTTATCTGGAGAGACGAGAGAAGCTGGGGTTGCTTTTCGTAGAGCAGAGACGGTTAAGGGGAGATCAAAATCATGGAGGGTTTTGATAGAGTAAATAAGGAGAAATTGTTTCCGGTGGCAGAAGGGTCGGTAACCAGAGGAGACAGGTTAATGTAACTGGCAAATGAACTAGAAGCGAGATGAGGAGATTTTTTTTCACGCAGCGAGTTGTTATAATCTAGAATGCACTGCAGGGGAGTGGAACTAATTGGATAGCTCTTTTAGAGTGGGCTCAAACAAGATGAGCTGAATGGTCTCCTTCTGTGGTGTGAGATTCAATGGTTCTATCCATAATACAAAATGAATATCTTTTTTCCAGTTTTTCCTCTCTTCTTATTTGGAAGACATTAATTCCTTGCTGTAGTACAGTTCCATAATTACCAGACACTCTCCAGCACCATACACAAGTGGCTGTAGATGTGTGTCAGCCAATGGCTCAGTGTGTAGCACTCTTGCCTCTGAGTCAGAAAGTTGTGGGTTCAGAGACTGGAGCATAAAAATCTAAGCTGATACCCCAGTGCAGTGCTGACGGAGTGCCGCACTGTAGGAGGTGCTGTCTTTTGGATGAGACATTAAACCGAGGCCCAGTCTGCTCTCTCAGGTGGACGTAAAAGATCCCATGGCATTATTTCAAAGAGGAGCAGGGGAGTTATCCCCAGTGTCTTGACCAATATGTATCCTTCAATCAACATCACTAAAACAGATTATCTGATCATTATCACATTGCTATTTGTGGGAGCTTGCTGAGTGCAAATTAGCTGCCACGTTTCCTACAACAGTTACCACACTTCAAAAAAGTGCTTCATTGGGTGTAAAGACCTTTGGGGCGCCCGGTGGTTGTGAAAGGTGCTAGATAAATGCAAGTCTTTCTTTTTCCTTTTACTCAATTGTGACCCTTGACAGTGAGTATAAGCAGGCTATTTGATCATGGTGGCATCATAGCCATGTCTATTATTACCTGACATCCATATATGTGTGGTCACTGAATAATGATTAGGCATGGCTGCCCTGGTTTATCTTCTCTTGCCGAGACCAAGGGTGCTGAGGCAAAATGCAATTCTCCTACTCTACCACAGCTGAGGCCTACTAAGTCAGGACTAATTGGCTGTTTAATGGGTAAACTTACTGAGCCATCAGATAAGTCCTGAGTAAAATAAAAACTCTGACAGGCTAGTTTCTTAAGCCAATTATCTTTAGCGCATTGAAACTGTTATACAAGAATAGCGATACAGCAGGTTAGCACACACGGCATCACGAGCTGGAGAGGATCTGTCCTGCGTCTGACAATCACCACATGGTGAGATTTCAACTTCAGTTGCAGCCATCGAAGGGTTGAAGCAGGGTTCGAGCACAGGGAACATTCCATTTTGCCACACAATGACTGCCTATTACATTGAAGTAAACATTCCCTTTAATAACAATCTGATTTTATAGCTATTAGTTCTCCTCAATCTGAAACACATGAAAAGCTGCTGAGGCATTTTCTTCATTTTCCACAACAATTCTTCTTTTGAACCCTCTCCAGTTACAACTTTTCTAGGCAGGCACCATATAAAAGATGGGGCAAGCCAAGGAACTGTGCACAATCTGCTGACAGAAATGTGGATACAACCCTTGCGTCAGAAAGATTACAGTGGGGTTTGACTGAGATCAACTGTTCTTTTCTAGTTGCTATAGAAAATAGAAGGAAAAAAACTCCATCGCAAGAGACAAATTTTACTGACTAAAACCAAGTTTGGTTTTTCAAAGCTGCAACAAGGTTAAAAAAAATCATATTTATATTTAGCTCAATTCAATGATTTGTAGCTTCCTTACTTGATGCCTAAACAAACAGCTGTATCCTTTATTAAAAATGCTGAAGCTGGTTTGCACAATACAAGGTTACCATTAATCCACTTAAGTGATTCACATTGGTGTGTTCTCTGGGTGGACAAAGGGACCTTGGACTGCGCACATCATCATTACAGAACTGGATTATATTCAGAGCTGCAGAGATGCTTTTCCAGAAACCGCCCCCCCCACTAAATGTCATCAAACATAACAAATTCTGTGACAATATGTCACCTTACTTGGCAAAATAGTTAATATCCATGGGGATAATGTGCATTCTCAGGAAAATGGTCATCATTTTATTTCACTACTTACTTCCATTTTATTCCTTCAATCTACCTTCATACTCATAGCTACTTAGCTCCTTCCAAACACCCTATTCTATCTTCTTTTGGCAAATGTTCTCACGCATACTTACACAGGTGATATCACTTTATATGCCTAATCACCATAGGCAGTCCCTCAGAATCGAGGAAGACTTGCTTCCACTCCTGAAGTGAATTCTTTGGTAGCTGAACAGTCCAATATGAGAGCCACAGACTCTGTCACAGGTGGGACAGATAGTCGTTGAGGGAAGGGGTGGGTGGGACTGGTTTGCCGCACACTCTTTCCGCTGCCTGTGCTTGATTTCTGCATGCTCTCGGCGTTGAGACTCTTAGTGCTCAGCGCCCTCCTGGATGCACTTTCTCCACTTAGGGCGGTCTTGGGCCAAGGACTCTCAGGTGTCAGTGGGGATGTCGCACTTTATCAGGGAGGCTTTGAGGGTGTCCTTGTAACGTTTCCTCTGCCCACCTTTGGCTCGTTTGCCATGAAGGAGCTCTGCACAGAGCACTTGCTTTGGGAGCCTCGTATCTAGCATTCGAACTATGTGGCCTGCCCAGCGGAGCTGATCGAGTGTGGTCAGTGCTTCAATGCTAGGGATGTTGGCCTGGACGAGGACGCTGATGTTGGGACACCTGTCCTCCCAGGGGATTTGTAGGATCTTGCGGCATTCTTGGTCTTTACTGGATTATTTAGTGGATTATTGCCGACCACAGCACACACAGGGTTAAAATAGATACCGTTAGAGGACTTTTTAAGCTGCATAGAATATATTTTACAGTTTGGGCTGCAAAAGGCTGCAGAAGCAGGAAATCAAAAGGGTCACTTCAGATGCAATATTCGTAAGGGGCACTCTGTGATACTTTAAAACAAAATAAAACAGAAAATGCTGGAAAAAAATAACTGGTCAGTCGGCATCAGAGGGGAGAACAGATTATATTTTAGGTGTGGAACCTCGATCATCACCCAAAAACAGAAGCTCGTCCCTTTTCTCCACAGATGCTGACTGACCTGCTGAGTGTTTCCAATATTTTCTGTTCATGTTTTAGATTTTCAAGTTTTGCAGTCTTCTGCCTAGGTGTCATTCTATTAAGTTTTGTCAGCTTACCACCTCAGTTGGGCACAGACTGCGAGATGGGACTCCATTTGTGTGGATAAAAGTCTCTATGAAAGGGAGGAAAGGGAAGGAGGGAAGGAAGGAAGGAAGGAAGGAAGAGAGGGAAGGAAGGGAGGGAAGGAGAGGGGAAGGAAAGGGGAAGGGAATGAAGCAACCGTTCATGACCACCGGACGTCTCAAAGCGCTTTACAGCCAATGTAGTCACTGTTGTAATATAGGAAACGCGGCAGCCAATTTGCGCACAAGCAAGCTTCCACAAACAGCAATGTGATAATGTCCAGATAATCTGTTTTTTTGTTATGTTGATTGAGGGATAAATATTAGCTAAGATTCATTTCTGGTCCTTGGTAGAGTATCCACATGTGGTTGAAGGTATTCCTTGAAGATTGATCACAATCATAGAATGGTTACAGCAAAGAAGGAGGCCATTCGACCCATTGAGCCTGTGCCATCTCTCTGCAAGAGCTTTTCAGCTAGTCCCACTCCCTCGCTCTTTCCCCGTAGCCCTGCAATTTTTTTTCCTTCAAGTACTTTTCCAATTCCCTTTTGAAAATCTGCCTCCACCACCTTTTCAGGCAGTGCATTTCAAATCCTAATCACTAACATTGAATCTGTGTCCCCTGGTTCTCAACCCTCTGCCAAGGGGAACCGTTTCATAGAATCATAGACGGTTACAGCATGGAAAGAGGCCATTTCGGCCCATTTTGTCCGTGCTGGCCAACAAGAAGCTATCCAGCCTAATCCCACTTTCCAGCTCTAGGTCCGTAATGCACTTCAGGTGCACATCCAAGTACATTTTAAATGTGGTGAGGGTTTCTGCCTCTACCACCATTTCAGGCAGTGAGTTCCACAGCCCTCTGTGTGAAGAAATTTCCCCTCAAATCCCCTCTAGATCTTCTACCAATTACTTTAAATTTATGCCCCCTGGTTATTGGCCCCTCTGCTAAGGGAAATAGGCCCTTTCTATCCACTATCCACTATATCTAGGCCCCTCATAATTTTATACACCTCAATGAGGTCTCCCTTCAGCCTCCTCTGTTCCAATGAAAGCAAATCCAGCCTATCTAATCTGTCCTCATAGCTTAGATTCTCCACTCCCTCCAGATTCTCCAGCAACATCCTCATAAATCTCCTCTGTATCCTCTCCAGTGCAATCTCGTCCTTCCTGTAATGCAGTGACCAGAACTGCACGCAGTACTCCAGCTGTGGCCTAACCAGTGTTTTATACAGTTCAAGTATAACCTCCCTGCTCTTGTATTCTATGCCTCGGCTAATAAAGGCAAGCATTCCACATGCCTTCTTAACTACCTTATCTACCGGGCCTGCTACTTTCAGGGATCTGTGGGCATGCACTCCCAGGTCCCTTTGTTCCTCTACACTTCTCAGTATCCTACCATTTAATGTGTATTCCCTTTCCTTGTTAGACCTCCCAAAATGCATTACCTCACACTTCTCTGGATTAAATTCCATTTGCCACTGTTCTGCCCATCTGACCAGTTGATTGATATCTTCCTGCAGTCTGCAGCTTTCTTCTTCATTATCAATCACACAGCCGATAGTATCATCTGCAAACTTCTTAATCATACCCCCTATATTCAAGTCTAGATCATCGATGTATATCGCAAAAACAAGGGACCTAGTACTGAGTTTCTCTCTATCTACTCTGTCTAGACTCCTCATGATTTTGAACACCTCTATCAAATTTCCTCTCAACTTTCTCTACTCAAAGGAGAACAACTCCAGCTTCTCCAGTCTGTCCACATAACTGAAGTCCCTCATCCCTGGAATCATTCTCATAAATCTTGTCTGCACCCTCTCTCATGACATCTCATCATGTGAGGTCTGCAGATGTTATTGCATTTACCTTATAGAGATTGGGTCCCCTGTAGTTGATTATTTTTGCACGTGGTTCCGCACCAGCAGCTGTTGTACGAGAAGTTCCAAGAACCAGGAATCCACTCGCAAGCAGGTAAACAAGGTAAACTGAAGGTGGGGGAGGGATTCGCAGGGTGGATCCAGATTTAACATCCATAGGAACAGATATAAACTGTCTCTCCAAAGAATAACTGGGTCAGTTCCAGACCAGGGATGTTTCCAGGAGTCTATAAAATAAAACTGAAGTTCTTCAAAATGTAGTTTGCAAAATGTAGGAAAGAGCTTTTTAGAACTAAGAAATGTTGATGGGAGGTGTAGGTGACAGAGAAAACATAGGCAGGTCAGGAATGTGGCAACTAGAATGTGTAACACAAACATGGGACTTGAATCATGGCTAGTTTAACCAGAAAGCGGAGAGTAAAATAAGACTCAAATATATTGCCAATAACTAGCTGTTTTAAAGACAATGGATTTCTATTACTTGCAGTTTGTAAGTCTCACATATTATATCTTCTTAGCACAGAGATCAGCTGTGGCTCAGTGGGTAGCCCACTTGCCTCTGAGTCAAAAATCTAGGCTGACACCCCAGTGCAGTGCTACACTGTCAGAGGTGTTGTCTTTCAGTTGAGATGTTAAACCGAGGTCCCGTCTGCTCACTCAGGTGGACATTATAGATCCCATGGCACTATTTTGAAGTTATCCCCACTGACCTGGTCAATATTTATCCCTCAATCAACATAACAAGAACAGATTATCTGGTCATTATTGTTACATATGCAGACTATAGATATACTCTCTGTGTATTCACTGTATAGTTGCATAAGATGGATACTTGTTTACCTGATAATACAATCAATAAGGTTTACACTGTGTATATACTATGCTGGCACCACTAGAGGGTGCAACTGGTGGAGACCGGTGTTTCCTGCCACTGGTGGCAGGGGCTATATAAAAGGGTAGCCACCATTCGGCTGCCTCACTCTGGAGTTACGAATAAAGGACCAAGGTTACTATAGTTTGAGTACAACACATTGCCTCGTGGAGTCATTCATAAGTACATTATATACATAACAATTATCACATTGCTGTTTGTGGGAAATTGGCTGCTGTGGTCTCCTGCATTACAACAGTGACTACACTCCAAAAGTAATTCATTGGCTGTAAAGCACTTTGAGACATTTGGTGGTCGTGAAGGGTGCTATATAAATTCAAGAATGGGATGTCATTTAGAATGTAATCTTTGAAGGGAAATGACACTTGCCTTTAATGTGCAAAACTTGCATTTTCTCCTCATCAAGCATCTTCATGTGTTCACAGCATGTGGTGTTTCTCATTCATTATCCTGTTGTGGATATGCACTCACTTCCGTCCACTTGAGGCTCTACATATGCACGGATAGCAAACTATTGTCCCCTTCACTCTAGTGGTGGGAGGTCTGACCCATAGCCTGAATACCTCCATAGCAGGAGATGGGCTGAGAGTTTCCATCTGGGACGATGGCTATTCCAGGTTTGGTTGGATGCCTCGGGTGATGGAGAATGCCTTGGCGTCAGAAATGGTGTTTGATGCCGAGTAAGGCGACTGGAAGAAAGCCAGCCTACTCTGCCTCCAAAAGCACCTACACACCAGCTCCCAGAAGCCCACCCAAGCAGTCATCAACTTGCTGAAGGCTGGTGCTGATCTTGTTTTTCCCATCTGGAAGTCAAAAAGAAAAAAAAAAATAATGTTCAAACAAGCGATGACATGGTCTACAAAGATCCATTCTTGCTGTTACTGGGGCAGCGTTGAAATGAAGAAACCTACATTAGTCAAGAACACTACTCATAGGCAAAAATGGACAAGTAGACTGAACAAAAAGTCCAAAAGGAAAAGCATAGAGCAATAGCTGCAAAGAATTACAATTGTTTCTTCAATATTCTTGAATGCAAAATATTTTACAAATTGAAAATCTCTTCAAAAAATGTAAACAAAAAATAAAGGAAGATCAGGTTAAAGTAAAAACAATGGTGGGTGAAGTGTAAATGTTGATGTATAGATATCTTTTAAATAGTTTGTTTGAAAAGCTACTCCTTTGATCCTGTTTGTTTGAGCCAAAACATTTAACAATTTGCAACAACTCTGTTTCACTTCTCTAAAAATACTTTGCAGTTTCTATTACAAAGGGTCATGGAAAGTTTGCCCAGCAGGACTCTTGTGCCTGCAGGCCTTTCTATCTGCTCTAGCAATCGCATGGTCCGAACAAGCCCATCACTGGCTTTCTTCCATTCCTCTTTAGCTGCTAATGTCAAAATGTTTTTTTAAGTGCCGTCTTGGAGACAGGAGGAAGTGAATCCCTGCCACTGCAGTAAAAATACACTTTTCTATCACTTTGCCGACAAGGTCCTTCCTATCCCACCCCTTTTAATGTGCTGAGTTCAGCCAACATCAGTGTGCAGCATTGTGTGCTATGTTTAGCATTAATACAAACTGGCCTTTGCCAAACATCGTTTATCCTGAATATTGCTAAGTACAGGAAGACATCAAATGGCAGAAGTTCATAGGTCAGGCCATTACATTTTCCATTCTTTACCATTTTTAATTGTGAAACCAATATTCTGCTATTGTGGAAAATGTCACTCCCATCAACTTTTTGTTTTTCTTAAGATTACAAAAACAGAACATTGATTATATTAATTGATTACCCTTCCATAGAGTAATACTGTATTTCATGTTCCGATTCATTATTAATCATTATTTAGCAAAGTTGAAGGAAAGCAGTCTGTTGATCAAAGTTATCAATAATCAAATCTCAAGGCTGAGTGAATTATTTAACATTTATCACAATGAGGTTATCTCTATAAAATTACAGCTTTTCTCCCAGTCATATCATCCATAAGTTACAAAGCTGATTTATAATTTTCACTGAAATACATGAACTGTATTTTAATTAAAAACCTATGGTCTACTCCACTCTAAAGGACAGTAGCTCTTTTCAATTCACCATCTTTAAAAAATTGAGTCCATTTGACGGTCACCTAAATTTAGAAATTTAATTTAGAAATGTATGTTTTTTCATGAGTTTATTAGTTTTCCCTCAGGATAAATACAAATGAAAACATCAAATGTAGGAATCTGTATGTAACCAGATACATACATAAATACATGTGAGTACCAATACTTGTATAGAAAAATGTATACATACACAATATATGCATGCTCGCCCATACATAAACATGCACTGCTTTGACTTGTAACCGAGGAGAGTGCTATTTTGTGACCGGACACATATTGGATAGGAACTGTTTATTTAATAAAGAACACTCAAGAGTGCATTTCCCTCAGTCGCAAATGATTTATTGCAGGTGGGTAAATAAATGATTATTGGATAGTAATGAATTTGGACTACAAAATCTGATCCAAATGGAATGAACAAAATACAAGTGTGAGGTGAATAACATTAGTTGATCTCTGCTACATTATGCTTACTTATAAGAAAGACATCTTCATGGACTTTGAACTTAAACCACACCAGCAGCTACATTCCTGCACAAAGTAAACGTTGAACAGTCTATCATTTCCTTTGCAGGAGACACTGGGCTACGCACCAATGTTAATGTTTTACGATGACTGAGTCTTTCTTTAGACTTCATTTATGGAGTTACAGTTATGCAATAAGATCATCCAAATCTGACTTGATTTCATTTTTCACTTACGAAATCTTTAATCTCATGGGCTTTCTTGGAGACAATTTGACTAAGCTTCAGTAGTAAGAAAATGGGTGGTTGCCACAGCAGATTTGCTGCAAACATTTTGATGTGCCAGGACCTTTGTGTCTGAGTGAGGCAGATGAGACTAAAATAATAAAATAAAAAAATATAAAAATTGAATGGAAAAGTGGAAAACAACAACCATGAAGAAAATTATTAAAAGCTTAAAGATGTTCATAACCTACGGCTACTTTTCCAAGATCCTAAATATTTGGAACTCTGTTTTATAAATGATAACCATGTGGCACAAATTATAATAGGTCATATTTTACAAAACATGATTGTCAACACAGACGGTAGGAACCAAACTACATAAATCTATTTGTCAGACGTTCTGTAGGAAGTAACTTTCATCTACGGGTACAATGTTTACTAAGCATGTTTTATGTTGGGTGCAGATACAATTGGATGTATATCAACATTTACCAACATGTCAAAATATCCTCTAACAGTGTGAGTGCCAACAGATTCAAACTGCAGTACTGACAATGGGGTCACCAGCTCACCAGGATTGTCCTGGAGTCTCCCGTAATTAAAGATTCATCTTCAGTACTGCAAGCAACCGAAGAGAAAAATATTGAGCTATTAAATAAAAGTACCTTCTTTTAATTTTATTTTGTTTATTAGTTATAAAAATAATGGAGATGGGGGGAGGGGGGGGGAAAGGCTGTTTGACTGAGCGGAGCAGTTGGAGGCAAGAGGTCATGTGATGAAACCTCCAGGGATACGTCCAAGGCAACCCTAACTGAGGAGAGGATGTGTTAGAGCACACTGGGATGAACTGTTGCTACACCTGACCGAGAGTTGCCTGTTCTGGTGCTGTTTTGCAATATAATCCAACACAATGTAATTTGTTTGCATGTACTACAAGGTATCCCGCATTGGACCGAATTGCACTTGAACTGGAAAACAAGGAAATGTAACGAATGGAACTGCCGTCAGCACCCAAATAATAGTGTATGGGAATGCTGACCGCAGCTAAAAGTATTGAACTGCCTTTGAATGTACTGTACAGATTTTTTTATGAATAAAGTATATTTTGAAATAAAAAAAAATAATCCAACACAATAGTAACAAGAAAAAAAATGAATTAACCTGAAAATGCTGGAAATACTCAGCAGGTCAAACAGCAGAGAGACACAGCGTTAACGTTTCAGGCCGGTGACCTTACGTCAGAACTGGAAAAAGATAGAGATGTAACAGTTTTTAAACAAGTACAGAGGCAGGGAAAGGGAGAGGAAAGAACAAAAGGGAAGGTCTGTGATAGGGTGGAAGGCAGGAGTGGTTAAATGACAAAAGGGATGATGGTGTGAGGGAAAAAGATGGGTCTAGAGGAGGTGTAAATGAATTAATGAGTTTGCATTAATGGAGTATGTGTTAGCACCTGTTTTGCAGTTTGCTTCTGGGAGCAAGCAGGTATAATGCACCTTAATGCACAGTCTGTTTTCTTCGTAAACACTAACTGAAGGGAAACATACAAAACCTCTGAGCTGCTATTTAATTTACACAGCATGAATAGGAGTTAAGTCAACATGAAGGAGCCAGAAGACTTTGGCAGGGAGCAAAATAGGAGTGAGCCCAAGGAATTTTGAAATGGAAAACTTGACTGAGCACCACAACATGTATCTGGTAAGCTCCCTTTGGAGATGATTATTGCCTCCCACTTGTCAGCCCAAGCCTGGATATTGTCCAGGTCCTGCTGTTGGCTGGCATGAGCTGATGATGATCGATCAAGGACACTGTTCTCCAGCAGCAAGGTCCCAGCCAATGAAGGATTTTCCCCTTGACCTGCATTGACATTGGCTTTTCTCGGGCTTCCTATTGCCAGACTCAGTTGCATGGAGGGCAGCTACTCTCGTTTCTCATTTTCTATGTTTCATTCTTACTTATACAAGGTGCCAGTGTTTGCTACCATATAAACAACAGGCTGTGTCTACTGCATGTGATGTGATATGCTACTGGGTTTTCCTTTTTGTGCTGCAGCACTCTTCCCATTTGTAGAAGGAGGTCGTTTGGAAAATAGATACTTCACCTGAAAGTTCTTGTGAGCCAGCTTGTGATTCTGTTGACTACGTGCAGCAGCCACTGATGGGCTCACCTGTACCAGATCGGAATACTATGCCCTATGCTTGTGTGTGGGGGGCTGCATACCTGTCCCGTCTTTTGTCCAGAGACAGATGTAATCAAAGGACGTATGGCAAGCTGAGAATCAGATGCCTCTTCCTGATCACCTACTGCTGCTTGAGGTTGAGTGCTAATAATAGCCATAGATCTGTAAGCAGAGACCATTGAATTATACAATGTCTCCGAATATTTCTCTAATGGAAGTTTCCGATTTGTTTCCAAAGGCTTTGTAGTCAGGATTCAGCACATCATAAATGTTAGCTACTTCCACTTCACCAACAGGATTCCTGCGAGATTCTCCAACATGCAGATGGCAGATGGAGGGAGTATAATGTGGGAAAATGCGAGGTTATCCACCTTGGCAGAAATAATAGAAAAGCAAATTATTATTTAAATAGAGAAGAATTGCAAGTGCTGCAGTACAGAGGGACCTGGTGGTCCTTATGCATGAAGCACAAAAAGTGAGTATGCAGGTACAGCAAGTAATCAGGAAGACAAATGGAATGAAAGGAGATAGAGTATAAAAGCAGAGAAGCCTTTTTGTCATTTAACCACTCCTGCCTTCCACCCTATCGTAGACCTTCCCTTTTGTTCTTTCCTCCTCTTTTCCCTGCCTCTATACTTGTTTAAAAACTGTTACAGGGTATTGGTGAGGCCACACCTGCAGTCCTGCGTACAGTTTTGGTCTCCGTATTTAAGGAAGGATATACTTGCATTGGAGGCTGTTCACAGAAGGTTCACTCATTGATTCCGGAGATGAGGAGGTTGACTTATGAGGATAGGTTGAGTAGGTTGGGCCTATATACATTGGAGTTCAGAAGAATGAGAGGTGATCTTATTGAAACTTATAAGATAATGAGGGGGCTCGACAAGGTGGATACAGAAAGGATATTTCCACTCATGGGGGAAACTAAAACTAGGGGACATAGTCTTAGAATAAGGGGCTGCCCATTTAAAAATGAGATGAGAGGAAATTTCTTCTCAGCGGGTTGTAAATCTATGGAATTCTCTGCCTCAGAGAGCTGTCGAGGCTGGGTCACTGAATATATTTAAGACGGAGATAGACAGATTTTTGAGCGATAAGGGAGTAAAGGGTTATGGGGAGCGGGCAGGGAAGTGGAGCTGAGTCCATGATCAGATCAGCCATATCTTATTGAATGGCGGAGCAGGGTCAAGGGGCCAAATGGCATACTCCTGCTCCTATTTCTTATGTTCTTACGTTCTTATGCTGCGGTTGTGATATCCAGTACAGATGCCAATGTTTTTGCATTCTGATCCATGGCAGTCTACGGATCGGAGAACTCTTGCGGACAACTGCTTGGCAGCTGCGTTACAATTTTGTGAAATACACATTCATTCACATTGACTGTGCAGTAGGGCAAACAACTTGTTCAGCAGTTTACGCTCAGCAATAAACTTCATTTTCTTTAGTGTTTGCATGAGGAATCACAAAATGGCTTGTGCAGGACCAAGGCCATGGGGAACCTCTGTTCAAGTGTCAATACCTCTGCCTTTCCACTGCTTCCTTATCCATGATGTGTAGCTCTCCCTGTGTTCACTCTTCCATATCACTCAGATCTTTGGATGCCTGTGTCTCAGCTGGTGTCAGTGAATGGTGAAGTGAACATTGCTGTGCTGAGATACCATCCTCATCAGTTTCAGGGTTTTCGGCGGGAATCAAAACTGTTGCATTACGAGCATAGGAATGAGAGTTGGTCATTCAACCTCTCGAGCCTGTTCCACCAGTCAATTAGATCATGCTGATCTGTACCTCAACTCCATTTACCCACCTTTGCTTCATATTCCTTGATATCGTTACCATAACATAAATCTATCCATCACAGTCTTGAAAATTTCCATTGACCCAGCAACCACAGCCTGTTGGAGGAGAGAGTTCTAGATTCCCACTACCCTTTGTGTGAAGGTCATTTGTAAGCATATGACAGTAGCATAAAACAAAAGCATTAAATGCAGATATTTTCTGCAAGGAAAACAACATGCATTGCTTAAAGGGAGAGTTGCCAGGTAATAGTGGTGCCAACTGCACAATGTCCCTTTTTATAGGCGCAATAGATTAAAATGTGAAAACTCTTGCTGGGTGAAGTTTGAGAAGGTAATTAAATGGCTTCATTTAGTTAGTGCTATCTACGGGCTCAATTTTCCACAGTTATCTGCGCCGTTATTTTTGGTGTGCGTCATTTTTTTTTGGAGTAAATTAAGATCTCCAAGTTTCCCCAAAATTTGTAGCTCAGATAGTTGCAATTTTTTTCGGTTAGGATTTTTTTGCATAACCCGTGGCTGCGCTAGTTTTTCAGATTTAAGCAAGTTTGGCCAACTTATATTTTTCCCAGGACAGCACATGTGACCACTCCTAAAAAACGTTCTGGGCACTTAAGAAAAAGCAGCGCACATTAAAAAATCAGCACAGAAAGACGCCATTGTTTTTAGGTGAAGTTTTGGAGGGAGTCAAGAAGGCAAAAAATATGCATCATGAAGCTTCATTTTTTTCAAAGTCAAAAGGGAGAAAATGGAAGTCCAATTGCAATTCTTTAATTTTTGATTTTTTTTCAAAGAACCTCATCATCATCATCATCAGACACAGTCCCTCAGCATCGAGGAAGACTTGCTTCCACTCGTAACATGAGTTCTTCGGTGGATAAACAGTCCAATACAAGAACCACAGTCTCTGTCACAGGTGGGGCAGATAGTCATTGTGGGAAGGGGTGGGCGGGGAGTCTGGTTTGCTGCACGCTCTTTCTGCTGCCTGCGCTTGATTTCTGCACGCTCTTGGCGACAAGAGTCGAGGTGCTCAGCGCCCTCCCGGATGCGCTTCCTCCACTTAGGGAGGTCTTTGGCCAGGGTCTCCGAGGTGCCAGTGGGGATGTTGCACTTTATCAAGGAGGCTTTGAGGGTGTCCTTGTAACATTTCTGCTGCCCACCTTTGGCTCGTTTGCCGTGAAAGAGTTCTGAGTAGAGCACTTGCATTGGGAGTCTCGTATCTGGCATGCGAACTATGTGGTCTGCCCAGTGGAGCTGATCAAGTGTGGTCAGTGCTTCAATGTTGGGGATGTTAGCCTGGTCGAGGATGCTAATGTTGGTGCGTCTGTGCTCCCAGGGGATTTGTAGGATCTTGCGGAGACATTGTTGGTGGTATTTCTTCAGCGACTTGAGATGTCTGCTGTACATGGTCCATGTTTCTGAGCCATATAGGAGGGCGGGTATTACTACAGTCCTGTAGACCATAAGCTTGATGGCAGTTTTGAGGGCTTGGTCTTCAAACATTCTTTTCCTCAGGCGGCCGAAGGCTGCACTGGAGGCGGTGTTGGATCTCATTGTCAATGCCTGCTTTTGTTGATAGGAGTCTCCTGAGATGTGGGAAGTGGTCCACATTGTCCACGGCCATGCCGTGGATCTTGATGACTGGGGGACAGTGCTGTGCGGTAAGGACTGGCTGGTGGAGGACCTTTGTCTTGCTGATGTTTAGCGTAAGGCCCATGCTTTCGTACGCCTCAGTAAATACGTCGACTATGTCCTGGAGTTCAGCCTCTGTATGTGCGCAGACGCAGGCATCGTTCGCGTACTGTGGTTGACGACAGAGGTTGGGGTGGTCTTGGACCTGGCTTGGAGATGGTGCAGGAAAACAGGTTCCCACTGGTTCTGTAGTTTAGTTACACTCCAGTGGGGAGTTTGTCGACTGTGAGGTGGAGCATAGCAGCGAGGAAGATTGAGAAGAGGGTTGGGGCGATGACACAGCCCTGTTTGACCCCGGTCTGGACGTGGATTGGGTCTGTAATGGATCCGTTGGTAAAGAACATGGCCTGCATGTTGTTGTGGAGCAGGCGGAGAATGGTGACGAACTTTTGGGAGCATCCAAAAAGGAGGAGGACGCTCCATAGACCCTCGCAGTTGACAGTGTCAAAGGCATTTGTAAGGTCAAAGAAGGCCATGTATAAGGGCTGTTGCTGTTCCCTGCATTTTTCCTGCAGCTGTCGTGCTGTAAAAATCATGTCCGTTGTGCCCCGTAGGGGATGAAATCTGCACTGTGACTCTGGGAAGAGCTCCTCAACCACAGGGAGAAGACGGTTGAGGAGGACTCTAGCAATGACTTTCCCAGTGGCTAATAGCAGGGAAATTCCTCTGTAGTTGCCACAGTCGGACTTGTCCCCTTTTTTAAAGATGGTCACGATTACTGAGATCTCCCAGCATGCTCTCCTCCCTCCAGTTGACTGGTACTTTTTTCAATCGGGGGGGGGGGAAGGGTGGGCGGGGTGGAAGCTGAACTGAAGGGATGAGAACCCTTAGGCTATACAGCAGCTTCAAATGAAGCCCGAGGGTGGAAGCCGAGCCTGTGTCCGGGCGAGGGAGC
Organism: Pristiophorus japonicus; assembly: GCF_044704955.1. Taxonomy (NCBI): domain Eukaryota; kingdom Metazoa; phylum Chordata; class Chondrichthyes; family Pristiophoridae; genus Pristiophorus; species Pristiophorus japonicus. Next base: position 193,991,457 of record NC_091984.1, on the reverse strand, counting down.
GATTCTGCCAGCCGACCCTCGAGCCCGGTGAGGAGACATTCGATGGTGGGGTGGTACTTCAAAAAAAAAAAAAATATTAAATTATTGCATTAACCTTCTTTTATTCATTGAATGCCTAGCTTCTCATTTTAAGCAATTGCATATGCGCAGACCAGTGTGTGGTCCGTACTTGGGCGTCGACCTTGGGGAGAGAGAGGGAGGAAAGAAGGTGTGAGTGCTTTGTCCTACTGTTTTGAGCTTCTTGCAAGGCTACAATTTAATTATGGGGGCAATATTGACAATGCCATACCTCGTGCAAGGCTTCTGCATGAATGTGCTGCGGAGGAGAAGATTGATTAGCCATTATCACCTGAGGAACCTCAGATGCTGGGCAGGAGGCCTTACCCACGTCGGGTATATCGAGACAGGCGTCCATACCTGCACCTGAGTGACACAGACTGTGTCAGAAGGCTGCGTTTCCACTAAGAAGTTATAACCAAGATCTGTGAGTTAGTAAAAGCAGACCTGCAACCTAGAAGTGTCAGGAGGACTGCTTTGTCAGTTGAAGTAAAGGTTACAGCTGTACTTTCAGTCTGGATCATTCCAGGCCACAACTGGCGATGTGTGCGCCATTTCTCAACATGCAGCACACATCTGTATTCGACAGGTGGCTGCTGCACTATATGGCCGGAGGAATGACTACATAAAGTTCCCCATGACCGCCCAGACAAAGCATGAAACAGCTGTGGGCTTCTCCAGGATTGCTGGCTTCCCAAAGGTAGAGGACTGCATTGATTGTACCCACATCACCTTGCGAGCACCTTTGGAGGATTCCGAGATGTACAGGAACAGAAAAGGCTTCCACTCTGTGAATGAGTCTGTGACGACATGCATCGCATCATGGCAGTTGATGCGAGATACCCTGGGAGCACCCGTGATGCATTCATCTGATGCGAGAGCGCTATATCTGCCATGTTTCAGCAGCAGCCAGAAGGGCAGAGCTGGCAGTTGGGGAACAAAGGGTACGGCCTCGCCACCTGGCTCATGACGCCTCTACTTATGACCCGGACGGAAGCTGACCTGGAATATAACATGTCGCACATTGCAACGCGCGGCATAATAGAGAGGACCATTGGCATCTTGAAGCAGCGTTTCCGATGCCTGGACCATTCCAGAGGCTGGTTGCAATACTCCCGTGAGATTGTCGGTTAATTCACTGTTGTCTGCTGCATGCTGCACAACGTAGCCATCATGAGGCAGCAGTGGTGAGAGTGGCTGATGATGTGAAGGAAGTTGCAGATGATGATGAGGAGGAGGAGTTTGATGAGGAAGCCATTTAACTACCGGAACAAGGCTTGAGCAATCATTAAAGGGGCACGACGGTGGAGGAGGGTGGACCGTCATGCCCCTTTAACGATTGCTCAAGCCTTGTGCTAGCAGCTCATCCGTGAACGCTTTGCTGCCTGAAGGCTCAACGGCAACTGTTCCAAATGGACTATGTTTACTGTTTGGACCTGTTCCGTAATGTTGAGTTGTGTTAATGGAACAAATAATGGAAATGATTATTCTTTAGTTCAAAAAGTTGTGTTAATAATGGAACAAATAATGTACTTGATTCAGTTATGACTTAAAATATATTTTATTCAAAAGTTTAACACTTGTTTGTACTTAACTTAACTTTAATAAAAATATTTTTGTATCAAACTTTAAAGTTTTCAGTTAAGATCACATAAACTATAAGATCACTTACAAACTTTTAAACTTGTAAATTTACATCACTTACAAGAAACTTTTAATTTGAGAATAGTTACAACAGTAACAACAATAACAACAACAGCAGCAAAGAAAAGCTGCTCCCATCTCTCCTCCAATTTATTCTAAGTCCGCCCACTGTGCTTGGCCTTGGTGACTCCACCCCTGCCCGCAGGTGGTGGCACAGCATTTCTCGGGTTGGTACCAAGCTTATTTTTTTTGAACATCTCGGGTAATACGCACTTCTTGATGGTGGCCAGGGCGGGGGCTTGGACAGATGGTAATGTGGAAGGCCTGGCTTGGGCCTCTTCAGAGTCTGGTTTGGAGATTGGAGTGGGAGTGGCAATTGATTCCATCAATGGCTGCGTGGTCTTGGTGTTTTCCCTTATTGCAGCAGCTACCTCCAACATTCCCACCATCATGTGCCCCGACAGCGTCTCAACTACCTGCAAAATTCCCTCCCTCGTGTGCACTGACAGTGTATCAGCTACCTGCAACATTCCATCCCTAATGTGCCTGGACAGTGTTCCCATTTCCCGCGAGAGTGTTGCTACTTCTCCCGACAATCCCGATACCTCATCACCCACCCCATTGATGGTGTCCAGGAGTGATTGCACAAGATCAATGCTCTCCCCACTCATTGCCATCATTTTAACCACCTCTATTACACCCTGCACCTCAGGAGAGCGCTGTCGAGCTCTCCTTCCCCTCCTCACCCTGGGTGTGGCTCACTTCACCCCACTGGAACCCACAGCATCGGACTGTGTGAAACCATAGAATGTCCCAACACTCGTACCACTCAGGAAAGGGACTGGTACCTCAATGGGTGGTACCTGCACCTCGTCCAGAGTGAGTACAACAGTGGGGGCTTCACCCTGTGGAATTTGCAGAACTTACTCTCTCCCTCAAGTCTGGGCCCAGCTTGTGCAGTGGTGGTTGCTTTTCTCCAGGCAGGACCCAGCAAAGCAGTGACCCTGTCTTCCAAGGGTGTCAGTGGGTGCAGATTTGCCGGGCCTCCTCCTGTTCGAGTTCGCTCTCTTTTGTTGTGTGCCACCTTCATCTGCAAAGATGAAAATATAAGTTTGTTTAGAGAGGGTGTCTTTCTGCTGGGCGAGACATATTCATATTTACAATTGCAATTCCAGTGAATAAATGAAAATATTACTTACACTAACTACTTCACCAAGGTCCTGCCATTTCTTTTTGCACTGGCCTCTAGACCTCGGGGTGGTCACCACTGCACAGTAATCTTTTGCAAGTTGGTTCCAGCATTTCTTAATTTCTTTTGGAGAAACTTTTATGTGACCTCTGCTGGTGTCCAGCTCATGCCATCTGGCCTCAATTACAGTAACCAGTGCCTCCACTTCCTCTTGTGAGAAATTCTTGGTCCTTGAGCCACGTTGCATATTGCAGCTCCGATTTTTTCCACTGAGAATTAAAGTTCTCACACAGTTCTCACACACAACTGGCTCTTTAAAAATGGCCGAATGCAGACCGGGATCTGTACTGGGCATGCACGCCCATTGCAGTCACGTAAAAAACATCATTTTTTTTTATCCATGCGCAGAAGGTGGGCATCCTTTTTTCGCTGGAGACATTAGACTCCACCGCCACCCCCCCCCCCCCCCCCCCCCCCCAACCACCCCGAAGCTAAAGGACAGGCTGTGCGGTGACTATTTAAAAAATTAGAACGGGGAACTTTCAAGTTTTTTTTGGAGTAGTCGGGGCGTAACTCTTGAAATACGCCAAAAAATGGCATTGGGAAAATTGAGCCCATAATTTTACTGTGGGCAATGAACAATCTTTCCCTTCTGGAACTTCTATCTCTGTTTCATAGTCTGCAATAATCCTTCTCAAGTGGCCCCCTTACCTCTCCATAACCTTCACTTGCATCAAGTAACGAGATAAATTTTGCCTTAATGGTCTTCAGTAAATCTGTTCAGGCAAACATTGGCCGGCACCAGAGAACTCCTTGGGCAAATAATCAGGGGTGATGTTGGGACCATGCTACACATGCATTTAAACAGGGCCTGAGCGGATCCAGTGTGCGTATTTATAAATATTAAATAAAATATGTACAAATCTCAATAACATATCAAAATGTGAATTATTTTATTTCATGAGGCATTTACAATTTGAGGTGGGTTTGACATCGGGTGAATATGCATAGTCTTCTTTTCCCTAACTCGACTCGATTTCAGGCAGGAATTCATTTTTGCACAACAAAACAATAATTTAGTCATATCTCAAGACAATGACAGCATGCTACTTAGACCAAATAAAAAGCGTAACTTTGGTACCTGTCTCATCTGATAATATGGTAGGATTCGTGTAATTATTTCCCTAACTCAGTAAATTTTCTCGGAGTGAACCAGTGTGCTTCAGTGGAAGTCATAAAGAAGGAATGGATCACTGCTCTTGACACTACCTGTCGTGTATAAAGTTCTGCTGCAAACTCAGCAATTTTGTGTCCGTCTCGCTCCCTGCACCTTCTGCATTTCTGCCTGACTCTCAATCATGGATGATGCGTGCTATAACTGCACATTTCTGGCCTTAATATTCTTTTATTCTGTTGTCCAGTTCACTTTTTGCACAGAGGATGTCCTTTCTCTGATGCCACTCCTCACCCAAAGGCAAGTCTCGAGCAAATACCTCTCCTAGTTATATCTTATTATTTGTTTTAAAACCTTATTTCTCACTCACAGTGTAATCAGTTGCTCCGGTGTACTTCCTGTCTGCTCCCACCTGTTACTAATATTTCCACCTAAAATGTCCAAGTTATTCTACATACTGACAAACGTCGCACTTCCCAGGTGCTCAATAAGCACATGGAATCGAAGTCCCTAAAGTGAAATAGTAGAATATAAACAATAAATATAACAGCGTGTGTAACACATAGAGTTACAAATTAAATTGAATCAGTTGCAGAAACAGATCTTGGCTGAGTGTGTCATTTGTTTCCTTTTTACATCTATTTATTCTTTCAGCTCATCCGATTGTCTTTATTTTAATAAGCTGACAAACAAACGCGTGAAAAAGATCAGACAACTGATTTTGCAGCAGATGAAGTCGGTCGTATTTCGAATCATTGCCGAGTAAGATGTAGAGGCTCCAAAACAAACTGTTGCACAAGGCATGCAGCACCCCAAGTAAAGCTGTATTTGGGCAATTGGAATCATGCACATTTTCTATCATGCCACTCTTCTTCCGTCAGAGCCTTTCTTCCACACATCCCTCCATCCGAAATTGTCTCCCACCCATGCTGCAGATGACAAATTATTTTTGCCACATAAGTTTTCAGTAAATTAGTAATTCAGTCGCATTTTTGGGAGCTGCACATTTGCACCTTTACCACTGCACCAATCTGATAAGAAGTTGGCTAAATGGGCATATGCTAATTGTAATGAATGTAATGACTCAAAAGATTTGTTATTATCAACTGCCTCAGGTGTAAACCTGATCCAACTTTATTTGCGCCCAAAAGTAACCCGCGTGACAGGGTACCCGTGCTTATATACCAGTGACCGCGCGCGCACGCGCACGCGTACAGCCCAATGGCCTCCGACAGTGGCACCCCCTGGTGTCTGGTGATCCCAATCATAAATACATAACACTAATGATAAGGTAGTTAAATTAACTTGCAAGTAAAGCTCAAGTGGTATGCAAGGAAGAAAATAGGCCAATCACATTTTAGGAAAACCATCTGTAACATTTCATACTTTGTGCCACAAGGGTTATCATTCATAATTTGTGTTCTAGTGTCACAAAAGTAGAGAATCACACCTTTATTATTTTCCAGACTGATACTCCAAAGTCCATATACAGCAGCAACGGATAATGTGTTGCTTTCTCTCATGAATCCTTGAGGATGATTATACCAACAGCAACCACTGCCAATGGCAACAAAAAACAAAACAGTGACCTCTGTTGTTGAGAAATAATGGTACAATATTACACTGGGCATATAACAGTGTTATTAGCACACAGTAATACCACAGACTATGGGTATACCCACAGAAAAAGTAACCTACCTGAAAACTGCAGTAAACATGGAGCAACAATCCCCCTGTTGGTAATTCTACTGGGAAAAGTTAGCATGAGTACAAAGAGAGGAAATTGGGTTTCAGAATTTCCTGAGATAGAAGATTTAGGTTTCAAAGCAAGCAATTAGAAAATAAATGGTATGTTCACTTTTATTACAAGAAAATTTGAGTACAAGAGTAAAGACATCTTATTGCCACTATGTAGGGCCCTGGTGAAACCGCGCGGAGTTTTGTGCACAGTTTTGGTTGTACCTAAGGAAGGATATACTTGCCATTGAGGGAGTGCAACAAAGGTTCAGCAGACTGGTTCCTGGGATGGGGGGATTGTCCTATGAGGAGAGATTGAGTAGACGAGGGTTATATTCTCTAGAGTTTAGAAGAATGAGAGATGATTTGATTGAAACAGACACAATTCTTATAGGGCTTGAGAGGGTAGATGCAGGGAGGATGTTTCCTCTGGCTGAGGAGTCTAGAAACAGTGGTCACAGTCTCAGAATAAGGGGTCGGCCATTTAGGACTGAGATGAGGAGAAACATCTTCACTCAGAGGGTGGTGAATCTCTGGAATTTTCTACCCCACAGGGCTGTGGAGGCTAGGTCTTTGCGTATATTCAAGGCAGAGATCGATAGATTTTTGGATACTAAGGGAATCAAGGGAAATGGGGATAGTGCAGGAAAGTGGAGTTGAGATGGAACACCAACCATGATCTCATTGAATGGCAGAGCAGACTTGAGTGGTCAAATGGCCTACTCCTGCTCCTAATTCTTATGTTATGTTGAGGACTTGAGCGCATAATCTAGGCTTAAACCCCCAATATTGTAAAGGGGGAGTGGTGCAATGTAAGAAATCCATTCTTCTGATGAGACATTAAACCATCTCCCTGTTCAGATGGACAATGGGTTTTCCCAAAGAGAATTCCCCTTTACTTCTGCTTTTGGAGATCAAAAAAGGACCACCAAAAGAGGGGTGTACCAGAGGCAGACTGCACCAACCTGCCAGTTCGGATGGACATTACATGGCACCATTCAAAGGAAATTAGTGAGTTCTCCTCATGTCCTGGATAATTAATATCATTAAAATACATTACTTGATCAATAATCTCATTATTCTTGGGGAGATCTTACTATGCACAAAATGGCTGCTGTACTTGCCCACATTAAAAACAAAGTAATTAATTGCATGGGAGTGCTTTGAGGGATTTCTGAGCGCCGTGTAAAGGTGCCATGGAGATAAAAATCTTTCATTTTAGTTACTGGCTTTTTAACTAAAATTGTGAACAGGAGCTATTTCAGCCCCAATTCATGTCTTAAGGGCATGTTGATGAGGTTCACTGATCCGTTGGAAGCTAGCCAATGAAGTGAGTGAACAGAGTCAGTGGGCAGCCTGGAACAGCTTTATTGCAAGAGACATTGTACTTGTGCCTGCTTTAATCATTCATGGTAGGCTGTCACACTTTTCGTTACCAAAATCCTTTAGTATTGCCTAAGATTTCTGAAATGAACATAATTTTGCACATCAAACTATAAATCCAACAGGCCCTTTGACTCACAATCATTGTAAGCTCTGATAGAGTCCATTTTGAATCCTGTAAGATATCATTCAGATCTGCACTGCTCAGTAATGGTAAAGTGAGAGCATTTGATGGCCAATTAGAGGGACTGGAATCAAACACCAGCCACAATTCAGTTACTCTCCATTAGTTCAATCATTTCTCAGCTAGCTCACGAAATAGAAAGCCTCAGGATGGAAAGCTCTACACGTCAGTGTGTGGAGGGGAAGCGAACTTCGCAGTGAAACTAGCCCCCACCATATAAAGCATGTCTGGTATCGGCTAAACGTCACTGAGAGCATTCACAAAGACATCTGTGCTTCAAGTCATCTTATCCAATCAGAAGGAGGAGAACGTGTGGAATTGGAAAGGCAGAGAAGGGATTAAAAAATGCTGGAAAGACTTGGAAGGAAAAAGGTGCAGACACTTTATCAATGTTAAAAAAAAATGATGACAACTGACTGTCTCCTCCCTCCCCACAAGTAAGACTGGGGGAGGATTTGTCTGACTGCTGTGTATAACAGTCATAAACCTGTATTTTACAAAGGGGGTTAGGATTTAACTGCCCAAAGTGCACTTGGGAAATCCTTCCCCTATTCGACTTATATTGTTTGGTTTGTTTTAGTGAAAAGCACTGCCTGAAAATAAATGCTACATGTACATTAGATTATAATTGTACCAATTATTCCAGAAGTGAGGAAGAGAAAATAAAATCACAAAGAAAGCCTCAAAAATCATTAATAAAAACTCTGATGTATTCAGTCTTTCATTTGAATTAATAAAAATATGAAAGTGATTTATAATCATAGTTTAATTGATGGCAATCTCTCTTCTTTTAGGCGGTCCCTCGTATCGAGGATGACTTGCTTCCACACCCAAAAGGGATGAGTTCCCTTTCAGTGAAGGACCTGACATTCCAGGTCCAGAACTAAATATTGAAGGGTGGACGATGCCTGTGCGTGGAATTTTTAATGTGTGGTGGCCGTTGCACATCAGCCATCACATGGGCTTGACAGAGCTAGGCCTTGGTCCAATGGCAAGGATTGACCAAGATGACTAGAGACCAGCTCTGCTACAGACCTAGCGCGCACACATATTGCAGTGTGGGCTGGCCCGTGCTGCCCCTGGGCCCTCGCCTCTTCTAGCCCCTGAACTCACATCTCTCCTGGGCCCTGATCACGTCGCTCTACAATCTCTCACCGTTCCTTCGTCCTGACCTCGCTGCTAATCTGCTATGGTCCCAGTGACCAGAGCATCCTCCCTTCACAAAGAACACACATTTTGAATGTTAATTCCTAGAGCTTGAGCAAGCTACTGTACCAGGTAAAGGCCTAATACAGTGTCTAATTGTGATTTAAACATGTTCAACACCTGGTCTGGATTCCTCAGAGCAGCGAGATCCACAATCAATACCCAGCGGCCCAGTCCCAGTCTATTCTTACATATTGAAATGATCCATCAAATCAATATATAAATAATCCTGAAAACTGCTTCTATAAAAATATTGCTGGGTATACCAATGTATTCACATAGAGATTTCCTGTGTGTGTTTATGTATAGCAAAGTTGTACGGTTGTATATAATGAAAGCATTTATGATTTCACCAGACACAGTGCAAAAGAAATCTTCGCTCGTGGACTTTTGGTGTGAAGACATATTTTTCCTGCTGACTTTGTTTCACTTGGATAGACTTTACGATCAGTTTCAGCTGTTTAACTCTGAGGGCAACTGATTGGAAAAATGGGTTGAGATCTGTTACACCAGACGTCCACTTATTTAGCAACATCCAATTTTCTGCTCAGGTTTTGCACTGCCACCAGAAGTGCTGCCTAGTTTGCAATTAATTATATTTAAATTCGGCCCCACCAACATCATTTTGATGGCCATGGAATTTTCCAGGACTCACAGAATAATGCTTAGGCATGTACCCATTGCCAAAATAGCACCTAGAACTGCTTAGTTGATCAGGAGGTCCTCTGCCAAATGTTCTGGTCCTGCTATTTCTTTGGACTGTCCGAGGTACTGGAACAGTGATGTTTCCAATGGGAATTTCCCTTTGCTTATGTTTTCGGAGAACAAAAGAGGCGAACTAACAGAGGGATGCCAAAAAGGTGAGACTGTATCAGAGGCAGACTGCGCCAACCTGCACTATCCACCAGACCAAAGGCTCACCTACCATGACCAACTGGCCACACAGGCTCCAGGACAGCAGGTAGCCAGTGGCAAAGCTATGCCACAAACTGCACGGACACCTGCAGCTAACATGCCCATCGGGCTGGCTCTGCCAGCTGCAGTACCAGTCAGCTGCACCTTCTAGTCCTCTTTCAAAACCTCTTCCTTCACATCCTTCCAGCCACACTGCAGTGCTGCCTGATGGAGAGGGTGTGTTCCTCCTTGCTACCACCTTATTCTGTATCACTTCTGCTTTGCCAACCATCAAACTGACTCCACATTTATTGTGCCAAGCACTGGGTATTGCCAGGCACATTTATTAACCCAAACAACCTATGCAAAGGCTGAAACATTACAAATATTAGCAGCCTTTGGAAAGACTAGCAACAACTTGTTCCCATATGTGGCCAGGTAGCATCCCTTCAAAATTATCCCACATTCCTTGTAAACAGCCTTTAGATGGTGCTTAGAAACAATGGGGCGCCCAGTGGAAACCGGGGAGGCAGGCAGTTAAAATCAGCCAGGTTATTTACCTGCTCAAAAGCTGCCTGGCGCCAACCCATTGCAATTTTAACTTGCTCAACTGAGCAGGCACAAAAAGCACCCAGCCAAAGATGGCAGGGTCCTTTTTCATATCTGCACGTCAAGTCCACGTCATCGGGCCCACACTGCAATTTTAACTGGGTGGCTGGCGGCAGTGAATATCCTGCCAGGCCAACAAAGCGGATTGGAGCCCGAAGATGCTGACAAAATGTACATTAAAACATTTTTTTTTTAAACTTTCCTTGTGGTACCGAGAGGAGCTTGCTCCACCAGGCCCCGCAAGGAAAACTCAGGCCTTCCCTGCTGCAGAATCGCTCCCCCTCCCCGCCACTGCCCCCCCGCCACCCCACAGCGGGATGGTCCCATCAGCTGACCCTGTCACCTGCTTGGTCTCAGCCAGCAGCTCCGGGCTGTGTGATATTCCATTGCTTCAAGCTTGGAATGGGTGGCAAGTCGGCCGGTGGGATTTACATGAGACCCAGGAGTTAAAATACCTTGAGCCTCATTTTAGGAGCCGAGGGTGAGTTTTGTAACTCCCACCACTGCTCACCCATCAAAAGCTGGCCTGGAGTTAAAATCGGGCCGAATCTCCCCACCCCGCCCACCCCCTTTGGGGACCAGATGGGGTCAGCACAGTAATATTAGGAGGCAGGTGATTGGAGGCCTGATCAGAAAATCCACCCATAGTAACCAAGAAAACATATCTCTTGGCCGCAGATAACATTTTGGATATAATAATACAATGATTCTCCCCCCAAAAAAGAACTTCACTCATTAACCATGTCCAAGGTATAGCTAAGCTATTGACAGATGCAAGTGAACTCAAGCACACAAATCAGGCCACATAGTAGCACAGAGGTTAAGCTCCTTCCCCCACTCCCCTACCATATCATGCAGGGCTGTAACAGATTTCCCCTACTTTCAACAAGCTGGCGAGATAATGGGGGTGAATTCCCTCACTCCGCCCCTGTAAGTTGGGTGGAAACCCCCTTTACACGAGCGAACACGAGTTGCTGAGGGCCAGATTTGCCCCACAACCCCGTGCCAAAGTTACAGCAGAGTGAGAGAAGCCCCTCCCTCCATGTCGCACTCACAGCAGTGTAACCCCATCCTTCCTTCTCTCGTCCCCTCCATTTACCCAAATATTCAAATCATCACAGAATCAAATACAAAAATCCAAGTCCACACAAATTCCCCCTTGCTTGTATGACTGTATCATACCATTTTATCCAAATTTGGTCGCCTGCATTTCACCGTAGCTTTTGAACCACCACTTGGTTTTTATTCTGCTAAATGAGCTAAACTTTACATACTTAAAATTTGTTTCAATTCTAAAACAACGACCCGAATGCAAGTGGTTGCTTATTTATTGCTTTTCACGTAGCTTCAGTGATTCAGTGGTGCCAAGCTGTTTACAAGGCCAAATATCAAGTTACAGCAGTTTGCTGCACAACAGAATTGTATCTGCACTCTGGAGGTGGAAGATTTTGCTCTGCAACAGATTTGCAGCAGGCAAATTGTAGTGTTTACACACTGCAGCTAATTCAGTACAGCTGCTAGTTCAATCCAAACCCAACTTCATTGCTGCCATGTAAATGGAGTAATCGGCCATCCTGTCAGTGTTACAGGGGAGATAAAATCACAGAGGAATTCATGGCTCATTCATACAGCGTCCGAGCCAAAGGGCACAGCACGGAGGCAAGAGCCCGTGAGGCATTAGAAAGTGGTGAGAGTGGTTAAACCAGGAAGGAAAAGAATCGACCAGAGTTCCAACATTATGACACCAGCAGTGAAGGGCTCTGCTTAAGTATCGCTTTATCGCTATGGAGAAAAGGGAAATAAATTCCACTTCATAATACCATTCTCCGAAGCTTGATATTACATTCGGTAGTAATCAGGAAAATAACTTAGGTTAATTTTTCACTTTACAGTGTGCAACAGATGTTTGGCCCCAGTGCTGGTGCAAATTTATGTCAGGCTCTACAAATAAGGTACTCCCGTTGGAACTGCCAAACCCAGGCAGCCGGCACAGAGGCTACGACGAGGGGGTAGGCCGAACAGGAGGAGGCTGGGCCAGTTTAATTTACATCCTGTTACACAACTTCCCCATCTCTTCTCAGCCATGACTCGATTGACCCATCTGGTGCAATAAGATGAGTTTAAAAATAGCAGCCATGTCCCAATAGAGAAAGGAGTTTTGACATAGCCTTAAAATATAGGGAGGAGAATAAATAAAGAGAAGGGGAGGAAGTCACTCAGTCACTGGGTTCATCATTGCCTATTAACAAAAAAAAAGATGAATTTTGAAGGGAAACAAAGTCTTTTTAAGAGATGTGGGCAGGAAGGTAAGGGAAGCGGGGAAGGAAAGTTGATTGCGGGTGAGGGGGCTTCTGGCCTCTCACGGCCTGTACTCTGGATTGGAATGGAGGAACTGAATGGATGGTTAAGGGTGAGTTGAGTGGCCTCAGAGCAACGACTGGTGAGTTTAAAGGAGGTCAACGGGTATTTCAAAGGGGAACATGTATCGGAAGTGATGGTTGGGGGGGGGTGGAGGTAGGAAGGGCAATGGGTAGTTCAAAGGTAAAGGTGTAAGGGACACAATGGAAGCAAAAGGGACGAGAGGAATCCTGAGGGATGAAGGGAGAGGATAGGAAGCAAGTTGCTGAGGGGCATATTCTCCTCACAACCTCACTGCAAACGCAGCCTGCAGCCATTGGTAACTCCTTTCCCCACCATCACCCACCGAAAAGCAAGAAGAAAAAGACAAAGAGAGAATCAAAAGGAGCCAAGGAAAGAGAAACTAAAGAGAAGAGAAAAGGAAATACAGAACCAGAGGAGGACAAGCAGAATAAGAAACAATAAAAATGGAAACAGCAAAGACAGGGCAAGAGAGACCGTGGTGGTAAAATGCAAAATAGACAGTAGCGGATAGGCCTTCCATAAAATATAAAGCAGGTTATTGATCCACTCCTGCCCGTCCATAGTCCCAACTTGCTGTGTACAAGGGTTCTCAGCAGGGAATTGGACAACCTTGCCAGGTGATGGGGTATGAGAGATCAACTAGCAACATAGACAATATTTCCTGTTCTCATGTTTTAGTAACTTTTGTGACATTGGTAGCACCTAGAGGATAATGGTAATTCCTTCTTCTCTTCCTTTTAACAGATAATTTAATGCCTGCTACTCATTCCTCCCACTACTGGTGGCACTGTAACATCATCCAGTTCACCCCACCATATTATTTAGAACCCAGCCATTGGCAGCGCAATGGTGCGAGTTGCCCTGCTCTGCCTGACATTTTTTTCTATTGATTTTTCCAGTCAGAGAGGTAAATGGTACATTTTTAATTTAATGATATTTCTAAAAAGACTTGCATGCATATAGTGCCTATCACCGGACGTCCCAAAGCGCTTTACAACTAATAAGTACTTTTGAAGTGTAGCCGCTGTAATGTCTGAAACACGGCAGTCTATTTGTGCACAGCAAGCTCCCACAAACAGCAATGTGATAATGACCAGATAATCTGTTTTAGTGATGTTGACTTGAGGGACAAATATTGGCTAGGACACCTGGGATAACTCCCCTGCTCTTCTTCAAAATAGTGCCGTGGGATCATTTACCTCCACCTGAGAGAGTAGACGGGGCTCTCGGTTTAACGTCTTATCTGAAAGACGGCACCTCCAACAGCGCAGCACTCCCTCAATACTGCATTCGAGTGTCAGCCTAGATTTTTATGCTCAATTCTCTGTAGTGTGTTACCAACTGACTGACCGGGAAGTGTATCTGCCTCCAGCTTCTGACGGACCGCGTTGCGGAATTGGTCTGAGGGTGGATTTACTCTGGAGCATCCACGATGCTGAGAATGACGTTAGTAGCACGTTTAGTGAGTTGGTCTTACCGCAAGTGAAGGGTCCACAGCCAGATAGGGAATGGAAGACCAGCAGGAAGAGCAATGCAAGGAAGGTAGTGCAGGGGTTCCTGCGGTCATCCCCCTGCAAAACAGATACACCGCTTTGAGTACTGTTGGGGGGGGGATGACTCATCAGGGGAGGGCAGCAGCAGCCAAGTTCATGGCACCGTGGCTGGCTCTGTTCCACAGGAGGGCAGGAAAAAGAGTGGGAGAGCGATAGTGATAGGGGATTCAATTGTAAGGGGAATAGATAGGCATTTCTGCGGCCGCAACCGAGACTCCAGGATGGTATGTTGCCTCCCTGGTGCAAGGGTCAAAGATGTCTCGGAGCAGGTGCAGGACATTCTGAAAAGGGAGGGAGAACAGCCAGTTGTCGTGGTGCACATTGGTACCAACGACATAGGTAAAAAAGGGATGAGATCTTATGAGACGAATTTAAGGAGCTAGGAGCTAAATTAAAAAGTAGGACCTCAAAAGTAGTAATCTCGGGATTGCTACCAGTGCCACGTGCTAGTCAGAGTAGGAATCGCAGGATAGCGCAGATGAATACGTGGCTTGAGCAGTGGTGCAGCAGAGAGGGATTCAAATTCCTGGGGCATTGGAACCGGTTCTAGGGGAGGTGGGACCAGTACAAACCGGGCGGTCTGCACCTGGGCAGGACTGGAACCAATGTCCTAGGGGGAGTGTTTGCTAGTGCTGTTGGGGAGGAGTTAAACTGATATGGCAGGGGGATGGGAACCAATGCAGGGAGACAGAGGGAAACAAAATGGAGACAAAAGCAAAAGACAGAAAGGAGATGAGTAAAAGTGGAGGGCAGAGAAACCCAAGGCAAAAAACAAAAAGGGCCAATGTACAGCAAAATTATAAAGGGTCAAAGTGTAATAAAAAGGCAAGCCTGAAAGCTCGGTGTCTCAATGCGAGGAGTATTCGGAACACAGGAGAGGGCTCTGAGCTAGTTAGAGTGGGTGAGAGCGCAGATGAACAGGACCCCAAGGAAGAATGCAAAAGGCAGGAGGCAACAGAGCAGAGTAGCATTGGGGTAAGTGTAAATCACAAGGTGATAGGAAGGGACAATATGTATGAATATAAAGGGGCTGCAGGAGGGGTCAAAGCTAAAAATCATGGTTTAAAAACTAGTATTAAAACACTCTACCTAAACGCACGCAGCATTCAAAATAAAGTAAATGAGTTGATGGCACAAATCATTACAAATGGGTATGATTTGGTGGCCATTACAGAAACGTGGTTGCAGGGTGGCCAAGACTGGGAATTAAACATACAGGGTTATCTGATGATTCGGAAAGATAGACAAGAAGGGAAAGGAGGTGGGGTAGCTCTGTTAATAAGGGATGATATCAGGGCAGTTGTGAGAGATGATATTGGCTCTAATGAACAAAATGTTGAATCATTGTGGGTGGAGATGAGAGATAGTAAGGGGAAAAAGTCACTGGTGGGCGTAGTTTATAGGCCCCAAATAATAACTTCACGGTGGGGTGGACAATAATCAAGAGAATAATAGAGGCATGTGAAAAAGGAACAGCAGTAATCATGGGGGATTTTAACCTACATATCGATTGGTCAAATCAAATCGCACGGGGTAGCCTGGAGAAGGAATTCAAAGAATGCATACGGGATTGTTTCTTAGAACAGTATGTTACAGAACCTACAAGGGAGCAAGCTATCTTAGATCTGGTCCTGTGTAATGAGACATGAATAATAAATGATCTCATAGTAAAAGATCCTCTCGGAATGAATGATCACAGTATGGTTGAATTTGTAATACAGATTGAGGGTGAGGAAGTCTTGTCTCAAACGAGCATACTATGCTTAAACAAAGGGGACGACAGTGGGATGAGGGCAGAGTTAGCTAAAGTAGACTGGGAACAAGACTAAACGGTGGCACAATTGAGGAACAGTGGAGGACTTTTAAGGAGCTCTTTCATAATGCTCAACAAAAATATATTCCAGTGAAAAAGAAGGGCGGTAAGAGAAGGGATAACCAGCCGTGGATAACCAAGGAAATAAAGGATAGTATCAAATTAAAAACCAATGCGTATAAGGTGGCCAAGGTTAGTGGGAAACTAGAAGTTTGGGAACATTTTAAACGACAGCAAAGAATGACTAAGAAAGCAATAAAGAAAGAAAAGATAGATTACAAAAGTAAACTTGCGCAAAACATAAAAACAGATAGTAAAAGCTTTTACCGATATATAAAACGGAAGAGAGTGACTAAAGTAAATGTTGGTCCCTTAGAAGATGAGAAGGGGAATTTAATAATGGGAAATGTGGAAATGGCTGAGACCTTAAATAATTATTTTGCTTCAGTCTTCACAGCGGAAGACACAAAAACCATGCCAAAAATTGCTGGTCACGGGAATGTGGGAGGGGAGGACCTTGAGACAACCACAATCACTAGGGAGGTGGTGCTGGACAGGCTAATGGGACTCAAGGTAGACAGGTCCCCTGGTCCTGATGAAATGCATCCCAGGGTATTAAAAGAGATGGCGGAAGTTATCGCAGATGCATTCGTAATAATCTACCAAAATTCTCTGGACTCTGGGGAGGTACCAGCGGATTGGAAAGCAGCTAATGTAACGCCTCTGTTTAAAAAAGGGGGCAGACAAAAAGGCAGGTAACTATAGGCCGGTTAGTTTAACATCTGTAGTGGGGAAAATGCTTGAAGCTATCATTAAGGAAGAAATAGCGGGACATCGAGATAGGAATAGTGCAATCAAGCAGACGCAACATGGATTCATGAAGGGGAAATCATGTTTAACTAATTTACTGGAATTCTTTGAGGATATAACGAGCATGGTGGATAGAGGTGTACCGATGGATGTGGTGTATTTAGATTTCTAAAAGGCATTCGATAAGATGCCACACAAAAGGTTACTGCAGAAGATAAAGGTACGCGGAGTTAGAGGAATTGTATTAGCATAGATCGTGAATTGGCTGGCTAACAGAAAGCAGAGAGTCGGGATAAATGGGTCCTTTTCAGGTTGGAAATCAGTCGTTAGTGGTGTGCCACAGGGATCGGTGCTGGGACCACAACTGTTTACGATATACATAGATGACCTGGAAGAGGGGACAGAGTGCAGTGTAACAAAATTTGCAGATGACACAAAGATTAGTGGGAAAGCGGGTTGTGTAGAGGACACAGAGAGGCTGCAAAGAGATTTAGATAGGTTAAGTGAATGGGCTAAGGTTTGACAGATGGAATACAATGTCGGAAAATGTGAGGTCATCCACCTTGGAAAAAAAAAACAGTAAAAGGGAATATTATTTGAATGGGGAGAAATTACAACATGCTGCGGTGCAGAGGAACCTGGGGGTCCTTGTGCATGAATCCTAAAAAGTTAGTTTGCAGGTGCAGCAGGTAATCAGGAAGGCGAATGGGATGTTGGCCTTCATTGGGAGAGGGATGGAGTACAAAAGCAGGGAGGTCCTACTGCAACTGTATAGGGTATTGGTGAGGCCGCACCTGGAGTACTGCGTGCAGTTTTGGTCACCTTACTTAAGGAAGGATATACTAGCCTTGGAGGGGGTACAGAGACGATTCACTAGGCTGATTCCGGAGATGAGGGGGTTACCTTATGATGATAGATTGAGTAGATTGGGTCTTTATTCGTTGGAGTTCAGAAGAATGAGGGGTAATCTTATAGAAACATTTAAAATAATGAAAGGGATAGACAAGATAGAGGCAGAGAGGTTGTTTCCACTGGTCGGGGAGACTAGAACTAGGGGGCACAGCCTCAAAATACGGGGGAGCCAATTTAAAACTGAGTTGAGAAGGAATTTCTTCTCCCAGAGGGTTGTAAATCTGTGGAATTCTCTGCCCAAGGAAGCAGTTGAGGCTAGCTCATTGAATGTATTCAAATCACAGATAGATAAATTTTTAACCAATAAGGGAATTAAGGGTTACGGGGAGCGGGCGGGTAAGTGGAGCTGAGTCCATGGCCAGATCAGCCATGATCTTTTTGAATGGCGGAGCAGGCTCGAGGGGCTAGATGGCCTACTCCTGTTCCTAATTCTTATGTTCTTAAAACAACTGGTTGGGGAACATTCACAGCTTGAATTGGTAGTGCAATGTGAATAGGGTGAGGAGCACAATATGAACAAGGAAGTAGTACTGAGTAGAATGGCTAGTTGACAGGGTCAGATAAATGAGGACAACAATCATGCAAAACAAATAGTAAAGGGTGGGTGCTCCAAATGGGAAACAATATAGGATTCAATAGGAACAGGGGGATCGAACAACAACAGATTGTATTTATATAGCGCCTTTAACATAGTAAACCTCCCAAGGCACTTCACTGGAGTGTTGTGCCTGCAGGGACCTGAAGGCGATCCCTGGATCCTACAAGTTGCATTTGCCCGACTCCTGCTGCCTGAAAATGCAACCTGCAGTCGTCAGCGGTTCCTTCCTCCACCTACCACCTCCTCCTCAAAACAAAAGAGCCCAGAAGACAACCAGAGAGAGAGAAACAGAAAAGAAGATAAGCACAAAAATATTTTATATATGGGGTTTTGATAGATTAGATAGGGAGAAACTGTTTTGACTGGCAGGAGGGCCGGTAACCAGAGGACACAGATTTAAGATAATTGGCAAAAAATCCAGTGGGAGAAATGAGGAGAATTTTTTTTAAGCAGCGAGTTGTCATGATCTGGAACACACTGCCTGAAAGGGCGGTGGAAGCAGATTCAATAGCAACTTTCAAAAGGGAATTGGATATATACTTGAAAAGGAGAAATTTGGAGGGTTATGGGGAAAGAGCAGGGAAGTGGGACTAATTGGATCGCTCTTTCAAAGAGCCGGCACAGACATGATGCATCGAATGGCCTCCTTCTGTGCGGTATGATTCTATGAGCAGAAAAGACAAAAAAAAGACAGAAAGGCAGAAACAGTAACATGTACATAACTGAGACAGGTGGGAGAGTAATCATATCCTTCCACTTCCTATGCCATGTAAGATCCACTAATTTGATGTGTGGGTGGGGGAGGGGGTGAATTTCACTGTGGGGTGGAAGTGCCCCTGGGCGTCCTCAACATTGAATCCAGAACCCATGAAGTCTCATGGCTTCGGATCAAACATGGACAAGGAAACCTCCTGCTGATTACCACCTACTCCCCTGCCCCCGCCCCCCCCCCCCGCCCCCCACCAGTTGATGAATCAGTACTTCTCTATGTTGAACACCACAGATAAAAAAAAAGCACAGAACATAGGCTGGACGGGGGTTTTCAATGTCCATCATCAAGAATGGCTTGGTACTACCACCACTAACTGAGCGGGTTGAGTCCTGAAGGACACAGTTGCCAGACAGGGCATGCGGCAGGTGGTGAAAGAACCAACGCAAGGGAGTAACTACTTGACCTCGTCCTCACCAATCTATCTGTCGCAGATACTCTGTCCATGATTGCACTCATAGGACTGGCCAGTGCATAGTCCTTGTGGAGATCAAGTCCCGACTTCACACTGAGGACATCCTCCATCATGTCATGTAGCACTACTACTGTGCTAAGTGGAATAGATTAATAATAAATCTAGATGCTCAAAACTGGGCATCAATGAGGTGCTGTGCAACAGCAGAACTGTATTGAATGCCAATCTGTAAACTCATGGCCCGGCATGTCGGTCACTCCTCTATCACCAAACGACAACCTTGCCACTGACACTCATTTCCTGATAATGAATTTAAAAAATATGTACTGTACAAATTATTTTGAGCTTTCTACTCATGTGCCGAGCACTCCATCATTTATAAATGGTATTTTAACGTTTTTACTTAACGAGAGGTTATTCAGGAAACTAAGATTCGAATTATTTTTTAAATTTCCTCCTTCCAAATGTTTCCCCTCCTCCCCTGAAGGCGTTGACTGATGTTGGAGTATGGTTCCACGGGCTCCAGCAGCTCTCTGGAACCTCACCAAAGCAGTGACCTTCATCCATGACCTTAGATAGTGGGGGTAATTTTAACTTTGGGCGAAGCAGACGATATCGAATTAGCTGCCCATTATATGCCCTGCCTAATTTTTCTTTCCATTGAAGGCAACGAGACAGAAAATCAGGCGAGCCGTATAATGGGTGGCTGACTCGATATTGCCCATTTTGCACCATCGCCCGATATTAAAATTACCCTCAGTGAGTGTTATTCAATCATGGGATGTGGGCTGGCATCACTAGCAAGGCCAGTATCTATTGCCCATCCTTGCTAGGCCATTTCAGTGGGCAATTAAGAGTCAACCACATTTCTGCGGGTCTGGAGTCTCATATAGGGCAGATCGGGTAAGGACGGCAAATTTCCTTCCCTAAAGGAGATTAATGAACTCGATGTTTTTTTGCGACAATCTGATCGTTTCATGGTCACCATTATTGATACTAGCTTTTTAATTAACGGAATTTAAGTTCCACAGCTGCTGTGATGGGATTTGAATTCCGGATCATTAGTCCAGGCCTCTGGATTACTAGTCCACTAACATAAACACTATGCTACCATTCCCATACACGGGGGACATTACAGCTAAGCCCGATACCATCCTCACCTGATATTCAGCAGTCAGTAGACAGGGATCAGGACCAGGAATCCAAACTGATGTTTCAGCTTGCTTGCCGAGAAGCACTGAGGCTAACTGTAGCACTGCTCCTGCCATCTGGTTTAGATCGGTCAACTCTACACAGAGTGAATGTGGGCTCTTCCAGGGCCCCAGACTTACTGAGCAATTAAGAAGTTAACAGTACAATCATTCTGGAGCGATTTCATCAATAGTTACAGTAGTGAATTAAGTTTGTAAATGTTTAACTGGATATTCTTTTGTATTATTTCCACTGTTGTTACTACACCAGTTATTATCTGCTACTTTCTCCATTATGTTTCACATTGTTACTGGGTATTATTACCATTGCTACACCACAGATCCTTCTCATTTGTTCTATGGACAAAAATGGTTGTTTTGCTTCACAAAGATGTGATAATTCACTGCAGTGAAATTAATATGGACTAATGGAAGCCACGGGAAGAGTTACAAGGCTGTAATTTAATCGAGGAGGTAACATGAACATCAGCGGAACCTTGAAATTGAATCACTGGATTTAGCTCCCTTCCACAACATGTTTTATTTTCTAAAATATATAGTACATACAGTTCTGAAGTTTAAGGGATTACAAAGAAAAGATTAACGACAGCTGCAAGCAACTTTGCAATAACATATACCAAATGCTATAATAACAGGCTGTGGTGGAAACCATTCAGCCCCTCCAGCCAATCAATCAGATCATGGCTTATCCATACCTCAAATTGAGTTACCCGCCTTTGAGCCATATCCCTTGATACCCTTACCTAATAAAAGTCTGTTGATCTCAGTCTTGAAAATTTCAATTGGTGCAGCAGCCACAGCCTTTTGCATCACATGTAAATATAATGAGGCTTTTCCAAAAATACTTCAGCTTTTGGAGTAGTTGTATAGTCAGTAGATATTGCAGTAGACTTTCCTATTCCTGCACCTGGGGGTGATTGGACCGCCTCTAATTTAAATGGACAGGAAATCAAGTGCACTCAGTTAGGAATGTGCAGTCCTTCCTACACAATTTTCCTGTAATTACAGCACCCGGGCTATCCAATTGCTCCAGTAACAGGATAAAAGGCCATGTCGAGGCTCTGAAAATGACTTTTTGGGCAAACGCTGCTACAGGTACTAGCGAGGTACATCACATGGTGGATCCCTGGTCTCCATTGAGTTGACTGATTTCAGCCACAAAACAAAGGGGATTGTAGTTGCTATCGATGTCTCTGGGTTAGAAAGGAAATAAAATATCATCCAGTGTTCTTAGTCCTAAGAACCTCTGTGGAGGAAGAACATATGTGTGGGTGGGTATCTTTAGGTGTCAGGGAAGGACAGGAATCAGAATTGTTTCTTCCTTCCCTTATAATCAAATGATCTGCCAAAACCTTGCTGTCAAGCCATGAAAAAAGCCCATTGGAAGGCTGTCAGTACCCATGAAATTTTGTGCCTTTATGCAGCAACCTCACCCAGAAAAGAGAGGAGGAAAGAAAATTGAGAAGTATAAATATGACATTTCACACATTGTGGTTCTCGAACATAGTATCACCTCCCAGATCTGTGGCATCTCTCCCCACAACTCACTGTTTGAATCGCTCTGATTAGGTTTACACCCCACCCACAGCACCAAAACAGTCCTAACTGAAGTACAAATGACATTCTCTATGACGCTGACCATGGTTCATTCTTACTCCATGAACTGCTTGACCTTCCTTTAACCTTTAACATGGTCAATCACATTATCCTCCTCCAACACCTCTCCTCCATTGTCCAGCTCGGTCAGTCTGCCCTCACTTGGTTCAACTCTTATCTATCTGATCGTAGTCAGAGCATCCATACAAATGGCTTCTCTTCCCCTGTCCTGCAGCCACTTTGGCTTCCTCCTCTTTCTTATCTACATGTCTCGCCTTGGTGACATCATCTGCAGACATGGGGTCAGATTCCACATCTACACAGATAACAGCCAGCTCTATCGCTCCAGCCCCTCTCTTGATTCTTCCACTGCCTCTGTGCTGTCAGATTGCTTGTCTGACATCTATTCTTGGATAAGTCACAATTTTCTCGAGCTAAACATTGGTAAGAGCAAAGCCATCATCTTCAGCCCCCATTGTAAACTCTGCACCCTCAAGGTCCAAAGAAGGCACCATTAAGAGGGGTGACCAAAAGCTTGGTCATAGAGGTGGGATATTTCCTTACACTTTTGTGCAGCACCTTGGGAAGGTGCTATAAAAATGCGTGTTATTGCTGTGTTAATTCCATGAGTTTTGCAAACATCAATCTTTTCTCATGAATCCGGTTGGGGTGGAGTGTAGAATGTTTTGGTACAAGAGGTGTCGCAGTTGTGTGGGGCGGACTGGTTGGGCCAGATGCTCTTTACCTTGCTGGCATTGTTCATTGTTCATAGGTTTATATGTAACCTTCAGGGCTGCTGACCGAGGGCCGTGTGACTCTTTGTCAGCCGGTGAGGACACGGTGGGCCGAAATGGCCTCCTTCTGCGCTGTAGATTTCTATGTTTCTATGAATGAAAAATAATACACAGAAATGCATTGTAAATTGTAATATTTGGTTATACAATCACTGTTTAAAGAAAGAACCTGCAATTATACAGCATTTTATCATATGCCTTATAATCATCTGGTGTCGGATTTGAACCTACAAGCTTCTGACGTAGAGGTGAGAGTACTGCTACTGAGAAACACAAAAATGGAACAATATTAGTATGAAATTATTTTTAAAATTTGAGAACACAAAATCCTGTTGATTTTGTTGAAAGCACTAATATTGATGGTTTCTGTATCTGTTCTGCTATCCACATTGATTCACTGTACTGATATTAATGCATGCCAGTTCTCGGAGGTATGCAGCACATGGAGGGAACTGCACGTGGCATGGACGGCGAACTATTGTCACACACATTCAATATTATCTCTATTTTCACTACTGTGCATATAATGGAAATCGACATGTAATAAAACTTGATGATTTACTGCCATAAATGATCATTTAGTCCACAAAATATGTTCTAAATTTAACATGTTGACCCTCTGTGGATTGAGTGAAATATATCAGTGCTGATGATGTATTAATTGCACTCTCACTTGTGTGAAAGGTCATCATACAATTTCAATACTAGCAACCATCACTGGCAGCTAAATTAAGAGAATGTCCACTTTCTTCAAAGATTTTAAAAGTAAAACCAGTAGGTTAGGCCAATAAATACAATCTATATAACCCTGCATTCCGAATGAGTTGAAATCAAGACTCGTTACACTACCTCCTACTCTAATTCATTCTTTCCATAACCTGCTAACTGTAGAAGGTCTTACCTTGCTCCTACAATCTTCCATCTTTCAAAACCCAAGCTTTGCCATCAGGTTTAAAAAAAAAATCACTACCTCTTGATTTAATCCTACTTTTCCCTCCCAGTAGTGCTCTGCACTGTAGCCTTAAGCTACTCAATTGGAAAAAATAGTTCTATAATTCTGGATTCTGAAATAGGAGATATAAGTTTATATCAAGTCACAACTGATGCTCACACTCAAACTGCCTCTTAGAGATGAATTTTGTCACCATTAGCCAGGTTGTCTGGAAGATGAGGAAAAAAATGGCCAAGGGAACGGGTGCTCCTTTGTGTGCCATTCAAGTGCCTTTCCTGGTGGTCTAGGTGAAGAGTGTCAATGAAAGCATCCATAGAGGTTTCCCATACTGGAGAAAATTGTGGTGCAGGGGGGGTAATGAGGAAGAAAGAAAATGACAATAAACAAAGCCAGCAGAAAAGGTTAAAGTGTCCCTGCTGCAAGGTAGAGTCAATTTAGACTTACCAAATGATGATAAATGATACTGGCATCTCATGAACATTCAGCTGGAAAGCAAATGCTGCATATTCAATCTGTCCAAGTATATAATGCACAATGTCCTAACTATGTTATTATAGTGTTCATAAACGTAACCACGAATATCACTGTAAGGCACACACACAACGATAGAAAGGTTGGTAAACCACTTTATTATGTCTGGTTCACATGGCACTTCATACACAGTTGAACCTTTGCATGAGCCACGCAAGTACTGCAGGTCTGCAACTTAACCATGCTTGACTAGGGAGGACATTCATCATGTCAGTAGCAGAGGTGCCGTGACCGGTAAAATGTAATAATCCAACACTATGGTGTCTGATAAAAATGTCACTTTTTATGCATTTTTTAAAACATTTTGGACTGAGCATCACTAAAGAAATGTGATGAAGGCTCCACCAACTGAGCAAAATCGAAGTCTGTGGTTTAAATTCAAAATGTACCCTTACTACATGTCTTATTTATACAAAATAATCCATTACTTCTGCTGTGATTAGTCACTTGCAGCAATAAAGACTATGATTGATACAACCAGCAACTACAGGCAGCAGTAAACAGTGCGGATGAAGTGAACTGGAAATAGTTTGCTATGTTAGGAAAGATTAAAACTATCTATTTAAATTGAAAAATAACCTGATTCATTATAATGTAAATATTAATATGGGATATTGCTGTTAACGGTTTGAATACATTTGACACTGTTAACATACATTAGAGCTCTGAACAGAGAATATTGCACTCAGGCAAACTTGTGATAGTTTTTAAAGTTTAGAAGATGAATTCTCTCATCGTCGGATCAGAATAATAGAAGCAACAGCACAGAAGGGTGCCATTCAGCCCATCATGTCTGTCACAGTGCTTCCTCTTCAACTCAAGCTTTCTACTCTCACCCCATTTTCTTGCCCTTTCCCCATATCCTTTTATATTCTGCCTTTTCAAATACTTATCCAATTCTCTTTCAAATAATGTTAACGTTCCTCAGAATATAATCAGGTTGATCGCATTGCCAATGAGATACAAACATAGGGCCCAAGTTTCCACATGATTTGCGCCTGATTTTTAGGAGCAACTGGTGGAGAATGGACTATCTTAGAAATCGCAATTCTCCACATTTTTTTTTCTTCAGTTCTAGTCAGTTAGAACAGTTTCACTTTGGAACAGAATTTTTTCTTCAAAAGAGGGCATGTCCGGCCACTGACGCCTGATTTCAAAGTTTCCACAGTGAAAACGTACTCCAAACTAACTTAGAATGGAGCAAGTGAAGATTTTTGTAAAACTGAAAAAACCTTGCCTATACATTAAAAAATCAGGCGCAGGTTACAAATTAGGTGTCGGGAACGAGGTCGGGGGGGGGAGGGGGGGAAGGGAAGTCATTAAATTCTACAATAAATCCTTATTTATACTTATACAAATATTATACAAATAAATCCAACCTGAATAAACATTTATAAGCAAAGAAAAGATTAAATAAACCATCTTCCTACCTGTGTGAAAGTGCTTCAGCCAGGGAGAATGCTGCAGGAAGCCTCACAAGTTGAGGCAGCCGTTCGTTCCCGACAGCAGCGGGGGGGGGAGGAAGCCGTTCCAGCCGGCGGGCGGGGGGGAGGGAGGGAGTGCGGGGCCGACCGACCGACCGCAGCGGGGGGGGGGAGGAAGCCGTTCCAGACGGTGGGAGGGAGTGAGTGCGGGCCCGACCGACCAACCGAACGCAGCGGGGGGGGGGAGGAAGCCGTTCCAGATGGCGGGCGCGGGGGGAGGGAGTGAGTGCGGGCCCGACCGACCAACCGAACGCAGCGGGGGGGGGGAGGAAGCCGTTCCAGACGGTGGGCGCGGGGGGAGGGAGTGAGTGCGGGCCCGACCGACCGACCGAACGCAGTGGGGGGGGGGGAGGAAGCCGTTCCCGACAGCGGGCGGGGGAGGCCGTCGGGAAACGGCTGCCTCAACTTTCTGCTGCTTCCTGCAGCCTTCTCACTGCTGCAAGAAGCCTCAGTGCTGATGTGCTGATGGCAATGTGCTTTTATTAAAAAATGTTCAAAAATTAAACAGCTACAAAGAACTACAAAAATGGCCGAGTGCCAATGTTCCCTTCACACTGCGCGTGCATGAACGCTCCAACGCGCACACGCAGGGTTGCCGGCAGGAAAAAAACTAATTTAAATGGTACCCGCCCCCTCCCACTTACAAAATCGGCGCGAGTGGTAGGCTCCGCCCCCTGGGCGCCGCGCCAAGCAGACATGGAGCTGCAGGGCGCTCCAGAATCGTGTGTTATTTTTCCGGCGCCGTTTTCGGCGCGAAAAACGGGCTCCCAGCTCGGAGGGGCAGGAAAATGTCATTCGGCCCTTCTAGCCTGCACCGCCATTCAATGAGTTCATGGCTGAACATGCAACTTCAGTACCCCATTCCTGCTTTCTCGCCATACCCCTTGATTCCCCCTAGTAGTAAGGACCTCATCTAACTCCTTTTTGAATATATTTAGTGAATTGGCCTCAACAACTTCCTGTGGTAGAGAATTCCACAGGTTCACCACTCTCTGGGTGAAGAAGTTTCTCCTCATCTCGGTTCTAAATGGCTTACCCCTTATCCTTAGACTGTGACCCCTGGTTCTGAACTTCCCCAACATTGGGAACATTCTTCCTGCATCTAACCTGTCTAAACCCATCAGAATTTTAAACGTTTCTATGAGATCCCCTCTCATTCTTCTGAACTCCAGTGAATACAAGCTCAGTCGATCCAGTCTTTCTTGATATGTCAGTCCCGCCATCCCGGGAATCAGTCTGGTGAACCTTCGCTGCACTCCCTCAATAGCAAGAATGTCCTTCCTCAAGTTAGGAGACCAAAACTGTACACAATACTCCAGGTGTGGCCTCACCAAGGCCCTGTACAAATGTAGTAACACCTCCCTGCCTCTGTACTCAAATCCCCTTGCTATGAAGGCCAACATGCCATTTGCTTTCTTAACCACTTGCTGTACCTGCATGCCTAAATCTTGTCAGAAGTTAACCAAATCAAATAAATTATGTTACCACATACTTTTTTGCACTCCTTCAGATCTCATTTTCAGCCAAGTTTACATTGTCGGTCCTATCGTCTATTTTGGGGGCAGGGGAAAAACATGCAAGGTGTATGTTTAAATATGTTTCTTTAAAAACAACTTGTAGAAATGATAGGATTGGGTATATTACTTGAAAATAAAGTAAAGGTCCACCAAAAATAAACTAATGAAGAGAGGGTGAGGCAGTGGTGGCACAACAGGAGGACAATGTGTTTTTTCTTAAAAGTGCTTTTTAAATATCTATTTTAGTTGCAATTAAAATGACACCAATAAAGCTCCTCGTGATATCTGAGTAACTTCATTACTGTAATATTAGGGGTTATTTCAGCATCACAGGATCTGAAAATTCTAAAAATGGTTGCACCAGGGAGATTGAAAGTCCCTGGATCTGCTCGCACGCTACAGATTAAAAGGAATGTTTCAGGAATTTAAATATAAAGCACCATTATTTATGAGTTAGCAAACCGTTTGATTTCGGTGGTGAATCTATAATCCATGTTTTTTGGGATCAACTTTTTTAAAGTCCTTCTGCAATTATAAATGTTTTGCGTCATTGGTCAATTTTTATTTGCTTGGGGGATACTAACAGAATGATTGGCCGGAATTTTCAGAGGTAAGAACAGGTGGGTTGGTGGCATGGGCAGGGGGCGGGAAATGAAAGTTGTAAAATCAGACCCCAACCCGCCCACTTTCACCTTTCACTCAGGCAGGATGGGGGGGGCGGGGTGCGTTGCGGGCTGAAAACTCGCTGCCAGGAGGCGGGTTGGCAATTTAAATATTATAATGAGGCCTGAAGCCTCTAATTTAACCTGCTTTGCAGGTTTTTCTGCAGGCAGCCGAGGATCCCAGGGCTCAGAATTCCCAGTGGCTGGGACGAGGTGGCCTCAGCCTTGGGGATCAATGATGGTGGGCCGGGGTGAGCAGGAATTACTCCTGACAGCCCCCCAAACTCCTCCACCATCAGCCTGCCCCTCCACAGGGATCAGACGCCCCCTCCGGGCCTGGAACACCGCCTCTCTCCCTCCCCCCCCCCCCGGGGATCTCGACACAGCCCCGGCATTGAGAATTAGACCCCTCCCAGGGGATGGGAGCCCCCCAGGCCTTAGATTCCCCCCCCCCCACTATCCTGGGCCCAGCACTTAGCTTGTCCTGTGGCCTCCTTGTCCGAGTTCCCCGCACTCAATCAGGCTGACTTCCGGGCAGGGAATCCGCCCTTCACATCGCACGCATGCTATGGAGTTAAAACTCCACAGCATGCCAGGAAAACCCAACTTCAGGGTTCCCCATCATTTCCCGGGGATTCCCCCGCATCGTGTGGGGTGTCTCCGGGAAAATCCAGCCCAATGTCTTCTGCTTTCATATCACATGATCCATACAGATGAGGAAGGCCATTTGGCCCAGCTTACCTCACAGATCAGAAGAACCCCACAGTCCCTCCATCACCACATCCAACTAAATGAGTCCAGTGTTTTTTTGCCTCTGCTACTCTACCTGGGTGTCCATTGCTTATGTTGGTCAATCCTTCTGAGGAGACAAACTTCCTGACATGAGAGCACATATTGTTGATCATTTCCAATTGGCTGTTCCTATTATAAAAGATTATAGATTATCACATTGCTATGCAGAAAAATAACAATGGGTATAAAATAAAACATGAATTTATGCTAAATAAAGCTTAAAATACAAATATAACAAAGAAAGCTAGAGTTACCTGAAGTGAGTAATCTTGGTTCTGCATACAATGATTTACTACCACCACACTTGCATTCCAATGGGCACCCTTCGGATGGTTCGAACAATTGTATATCTGTTCCCTGCAGACTTTTGCTTGGAGTTGCACAAGAGCAACTCAGGGTAACTCACCTAGCAATTTTCCCTCCTTCCTGCTGAAGAAATCCCTGTTCTGCACCTCTCTGATACCATTAGGGAATTATAGTTCTGAACTTGCATTCTATCACTCCGCTGTCTCTAGTCTAATTTTTTTCATCCCAGGAAATATAGGAAGAAAACATCCCCTTGTACATTCTGGTGGATTTAGACCATTTCAGTTAAAATAGCTCTCTCTGTAAATTTAAATTACAAGTAGCTATAGCTTCAAAAAAAGATACAAGAGCTTATGAAGGACTAACTTCAACTTTCATTGAGGAACAAATTCCATTCAAAGAGATCTGAGAATCCAAACGCTTTTCATAAACCATGACAGCATGGAATGAACCCCCACTGGGTTTCTTCATCCTGAGGCATGAACACTGAAATAGCTTGATATGAACTTTAACTAAACTGGGCTCCAGTCCAAATTCTGCAAGACCATCTAGATAATCCAGAATGACAGGGATTCCATATAAAAACGGGATCCTTCCTACACTCTTGGCAGCAGAAGATAAACCTTTTCCACTTGTTGTAACCAGCCCATGTTGAAGGTTTCCTTGCAGCTCTGATAATGTCTGTAAGGAAACCTACAAAATGTCGACATAGCAATACAGATCTAATCTCAAATCTACAGGACAGAACATGTGAGAGATTTTAAATTTACATGCGGTAAGGAGGAACGATTGAATATAGATTGAGCCAGTTGGAATTCAGAAACCACCTTGGGCAAGAATTTTGCACATTGTCTAATCACTTCTCTGTCCTTGTGCCAGACGAGCTGGGGACATTCTATTGCTAAGGCACAGTAAACAGATCCTTCTCTAAGGTCATCAAATGACAATATTCCCTGTCAAGCACTTCATTCCACCTGAAGTCAAGGAGTTGGATTCCTTCATACACTATTATTAATAATAATAACTTTTATTTATATAGCACCTTTAATGTAGTAAAACGTCCCAATGCGCATTACAGCAGTGGTACAGACAAAGACACCGAGCCACAGAAGAAATTAAGGGAGATGATCAAAAGCTTGTTTAAAGAGGAAGGTTTTAATGAGCGTCTTAAAGGAGGAAAGAAAGGTAGACGGGCGTAGAAGTTTAGGAAGGGTGTTCCAGAGCTTAGGCAGCTGAAGGCACGTCCACCGATGGTTCAGTAGTTATAATGAGGGATGTTCAAGAGGCGAGAATTTGAGGAGCGCAGACGTCTTGTGAGATTGTGAGGCTGAAAAAGATTACAGAGATAGGGAGGGGCAAGTCCATGGAGTGATTTGTAAACAAGGATGAGAACTTTGAAATCAAGGGGTTGTTTAACTGGGAGCCAATGTAGGTCAGAAAGCACAAGGGTGATGGGTGATCTTGACTTGGTACACGGGCTGCTGAGTTTTGGATGACTTCAAGTTTACATAGTGTGGAAAGTGGAAGGCTGGCCAGGAGTGAATTGGAGTAGTCAAGTCTAGAGATAACAAAGGCATGAATGAGGGTTTCAGCAGCAGAAGAACTGAGGCAGGGGCGGAGGCGGGCAATGTTATGGAGATGGAAAAAGGCGGTTTTAATTATACCATGGATATGTGGCTGGAAACTTATTTCAGGGTCAAATATGACACCTAGGTTGTGAACAGTCTTGTTCACCCTCAGATTGATGTTAGGGAGAGGGATGGAGTCAGTGGTTAGGGAACGCAGTTTGTGGCGGGGACGAAAGATAATGGCTTTGGTCTTCCCAATATTTAATTGGAGAAATTTTCTGCTCATCCAGTACTGGATGTCAGACAAGCAATCTGACAATTTAGATACCAAGCAGGGGTCGAGAGAAGTGGTGGAGAGGTAGAGCTGGGTGTCGTCAGCACACATGTGGAAACTAACTCTGTATTTTCAGATGATATCACCAAGGGGCAGCATATAGATGAGAAATAAGAGGGGATCAAGGACAGATCCTTTATTAATGCACTAGCTGATGCATTTGCTTCGAGTTCCTGTTATGTTATTTTCCCAAAGTTCTTAATCTGTTCATTAGAAAGAGGTTTATGACTTTGCCAAAATAACGCTCTCAGGAATTTGATTAAATGCAGGAATCTGTACTGTGCAGAGAGGAATTTCAAATCCCAAAATATTCAGAGGGAAAAGCTATACTGTATTATTTTATAGAAATCCCATTCTGAAGCTAGGCGTTTTGAGAATGACCTTCATTTTTCAAGCTCCTTTCATGAGTCGATGTTTGTGTGTGTATATACATCGGGGACATAAGATCACAAAAATTTGGTTGTGTAACTTGTGCCCGTTCTCATGCTAATCTTGAATTTCTTCAATCTTTTAACTAGTTCCTCAGAATCTCCATCCAGGCTGGACCTTGCTCACTAACATATTTACACCCCTCCCCCCACCACTCCATGTGAAAGAGCAGAACACTGGGAGGGGGGCGGGGAGGTGGTGGAGAGATTGCCTGCAATTTCGCTGAAGTAGAATGGGTGTAAATATTAGGAGCAGATCCCATAGTAATATTTCTCATGTTTAATGGTGATTTCTTAAAGCAATTTTGTTTATTTTTCCTCACTGAGCCCTGCATTGTATTTGCATAGTTACTTCCCATTATAAATGTAGGAATTTTTTATGGAAAAAACAGGATGGGCACGCAAATATAAGAGGCTTGAAAATCCACAGACCTTCCGGAGCACTCCATCTGTAATGGAACTGCAGTGGCAGGGTCATGAATTAGGCCAGGACCGAGATAGACCAGGACCCAACTATGCTTGGCCCCAGGAGCTCCTGCTGGGCTTTGTTATGGCAGAGTCTTTACCAGCCCCAAGCAACCTTTATATGTTTGGGATGGGAGTGACCGCAGGTTCAGAACTCCCAGTCGGCAGTTCCCATGACTCGAGCCTGGCTGAAGAGTGGCAAGTAAAACCAAGCACAGCGGCCTGTCCAATGACAGATTTGGGTTTCAACTTGGAGGTAGGGTATGAGGCATAGCTTGGACTCCTCAAGACGTAACCAATGGAGCACGTAGGAATGCTTAGCATCCCTCCTCCACTGAGACCAGCCTACACCAGGATTCCTTTGTCTCTTCTCTTTGGCAGGTGCATAAATGTATCTACAGTGGCTGTAAAATGTACAATTGTGTCTCTTACAGGGTGGATCCACTGAGCACATTTAAATTTGTGACCTCACAAACTTTGACAGGATCAGTGCTGGAGGTCATACACGGGTATAAATCAGCATTTAAGCTTTTCTCTATAGTTTTTCTTCTCTACACAGGATCTTAACTGTTATGTATATAATAAAGGTTCAAACTGAGTACTGTTTAATTAAGCAAGGTACAACCTTGACTCTGCTTTATTTAGGCCTAAAGTGTTTGACTCACAAAATGGTTGGCCTTTTATACCAGAGCAGCACCATGTGCGTGCTGCTCAGTGGTCTCCGGAAACAATGACACCATCTGGTGGCTACAAACAGCATGTACATACACGACAATACCCTCCTCTGAGATCTTATCACAGTCTTTCACAGGTTGAGACCACCCGGTGCTTTACGCTCCCGGGTTGACCATCTCAGTTCGATCCCGGCCTTGGGTGAGTGTGTGGAGTCTGTTGTGGCTGGTAGCTGGATGGCTGACTTGTTGGGGGTGGCAGTGGCCATGTCAGGAATTGCAAGTCCATTTTTATTGAACAAGTCCGTGATGGAAATTCCGGGTTCACTGATGACCCTCGAGTCCACTGAAGGCTGCTGGTAGGTTGGTTGGTCGTCGACGGTTTCTTTATCCGACTGCTCTGGCTTGTCTGTGTACCTCAGCTTTGTTTGATCCATGTGTTTCCTGCAAGTTTGCCCATTCTTGAGCTTAATAACAAATACTCTGTTGCCCTCCTTGGCTATGACTGTACCAGCGATCCATTTGGGACCCTGACCATAATTCAACACATATACAGGATCATGAACTGAAATCTCGCGTGACACAGTTGCACGATCGTGGTACCCTTGTTGACTCTGTCTTCTGTATTCAACATGATTACTTAAATCTGGGTGTACAAGAGAAAACTTGGTCTTAAGACCACTTTTCATCATGAGTTCAGCAAGCGAGAACCCTGTGAGTGTATGGGGTGTTGTCCTGTAACTCAGCAGTATGCAAAACAAGTGGGTCTGCAATGACCCTTGGGTTACTCACCTCATGCTTTGCTTGATAATTTCTACTGCACATTCTGCTTGCCCGTTGGACGCAGACTTGAACGGTGCTACCTTATATGTTTTATGCCATTAAGATCCACAAACTCCTGAAACACCTGACTGGTGAAGCACGACCCATTGTCGCTCACCACTATGTCAGGCAGACCATGTGTCGCGAACATGACATTGAGATTCTCTATGGTTGCTGTGGACGTACTGGATGACATGATTGTACATTCTATCCGTTCAAATAAGTGTCCACCACCACTAAAAACATCTTGCCCAGGAAGGGACCTGAAAAATTTACATGGATCCTGGACCAAGGTTTGGATGGCCATGACCACAGACTCAGCGGCGATTCTGCTGGCGCTTTGCTGAGCTGAATGCAGGTGTTGCACTAATGCATGCATGCTTCCAGCTCAGAATCAATTCCTGGCCACCATACGTGGGACCTGGCAATGGCCTTCCTCATCACTATACCAGGATGTGTGCTGTGTAACTTCTCTCTCTCGTTCTTAGGCATTACAACTCAATTTCCCCACAATATACAATCTGCTTGAAAATCAGTTTGTCCTTGCGGCGAATGTACGGTTTGGCCTCCTCGCACATTTGCTTAGGTATGGCAGACCAATCCCCTTTGAGGATGCAACACTTTACCACCGATAATATCAGGTCCTGGCTGGTCCAGGACTTAACTTGTTGAGCCATGACATGGGTACCTTCACTCAAAAGCATCCATGATTAACATTAAATCTGCCGGTTGTGGCGTTTCCACCTCTCGTGTGGGCAATGGCAACCGGCTCAAAGCATTGGCACAATTCTCTGTGCCAGGTCTGTGGCAAATGACATAATCATAGGCAGATAATGTTAGCACCCACCTTTGGATGCGGGATGAAGTGTTGGTATTAATACCTTTGTTCTCGGAAAACAATGAAATGAGCAGCTTCTGATCGGTCTCTAATTCGAACCTCAGACCGAACAGGTATTGATGCATCTTTTTAGCACCATACACACACTCTAAAGCTTCTTTTTCTACCATATTATAGGCTCTTTCTGCTTTAGATAAACTTTTGGATGCATACGGGACAGGTTGAAGTTTCCCCGACTCATTGGCTTGTTGTAACACGCAACCAGTTCCATATGATGATGCGTCACAAGCCAAAACTAAACATTTACATGGGTCATAATGTACCAGCAGCTTGTTCGAGCAAAGCAGATTGGTGGCTTTCTCGAAAGCTCTGTCTTGCAATGCGCCCCACACCCAGTTGTTGCCTTTTCTCAATAGCATATGCAATGGTTCAAGTAAGGTGCTCAATTTAGGTAGGAAGTTACCAAAGTAGTTGAGTAGATCCAGTAACGAATGCAGCTCCATCACATTCTGCAGCTTGGGTGCATTCCTGATGGCTTTGGTTTTCACGTCAATAGGTCTGATGCCATCAGCAGCGATTTTCCTCCTGAGGAATTCGACCTTTGGTGCAATGAAAACGGACTTCGAGCGTTTAAGTCAGAGTCCCACTTTGTCCAAATGCAGTAGAACCTCTTCCAGGTTGTTCAGATGTTCCTTGGAGTCATGACCGGTGATCAGGATGTCATCTTGGAACACGACGGTTCTGGGAACGGGCTTCAGTAGACTTTCCATATTCCTCTGGAATATTGCTGCAGACGAGCAAATTCCAAACGGGCACTTGTGGTAAATAAACAGTCCTTTGTGCATGTTAATGCACGTAAGTCTCTTCGACGTCTCGACCAACTCCTGCGTCATGTAGGCCGACGTCAAGTCCAGTTTTGTGAACAACTTCCCTTCGGCTAGCGTCGCAAACAAGTCATCAGCCTTCGGTAACAGGTACTGATCTTGTTTCGAAACCCTGTTGATCGTAGCCTTGTAGTCTCCACAGATTCTGACTGTGCCATCACTTTTCAGCACAGGAACAATGGGGCTGGCCCATTCATTAAATTCACCGGTGAAATGATCCTTTCACGCTGGCGTCTGCCCAGTTCAATTTTGACCTTTTCCCTCACCATATATGGCATTGCCCGAGCTATAGGATGGACGGGTCTTGCATCTGAGTCCATGTGGATCTGCACCTTGACTCCAGTGAAGTTGCCGATACCCAGTTCGAACAGCAAGGGGAACTTGGTCAATACTTGGACACATGTATCTTCCTCCGACGACAACACCTTTATGTCGTTCCAGTCGCATCTGATTTTCTCCAACCAGCTCCTGCCGAGCAGCTTTGGGCCATTGCCTGGAACAATCCACAGCGGTAACTCGTGATCCACACTGTTATACGACACATTAATTTGTGCACTGCCAATCACCTTTATCAGTTCTTTGGTGTACGTGCGCAGCTTGATGTTAACAGGGCTCAGCCTGGGCCTCACAGTCTTAGTATCCCACAGCTTATTAAATGTGCTCTCGTTCATGATCGATTGACTTGCCCCTGTGTCCAGTTCCATCGATACCGGTATCCCATTAAACTTCACTTTAATCAAAATTGTTTTACTCTTGGTTATGAAAGAGTACAGTCCATACACTTCCTCCTCTGGCATCTCGGATTGCGTATCCGGATCCGCGCTAGTCTGACCCTCATCTTCCACGTGGTGTGTTGCAGCTCACTTGCTCATCTGCCGACACTTGTGCTGGAGATGCTCCGCTCTCAGACAGCCTTTGCAACTATATTGCTTAAATCGGCACTGCTGGTGCCGATGATTTCCCCACAACGCCAACACAGAGAAGTCGGATACATTCCCTCTGGCGGACTTTGGACAGCCACAGGTTTCACGAACGCAGCCGGAAAGGCCCTGCCATGTGCCGCTCTGCCGAACGCCGAATTAATCACATTTACAATACTTGCCGAGGTTCGGTTCTTCACTGATATTTGCTTTAAACTCCTATCTGTCGTCATGCATGATTAAGCGAGCTGGATGGCCCTTTTTAAATCCAACTCTTCCATCGGCAGAAGTTTGCGCAGGATCACCTCGTGGTTGATACTGATAACAAAGAAGTCCCGCAGCATGTCTGCCAACACCGTCCCAAACCTGCACGGTCCTGCTCGATGTCTCAGGTCGGCAACGAATTCTGCCGCGCTCTGGCCGTCCGATCGAACGTGTGTATAAAACCTGTATCTTGAGATGATGATGCCGTCGTTTGGCATGAGGTGCTCCCGTACTAAAGTACACAACTCCTCGTACGTTTCTCTGTTGGATCACTAGGCATGAGTAGATTCTTTATCAGACCTTAGATCTTTGAACTGCACTCAGTGAGGAACACGGCCCAGTGCCGATCTGCATCGTCGACCCCCTTCATTTTGTTGGCCACGAAGTACTGGTTCAAACAACTCACAAAGTCTGCCCAATCATCTCCCTCCACGAATCGCTCTAAAAGTCCAATCGTGCTCATTTTGCAAACAAAGGTTCTTGTATTCTCGTCGCCAAATGTTATGTATGCAATAAAGGTTCAAACTGAGTACTGTTTGACTAAGCAAGGTACAACCTTAGCTCTGCTTTATTTAGACCCTTAGTGTCTGACTCACAAAATGGCTGGCCGTTTATACCAGAGCGTGCTGCTCAGTGGCCTCCAACAATGACACCATCTGGTGACTACAAACAGCATGTACATACACGCCATTAACCACGACACAAGAGAAAGTGGCATCAAAAATGACCATGCAGCACAATTATGTATCTCTCCCCCTCCCCCACCACCAATCTGAGGTATTTGTAGATCAGCTATGAGACCAGATTTGAAATAGAGTGAAATGAAACTGAATTTTTATGTCCATATGGAATTAAAGAAATAGCAATCCTCATTCCATTGTCTTTTGTGTCCCCTTTAAAATGGTGTTACTAAAATTCTCTTTGGTTTGGGAAGGGTTACACCAAGTAAACCAGCTTTCTTATTTATAAGGCTTTTTATCCCCAGCTACTGAAGGATTAGAGTGACTGCAGCCTTCATTGCTGTGTAAGACTCTCAGGGGCTGTCAGTATTTTGACATGCTTCCACTTATCTGGTGAATTGGGGGCATTGTGTCTTGATAATTCAATTTTGTGTCTCTTACAGGGTGGATGCAAGCATTTTCCACATAGATTTAGAGCCTGAAGGAACACAGAAATACAAAGCTACCAAAGCTTTTGTATGGCTTCATGATGTGTCTACACGGGGACGAAAGGAGCTTCATGTCAGGAAGACGCCAACACATTTAATGCAGACAACCAACAGGCCGGGAGAAATGGACAAAATTTACTTGTTGGAAGGGGGGAACCTTCTTCTGTTTAATTTAAGAAAAAAAGAAAGCAAACATAGATTTAACAGAAAGGGTCACAGGAGAGTAAAATAAAGATATGGGAGGTGGGGGGGGAGGGGGGCTGCAATTTATGTCTGCCGACAGACTTGTTCACATTGAAAAGCAAAGCAGTAAGCAGGCAAAATATATTTGAGAGCCTATTGTCACTGGCTACTCATGGGTACTCATGTAACCCATCCAACTTGATTTGCGAGCAGCACTACCACCATAAGCAGGTGAGAGCCTTATTCAAATATTTAAATAGGCATCCTACATTATTTGGAAATCAGTCCCACAGTATTTCATGACCTTGTCAGAGATCTCACATATACTATCTCCGAGAAGGGGGCAGGAAATGATAGGTGTCCACAGTTGTTGCCTGAGATCTCCTATTTCTTGAGTGATAGCACTGTGTCTTGTGAATCTGGTCTGTTATTTGTATCCCAATGGTGCAAAGTCCTAAAGGAATTAGAAGACTGAGAAAATGATTTTAAAAAACCACTTTAATCAGTGTTATTCGAGGTGGACTGTCCTCTCATTCAGCCACTCCTTTTCTCTCCAATTATTGTGGTGTTTGTTCTTTGCAATCTCTTTGATCAGTGATCACTTATTTAACTCGCAAGAGTTTTTAAGCCTATGGGTATTTCAATATCATCATAGACGTATCGAGGATGACTTGCTTCCTTGCCAAAAAGGGATGAGTACACAGGTGTTTCAATGAAGGACCTAATATTCCAGGTCCAGAACTACATCTTGAAGAGTGGAAGATGCCTGTGCGTGGATTTTTTTAACATCTAATGGCCATTGCACACCAGCCACCATACGGGCTTGACAGAGCGAGCTCTTGGTCCAGTGGCAAGGATTAACTGGAGACCAGCTCTGCTGCACGGACCTAGTGTGCACACATATCGCACTGTGGGCTGACCCATGCTGCCCCTGGGCCCGCATCTCTTCTGGGCCCAAACACACGCCTCTCCTGGACCCCGATCACGTTGCTCTGCAATCTCTCGCCACTCCTGTGCCCCAACCTTGCCGCTCCTGCTGTACCTGCCCACGCTCCAATGCCGAGGCCTGGAATACAAGAGTAGGGGGTTATGCTTGAACTGTATAAAACACTAGTTAGGCCACAGCTAGAGTACTGCGTGCAGTTCTGGTCACCACATTACATCATCATCATCATCATCATCATCATCATCATCATCAAAGGCAGTCCCTCGAAATCGTGGAAGACTTGTTTCCACTCTAAAAGTAAGTTCTTAGGTGACTGAATAGTGCAATACGGGAATTACAGTCTCTGTCACAGGTGGAACAGACAGTCGTTGAAGGAAAGGGTGGATGGGACAGGGTTTGCCGCATGCTCCTTCCGCTGCCTGCGCTTGTTTTCAGCATGTTCTCGGCGACAAGACTCGAGGTGCTCAGCGCCCTCCCGGATGCACTTCCTCACTTAGGGCGGTCTTTGGCCAGGGACTCCCAGGTGTTGGTGGCAGATGCACCAATGTTAGCATCCTCGATCAGACCAACATCCCCAGCATCGAAGCACTGACCACACTCAACCAGCTCCGTTCGGCGGGCCACATTGTTCGCATGCCTGACACAAGACTCCAAAAGCAAGCACTCGACTCGGAACTCCTACACAGCAAGCGAGCCCAAGGTGGGCAGAGGAAACATGTCAAGGACACCCTCAAAGCCTCCTTGATAAAATGCAACATCCCCACCAACACCCGGGAGTCCCTATGGGTATATAATGTACCTACGGATGCAAAATTCCCATATAAATACCCTCAGATAAAATCCTTTTTAACGACTTAAAGGAGAATTTCTTAATTTGGACAGGCCTTACACAGGCAGTCATACATGTAGTGTCATCATTTACCCAGCAATGCTGAGCAGGGAAAAAAACAGCTAAATCAGCATTGAATGCTCTGGCCAGAGTAATATGAAAGAGGTGACAGGAATTAAGAAAATGAAGAGAATGGAAAGAGTGTTCTGCAGAAATGACCTTACTACTAGGATTTATATATCTTTTAGAAGGATCAAAAATTGACCAATTTTACTTTAAAAAAGTGAAATATATTGAATTCTTTATTTTCATCCAAATTTACTTCTAATGGTGACTTCTACAAGTATTGCCAACAAACATATTTGCAGACTGAAGAAGTTATATTTTAGATTTAAGTTTCCTGTTTTTCACTAGGTGCTATAATTACTTACAACCCTATTTAAGTATTTGATGACTGCAAACACACTAAAATTAACAGATACATTTTGGCAAGAGAAATTAAAGGCATGGGAATATGTAATCAAAACCAGTTGGATTAGAGGGTTAAAGACGTTGAGGAACTGGTGTGGAACCAGTATTGTGATTTTTATAATCAGTAATTAAAAAGCCCAATTAACCTCTGTGGGGTGAAATAACTCAGTGCATAGAACATGTATTAAATGTGTGTTTATCCCCCCCTCCTTTTAAATGGATCTTTAGGGACACATAACTCTACTCTGTGCACTCTCTAGAAGTTAGAATGTGTTACTACTAATGCACAACTGAATAAACAAATGGGCCAATATGAAATATTAGCGCAGTCATGCACAAACTACAAAAACAGCCAACTTGCCAGTATAAATATAGTGCGAACTGGGATAGTTCAGCTATGTAATCTACGATTGTGTGGACAAAGAGAGGGGCAACGTAAAATCATCTAAAATCTCCTTCTAAATAACTTTAGATAACGTAAGGTCCAATTGAAGGGCTCATTTGCGGCAGAGGGTCAATAGTGTACAGCGGGAGTGAGATTTAATTGTGCGGGCAATGAATGCACTATTTCCCACTGAGAGGATATTAAAAGAAATAATGGAAGAAATTGCAGATGCTTTGGTCACAATTTTCCAAAGTTCTCCAGATTCAGCAATTGTGCCTCTGGATTGGAAAATTGCAAACATCACTCCATTATTTAACAAAGGAAGAAGGGAGAAACCAGGTCACTAAAGACCTGTCAGCTGAACACATGGAATCTATCATCAGGAACAATTTTACGAACCTCAGTGGGCCTGGGGCAAGCAACGTCAGTGATGGGTCCCGACCCCGTTCCTGGCTCCACCCCGCTGTCTGAAATTACTTTCCCTAGATTGGAATTGGCCCAGCATGTTTCCCAGCCAATTAGAGGAAGCGGATCTGATGATGTCATTTGATGATGCGTCATCAGCCGGTTTCCTTAAAGGGACCACACACAACTGTATTTTGACAGTTGTTCTGTCAGTGTTCTACAGCATTGAGGTGCTGCAAACACTGACAAGTACTGCACAGAGGTGCAGGGCTGCACACAGTGTCTCCTATGACTCCCTCCATATGATTATGCCCCAGGACACCAACACATTGCACAGGAGGGCACAAGCAGGGATGTGGTCAGAAAGACCTGGCTGCAGTACCGTAAACTTTTCAATTATCTCAGTAGATGGTAGTACAAAGCCACACTCAATCTCATCCTGCTGTGCCTCTCATTACATCCCCATCACTCTGCCTTCCCTACCCTACTCCTGCACATCCTTACACCAACATAGCTTGCACCTGTATCTATCTCTCTATCTACATTATCACAGCCCCATCTCACTAGTCACCCCTCACACCAAGGGTCTAATGAGGGTGAGGAACTTAACGTAATTAATAAAAGTAGAGAAAAAGTGCTTGAGAAACTAATGGGATTAAAAGCCGACAAATCTCCTGGACCTGACAGGTTCTGGCTGTAGAGATAGTGGATGCATTGATTTTGATCTTCCAAAATTCCCTAGATTCTAGAATGATCCCAGTGGATTAGAAGGTAGCTAATGTAACACTGCTATTCAAGAAAGGAGGGAGAGAGAAAGCAGGGACCTACAGGCCAATTAGTCTGACATCAGTCATCAGGATTACTGGAATCCATTGTTTAGAAAATGGTATCAGGGCACTGAGAAAATCATAACATGATTAGGCAGATTCAACATTGATTTATGGAAGGGAAATCATCTTTGCCAAAATTATTAGATTAAATTTTAAGGATGTAACGAGCAGGGTAGATAAAGGGGAACCAGTAGACTTAATATATTTAGATTTCCAAAAGGCATTCGATAAGGTGCCACATAAAAAGTTACTGCACAAGATAGGGGTTTATGGGACTGGAGGTAATGGATTAGCATGGATAGTGGACTAGTTAATGGACAGAAAACAGAGAATAGGGATAAAGGGTCATTTTTAGGTTGGCAGGCTGTAACCAGTGGGGTGCCGCAAGGATCAGTGCTGGGTCCTCAGCTATTTACAATCTATATTAATGACCTAGATGAAGGGACCGAGTGCAATATATCCAGGTTTGCTGACGATACAAAGCTTGGTGGGACATTAAGCTGTGAGAACACAGTCTGCAAAGGGATATAGATAGTGAGTGGACAGTAAGTTGGCAGATGGAGTATAATGTAAGAAGAATAGAAAATCTGAATATTTTTTAAATGGTGAGAAACTTTTAAATGTTGGTGTTCAGAGAGATTTGGGTGTCCTCGTACAGGAAACAGAGAAAGCTAGCATGCAGATACAGCAAGCAATAAGGAAGCAAATGGCATGTTGGCCTTTATTGTAAGGGGGTTGGAGTAAAAGAGTAAGGAAATCTTGCTACAATTGTACAGGGCTTTGGTGAGACCACACCTGGAGTACTGTGCACAGTTTTGGTCTCCTTATCTAAGGAAGGATATACTTGCCTTGGAGGCGGTGCAACAAAGGTTCACTAGATTTGATTCCTGAGTTGAGAGAGCTATCTTATGATCAGTGATTATGTAAAATGGGCCCATACTCTCTGGCGTTTAGAAGAAAGAGAGGTAATCTCATTGAAACATACAAGATTCTGAAGGGGATTGACAGGGTAGATGCTGAGAGGTTGTTTCCCCTGGATGGAGTATCTAGAACTAGGGGGCATAGTCTCAGGATAAGGGGTAGTTCATTTAAGACTGAGATGAGGAGGAACTTCTTCACTCAGAAGGTTGTGAATCTTTGGAATTCTCTGCCCCAGAGGGCTGTGGATGCTGAGTCTTTGAGTATATTCAAGGCTGAAATAGATGATTTTTTTGTCTCTCAGGGAATCAGGGGATTTGGAGATCAGGCGGGAAAGTGGAGTTGAGGTCGATGATCAGCCATGATCTTACTGAATGGTGGAGCAGGCTCGAGGGGCCGTATGGCCTATTCCTGCTCCTAATTCCTTTGTTCTTATGCTCATCCTAGTGCAATCATACCAACTAACTAGATTTGTGTGTACCTTTCAAAGTGACTTAGTGAGTTGCAGTGAGACATAACGGTACCCCTGGCAATGGTGATGAGTGTGAAAGGAATGGCTTGTGCATTCTAGTGATGCTTTATGGTGCTGGTGTGGGGTGGTGTCAAACTGGCACATCATGTGGCAGCCAGAGTGCACAGTGTCTAGTGAAGTCAATCTGGCCTCCTGGGCAGCAATGTGGTTGGATGCTGATGCCGTATCCTGTGCAGCATTAGGTGACTGCAGAGAAGATTGGTGTTGTTGTTGGTGCTGCTGGTGCGCCTGGTGCTGCTAGTGTGCCTAATGATGTTAGTTTGCCTAGTGATGCTGGTGTAGGGGCTGATCATAGTGGGATTCTGAGGACCAAGGTGAGAGAGTTTCAAGGGCACCCAGGCTGATGGAAAAGATGGCAGGTGAAGTAGAGATGACAGAAGCGATCTGTCAATGGGGGAGAGGTAATGAGGTCAGACTGGATGGAGACTTGTGTAAAGACTTGCAGCATCCTGAATCTGTAGTGGAAATGCTGTTTAGAGAAGCTAGTGGTTAAGGGAACATGTCTCAATGAGCTGGGAGCTGTGACTTGACCTTTGAAGCTGTCAACTCATCAGCTGAATCAATGACCACTGACCTCCCATTTCAGCTTCACAGACGAGGTCTAGGCACAGCGAGAAACTGGTGGGCGACCTGCCAAATCCAAAAAGCTGGGGAAAAAACCCATTGATAAGTGGTTGTAAACAAACCACTAATGATTTTAATTGCCTCCCCAGCGCTGCATTTCAGGTCTGCTCAGCACTGACAGACCCATCATTTGTTACAGAAATGTGGAGGTGGGTTCACAGCGGGGTCCCGACCCACTGTGGGAAAAAAGCCACTTTTGCACCTGACCCGCCATCGATCGCACCCACCCGACCTCCCAGAAAATCCAACCCAGAGTAACTGAGCACTTCGACAAGTATGCACTGATCAAAAAGAGTCAGCATGGATTTGTGACCTATGGTTGCCAAAGATCTCCACCTCTGGGGTTTTCCTCACATCATATCTGGGAGTGTTGTAGACTAATTGACGGAGATTGATTGCTATGATTATCTTGTATCATGTGACAACCAGGAGGGTAGAATGTGAACTAGATGGACCTTGGACTTTATTGTTCCTATCCAGTTGAATTTTTTGAGGTGGTCACTGGCAGGGTGGATAGACGAGTATGTATGGGATTTGTCTGTATGGACTTTCAGAAGACATTCGATAAGGTCTCACACAAGGAAAATGAAAGCTCACGAAATTGGAGGTAATCTTGTGATACTGGTCTTGGAGAAACTGCAGGGTTAAATTATGAGGACAGTTTGTATAAAATAGGTTTGTAGTCCCTTGAATTCCGATGGTTGAGGTCGAGATGTTTAAAATGATAAAGAGATTCGATAGGGTTGATACAGTGAAACTATTTCCTCTCGTAGGGGAATCCAGAACAAGAGGACCTATTCTAAGGGTGAAATCAGATAGCAAATTTTTTTTTTTACACAAAGGGTAGTGGAATTCTGAGTAAATTGAAATTTTCAAGATTGAGATATATAGATTTTTATTAATTAAGAGAATCAAGGCATATGGAAGAAAGACGGGTAAATGGAGTTGAGGTACAGATCAGCCATGATCTAATATAATGGTGAAA
The DNA here is from genome assembly GCF_044704955.1 of Pristiophorus japonicus. Lineage (NCBI taxonomy): Eukaryota > Metazoa > Chordata > Chondrichthyes > Pristiophoridae > Pristiophorus > Pristiophorus japonicus. The sequence goes on along the minus strand of NC_091984.1, from coordinate 193,946,813 downwards.
GAGGCTCGAGGGGGCTGAATAGCCCACTACTGTTCCTATGTTATAGAATCATAGCATGGTTACTGTTGTGTATGGAGAAAGAGTCAGACTGAACACTGTGATGGGAAAGTCACAATGGCTTTCCCTGCTCAGTCCACTTGTTAAAATAGTAGTTGGGGCTCAATGTAATTATTGGACCTTGATCTGCATATGTAAAGAAGGATTCTGTCAGTTTCAGGCAGGCATCCTTCTCTTCTGAACAGGTTAAAATAGAAGGCAGCAGGAATGGAGCGGGATGTCGGCGAGCATGTCTCCTGGGTAATTTTAACCACCAGGAGGGCAAGATTAAAACTGTCACTTGGAAGTCCATTTTGGTGATGCTAAAGCTGAAGGAAATAATCACATTCTTGGTCTGTACAATTTACAATCACATAACTGTGCAAATCTGTTTCAGCTATTTCTGTGTTGCACTGTGCTAGACGTGTCAAATAGGTGCATACACTCACCACATGTCATTTTCTTTCTTTTGAGAGACATGCCTGAAGGCACCTCAATAACAGCCAGGTGGCTTCAGGACAAGAAGCTATGCCATCACACTCATGGTCAGCACCACAACTGGAAGCAGGCTCCAATTAGGGCATGCACAATCTGGAGAGGGAAAGAGGGGGGAAAAAACGAAACATTTTTCACATCTGTGAAAAATGGCACAACTCGTGGGTGAAGGGCTGGATGCTGCTGAGTGGAGGGACAGCATAGCCATCGTCCCTGTTGAATGCTTTGTGATTCCAACGTGATAGAGCCATCTATGAGACAAAAAATACATTATGAGCATAAACAAGGGCACCAGTCATCTGCGTGCTTACAGAGCTGGCTGGAAACTGGTTTTGCCAGAATGACAGATTATACCACCTAGTTATAAAGAAATATAAATATAGAGAAGTATAAAAGCAGAGAAGGCCTGCTACAACTGTACAGGGTATTGGTGAGGCCACACCTAGAGTACTGCGTGCAGTTTTGTTCTCCGTATTTAAGAAAGGATATACTTGCATTGGAGGCTGTTCAGAGAAGGTTCACTAGGTTGATTCCGGAGGTGAGGAGGTTGACTTATGAAGATAGGTTGAGTGGGTTGGGCCTATACTCATTGGAGTTCAGAAGAATGAGAGGTGATCTTATCGAAAGATATATGATAATGAGGGGGCTCGACAAGGTGGATGCAGAGAGGATATTTCCACTCATAGGGGAAACTAAAACTAGGGGACATAGTCTCAGAATAAGGGGCCCCCCTTTTAAAACTGAGATGAGGAGAAATTTCTTCTCTCAGAGGGTTGTAGATCTATGGAATTCACTGCCCCAGAGAGCTGTGGAGGCTGGGTCATTGAATACATTTAAGGTGGAGATAGACAGATTTTTGAGCGATAAGGTAATAAAGGGTTATGGGGCGCGGGCAGGGAAGTGGAGCTGAGTCCACAATCAGATCAGCCATGATCTTATTAAATGGTGGAGCAGGCTCGAGTGGCCAAATGGCCTACTCCTGCTCCTATTTCTTATGTTCTTAAATGGTGCATGCTCTGCAGACTACTGTTATGGAGCCATCAAAGTCAAATGTCAGAAGCGGGGGGCCTCGGTCTTGCTGAAGAGCAGCAATGTCTTAGGAACAGAATCACTGTCATGTTCTCCTCCAAATCATATATCAAACTGGATTAAACATATATTGCCATTCCTTCATCATTCCTGGGTCAAAATCCTAGAATTGGCAAAAGGTAGAAGAAGGAATATAAGTATCAATACTGCTCTATTACAGGTTGAGCTATCACTGCTGGCCACCATATTAACTTGCTGCATTAAGTACTACTAAATAAAGACAATCAACATAAAAATCCACTAAAAGAGGAGAATCTAGCCCTAAATAATGAAATACAAATAGTTTTAACAGAAGCATGGCAGTAATATTATGGGTTATGAGGTTTATATTTGTGAAAGAAGGAGGTAAAGGAGTATGGTTTAGCAACTGTTTTTTCTCCTTGTTCTGGGATGTGAGTGTCACTGGCAAGGCCAGCATTTATTGTACATCCCTAATTGCCCTCGAGAAGGTGTTGGTGAGCTGCCTTCTTGAACCGCTGCAGTCCTTGTGGTGAAGGTACTCCCACAGTGCTGTTAGGGAGGGAGTTCCAGGATTTTCACCCAGAGACAATGAAGGAACGATGATATATCTACATGGAAACCATTTCATCCATCTCTTTACAATTCTTTGCTTATCTCTCAAGTGAAACGAAATCTATAAATCAGCAGTGAAACTGTCCCAACCAAACAACTGAATGTAAACACAGTATTTCACAAGAACCCAGGAGGTGTTTTGTTTGTCAGATGCAGAAATCTTATTCTGTCACTAGCTACACAGTGGGGAGAGAGGAGGGAAATGGCAAGCCCCACAGTAATTGTCTATCTGCATCTGTATATAGTTTATGAGATTATATGGATTCAATTTTATTCCCAACACTTGATTCAGTTGACTGAAAGCACATTTTTTTTATTTTACCATTAAAATATTACTTCCTTTTGAAACTGGTTAAAACTCAAGAGGCCATTCAGGGACACGGTTTCTCTTGTGCTTCCAGTAACTCCCGAGTCCATTTGGACAATCATCATTATATTCTGCGTGTGGTATTCTGCTATCGAAATCTCACTTCCTGTCCAAACAGGATATAATTCAGACGAATGCCAAAACTGCCTCCAGCGGCACTTTCATTGCTTTTCTAACTTTCGAACCATTTTTTTATATATATAATGCAAGCCAAATGCTGATTGGCAGAAACACTTATGGCTTTCCAATTCATTGGCATCCTGCGAGTATAATGTTGCTCTGGACACCTGTCTAGAATGATTGATAAGTATAATGATTGATAAGGGGTTGTATTGTTTCAAAGTGACTTACTCATAACACTTACAAGTTAAGACAGGCAAAAATGACAGCAGTTGTTAAGTAGTAAAATGAGTCAAAAATCTTGATTGAAGACAAATCACCCAATGAACTGTTAGACTGCAATAATGTTTCAGTTAGTTAATGGCAAACTTTACCAGGGAGATGAACAAAATGTGTTAGTCACAGTAACCTTATAAAGTCCCACTCTAGAGATTTGAGCACAAAATCTAGACTGACATTTCAGTGCAGTACTGCAGGAGTGCTGCACTATTGGAGGTGCCATCTTTCAGATGAGGCATTATACTAGGCCCCACCTGCCCTCTCAGGTAGACATGAGGGATCCCATGGCACTATTACAAGAGGAGCAGGGAACATCACTAATACAGATTATCTGGTCATTATCACACAGTGGGGCTTGGTGTGCACAAATTAGCTGCCGCATTTCCTACATTACAACAGTGACTACACTTCAAAACTATTTAACTGACTGTAAAGCGCTTTGGAATGTCCTGAGGTTGTGAAAGCTGCTCCAGAAATGCAAGTCGTTCTTTTTGAGGGGAGTAAAAAATTGGGTCTGGCCAATCTCAACCCAATAATTCAGCACTAATTGACACAATTGTAACATCTTTAAGATAACTAACATATAAAAAGTGCAGTCAGGTAAATCTCTGAGGTTACTTCTGGTAAAAGAGTAATCTGACTGGCCAATGCATACAGATGAGACTGACTTTGGGCAAAAATGTACTTACCACCCATTAAATTGGGGAAAATGATAATCTTGTGTTCCGAATATAAAGCTATCCTAGAATCATAGAATGGTTACAGCACAGAAGGAGTCCTGTTGGCCCATCGAGCCCGTGCCGGCTCTCTGCAAGAGCACTTCAGCTAGTCCCACTCCCCCGCCCTTTCCCCATAGCCTTGCAAAATAAAATTCTTCAGGTACTTATCCAATTCCCTTTTGAAAGCCACAATTGAATCTGCCTCCACTACTCTTACAGGCAGTGCATTCCAGATCCTAACCACTCGCTGCGCAAAAACGTTTTTTCTCATGTTGCCTTTGGTTCTTTGGCCAATCACTCTGGTTCTCGATCCTTCCGCCAATGGGACAGTTTCTCTCGATCTACTTTGCCTAGACCCCTTATGATTTTGAACACCTCTATCAAATCTCCTCTCAACCTTCTTTGCTCTCGGTAAAACAACCCCAGCTTCTCCAGTCTATCCACGTAACTGAAGACCCTCATCCCTGGAATCATTCTCTGCATCTTTTCTGTAAATCTTTTCTGCATCCTGCCCCACTCCTGATATTAGCTCCCAGATTTTAGGACTAAAATAAAGTAGAAGTTAAAAAATTGTTGCAAAAGCCCCTGTAGTCTAATGCAGAGGAAGCATCATGTTACATCCAGCTTGAGCTCTATTTAATCTGGGAGTACAGTAGATGCAAAAGGTGGGGTAACATTCCATTGCCCATTATTGACATTTAGATGAATACAAAGTTCACTAAAACTTAGAGGGGGGATGGGTGCTTACTTTAAACAGTATACACTTTACCTAATATATTTACAGTTCTATAGTCTAACATTCTCAGTATAAGGGTATATCCTTTCAGTTTATCCATTAGCCCACCATGGAAATATTTTTGTTACATTATAACAATTATCCACTTATACGGGAAATTAAACTGATAGCTAACCTCTGCAGAACACCACTTTTTAAAGATAATAGATTGAAATGTATAGTGTACATTACACTGAACAGAAATAATATTTAATACATCATAAATCAAAGAGATGTGAATTTTCATATTCAGAAGAGCAACACAAGAAAGAAACTTGTGGGGTGGGGGAGGGGGGGATTGGACCACCAAGATACTGAAGGAAAGGCGGCTGAAATCAAATAAAGAGGACGTATCTAAGTTGGGTCACTCTTAGGTAAATATTTATACTGAGTAAAGACTGTCTGTCTGCAATAATGACCTTGTAACTGGTATTAATAGAGATAATGCAAACTTCTAAAGCATGCGAAGACAAGTTTGGCACCATAAATCAGACAGTGTTACTTTTTCATTTTAACTTTGCCCATATATCCATATTATGCTGCAAAATGGATGTGTGCTGCTGTATAAATAAATGAGCCATAGGTACATAATATTGCAAATTATAGAAATGTAATACTACAAATCACTAGATCAGTGTTTTAAACAAAGGCTGAACTCTGGTATGCTCCCATTTGAAGTTCATGAATAATTTAAAGTCAAAGAGGGGCTATTGGTGGAGCGTCTTGCACATTGGAAAATGTTGTTACACAGTATGCTGTAGATTGCTGCTTGTAATAACTAAGCACCCATATCAGGTGCACAAATGCTGTACATGAACCATTTGATGGCCAAAAAAATTAATGCAACTTTTTGAATAACTTATGTGCTCTGTGCTTTTATGTTTAACAAAAGTGTAATAGTTGTATTGTTCAATGTTCTAGGCATCACATGTTTCTATTTTATTTAAATATGGACAACATGCAGTGAACGTTGAAGTATGAGTCTGTAACCTTTGGCCCATAAAGGATAAAACTCCATATGGCACACTGTGACTTGAGATGTTATTTGCAAGTTTTCCATCATGGATGCAGAAAGGAGTGGAATTATCCTGTTTTCCTGGTTTACACTGATTGTACTTCAAGAAAACATACCACATTCCACTACCTTCCTATTACTCAGTGTTCTTGCTCAAAAGATTCTTGTGTCTGTTACTTAAGGATTTATTGCTGCATTGTATGATATTTTCCTGGACTGATAAAAAAGTGGCTGCCTTGCAAGTGTTGCTGCGTCCAGAATGCAAGGGAGGATTAACTGCTCCTATATGTCAGACTCCTCTGGGGATTTCATTTTCAATTTGCCTATCTAACAGGGTAAAGCATAAGAAGGAAAAAGAAATTATGTCATGGATCAGCTTTCACCTTTCCCATATTAACTTGAAAAACCATGTAAGACTTGAAACAAATAATGGGTTATATTGTTAAAGATAGCATGTTAATGAATTACAATGCTCAGGCATAATTTTCACATTTATCTTCGGTTAATTAGAAAGTAGATCTTTATCTGGTCATTATCTCATTGCTGTTTGTGAGACCTTGCAGCGCGCAAATTGGCTGCCACGTTTCCTACATTACAATGTTCCTGATGATGGGGAAGTCCAGAACCAGGGGACACAGTCTTAAGATAAGGGGTAGGCCATTTAGGACTGAGATGAGGAGAAACTTCTTCACTCAGAGAGTTGTTAATCTGTGGAATTCCCTACCACAGAGAGTTGTTGATGCCAGTTCATTGGATATATTCAAGAGGGAGTTAGATGTGGCCCTTATGGCTAAAGGGATCAAGGGGTATGGAGAGAAAGCAGGAATGGGGTAGTGAGGGAATGATCAGCCATGATCTTAGTGAATGGTGGTGCAGGCTCGAAGGGCCGAATGGCCTATTCCTGCACCTATTTTCTATGTTTCTATGTTTCTACAACAGTGACTACACTTCAGAAGTACTGCATTGGTTGGAAAGCACTTTGGGATGTCCTGAGGTCATGAAAAGTGCTATATAAATGCAAGTTTCTTCCCTACAAGCACTCGAGAAGTTGGAGGGCACATTAATGAACCACACCAATTAGATCTGATCCACTCAGGCAGATTGAGGCCATTTCAGAATACAGTACAATTCATATCAAAAGGATACCACTGTACGAAAGAATCTCATATTGTTCAGGTGGAATGCTCATTTATAATATTTACTATAGTCTGTACACTCTTCAAGAACAATACCATCTCATCTGCTCCAAGCACCAGAATTGAGAATATTGTCTCAAGTACAGAATGAGATAAGATTTGTTTTGTTAAAATATGTTCCAAAATGAACTAATCTGTAATATTTCCAACTCAACAGTTTTACTTTCTTTTGAAAAAGAATATAAATGTCAGCATTGGTGTACAAATTATATAAAATGAATCCCACCACCACTCCTAAGAATTTCATAACTCAAAGCCTCCTTGATAAAGTGCAACATCCCCACCGGCACCTGGGAATCCCTGGCCCAAGGCCGCCCCAAGTGGAGGATAAACATCCGGGAGGGAGCTGAGCACCTTGAGTCTCGTTACCGGGAGCATGCAGAAACCAAACACAGACAGCAGAGGAGCGTGCAGCAAACCAGACTCCCCACTCACCCTTTCCTTCAACCACTGTCTGTCCCACCTGTGACAGAGACTGTAATTCGCGTATTAGACTGTACAGTCACCTGAAAACTCACTTTTAGAGTGGAAGCAAGTCTTCCTCGATTTCGAGGGACTGTCTATGATGATGATGTTGAAAGGATACTGAGTTATGTCTGCTGGATATCAGACTATTCATATGGCTCTTTAACTGGTACGTGTGTCCTAGTCAGACACATTTGCAGAGTTAAGAATAGATGGTTCTCTCCCAAACATTTGTCTTTTATAGCACTGCCTAGTTTCCTGTTAGAACTGTTACTGGGTAAGACTGACAGTGTAACATCAGTGACACTGTGATGAATTGCCACCCACTGTTTGTTTAATTTTGGCTGCTCTTATAGGTTGAATAGCACTAGCTTTTTCCTTTGGAAATGAATTGGAAAAGAAAGGATTTCACTGGGAGTAGATTCTCCATTCATAAACTTCTACATTTAGCTGGATTTGAAAAATGGTAGTGTTCTTGATTTCAGTTTCAGATTACATGTCAATTACAACAATTACCTTTCCTCCAATTATGCTGAAGGTCATTTGGGGGCCAATTTCACCAAAAAGAGTTGGAAACTGTCTCGCCTCGCTGTCAAACTCACAAAACTAGCTGTCCAATTGTAAATTAGTAAATTGAACCATTTTAAACTTGTAATTTATCCATGCCCTTAAAGTATTTACACTGTAAAATCAGTAGGATTATAGGAACGGGTTGTACTAAAAGTTTTAAATTAAATTAAACCCAGGAAAAAAGATCACTGCAGAAACAAAGCACCTCCCTTCTTTCTTTTGCTGCTGTCCTACTTCGAACACTCCAGTTTCTTCTGAAACTCAGAGCACGTGAGCCCAGTTTCCAACACAAGCACTCAGTGTGCTTGCCTTGGTTCCATCAGCCCCAAACATGTTCAACCCTGCGAGCAATGGGAGTTCATGGACCCAAAGGAGTTGCACGTGTGCCAGTAACTCGGTCTACCAAAGATCACTCACATTGTGTCACTCCAGCTGTTACACTGGGGCAACACAATGTGAATTCACACTCAAAACATCTATTTCTCATGAATCAGACAGCAGAACAATGGGTGCACTGATATCAGAAGAATCAGTACACCTTGGTGTTTACTAGCAATTTGGTGCCAGATCTACACCAATATGAATAAATAAATCTGGCATTATTTGGTATCATAAGAAGAAAAGAACATTTGCTACATACAGTAGGCAAAAATTCCCCCTTGGCACACTAGGTTTTTTGGCAGATCTGCAGAATTTGGGGGAGATTTGTGCTTGTGCTGTAGTGCTATTGTACTTGGAACAACTAGCCTGGTTCAAACTACTCACCTTTCATTCTCTAAGAAGAGATTTATTCATTCTGTTTATCATAAGAGGAAGTCAGGATGACCTCTTTAGGTCCGATGTCCTGGAAATACAAAGGCATGTGTTCCAATCCACACATAACATTTCTGATTGACCCTCAGAGTCCATTTCAACCTGTCATATTATGTGTTAAATGATAGGGCCCAAAACAAAACACATCCATTATAATGTTATGAGTCAAGCAGATTGGCACAATGTTGAATTTCTTGCTTCTTTGAATCCACAGTGGCTATCAAAGTTGCAGCTTTATTATCTACACCACGGTGGTGTTCTCTGGGTGCTATTTTGTTTTACATTTTATAAAATTTGGACTTGACTTTGTACATTTTTGTTCCAGTGATAAACTTTAGTGTAAATGTGGCATTGTTCTGCACTAAAACATCGAATTTTTTTTGTGAGTTTATTTAATCATCTTTTAACATGGACAAAAAATAAACAGGATTTGGCAGTACTATACTGAAAATGATACCAAAAAAATGGGTGAAATTCAGCATGGTTAAAGGAACTCTCCAGAGAAACGCTCATGGAGATATTATTTGTGAGCCATTCCTCATGTACTGACAGCTATTAATATTTTATATTTAATTTCAACTTACATTTGTTAAGCCATTTCATTTCTTAATAGTTCAAGAGCTATCAATGGATCAGGACAACCACAAACATTACCGAGTTATCAGAGGGCTCCAGCACGGCAGAATAGTACGGCTTTGTGGCAGATGCCAGATCCAGCCCTCCTGGATGCAATGCTGGCTCTCAGTGCTGACTCATATAACATTTGATTTCAGCACTTGAACTCAGAGCTCCCTTTCATATACTGAGGAGTGTAGAAATGCTATTTACTGGGAGGTCAGTGTAATGCTGAAATTAAACTTTACTGAAAGTCAGTTTTGAGCTCAATGCTTGAGTCGGGATGTACAGGCTTGGCAATGACTCGTTACTGGTTTTATTTTGGTGCTCATCAGAGCGAATACCTGGTAAAGGCTTCAGCTGTGCCAAAATGCCAGAACATCGTTGGAATATTAAAATCGCCGTGACTCCTGCCAACGAAGCGGGAGCTGCACAGAAGCATTCAGCGCATAATAGACCGTGGGCCGAAGCCTGCTTTCTTGACTAGATTTTTAATTCCGTATTCTCTGTGTCAGAAGTACCTTGAACCATGCTAAATATGTTAAGCACATGTACCTGAAGCAAAAACCAAATGTTCCCAAGTCTTAAAATTGAATGTTACCGAGAAATGGCCAAAAACAAAGAAAACATAAAAATGGTTGCTATGGACTTTCTTTTCCCTAGCAACATGACAGATCAGTGCTCCTGCTAAATTTTAAGCATGGATAGTATAAGATTTGGAAAAAGTATCACTGAGGACATCTGAGGTCTGGACGCATCATATGGTGCAGTTATACATAAATCCAAGTTGTGTTTCATATCCATTGCTGAGAAAGAAATCTACCATTGCAACCATTTATTTCATACACACTTATTGACATTTCAGGCAGATACCCGCACTCATTTGTCAACCATATAATTATAATAATCATTATAATAATAAAAGTAATAGTATTGATTTTTCTTAACGTTAGAAGTACTGAAAAAACAAATTAGATCTGTAAAAAAGTTAGAGGCTGAAAAGGAATGCATATCTATGAATCATCATCAGAATCAAGGGTATCTGTTTCCTCAGCCCTAGAAGTCACGGGCAAAGATGCAACATTCTAACAACCTATACCGGAGCAGATGTCGGTGCAAGGTAGCTTGTTGAGAAGACAAGAACACCACCTTTGTGCACACTGGGTCTTTTTGCATTAACAATATGCAAGCTCCATTACATTTGCTGGTGCTGGAGGAAGTGTCATCCAGTCTGTGACAAGTACATCATCTTCAAGTTGCTGAGGAAGTACGCACCAGCCAAGCTGTGTGCATCTTCTTGGATATGCATGTGATTTTCAAGCTCCAATCATACTCCCTCACCGAACGGCTGTGGGCCTTCCCTTTGACCTCCACTATACAGGTCAATATTCGTGAGGATGGTTGTAGGGATTTTTTTTTTTGTTTTCTTCAAGGCCGATAGTTCTGGTGGTTTCGTTGCAGTTGACTCATCCCTTTGAATTAGTATGCCATTTGTATTGTGAGTTATGCCATTCCTGACATTGAGCTGGATTTTCTTCAGCATTTAGCCCTACGACTGGTTTTCTGGTGGTATTTCAGTGCTATTTAAAAATCGCATTTTTTTTTAACCACTGAAATACCACTTTCACTCAAGGCTGCTATTTTCATCAAATATGACCAGTGGTAGGGCTAACTGTATTTTGTTCTTATTTTTGATCGTGCAACACTCAAGGTAAAATGGATGTTATTTTTGCGAGTGGTAAAAAAGGTGGTATTGATGAATTTACCTCTGGTGGTAATTTTCGGTGGTATTTCAGTGTTGCACATTTAATGACATCATAAAAACAGCAAAAAAATAAGATCGGTGGTATTTTTTTACCACCAGTGGTAAATCACTGATGAAATTTACACCGGTGGTATTTCGGTGCTAAATTATGAAATTGGCGATATTTCGGTGGTAATCTGTGGTGAATTTACCACCGGTGGTATCTTCAGTGGCAAATGGATGGTAAATAGGTGGTAAATGATTGAAAAAAATGATGTCTCCTCTCCAAAATCGTTGTTGTCCTAAGGCAGTGTTGTGTGATATTGGGTGGGATATACTGCTCACCTCATTGAAGCTGAAGCTCAGCCAGTACTGTGTTATGTTCTAGTACTTGAGAATTTGAAGAGCAGTGCCTAAAACCTTTCAGAAGACTGATCAACTGCTGAGCCAGTCATATGTCTGGGAGACATGGCCAAAGCTGAGTGTTTTGGCATGAGCCTCCTCCCTTTCAACCCTAGATTCATGATGTCTTGGCAAACAGAAATAAATCTTGCGGCTGTTGATGTCATCTACTGCTACCTGTGGGTTGCCTACTGGAAGCTCACTTGTGATTCCCGTTGCCCATGCCAGGAAATTAAAAAGCTCATCTGGTACCAAATTCTTTGCCGCATCCAGAGTTAATTCCTTGGCGGCAGAGTTGGTGGCCATCTCAACGGAGGGACGACACCGGACTTCTCTTTCATTAAATGCTTCAGTGCCAAAGCAGTATAGTACAAGGGTCTGCAATCAGGTCTTAAATCCGTTCCTCTGACGGGAACTTTGGCTCCAGGATCCATGCTGGTATCCATGTCTGTGTCCGTCTCACTTGTGTTTGTTTCTGAAAGCAAATCTCTGACTGCCTCCTCAACAACTTCTGTTGCAAAATCTTCTACAAAAACAAGATTACTCTCATTACTGCGTAGCAATCTGACAAATTTCAGGAAAAGATAAGATTTCTGCATTCTACGTTTAAGATTATATGTTTTATAAGAAGAAGCATCGATATCCTCATTCTCAAAAATGCAGTGCTAAAACAAACTGTTCAGCTTTGTCAATCTAAGAAATTCACGGTTCTTTACAATCCTGCTCACTATCACTATCACAGAAGTGCCTATATCCTGTCTTGTAGAGGTTGCCTTCTGGAGGGTCTCCCTGCTCTTTCCTGGTCAGAAATCCGGTGTAGCTCTGGTAGCAGCTAAGATGATACCTTGCTTCAAGGGCAACAAGATCTTGTCCACAGATATGCAACAGGTTTGCTTCATCTTTGCGGGTTTCTGATGCAAGGAGCAGCTTACCTGCAGTTTTAGTCTCACATTGTACCAGGCTCTCTTTCCCTCTGTTTCAGCTGTGTCTCTCCACAATGTTCTTGTCCTTCTTGCAAAGAAGGCACTACACTGGAAGAAGATGGGAAGCCCTTGCAGGTATAACCTTGGGGTCTGTCATCTTTGAGCGAAGCAGTTGAACCTTGGAGCCAGCTTCACTCCTCTCCTCTTCTTTCTGTACTGGTTCTGCAATGTCTGCGAAGGAATGATAAAATGGATATTCTAATCAGCCCCACTGACAATGACCCTTGGTCAAAAAAACAGTTTTTTTGCTGTGTTTGTGCGTGTTATGACCAGAGTGAGAAGTTTAGAGTCGGTCAGTCTTCACAGAAATAAGTATATGGGGATGAAGCAGGCCCACGAAATGGAAAGTGTCAAATGGCACAACCATTGAACTCATGAACGAAAGTTGGATATAAACATTTGTAGGCTGACATAGTTTCATCGGAAATACTGGAAAATCACGTATACTCACGTTCATAGTTCTGATTTTCCCTTTCTTGCTTCTTCTTGGCTCTGTCGATCTTGGATTTATCAATGAAATGCATGCAGCACTGCCGATGACATCCTATCGAATGTGGGATTGTTGCGAGTTTTTCTGGTGCAATAACCAGCTCCAGATCTAAACTTTCAATGGTATTCTCTGCAATTTTAGCTTCTCTAGTTCCAGTAAATTTCCGCTAATTAACACTGGTGAAATATTTTATCCAGTTGGAGTCCAAAAAATAAATTATGTTGCCTTTGGCTCCCGCAACTACGTGCATGCAGCATGCCATTGTTTCGGTGCATGCAGTCACTGACTCTAATTGATCTAGTACAGAGATTGTGATTGGCTGATTTCACGGTACTGACAAATACAGCAGTTGTGATTGGTCACTTAAGTAACTCATGAATCTGCCTACACCACCCTTTCAGGCAGTGCATTCCAGATCCTAACCACTTGCTGCATAAAAATGTTTTTCCTCATGTCGCCTTTGGATATTCTGCCAATCACCTTAAATCTGTGTCCTCTGGTTCTTGACCCTTCTGCCAATGGGAACAGTTTCTCTCCATCTACTCTGTCTGGACCTCTCATGACTTTGAACACCTCTATCAAATCTCCTCTCAACCTTCTCTGCTCTAAGAAGAACAACCCCAGCTTCTCTAGTTGATCCACGTAACTGATGTCCCTCAACCCTGGAACCATTCTTAAAAAATCTTTTCTGCACCCTCTCTAAAGCCTTCACATCCTTCCTAAAGTGCGGTGCCCGGAATTGGACACAATACTCCAGTTATGGCCGAACCAATGTTTTATAAAGGTTTATCATAACTTCCTTGCTTTTGTACTCTATGCCTCTATCTCTTAAACAGATGCAACATGCACTTAAAGAGCATCAAAGTAGAAATATTCCAAATGACCAATGGAGAGCAGAAGACAGAGAGGTAAGACTGTCCATTTGAGAATGTTAAGGTGCTACTGCAGGAATTGCAGCAAAAGGAGCATTGCTCTACTTGAAGTTGAGGGGTACCAATGTCCCCCATAAGCTGCACTGCCTCCTACACAGCCTGCCTCCCACAATGCATGGCCCATTCAAAGTTTTGCACATGCATAATATCTACAATGTAAAAGCTGGTGAGCGGCCTGCACGTAACCTCTCAGACCACTGCGCAGGCCTTGCGCACGCACTTTAGCAGGAACGCTGGTACCCTCCTAATGGGGTAATGTAAGACATGCCTAAGTAACAGGGGCCAAGTGAATTAATGCAGTTTACCACATCCAGAGACGTGGAAGAAAGTCAGAAAGATTGCCACAGTGACTTTACTCTCAATCTATGCAGCCAGAAGCAGCATGTAAATCAGTCAATTTTTCATCACTTTCACACATGTACATCCATGCTCATATTACTGCAGGATAATCTTTATTGGCAGCACGGAAAATGCCTCGAATCTCACACATAAATCTTGCAAGTTGCGTCTTCAAAGCACATGGTCAATGCAAGCTACTTCTGTGCTGTATTTCTATCCATGGTAAATGTGCTCCCAAATTACAGCATATGTGTATTTTGTATCTGTTCATAGGACAAGGAAAATAGGAGCGAAGGTGGACCAGAAATGGAGTGGGCTTCCAACTACTGGCCACTGACTCAATCCAAGAAGAATGCCTGCTAAGTCACGGGGCTGCCGGCCATAAAAGGAGTGAAGCAAGGACAGTCTGAAAGCTTTATCGAAACTCAAGGCTAATATCATTTTTTTTATTTTTCCTCCCAAAAAACACAGATACATACACTATAGAACAGCAACATGACATACAATGGGCTCAATTTTCCCCAGTAATTTGCACCGTTTTTTTGGTGCACACCGCTTTTTTTGGCCTAAATTTAAAAATCCAAATTTCCCCAATCTTTGTGCGCCAGCATAACTCAGTCAGTTACGATTTTTTTCGGGGCTTTTTGCGTCATAGGGGACATAACCTGATGTCTGCGCTAGTTTTTCATAATTATGCGAGTTTGGCCAATTGAAATTTCTCCAGGACAGCGTTTGTGACCACTCCTGAAAAACCTGGGCACTTAACAGAAACCAGCGCACATCAAAAAATCGGCACAGAACGACGCCATTGTTTTTATGCAAAGTTTTGGAGGGAGTCAAGAACACATAAATATCAATAATCAACCGTAAATTTTTAAAACTTAAAAGGCAGGAAATGGAAGTTTAATGGAATTCTTTAAGTTTTCATTTTTTTTAAAACTGACACGCCACCATCGAATGCTTCCAAAACGGGCTTGAGGGTTGGAGCGTCGGCCCCTCACCCTGACGCAGGGGCTCCACAGCCTGGGGGGCTGTGGAAGGCGAACGGAAGGCATGAGAAGCCTACAACACGCATCAAATGAAGTCCGGGGTAGGGTTTCCCGATCATTGCGCCTGCGCAGAACTGGGTGTGGTCCATACTAGAGCGACGACCTTGGGGGAGAGAGAACAAAGAACCTTGTCCTGCCTGTCATTTTGAGCTTCTTGCAAAGGTATAATTTAGTCATGGGGGGCAATACTAACAATGCCATACCTTGTGCAAGCCTTCTGCATGATGGTGCTGTGGAGGAGACAATTGATTTGATGTCACTGCATGAGGAACCTCAGAGCACGTAGGGTGATAGGCAGGAAGCCTTGCCCCCATCGGATATATCAAGACAGGCATTCGTACCTGCACCAGAGTGTGTTAGAAGGCTGCGTTTCCGCAAAGAGGTTGTAATTGAGATCTGTGAGCTAGTAAAAGCAGACCTGCAACTTAGAAGCATTAGGAAGACTGCTTTGTCAGTTGAAGTGAAGGTTACAGCTGCATTTTCATTCTATGCATCTGGAATGACTACATAAAGTTCCTTATGACTGCCCAGGCAATGCATGTCAGGGCTGTGAGTTTCTCCAGGATTGCTGGCTTCCCAAAGGTACAGGGCTGCATTGATTGTACCCACATCGCCTTGCGAGTACCTTTGGAGGATTCCGAGATGTACAGGAACAGAAAAGGCTTCCGCTCCGTGAATGTGCAGCTCGTCTGAGACGACATGCATCTCATCGTGTCAGTTGATGCAAGATACCCTGGGAGCACCGACGATTCATTCATCCTACGCGACAGCGTTATATCTGCCATGTTTCAGCAGCAGCCAGAAGGGCAGAGCTGGCTACTGGGAGACAAAAGGTACAGCCCGGCTACCTGGCTCATGATGCCACTACGCGTAACCTGGACCATTGGATCTTGAAACAGCATTTCTGATGCCTGGACCATTCCGGAGGTTACTTGCAATACTCCCGAGATTGTCAGTCAGTTCACTGTTTGCTGCATAATTTGGCTATTATGAGACAGCAGCAGCTGGTAGTAGAAGACCCACCTGAGGTGAGAGTGGCTGATGATGATGAGAAAGATGCAGATGACAAGGAGGAGGATGAGGAGGAGGAGGAGGACCGAGGAAGCCATGCAACTATCTGAACCTGGAGCACAATGGCGGAGGAGGGCGGGTCATTGTGCCCCTTTAACAATTGCTCGAGCCTTGTGCCAGCAGCTCATCCGTGAACGCTTTGCTGCCTGAGACTCAGCGGCAAATATTCCACATGGACCATGTTTACTGTTTGGAGCTGTTCCGTAATGTTGTGTTGTGTTAACAGAAATGATTCTTCTTTAGTTCAAAAAGTTGTTAATAATGGAAGAAATAACGTAAATGATTCAGTAATAATGTAAAATATATTTTATTCAAAAAGTTTAACAAACATTTGTTTGTACTTAACTTAACTTTAATAAAAATATTCTTGTATCAAACTTTAAAGTTTTCAGTTAAGATCACTTACAAACTCTAAGATTACTTAAAAACTTTAAGATCACTTACAAACTTGTAAATTTACATAACACAAAAAACTTTTAATTTGAGAACAGTTAAAACAGTAACAACAATAAAATAACAACAGCAGCAGCACAGAAAAGCTGCATCCATCTCTCCTCCATCTTATTCTAAGACTGCCCGTTGTACTTGGTCTTGGTAAGTCCACCCCTGCCCGCAGGCAATGGCGCAGCATTTCTCGGGTTGGTACCAAGCTTATTCTTTCGAGCATCACGGGTAATGCGCACTTCTTGGGGGGGGAGGAGTGGGCAGGCGGTAATGTGGAGGGCCCAGCTTGGGCCTCTTCAGAGGCTGGTCTGGGAATTGGAGTGGGAGTGGCAGTTGATTCCGTCAATGGGTGCCGGCTCTGGGCGTGTTCTCTTATTGCAGCAGCTAACTCTGACATTCCCTCCCTCATGTGCCCTGACAGTGTGTCAACTACCTGCAAAATTCCCTCCCTCATGTTCGCTGACAGTGTCTCAGCTATCTGTGACATGCCTTCCCTCATGTTGAGCAACAGTGTGTCAACTACCTACAACATTCCCACCCTCATGTTCGCCGACAGTGTCTCAGCTATCTGTGACATGCACTCCCTCATGTGCACCGACATTGTTTCCACTGACTGAAACATTCCCTCCCTTATGTTCCCGGACTGTGTTCCCATTTCTCGTGAGAGTGTTGTTACTTCTCCTGACAGTCCCGATGTCTCATCACCCACCCCACTAATCATATCCAGGATCAGGTAAGGTCAATGCTCTCCGTGCTCATTGCCATCATCTGAACCACACCTGTTAGATCCTGCACTTCAGGAGAGCGCTGTCGAGCTCTCCTTCCCCTCCTCACCCTGGGTAAGGCTCAGTGCATCCCACTAGGACCCACAGCATCAGATGGTGGGGCCCTGGATGTGCCTTGCAGCATCCCACTGGGACCCGCAGCCTTGGAAGGTGGGAAACCATGGAATGTTCCACCAACATTCAAACCACTTGGGGAAGGGGTTGGCTCCTCAATAGGTGGCACCTGCACCTCCTCCAGAGTGAGTACAACAGTGGGGGATTGATCCATCCCTTCCCCCTCACCCGATGCTCCTGGTCTGGAAGGTGGGATTGGAAGATGTTCTCCTCTTCAGGCTCGTCCATGTCTGAATCTTCTTCTACATTGCCAGGGTTGGCCTCAAGTTCTGCAAAATATAACAGAACAGACAAATGGTTAGCAGCAGAGGAGGGGGCAGGATGGGTGGCATGAGTAGCTCACACAGCACAGGCAGCAGGCTGATTTGAAGGACCACTATGAATGAAAGCAGATTGCATCAATCGAAGCGTAGCTGATGGAGACATCCCCATGAACTGAAGCATAGCTAGCCTGCGCAGTACTTAACATTTAGGAAAGCCAGACTTTGGAATTTTCAGGACTTACTCTCTCCCTCGAGTGTGGGCCCAACTTGTGCAGTGGTGGTTGCTTTTCTCCAGGCAGGACCCATCAAAGCAGCGACCCTCTCTTCTAAGGGTACAGATTTGCCAGGCCTCCTCCTGTTTGAGTTCTTTCTCATTTGTTGTGTGGGACTTTCCTCTGCAAAGATGAAAACATAACTTTTTAGAGAAGGTGTCTTTCTGCTGGGTGGGACATATATAGCTGGTCACATTTGCAATTGCAATTCCATTGAATAAATGAAAATATTACTTACACTGACTACTTGACCAAGGTCCTGACACTTTTTTCACTGGTCTCTAGACCTCGGAGTGGTCACCACTGCACAGTAATCTTCTGCAAGTTGGTTCCAGTGTTTCTTAATTTCTTTTGGTGGAACTTTTGGTGACCTCTGCTGGTGTCCAGCTCGTGCCATCTGCCCTCAATCACATTAACTAGTGCCTCCACTTCATTCTATAAGAAATTCTTGGTCCTTGCGCTGCGTTGCATCTTGTATTGCAGCTCCAATTTTTCCAATGAGAATTAAAGTTCTCACACACAACTGGCTCTTTAAAAATGGCCGAATGCAGACCGGGAGCTGTACTGGGCATGCGCGCCCATAGCAATCACGACAAAAACATCCTTTTAATTTTGCGCATGCGCAGAAGGGGCGGCATCGTTTTTTAGGCGCAGATATTTGGCTTCACCCCCCGAGGCTACAGGGCACCGATTTCAAAAATAGATTGTGGAAACTTGCTATTTTGTTTTTGGAGTATTTGGGCCAAGAAAAATGGGCGTAACTCTGGCACTACGCCATTAAACAGGATTAGGGAAAATTGAGCCCACTATATTGGCACATCACTTATGTTTGAAAATAATCTTTACTCATTATTCTAACACATTTTTTTTTGTTTCTTTTGGGAGTCTCTCAAGATGCTGGCTCCATCCCAGGAACAGCAAACATGCCAGCACTTCATATCCGCCTCTCTCATTACTCACTCCATATGATGCAGATACAATAGTCCTGGGGGATTTAGCTAGTCAGGATGAGGAGGGAGCACTGGTTGAAGCACTGAGCATGAGTGAAGAGGAGCAAGTGCCGATGGCAGCAGAAGAATGGGAACCAGCTGGCTTGAGAGTCAGGTTAAGACCTTCCTCACCTACGAAAGACAAGAACCAGTACCTCAAAGAGCTTGTATACAACAGAAGGCTGTTATCTGAGTGTTAACACTTCATGTCACAATTTGAGAATTTGCAATGTACCCTGCTAGGTTCAGGAACAGGTATGGATGAGTTCAGTACCCAGGTATGCGTATGTTTACAGAACTACAGACCACCACGGTGTGTGTGACAACTTCACGGCCAACTACAGCAGTGCCTATATAACAAAGACCTCATGCCAAATTGCTTTTACTCTCTTGAATGCTCTGACTGGGCTACTGGGGCTGCAATTCACAAGAGTCGCTCTTGTCTGGATTCAACATGCTGGAGAATCAGATTAGCTCCAGCATGGGCTTGGCAGGCTGAATGGCCCCCTTCTGTGCTATAGATGTTATGTATTTAACCCTTTGTAACCTGCATGACATCTGACCACCAGAGACCCCACTGGTGGAGTCCCAAGGGATCCCAGCATCCCTTGGGAACACACTATATAAGCAGGCCACCCATGAGGTACCTGCACTCTGGAATCTTACTAAAGGAGTGAAGGTCACACTTGCTCATTGTACACAGTACTCAGTTTCACCTTTATTTTATGAGTGTACCAGTAACCATTCTATGATTCCATGAAAGAACCTTGATACAGAACTCCACATACTTCATGGTTAATGGTCTGGTCCCATGCAGATCCCTACACATACTGAGGGAGTGTTTAGCAGCTGGGGTGTTGCAGGAGTAGGCATTGATGAGGTTCTTACTTCACATGGTGTGGCTTCAACTATCACACCACTGGTCCTACCAAGTTTCAAGATGTGTCCATCACACCTCAGGTCATTCATTCAAATTTCTATAACACTTAAAAAAACAAATGTGTAGCAAGCGAAAAAGAAAGACAACCACTCCCAATATGCAGAGAAACTTCTGCAACAGCAAGTGCGAGCTATTTTCCCCGGATATTGTAGGCGCTAAAGAGCCTCCGAGGTGGCCAAGATGAGATCTTAAGCTGAAATGTTGATTTAGCCTGCATTTAGCGCAAGACGTCACATCATCTTTGTAAAGCAGTTGAAGCATGCGCTAGGAACAGCCGCCAGGAGGATCTTTAAAGGGCTGATTGCCACCTAATTGCCCGCTAAAGCTCATTAAGGAGGCTGCGCATTATTTTGGTGGATAGCACATGATCGAACGCCGTCTCCTAACAACGACCAAATGATTGGGAGTAAATAAATTGGTGCTGAGGATTTTGCGGGCTACTTAAATGTATATCACATTTTACTTTTAACTTGCTGCTGGAGCTTTGAATAGCACTTTTGAAACACATTAGTAGACTTTCTGGGACACATTTTCAAGACTTCACCAAGCCAATATCAACTTTTATTCTGGAAATTCTCTGAGGACTTCGCCTAAACAGGGATGTGCCGCTCTACATTAATGGACACCTTATAGGAGTCACCAGGGGAAGGGGAGTGTTTGGTCATCAGTAACTTGCTAGGGGTCCCCTTTGGTCTGCGGGAGGAATGGAAGGAGGGCATGAGGGCAGGCAGAGCAGCACCTGCTGCTGCAGGAGAGGGGGACAGGAGGGCGAGGTGGACTCCTACCCCTCTCCGGGTACAAGACATCCCTCTTCATCTGGACTTCCTCCAGTGCCGCATCAGAGAACCTGTGTGCCCTCTCACTCAGTCCCTGAGCCATCCTGAAACTTACCACTGCGTGTCAGCTGGCGCACTCCACACTTTCAATGAAAGTGCATGCCTGCAGCGCACATGTACTGCTGCACGGAAATTGTATCTAATCAGCACTTGAGTTCTAAACCTGCGGGTATCTGTTTTAGCACCTCCAGGCAATTTAAATTATGGTAATCAGCAATTAGGGCAAAAATTGCATGCTAAAATCAGACTTTTAAACGCACGTGTCTTATTAGCACAGCACCCATTTTACGTCTGTTTTCACCCTTTCATCATAACTCCCAGTATGTTCTAACTGACTTCAGGAGACAGGCTTAAAAAAAAGTATGTAAAAGGGAAGTCAGTCTGACTGCTGTTGACCTGAAGGTCTGGTTAAGAACAATTAGCCTCTAGTTGACCCAGAAAATCACAGCAATTATGCCTTCTACCCTTAAAGAGCACGCCATGTTACATACAACTGAGCTTCAGTACTAAAATAATGCATTGTGTGTTACATCAAGTAAAATTCCTGTTGCTGCAAAATAATGTATCATCCGAGATATCATTAGCAGCATTATGGAACATCCATTAGTATATACAGAGTTCAGACAGAAACATTCCTTGCAATGACACCTTGTATACCAAATTGTTATCAAATCAAACTTTTGTTCTCTACAATACACATAGACAGTCCTATTACATAAAGCTTTCTATCTGTCTTTTCCTGCTGCAAACACAGTACCTCCACTTAAATTGCAAGCTATGTATAATGGAGACTTGAATGCAGTTAAGCAACCTCCATTGGTATGATCAGTACTCATTACACAGGGCAATACAAAAAATTATGTCCCTGTGTTTGGTCTGTTATTTTTTTAAAGAATGAAAGGAAAAAGTACTGAAGTAATCTTTAATTTTGAGTTGATTTTGTCACTACGTTTGGCAGACTGGTCTCAATTTTGATTGGCTCTGGTTAATCACAAAACCAAATTAAGGCCAATCAGACCAGATTGAAGATCTTTTATCCAATTAATCAATTTACATGTGTAAATTGATTTAATTAAACAGATTGTAATTGGGCAACAATTAATAGGAGTGTCATGAGTGTCAATGTCACAACTCTTGCAGCATTTAAAATAAAAGCAATCATTTCTTATTTCTACTCCACAATTAAAATTCTGCTCTGACCTGATATTTCAGGTTTATTTTTATGACCACATCAGATTAGTTTAAAGACATTGTTCAGGATCTGAGGACATCACTCAGAGAAGATAACAAACAACTTCCATTTATATAGCAACTCTAACGTAATAAAACATCCCAAGGCACTTCACAAGAGCATTATCAAATAAAATGTGACACCGAGCCACATAAGGAGATAGGTGATCAAAAGTTTGGCCATACAGGTAGGTTTTATGGAGCATCTTAAAGGAGAAGAGTGACCACCTGTTATTAATTCCTATGGTGCAACATCCAGTGAGAACTGGACACAACCTCTGAATTTTTCAGCAGTACCTCTGAGACTCCTCCATGTGAAATGCCTTTAATCTGAAAGAATCTTCAATATCTAAGATGAGATAAAAGATATTACAGTATCAAGATAGCAAGTTCTTTATGTGCCTGTCTGTCCACTCCTCTCTTGGCGATAAGGTTATTCAGCACGAATTTGGCCATAGGAGCCTGGGATAGTTCCACAGGAGAAATATGAAGCCCTTCTCTCATTTGCATCAGTCACACTTGTGACTTCCAAGGTAACAAGATCATCCTGATGAATTCCGTTTCTCCCAAATCTCTGCCTTGGAATTGAAGGTTTGAAAAAGCAGCACTCACAAGGGTCCCAGGCTTGTGTACCAATTACAGTACAAATACAGTCTACGTTGAGGGATTAGTAGTCATTCCTATTCTGAAGGTTTCTACAACCAGCTAAAAATGGGGTACAGATATCCAGGTTCAGCTCTTGGTGACCTGTGCTTTCACGAACACTGGGACTAGAGCTTGTAAAATGTCACCAGTCTTACATCCACATGACAAACCTGATGTAGTTATTTGGCACCGTTCACAATGTTCAGAATAGGTTACTGAGCTTAAATTTCAACCGATGTCACCTACTGGCTCTGAAACTTCACAGTGCACCATCTGAATCTCGGAGATTCAGTGGACACCCAAGGTTATGCTGCAAACTTTCCCTCTTTGACTGTCAGTGTAAAAATATACTGGCCTTCTATAAGGACCGGACAATTATTTAATTTCCAAGGCAATCAAACGCATCTAGATCCCTGGTAGATGCAGAAGAAGCAATCATTGTAACGCAGGATGGCCATGTCTGACAGGCAACTTCTTCAGGGTGATGGAGCATTGGGGTCTGAATCAATTAGCAGCAGAAGGTTTTGGTCTAATCAGAATGGAAAAACATAACCTCGTGGAACTAGTTAATCTGTGCTTGGAAATACATTTCCTATATTTGTGCTAATTTGAAGAGGTTAAGAGACTCCAATTAAAATATGCTCCTGAGAACACGGTGATTGCACAGTCCCACATCACAGAGCCCATAAACCAGGAAATGCTTTTTCTTAACATGCTTGAGATATTATACTGCTCCTAAAGAAAAATGAAACATAGTAAGTATACTTCCACATCTCTTGCAATGATGCCCGATGTGGCTGAGCACCTTCATAAAAATATGTGGCAAAACATGTGCTTCTTTGCAAGCACACATTGTAATGACATCACATTTAAATGCACCATCACAATGAAATATACCGTCACATCAAAAGAACACAAGAACACATTAAATCGGAGAAGGAGTAGGCCATTCGGCTCATCGAGCCTGCTCTGCCATTCAATAGGATCCTGGCTGAATTCCTACAGCAACTTTACATTTTGCCCTATCCCCATAACCCTTGATTCCCTTAATATCCCAAAAATCTATCGATCTCAGTCTTGAATATATACATCAACTGAGAATCCACGGCCATCTGGGGTAAAGAATTCCGAAGATTCACAACCCTCTGAGTGAAGAAATTTCTCCTCATCTGTAAGGGGTTTTCTCAGGGAGTGTTGTTGTGCCTTGGGTGTCTCTCTCTGGGCTTCTGCCCTCACAGCTTATGCCTGGCCTGTGAGGTACCCTGAGTGCTGCAAGAGCACCCCTGGAGAGACTGTGTCCACAGCTTATGAATGGGGTTTTGAGACTCGTGCGTCCCCACAGCTTATGCCTAGCCTGTGAGGCACCTGTGAGTGTCAAACACTCCTAACCTTTTCTTCCCTAGCCTGTGACACACAGTTGAGCGTTTTCGAGGCGCTCCTAGCTTCCCTTACACTGTTCTGACATAAGACTCACGATCAGGAGATGTAATACAATAGAACTGAGACAAGGTGATTCCAAGAGGAACTTTAGGCTTCCAATTTATTGGACAAGGTGTATCTCAACAAACAGCAATACACCAACAAAACAATCCCCCTAAATCCCACTAAACGGACACAACGAAAATCTTTACACAAGTTTAGCAGTACAATGCCCAACCTCCCACCTTTCCTGGCCTAACTGAGTTGGGAGTTCTGGGGACCAGAAGATATACTCACTACTGTGCCTTCTGCAGTCTAGTGGTTTGTTTCTTCTATCTTCGGTGTCTTCGGACACTGGTTTTCCTTCAGTGTTGAGAGTCTTGCTGGTTGCGGTTGTTGGATGATGAGGGCAGGGAACCACACACACTGCGTCAGAAACCCCTTTTTATAGCTAGATTATCCAGTCCGCCTCTCCTGCTGAAATCGATTCTTCCCATTGGTGGGCTTTGTGATTTTGAAAAATGCAGCAGTTTTAGATTATTGTGGGGTTTTTTCCACTGATGTTAACCTACTCAAGGTTTGAGTGGGTGTTGATTGCATTGGCCTCCTGTAGCCATTGTGTAAGCCCTTGGGTTGTTTTGGGTTCCCTGGTTTCTAAGGTCTGCATAAATTTCCTTCAATTCAGTTTTTTTAACCTACTCAAGGTTTGAGTAGGTGTTAGTTGGGTTGGCCTCCTGTAGCCATTGTGTAGGTCCTTGGTTTGTTTTGGGTTCTCTAGTTTTCTGAAGATCTGCATAATTTCCTTCCATAGTATAAACATGGGGAAGACAATAGTCCGATAATGGCTGTGAGTCAGTCCCAGTTTTCGAGCAAGTGCTCTCCCATTGGCTTGAAAGCCCCATGCTTCGGGCTGACTCTGTCTCACCATTGGCCCTCCGGTGTCCTCCCCCGTCCAATCACTGCTCTGCCAAGGTCAAACTGTTATCAGTTTCAATTCACAGCACAGACTGATCCCACAGCCCTTTTCCTTCTGGGTAAAATGAGGGGGTTTTCGCCCTCCCCTACATAATCCCCCATCTGACACAGTCAGACACCACTCGAGTGTGTCAAAGTTCAGGGTGGTGAGAAAACCCTAGGCCTCCCAAATTGCCCAACTTTCCCCAGTTTAACTCTAAACTGATCCCGTCGATATATATCGTAATTCCTTTCAAGGCGGTACAAAACACAGAATCCAACAGGTTACAATATACGACAGCAATATACATATATGTACTTAAGGTTACAGCAGCAATTGTACATTGTTTTACGGTTAAGACTGAAATGAGACTCAAAGAAACCTGCCCTGCAAACTCCCCAGGGGCCATGTATGAAAACGCAGTCATCCCTGGGAATAACAAAACCGCCTAAGTGTCGCGGTCAAGCTTTGCTTACATGCCTTGAGTGTTTAGCAACGGCTCTCCTGTCTGTGTAGTAGCCTGAGGAACTACTTTCTTTTTCTTTTTCTCCTGAGCTTACAGTTTGTAACTAGCAGATAAGCTACAATCAGGAGTTGGCCGATTACTAAGGCATGCGATCCCACCCGGATCCACGCAGGTATGTCTGCCCGTATCCCCAAATCCCACCATGCTGGGGGTTTAATCTGGGCAATCTCCCCTGCTAGAATTTCAGTTTTCTGCTCCATGGTGTAAAAATGTTTTTAAGACAAATCCACTGCCTGGAGGAGGGCTGTAAGTTTCTCAGGTAGTGGGGCAATGGGATAGCCAAACTGGGCAACATATTGTTGTAGGTGGCTGAGGTTGTTTTGTACCGTGAGGTGAATCGTGGAAGGTTCAGGGATGGGTGTGATTCTGGTGTGTGCCACTTGAACCTCTGCCCTGGGTTTAAAGCAAAAGCTGCTGTACGGTATTGGATACCACCTTCCCGGTCCGTGTTCATACCATTGGGCACTGGTGGTGACACAATATGTCCCACCGCCAAATATGCTACCTGTGGAGGCATGTGGTTAGGGGCCATTACCTCCATTGTACAATTGATGGGCTCTGCCCCAGTAGTGCTGAACCCGCATTGTGGCCTTGCAAAAGCGTTCAGGTGCTGGGGGCACAGGGTTACCTGTGCTCCCCTGCTCCAACAACCCGAGAGGTCTGTACCTGTCACAGTGTGCTCCCACATTGTGACATAAGGTGGGACCTCTTGGAATCGAACATGCACCCCTCCATGAATGATTCCCACATTCTCCACTCGGTACAGGGGTGCTGGTCGTGGGGACGCCCCCATCACGGGCATCCTGACCACCACACCCATGGTGGTATGGTTTGACTTTCCACAGTCCACTGGTATCGGGTAGGCTTCCGACGCTACACGAAGTTGGCAATGACTCAAAACATTAACAGCTGCTAAGTGCTGGTTGCTGATCCAGGAGGGGACCGGTCCCTGTCTCAGATCCTCGAGGTTACTCCGTTCCTCTCCCAGCGACCAGGCCCCATAGAGCACGCACACCTCATTTTGGGCGGCTTGATCAGAGGCGTTTCTATCCTCCCGAATCAAGGCGTTTACAGCCCTGGCCCGTGCCTCCAATTGAGAGATAATCTCCTTTGTGTGAATTATCATTGCCACCTCTTCGTGGAGCGCGGATCCCACTACGGTATTCTCGTCCCCCAGGATTTTGCGCAGCTGATTCTTTAACCCATTTATCTGGAGGGCCAGCTGCATGTTATCCAAACTGTTTATGGCGGACGCCCCGGTGTTAAACCCCGTAAAAATGTCATTTAAAGTGCCACGCCTCTGCCTGCCCGGTTCGGCCCTATCCCACTGTTTATACAAGTCTGTCACTTTCACTCTGGAAGTGGCCACAGTGATCTCCGGGCAGGGGATGGACGCCTCTCCGTAGGTAAAGTCCTTATGGTTGGAGTACTTGGTGGAGTTCGATCCCAACCCCCCAGGCCATCTCCCCTCATGGGAGTAGGTGACCCGGCCATCCGCCGCCGGAGTCCCTTCTCCTGTGGTCATTGTCGGTGCTCTGCCCCCGGAGCATCCGAAAACCAGGGAGTCCTCGGTGTCCCCTCGGTGCCCGGTGCAGATCCTTAGCGATACCAGCATCACTAACGTCCAGTAGGGAGGTGTTGACATCTGAAAGGCAAGAAGAACATGGCCTTGCCTTGAGAGACCTCTCCAGGCTCGGCCCACTTAACATGTTCCAAACACCTAAAAAGTGCTGTACCCAACCGTCACTGCCTTACCTAAACACATATGCACACAACACAAAGTAACAAAACAGAAAGGGAAAATATATACACCGCCACCCGTCCCCGGATGGCCAGGCTATATCCTGTCACTGTACAGGCATCGTTGACCACTCGGCTGACCGTACCCTGGGGACCAGGATGCCCTCCGCTGAGGGGCTCGTATGGTCCCCCTTAATGAGTCTTGTGCTGCCCTCCAAGGCCATCCCGAGCCCCGGATAATCGATGGGAGACCCTTGCTAGCGCAACAGAGCTGTTGTCTTTTGCCTTCTCGGTCTGGGGCGGGAAGCTAAGTAAACAGGGGACCACGGCGCCCGGGGCTGTGGCACTCTGTCACTCCTCCTTACTGTCGGTGCAGAGTCCCACGTTATGGGCTGCAATGCTATCTCCTCCACCTCTTGGGCTAGCCCCAGCTGATCCACCATGGGAGGTTCAGCTTCCCCTTGGACCTTGCAAATGGTAGAGCCTTTCTCCCTACTTCTGTTAGTGGGCTGGGAACCTCTACCCAGTGGTGGGATAGCCTTACAGGAGCAGTGAACCAGCCCTGGCTGTAGAGCTTCGGGGCCCGCTGCCTCCTCCGGAGCCTCCAAATCCACCGGGGCCTGTTCTTCCCCCAGTGCCTGATTCCCTTCCCTTGCTCGTCCCCTCTGTTTTTTACCTCTTTTGGGGTCAAACACTGATTAATGTGATACCACTTCACCCGGCGAGGCAATCGAACCGCATAGACCATAGGGCTAGCCTTGTCGACTATGCTGTATGGTCCCATATACAGTGGTTCAAATACCCCGACCCGGGCGAAGCTTCTCACCATCACCTGGTCGCCCACCTCCCAATCATGGTGACTGCGGGGTTCCAGCAGCAGCCGATTGGCACGGTGCTGTTTACCCATGTTGTTGGCCGCCTGCCAGTGAATCTGTTGAAGTTGTTCAAACAGATTCCTGACGAAGTGGTCCCGGTTCACCTCTCGAAGCTGCCCTTCGGTGAGAACCGGCGCCAACACATGCACTGGGGTTCTCATGATCCGACCCATCATCAGCTCATGGAGTGAGTACCCTGTACTCTTTGACTGACTGGCCCGGATTCCCATGAGGACCAACGGTAAGACCTCCACCCACTTGTTCGGTGAGTCTCCCGTCTCCTTGCGCAGCCTTTCCTTTAGGGTCCGGTTCAGGCGTTCTACGGGGCCTGAGGACTGAGGGTTGTAGGCGACATGCCATTTGGCTCTTATCCCCAGCACCTTTAGGGTGGCCTGCATCACCTGGCCGGTGAAGTGGCTTCCCCGGTCGGACTCCACGATTTGAGTAGACCCCACCAAGAGAACACCTCCCTCACCAGGATTTTTGCAGTCCCCACCGCGGTAGCTGTTCGACAAGGAAAGGCTTCCACCCACTTGGAAAACACATCCACCAGGACGAGGCAGTATTTATAACCTCCCTGGTCGGCCTGTAGGGGTCCGATGTAGTCGATCTGGATCGACTGCCATGGTCCCTCTACTCGCCTGACGTGTCCCATAGACACCTTCCTTTTCTGAGGGTCTGGATTGTTTGCAGCGCAAACCAGACAGCCCGCACAGAAGTTGCGGACGTCTTCCCGGAGGCCTGGCCACCACCCTGCCTTTTCTACCCGTTGCCAGGTAGATTCCGGCCCAGGGTGTCCCGCACCTGGACCCTCATGGGCCAGCTGAAGGAATTCCCTCCGGTGTTGTGGTGGCACTACCCATTTGTCCCCTTTAAACAACATGCCTTCCCGCACAGCAATATCTGCAGCACTGTATGGGCCCTCCGCCTTTTCCCCCCTTTTGATAGCAGCCAAGGCAGCCTTCAGGATCGGATCCTGCATCTGGACTACTTTAAGGTCCGGGGCCGCAGCCGCCCCTACGCTCCCTTGTGTCCCTGGTTTGCTTCTTGCTGCTGCTATCCTGCCTGCCTCGTATGGGTCCCATGGGCGACCTGTACGAGCACCTTCCCTTGCCAGCAGGTCTGCCTGCTGGTTACCTTCCCCCCGTGGCTCAGTTTTGGAGTGGGCCTTTACCTTATGGATATATACATCCCCGGTTTCTCCCACTGCAGCCACGATCTTTTCTAGCAGGGGTTTGGTCACAAGGGGCTTCCCATCCGCAGAGGTGTACTCCCGGCGTGACCAAATCGCCAGATACTCTGTACACGAATTGCAAGTGAACATGCTGTCCGAGCAAATCGTGTATGGGGTAGGGAATTCCTCGGGGTGTGTGACCACATACATCACTGCCGAGAGTTCCGCCTGCTGGGCGCTCAGGGTGCATGGGAGTTTAAAAGCCAAGGCAATTCCTGCAGCCCGTGAGTCTTGTACCCGCGGACACTGAACTGGAGCCATCAATGTAGATCTCGCGGCCTGTGGGGTGTATCCCTGCCCGAAATCCAAAGTTAATGTCCCATACCCCCTCCACAGAGCATCGATGCGGCTGCCCTAGATAGATTAAATTTGCTGCGAGCCTGGGCTCGCAGAGGCCCTTGACCTTTAAAGTCATTTGGGAGAGGAGGAGGGTCCAGCGAGTGATTCTAGCACTGCTCACTGTCCTGTCCTTAATCCTCCCGTCCAACAGCATCTGCGTCGGGGTATGATGGGTGAGGAGTGTAATGGGGGATATTCCGGTAAAGATCTGAGCTCTCTTTACTGCCCAGTGGGTGGCAAGCAAGTGCCTCTCACAATTGGAGTATCCCTTTTCTACCTCCTGGAGGAGTACACCACTGGTCTCAGTTGACCGTTTCGCTCCTGGAGCAACACTGCACTTAAGCTGTCACCACTGGCTGCCACCTCCAGGAAGAATTCCTCCCCCCCATCAATTGCCCCTAGGGCTGGTGGTACCTGCAGGTCTCTCTTCAGACGGACAAATGCTGCCTCACAGCCCTCGTCCCATTCCCACTCGACCCCCTTATGTAGGAGTCTGAGCAGAGGGGCGGCAGTGGCTGCATAGTCCTCGATGAAGTCCCTACAGTAGCCAGTGATTCCCAGGAAAGACCTTACCCCCGACACATCCCTAGGGACAGGAAGTTCCTGCACTGCCTTTCTTCTAGCCTCATCAATGGCCCTTTCTCCTGCCCTTATCGTCAGGCCCAGGAATTTTACCTCTCCTAGACCTATCTGGGCTTTCTTGGGGTTAACTTTAAAACCCCCTTCCTTCAGTAAGACCAGCAGTTCGGCCAGCAGTGGACCGTGTTCCTCACTGCTGTCTGTGAACAACAACAGGTCGTCCACATACTGGACCAGCTGGTGTGGCTGGCTGAAGCCTTTTAAGCAGTTCGCCATGCATTGGTGAAAGATGCTGGGACTATTATGAAAGCCCTGTGGGAGGCAGCTCCATGTATACTGCTGTTCCCGGAAGGTGAAGGCAAACTTGTACTGGTCTTCCCTCTGTACAGGGATAGACCAGAACCCGTTGGATATGTCCAACACTGTGAACGTGGTTGCGGATGCAGGGATTTCCCCTATCAGATCCGCAACCGCCGCTACTGTGGGGGCACAAGCTGGGTATTTTTATTGAGCACCCTATAATCCACCGTAGCCCTCCAAGAATTGTCTGGTTTCCTAACCGGCCAAAGCGGGGAGTTGACATGGATGGCTATGGGTCTCAAAACACCCTGCTCAACAAGCGAGCTTAAAGCTGTCTCCAAGTCTGCTTCTGCCTCTCGGGGAAAGCCATACTGCTTTTGCGGGCGGGACATGGGATCCCCATCTATTCTAACCTCCACTCCTGTGACTCTCCCACAATCGTGTTTATGGGTGGCAAATGCTGCAAGATTTGTTTGCACATAGGCCCGGTACTCGGCCGGGGTGTTACCAACCAGAACTTCCAGGTCGTAACCCACTTTTGGCTTCATTGTACACAGAGTCCCTTTTCCCTGTTTCTTATCAATAACCATGACTTCTCCCTCTGCTCCCGTGCCCACTGTGCCCCATAGACAGTGATTCCTCAAGTCTACTAGGATCTGGCGAGCGATGATAAAATCAGCCCCCAAGATCCCTTTTCCCACCTGCTCCCAGTTCATCAGGACGCACTTCCATTGTGTTTGGAGTGCTCCTAAATGAACTGCAAGCGGGACTGAGAAAAACCCAGCCTTCTCATTTCCTGTGAACCCAACTAGTTGATACGGCACCCCGTTTGATAGAGGTGAGGTTGCGGGGTCCTCCGAATGGACTATCGTGCTGGAAGCACCAGTGTCCAAAAGGTAAGTACCCAATACACCCTCAACCTCCATCTTGACCCAGGGTCATCCCCAGGGGTCGTATTCTAGTGGGCACAGGTATGCAGGCTGGGTCTGGGCTAGTCACGGCCTCTGTACTGGTAGGGTTGCTGGTGCTTCCCTGCCTGTTGCCGTGGCTACCTTCCCAGTCCCCTCCAGCGCTGTCCTCACTGCAGCTACTATCTCATCAAGGGATGGTGAGGAGCTCCCTCCACTTCCCCCACTCTGGGCGGCTTCTGAAGAACTTCTCCCCTCATATCTCTTTACTGGGCTCCTGCAATCCCTTTTAAAATGCCCAGCTTTCCCGCACCCGTAGCACACTTCCTCCTTATCAATCGAGCGGCCACCCTCCTGGTGCCATTCCCTTTTACTTCATATACCCGACCTTTGGAGGTTTTCTACTCCTCCCCTCCTCCATTCCGTTGGACCAGTGCCAGTTGCCTGACCACTGCTTCCTCGGTGAGGTTGGGGTCCCGGGAATCGAACCACAGTTCTGCCCTGGCCTTGAGCCGGGGCAAGCAGTTTGCCACCAGCATCCTCAGCCAGCGGCCAGTTTGTACCGCGGAAAGATTCTCCCAGTCAAGGAGCTCCCCACAGGCTGCGTGGTATACCACCCATAGCCTGTCTGCAAACGCCTGCGGGGTTTCCCCTGCGAGCTGCCTTGTCCTTTCGACCTGTTCGAAAGGACTGCCGTCATCGAAGTCCATAGCCTCAAGGACGGCCCTCTGGACCTCAGTAAATGTACGCTGTCCCCTCCGGCATTCTGCCGGTAGGGCCTGGTACAATTTGCTGTCCAGAGAGAAGAGCAGCAGCTTGGCTGTCTCTTCCTCGTCGCACCCATTAATTTCCCCTGCCTGCATCACCTCCATGAAGTAGATAGATGGGTCCCCACTGCGAGTGAGTTTGGCCAAATGGGCCACCATGGCCCTGAGCGATTGAACTCCATGGGGAATAATAAAGTCGCTCTCCAGCGCTCCCTGACCTTGGCCACCTGCCTGTGGAGGACCGTACTTGCGCTGCCTGACCGGGCACATCCGTCCTTGTTCAGGATCTTTCTGCGCTGGTCCCTCTACCTCTGGCTGTCCCACCATACCCGGTGCAGCAGACAGTGCCTGGTCGCCTGATCCAACCTTTAACTGACCCTCGGCTGGAACCTCTCATCCATGCTGCCGAGCGGGACACATTGGTCCTGCCCCCAGCCCTGGGTATGCTACTACCTGCGTGCCCCGCTCCTCCTGGTACCCCACCGGACAAATCACCGGTGCCTCAGGAGGTGGTCGGGCGTCTCTTGCCTTTGGATTCTCCTCTACCCCCCAATACTCTCTTTTGTCCCCTGTGGACCCTTCGGGTCCTATCAGGGCGACCATCCCCTTTGCCTGGGATAGAGCTTGGGTGAAAGTTTTAATCCTCTCCTGGCAGGGACCGTGATCTGCAAACTCACTGCTACTGGCCACTTTATAGGCTGCCTGTACGTCTTTTAATTTATTCTCTAGTTCCCAAATTTTCTGGGTGTACCGAGAGTTCTGTTCCCGGAGGGACCCCTCACTACCCTTGGCCTCAGTGACCTGACACTGAAGATAGTCCCGGCTATTTCGGAAGGTCTCCTCCAACTGCCGGTTCCTTTGCTGCTCCTCAGCTAATTCGGCCAGCAGGTTGTCCCCAACCACAGCCCGGATAGCAGAGAGCTCCTCTGAATTCTGAAGACTCTGTTCCAAGTCCTTCACCCGCTGGTCGAGCTTTCGGACTTGGCAGGTGAGGCAGATAAGCCAGATGGCCTTTTCCAACCTGTGGTTGTGGTTCTTCCCTGCTGTCCACTGAGCAGCAGCATCCACTGGGCGCTCTGCCCGAGTGAGGGCTTGTACCCAAGGTTTGGCGAGGTTCACCTTGCCAAAAATGTATGAGGAAATTCTCTCCTCCATTTTAGTTTCCTCTCTTATCACCTCATCTGGTATATTAACATCTCCTGTTTGCTTATGTCCTGCCATGGTCACCATGTTCTGTAAGGGGTTTTCTCAGGGAGTGTTGTTGTGCCTTGGGTGTCTCTCTCTGGGCTTCTGCCCTCACAGCTTATGCCTGGCCTATGAGGTACCCTGAGTGCTGCAAGAGCACCCCTGGAGAGACTGTGTCCACAGCTTATGAATGGGGTTTTGAGACTCATGCATCTCACAGCTTATGCCTAGCCTGTGAGGCACCTGTGAATGTCAAACACTCCTAACCCCTTCTTCCCTAGCCTGTGACACACAGTTGAGCATTTTCGAGGCGCTCCTAGCTTCCCTTACACTGTTCTGACATAAGACTCACGATCAGGAGATGTAATACAATAGAACTGAGACAAGGTGATTCCAAGAGGAACTTTAGGCTTCCAATTTATTGGACAAGGTGTATCTCAACAAACAGCAATACACCAATTTTCCTTCAGTGTCGAGAGTCTTGCTGGTTGTGGTTGTTGGATGACGAGGGCAGGGAACCACACACACTGCGTCAGAAACCCCTTTTTATAGCCAGATTATCCAGTCCGCCTCTCCTGCTGAAATCGATTCTTCCCATTGGTGGGCTTTGTGATTTTGAAAAATGCAGCAGTTTTAGATTATTGCGGGTTTTTTTCCACTGATGTTAACCTACTCAAGGTTTGAGTGGGTGTTGATTGTATTGGCCTCCTGTAGCCATTGTGTAGGCCCTTGGGTTGTTTTGGGTTCCCTGGTTTCTAAGGTCTGCATAAATTTCCTTCAATTCAGTTTTTTTAACCTACTCAAGGTTTGAGTAGGTGTTAGTTGGGTTGGCCTCCTGTAGCCATTGTGTAGGTCCTTGGTTTGTTTTGGGTTCCCTAGTTTTCTGAAGATCTGCATAATTTCCTTCCATAGTGTAAACATGGGGAAGACAATAGTCCGATAATGGCTGTGAGTCAGTCCCAGTTTTCGAGGAAGTGCTCTCCCATTGGCTTAAAAGCCCCATGCTTCGGGCTGACTCTGTCTCACCATTGGCCCTCCGGTGTCCTCCCCCGTCCAATCACTGCTCTGCCAAAGGTCAAACTGTTATCGGTTTCAATTAACAGCACAGACTGATCCCACAGCCCTTTTCCTTCTGGGTAAAATGAGGGGGTTTTCGCCCTCCCCTACATCATCTCAGTCCTAAATGGTCGACCGCTTATCCTGAGACTATGATCCCTAGTTCTAGACTCTGCAGTCAGAGGAAACACCCTCTCAATATCTACCCTGTTCAGGTTTCAATGAGATCAAGCATCTCTCATTCTTTTAAATTCCAGAGAATATAGGTCCATTCTACTCAATCTCTTCTCATAGGACAGGAATCAATCGAGTGAACCTTTGTTGCACTCCCTCTAAGGTAAGTATATCCTTCATTAGTTAAGGAAGCCAAAACTGTAAATAGTATTCCAGGTGTGGTCTCACCAAAGCCCTCTATAATTGCAGCAAGACTTCCTTACTCTTATACTCGAACCTCCGTACAATAAAGGTTTACACATTATTTGCCTTCCTAATTGCTTGCTGTATCATCAAACACACCATCGCAAGAAATTTAACTTCACACTGAAACACACCATTGCATTGAAATGCACCATCACAAAGAAATTCACCTCCACATCAAAACCCACCAACACTAAGAAATTCTTTGCTATCTGCTACGGTCGTGCCTTGTACAGAAAAGTCATATTTCACAGTACCTCTTTATATATTACAAGGGCACGTGTACAAGGTTGCAGGTGTCAGCTGTGACTCAGTTGGTAGCACTCGCGCCTCTAAGTCAGAAGGTTGTGGGCTCAAAACCCCACTGCAGACACTTGGCTGGAACTTCAATGCTCGTACTGAGGGAGTGCATCATTGTCAGATTCGCTGTCTTTCAGATGAGATTTTAAACCGAGGCCCCGACTGGCCTCTCAGGTGGATGCCGAAGATTTTACAGCACTATTTGAGGAAGAGAAAGGGAGTTCTCCTGGTTTGCTGGGCAACATTTATTCCTCAATGAACAACTAAGCAAAAATTGCTGTTTCTGGGACAAATTGTTGCTGTGCACAAATTGGCTGCCGTATTTCCTACGTTACAACAGTGACTATACTGCAAAAGCACTTCATTGGTTGTAAAGTGCTTTGGGACGTCCTGAGGTCATGAATGGCGTTACATCAAGGCATATTTTGCCTTTAAATTATATATAAGCTAATGTCAAGACCAATTCATATGAAACTTTCACAAATTTTGTGCAACAAACCTTGCTCTGCAGCATTTCAAAAATGCTCTTCATAAATGTCCAGTTACTGTTCTTACTACAACAGGACAACTTCTCAATACATAAACAAGCAAGGAGACAAAACACCTTGATCCCTTTGTCCTCTATGTCTGTTGGCTTTTTAGTGGGCAATTCAAAACTAATTTAAGCAAACAGTTTGCGTCAAAGCAGTCTTGAACACCACACCAGTCTCTATGGATCGATGGGGTGTTCACCCTCATTCGCTATAGTCAAACAGATCTTTAAGAGGAGGCTAAAGCAAAATACTGCATGGTCTGGAAATCTGAAATAGTAACAGTCAATGCTGGGAATACTCAGCCAGTCAGGCAGCATCTGTGAAAGAGAAACAGAGTTAACATTTCAGATCGAAACTCTGTTTTCTCTCCATAGATGCTGTCTAAATTGCTGAGATGTTTAAGAGGTTTGGATCTCTGTAAAATTGATCTTTATACTCAACATTGATAGTCTCATGCAGCTGGAATAAAGGTGCTGCATTTCAAATTTTGAAGTTTTATCCTGTGCCAAATGTAAATCAGGATTTTTTTTTGGTAAACCAGGGGCTTAGGGCGACAAATGACATTTCCCAGAAAGATCTGTCTGTCTGGAGATTGAATTACTGGCACATGAAGTTCCCATCCTACGGCAAATGTGATGACCACTAACACGATATTATGTCATTTTTCAAGGCAGCTAGTTCACATCAATAGCAAAAGTATTTTTGTATGGAACAGGCTAATCCATTCGGAGTGATGTATCCATCAGTCAGAGGGCACATCCTATGTGTGTATTTTTGCCCAATCTTACACTTCTAACAGTGATGAGATAGTCAGACCAGATAGGGTGAAGATAGCTATAGTAGTCCCTCGCTGGTCTTGCCATTTGTAGAATAAATGTTTTAGCAGAGGAAATTTTTTTGTTTCTATCTAGGATGAGGAGACCTTGTTCGCATTTCAGAAGAAATTCTCCACATAAGGCTAAGAATGATACATATTGATTGGCTGCTGAAGACAATGGCATCTTAGATCTCTGAATTTATATAAAAGATGACAGATGACCTCGAAGCCTCCAGAAAACCTACTTCCCATATTACTTAGATTAAAATGTGGTTCAGGTTTCTTGATGTATAACTCCGGGTCTAGATCCTGAATTAATGTGTCAAGCCAATTTATTTGAGTTTATAGTCCTTTTGATAATTTCTTAAAGTACTTTGAACTTTGAAACTTTCCTCAAAGCAAGTAATCTCTGAGGGGGAATGGAATATGGGGGTTCGCAGCCTCATGAATCTTCCATACAAAAATACTTTTGCTATTGATGTGAACTAGCTGCCTTGAAAAATAGCATAATTACATGTTAGTGGTCATCACATTTGCCGTAGGATGGGAACTTCATGTGCCAGTAATTCAATCTCCTGACAGACAGATCTTTCTGGGAAATGTCATTTGTCACCCTAAGCCCCTGGTTTACCAAAAAAACAATCCTGATTTACATTTGGCACAGGATCAAACTTCAAAATTTGAAATGTAGCACCTTTATTCCAGCTGCGTGAGACTAGTAATTTGCCATACTATTCAGAAAATAAAATAGAATTATCCATTGGGTTAGGTTTGTGTCTTGGTTCAATAATGTTCACTGGGGAGGTATTTCTCATCTGACTGTAATCCTGCAGAACTGTAGATGACATCACTCTTTGGTGTTCACTTTCAGGTCAGAATCTGTTTGGCTATGTTCTATTTGGCTCTGTTAAAACTCACTCAACAAGAATAGTTGCTGCTTCATTGGCAAATATGAAGACAGTTTCCATTTCTGAGCCTTTCAGAGCAATTACTTGAAATTGGGTTTGTAAATTAACAGCATTATCATGCCAATCTCTCCGTATTTTGTTCTTCAACATTATCCTCTCAATTTTTTGTTGATCTTTTACTGACAAATGTAACAACGTTATACTTTCAATTGGAAAATTTTAATTAAATACAACACCCCCAAAAAATTCTAAAACCCTAAAGGAAGAAACTATTGGGTGGGGATTTGCTTTATTACTCAATATAGTGCTGGATTATGTGGACATGTCTGAACTTTATTTCTTTGAGATGCTGCTTTTGGAATGATACATAAAGCACCAGCTCCTCCTGTAGCATCTCATTTGTATGACAGTAATTCTATTAATTAGAGCGAGTGCCTGCATTTGCTAATTATTGGCTTTTAGCCTTAACATAATCTCTCCAACATGTCAATCTCTGTAGAGATAAAGAGAGTTGTTGTCCATGTTTTATTCTTCGTATCGGGAATGGTAGCATAGTGGTTATGTTCTGGGACTAGTAATCCAAAGGTCTAGACTAATGATCTAGAGATATGAGTTCAAATCCCACCACAGCAGTTGGGGAATTTAAATTCAGTTAATTAAATAAACCTGGAATTTAAAAAAATTCCAGCATCATTAATGGTAACCATGAAACTACCATAAAAACCCATCTGGTTCACTAATGTCCTCTGGGAAGGATATTTGTTGTCCTTACCTGGTCTGGTCTATATGCAACTCCAAACCCACAGCAATGTGGTTGACTCATCACTGCCCTTTGAAATGGCCCAATAAGCCACTCAGTTTCAAGATGGTGGCTCACCTTAACCTTCTCAAGGGCTATTAAGGATGGGCAATAAATGCTGGGTTTCCCAGCACACATCCTATGAATGCATTAAAAAAATGGACTGGAGTTCGAAAATCTATGATACTTATTATAGGGATTGTTGTCATAGGTTCTAAGCTTTGAACTAGATTTCAGTTAGAAACAAGTTTAGTCCTGATTACTGCACTGTTGGAGGAACTTACAATGGGATGTGCAGGACTGGCTTTCACCAAGAATGAAGATTTCCAGGAAAATAGTGGAACCAATTTAACAGTTCAATTCTCATCCCCCAGTGAGTGAGGTCAAAGTGGGAACTAAATGACATTTAGGGCCCAAGTTTCGGCTGGAGTTGCTCCTATTTTTTTGGAGCAACTAGTTTAGTTTGGAGTATCTTAGAAATCACAATTCTCGGCATTTAGTTTGCTCCAGGTTTAGTGAGTTAGTTTAGTTTCATTTTAGTTCAGTTATTTTTCCAAAAGGGGGCGTTACCAGCCACTTGCGCCTGTTTTGCAAGTTTAGGCAGCGAAAAGTTACTCCAAACTAACTCAGAATGGAGTAAGTGTCAACTTTTGTACGCTCAGAAAAACCTTGCGTACACTTTAGAAATTAGGCGCAGGTAGCCAGAGGTGGGGGGGGGGGGGGAGGGAAGGTAGAGGGAAGTTAGGGGAGTTTCCAAAGCACTAAACACTTCACTTTTAGCAATAAAGAGGCATCATCAATAATAAATGGTAAATAAATCAATAAAGCAAACAATCAATCAATAAATCAATAAATAAAAAATTGAAAGTTTCTACTCACCTACTGTAGCACCTATCCGTTCGGGAGCACCGGTAGCCCTCCAACAGCACACGCAGCCCTGCCTGCCGAAGAGCTGGTCGGGCGAGCCCTGCCGCCGGGGAGGTGTTTGGGTGGGGCCCGCCTCTGAGGAGGTGTTCGGGCAGGGCCCGCCATCGGGGAGTAGTTTGGGTGGGGTCTGCCACCAGGGAGGAGTTCGGGCAC
Organism: Pristiophorus japonicus; assembly: GCF_044704955.1. Taxonomy (NCBI): domain Eukaryota; kingdom Metazoa; phylum Chordata; class Chondrichthyes; family Pristiophoridae; genus Pristiophorus; species Pristiophorus japonicus. The sequence continues at coordinate 193,907,421 of NC_091984.1, read as the reverse complement.
GCCCCGTCGCCGAGGAGGTGTTTGGGCGGGCCGGCCGGTGAGGGGCGCCTCGAGGTAAGGGCAGTGGCAACGAGGCGAGGCGAAGGACGGTGAGGCAAGCAGGCCACTCGTCCCAGGAGAGGGGCGGCGAACATCGCGACGTCCAGGGATAGGCTCGCTCGGAGACAGGACGCGCTGGGCTGGCTAGGAGCTACTGCGCATGCGCACAGTTGCCGGCACTCTTTTCGGCGCCCCCCCACTGCTTCTGCTGCGCTGCGCCGACTGCTAAACAGGCCTGCTGAACACCGAGAATTGCGAGGCAAGTTTTAGGCACGCTTTTAATTCTACAAAAGAGGCGGGCCTCTCGGAGGTGCGCTGTTCTGCGGGACAGCTGAAACTTGGGCCCTCTTCTTGCAAAAGGTATCCAACACATGTTCTCAGATGAATTTCACAAATGCCTCTGATCTTTGCTTCATGACAAATGTGGCAACTTCCTATTAATTCATTTCATAACCAAATTCTGTCAGGTCACCACAATTGGGGGACTTATGGGGCTGCAGCTAATTAAAAAATAATACAGCATAATACATACAAGATAGTCACTGTAAAAGCGTGTATGACTTACCTTCCACTTCTGTCATGTGGATACTGTTCCATCATGAGCATTTACATCAGAAGGGTGTCCTGTTGTCATACCTGTCACCTGTGGCGAGCAACCACTAAAATAATGATTCATGTTATGAGTTACAACTACATTCGTTTAAAAAGAAGTCATATTATTAATAATAGCTGGCTTGTATCATGTCTTGAACTCTGTAAGTGTCACAACCTTGCAGTGCTCTCAAATCCAAATATATTTAGTCTATTTGACAATATTTGACACTTCAAAGAACAAGTAATCGATATCTTGAGGAAGTGAAAGGTGCTATATAAATGCTGGTTCTTTCTTTCTTTATGTCAGACATGCTGGGCAGACTTATCAAATGGATTTTCACCCACATCTTTCCCTAATGTTTGGGTGTGTTGGTCGGTGGAAGATCATTAATTAAGAAATCTAAAATTATCCCCTGGCTGGAGCGTCTAAATCTAGGGAGCTTAGTCTCAGGACAAGGCACTGGCCATTTAGGACTGAGATGAGGAGAAATTTCTTCAATCAGAGGGTTGTGAATCTTTGGAATTCTCTACCTCAGAGGGCTGTGGATGTTCAGCCGTTGAGTCTATTCAAGGTTGAGATCGATAGATTTTTGGACTTTCAGTTAAGCAATGCCACGATTTCAAAATTCTAATCCTTGTTTTCAATTCCTTCCATAGCCTCTTCCCTCCCTACCTTTGTAATCTACTCCAGCCCCACAAACCCCACCCCAGAGATATCTGTGCTCCTTTAATTCTGCCCTCTTGAGCATCCCTGATTATAATCGCTCAACCATTGGTGACCGTGCCTTCTGTTGCCTCGGCCCTAAGCTCTGGAATTCCTTGCCTAAACCTCTCCACCCCTCTATCTCTATTTCCTCCTTAAAACCTACCTCTTTTTACCAAGCTTTTGGTCACCTGCCCTAATTTCTCCTTATGTGGCTCAGCATCAAATTTCTATTTTGCCTATTAATGCTCCTGTGAAGCGCCTTGAGACGTTTTACTACGTTAAAGGCGCTATATAAATATATGTTGTTATTGACTCTGAGGGCATCAAGGGATATGGGGATTGGGCAGGAAAGTGGAGTTGAGGTCGAAGATCAGCAATGATCTTATTGAATGGCAGAGCAGGCTCGAATGGCCGTTTGTCCTATTCAAACTCCTAATTCTTGTATTCTTATTATGGCCTTAAGAAGAACATCTGATAAGTGGTTTAATTGGAAGTGACTTTTAACAACAACAACTTGCATTTATATAATGCCTTTAAAGTGGCAAAAATTGCCAAGGCGCTTCACAGGAGCGTTATCGAAAAAAACTGAAACCGAGCCACATAAGGAGATATTAGGAATAAAGGTCTAGATGAAATAATTACAAGGATTTAATACTTCCCAGTAATTTTGTTTGTATCACAGACAGGAATACACTTGTCCCCATGTTTCTATGACCACCCCCACCCCGCCTTTGTGAAGATGCTGGGGTTACGGCTCCTCAATTGCCAGGAGCCCTCCGCTACCTCACCCAAATTGCCATTCTTTAGTTATGATGTGAGATCGTGAGTTTTGACTGTCAGCAGCCGAGCCTGATCCTGTCCTCAGCCAACAAGCAGACATGTACATTTTCCAGCAGGAGCCACTGGCTGAAGTCTCGTCTGCTTGGTCCGGGTGTACCGAGGCCAATTGCACTGCCCTACCGTCCCCTTGGCTGAGAACAATGAACTATGTGCAAACTTCCTGACTCAATACCACACCAGAATAAATACAACAGTAGTGAACTATGGAGAATGAAAACTAAAACTCTAGAAGAACATAAGAAAATTAGAAATGCTACATGTGTGTGTGGGACAAACCGATTACTGTTCCACAATCCTCAAAGGCTTAATACAATATCCAGTGAGTTTTATAAAACAGTACACTTAACCTCAGCATTTGATAGAGTTTGGTCTGCCATAGTTAAATGATTTGTTTTAGGAGAGAAGCCAGATTCACTGTATGCTGCACTCAGCCCCATTATTAACTATATTATTATAAAACTACTAAAACACCTACAGAAACTGCATTTCCTATCCATTGTTGGAAAATTAAGAACAGCTCGTTGTTAATTCTCCTCCATCCAACATGAAGAAAATGTGAAATGCTGAGCATTCCAGCACAATGCACTGTAGATTTTTAACCCTTCAACTGCAACAGACCCATGAACCTCATTTCCTGTTAATGAAGAAAAAGCATAGCAGCTATTTAAGCATTAATCTAGGTAGCGTTTAGTCTGGAGACAGCTTTAGTCATAAAACTGCTCATTATTTATGTATCTCTTATAATGCCTTCAAATTGGTCATGTTTTAAGTATCCCAGTGACCTATAAGACCTTGATGACGGATGCTCCTCACCGGTTCCTATATTTCAAGCAGTGACAATCATTCAGGTTCCTACACACTGATGTCATCAACAGCCCCAGGTCCATTAACAGTGTTGTACAGCTGAAAAAAGAGAATTTACGATGCACAATAATAAAATCTCTAGAATACGCTATTACATGAAGTAACAGCATGTTCAAAAATGTGCTATGTTTCAGCACTCAAGTCAATTTGAATCATTTCTACCTGTGTCCATTGTATCGATCACTGATAAATCAGAATTCTTTGCAATCTTTGATCATTTTATACATTTGAGTTCACAGATCCTCACGTTGTGCATCATGTGTTCCATTTTCACAAATGAAGAAACTTAGAATTAAGACACCAACATTTATTTTGCAGCAGTTTAAAACCTGCTATCTGTATCCTCAGCAAAAAGACATCATAAATGAGAGACATTTCACAGCAAGGGGGCCATTTGGTGCAAAGCAACCAGTTGCTTCTAAAATCCTTTACTGAGGCCTTCCATTTCATTGATTTTCATGTAAATTTGAGATCTGATAAGTAATTAAACTGGATCTATTTTTAAAAGAATGGGATTGAAAGGGTGGAACACAGTACGAAACATAACAATTCTCACAAAGAACTGGCTTTCAGAGTTGGGGGCAGGGCGGGGAGACAGAGTTTTATTATTGCGACTTTAGCAGAGTCCTTTACCGCAATTATCAAAACATAACAAAAGTTCTGCAACCAGTTGAGATACTAAAGAGAGTGGGAGAAAAAATCCTTCAATGTCTCGGGGCTAGACTTTCCACTATGATCATTATCGCCCAAAAATGGTCGATATTTCGGGAGTTAGTGGGTTTTTTATTTTGCAGGATTGCTGGAATATCACCCATTTTAAAAACCGCTAGTTTTGCCTTTTTAATTTGGGCGATAGCCTTAACGATGTGAAATGGGCGATAGCGATGTATTCAGTCGATAAAGGCTGGCGTCCATAGCAACGGTCATTCTGCGTATGCGCTTTTTTTTTCAGGCAAAGAACTTTTCCCACGATTTGGGAGGTCAGGGGTCATCTGCGCATGCTCAGAAGGCAAAGGGAGGGAGAGAGAAAAAGGATTTTTGAAGGAAGGTTTGTGGAGGCTTGTGAATTTGAAGGAATTGAGAAATAAAGTAGTCGGATAACATGGAGATGTAATACGAGGAGTCGGGAGAGAGTGTTGGGGAAGTTGCAGGGAGACGGAGGGCGAAAGCTTTCTCCGAAGAGGTGAACAAGGCCTTAGTCCATGAGGTGGAGAATCGGTGGGTCCAATTAACCCGGGGTGGGCGTGGGAAACCCCCACCCCTCCAAGAGTATACCAGCGAATATGGGCTGTTGTCGCCGAGATAGTCTCATCAGTAGCCCACGATAGAAGAGAGGCAGACCAGTGCTGCAAGCACTGGAACAGTCTGGTTTCATCCGCAAGAGTAAGTATTACATTATTACATTTATAATTGTAATGATGCACTGACTCATTAATTAGAATGGAAATCTGCTGCATTGTCATTAAGCTGGGTAATCGTGGGTAGCTTCCCTGTTAAACATAGAAACATAGAAACATAGAAAATAGGTGCAGGAGCAGGCCATTCAGCCCTTCCAGCCTGCACCGCCATTCAACGAGTTCATGGCTGAACATGAAACTTCAGTACCCACTTCCTGCTTTCACGCCATACCCCTTGATCCCCCGAGTAGTAAGGACTTCATCTAACTCCCTTTTGAATATATTTAGTGAATTGGCCTCAACTACTTCCTGTGGTAGAGAATTCCACAGGTTCACCACTCTCTGGGTGAAGAAGTTTCTCCTTATCTCGGTCCTAAATGGCTTACTCCTTATCCTTAGACTGTGACCCCTGGTTCTGGACTTCCCCAACATTGGGAACATCCTTCCTGCATCCAACCTGTCCAAACCCGTCAGAATTTTAAACGTTTCTATGAGGTCCCCTCTCACTCTTCTGAACTCCAGTGAATACAAGCCCAGTTGATTCAGTCTTTCTTGATAGGTCAGTCCCACCATCCCGGGAATCAGTCTGGTGAATCTTCGCTGCACTCCCTCAACAGCAAGTATGTCCTTCCTCAAGTTAGGAGACCAAAACTGTACACAATACTCCAGGTGTGGCCTCACCAAGGCCCTGTACAACTGTAGCAACACCTCCCTGCCCCTGTACTCAAATCCCCTCGCTATGAAGGCCAACATGCCATTTGCTTTCTTAACCGCCTGCTGTACCTGCATGCCAACCTTCAATGACTGATGTACCATGACACCCAGGTCTCGTTGCACCTTCCCTTTTCCTAATCTGTCACCATTCAGATAATAGTCTGTCTCTCTGTTTTTACCACCAAAGTGGATAACCTCACATTTATCCACATTATACTTCATCTGCCACGCATTTGCCCACTCACCTAACCTATCCAAGTCACTCTGTAGCCTCATAGCATCCTCCTCGCAGCTCACACTGCCACCCAACTTAGTGTCATCCGCAAATTTGGAGATACTACATTTAATCCCTTCGTCTAAATCATTAATGTATAATGTAAACAGCTGGGGCCCCAGCACAGAACCCTGCGGTACCCCACTAGTCACTGCCTGCCATTCCGAAAAGTACCCATTTACTCCTACTCTTTGCTTCCTGTCTGACAACCAGTTCTCAATCCACGTCAGCACACTACCCCCAATCCCATGTGCTTTAACTTTGCACATTAATCTCCTGTGTGGGACCTTGTCGAAAGCCTTCTGAAAGTCCAAATATACCACATCAACTGGTACTCCTTTGTCCACTTTATTGGAAACATCCTCAAAAAATTCCAGAAGATTTGTCAAGCATGATCTCCCTTTTACAAATCCATGCTGACTTGGACCTATCATGTCACCATTTTCCAAATGCGCTGCTATGACATCCTTAATAATTGATTCCATCATTTTACCCACTACTGAGGTCAGGCTGACCGGTCTATAATTCCCTGCTTTCTCTCTCCCTCCTTTTTTAAAAAGTGGGGTTACATTGGCTACCCTCCACTCGATAGGAACTGATCCAGAGTCAATGGAATGTTGGAAAATGACTGTCAATGCATCCGCTATTTCCAAGGCCACCTCCTTAAGTACTCTGGGATGCAGTCCATCAGGCCCTGGGGATTTATCGGCCTTCAATCCCATCAATTTCCCCAACACAATTTCCCGACTAATAAAGATTTCCCTCAGTTCCTCCTCCTTAATAGACCCTCTGACCACTTTTATATCCGGAAGGTTGTTTGTGTCCTCCTTAGTGAATACTGAACCAAAGTACTTGTTCAATTGATCTGCCATTTCTTTGTTCCCCGTTATGACTTCCCCTGATTCTGACTGCAGGGGACCTACGTTTGTCTTTACTAACCTCTTTCTCTTTACATACCTATAGAAACTTTTGCAATCCGCCTTAATGTTCCCTGCAAGCTTCTTCTCGTACTCCATTTTCCCTACCCTAATCAAACCCTTTGTCCTCCTCTGCTGAGTTCTAAATTTCTCCCAGTCCCCAGGTTCGCTGCTATTTCTGGCCAATTTGTATGCCACTTCCTTGGCTTTAATACTATCCCTGATTTCCCTAGATAGCCACGGTTGAGCCACCTTCCCTTTTTTATTTTTACGCCAGACAGGAATGTACAATTGTTGTAATTCATCCATGCGTTCTCTAAATGTCTGCCATTGCCCATCCACAGTCAACCCCTTAAGTATCATTAGTTAAGATTTGGACTGGGGTCGGAACCTGCGTCCTATAACTCTGCTGAGATGCCTTAAACTTAATCGACAGTATTAATTATTATTTAAAGGCTTTGATCAAAAATTAGGACCAAAGGACTGATTGAAAACGGACAGACCGCTAACACTCGGCATTTCCAGCACTTTAGTTTAGAAGGAGAATGATTAAATTATATCGCTGCTTGTGTGCTGTGAGAAACTCTTTAACTTGGTTGGGTTGGTAGATGGGGGCGTGACTGAGCACTGAGGGGTCCACTCAGCTTTGCCCAGACTGTGAGAGTCTCTCCGGCTGCTGTCAGTCACACAGCAACCCAGCCTGGACTGGGGGAGAGCTGCCCTGGCTCACTGTCTGCCCTGGGACACTTTGGGACCACACGGAGGTCTCCGAGCACAACCCAGGGACACGGTGCCCCCTCCCCTCATGGTCTTGTCATTGCGAGCTCACCAGCTCGGTCCTGATTCCCCCGCCCTCGGGGATCTCCATCGATTGCAATAACCCGGCTCCCTCCCCTCAGGTGCCGAATGGCATGGTCCGTGGATGGAGTCTTTCCGGGGGATTGTACGTGAGAGGGTTGGTGTCAAGCATTCATTCCTAAACACGATCTTATTAAATATTTTCTCTGAACGTAGATGTTATAACCATGCATCCATTGGATACAAACCATATTAGCATATAACATTAACGATGAATAGCATGTGGGGTGAATAATTGTGGATTACAATATCTGTTGTGTTTCCATAATAGTACCTAGTCAATTAGCTTATGCCATGCTCTTGTCACTTTTGCAGAGGAAGAAATCTAAGAATCAAGCGGAGCTGAGGCGGGCCAGAGGAGGACCGGAGGAGGGCCTGCTGACCTTCATGCATTGACTGATCTCGAGGATCATGCTGCAGCCTTAGTGGGCAGGCATAATCGTTCTGCCACCCACGGTGGTGCGGATCCCATTGTTGCGCCATGTGAGTAATGTGTAAACCAGTGGTAATTTAAAGTAATTTAATGCCATTTGATTATAATATATGAATGATGTAATGTTATGCATGCAGCTTCTGTACTCTCATGTTAATTATATGTAACGTCTCTCGTTCACATTTATTGCAGTAGTGTTGCTCCTCGTACATATGCCTGCACAGCGCAAACATTCTCAGATCTTGCCTTCTCTTCTACTAACCTCAATTATGTTTTCCAGCTCCCAGGCTCCAAGGGAGGCACCTGGAGCATCACCCCAATCGCTGCAGGTTGTGCTAACCACGGGGGAAGAACAAGATACGACCGAGGAGAATGATGAGCCTGAGCCTGTAGTACCTGCGGCCACGTCATCCTCAATGAAGGAGTCGGGCCAAGCGGCTTGCAGCAGGGCACTCCGAGTTGTCCAATGTCCACGACAATCCTGCGGAAGTTGGGTCAGCGAGGTAGACACACGCAGCGACAGGCAGATGTGAACGAGAACATGGTGTCTCTGTCGAGGGCGAGCATCGATATTGGTCGAGAGCTCCTCCAGGCAATTGGTTGGTTGACCAGCAACATTGCCACACTATCTGCTGGAATCTTGGAGGACATGGGCCAGATAGTTGCGGCAATGCGGCGAATGGCCGATGCCATGTGGCAGGTGATAGTTTTGGGATACTGCACTGCACCCCAAGGTGCTGTACCACCATCAACTTCGACAGATGTGAGTCAGGAGGAAGCAGTTGACTCAGGGTGACTCAGAAGAAATTTCTTCGGAAACATCTTCTCCTCGGCCCCCTGAAGTCAACCTGTCAACATCACCACCCCCCCTCCCCCACCCTCAGCAGCAGCCTTCGAGGTGCTCTACTACAAGATGACTTGGCCCCGTTACTAGGGGTGTAAGTGGGAATGGGGGGGGGGGGCGGGGTTATGATGAGGGGTGGCAAAGATAAAGGAGGGAAGCGTGGCCGCTGGTAGGGGGAGGGGGGCCTAATCTATTTTCATTAAAATTGTTATTTATGTTCTTATTTTTATTTAAAATGTTGGGGGTGGTGGGAGGGTCTTTTTGTAGTTTTATCGTTATTTTTAATTTATTGTTAGGTGAAAAATGTTGTGGGCTGTTGGGGGTGGGGGGTGGGGGAGATGGGTGTTATAGTTTGTTTTAAACATTTTACATCAATTGTTACATTATTAAAATGCTTTATTGAACTTGTTGTGCAGTGTCTTCTAATAACGTAAGGTTAAACATCAATACAAGGGTTGCAAACAATGGCCAGGCCAGGCGAGGATGAAACGTAATGCAACTTTAACTGTCACCAATGTAACTTCACGCAAAGTGTACATTTATGAGCTGCTGACACAACAGTCTTGCAGCTGCATAACTACCACGTGGCTTTTCCAGTGGTGGGTGGGGGGGGGGGGGGTGGCAGTGGGGGCATGGGTTCATCACCAGGCTGATTGTCCTCCCAAAGGTCCTCGACCTCCCCATTCTCCTAAGTGGACCAGCAGTCCCATCGGGCAATTGTTGTCTTCTCCTGATAGCTTTTCATATTCAACATGCAGCACATCACAATTAACTCAGCGATCTACTGAGGGTGGTATTATAGGTTGCCTCCTGAGTGGTCCAAGCACTTCAGAACTCCAATTGTCTTTTTGACGATATTGTGTGTGACTATATAGCTTTCGTTGTAGCGCTTCTCGGCTTCTGTCTGGGACTTACGCAGGAGGATCTTGAGCCAGCTGGCAAGGCCATAGCCTTTAACCCCCAGCATCCAAGCGTGACCTTGTGGCTGTTTCTTAACCAGATCCTTGACAGTGCTCTCAGACAAGATGTGCGCATCATGGATGCTCCCTGGAAAATTTGCATTTACTACCATGCTTGTGGTCGACAATGAGCTGCACATTGAGGGAGTGAAATCGCTTTCGGTTCTGAAACACCTCTGCATCCTGTAAAGGTGCTCACAGGACAATGTGCATACATTCTATTGCTCCCTGCAAATTGGGGAAGTTTGCTATTCTCGAGAACCCCAAAGCCCTCTCACTCTGTGCCTCCCTGGTCATAGGGAAGTTTATAAAGTCCATCCTTTGTGTGTAAAGGGCTTTTGTCACCTGTCAAATGCAGCAATATGTGGCGTGCTGAGAGATGCAGCAAATGTCAGCTGCTGAGGCCTGAAAGGAGCCCGATGCATAGAAGGAAAGTGCCACAGTAACCTGCAGCCTTCTAACGCATGTGTTATCGGCCAAGTCCAGGTATGATTGCTTATCCCTGTAAATGTGTTGGGTGTAAGGTCTCCTCCTCCTCAGCAGTCTGCCATCTCTTTGATTGGGCACATAATGCTCTTCAATGAATCTTCTCCCATCTCTATTCTGCAGCATGTGAGTAGTCATCAATACTGGTTGAGAAATTACAGGCACCATTATTATAAATGCCCTAATCTGTCTTCAAAATTCTTAAACTGCCCTCAACAAATATAATATAAAAACTGGAAATTAACCACAATGTGATTAGATGATTGGCAATATTCTAAAATGCCCTTAAAATTACACACAAATTACTTCAATGCCCCCATCCACTTCAAGCAGCCTTTTATTAAACTTCCTCCATACTGTCGGGTTAAGGTCAGGTGAGTGCAGCTTTTCTTGAGCGTCTTTTGGGCAAGTGATCATTTGGGCGCAATATGGGCGAAATGCCGAAAGTAGCACTCGGCGATAATCTGGGCAATATTTGAGTGCTAGTTTCCATTATAAACAGTATTCTGGACATAGCACGAGTGATGACGTCAGATTTTATTTTTTTTAAATAGGCCGGGCGATTCAGTTCATTCCTGTATGCCGAAAGTTGCACCGGTGATAAATGGGCGCTAATCGGGCACTAGTTTCCATTTATCATCAAATATGGGCGATAAACTGAATCTCGGCGCTTTTATGGGCGATGATGTGCCGAACGTCTAGCCCCTGGTAAATACATTCAGATTTGTAAACCAGCGATTGTCGGGGAAATGTTTAGCAGTGCACTGGGGAAAGAAAAATAACTGAGGCGGACTGTACTCAATGGCCCCACCCACAAAGTTTAGCACCAAAGAAACAAGCCAATATTGACCTTCTTAATGTAACAGTTCCGCTGACCTTCCAGCAAGATCAGCTGACGTGCCTGCTCTCTTCCCCCTTTCAGTCACTGGGCTGAGATCATCACAGCAGTCAGTGTGCACGCTTCCTCTCTCTCAAACTCCCAGCAAAAGTCACTTAAACCATTTGACCTCTGCCGTTGGGGGGGGATTAAAACACTCCAACATCAGGCAACTTTCAGCCGTGCTCCGGGAATCCTGTCTGCAGACATGAAGTTTTTGTAGGTTTACCTGTGTTTATTACATTAAGCTTGTTTTAAAAATATATATATGTATATAAAAAAAACTAAATATTTGATGTCCGTCTTTCTTAAAATCTCCGGTTTACAGATACGACTTCCAAATTAGTAAAAAGGGGATTCGAGTTTTTTTATTCCGGGATAATCTTTTTCCCTCTCCCTCCCGGATCATTCTGGTCGAATTGTGCCCACGTTAAGACTGCTCATCCAGTCTTTTACTGTAGGCTACGCTTTCTGTCATTTAAGTCGGTAAATATTTAAATTGATCCCTGAGTTGGAGCTGCACAAAATACCTTTTTCCACCCCCACAGATTTCCAATCTCGGCGTCAGCGTCACTCGTAGCGAAATAGATGGGAAAAAAAGTCTATGCACAGAACCTCGCTGATAACGCACTCGGCTCATTACTTCCAGTAATCAAAGGCACCAAGGTTTGATGCATTTCTGCAAGCACTCGTGCTGTTTAAAACGGTATCATTGTACATCTGTATAGCACGGAAAGATGTTGGCACTGCCTGCCGCCTGCCATTAACAGGACCTGATTCTGCGGCGGATAAACGAATATGAAAAATTAAAATTGCATTGGGCCAGTGGCAAGGCTTCAGTTACAGGAATCGTGTTACTGAGTAGCTGAACAGAAAATGCCGTGCACGTTAATTACAGCATCTTTGCAGAAATGAAATCAATAGTTGGAATTGTGTACTTTGCATGGTTTGAGCATACATTATTCATTGTTTCAATGCAATTTTTACAAAATACGAGCTTCTGAAATAAGTGTTAAAACGACACTGCCTTAATCCTACGCTTGGAAAAACAAAGACTTTACATCTTTAAATGCATTGTGCAAACTTTGTTTTCATATCTGCTGTTACTTGTTTTCGTCTGAAAAAGAAACAGGACTCTGCGCGCTGAACCCGGCCAGGTTTCAAACACATGCGCAAATATAAAGAAATATGTTGATAGACAGACACAAACTCAGTCAAAATGATGTTTGCGTGCATTTAGTAACCCCGTCCTTTCACATGGCCAACACAAACATTCCTTCTGGATTTGCTTTTAGCTTGCAGAACAACCTTTAAATAAGCAAATAACTTTATTACCGACTACGGGTTTAATGTTTAATAAGCGGCGTGTGCTTTAAGGGGTATTTTATTGAAAGTAACATACTGCAATCTGCCTAAATAAACATGTGCTGCGAAAAGCTGATAATAGGGGTGAACCAATATATTTTCCGCACACAAGGGTCAGCACAAGATTGCGAAAGATCTACTGTATAAATCTCGCGGAGTCAATAGTCAAACTACAGTGCCACAACGTGAAGTTTACCACCACTTTCGGCACAGTTCTCTGCAGCTCAGCAAATTTCAGCCGGAGTTTTGCCGCAGTTTCAGGCTGTTAGAACACACACGGCTGCGACTGTTAAAAGCCCCAGACACCTCATTGATTGTTTACTGTCTGCCGCTAAATCTGATTGTTCAGCGATTACAAAAATTCAATGATGTTATCCAGTTAAATATTTTTTACGTTATTGGAAAAATATCCATGACCTCTCTCCCCTTTACTTGCAAATAACATAAAGGGTCAGTGTTTTTATATTTGGAAAGATCTACCAAAATATATTTCCATGTCCATATTAAATTTTAACAACTATTTATGATTGATGTACTATTTATATACTATTTATGAAACTACTTGCAATTTATGTTCAATTTTATGAATTAAAAAAATTAAAAGCATGATTCTATTGGTTGCTGCTAATGTTCCCATCGCCTTTTCATTTACTTCTGTCCACGGTAATAATATGTAAACAATCGTCCTTCCCAGTTTTTTTAAACTTTCGTTTTATTTTTGCGTGTTACTCCTTTCTTGGAATGCCAGCCAGCAGAGCACATGTTCCTTTGAATGTAACTGCACAACACAGCGTAATTCTATATTTAAGGATGAAATAATGTTTCCGACAATTATTCAGGTCAAGCCTATAATAAAGGAAGAGGGACCGAAATAGACGTCCCTAGATTCACTCAAAAGGATGGTTGTTTTGTCAATATTTATGTTTACTATAGATACCTCTTTTTAGAAGTCGATTATCAGGGACAGTTTAAAACAGTGGATTTTTGAAAGTTGGGTAATCAATTTAGATGTGAAATTTTTATCTTGCTTTGTTTTAACCAAATTATTTCCCTACAAGGCCTTTTCGTCAATTTTTTTGTTTAAACTGTTTTTAGATTGCATCCGTCTCCCGATTACCTCCATCCATACATACACACACACACACATAAACAGAGAATCACAGAGACACAGATACACATACCGAGGAGCGCGCACACACATTCAAAAGGGCTTGGACATTTAACCTTTTTACCCAGTCACCTCGCTTTCTCGTCCAAAGTACAAATTAATTCCCTTTACTTGTAAGTGTGGAAGTATTCAATGTATCTGGTATCGGTGTAGAAGAAGAAACAATTTGTAAAATCCTGTTACAGTTCTCCTTAAAAGGGGGAACAAATGTAACTAAACCCTCTCAACTAGATTTTTCCCTTTCAACACAATGAAGATGCAATTGGTAGCAAAATATGGCGTTTTATGTAATAAGAATGAATTAAGTATAGCCAAACCACATTGTATAGATAATCCTAATTAATAAATCCGTGCAGCGTTCTAATGTATGTAAAGTCCTATCAAGTCGTATTATGTGTGTTAATAGTTTGGTTAGACTTGTTACAAGTCTGCTTCTACTCTCTGTGTTGATTCTGATTCACAGCACAGTGGGACTGGCCGAGCACAAACAACACACATCAGTGAGCTTTCATATTCCCTCAACATTGTAACACTGAGATGTTGGTGTCGACATGTTAGCAGTTCTTTGGAATCGTGAAGAGTCTGAGCCCATACCGTAACTCCCCAGTCAAATATAGGTTATCGATTTCCATTAAACAAACTCCATATAAAATAACAGTATCTACTTAGCTAAATTATGTATGTAAACAGTGCATCACATCGATTTTCTTCCTATTTGCACGCCAAAGGGCGTCTGTTTCTAACCAGACAAGTGACCCGAATTCTGTAACTCGAGAAAGTCTCGAGATAGTTATTAATAATCGCCCTGGAAGCAGAATTCTGAGTGTGTCGGTAAATTCTGAGTCCAGTATAATTCCTACAGATTGAAATAGATTTCATTTCTTGTTCAAATGGTAGGCGGCACAAAACTTAACGAACTGCGGCAATATTGCAGGCATGGCAAGCTATTCCAAACTCTGTCTCCGATATACTGGGTGAGACATGGAAAGAATTAAACGCTGCTCTCATCCTGAAATTGTTTTTCTTCCAGATTGTTTTTCTGTCTCGACAGTCTATACCTACAATTTTTTTCTCTTATTATTAAAGAGCAGTTCACAGTTACAAGTCCCCCCCCCCCCCCCCCCCCGCGGTCTCTTCCCTGTATGTTTTCAATCGGATTGTTTTGGGTTAATTGAAAATTATTCCAATTTAGTTTGATGCACTGCTTGTACTGCCTGCAGAATATATGCATTTGTTTGATTCTGGTCTTTATTGGCTATATTTATGCCTCCATTTCAAATAATCATTTTAAACAGACCATTGTTAATTGGCACATTATCTAAAATTTTCCACAAATGATATTTGGGTGTTTGTCTCCTCAATGCTGATTTTGAAGTTAGGTCCGGGTTCAAATGCATGTTTATTGTGATTCAAACGCTGCTTCCAGATTCTTGAAATGTTGGCTGCATATTAAAATAAATATATTTACACAGAATAAATAAGGTATGGGGAAAATATCACTTCACAACCAAAGTAAACATCCTCGACACAGCCAAAGAAACATTAAACATTTGTTTTTTCTTTCTAGTCCGTTTAGCTAAAATCTTGACCCCTTCCTAAGCAAAGTGAACTCTTTTTAAAGAACTAGGAGGGTTTAATCATTACAAATGGCCAGGCTTTTTTTGTTTCCATAATTATCATCAGGATAAATGTCCTTATACGAGATCTCTTCTAATAATGCCTTTATATGTGTGTTTTTTTTATCCGTACAAACGTATACTTACAAATTAAAAACAAGAACCATTTGTTGGTTTGCTTTGTATGTTTTCCTTTGTTATTTGCCTGTCCAGCCAAGAACTCAAGGCAAAACCGGTCCCCTAGTGCGGGCTGACAGCGCCCTCTAAAGGACAAAGGGGGAGGATGTGACCCCACGGCCCAAGGACAACTTGCTTCCCTGACATTAATGCTCTGCTAAAACTAAAAAGGAAAAGGAATATTAAAGCAATCAAGAGACCTTTAATGCTCCGCGCTGTGCTGGGAGAGGAAAACTGCAAGAATAACTTCCGACCGATTAACTTTCTTGAGTAAACTGAAAGATTTTCCGTACACTCAATTGCAGCCCGTGTACATGTGATTACTAATGTGTGTGAGTGCTGAGTACTACAGAACACATGTAACACAGAACGACCATTCTGCAGCTTAATATTTAAATATAGCCGCTACAGTACTTTAGTGATGCAGGAATATATGGTTTAGCTTCAATGAAAAATCTATCTAGTAACGAATATAAAACTAGTGCCTTCTGGTTTAAAGCATTGTCGATTATTTCAAAGTATATGTTCCATATTTGTTTTATATTTTTGCTATTTATTGTTAAGTGGTCGAATGTAAGCATTTGATAAGTTTGGAATATTCCTGTACATAACGATATATTGTTATTGTGTACTAATTAAAACTATTAATCATGTGTTTGAATTACTTTTCAACACATCCTGTACTTAGAGTTAATTCAAAGTTTAAAAACAAATTGTAACAATTTCGTTTTCTCGTAGTGTTCGCTTGAAGTCCGCGAACTTCTATCTGAACGCACGAAGTAATGCATGTATTTTCGCAAAAATATAATCGGTGGTATACAGTAAATATCAACTTATTCACAAGTCGACAAAGATGCTCAGTTCTACTTGAAGGCAGGATTTTAGATTTTTTATAAAAGAATTTCAAAAGTCTACAGCGTTATCTAGTGACGACTGCTTCACAAATTCATCCTGGGAATTGATTTCATAATTCGTCAAGAGTTGGTGTAAAATTAATTGTATAACATGCATAGTTATTTAAGCAGATCGGACTGGGAATATTATCTGCTGCTTTACCAATTAAAATATAATGGGAACTGTTGCACATTAAATCACTTTATATTGAAGTTCGGTACAATGGGACAATTATAACTGGGAGACATTAATATCTCTAAGCCTGTCATCAATGAAATTGGAAGTGTCTCACATCCTGTACAACTTTTTTCAAATTGATTTCAAGCCGAATTTGTATACTTTAAAAAAAGGACCTTATGTTTTTTTTAATTAATATTATTAATAATTTAGAGTCTAATCTAGTGAAGGAGCTTTAAGTTTTTCAGTGAAAACTATCGGTTTCCCAAACGCTTTCGGGTGATTAATTTAGTACAAGATATTATATTCAGGAAAAACAATTCATTTCCTGATTGAGTTAGATTCTTGCCATTGCGTGGAGAATGATCCAGGCATACGAACGAGCAATTACCAACCAAATGAAGGTTCCGGAGCTGTTGCCTTGAAAAACAATACAGACTTGAAACGTTTATTTCATGCTTTCATGAACCGTGCTTTGAAACTGGGGAATACTCCATCCGAAAAATTCCAAATGTGGAACTTTACGGGTGAAACTTTCCCTTTTAGTGTTGTGTCTTTTCATTTTGTTTTAACCAACCAGGTAAAACCCCAGGCAGCAGCATGCAGCCTTTTACTGTGAGGAAATGGAAGTGTTGAAACCTGTTGCTGTGGTTTATTGAGTTTAGCAGCGTTTGAAGAGAGTTCATTCTCCGGACCCACGCTTCGTGACACATTAATCCAACACTATGATCTCAAAGCACGTGCCTGAGAAAACGTACTCCGACTGAATGACACCACGAAAATATTTATGTGTAATTGCATTGACAATATGGCTATATATCAAGCATAAGATTTGCATTGAATGTAATTTATACCAATGTAAACGTAATTTTAATTTAGAGCATTTACTCTGCCATTCGGCACCATCTGAATCTGTTTCGATAAACATATGGGGGCATAGTGTCAAAAGTGGCTGCTTCTGACCCTTTCAGTTCTCGTTAATTCAGCTGTGTGCAGTTGTACGACACACTGTGGAGTCGCCTAGAGAACCTCCAAACAGCACAAGTCTGGCAGCAGTCCTACATTATAAAGTTGGTAATATCCTATATTTGTGGCACTACCAACATGGACACACAGAAGCACAAAGACATTTCCGAATTTAAAAGATTCATAATTGTTATAGATGAATATTTTCGTGGCGTGGGCGGAGGTTTTAGACATGAATTCAAATTTGGAGTTCAGATGCTGTTTCTGAACTGCTTGAGCTTTGTTGTCACTGGATTGAGTCACTGGAAATTCACTCCAGAGATATCCATTATCCCTTTAGAATACTTCATTGGTCCCAGAGTATGGGATGTTTTGACAGTGTTGTTACAGCCACCAGGCACTTAGATTGCCTCCCCATACAATCGCTGCCCTAACAACAGAACTGAGGAACTACTCTTGAAACTACAAACAGCTCCACTTAATACTCTCAGTCTTCAGTACAGTTGTGTTTTCAGTTTCCTGGCCAACACCATCCGCTGTCTCCATTCTGCCTTCAGTTCCAATGCGCCAGAATTACCAGTGCTGGCAGCACTGCCCTTCTCGTTCTTCCATTCCCATGTTCAGATTCTTCCTGCTACTTCTTTCTCCTCCTTGACCCTGGGCACAGCTGCCATGTGAACAGTGTGAGGATACCATCGGGCAGTCCGTACCTTAACTCTCCACCAACCAGCCAGCTCAAGTCTCCTGCCTCTAAAAAGTAAGCGCTATATTTTACAGCGTTATAAGTAGAGTGGCAAAAGAGACTATATGGTCGGGTTGCTTTGTCTGCATTTGGAATAATAATATTATATTGTACAGCCCCTCAATTATATATATGTTGCATATTATACAAATGTTACATATTATACAAAACATGTGGACAGGACAGTGAAGCACTCAACAGCTGTGCATTCCATTTTATACTTGTTACTGTTACTGACAGGACTTAGGAAAGGAATTGGTCAGTGAGGGACTGAATCGACATTTCAAATTCTACTCTCATGTTCAATGCCATGGGTGTGGTTCAAAAGATCAGTAGGCACAGGTCCTAACAAAACCATGGCAGCCAATAGTTCTCCACAGTTCTCACAACACATATGAGCTGTTATCTTCAGTGGAATATCACTGCTGTAATCCTAATGGTTAACTCTATTGCGTGCAACAAAACAGAATGTTCTAAAAGACAATTAGCATGGTACATGTACTGCTACGTGGCCAGTTCACTGACAACACAACTGAAAAATGACTGGTGCAATACCAGTTGGACATTTGAATATCCGGCCCATATATTCTAAATATATGTTTCCCAGGATCTTAGACTTTCAAGCATTTTATCTCCCTCAGATTTCCCTTCTTCATACAATCTACAGGCACAAGGTTGGCATCCCATAATCACTACTTTGTGATTTCATTGACCTTTCCGATTTGTTTCAGTCGTGTGTGATGAGCCTTTGCCCTTCACTTAGGTTTCTCAACTAACAAAAAAAGAAAACTGAAAGCGTAGTTCTGGAAGATTTCCTGTCGTCGCCAATGGTAGCAAATCTATTATTGCCCAGACCAGTGAAAACCGGGTTCTATACTGTACCTTTTAGTAGAGTGTTGTGTAATAACATTACAAGATGCAAGCCTCTATGCCCCATACACAGATAACAAAACAGTTACAATTTTCAGAGGATTCTTTGGAGTTTAAAAAGTCCCTCAGACAAATTGCACTTATTGGAGACTGTGTGGGTTTTAATATCTGCCATCATTTTTAACCTTTAGCTGTGCATGAATTATCTTAAAGATTATGTGTCCTTACTTACTAGCAATATTAATTTAGTAGATTTATGCTGTATCAGAATGGATACATATATTAGAAAATGCTTTACTTACAGTACTTTTACCTGGAAGGAAAGGATTCAAAATATGAACATGGCTCCGTTCATGCCATGATAACGATCATGTAAAAGGTTAAACAGCACACACAGACTATGATGCAGCCTAGAAATACACCGTAACAATGGCATCGGTTTGATCTGGGTCACTTGTGACTGCATGGAACCTCATAGCAACGGTGTGACCTCATCACCTGACACCACCAGATGACATTTCACCTGCTCGGGGAAATGAATCTCAGAATGACAGAAAAAAACTAAAGCATGGAGGAAAAATGGGGAGCTTTCTGGTTTTGTAACATTTTCATTTTGTAAGCAATGGGGAGCTTCAGCATGGAAAAACAAATATTCTAGTGTCCTCCTGACCTTGGCTGATAACTTTTTGCTCAGATACAGTGATTGGAAGATTGTCTTTATTCCAAAGCCACATATTTATTTCTACAGGAAACACAGATAAAAACGAAGTGAGTTAGATTACTTTTATCATCTTCACATTATGAATGCAGATTACATTTGTATCCCAGCTATGCAAATTGAATCTATCAATCGGTCAGTCACTATTTGAATTGAGCAGCATGAACACAGGACAACTAACACAGGAATCTTACACAACGGCGTGGATTTTCCAGGGCCTCTGATTGCGTACGGACAGCTTACGCAGTCGTAAGTACCCCGCAAGATCAGGGTTTTCACAAGCGATGCTCATACGGGAAAACCAGGAACTCACAGTCGGTCAAGTTTCAGCTTAACAGATCGTATGTGTTATGTTTAGAATAACTCCACAAGACTGAGTACCGTGAACTTAAACTTATGTGACCTTAGTCTCTTTAATTAAACTCCAGAGTGCCAAAGCAGCATGGCAGACAACCTTTTATATTTGCTTGCATGAGGTGTGCAGGTGACCCTTGGATCTCCAACAGGTGCGCCCTCTGGTGGCAAGTCTTACACAGTTATAATGTTTACATACGTAACATCACTGCCCTCCCCAAAGTCTTTGATACAAGTTATTTTACAAGTTGAGGTGGTCTGGGGCCCTTCGTTCCCTGGTTGAACGCCTGAGTTCGAACCCTGGCATGGGTGAATTGGTCATGCCATTGCTGCACTGCAGCGCGGCTGGTCTGACCAGACTGTTGGGCATGGTGGGTTCATCGTCTTGATTGACGGCGAGTTCGATTGCTGGTTGGGTGTGGGATGGTGAATCGATGATGGTGATGTGCTCTTCAAGTTGTTCCTGGTTGTCAGTGAATCGCAGTTTGGTCTGATCCAAATGCTTTCTGCATGTTTGTCCATTACATTGTTTGACAATAAACACTCTATTCCTCTCCTTGGCTAAGACAGTGGCAGCAACCCATTTGGGGCCATGACCGTAATTAAGGACAAACACAGGGTCTTTAACATCAATGTCATGGATTACAGCCGCGCGATCGTGGTACATGTTTTGCCGGTGATGCCGGGTTTCCACATGATCATTAAGATCCGGGTGGACTAAGGAGAGCCTGGTTTTGAGTGCTCTCTTCATTAACAATTCCGCCAGGGAAACCCTGGTAAATGAGTGGGGTCGTGTCCGGTAACTGAGCAGAACCCGAGATAAACAGGTCTGCAGGGAGCTGTCTGTCATGCGTTTTAATTCTGCTTGATAGTTTGGACTGCCCATTCCGCTTGACCATTGAATGTGGGCTTAATGCCATTGCTGGTCATAAACTCATTGAATTCCGAGCTGGTGAAACACGGTTCATCGTCACTGACAAAGATATCAGGCAAGCCATAGGTGGTGAACATGCCTGGAGGCTTTCAATGGTGGCAGTGGATGTGCAGGATAACATGATTACACATTCAATCCATTTAGAGTAAGTGTCCACTACTACTAAGAACATCTTTCCAAGAAGGGGGCCAACGAAATCTACGTGGATCCTGGACCACGGTTTGGAGGGCCATGACCACAGACTCAGTGGAGCCTCCCTTGGTGCATTGCGCAACTTTGAGCAAGTGTTACATTGGTGTACGCATGACTCCAAATCCGAGTCAATGCCGGGCCACCAAATGTGCGATAGCCTTCATCATGACTATGCCTGGGTGGGTACTGTGTGGATCGCCTATAAACATTTCCCTGCCTTTTTTTGGCAAAACCACATGATTACCCCATAAGAGACAATCCGACCGGATGGACAGTTCATCTTTACGTTGGTGAAATGGCTTAATTTCATCTTGCACTTACCCGAGAACAGCCGTTCAGCTCCCATTGAGGACGCAACTTTTTACTAGTGATAGCACAGAGTCTGGACTAGACCAGGTCCTGATCTGGCAAGCCGTTTCAGGTGACTCCTCGCTCTCAAAAACATCCATGACCAGAAGCAAGTCTGCGGGTTGCGTCATTTCCATCCCAGTGGTGGGCAATGGTAGCCGACTGAGGGCATCAGCACAGTATTCAGTGCCTGGTCTGTGACGGATAACATAGTCATAAGCGGACAATGTTAGTGCCCATCTTTGGATCCGGGACGATGCATGGGTGTTTATACCTTTACTTTCTGAAAACAGCGAAGTGAGCGGTTTGTGGTTAGTTTCAAGCTCGAACTGGAGTCCAAATAGGTTCTCGACGACACTGTAGGCTCTTTCAGCCTTAGATAGACTTCTAGATGCATATGCAACCAGTTGCAGTTTGCCTGATACATTGGTTTGCTGTAACACACACCCGACCCCATATGCAGTTGCATCACAAGCTAGCGTAAACGTTTACACGGGTCATACAATGCAAGTAACTTGTTAGAACATAGCAGGTTTCTGCTCTTCCAGGTTGTGCAGGTGTTAGATGGTTTCACGACGGGTGATCAGGATGTCATCTTGAAACACAACGGTGCGTGGAACCAATTTCAGCAGACTCTCCATGTTCCTCTGGAAAATGGCAGTAACTGAGCGAATCCCAAAAGGGCATCTGTAGTATATAAACAGTCCTTTGTGCATGTTGATGCACGTCAATCTTTTTGAAGATTTACCCCAAACCCAGTCGTCACCCCTACATAGCAACATGTGCAATGTTTCCAGCAAAGTGCTCAACCCGGGTAGAAAGTTACCAAAATAGTTGAGGAGTCCCAGGAACAAACGCAGCTCCATCACATTCTGTGGTCTGGGTGCATTCTTGATGGCCTCAATCTTTGAGTCCGTGGGTCTGATGCCATCTGCCGCAATCTTTCTCCCCAAAAATTTGACCTCTGGCGCCAGGAAACCACACTTGGAGCATTTCAGCCTGAGTCCCACTCTGTCTAGTCGACTTAGAACCTCTTCCAGGTTGTGCAGGTGTTAGATGGTTTCACGACGAGTGATCAGGATGTCGTCTTGAAACACAATGGTGCGCGGAACCAATTTCAGCAGAATCTCCATGTTCCTCTGGAAAATGGCAGCAGCTGAGCGAATCCCAAAAGAGCACCTGTGGTATATAAACAGTCCTTTGTGCGTGTTGATGCACGTCAATCTTTTCGAAGATTCAGCCAGCTCCTGTGTCATGTAAGCGGAGGTTAGATCCAATTTGGTGAACAACTTCCCCCCTGCTAACTTTGCGAACAGGCCATCTGCCTTGGGTAGTGGATACTGGTCTTGGAACGAGAGTCGGTTGATCGTTACCTTGTAGTCTCCGCAGATTCTGACCGTGCCATCGCTTTTTAACACCGGAACATAATTCCCTCTCATTGAAGTCTTTCCAGTTCGATCTCGACTTTCTCCCTCAACCGCTCGAGCCTTGTGATGAACAGGCCGTGCATCAGGGACTAGATGGATCTGCACCTTGGCACCTGTGAAATTGCCGATGCCTGGTTTAAATAGCGACAGAAATTTGCTCAGCACTTGAGCGCACGAGGCGTCATCCACCGAAGATAGTGCTTTAATGTCATCCCAGTTTCATCGAATCTTTCCTAGCCAGCTTCTGCCGAACAGCATTGGGCCATCGCCTGGTACAATCCACAGTGATAAGTCATGCACAGCTCCATTGTACGATACCTTCACTGCCGCACTGCCAATGACTAGTATGAGCTCTTTGGTGTAAGTGCGCAGCTTTGTATAAATCGGGCTCAGTTTGGGCCTTTGTGCCTTGTTGCCCCTCAGTTTCTCAAAAGCCTTCTGGCTCATAATTGACTGACTTGCCCCCGTGTCCAACTCCATGGAAACTGGAATGCATTTAATTTGACTTTCAGCATTATAGGAGAGCTCTTAGTGGTGAAGGTGTGTACCCCATTCACTTCTTCCTCGGCCTCGGGTTGAGTTGCCTCTCTTACTTGTTCTGCGTGATCCACTTCGGATCGACCATCTTCTATCGACTCTGCCACGGTGAGTCGCAGCACGTTTGCACATTCACTGGAGGTGCCCCATTGTTTCACAGCCTTTGCACGCGTAGTGCTTGAATCGACATTGATGGGCTCGATGATTACCCCCGCAGCGCCAACATGATGTTAATGGATTCACATTCACGCCCCATGGCGGACTCTGAGTCATCCTAGGCCTTGCAGCTGCAGATGTGTAGACGCTGCCATGTACAGTTCTGCCTGATAACGGCATTATTTTATGCACATTCTTCGATGCTGAGAAGATATCAGTTTAGTATTATCGTTCGTGGACATAAAAGCCTTGGCTATCGTGATGGCCTTGTTCAGGTCTGGGGATTCAGCAGACAGCAGCTTGCGAAGAATGACCTCATGGCTGATGCCCAGCACGAAAAAGTCCCGCAGCATTTCCCCCAAACATCCAGCAAAATTACAAGGTCCCGCAAGCACCTTAGGTTGGCGACATAACTCGCCACGTCCTGGACCTCGGAGCGATGGAGCGTATAGAAGCGAACCGTGGCCATTAAGATGCTCTCCTTCGGCTTGAGGTGTTCCTGAAAAAGTGTACACAACTCTGCATATGTCTTTTCCGTTGGTTTCGTCAGTGCTAGCAGACGCTTGATGAGGCCGTATGTTGTAGACCCACAAACGGTGAGGAGAATCGTCCTGCGCTTGATCGTTCTTTCGTCCGCATCCAGCTCGCTGGCCACGAAGTACTGGTCAAGATGTTCAACGAAGGCTTCCCAATCATCACCCTCTACAAATCGCTCAAGAATACCAACGGCAGCCATAACTGCGTGAAAGTTTGTGATCTGTTACTCATCGCCAATTGTTATGTTTAGAATAACTCCACAAGACTGAGTACTGTAAGCTTAAACTGATGTGACCTTAGTCTCTTCAATAAAACTCCAGAGTGCCAAAGCAGCATGGCAGGCAACCTTTTATACTCGCTTGCATGAGGTGTGCAGGTGACCCTTGGGTCGCCAACAGGTGCGCCCTCTGGTGGCAAGACTTACACAGTTATAATGTTCACATACATAAAAGTATGAATCTGCATTAGGGTTTAAATAAATATTAAAATAACATTTTTTAAATGATTTAACCATACAAAAACCTTTAAAATGAGGTTATTTATGGCCCCTTGAAAAATGTTTATATTTTTTTTTAAACTTTGGTTTAAATTTTTAATTAAATTGTATTTTAATTCATTTTGAATGTGTGATGATATATTTTTATTTAAGTGTTGTGAAAGTGTTTTTTTTTTAGGAGATTCCTTTTTAGGAGATGCTTATGGAGATTCCGTACATAAATGGACTCCCCATAAACATAATGGGAATCCCCATTTGTGATTGATTGGGCTGGCCCACGTGATCCCAGGGATGCTTGTTAACCACATGTGCTCCTGGGATCTGTGAGCCTTTATGCAGGTGCACATCTGCAGGCTGATGAACGCGAATCTTCAAAGGTACAAAGGTATCAGGTAGATGCGCAGTTTACTTGCGGTTCGGACGCATTCGCCCGCGTGAAGCTTCCGCCTGCAATTTCCAGCCCAATAATTTGCATTTACATAACAACTTTAACATAGGAAAATGTCCCAAGGCGCTTCACAGAACTGTAATAAAATAAAAATTGACACAGAACAAAAGAAGGAGATGTTAGGATGGGCGACTAAAAGCTTGGCCAGAGATAGGTTTTAGGTTTCATGGAGCATCTTAAAAGGAAGAGGGAGAGGCGGAGGGTTTATGGAGGGAATTCCAGAGGTTAGGGCCGGGATAGCTGAAGGCACGGCTGACAATGGTGTGGCAGAGGAAGCGAGAGAGGCACAAAGGCCAGATTTGGAGGTAGGCAGAGCTCTTGGTGGGTTGTAGGACTGGAGGAGGTTACAGAGATAAGGAAGGGGGAGGCTATGGAGGGATTTGAACACGGGAATGAGAATTTTAAAATCAAGGTGTTGGTGGACCAAGAGCCAATGCAAGTCAGCGAGCACTGGGGTGATGAGCAAACGGGACTTGGTGCGAGTTAGGTCACAGACAGCAGAGCTTTGGATGAGCTCAATTTTATGGAGGATGGAAATTAAAAACCCAGCCACGAGAGCACTGGAATAATCGCATCTGGAGGTAACAAAATCATAGATGAGGGTTTCAGCAGCACTTGGGCTGAGGCAAGGGTGGAAACTGGTGATGTTATGGAGGTGGAATTAGGCGGTCTTTGTGATGGAGAGGATATGGGGTCATTAGCTCAGCTCCGTGTCAAATAGAACCCAAGGTTACACACGTTCTGGTTGAACTTGAAACTGATTAGGGAGGGAGATGGGATCGATGGCTAGGAATGGAGTTTGTGGCAGGGGTCAAAGACAATGGTTTCTGTCTTCTCAATGCTTAATTGAAGGAAATCTCGGCTCATCCAGGACAGGATGTCAGGCAGCACAGAGGTAGTGGAGGGGTAGAGAGAGATGGTGATCAGGTAGAGCAGTGTGCCGTCAGTGAACATGTGACACTAACGCAAGGAATAGAAGTACTGCTTTTAATGTGCTGAAAAGAATAGTTCAAAAATCTTCTACCAATAGTCCCGATGAATAGGACAGCAAGAAGCAAAAATTTTCTGAGTGAGGATTGATTGAGAATAATTGTGAGTTTAGAAAAAATAAGGGATACCAGAGGTGACAATCAGCAGAATCCACCATTATTTTCACTCAGTACAATTCACAGAAAATAGCTGTCCTTTATCATAGGTAATATTTGTTGAAAATGATCTCCCTCAATTAATCACTTAGACACGTCATCACAAATCCAGGTTATATATTTGAAATTAGTCATTTACAGTATTACGAAAGCGACATTAGTTAACCAGATTAACTGGTCATTATCTTATTGATGGGACCGCACTGGTTGCCATGTTTCCTACGTTACAACAGTGACTACACTTCAATTAATACTCTATTGGCAACATTCTGAGGTCATGAAAGTAAATGAAACTTCTTTCTTACTTGAAAATGGCAATGGATCCACATGTTTTGTAAATTTGTTGAACAGCATTACCTTGTGATCATGAGTTATGTTTCAAAATCTCTGTCTGTACTCACAAAGGATGATGCCAGTCCATGGGATTTATAACTCACTTTCTACATATAAGGGCTGCAAATTATAATTTTAGGCATTTGTTCAAGTGGAAAAAGCTGTATCAATACAAATTGGCTTTTGAAGTACTGTAAATAAGAAAGCCCTGATTATAATTACCGACTAGCCAAACTTAGAAGTTTGTGTATTTTAGAGCAGTTGGCATTATACCTGAAATACTGTGAAGTAAAGCTGCAATTAAGAATCCTGGTTCGATTGTTTTGTGTTATTTCTAAGGGCGTATTTATACTGCGAGTTTAGTGACAGCCACTTTGCATCAACACTAAACTGACAATGTAAATCCGGAGTCAGAGCCCAACCTGATTCCTAAGCAAAGAGAAGCGAGACTTCTCGGAAGGGACAATCTCACATCACTACAGTTTAAAAACGCATGGACTTTAAATCGCTTTTGGACCCCTTGGAAACATTGTAAAAGTACCTGGCAACTGAAATGTTGAGAGAGCAGGCATTCTTTCCTCTCTAATCTCCAAATATTCAAATGTCTAACTTTTGGGAGACAGCTGGAAGACACGCATGTATTCAGTCATGCACAGAGCTCTCTCCGAATCAGGGCAGTTACAGCTCCAGGCAGGCAAGAGCAAAGCAATGTAAATATGACTTTGCCTGCCTGGAACCCAAACTGTAGCTCCTGGTCTCAGAATGAATCTGCACCACTTTTGTGAACAGGAAAAAGTGTGGGAGTATGAGTAGGAGGGGATAAGATATAACATCCCCTCAAATGCAACTTAAAAAAAAATAAAATTGGATGAAAGTGAAATGTTTCCAGCTTTGTTAAACTTTCACATGTTTGACAGCTTGATGGCGCAACATGCTTGAAGCTTCGTCATATGAAACGAGTGTGTGTCCACAATTCCCCACACATTGAGCTCTCAACCTCAGTTGGGCATCCTGGGGAAGCTGCAAGTGCAGTTAGAAAATTAATCAATTAGCATCCATCTTGGGTAACTCAGAGACCCAGGACAACTGCCTGCCCTCTCAGCAGGTGCATGGCACAAGAAATCAAAAGACTGGGAAAATGTAAAATAAAATGAAAAGCAGTTCTAAAACATGATGAAGGAGAAAAATATTTACATGGCTAAGGATGCTCAGACTTTTGCCTTAAAACTACTTCTACTTAACATAGAAACATAGAAAATAGGTGCAGGAGTAGGCCATTCGGCCCTTCAAACCTGTACCACCATTCAATATGATCATGGCTGATTATTTTTGCAACTTTAGTACCCCATTCCTGCTTTCTCTCCATACCCCTTGATCCCGTTAGCCGTAAGGGCCACATCTTCCCTTTTGAATATATCTAATGAACTGGTCTCAACAACTTTCTGTGGTAGAGAATTCCACAGGTTCACAATTCTCTGAGTGAAGAAGTTTCTCCTCATCTCGGTCTTAAATGGTTTACCCTTTACCCTTCGACTGTGACCCCTGGTTATGGACTTCCCCAACATCAGGAACATTCTTCCTGCATCTAACCTGTCCAATCCCGTCAGAATTGTATATGTTTCTATGCGATCCCCTCTCATTCTTCTAAACTCCAGTGAAATAAGCCTAGTCGATCCAGTCTTTCTTCATAAAGCTACTTGTGTACATTTTCCTTGACACTTGAATCACTTGTTATGCTGTCTTTCACAATGCTTAATACCCATTTTGATTAATAGCCACGTCAAATGAGATTTTGCCAGTCTGTTCACAACCCTGTACTTGGTTGACCTACATATTGTTCAGCAGTGCAGTGTGATTGACTTGATTCAAAGGGCAGGGTTACAAAGCAAAGCAGCTTTCCAGATATTTTTTCCCATTTATAAATGGGGAAAGAGTGCTACACCATCACTACTTTTCTGATCGTTGCTAACTTTTTATCTTTGTCTTAAAGATAAACGGAGTGACTGCTGCCAACAAATTGGAAGCTGTTGCCAATGACTGGAAGCTGCGCAGAAGCATTCTGCAAATAAATCTGTGGTGGTTTAAGTATGAAAGTATAATAATACCGTCATATTGCATGCCTAAATCTATGGAATCTTTTGGAGCTATGGGTTGGTTTAATAATATATAATAATAGCACAGGTTGGTTTAAGTATTAAAGTATGATATTTTAGTGGAGGGGGGTGGTTATTTGTATGGAACGCGAGATCCATGTGAAGGGAAAGGAGAACATTAATAAAAATGGAGGTTTATTGTGTTTTGCTGGCGCAGATTTTCATTTCCTGATGCAACTCTGTTCGGCAGTAGCGATCTCTGTTCACCACCCCCTCCCCTCCTTTCTCTCTCGAAGTGTTTTCTTTGTGATGGTGACAATATTTTCTTTTCAGTTAGCGAACAATCACAAACTGCTCACGAACCACGACTTCAACTTCGCTGGCACCAATCGTGTCCAAAGATAAAAACATGCCATTGCATAATGAAAAAGTTTATGCTGCATAAGTTTATCCTGGATCACAAGCTCACAACGGTGTCTGAAATCACCGCTTTGAGGTGGAGTTTTCAGTGTAGGTGTTCTATGAACTGAGGCCTTTTGGATGCTAATAAGGAGACAGTATCCTTTACCAGTCAAGCTCACTTTACTTCAGTTCGTAACATTTGAAAATAGAGGGTTAACCTGGCAGCTCCTGTGATTGAGTGTTTAATTATGAACTTCAGTCCCAGAACCTGCCACTCAAATTTCAGCACTTCAATTGGGTGAATTGCAGCAATACTTGGCTTCGTTCCTAGACATAAAGTCAAGTCATTCCACCTTGGTGGAGAAAATACCAGGGTAAATTAATTTGAACCACCCAAACTCAACCTTCTTGTGGTTCATCACAACTAAATATTAAAAACAGGAGCCATGGATAAATCGCATCTCAAACTGTCTAAGCACAGTTTGGAAGAGGAAGAAAGTAATAATTAATTTGTGAAGGAGCTGTTACAAATGCTGAAAATGTTTGAAGATAAACATATCCACTGTTGTGATTAATAGCTACAATGATTAAAAAGAAAACGTATAATTAAAATCATTAAAGCTTTACTAATTCAGAGCACTGTTTTTGAACTATTGGGTGTAGAGTCAATTTAAACAGACCCACAGAAGATACTGCATGCATCAACACAATCGTGGCCCGATTCCCGATCCACCAGTCTATGGGGCGAAATTGCCCTGTTTTGCAACTGCACAAAATATATTTTGTCTGGGTGCGCCATTAAAATTGCCCTCCCCCCCCCCCCCCCCCAGCCCCCATGGAATAGGGCGGGGGTTTTGCAGAGGCGCTACGAGAGGCTCGCTCATGCCGGGAGTGCCCCACTCGGCTGCGTGTGGTGATGATGATGTCATCAGCGTGTGCATCACCCCGTTACCAACCCGGAAGTAAAATTCGGCTGCGCACCTTCACTTTACCGCCTGCTAGGTGACAACAGCAGCTTCCGCTATTGAGTTGCAGTCGGGTATTGGCTGGAACAGAGCTATTTAAAGGCGCCACCTTGAAACAAAATTTCTGTCGGCCATTACATTTTTCTGCTTTCCAACACATAGGCAGAGTGGCTGGTGGACAGATCACAGCGATATTTACTTCAAGGACTGTTCGGCCTCCTAACTATTCCCCTGTATCACTCAGGGCAGATTTGAAATTACAACATTTCTCTCGCTTCATGGGCACTGTGTTGCCACTCAACCTCCTGCTCCGGCGTCACGGTCAGAGGAGGCTCAGGTGAAGACAAAGGCGGAGACAACGGCAGAAAGGCAGAGAGAAGGACATGGGGCAAGACAGGGAGAGGGCAGGGAGAGGGGCAGGGAGAGGGGCAGGGAGAGGGGCAGGGAGAGGGGCAGGGTGAGGGGCAGGGAGAAGGGCAGGGAGAGGGCAGCGGGAGGGGCAGGGAGAGGGGCAGGGAGAGGGGCAGGGTGAGGGGCAGGGAGAGGGGCAGGGAGAGGGGCAGGGAGAGGGGCAGGGAAAGGGGCAGGGAGAGGGGCAGGGAGAGGGGCAGGGAGAGGGGCAGGGAGAGGGGCAGGGAGAAGGGCAGGGAGAGGGGCAGGGAGAAGGGCAGGGAGAAGGGCAGGGAGAGGGGCAGGGAGAGGGGCAGGGAGAGGGGCAGGGAGAGGGGCAGGGAGAGGGGGAGAGGGGCAGGGAGAGGGGCAGGGAGAGGGCAGGGAGAGGGCAGGGAGAGGGGCAGGGAGAGGAGCAGGGAGAGGGCAGGGAGAGGGGCAGGGAGAGGGGCAGGGAGAGGGCAGGGAGAGGGCAGGGAGAAGGCCGGGAGAAGGACAGCAAAATTTCACGAGAGGGAGAAGGCACCACAGGCTGGCAACAGGAGACCTTACCCTCGCAGGGTATTCCAGCAGCAATTCTCCTACATCAACTTCACTGAGGAACAGTGTGCACGAAGGCTGCACTTCAACAAGGATGTGGTCACAGACCTCTGCCATCTGCTGCAACCGGCTCGAGCCTCAGACTTGAGTGAGGACAGCTCTCTCAGTGGCAGTAATGGCCATCACCACGCTCAATTTCTATGCCAATGGATCCTTCCAGGGAGCGACAGGAGACATCTCCAACATCACTCAGTTTGGCGTCCATTGCTCTATCTGTGAGGTCACAGATGCTCTGTACAGAAGGAGGAGGGACTACATCTCCTTCCCCATGGCCAGAGAGAAGCAGCACGAGCGGCATGTGTCTTTGCCAGGATAGCGGGCTTCCCCATGGTGCAGGGTGCCATTGACTGCATCCACGTCGCTTTGCAGGCATTGCATCACAATCGTGAGATCTTCCATAACTGCAAAGGCTTCCACTGACTGAATGTGCAGCGGGTCTGTGACCACACACACGCAGAATCCTCACCGTCAACACCCACTATCCTGGCAGCAGCCACGATGCCTTCATTCTGCGCCAGAGTGGTGTGCCAGCTCTGTTCCAGCTACCAAATCAAGCTCGCAGCTCGCTGCTCGGAGACAAGGGCTATCCACTAGCCACCTGCCTCATGACTCCCCTCTGCAACCCCAACACTCCTGCCCATCACTCATACAATGAGAGCCATGTCACCACCAAGAACATCATTGAGAAGACCATCGGAGTGCTGAAGCAACGGTTCCATTGCCTTGACCGCTCGGGAGGAGCACTCCAGTACTCGCCTGAATGGGTGTCTCTATTCATCGTCGTCTGCTGCATGCTGCATAACCTCGCCATCATGAGGACACAGCCAATGCCACCAGACATACCTGAGGAGGAGGAAGAGCAGGAGGAGGTGGAGGAGGAGCAGGAACTGCAACATCAGCGACGGAGGAGGCAGCGAGGCCATCGTGATTGTGCAAGAGAGATGCACGACCATCTCATCAGACTTCGGATCCATTGAATTCCATCCCACTTCCCAGTTCCTCTGGACGACCCCATCACCACATCCATTCCATTCCAAAGCCCCAAAACTGAAATGGGAGACAACAGCAAAGATGAAATATTCCAATCAAAATTTATATCATAACAACAAAGGCTTACATAATGTATTTACTAATCACCCTTGTGCATTTCCTTATATCCCCTCTTTGATCTAACTAATCTAGTGCTACTCCACAGTGTGGCTGCAGCATGGCTGGTGGAAAGCTGCTGTGTGTTAGGGCCAGATACTACAGATGGCCTTGCAGGATGCCTCGACCAGCTCTGAGCCTTCAAGGCCCGGCTGTTGGCTGCATCACCTCAGGCTGGGCGGCGGCAGTCTGTATTGGCAGGGTGATGGCCAATGACAAGTGCAACGGCAGAGTGGCAGTGGTGGGCTCAGGAATCCTGTCATCCTGAGAGAGAACAGCAGGTTCCTGCTCCACTGACCCACTACCACACCCCTGGGGCAGCACTTCAGCATCCTCACCAATCTGCTGGAGCACAATTTGGTGGAGCACTGTGAAACCGTGAGATCCCTGGTTGACTGTGGACCACCCAGCAGTGATGGCAGCAGTCAGAGCACATTGGCATCCAGTTGAGACTGCAAGAGAGCAGTCTGAGACTCTATGCCAGCACTCACTCACTGCATGACAGGACCGAGACATTGCGTGGCATCAACCTGAGACTGCATGAGAATAGTCTGAGCTGCCATGCCACCAACCATTGTCTGCAATACAGCACAAGATGTTGAGTTGCTTCCGGCTGTGCTGCAATGGAGCTGCCACGCCACCCATGACATGCGTCATGACGTCTGGTCTCTCTGGGAGTCCACCATCGTCTGCAAACTGACAATGATGGGCTCCATGGTACGCACAGAGCTCTATGCAATGCTGGAGGCGGACTCCTCCACGCTCTGTACCACTGCCGAGAGCCTCTCGAGCACCCTTGCCATTGCCCCTGTGATGTCAGAGTGCATGGCCATCACCCTTTGTGTGAATGCCTCCCCATCGAGGTCCTCATCTGAGCCCTGTGGAGCAGAACTCGTGCACGAACTCACCCTCTGGGGAGATGGCTCCCGAGGTTCCCTTTCCCCTTGGCCTTGCTGCAGCCCATTGGCCCCAGTGCATTACCGAGTGCCGACCCCTCTATTAAACATAGTTTTTTTTATTTTTTTTTTATTTATTCGTGTCCAATCGTTCCAATCGTTACAATTCTTTGTCAAACGCCAGAGGTCACCCTGCACCAGTCAAGGATCACTCTGCGCCAATGCTCTTAGCCAAAAGGCCTAGAGCCACTGCACCGTTCCTGGAAGTACTGCAATACCAGGTTCGTGCCATGGAGGTGGATGGGTCAGGTCCCCCACACACCTCCGTGGAGGTGGATGGGTCAAGCCATCCCACCCACCTCCTGTTTACAAAAATGTAAGCATATACCTTCCTGACCAGGGAGAAACCACCCGGAGGTCATGGTGGCTGGTCAGGTTAGTTATGCAGATCTTAGCCAAAAGGCCGAGAAGCGACCCCTCTATTAAACATAGTGCCAGTCTCTGAGCTAGTGCCTGCGGGTGAGAGATGCAATGATGCAGTGCTTGGCTACTCCTTCTCCTCTTCATCTCCTTCCACAATGTGTTGGCGGGGGGGGGGCCTCAGGTGCAGGATGGACAGCTGCTGCCTGGGTCTCTGAAAGCATAACTGGCACAAGACTCGCATTAAGGTGAGGGCAGTGGGACAAGAGTGGTGCTGCCATTTCAGTTCCTTCCTGAGCTCCAGAGATGAGTGAATTACTTCAGTGAATAATGAAAATGAGCATCAGCAGGTTCAAATAACCAGCCCTTTAAGAGCCAGATGGAGCTGGAAATAAGGATTGAAGGCTGATTGATGAATGGAACTCCGCTGAAATTGGGTAAGTGGCTGTGAATAGTGCCCTGCAGTGCCCAGCTGAGGCCATTAGCGCCTTATTTACAATGCCCCACCCCCCCCCTCACTCCTGGGGTAAAAATGCCCAATTTGCTACAATTTGGCAACCCATTTCGTCGGGAGCTAAAATTTCTCAGAATAAAAAATTATCGCCCCAAACGGAATGCTTCCGAATTTCACGCCCTAAGTTCCTAATTCTTTTAAAGTTTAAGATGCTTAATTGATGCTGATCTGTCTTGACTCTGCTTCTACCAACCATTTTGGAAATGGAAACAAATATTTAAAAATTGATCGCATGCTAAAAAGCACTAAGGTTGTTTCCAACCGATAAAATAGCAAAGATTTGCAGACTGATTTCTCAAATCATAGACTGTAGCATTCTTTGATACATAAACTTGTCAAAACAGGACGGGCTGTTGATAGATCGGGAACATTGATGGTTGCCCAATAATTAATATACATTTACAGTACTTCTGTATGTTAATATTTATAGAAGGGAATAGGTGAAAGAAAGAAAGGAAAGAGAGAAATAGAGAAAGAAAGAAAGTAATTACATTTATTTAGAGCCTGTCATGATCTCAGGACATCCCAAAGTGCTTTACTGTCAATGAAGTACTTTTGTAGTCACTGTTGTAATGCAAGAAATCATATATTTATCCCTCCATCAACATGTAAAAAATGATTATCTGGTCATTATCACATTGCTGTTTGTGGGAGCTTGCTGTGTGCAAATTGGCTGCCGCATTTCCTACATTAAAACAGTGACTACACTCCAAAAGTATTTAATTGGCTTAAAGCTCTTTGGGTCGTCCAGTGGTCGTAAAAGGCGTTATATAAATGCAAGTCTTTCTTTTCTTTTTAATGGAATATTCTATCTCCACAGGATCTCTCTCCACTCGCCAGTGAATGATAGAGCATCACAGCATCAGATTTTGTTTTAAGTTTAAATTATTAAGCAAGTTTATGTCACAAAAGGTGATGAAATGATATACACATGTATATCAACAGTAGAAATCGTTTTCTCCATCTTCTTGAAATGAAAACAATAATAGGTCATAACCTAATGCTAAGATGTGATAATACTTTTTATTATATGTGTATTTATATCTATTTCTTATAAATCAGCAAGGGACTGATTTAGGCTTAGACCAATTCACTCAGCCCAACTCCAATCTCAGCTCTGCTTTTCTCTTTAAGATCCCTGAAAACAGTTATCAAAACAGCCTAGATATTAAGTAAGTGACTACCTAAATTCAAAAAGGAAGTGTCAGTCACCTATAAATGGAACCAATCGTTCAGTTTAATGAAACAATTAGGAAAATCATGAAAGCAGCAGGCCATTCAGCCCTTCAAGCCTGTTCCACCATTCAATTAGATCATAGCCAATTTGTATCTCAACTCCATCTACCCACCTTCCCGCCTTGGTTCCGTAATCCTTGCCTAAAAATATCTACCAATGGCAGTTTTGAAATTTTTCAATTGACCTAGCCGCAATAGCTTCTGGGGTGAAGAGTTCCAGATTTTCATTATCCTTTGTGTGAAGAAGTGCTTCCTGACATCATCCCTTGAATGGCCTGGCTCTAATTTTAAGCTTATGCCCCTTGTTCTGGACTCCCCACCAGAGGAAATAGTTTCTCTCTATCTACCCTAATCATCTTAAACATCTCAATTAGATTTCCACTTTAAAAAAATATATATTCTAAATAATACTCAATTGGGATACAACAGGCATTGGTATTAAACTTTAGCAGTAATCGGGTTAACTTTTCTGTAAGTTTACTAGCTGCTGCTGTTGCAAGGTGAGGGGGTGATTTTAAGTGGTGTAAATGGGGCAATAGCAGTCTAAAATAATGTTGGGTCAGTTACCACCCTGTTTACGCTGGCATCACCACCTTGAGTAAGGTCCTGAGATGGGCGGCTGGAGTGGCAGGAGGCAACTGGGAAAATGTAAATTTATGTCCGACAACATACATACGATTCCAATTGTAATTTTAAGGTACAAATAAGTGGAGCATGGAGCGCACACACTCTGCCCATTTGTTGAGCATTGAACTGTATAACTATTGATCCGCAGAGGAACTGCTGAAAGTCGCCCAAAAAATGGCTTTTTAAAAATTCATTCACAGGATGTAGGTGTCACTAGCAAGGCCAGCATTTATTGCCCATCCTCTAATAGCCCACGGGCCATTTCAGAGTCACATATAGACCAGATGAGGTAAGCGCAGCAGATTTCCTTCCCTGAAGGACATTAGTGAACCAGATGGGTTTTTACAACAATCTGATAGTTACATGGTCACCATTACTTGTTATATATGCAGACTATAGTTATACTTTCTGTGTAGTCACTGTATAATTGCATAAGATGGAGACTTATTACCTGATGTACTATCAATAAGGTTTACACTGTGTACATACTATGCTGGCACCACTGGAGGGTGCAACTGATGGAGACCGGGGTTTCCTGCCCCTGTGACAGAGGCTGTCCACCAGAAGGCACTGTGGTGGGAGACCTGAGGGTGACCTGCATAGGTGTGCAGGGCCCAGTATAAAAGGCTGCCCACCATGCTTGTGCCTCACTCTGGAGTTACAAATAAAGGACCAAGGTCACTGCAGTTTGAGTACAACACATTGCCTCGTGGAGTCATTCATAAGTACATTACAGACATAACAACTGGCGACGAGAATACAGACTTTCACGCGATTTGGGCACACTAAAAGACTTTGCAGAGGGTGATGATTGGGATGCCTTCATGGAAAGGCTCGAGCAATATTTCGTGGCAAACTACCTGGCAGGGGAGACAGACACATTGGTGGAGAAATGCAAGGCTATACTGCTGGCCAGTTGTGGGCCTGAGGTCTACCGCCTTGTCAGGGACTTGCTGGCATCCACGAAGGCCAAGGATAAGACAAACGATGAGCTGACTGAACTAATTCGCGACCAACTAAAACCAAAACAGAGCATCCTCACGGCCAGGCACAGATTCTACACTCACCGCAGACCTGAGGGCCAGGAAATTGCAAAATATGCTGTTGACCTCAGGAGACTTGCGGCAT
Organism: Pristiophorus japonicus; assembly: GCF_044704955.1. Classification (NCBI taxonomy): domain Eukaryota; kingdom Metazoa; phylum Chordata; class Chondrichthyes; family Pristiophoridae; genus Pristiophorus; species Pristiophorus japonicus. Next base: position 193,870,602 of record NC_091984.1, on the reverse strand, counting down.
CGTGTGATTTCGGCACGCACCTCAATGAAGCATTGCGAGACATCTTCGTTATGGGAATTGTCCACGAGGGCCTCCTTCACAAGCTATTATCTGCCAACACCACAGTCAACCTGCAGAAGGCCATCAGCATCAGTCAGGTGTTCATGACCTCGACCTGCAGCACCAAACAAATTATTCATCCTGTGGACTCAAACTTGATAAGTACTGTACACAGAATGGTGCCTTTCACAGGCAAGACTGTAGAACATGGCTCTGCCCAGGACAGAGAGCACAGACCTCAGGGTTCCAGAACTCAGAGTCTGTCGAGAGATGCTAATCGATTAGCACCATGCTGGCATTGCGGAGGAAACCATAGGGCTCACCAGTGTCAGTTTGCTGAGTACAGATGCAAAGCCTGTAACACGAAGGACCACCTCCAGCGTATGTGTAAAAGAAATACGACTCATCAACTAGCAGAGGAGTCGGCAGATAACTTTGAATCTAGCAGGGAGTATGATGATTTGGCCAGAGAGGCTGCTCAGCCCCAAGAAGAAGTGTATGGAGTGTATACCTGCACCACCGATTGTCCTCCAATGAAGATGGAAGTCGAGATAAACGGCATTCCAGTCTTCATGGAAGTGGACACGGGAGCGAGCAAGTCAGTGATGAGCCAGGATGTCTTTGAGAGGCTATGGAACGAAAAATGACCCGAGCTGGTTCCAGTACAGGAAAAGTTGCGCACCTGCACCAAGGAGCCGATCCCAGTCCTTGGTCGTGCGGATGTAAGTGTAATCCACTTTGGCGTGGTGCACAAGTTATCTCTGTGGATTGTTGCAGGTGATGGTCCAACGCTACTCGGAAGAAGGTGGATGGAGAAGATCCAGTGGAAATGAAAAGACCTCTTCACTCCAGCAATCGATGTCCCCTGTGCTCAGAGGCAGAGCAAAACCTCACCTTCGCTTGGGCCAGGCACCAGAGAACAGACAAGCGCAGCACCTGAGGCACAGACCATCCATCATGACTGCATGGCAATGATCTGACCAGAATGACCTAAAAATATCTTCCTGGCTTCAGTGGAATCAATTATTAAGGATGTCATAGCAGTGCATTTGGAAAGAGGTGACATGATAGGTCCAAGTCAGCATGGATTTGTGAAAGGGAAATCATGCTTGACAAATCTTCTGGAATTTTTTGAGGATGTTTCCAGTAGAGTGGATAAGGGAGAACCAGTTGATGTGGTATATTTGGACTTTCAGAAGGCGTTCGACAAGGTCCCACACAAGAGATTGATGTGCAAAGTTAGAGCACATGGGATTGGGGGTAGTGTACTGACATGGATTGAGAACTGGTTGTCAGACAGGAAGCAAAGAGTAGGAGTAAATGGGTACTTTTCAGAATGGCAGGCAGTGACTAGTGGGGTACCGCAAGGTTCTGTGCTGGGGCCCCAGCTGTTTACACTGTACATTAATGATTTAGATGAGGGGATTAAATGTAGTATCTCCAAATTTGCGGATGACACTAAGTTGGGTGGCAGTGTGAGCTGCGAGGAGGATGCTGTGAGGCTGCAGAGCGACTTGGATAGGTTAGGTGAGTGGGCAAATGCATGGCAGATGAAGTATAATGTGGATAAATGTGAGGTTATCCACTTTGGTGGTAAAAACAGAGAGACAGACTATTATCTGAATGGTGACAGATTAGGAAAAGGGGAGGTGCAAAGAGACCTGGGTGTCATGGTACATCAGTCATTGAAGGTTGGCATGCAGGTGCAGCAGGCGGTTAAGAAAGCAAATGGCATGTTGGCCTTCATAGCAAGGGGATTTGAGTACAGGGGCAGGGAGGTGTTGCTACAGTTGTACAGGGCATTGGTGAGGCCACACCTGGAGTATTGTGTACAGTTTTGGTCTCCTAACCTGAGGAAGGACATTCTTGCTATTGAGGGAGTGCAGCGAAGGTTCACCAGACTGATTCCCGGGATGGCGGGACTGACCTATCAAGAAAGACTGGATCAACTGGGCTTATATTCACTGGAGTTCAGAAGAATGAGAGGGGACCTCATCGAAACGTTTAAAATTCTGACGGGGTTAGACAGGTTAGATGCAGGAAGAATGTTCCCAATGTTGGGGAAGTCCAGAACCAGGGGTCACAGTCTCAGGATAAGGGGTAAGCCATTTAGGACCGAGATGCGGAGGAACTTCTTCACCCAGAGAGTGGTGAATCTGTGGAATTCTCTACCACAGAAAGTTGTTGAGGCCAATTCACTAAATATATTCAAAAAGGAGTTAGATGAGGTCCTTACTGCTAGGGGGATCAAGGGGTATGGCGAGAAAGCAGGAATGGGGTACTGAAGTTGAATGTTCAGCCATGAACTCATTGAATGGCGGTGCAGGCTAGAAGGGCCGAATGGCCTACTCCTGCACCTATTTTCTATGTTTCTATGTTTCTATGACTCCTGGGGAGAAAGATCGGATTCACAGGCGCTCTTCCAGCTTTTGTAGCAGAATCGCGGGAGAGAAGGATCAAGGCAGTTGACCTCAAGGACAGAGGCAAGATGGCATCCCTGCTATAGCGAGGTGCAGCATGACTGAAAAAAAAGATGGCCATGGCCATATCATGAGGTGCAACGCTGAGGGACCAACACGTGGTGTCTAACAAAGGATTTGATTGGGGTAGTTAAGCCAGCAGGGTTCTCTTAAAGGAGACCTGCAACCAACTGAACTTAGAGACATTGTATGCATGGCAATCAATGTAATGAACTGATTAAGATTGTGAACAAAATGTTGTTGTCAGATGTCGGTACTATTCCTAATGTAAAGAACAAAATGTTGTTGCGAGATGTCGAGAATAGAATGTCCCCAAAAGTAGCAAGCGAGTGAATTCGGGAGGATAAAGGCGCTGGTCCTGATGCCCTGCCCCAGATGTCCCCACAAGTTATAGGCCAGCAACCTCAAGAGGGTGAAGGCACTGATCCTGATACGCTGCCCCAGGTCGATCCCACGCTGTAGGCACCCGATGGTACTATTCGCCACGGACCTGGAAACGAAAATGGTGCCAATACGTGCAGTCGGCCGCCGTTGCCCACCATCCGGGTGGAGACGGTGCGGACCCCAGACCCAGTCGCTACCTCAGCCATGTCCGGGAGCGAACAGTCAGAACCAACGGGACCTGGAACAGCCAGGTTCCCAACACCGTTAGAGAGCAGGCAGAAGATTCTGTAGCCCTCAGAGGAGGACAGGGAGGCCACACACATCTGTGGCTCTGCCCACCACTAGACAACAGCAAAGGCCCCGAGTCCTGGCTAGGTGAGCGAACCAAGCCCACCCCGCTAGCAGGGTGTGCAGCGCCGCTATCAGATGACTAGGACCCCATCCGGTTGCTCTGGAACCTGCGTCCTCGCATACCTGCACCGTTACCTCAGTACTGATCATGACTGAACCATGAATGCAATCTACCCAATCCTGGCATACGGCCGCAAAATGTAACGAATGTAAGTCACTGAACCAAGGTGTCACGATACAAACTGTAACTTCCTTTCTTAGTACTTGCACTGTCTCTGATCCTGTAAGTTAATGTAACAGTCCTGCTGCATGATCTTGCTGGGGGTGGGGGGGGGGGATGGATTTATGTAGCCACAGACACACACATGAATCACACCCAGAACCCACTGGAAACTTCACTGCATCATCGATCTATCCAAACCAGTAACCACTCCCCAACATTGTGGCAAAAGGACTTGGGGGTTAATAGGGAGAGAGCCAAGCCAAAGCACAGCCAAAGTGCAAGGGCTATTGGCACTTAAGAGCTAAGCTAGAGCACATAGTGCAAAGATAATCGGCACAAAGGACTTGGGGAGAGTCATGTTATAGATATACTCTCTGTGTAGTCACTGTAGAGTTACATAAGATGGAAACTTGTTACCTGATTTACTATCGATAAGGTTTACACTGTGTATATACTATGCTGGCACCACTAGAGGGTGCAACTGGTGGAGACTGGGGTTTCCTGCCCCTGTAGCAGAGTCTGTCCACCAGAGGGCACTGCGGTGGGAGACCTGAGAGTCACCTGCACAGGTGTGCAGGGCCCAGTATAAAAGGCTGCCCACCATGCTTGTGCCTCACTCTGGAGTTACAAATAAAGGACTAAGGTCACTACAGTTTGAGTCCAACACATTGCCTCATGGAGCCATTATAAGTACATTACAGACATAACATTATTGATACTAATTTCAGATTTATTGAACTGAATTTAAATTCCCCAGCTGCTATGGAGGGATTTGAACTCTTGTCTCTGGATTATCAGGCCTTTGGATTACGCGTCCAGGAACACTACCACAATGCCACCGTTCCCTCTTTTTTCTTTGTTTTTGTTCTGGACAGTTCCTCTAATGGGGACATTGATGGGGCACATTGGTGGATTTGCATTCCTTAGCATTTGGGGCCCTGATTTCACGCACTGAATGGATTTATTTACCATGCAATTTTCTACAATAGCTGTGCTGCAACTGTGCTTGAAGGAAACAAAGTGTACACGGTGGGAATTCTCATGGGAGTTCAAATGATGCTCCAAGATTGGGGAGGAAGAGGAGGGAACAAAAAAGGCAGGTGCAGTTGCAGCCCAGGCATTATGTACATCCCTGCCTATACCCCAGAATCTTCAACCCAAACAGTTCAAACACCCAAACTGGGCTTTACAGATGAGACCCATCTTCACCAGCTCTGTGAAGTCAAGTGTACATGATTAAGATCAGTAAAGAGAGATTCTGCTGAACCCTACTTTTAATAACATGTACTAACCTCTTTATACTTTGACACTATACACTACTTTTCCGACTGTGTAAACAATAAGAATTAAACTGCCTCCTAACTAAACATTTTACAACTAATTAAATTAATTGCGTTTTCAAACTGAGAAAAGAAAGGATAACATTTGATGGCAATGGTGCATTGTTGACCCTGTAAATGCGATATGTTCAGTGTGCCAGCCATAGCTCAGCAGGTCGCAATCTTGCATCTGAGTCAGAAGGTTGTGGGTTTACGTTCCACGTCAGAGACTTGAGCGCAAAATCCAGGCTATGTTTGTCTTCTCAGGTGGATGTGAAAGATCCCGTAGCACTATTTCAAAGAAGAGCAGGGAGTTCTACCTGGTGTCCTGGGCAAAATTCAGCCCTCAACCAACATCACTTTAAAAAAAGGAATATCTGATCATTATCACATTGCTGTTTGTGGGAACTTGCTGTGCACAATGTTCCATTTCCTACATTGTAACAGTGACTTTCTCTCATGAATATTTTCAATCTGCTCCACAGACACAGCTTTCCAGACATCAAAAGGGCAGCATAATTATAATATCTCTATGCACACTTGGCAATGGTGAATAATGGGCGTACAGGAATTAGGGATCAATCCAGCCCACATGGCCTGGTATTCAATGGGTGTGCCTGCTCTTAAATTGCATAAGTACGACACTGGCATAAATCTTCTTATGGACAAAATAAAAATCCCTTTTGATACAGAGAACAGTCGTTTCATACAGAAAGTGTCATGAAAGAGTGGTTTATAAAATTATGCTGCATTGTGTTATAAGGCATCAAGGCACCAGAAGCAAATCGCTGTGAGCGCCACTCGCCAGTTCAAAGTCCAACCATCGGCTACATTCTGAGGGCAGACAACTTATGTCTTAGCTGTGAGCGCCCTGCCTTATTTTTCCTATTAGTTTGGAGCCTGTCAAAGAGAGGGGACAGTAAAGTCCACACCTCACCCTTAAAAGACTCCTGCGCACAATTAAAGCGATGCAGCCCTATAAGTAGTCAAAAATTGTTTCAACCTTTTCAAAGGCAGTAAAATCGGTTAAAGTATTTGCTACTCGTTCGAAAGGCTACATGGGAGCAAAGAATTGGCTATCAAAAACCCAAAGGCAGGCAACAATAAATGCAAAGGCAGAGCACACAACTGGTAGGCAAGTGAAGACTTAGCGCCAGTATCCCTTGTTTGATAGATCGGCTGAGATAGATAGATTTATGGAGTCATGGGGAATCAAGGGATATGGAGATCGGACGAGAAAGTGGAGTTGAGGTCGTTGATCAGCCATGATCTTATTGAATGGTGGAGAAGGCTCAATGGGCCGTAGGACCTATTCTTGCTCCTATTTCTTATGTTCTTATGTTGATGGAAGTCGAAGTGAAGGTGCTGCGGTATGAGGTGTGTGGAAAAAGAGTCACCCTGTTTGGCACTCCAGGGCACACTCACCAGAGGACAGCAGTGCAGCATGTTTGGCCACGGTCAACTCTCTGTACACTACCCATATGACCGGGGTGCAGATGCGGAAGGAGATGGCACACCTTAAGGAAGCTGCTAAGGTTGAGTCTACACAACCCAAGTCACTTACCAGTTAGATAACCCCAAGTAAACATGCTACTAAAATGCTGCCTTTTAACCTAGTCCACATCAGCTGCTTCTCTTAGGCGGTCCCTCGTATCAAGGATGACCCGCTTCCACACCAAAAAGGGATGAGTTCATAGGTGTTTCAATGAAGGACTTGTTATTCCAGGTCCCAAACTACATATTGAAGGGTGGAAGATGCCTGTGCATGGATTTTTTCATATGTGGTGGCCGTTGCACACCAGCCACCACACGGGCTTGACAGAGCTAGGTCTTGGTCCACTGGCAAGGATTAACCAAGACGACTGGAGACCAGCTCTGCTGCACAGGCCTAGTGCACACACATATCGCAGTGTGGGCTGGCCCGTGCTGCCCCTGGGCCCTCGCCTCTTCTGGGCCCCAAACCTATGCCTCTCCTGGGCCCCGATCACGTCATTCTACAATCTCTCGCTGCTCCTTCGTCCCGACCTCGCCGCTAATCTGCTATGGTCCCCGTGACCAGAGCATCCTCCTTTCACAAAGAACAGCTTAACCATGACACAAAACCATATAGCTCTTTAATTACTTACCATGAAAACCCACACCCCAGCACGAGGCATGTTCAAGCTGTAATGTACAACTGAAACCATTGCTGCACTCATATTTTCAAAGAACTTCGGACATAAAATTATTGCTGCACCACCTAGCTGTCTGATATACAGGATGGGCTGATTGTTAGGCACCATCTATGTGCATCTTCAAATTACACATCAAGTCTACTCTTTGTGTGAATGACAAGCCGCCCCATAATACAAGGAAACACACAATGAGAATAGGGCTCAGTAGGTATAAGCCATAGATTCCCTTCGGATAGACTACCCGAAGGTAAGATTCCAAGTAAAAACATCAAAGGAATCTGGGAAGGCAAGACCACCCCAAGCGCAGAGCTGGTATCATCCACCTCTTGTATCTGCTTCCCTTTCTCACTCAACTCCCATAAAAATCAGATGCACAACTACACAAACATCATACGCAACTAATATTTTGATTTTGCCCCTTTTCTATCATTAATAGGCCTGGAAAGCACTGACTGTTTTGAGAGCCCCATTATAGAAAGGACATTAAAGCCATACAGCATAGATTAAGCAAGATGCCAGTTAGAAGGAGACACTTGCGATTCTGCTATTATTTTCACTGGAACAGAGAAGACTAAGAGGAGATTTAATAGAGTAGTTTAAAGTTGTTATGTATGTAAACCTGTAAATACCATGTTTAACCACCAGAGGGCTTATCCCCTGGTGTCCCAAGGGATCCCACAATCCCTTGGGAGCACCTGTATATAAGGAGAGGCACTCTGAGATCTGTAATAAAGGACTGTGGTCACAACTTACTTTGAGCTTGAATATCTAGACTGACTCTTTATTCAAGACATAACAACTGGCGGCAAGATACAGATGACATGACAAACCCCACCGCAACAATGCAAAGAACCGTGGGCATCCTGGAGAAATTTTCGGAGGGAGATGATTGGCAAACCTTTGTGGAACGACTCGACCAATACTTCATGGCCAACGAGCTGGAAGGAGAAGCGAACACTGCCAAAAGAAGGGCGATCCTCCTCACCGGTTGCGGGGCACCAACGTATGGCCTCATAAAAAATCTGCTCGCTCCAGCGAAACCCACAGATAAGTCATGCGATGAATTGTGCTCTTAGTAGGCTGCTATTGCCCACCACGGGGGTGGAGATGGCACAGCCCGCAGATTTAGTTTTGGTAATGGAAGCATTCGAGAGTGAGCAATCACCTGTTACCGCCTGACGAGCTAGGACTCCTTACTGTCCTTAGTAAAAAACTGTTTGCTCCATGGGAGTTGGTCTAGTGTCCCATTAGAGATGCAGGAAGAAATAAAGCCGTACCAGCGGCGCAGAGATGAAATGTACATACAGGCAGACTGCCTCCTATGGGGTAATCGGGTAGTGGTGCCAAAAAAGAGCAGCGACACCTTCATTAGTGATCTCCACAGCACCCACCCAAGCATCGTAATGATGAAAGCGATAGCCAGATCCCACATGTGGTGACCCAATATCGATGCAGACTTGGAGTCCTGCGTGCACAAATGTAATACATGTTCACAGTTAAGCAATGTACCCAGGGAGGCACCTCTAAGTTTATGGTCCTGGCCCCCCAAACCGTGGTCCAGGGTCCATCTCGACTATGCCGGCCTACTCTTGGGAAAAATGTTCCTAGCGGTTGTGGATGCGTACTCCAAATGGATTGAATGTGTGATAATGTCGGCAAGCACGTCCGCTGCCACCATTGAAAGCCTAGGGGCCATGTTTGCCATGCACGGCCTGCCTGATGTCCTTGTAAGTGACAATGGGTCGTGCTTTACCAGTGCCGAGTTCAAGGAGTTCATGACCCGCAATGGGATCAAACATATCACATCTGCCCCGTTTAAACCAGCATCCAATGGTCAGGCAGAACGAGCAGTTCAAACCATCAAGCAGAGTTTGAAAAGGGTAACTGAAGTCTCACTGCAGACTTGCTTATCCCGAGTCCTGCTTAGTTACCGCACAATACCCCACTCGCTCACTGGGGTCCCTCCTGCTGAACTGCTCATGAAAAAGGCACTCAAGACAAGGCTCTCGTTAGTCCACCCTGATCTACACAAACAGGTAGAGAGCAGGTGGCTTCAACAGAACGCATATGATCGTGCAAATGTGTCATGCGAAATTGAGATAAATGATCCTGTATTTGTGTTGAACTATGGACAAGGTCCCAAGTGGCTTCCTGGCACTGTTTTGGCCAAAGAGGGGAATAGGGTGTTTGTGGTCAAACTCTCAAATGGACTCACCTGCAGGAAACACTTGGACCAAACCAAACTCAGATTTACAGACTATCTAAAACAACCCACAGTAGATTCTACCTTTTTTGACCCTCCAACACACACACACAAGTGGCAACCGACCCAGCGGTTGACCACGAAGCGGAACCCATCACCTGCAGCACCCCAGCAGGACTCACCACCCCCAGCAGCCCAGCAAGGCCAGCTGCACAGCAGCCCACCGAGGGCCCAACAAACGACTCACCAAAACCAGCATTTGCACCGAGACGATCAACCAGGGAAAAGAAGGCCCCAGATCAACTCACATTGTAAATAGTTACTCTATTGACTTGGGGGGGGGGGGGGGGGGGGGAGTGTTGTTATGTATGTAAACCTGTAAATACCATGTATAACCACCAGAGGGCTTATCCCCTAGCATTCCAAAGGATCCCTCAATCCCTTGGGAGCACCTATATATAAGGAGGCCTCACAGGCTGGAGAGGCACTCTGAAATCTGTAATAAAGGACTATGGTCACACCTTACTTTGAGCTTGCAGTATCTAGTCTGACTCTTTATTGAAGACATAACAAAAATGATGTAAGGTTTTGATAGAGTGAATAGGGAAAGACTATTTCCTCTGGTTGGGAGGGGTTAATGAGAGGGGTTAATGAGAGGGGTAATGAGAGGGGTAATGAGAGGGGTCCCTGTCTGGCGTAAAAATAAAAAAGGGAAGGTGGCTCAACCGTGGCTATCAAGGGAAATCAGGGATAGTATTAAAGCCAAGGAAGTGGCATACAAATTGACCAGAAATAGCAGCGAACCCGGGGACTGGGAGAAATTTAGAACTCAGCAGAGGAGGACAAAGGGTTTGATTAGGGCAGGGAAAATAGAGTACGAGAGGAAGCTTGCAGGGAACATTAAGACGGACTGCAAAAGTTTCTATAGATATGTAAAGAGAAAAAGGTTAATAAAGACAAACGTAGGTCCCCTGCAGTCAGAATCAGGGGAAGTCACAACGGGGAACAAAGAAATGGCAGACCAATTGAACAAGTACTTTGGTTCGGTATTCACTAAGGAGGACACAAACAACCTTCCGGATATAAAAGGGGTCGAAGGGTCTAGTAAGAAGGAGGAACTGAGGGAAATCCTTATTAGTCGGGAAATTGTGTTGGGGAAATTGATGGGATTGAAGGCCGATAAATCCCCAGGGCTTGATGGACTGCATCCCAGAGTACTTAAGGAGGTGGCCTTGGAAATAGCTGATGCATTGACAGTCATTTTCCAACATTCCATAGACTCTGGATCAGTTCTTATGGAGTAGAGGGTAGCCAATGTAACCCCACTTTTTAACAAAGGAGGGAGAGAGAAAACAGGGAATTATAAACCGGTCAGCCTGACATCAGTAGTGGGTAAAATGATGGAATCAATTATTAAGAATGTCATAGCAGCGCATTTGGAAAGAGGTGACATGATAGGTCCAAGTCAGCATGGATTGGTGAAAGGGAAACCATGCTTGACAAATCTTCTGGAATTTTTTGAGGATGTTTTCAGTAGAGTGGACAAGGGAGAACCAGTTGATGTGGTATATTTGGACTTTAGAAGGCTTTCGACAAGGTCCCACACAAGAGATTAATGTGCAAAGTTAAAGCACATGGGATTGGGGGTAGTGTGCTGACATGGATTGAGAACTGGTTGTCAGACAGGAAGCAAAGAGTAGGAGTAAATGGGGACTTTTCAGAATGGCAGGCAGTGACTAGTGGGATACCGCAAGGTTCTGTGCTGGGGCCCCAGCTGTTTACATTGTACATTAATGATTTGGACGAGGGGATTAAATGTAGTATCTCCAAATTTGCAGATGACACTAAGTTGGGTGGCAGTGTGAGCTGCGAGGAGGATGCTATGAGGCTGCAGAGTGACTTGGATAGGTTAGGTGAGTGGGAAAATGCATGGCAGATGAAGTATAATGTGGATAAATGTGAGGTTATCCGCTTTGGTGGTAAAAACAGAGAGACAGACTATTATCTGAATGGTGACAGACTAGGAAAAAGGGAGGTGCAACGAGACCTGGCTGTCATGGTACATCAGTCATTGAAGGGTGGCATGCAGGTACAGCAGGCGGTTAAGAAAGCAAATGGCATGTTGGCCTTCATAGGGAGGGGATTTGAGTACAGGGGCAGGGAGGTGTTGCTACAGTTGTACAGGGCCTTGGTGAGGCCACACCTGGAGTATTGAGTACAGTTTTGGTCTCCTAACTTGAGGAAGGACATTCTTGCTATTGAGGGAATGCAGCGAAGATTCACCAGACTGATTCCCGGGATGGCGGGACTGACATATCAAGAAAGACTGGATCAACTGGGCTTGTATTCACTGGAGTTCAGAAGAATGAGAGGGGATCTCATAGAAACGTTTAAAATTCTGACGGGTTTAGACAGGTTAAATGCAGGAAGAATGTTCCCAATGTTGGGGAAGTCCAGAACCAGGGGTCACAGTCTAAGGATAAGGGGTAAGCTATTTAGGACCGAGATGAGGAGAAACTTCTTCACCCAGAGAGTGGTGAACCTGTGGAATTCTCTACCACAGAAAGTTGTTGAGGCCAATTCACTAAATATATTCAAAAAGGAGTTAGATGTAGTCCTTACTACTAGGGGGATCAAGGGGTATGGCGAGAAAGCAGGAATGGGGTAGTGAAGTTGCATGTTCAGCCATGAACTCATTGAATGGCGGTGCAGGCTCGAAGGGCCGAATGGCCTACTTCTGCACCTATTTTCTATGTTTCTATGTCAGAGAATGAGGAGAGAAATTTGGAGACATTTCTATACACTGAGGTTGTTACAGCAAGGAATGTTTTGCCACAAGGATAAACATTTGAAGCAGAGAAAGCTATAGGCCTATGAGAAGAGAGCAGGGCTTTGGGATTAGTTTTGGATTGATCTTGAAAAGAACTGGCACAAACGTAATGGGCCGAACAGCTTCCTCTGTGCTGAAAACTTTGATTATCCTAACTTTAAGACTTATATTGAAAGGAGGAAAATCCACCCATATGTATGTAGATGCGTGACAACACAGGCCACCTGTTACCATCAATGCCAACTTGCAAAGGCTGACGAATGACATACTTGTAGCAGATTATAGCATTGGAAAGTTTATCCTGTACCAATTAGTGATGTCTCTATCTGTTACAGATTCAATACACATATTTAGGACAAGGTGCTCTGACCAATGTTGGCATCTGCTTGGTCTGGTGTCACATGGTTAACATAAACCAATCAGCAACACTTGAAATTCACTACGGTTTTAGAATATTACAAACTCACAGACGTATTAGCTCACTCTCACTCTAAAACCTTTACTGATGGGTCTCATGTATTACATTGCCATTTGCAAAGTTCAATGTATTTTCACACCGTTGAGTTATTTATTTACTTTCTAGAAAATATATTTCCCATTATTTTAAATCCATAATTCAACTGTAGAAAATCCTTACCAACAGAAAGGTACATATACGTTCGCGCCCCCAAGCTGAGAGGGAGCACAGCGATCAGGAGATCCCATGCAGGATGCTCACCAGCTTTTCCGCTGGAAAATATAGCACAGCAAATTTAAAGGGACCAAACACCAAACATAAAAATTAGAGGGAACATTGGGTGCACATCTCTCCAAAGATAGTGATCCTCATTCTCTGTTAAAAGATCACCACGGGATTATTCCCAAAGTCAGCAACTCCAAACAATCAAATCATTGCTACAGAACCTTTCTTACAGTTCATAATTTGGTTGATACCGGATTAACTTCTAACTTGTGTGGAGAGATACTTCTCTTTAGATTGAAAGGATGGTGTGGATGTTCCTTGCTGTTCTGAGGAAAGTGCCTGAATACTAACTTCTCTTATTAAGGACAATTGACAGTTCAAGATGGGCTGATATTTATCTGGCAGAATGACCCATCCAAAACGTTAATTATTTTCATATAAATATATTCAAAAAGGTCTTGTTAACAATAACACTTGTCATGCTATAATGAATCATCTAGGACTAGAGACCAATAAATTTCTTGAGCTCCTTCATAAATAATTTGTAGAGAGAGTCTGGATTGAAAGGTTTGACGAAGGTTACATCTTTACCCAGAGGGGAAACGGGGTAATATCATTTATTTATTTGTATATCTGCTGCTTAGAGACATTACGTGTGTCAAACACAATAAAAAGGATTACGTTGCAAACCATATTTGGTGTCAGATTCAAATGTTTTTACAACGTGCCATCATTAATAGTGTAATAACATAGGAATATAGGAATGTACAGGACCAGAAAAGGCCATCAGGCCAATCCCAGTGTTCGTAAAATAGTACCTCTTGTACCACTCTACCAAATTTCCCACTCTTGACTTTGATGATACAATCAGCTCCCATTTTCTTCTTTCATTCAGTCCATACATTCACTTTACTCTAGCTTAAGTAGTTAAATCTAAAGGGCTAGAAATTCAGCAGGTTTGCGCCCGTTTATCCGCCATGGTGGAGCGGAAAAAGTACTTTTTTTGGCGCTAAACGAGGCGCACAAAATATAGCATCCGGGCGGAAAATTCAGCAGCGGTTTTGCACCGTGCTAAAAATTATCGCCCACCTGATTTTTTTTTACCAATTTTAAGATGTCAATCAGCGTGCAATGCACCGCTATCGCCATGGGTGGAAAATTAATCAATATCGCCATTTTTACCGCAAGCTCAAAAACACGCCCGAAAAAAATCAAGTTTTATCAAGTCGGACCCATGGCACACCAGCACTAACAACGCCATCTTGAAAAACGGAGCAGAAGTTCAGGGCATAAAAGGATTTGGAGAGAAAGGCGCGTTTTACGCATTGAAGTTTTTAAGAGTGTATAGTTTGTTTTTAAGGCTATTTAAGGACATTTAAAAGAATGGGGGCTGTAATATCTCTGCAATTATTGCTGGCTGCTTTTTCTATGCAGCATCGAGCTGGAAGAAGGCTTACTCAAGAGCATTTTGAGCGTAATCAAAGAGCTTGCAGACGTATGGGGAGGATGCCTTATGGCTCACGAGTTTACAGGCAACAGCGCTCATACCGACAGCTGTCTGAGGCACAGTGCATTCGAAAGCTGCACTTCCGAAAAGAGGTAGTCACAGAAATATGCCAGCTCATAAAGGCAGCCCTACAGCCTACCAGCAGCATCAGGACTGCCCGTCGAGGTGAAGCTGACTGCGACACTTGCCTTCTATGCCTCAGGCTCCTTTCAGGCATCAGCAGGTCTTATATGCTCCATCTCGTACTTCGCTACATTCGCCAGGTGACTACTGCACTGTATGCACGCAGGATGGACTTTATAAAGTTCCGAATGATCAAGGAGGCACAGAATGAGAGGGCTATAGATTTTGCACGACTTGCTGGCTTCCCCAAGGTTCAGGGTGCCATTGACTGTATGCACATCGCCCAGCGAGCACCTTTAGAGGATCCAGAGGTTCACCGAAACGGAAAGGGATTCCACTCCCAGAATGTAGAGATTGTTTGCGACCATACTCGGCGCATTATGGCAGTAAATGCCCAGTTTCCAGGGAGCATCCATGATGCTTTCATCTTGCGTGAAAGCACTGTCTCAGGCCTATACCAGCATCAACCACAGGCCAGAGCTGGATGCTGGGGGACAAGGGTTACGGCCTTGCCACCTGGTTCATGACCCCCTTCCCGAACCCTCAGACACAAGCCGAGCATCGCTATAATGACAGCCATATCGCACGCAACATCGTTGAAAAGACAATTGGAGTGCTCAAGCAGCGCTTCCGATGCCTGGACCACTCTAGAGGCTTCCTGCAATACTCCCCTCAGCAGGTCGCTGAGTTCATTGTGGTGTGCTGCATGCTACACAACTTAGCCATCAAGAGGAGACAGGATTTGACACTGGGGAATGCAGAAACACCTCAAGAGAGAGGGGAGGAGGAGGAGCCTGGCAATGAACCCATGCCACCACCTCATGGAGCTTTCGCCACGGCAAAAGTTTTTCATCAGCAGTTCATAATTCAATGCTTTGCCTGCCCCCTCTATCCCACCATGTTGACTATTCTCCCTCTTATTCTGCAAATGAGACACTGCACAAGAATGGTTGAGGTGAACAAAAGAATGTATAAAACATTTGTAAATTTATGAAACTTTGTCAACTTTAATTTTGAAACTTAAATAAATTTTTAACTTGAACACAATTTGTAAAACTTTTAAAACTTTTATAAAGTAACCAAAACAGGAAAACTACAGCAAAACAGACAACAACAACCTCTGCATCGAACTTCTATTTAACTGCAGGCACCTTTCCCCCCCCGCCCTCATCTCTTGGGACCAAGACGGTGTGCAGCAAGGCAGGCAGAATGCTGCTGTTGTTGGGGGAGAGACCATGAAGATGCCATTGGACCCCCGGAGAAGCTCAGGGTATAGAAGGCTCGGCTTCTGAGTGGCAAGGCTCTTGCTCAGCCTCATCACTCAAAGATGCTGTCGGTCTGGGTGGTGTGACGCTGGGGACTGCAGTGCCAAAAGTCGAGACCTTTAATTGCCTCTGGGCATTGACAGCCTCGGTGTTCTCCCGAACCACAGTTACAATCTGCGACATGTCCTCCCTCATGTCCGCAGATAGTGTCGCAATGTTGCCGGAAATGCCACCCAGGCCCTCGAGGAGCTGTTGGCTGAGCTCGATGCTCCCTCTTGACAGTCCCACCATATCCAGGTGTGCGTCTGCTTGTCTTTCAGCAGACCGGCTTTGCGGACTCAACCTCCAAAGAGATGGCATACTGGGTTCAACCGTGGAGCTGCATTGCTGCACACAGCTTGGACCCGCTGCTTCGGATGGGACAAAGCCTGTGAATGTGGCTTCCTCCAAAGAACTTGTGGCCACAGTTAAAAGAGGTCGTGACTGCATCGCCCACTCCACCCCCACCACCCCTCCCCCAGCAGCACTCCCAGCCCCTCCGCCACCCCCACCCCCACAACAGCTTCATGATGTTGTTCCTCCCATGGAGGGTCCTCGGCATGGCCTTCATCTTACTCCTCAACCCACACATGATGGGCTGAGATAGAGGCTTGTATGGGACGATGTGTCACCACAGAAGCCTCATTTGTAAAATAGAAAACAACAGACGAGTGGTTTGCAACGGGTTGGGGGGTGGGGGGGGGAAGCGGTGAGGGTGTGCAGGGTGACATGAGTAAGGTTACATAGCGCAGGTTTATTTGAAGGACCACCACTACTGCATTATATGTCATTGAGAGACTGCATCACATTACCCGAACCCGAGTCCACAGACACTACATGACATGACCCCAACCCTAGTCCACAGACACTACATCACATTGCCCCAACCCAGCCCAAGGATTTTGCAGGACCTACCATCAGTTCTGGCCATGGGCTCAGCACCCGTATGGGTAGTTGACCTCCCGGATGCACCAATGAGACCAGCCACTCGCTCCTCCAGGTCCATCAATGGCATGGTTTGGGGCGGACCGCTGTCTGTGCGTCGCTGCTCACAGCGGTTGTGGGACAACTTTTCCTGCAAAAATGACAATGGTTACCAGAGTGCCTTTCTGTTCTTGTGGCATACACAGATAGCCATCAAAGCACTTATACCATACTGTGTGCATTTAATACAGCCGGCTGTTTAATGGCCCTGGTAGTTGCACGTGGTTCATGAGGAAGACATCGACGTGCAGAAACATTTTTTCAGATGTCAAAAAGCAGTCTTCATAATATGAAACGATCGTTCATGGCAAATATGGTGCAACACTAAGCCTACCTCCAGCAACATGCGTCAGATTTACAATTTAAGTAATCAAGGAGTGCATCAATAAAAATATTACTTCCTCTCACGACCCTGCAAGGGTTATTCCATCTTTTCCTGCATTGCTTGTGGTCCTTGCGAATGTCATTAACTGAGGAGACCTCTCCAGAAACAGGTCCAGAATCGCCTTACGCGGTTGGGGGCAGGGGGGGTGGTGTTTACTTCAATCCCTCCTATTAAACTCCCCTCATCTACTTTCAATTGCTGTGATGAGGGCCTCGTTTTCATCGGAACTACATTTCTGGGCTCTCTGCCTGCTATATTTACCCTGCATGTTGTCTGTGGAAAATGGCAGATTGAGACCTGGGTGTACTGTGCATGTGCGGGCGCACCCTAACAGATGACTGGAATCGTGGGTCAAAAAAAAAATTTGCACATGCGCAGAAGGTCTGATTTTTTTTAGATCGGTGAATTCGGCTCCGGCGCACAAATGCAGTTGTGCAAGGCCAGATTTACCGCTATCGCTGGTCACCGTTTGCCGAATTTTGCAGCGTCCAGCGATAGCAGCATTCCGGCACTAAAAGAAAAGCTGCAATTATCGCCAAGAAAACAGCGATAGCGCTATTTTCCAAATTTCTAGCCCAAAGTGTCTTTCTATCCTCCCTCATCTAATTTTGAGACTTTTGTTGTAGTATCTTTGACTATGTTAAACTTATTGACATTTATCTTCTCTATACCCTATAGGTTCTTGAATAATTCAATTGTAGACTTCGTTTCTTGTGTAAAGATTGTGTAAAGATGTGGTCTCGCCTCGCTGTTGGTTTAGTTGCCTTACTCTGCACACTGTCCAATGTCTTTCTCGTAACACCTAATCTCATGACATTGCAATTGGCCACATCAAATGACATCTGCCAATCATTTGGCCAGCTCCTCAATCTTTCCAAGCGCTTTTGTATTCAATCAAGCTGTTCCCAGTTATTAACAATCCTTCCAGTTTGGTATCATTTGTAAACTTGGAGATTTGTTTTGGTCTCCACTTCCAAATCACATGAACATTGCAAACAGTGGCAATCCCAGCACTAATCCCTGAGACGCCATACTAGTTACCTCTTTCTATGCCAATCCAATCCAGCTCCAACCACTCTCTGCTTCCACCAATTTTCAGTCCATTTCGCCTATGCTGTGCTTTCCACTCTTGCCAATCAATCTTCTATGTGGCACTGTATCAATAGCTGAAATCTAAATAAACAACATTCATTGAGTCCCAACTCCACAAGGTTTGTTATCTACCCAAAGAGCTCAGAGAGATGTGTCAAACATGATCACACTCTAATACTTGCTGCCTCTTATAGCTACATATTTCTCTGAGTGGTTCATTATTCGTTCCTTCAGGATGTGTCTCAGCACTTTCCCGACAATGATTGACTGGCTTGTAATTCCCTGGTTAACTCGTTCCAACTTTTTATAGATTTGTATCACAGTCTGTTTTCTCCAATCCTCAAGCATAGTCCCCGTTTCCAAGAATTCCCTAAATATACCTGTTAGAACTGGTCCAGTTTCATTAGTTACTTTGTTAAGTGTCCTTGGATGTAATGCACCCGAACCCAGGGCTTTGGCTTCATTCAATGTCCTCAGTTTATCCATTAGTTGGAAAACAGCATGAGCTTCCGCCATAAACACAGATATTGTTTAGAATACTTGCCATTCCTTGATCATTTGATATAATGGTCCCCTTGGAGTCCTACTGCTTCCCACAAATGTATTTATAAAACTTTTCCACGTTGTCTTTATTATTCCCAGCGGTCCTGATCTCATTGTCTATTTTGGCTCTGCTGAGCAGTTTCTTGGCCTGCCAAACCTCATTTTAATGCTTGTTTCAGTCCTCTGGTCTATGCATGGCTTTATACTTGAGAAAGCTTTTTTTCCTCTCCAAGATTTTCCTTGTTGCCCGTATCAGTCACCTTTCTGCTCCACTGTACTCTGCGCTAAATGGTATATAATTATTCTGTAATGACAATAATGTACTTCCCATTGTACTTCCGTTCAGGAATCTGGTCCAATTTGCACCAGCCCCAGTCCCAACCCCCAGATCGCACCTCCTTTCCACCAAATCTGTTTACGAAAGATCAAGTGCTCATGTAGTACTCCAGTAGTACTTCTCCAGCGTAAGCATGATGCTTAACTCCAGCATTTTGTGATCACTATTTCCAAGATATTCTTTTATTGTAGTATGCTCCAGTATGGCTTAGTTATTACATAGTGTCATGTCTAATATTGCCTCCCTCCTTACAGGTTCCTTCATCAATTGGGTCACGTAACAGTCCCCTGTTACATCCCAGTAAAAACAAAGGATCAAGAGCCAGCCATTCAGCTCCTCAAACCTGCTCCACCATTCAGTTAGACCATGGTGGACTCAGCTCCATTTCCTCGCCTATGCACCATATCCCTCGATACCCTTAAGCTAGCAGAAATCTATCTTAGTCGGGCACATGGTGCGGGTAATGGTGGCGGCCACTCTGACTTCTCTCACGACCCTTTCGAGAAGCTAAAATGGAGCAGGGCCTCATCCCCACCCCTCATCACATCTCAGATCTCCCACCACCTTTCCTGAAGGCGCTGCCCAGTGCCGAGCTTACGGCTCACATCCCACCGTAGATAACTAGGCCCATACAGTAGAGCCTGGTCTCCAGTCATCTTGGACCCCCTTGCCACTGGACCAAGACCTTGCTCTGCTAAGCCCGTGTGGTAGCCAGTGTGCAATGGCCACCCCATGTTAAAAGATGCACAGGCATCTTCCACCCTTTAAAATTAAGTTCTGGACCTGGAATGTCAGGACCCTCATGGAAAAGCCCAACAGCGACAGACCTGAACACCGCACCGCTATCGTTGCCTAGGACATCACCGTCCTAAGTGAGTCCCTGGTGGGCAGGGGAAGGCCAGCTCAAAGAACAAGCTGGTCATTACACCACCTTCTGGAAAGGCAAACCAGAAGAGGAAGAACGGCGCCTTCATGAAATTGGCTTCGCCATTAAGAATGAGCTGGTCGGCCGTCTCAGAGATTCCCCCTGCAGGATAAGCAAACGTCTCATGATTCTCCGACTCACCCTAGCCTGGAACCAGTGTGCTACAGTCATCAGTGCATACGCCCCAACACTCAACGCAACAGATGAGACCAAAGAGGAACTCTACCCCAGCCTCAAACATTCCCTATCCCGCGTCCCTACAGACGACAAGCTCATCCTCCTTGGTGACTTCAATGTTAGAGTCGGTAAGGACACAGACCTCTAAGGAAGCGTGATCGGCAGAGAACGGGTAGGGAAAACCAACTCCAGCGGTATCCTGCTCTTGACAAAATTCCTAGAACACGACCTTGTCATCACCAACACCTTGTTCCGTCAGAGGGACAAGTACAAGGCATCATGGCAATACCTTCGCTCCAAGCACTGGCACCTGCTCGATTACGTCATCATTCAAGCGAGAGATCGCAAGGACGTGCACATCACCCACGCCATGACAGGAGCCAACGACTGCTGGACAGGCAACCACCTAATCCACTCTGTCATTATCAATATAGCCCCAAAATAGCGACTACAGCAGAAACAATGCCACAAAAAAATCAACGCTGGTGCACTCAAAGACCCAGTTAAGAAAGCCCTGTACAGCCAGCGCCTCACTGCCAACCTGGCGACCCTCGATGACCCCAAGATGCAGAGTGCTCACAGCACCTGGTCTGCCCTCAAGGCCTCCATAACCAACGCCTGTGAAGAGACGCTCAGTCACTCAACCAGGAAACACCAAGACTGGTTTGACAAGAATGACCAGGAGATCCAGGAGCTAATAAGCCGCACGTACAAGGCATTTCTGAACCTAAAGCAGCAACCCAATTCGGGAGCATCAAAACAGCTCTGCAGACAGCTGAAGGCCACGGTCCAACAAAAAAACCATGACCTAAAGAATAATTGATGGGTGGAGAAAGCACAAGGGATCCAGCAGTTCGCCGACAATCATGACATGCGAGGTTCCTTCAGTGCAGTCATGACCACCTACGGCCCAAGCACCCAAAGCCTCACCCCATTGCTGGCCAAGAATGGAGAGGCACTCATTAAGGACACTGAGGCAGCCAGGGCCCACTGGAAGGAACACTTTGAAGATCTCCTTTACTGAGACTCTGCCTTCGATACGAGTGTCCTCGACTCCATCCCGCAGCATGCTACCTACCACCATCTCAGCAAAACCCGAGTCCTGCATGAGGTAGAAAAGGACATCCGTCAGCTCAAGAACAACAAGGCATCAGCAGCAGATGGAATCCCCGCCGAGGCACTAAAGTATGGCAGAGAAGCACTATTGGCACAAATGCATGACCTCATCTCTCTTATCTGGAAGGAGGATAGCATGCCAGGAGATCTCAGAGATGCCAGGTAATCATGACTATCTTGAAAAAAGGGGACAATTCCGACTGCGGTAACTATAGAGGAATCTCCCTGCTGTCGGCCACTGCGAAAGTCTTTGCAAGAATCCTCCTCAATCATCTTCTCCCCTTGGCTGAAGAGCTCCTCCCAGAGTCACACTGTGGATTCCATCCACTAAGGGATACAATGGACATTATCTTCACTGCGTGACAACTACAAGAGAAATGCAGGGAACAGCATCAACCCTTATACATGGCCTTCTTTGACCTCACAAAGGCCTTTGACACTGTCAACCGTGAGGGACTATGGAGCGTCCTCCTCCGTTTCGGCTGCCCCAAAAGTTTGCCACCATCCTCCGCCTGCTCCACGACGACATGCAAGCCATGATCCACCACAGACAGAATCCATGTCCGGACCGAGATCAAGCAGGGCTGCATCACCGCACCAACGCTTTTCTCGATCTTCCTTGCTACAATGTTCCATCTCACTCTCAACATGCTTCCCACTGGAGTGGAACTAAACTATAGAACCAATGGGAACCTGTTTAACCTTCTCCAGGCTAGATCCAAGACCATCCCATCCTCTGTCGTTGAACTACAGTTCGCAGACGACGCTTGCATCTGCGCACATTCAGAGACCGAACTCCAAACCATCATCAACACCTTCACTGAGGCATTCAAAAGCATGGGCCTTACACTAAACATTCGTAAGACAAAGGTCCTCCACCAACCTGACCCCACCACGCAGCACTCCTCCCTCCCTGGTCATCAAAGTCTACAGCTCGGCCTTGGACAACATGGACTATTTTCCATATCTCGGGAGCCTACTATCAGCAAGGGCAGACATTGACGACGAGGTCCAAAGCCGTGTCCAGTGTGCCAGCACACCCTTTGATTGCCTGAGGAAGAGAGTTTGAAGCCCCGGACCTCAAATCTGGCACCAAGCTTAGGAAAATGAAATTTACACTTGAATAAAATGAATATCAGTACACTAGAAGGAAAAAATGAAACTGTTTGGACATTCTAAGGGGGAATATTTCAGGGGTTCAATGACAGATCATGGTCTACAAGGCAGCAGTGATACCCACCCTCCTATATGGCTGAGAGATGTGGACCATATACAGCAGACATCTCAAAGCACTGGAGAAGTATCACCAACGCCAGCTCCGCAAGATGCTGCGAATCCACTGGGAGGATAGACGCACCAACGTCAGTATTCTCACCCAGGCCTACATCGCCAGCATCAAAGAACTGACCACACTCGACCAGCTCCGTTGGGCAGGCTACACCGTCCGCATGCCCGACACGAGGCTCCCAAAGCAAGCGCTCCACTCGGTAAGCGAGCCCCAGGTGGGCAGAGGAAACGTTTCAAGGACACCCTCAAAGCTTCCTTGATGAAGTGCAACATCCCCACCGACACCTGGGAATCGCTGGCCCAAGACGCCGAAAATGGAGGAAGAGCATCAGGGAGGGCGCTGAGCACCTTGAGTCTCATCGCCGAGAGCATGCAGAAAACAAGCGCAGGCAGCGGAAGGAACATGCGGCAAACCAGACTCCCCACCCACCCTTTCCTTCAACCATTGCCTGTCCCACCTGTGACAGAGACTGTAATTCCTGCATTGGACTGTACAGCCACCTGAGAACTCACTTTTAGAGTGGAAGCAAGTCTTCCTCGATTTCGAGGGACTGCCTATGATGATGATCTCAGTATTCGAAGCTCCAATTTTCTGACCATCCACAGCCTTTGGCGGGAAGGGGGAGGGGAGGGAGGAGTTCCAGATTTCGACTACCCTTTATGTGAAAAAGATCTTCCTGATTTCCCTCCTGAATGTCCTAGCTCTAATTTTAAGATTATGTCCCCTCGTTCTTGATTCCGCTACCAGAGGACATAGTTGCTCTCAATGCATCAATGCTAAGGTTAAGTCTCTCATAACAATGGAATTTGATTCCTACATATTTCCCTTATCTGAGTATAACGTTTCAGGTCCAATGCCTCTTCTTAACCTGGCGATCACTAACAAATTCTAATAAGAAACATAAGAACATAAGAAATTAGGCGCAGGAGTAGGCCATTCGCCCCCTCGAGCCCGCTTCGCCATTCAATATCATGGCTGACCTTCGACCTCAACTCCATGTTCCTGCACTATCCCCATACCCCTTGACTCTCTGTCTTGAATATACTCAATGACTGTGCATCCACAGCCCTCTGGGGTAGAATATTCCAAAGATTCACAATCCTTGGAGTGAAGAAATTTCTCCTCATCTAAATGGCCGACCCCTTACTCTGAGACTGTGATCTCTGGTTCCAGACTCCCTAGCCAGGGGAAACATCCTCTCTGCATCTACCCTGTCAGAATTCTGTATGTTTCAATGAGATCACCTCTCATTCTTCTAAACTCTAGAGAATATAGGCCTAGTCTATTCAATCTCTCCTCAGAGGACAATCCCCCCATCCCAGGAATCAGCCTGGTGAACCTTCATTGCACTCCCTCAATGACAAGTATATCCTTCCTTAGGTAAGGAGACCAAAACTGTACACAATACACCAGGTGTGATCTCTCCAGAGCCCTATATAATTGCAGTAAGACATTTTTACTCTTATACTCAAATCCTCTTAATAAAGGCCAACATACCATTTGCTTTCTTAATTGCTTGCTGTACCTGCATGTTAACTTTCACTGATTCATGTACATGGACACCCAGGTCCCTTTGACCACCAGCATTTCTCAATCTCTAACTGTTTAAGAATACTCTGTCTTTTATTTTTCCTATCAAAGTGGATAACTTCACATTTCTCCATATTATATTTCATTTGCCATGTTCTTGCCCACTCACTTAGCCTGTCTATATCCCCTTGAAGCCTCTTTTTATCCTTTATCCTCTTCACAACTTACATTCCATCATCATAGGCAGTCCCTCGGAATCAAGGAAGACTTGCTTCCACTCTAAAAATGAGTCCTTAGGTGGCTAAACAGTCCAATACGAGAACCACAGTCCCTGTCACAGGTGGGACAGATAGTCATTGAGGGAAAGGGTGGGTGGGACTGGTTTGCCGCACGCTCTTTCCGCTGCCTGCGCTTGATTTCTGCATGCTCGCGGCAATGAGACTCGAGGTGCTCAGCACCCTCCTAGATGCACTTCCTCCACTTAGAGCGTCTTTGGCCAGGATCCCTCAGGTGTCAGTGGGGGTGTTGCACTTTATCAGGAAGGCTTTGAGGGTGTCCTTGTAATATTTCCTCTGCCCAACCGAGCTTTGTATCAGCAAACTTGGATATATAGCATTTAGCCCCCTCATCCAAATCATTGCTATAGATTGTGAATAGCTGAGACCCAAGCACTGATCCTTGCGGTACCCCACTAATACCCGAAAATGAGCTGTTTATTCCTACTCTGTTTTCTGTCTGTTAACCAATTCTCAATCCATGCTAGTATAATACCCCCAATCCCTAATTTTGTTTTAGCAACCACTTGTGTGGCACCTTATCGAATGCCTTCTGAAAATCCAAATACACCACATCCACTGGTTCCCCCTTATCTATTCTGCTAGTTACAACCTCAAAAAACAGATTTGTCAAGCATGATTTCCCTCTCATAAATCCGGGTTGACTCTGCCCAATCCTGTTATTATTTTCTAAGTGCCCTGTTACCACGTTCTTAATAATAGATTCTAACATTTTCCCTACTACTGATGTCAGGCTAACTGGTCTGTACTTCCCCGTTTTCTCTCTCCCTCATTTCTTAAATAGCGGGGTTACATTTGCTGCCTTTCAATTCGCAGGAACCGTTCTAGAATCTATTTCTATAGCCACCTCTTTCAAAAGCTGAGGATGCAGGCCGTCAAGTCCAGGGGATTTATCGGCTTTCAGTTCCATTAATTTCTCCAGTATTATTTTTTCAACCAATACTCATTTCTTCAGCTCCTCATTGGACCCTTGGTTCTCCACTATTTCCAGGATGTTTTTTGTGTCTTATTCCTTGAAGGCAGACACAATGTAATTTCTCTGCCATTTCCTTATTCCCCATTATAATTTCTCCTGCCTCAGCCTGTAAGGGACCCAGGTTCCAATCTAACACCTTCGGCAATATATCCTCATTGACATAAATGGCCATTCCTCCCGCCCCTTCCCTCTTAATTTATTGCTTTTATCCCTGCAGACCAAACTGATCATAGCGTGTGACTGAAGAATCAAACTGTTACCACCCATTGTCATAGAATTGTAAAACTTAATAAGTTATGCACATTTAAATTATGTGCACTTTGTTTTGCCATTGTTTTACTTAAAAGTCTTTTCAAAACAAATGCAGAAGTACCAAAATATTGGCTGACTTTTGATCTCGAGTGCTATTATGTGTACAGCTGTCTTTCCCTTTAATCACAAGATATTTCTAGCTGATTTTGATGGTAAGATTCAAATTGGAGGAACATAGCTTATTAAATGATGCTTTTAGATGAGAGGAGTGCAGCAAACGGCAGATGGCTTGTTCTCCTGGTGTCCAATGCACTCATAAATATAAATAACCTAAATTGCCGAGAACAAGCAGTATCTACATATCTGCTATTGGTTTAAGTGCCTCGTTTGCAGCAAGCAATTTACACAAAGCTGATCCTGTGGGTTTGCACTCCTCTTACAATTGGGCTTCTATATTTTGCAATGGAACCTGCAGGCCACTGGAGACTGGTAACCAATAACAAATGCAAAAATGAGAGAGCTGTGCATGAGAGTGTCTCTCCTAAAACCAGAACCAAAAATTTAAAACAGTGATAAAGTAAAAATGCCTAAAGGCATCGAACTGAGTTTATACCAGCCACTGAACAATTGGCAGAGTTTGTAATAAAATGGCAGAATTTAAAAGCTATACTTCAATGATTAAACGTACAGTAGAAGACCACAAATCTGGACACCAGGGCCAGATTCTGCTGAAAAAATAATGGTGCCTGAACGAAGCAGGCTGTTATTAATGCGCAACGTGTAGCAATGAAGAGACACCCCGTGAATTGCAAATCACTACAAGTTGCTGGCCGATTTGCGTCGCTCCATTAGCTTTGACAAAACGCCATCTTGTGTTTAACCTCCCTGTGATTTTCATGGGGTTGCTGCATTTGTACATTCATTTCCCATTAAACTCACCATAGAAAATCAAGTCCAGTAATTAACAGCACAAGCACCCTTTTAATGATGAGATAATTGTTAATGACTGCCAATCAACCACTCTTGCCCAGAAAGTGTACAATTATAAGTGTGAGGTCTCATTCCTTCAGGTTGTGAATTGTTTTTAGAGATTTTAAAAATGTCAATTTTTTTTTTCTTACTTTACCTTTGTCTCTTTTTTTCTCTCTCTTAATCCAATCTTTCTTTCCCTCTTTGGGGGGAGCTTTTCGGGGGATCAGCGGGCACGTTCGATGGGGAAATTTTTTTTGACAACAGGATAGGACGCCACTGTCATCCCGCCACCACACGCCTTTCCCAGATGTCGATCACCACGATCAGCCCCAACACCAGCAGCACCAGGTACACCAGCAGCACCAACCTTCTCTGCAATCAACTGATGCTGCACAGGACAGAGAGCATCAGCACCCGACCACATTGCTGACCAGGAGACCAGGGATGGCCTCACCATGGCCAAATTTACTTCATTTGATGCTGTATACCCTGGCTGCTACATGATGCACCCGGTTGGCACCACCCCACACCAACATAATAAAGCATCTCTACAATGCCCAAGCCATTCCTTTCACAACCATCACTATTGCAGGGGGTACTGTGATGTCTCATCATTCACTGTAACTCACTAAACTACTTCCAAAGGTGCACACAAATCTGTCCAAGAACGCAAAGTATTGAAAATAAAGGTTTCAATGTTTGTCAACACATTAACAGAGACTTCACATGAACATTGCATAAAATACCCAAGTGCCTACCCTTGTGTGTTGTTAGTTGATATGATTTCACTAGGATGAGGGCGAGTGTGAGGGATGGCTAATGAGATGGGGATGTGATAATGTAGAAAGAGAAAGGGGCGGTGGAGGTGCAAAGAAAAGCTGGTGTGACTAAGTATGTGCAGGAGTAGGGTAGGGAAGGCAGAGTAATGGGGATGTGATAAGTGGCACAGCAGGATGAGATTGAGTGTAGCTTTGCAGTAACGTTTTGTGATCGACTGAGACCATTGAAAGGTTTGCGCCACTGCAGCCTGGTCCTCGTGACCACACCCTGCTTGTGCCCTCCTGTGCAATGTGCAACCAGGCTGCGTTGGTGCCCTGGGGAATTCTCTTCTACATAAGAACATAAGAATTAGGAACAGGAGTAGGCCATCTAGCCCCTCAAGCCTGCTCAGCCATTCAACAAGATCATGGCTGATCTGGCCGTGGACTCAGCTCCACTTACCCGCCCGCTCCCTATAACCCTTAATTCCCTTATTGGTTAAAAATCTATCCATCTGTGACTTGAATACATTCAATGAGCTAGCCTCAACTGCTTCCTTGGGCAGAAAATTCCACAGATTCACAACCCTCTGGGAGAAGAAATACCTTCTCAACTCGGTTTTAAATTGGCTCCCCCGTATTTTGAGGCTGTGCCCCCTAGTTCTAGTCTCCCCGACCAGTGGAAACAACCTCTCTGCCTCTATCTTGTCTATCCCTTTCATTATTTTAAATGTTTCTATAAGATCACCCCTCATCCTTCTGAACTCCAACAAGTAAAGACCCAGTGTACTCAATCTAAGGTAACCCCCTCATCTCCGGAATCAGCCTAGTCAATCATCTCTGTACCCCCTCCAAAGCTAGTATATCCTTCCTTAAGAAAGGTGACCAAAACTGCACGCAGTACTCCAGGTGCGGCCTCACCAATACCCTATACAGTTGCAGCAGGACCTCCCTGCTTTTGTACTCCATCCCTCTCGCAATGAAGGCCAACATTCCATTTGCCTTCCTGATTACCTGCTGCACCTGCAAACTAACTTTTTGGGTTTCATGCACAAGGACCCCCAGGTCCCTCTGCACCGCAGCATGTTGTAATTTCTCCCCATTCAAATAATATTCCCATTTACTGTTTTTTTTCCCCAAGGTGGATGACCTCACATTTTCCGACATTGTATTCCATCTGCCAAACCTTAGCCCATTCGCTTAACCTATCTAAATCTCTTTGCAGTCTCTCTGTGTCCTCTACACAACCCGCTTTTCCACTAATCTTTGTGTCATCTGCAAATTTTGTTACACTACACTCTGTTCCCTCTTCCAGGTCATCTATGTATATTGTAAACAGTTGTGGTCCCAGCACCGATCCCTGTGGCACACCACTAACCATGGATTTCCAACCCGAAAAGGACCCATTTATCCTGACTCTGCTTTCTGTTAACTAGCCAATTCTCTATCCATGCTAATATATTTCCTCTGACTCCGTGTATCTTTATCTTCTGCAGTAACCTTTTGTGTGGCACCTTATCGAATGCCTTTTGGAAATCTAAATACACCACATCCATCGGTACACCTCTATCCACCATGCTCGTTATATCCTCAAAGAATTCCAGTAAATTAGTTAAACATGATTTCCCCTTCATGAATCCATGTTGCGTCTGCTTGATTGCACTATTCCTATCTAGATGTTCCGTTATTTCTTCCTTAATGATAGCTTCAAGCATTTTCCCCACTACAGATGTTAAACTAACCGGCCTATAGTTACCTGCCTTTTGTCTGCCACCTTTTTTAAACAGAGGCATTACATTAGCTGCTTTCCAATCCGCTGGTACCTCCCCAGAGTCCAGAGAATTTTGGTAGATTATAACGAATGCATCTGCTGTAACTTCCGCCATCTCTTTTAATACCCTGGGATGCATTTCATCAGGACCAGGGGACTTGTCTACCTTGAGTCCCATTAGCCTGTCCATCACTACCCCCCCTAGTGATAGTGATTATCTCAAGGTCCTCCCTTCCCACATTCCCGTGACCAGCAATTTTTGGCATGGATTTTGTGTCTTCCACTGTGAAGACCGAAGCAAAATAGTTGTTTTAAGGTCTCAGCCATTTCCACATTTCCCATTATTAAATTCCCCTTCTCATCTTCTAAGGGACCAACATTTACTTTAGTCACTCTTTTCCGTTTTATATATCGGTAAAAGCTTTTACTATCTGTTTTTATGTTTTACGCAAGTTTACTTTCGTAATCTATCTTTCCTTTCTTTATTGCTTTCTTAGTCATTCTTTGCTGTTGTTTAAAATTTTCCCAATCTGCTAGTTTCCCACTAACCTTGGCCACCTTATACGCATTGGTTTTTAATTTGATACTCTCCGTTATTTCCTTGGTTATCCACGGCTGGTTATCCCTTCTCTACCGCCCTTCTTTTTCACTGGAATATATTTTTGTTGAACACTATGAAAGAGCTCCTTAAAAGTCCTCCACTGTTCCTCAATTGTGCCACCGTTTAGTCTGTGTTTCCAGTCTACTTTAGCCAACTCTGCCCTCATCCCACTGTAGTCCCCTTTGTTTAAGCATAGTACGCTCGTTTGAGACACTACTTCCTCACCCTCAATCTGTATTACAAATTCAACCATACTGTGATCACTCATTCCTAGAGGATCTTTTACTCGGAGATCGTTTATTTTTCCTGTCTCATTACACAGGACCAG
The DNA here is from genome assembly GCF_044704955.1 of Pristiophorus japonicus. Taxonomy (NCBI): domain Eukaryota; kingdom Metazoa; phylum Chordata; class Chondrichthyes; family Pristiophoridae; genus Pristiophorus; species Pristiophorus japonicus. Next base: position 193,840,652 of record NC_091984.1, on the reverse strand, counting down.
ATCTAAGATAGCTTGCTCCCTAGTAGGTTCTGTAACATACTGTTCTAAGAAACAATCCCATATGCATTCTATGAATTCCTCCTCCAGGCTACCCCGTTCCTTTTTCACATGCCTCTATTATTCCCTTGATTATTGCCCGCCCCACTGTGAAGTCATTATTTGGGGACCTATAAACTACGCCCATCAGTGACGTTTTCCCCTTCCTATCTCTAATCTCCACCCACAATGATTCAACATTTTGTTCATTAGAGCCAATATCGTCTCTCACAACTGCCCTGATATCATCCTTTATTAACAGAGCTACCCCACCTCCTTTCCCTTCTTGTCTATCTTTCCGAATTGTCAGATACCCCTGTTTGTTTAACTCCCAGTCTTGACCACCCTGCAACCATCTTTCTGTAATGGCCACCAAATCATACCCATTTGTAATGATTTGTGCCGTCAATTTATTTCGAATGCTGCTTGCGTTTAGGTAGAGCGTTTTAATACTAGTTTTTAAACCATGATTTTTAGTTTTGACCCCTCCTGCAACCCCTTTATATTCATACATATTGTCCCTTCCTATCACCTTGTGATTTACACTTACCCCAGTGCTACTCTACTCTGTTGCCTCCTGTCTTTTGCATTCTTTCGTGGGGTCCTGTTCATCTGAGCTCTCACCCACTCTAACTAGCTCAGAGCCCTCTCCTGGGTTCCGAATACTCCTTGCATTGAGGCACCGAGCTTTCATGCTTGCCTTTTTATTACACTTTGACCCTTTAGAATTTTGCTGTACATTGGCTCTTTTTGTTTTTTGCCTTGGGTTTCTCTGCCCTCCACTTTTACTCATCTCCTTTCTGTCTTTTGCTTTTGTCTCCATTTTGTTTCCCTCTGTCTCCCTGCATTGGTTCCCATCCCCCTGCCATATTAGTTGAACTCCTCCCCAACAGCACTCGCAAACACTCCCCCTAGGACATTGGTTCCGGTCCTGCCCAGGTGCAGACCGTCCGGTTTGTACTGGTCCCACCTCCCCCAGAACCGGTTCCAATGCCCCAGCAATTTGAATCCCTCCCTGCTGCACCACTGCTCAAGCCACGTATTCATCTGAGCTATCCTGCGATTCCTACTCTGACTAGCACGTGGCACTGGTAGCAATCCCGAGATTACTACTTTTGAGGTCCAACATTTTAATTTAGCTGCTAGCTCCTTAAATTCGTCTCGTAGGACCTCATCCCTTTTTTTTAAACCTATATTGTTGGTACCAATGTGCACCACGACAACTGGCTGTTCACCCTCCCTTTTCAGAATGACCTGCACCCGCTCTGAGACATCCTTGACCCTTGCACCAGGGAGGTAACATACCATCCTGGAGTCTCGGTTGCGGCCGCAGAAACGCCTATCTATTCCCCTTACAATTGAATCCCCTATCACTATCGCTCTCCCACTCTTTTTCCTGCCCTCCTGTGCAGCAGAGCCAGCCACGGTGCCATGAACTTGGCTGCTGCTGCCCTCCCCTGATGAGTCATCCCCCTCAACAGTACTCAAAGCGGTGTATCTGTTTTGCAGGGGGATGACCGCAGGGGACCCCTGAACTACCTTCCTTGCACTGCTCTTCCTGCTGGTCTTCCATTCCCTAACTGACTGTGGACCCTTCACCTGCGGTAAGACCAACTCGCTACACGTGCTACTCATGTCATTCTCAGCATCGTGGATGCTCCAGAGTGAATCCACCCTCAGCTCCAATTCCGCAACGCAGACCGTCAGGAGCTGGAGGCGGATACACTTCCCGCACACGTAGTCGTCAGGGACACCAGAGGCGTCCCCAATTTCCCACATAGTACAGGAGGAACATAACACTTGTCCGAGCTCGCCTGCCATGACTTAATCCTTAGATTAACTTAAATTGGCAACAACAGTGCTAAAAGTTGCTCACTGATATAGAAGAGAAAAAAGAAAAACTACTTACCAATCTGCCCATTGGTAGGAAAGAGAACCTCTCTGTATGCTATGACTCCTTCCATAAGCATATGAAGTGAGTCATGGGAGAGTCTGGATGCAGCCTTGTACCACTGTGCAGTACTGGTCGGTGTTTGCAGCACCTCAATGCTGTAAAACTCTGACATCACAACTGTCAAAATCAATTTGCGCATGGTCTCTTTAAGGAAACTGGCTGATGATGCGTCATCAAATGGAGTCATCAGATACGCTTCCTTCAATTGGTTGGCACCTGCGCTGGGCGGGCTTAACAAATTCAATCAGGGGAAAATCATTTTGGACAATAGGCTGGAGCCAGCAGCAAGGCTGGGACCTGCCACATACATTGCCTGCCATGGACGCACCAAGGTAAGGGAAATCGTGGCCTTTATTTCTCTTTCTGTACCGATTGTGACATTGAATTCACCCACTCTAATTCACCCTCCTGCTCAGTCCTTCCTCTGCTTATTCCTCAATCCTTAAATCTCATTGGTTAAGGAGATACACTGTTTGTCCTATTGTTCACTCAGGTCCCAGGTGGCCTGTTGCTCTCACTGTGCCGTTATCAGTTTGCACTTCCAGTAACTTTGTGGGACAATTGTTTTTAAACCTAAAAAAGTCTAAATAATGGGGCATGCCGGTAGATGCTCTGCTCCAGCAAAGTCTGGCCCATTGTCTGAACTAACCAGAATTGTGAATGTCAAACCAAGAGTCACATGCACTGTGTGCAATACAATCAGAACAGTGCAGGGCCTGCACTGTGCCAAATTAATTTAAAAGCCTAATTAGCCGCAATAAAAACTAGGACTCCTTTGAAACCTACAAAAAAAGAGTGATGCAATCCAAAATTACTATTTTTTTTTAAGAAGCTGACTTTAAATGAAGAATGCTTAGAAAATTTACATAAATTTACTGGGGACATTGGAATTCAAAATGGAAATATAAAAATAAGGACAAAGGGGAAATTTTCCAGTATGCCAGCAGATGGGATTGGTGGTGGGTCGGATGGGAAAATTGATTTTTTTTTAAGAGAACGGATCAGGACCCTGCTGTTAGCCCGCCTTTCCCACAGCCGCGTGTGTGCTCTCCGATCCAACCCACAGAAGCGGATGACCCAATTAAACTAATTATTGTGTTGTTGACATACCCTTAATAATGCTTTTAAGCTTACCTTTTCACTTTAACCACTTGCCCACGAGATCCATGCTTTTCGGGGACCAATTCTGTGAACCTGAGGCAGAAGTTGAATGGCCGTTGCTCCAGCTGATTAGGCGACAACTTCAAATATAGAGTAAAAGTTCCTATTTGACAGATCACTTTCCTCATCCAAAAGCTGTTTCTCAGTCCATTTCCAGCATTGATTCTGCAGACTTTCTACTTTCCATCCACTCTTGCCTCATTGGAGGAATCTCTCGCCATTGGAAAAATGCTTCTGTCATCTCTACTTAACCTGCCATCTATTCCATCAATATGGGTGCCTTTATACTGTCTCACCTTGGTCCTCAGAATCCAACCACGATCAGCCCCAACACCAGCAGCACCAACAGCAACCTTCTCAGCAATCACCTGAGGCTACACAGGACATGGGGCATCAGCAGCTGATCACATTGCTGCCTGGGAGACTAGGGATGGCCTCACCATAGCCAGATTTACTGTACTTGATGCTGTACACCCTGGTTGCCACATGATGTGCCAAGTTGGCACCACCCCACACCATGACCATAAAGCAATCCTACAATGTCCAAGCCATTCCTTTCACACTCACCACCATTGCAGGGGTTGCTGTTTTGTCTCACCATTCACTGCAACTCACTCAGCCACTTCCAAAGGTGCGCACAAATTTGTCCAGAACGCAAAATGTTGAAAATAATAGTTTCAATGTTTGACAGCACAGCAACAGAAATATTACATAAACATTGGAGAGCTGCCCTTGTTGTTAGTTGGTATGATTGCACTGGAATGAGGGTGAGTGCGAGGGGTGGCTAGTGAGATGTGGATGTGATAATGTAGATAGAGAGAGCAGGATGGAGGTGAGTGTGGCTTTAAAATAATGTTTTCTGATTTAATGAGCTAATTGAAAGGTTTGCGCCACTGCACCCAGGACCTCCTGACAACATCCCTGCTTGAGCCCTCCTGTGCAATCAGGCTATGTTGGCCCCTTCCACCCATTAGAAGGGAAGGGAACTGCCCTGTGTCCCTCCATAAGCATATAGAGAGAGTCATGAGAGTGATTGTCAGTGTTTGCAACACCGCAATGCTATAGAGCACTGACAATACAAATTTAAAAACAAAGTTGGTCCCTTTAAGGAAACCGGCTGATGATGTATCATGAATGGCATCACCAGACCCGCTTCCTCTAATTGGACCGGGAAACGGTCTGGGCAGGCTTAACAAACCCCAGCAATGCAAGTTCCTTTTAGGCAACGGGATGGAGTCAGCAGCGGGGCCTTGACCCGCCACCAACATCGGCCGCACCGGACCCGCCCAGGTGAGGAAAATCCAGGCCAATATGTCTGACTTCTAACCCTACTTTACATGAAGACCACACTTGATTTTTACTCCGTCGTGCAATAATCGATTAGTCTTTTTTCAGACTATGGTTATGTTATGTTTTATGTTGTTCGGTATTCAGGATAAAAACAGGCCACCAGTTCCATATGTTTGCCATATGGGAATCATGGTTCAAAACATGCTGTATTACTCTACAGTATAGTTTTCATTAATGATTTTGCAACAAGAGCAAATGACCCTCAATCCAAAAAGAAACCTGGCCTATTGTAGTATTGAGCAATTTCGCAAATTGAGCCTGCAAGACGAAGTATAAAAGTAATCTCATAACCTTGTATCTTCCTCTGCTTCAAATCTTAATCTACTCTCCCCATAAAGGATGCAACAGCCTCTGCCTCAACCATTTCCTATGGCAAAGCAACTCTGTAAAGAGATTTTTCCTAACCTCGCTGCTCACTCTCTGTGTGAGAATTTTAAGTTGATGATCCCTTGTCATTAATTTACTGGAAGCTTTGCTGGGAGTTGACTTAACTCATAACAGAGAATTGTCTGAGGTGTTCTAGGACATAGCTTACATTAGACGCCCAAAACTTTGTGCTGTATCAATGGCAAATAATTTGGTTCTGCTATATTTTCTTATCCCAGGTCACATTGTCCTTACATTGAGGGTTAATTTATTGACTCCAGCTTAATTTCGACTGGCATATTTTACAATTCGCCTGACAAGCAAAGTCACACACATCTGTGAAGAACTACTGCTGAGTTTGCAATCCTTGCCCCAGTTTCCAAGGCAAGCCACCTAGAGTTCTGTGACCTTGATGTCATTCTCTCCTTAGTTTATTCAGTAATGAGTGCAATCTCATAACTATGAGTAGTTTCCATGAAGTCAAACATCGATAGTTACAAGTATGTTGTGCAATTGGCTAAACTCATCTCCAGTGACCCACTTTGGCATATCTTCTGGCTGATGGAATTTATATATTTTGTAATCTTTGTCCAGAAGCACCTTGTCCAGGCATCTCACTGCTTGGACAATCATCTTCTCTTGCACCATTAAGACTGGCATTGAGTCACTCACTAAATAACTAATTAGGGCTCTGAGTTCTTTCTTATGCATTCTTAATGTATCTTAGAGTTTGATACCCTGAGAAAGAAAGAACTTGCATTTATATCGAACCTTTCACATTTCAGGATATCCCAAATAAGTACTTTTGAATTGACGGGAAACATGGCAGCGATTTGCTGACTGGTAAGTCCCACAAACAGCCATGAGATAAAAGACAAGATCATTTGTTTCAGTGATGCATTTGAGAGACAAATGTTGGACAGGACACCAGAAGAATTCCCCTGCCCATCTTCTAATAGAACTATGGGAGATTTTACATACCTCTGAGGGGGCAGATGGAGTCTCGGTTTAATGACTCATCCAAAAGACGGCACCTTCGACAGCACTCTCTCAGTGCAACACTGAAGTGTCAGTCTTGATTATATGCTTTAGTTTTTGGAGTGAGGCTTCAAAGACCACCCCGTTAACACAGGTGATGCAGCCGGCACCATTTTGAAAGGGACCTACTACCTGGTATCCAAGTGCCTGGCTGTTTCAGGCAATAGTCCCCTTTTAATTTGAAATAGGGCACCGACTGTCGGAAATGGTTGGAGCCTTCACGGTGATGGATCCGAAGAGGCTCAGCAAAGGTAAATGTTGAATTATTATTGTGGGCCAGGAGGTGCAGTAGACAATAATCTGGGCCTTGGCCACCCTGGGACCTGAACCTTCTGCGATTGTGATGCCCCCATCACCACAACTAGCTTTGTTGCCCACTGAAGTTCCCAAAGGTTCCCAAGTCCATTGGTTTAACCCAGTGGTTCTCAACCTTTTTGTGTTCGCGGCACACTTTCGAATACTAGAATTTTTGGCAGCACACTTGAAGGGATTAAAAGGTGAACACAGATTTTTAAAAAAGCAAGTTTCAGAAAATTTAAAAAACATTTTATTAATCACAGTATATGAAGATATACAACATTGTACACATGTATGTTATTAATTATTTATTATTCTGAAAGTAATAAAATAATAAACTATAATAATAATTCCTCACATTAATTATAGATTAATTAGTATTTTAATGTGATACTTGAGCCTGACGTTTTTTTAGTTATGTCACTAATATTAGGGCATATAACCGATAAGGTGACTCTCATTTCGTGTTCAAGTTCGCTAAGTTTTTCCCGTTTTTTGCGTAAGAGTTGAGAATCCTAATTCGCAAAAATATTAATGTTGAAAAGTGCATCAGAATTATCAAGGCTTTTTTTGATATTGCAGGATATTCTTCTTTAATAGAAATCCAGAACGCATCAAGAGGCATATCTGAATGTTTCATTTTAAAACCACGGTCTGTAGAAATAGAAGTCAATTCTTCTTCTTGCAATGTAAAATCAAAATCTGATGTACTAATTGGAGAAAATGGATTTCTTACCCAATCATACGTCTCTACATCCAAAGATGGAAAATATTTTTTGATGTTGTCTTCCAGTGATGCCAAATCATGATAGGAGCAACCTTTTTAATACTGTGATTTGGTATCAAAGGGAACATTGCAAGATTTTTTTCTGTTGCTCTTTTTCCAGATAGAATTTTTTTTTCTGAAAAGCTAATAGCTTGTCTGTTGAGGTGAGAATGTTTTCATTTCGCTCTTGCATATTAGTATTAACGCTGTTAAGACAATTAAATATACCTGCCAAGTACGCTAACTTAGCACACCACATTTCACTCTTAAGGTATTTGCAAAAGGTATCGTTTCCTTCTCTTTCAAAAAATACTGACAATTCTTCTTTAAGTTCAAATACATGACATAAGACTTTTCCCCTTGAAAGCCATCTTACCTCTGTATGCAAAAGTAAACATTCGTGCTGTGCATCCATAGCTTTGCAGAGTTGTTTAAACAAGCGAGTTTTTAAAGATCTTGATTTTATATAATTTACAATATTAACAACTTGATCCAACAGATTTTAATTCTAGCAGTAATGTCTTTGCAACAAGTGCTTCTCTATGCAAAAAGCAACGGGTGAATAATATATTTCGATTATGTCTCTTTGCGAGAGTAATGAATCCTTTGACACGTCCCACCATAGATGGAGCACCGCCCGTGCAGATTCCAACACGAGTCCCATGAAATTTTCAACTCTTCTAAATATGAATTCACAGAATCAAATATGTCTTGACCTCTAGTATTTTCTGGAAGTTCTCTACAGCACAGAAATTGGTTCAATATCTCGTTTTCATGAATGAAGCGAACAAATGCTAATAATTGCGCTTTACCACTAATGTCGGTGGACTCGTCGATTTGCAAAACAAAATTCGAGTTTGTAAGTTTCTCGGCTACATTTTCTTCAATGTTAGATGACATATCAGTTATCCTCCGAATTGTTACGTCAGACAGTGAAATTTTTGCAATTTCTTGTTCCGCTTCATCACCAAGCATTATTTTGACAATTTTACGACATGCAGGCAAAATAAGTGACTTAGCTATAGTATGAGGCTTCATTTTCTGCACTATTAATTCAGCAACTTCATAAGAAGCAATTTGAACCTTATCTGACACCTTATCATTTTTTTCAAAATATTTCACTTGTTCTGATTGCGTTGCCATCAATCTCCTAAAATAACTGATCTTTTGTTGCAAGATTTCACAGTAAAATGACGTTTCAATTTACTGGGAACCATTGCACTGTTTGACAATTTTTCGCCGCATACAGCACACAGTGGAATGGGGCATTCTTCTTCCCCTGTCCATGAAAAACTGAACCTCAAATAATCCTCCATATATTGACGATGAATTTTGGATTCTTTAGGATTTGGTTCGGCTCCGCTTGTACTGGCGTTGGTTGTTGGCCTACTAGTGCCATTTGTAGAGGCACTGTCATTGATATCTCCTTGCTCATTTTTACGTTTTCTTATGATGAATTTGTCCATTGGGGAGGACAAACTTTATTCGTCTGAGTGATTCAAACTCCAGACAGATACGAACTGAATCTTCCAATTTCCAAACTCCAGAGAGTCCAGACAGAAACGAACCTAGAGTTGAACAGGAAGTTTTGATTTTGACTATGGTCAAAATATGCTGAAAACCAACTCTCAAAACTCAAAGGAGCTGCTAAGGCGGCTAGGCCAGGTCAAATTGAATGCCGCATATATCAAAGAAGCCGCTAACTGGTGCTGTTTCAGGTCAAAGCGTCAAAGATGCCGCCAGTCCCGGCCACGCATCAAGCTGCAGATCAATAAACAAAAATAACAAAATATAAATAAGACTGTGGTTAAATGGAATTAAATTGTTTTTGACATTTTATTATAAAAACGACACTTTTTATTGCATATGTGTTGGACTCGTCTTTCATTTCTTTCATCCAAATTAATAATCAAATGTTAAGCTTTTCATATGAACAATTTAATACTATTATTTTGGATTGGGGGTGGCTATGGCCCAAATGCCCCCCCCCCGGCTATGCCCTTGGTACAGACCACATACGCAAACAAACGTAAATATACATACACACGCTTATACATATACAAACACACACACACGCAGTCTCATTTGATGGTAGGCACTCGCACTTCTCTATCAGTAATGGGAGGGAGTAAGGAAGTGAGGGGGGGGGGGTGGGGTTGAATACTCAAAGGAAACACATTTTGCCAAAGGATTTTGTTCTGAGTATGGATATTTAAATTGTTTGTGTGTGTTGTCTCTTGTCATTATATCTTGTACAACTATAGAACATAATTTTTTTATTAATAGTAGAGATAAATAGATAGTTATTTGTCAATATTGGCAACGTTTACTACAACAGTGGCATCATACATATAGGTAGATGACATATGTGCCTGTCTCTCTCGCTCTCCCTCCCCTTCTGTTTCAGAGTTAAATGGTTTGTGTTTCATTGTGAAATCAGCTAAAGTCCACCATACTTTTACACAATTTGGCAGCACACCTGTCAACGGTTCACAGTACACCATGTGCCACGGAACACCGGTTGAGAACCCAAAATCTTAATCTTCCTTCTGTCGTGATTTAGTATCTTTCTAAAAATGCATCTTCTCATGACTGAAGGAATTCAAGGGATCAGTCCTTACACCTTTGAATTTTTTTTAAAACTCCGGGAAAAATAAAACTTCCGCATGTCTCACCTACTCCTGGTTTTCTCAATTTATATTGAGGGCCCTGAATTCTACCTGGCCCCATCACCTCGAACAATTGATCCACTTGTATGTGATCAATGCCCTCAATAATTCCAAAGGCCTGAATCAGATCCCCTCTAAGTCTATGTCTGTCCAGCAAATCCAAACCCAAGGTGGATCCTGGGGCCTCAATTTGACGAGATCCATCAGGACGCCAGTTTGGTGCCCCGCAACTCGTCTGACAAATTTAAATGAGGCCGTGGCCTCTTCGTCACCGGGACGGATGGACGGTCAGTGCACCTAAAACTCAAGAACAACACCATTGTCTCTAGAGAACGTACAGTGAAGTGTTACAAGGATGATACTTGACCCAAGTGCATTTAGCTATGGGGAAACATTGCATGCCTTGGGTTTGGATTTGCTGGAGCAGTGAATGACTGATCACATCTTCAGGATTTCCGCGTTAGGAAGCACTTGTGCTAAATCCTGAAGTTGCAGTCAGTTTCAAAGTGGTACTAACAAGGAACACTTTTCGTTCACTGCTATTCCCACCGCAAACTCCAAGCCATATATAAAAATTATACACGCACACACATTTTTATATTTATATATACATACACACATATAGACACACACACACATACATATAGACACATACATAGAGGGGGCAAAATTCACCATCCCCGAAGGGATGGCTACCGTGGAGTTTGGGTGGGTGATGAATAAAATCGATCAGCCGCTGCGGTCGGGTACTTTTCCCTCCCCAAGCCATATTCAGCTCAGGGAGGATTTGAGTGGTGTGCACTTCCGCTGGAAACGGCGCGGTGAAGCCGCTGCAAAGGAGACATTCCAGCGGAGAGTTCTGCAGCGTGCGGGCTGCTGAAAAGCCACCAGGACCGGGATTTTCAGCTGCAAAAAGGTAAACCCTTTTCCCAGTGGTGCCCCCGCAAGGTATCCGAGTCGGTGCTCGAATGGGACACCGCTGGAGTGTTGCCATGATCGGGGCCCTTTGGTAGAGAAATAGATTTATTAATTATTCGTGATTTTATTTAAGATTACAGTATCCACTGTATTTATCTTTTAATAGTTTTGTTAATTGTTTTGGCTCCATTCAACCTGCTGAGTGCTGCTCAGAGGTTTGCACATACTTTTGTACAACTTTCAGGTCTGACTCTTTAGTGGAGGCCTGTGGGCTGCAGAGACCTGCTTGGCAGGATTCACCCTGAGGATGGAAGGAGTGTTGGGAGGGCAACACCTGGTACACCCGCTCAGAAGCAGGGTGGCACGCAGGAGAAGGCGTCGCCGTCAGCACCGTGCAGACAGGCAGCGGGCAAGGGAGGCAGCAGCCATGATTTGTTCATTCTGTGCCAGACCAGTGTGTCCACCATCTTCACCGGCCCAAATTAGTATTGCAGTTGGCTGCTTGGGGACAAGGGATATCCCCTGTCCACTTGGCTGCTCACTCCTCTGCGAACCCCAGGACAGCGCCAGACCATGCATACAATGACGCTCATTGTGCCACCAGATGTATCATCGAGCAGTGCATAGGGGGTGGCACCTTGCAGTACTCTCCTCAATGAGTCTCCATCATCGTGGTCTGCTGCATGCTGCACAATCTGGCCACCATGAGGGGACAGCCGCAGGAGGTCAAGCCAGTAGTACCACCTGAGGAGGAGGAGGAGGCACAGGAAGAGGAAGAGGAGGAGGAGGATCCCCCTCACCCAAGAGCTAGGAGGCATCGACCCATTGCCACCCTGGAAGGGCCAGGTGCAGACTGGCCAGCACTCTCCTGGCATGCTGAGGAAGTCGTAAAAGATCTTCTCGGAATGAGTGATCACAATATGGTTGAATTTGTAATACAGATTGAGGATGAGGAAGTTGTGTCAGAAACGAGCGTACTATGCTTAAACAAAGGGGACTACAGTGGGATGAGGGCAGAGTTGGCTAAAGTAGACTGGAAACAAGGACTAAATGGTGGCACAATTGAGGAACAGTGGAGGACTTTTAAGGAGCTCTTTCAAAATGCGCAACAAAAATATATTCCAGTGAAAAAGAAGGGCGGCAAGAGAAGAGATAACCAGCCGTGGATAACCAAGGAAATAAAGGAAAGTATCAAATCAAAGACCAATGCATATAAGGTGGCCAAGGTTAGTGGGAAACTAGAGGATTGGGAAGATTTTAAGCAACAGCAAAGAATGACTAAAAAAGCAATAGAAAGGGAAGATAGATTACGAAGGTAAACTTGCGCAAAACATAAAAACAGATAGTAAAAGCTTTTACAGATATATAAAACGGAAAAGAGTGACTAAAGTAAATGTTGGTCCCTTAGAAGATGAAAAGGGGGATTTAATAATGGGAAATGTGGAAATGGCTGAGACCTTAAACAATTATTTTGCTTCGGTCTTCACAGTGGAAGACACAAAAACCATGCCAAAAATTGCTGGTCATAGGAATGTGGGAAGGGAGGTCCTTGAGATGATCACTATCACTAGGGAGGTAATGCTGGACAGACTAATGGGATTGAAGGTAGACAAGTCCTCTGGTCCTGATGAAATGCATCCCAGGGTATTAAAAGAGATGGCGGAAGTTATAGCAGATGCATTTGTTATAATCTACCAAAATTCTCTGGACTCTGGGGAGGTACCAACAGATTGGAGAGCAGCTAATGTAATGCCTCTGTTTAAAAAAGGGGGCAGGCAAAAGGCAAATAACTATAGGCCGGTTAGTTTAACATCTGTAGTGAAGAAAATGCTTGAAACTATCATTAAGGAAGAAATAGCGGGACATCTGCATAGAAATAGTGCAATCAAGCAGACGCAGCATGGATTCATGAAAGGGAAATCATGTTTAACTAACTTACTGGAACTCTTTGAGGATATAACGAGCATGGTGGATAGAGGTGCACCGATGGATGTGGTGTATTTAGATTTCCAAAAGGCATTCGATAAGGTGCCACACAAAAGGTTACTGCAAAAGATAAAGGTACGCGGAGTCGGAGGAAATGTATTAGCATGGATAGAGAATTTGCTGGCGAACAGAAAGCAGAGAGTCGGGATAAATGGGTCCTTTTCCGGTTGGAAATCAGTGGTTAGTGGTGTGCCACAGGGATCAGTGCTGGTACCACAACTGTTTACAATATACATAGATGACCTAGAGGAGGGGACAGAGTGTAGTGCAACAAAATTTGCAGATGACACAAAGATTAGTGGGAAAGCGGGTTGTGTCGAGGACTCAGAGAGGCTACAAGGAGATTTGGATAGGTTAAGCGAATGGGCTAAGGTTTGGCAGATGGAATACAATGTCGGAAAGTGTGAGGTAAGGCCACACCTGGAGTACTGCGTGCAGTTTTGGTCACCTTACTTAAGGAAGGATATACTAGCTTTGGAAGGGGTACAAAGACGATTCACTAGGCTGATTCGAGAAATGGGGGGGTTACCTTATGATGATAGATTGAGTAGACTGGGTCTTTACTCCTTGGAGTTCAGAAGGATGAGGGGTGATCTTATAGAAACATTTAAAATCATGAAAGGGATAGACAAGATAGAGGCAGAGAGGTTGTTTCCATTGGTGGGGGAAACTAGAACTAGGGGGCACAGCCTCAAAATACGGAGGAGCCAATTTAAAACCCAGTTGAGAAAGAATTTCTTCTCCCAGAGGGTTGTGAATCTGTGGAATTCTCTGCCCAAGGAAGCAGTTGAGGCTGGCTCATTGAATGTTTTCAAGTCAAAGATAGATAGATTTTTAAGCAATAAGGGAATTAAGGGTTATGGGGAGAGGGCGGGTAAGTGGAGCTGAGTCCACGACCAGATCAGCCATGATCTTATTGAATGGCGGAGCAGGCTCGAGGGGCTAGATGGCCTACTCCTGTTCCTAATTCCTATGTTCCTATGTTCCTAATAGCACGTTTAGTGAGTTGGTCACACCGCGATAGGGAATGGGTGACCATCATGAAGAGCACTGGAAAGAAGGTAGTGTAGGGGTCTCCTGGGTCACCTCCCTCTAAAACAGATACACCGTTTTGGATGCTGTTGGGGGAGATGACTCATCAGGGGAAGGCAGCAGCAGCCAAGTTCATGGCACCATGGGTGGCTCTGCTGCACAGGAGGGCAGGAAAAAGAGTGGGAGAGCTATAGTGATGGGGATTCTATTGTAAGGGGAATAGATAGGCGTTTTTGCGGTCGCAAACGAGACTCCAGGATGATATGTTGCCTCCCTGGTGCAAGGGTCAAGGATGGCTTGGAGCGGCTGCCGCGAATTCTGGGGGGGGGGGGGGGGGCGGGGGGAGGTGAACAGCTAGCTGTCGTGGTACATATAGGTACCAACGATATAGGTAAAAAATGGGATGAGGTCCTACAAGCTGAAGTTAGGGAGCTAGGAGTTAAATTACAAAATAGGACCTCGAAGGTAGCAATCTCAGGATTGCTACCAGTACCGTGTGCTAGTCAGAGTAGGGATTGCAGGATAGTTCAGATGAATATGTGGAATTAAGGAATGGTGTAAGGGGGAGGGATTCAAATTTCTGGGACATTGGAAACAGTTCTGGGAGAGGTGGGACCAGTACAAACCGGACGGTCTGAACCTGGGCAGGACCGGAACCGATGTCCGAGGCGGAGTGTTTGCTCGTGCTGTTGGGGAGGATTTAAACTAAAATGGCGGGGGATGGGAATCTATGCAGGGAGGCAGAGGGAAGTAAAATGGGGGCAGAAGCAAAAGGAAGGAAGAAGAAAAGCAGCTGTGGAGGGCAGAGAAACCAAGGGCAAAAATCAAAAAGGGCCACATTGCAACATAATTCTAAAAGGACAAAGAGTGTTATAAAAACAAGCCTGAAGGCTCTGAGTCTCAATGCAAGGAGCATTCATAATAAGGTGGATGAATTGACTGCACAGATAGCAGTTAACAGATATGGTGTCATTGGGATTACGGAGACATGGCTCCAAGGTAACCAAGGTTGGGAACTCAACATCCAGGGGTATTCAATATTCAAGAAGGACAGACAGGAAAGAAAAAGAGGTGGGGTAGCGTTACTGGTTAAAGAGGAGGATAACGCAAGAGTAAGGAAGGACATTAGCATGGATGATGTGAAATCTATATTGGTAGAGCTGCAAAACACAAAAGGGCAGAAAACGTTAGTGGGAGTTGTGCACAGACCACCAAACAGTAGTAGGGAGGTTGGGGATGGCATCAAACAGGAAATTAGGGACGCATGCAATAAGAGTACAGCAGTCATCATGGGTGACTTTAATCTACATATTGATTGTGCTAACCAAACTGGTAGCAATACTGTGGTGGAGGATTTCCTGGAGTGTTTAAGGGATGGTTTTCTAGACCAATATGTCAAGGAACCAACTAGAATACAGGCCATCCTAGACTGGGTCTTGTGTAATGAGAGAGGATTACTTAGCAATCTGGTCGTGCGGGGCCCCTTGGGGAAGAGTGAGATTAAGATGGTAGAATTCTTCATTGAGATGGAGAGTGACGCAGTTAATTCAAAGACAAGGGTCCTGAACTTAAAAAAAGGAAACTTCGACGGTATGAGACGTGAATTGGCTAGGATAGACTGGAGAATGATACGTAAAGGGTTGATGGTGGATAGGCAATGGCAGACATTTAAATATCACATGGATGAACTACAACAATTGTACATCCCTGTGTGGCATAAGAATAAAAAAGGGAAGGTGGCTAACAAGGGTAATTAGGGAAAGTGTTAAATCCAAGGAAGAGGCATATAAATTGGCCAGAAAAAGCAGCAAACCTGAGAACTGGGAGACATTTAGAATTCAGCAGAGGAGGACTAAGGGTTTAATTAGGAGGGGGGAAATAGAGTATGAGAGTAAGCTTGCAGAGAACATAAAAACTGACTGCAAAAGCTTCTATATATATGTGAAGAGAAAAAGATTAGTGAAGACAAATATAGGTCCCTTGCAGTCAGAATCAGGTGAATTCATAATGGGGAACAAGGAAATGGCAGACCATTTGAACAAATACTTTGGTTCTGTCTTCACTAAGGAAGACACGAATAACCTCCCAAAAATAATAGGGGACCGAGGGTCTAGCGAGAAGGGGGAACTGAGGGAAATCCTTATTAGTCAGGAAATGGTGTTCAGGAAATTGAAGGGACTGAAGGCCGATAAATCCCCAGGGCCTGATAGTCTGCATCCCACAGTATTTAAGGAAGTGGGCCTAGAAATTGTAGATGCATTGATGGTAATTTTCCAACATTCCATGGACTCTGGTTCAGTTCCTATGGATTGGAGGGTAGCTAATGTAACCCCACTTTTTAAAAAAGGAGGGAGAGTGAAAACAGCGAATTATAGACTGGTTAGCCTGACATCGGTGGTGGGGAAAATGCTGGAATCAATTATTAAAGATGTAATAGCAGTGCATTTGGAAAGAACATAAGAATTAGGAACAGGAGTAGGCCATCTAGCCCCTCGGGCTTGCTCCGCCATTCAACAAGATCATGGCTGATCTGGCCATGGACTCAGCTCCACTTACCCACCCGCTCCCCATAACCCTTAATTCCCTTATTGGTTAAAAATCTATCTATCTGTGATTTGAATACATTCAATGAGCTAGCCTCAACTGCTTCCTTGGGCAGAGAATTCCACAGATTTACAACCCTCTGGGAGAAGAAATTCCTTCTCAACTCGGTTTTAAATTGGCTCCCTCGTATTTTGAGGCTGTGCCCCCTAGTTCTAGTCTCCCCGAGCAGTGGAAACAACCTCTCTGCCTCTATCTTGTCTATTCCTTTTATTATTTTAAATGTTTCTATAAGATCTCCCCTCATCCTTCTGAACTCCAACAAGTAAATACCCAGTCTACTCAATCTAGCATCATAAGGTAACCCCCCTCATCTCCGGAATCAGCCTAGTGAATCGTCTCTGTACCCCCTCCAAAGCTAGTATATCCTTCCTTAAGTAAGGTGACCAAAGCTGCACGCAGTACTCCAGGTGCGGCCTCACCAATACCCTGTACAGTTGCAGCAGGATCTCCCTGCTTTTGTACTCCATCCCTCTCGCAATGAAGGCCAACATTCCATTTGCCTTCCTGATTACCTGCTGCACCTGCAAACTAACTTTTTGGGATTCATGCACAAGGACCCCCAGGTCCCTCTGCACCGCAGCGTGTTGTAATTTCTCCCCATTCAAATAATATTCCCTTTTACTGTTTTTTTTTCCAAGGTGGATGACCTCACATTTTCCGACATTGTATTCCATCTGCTAAACCTTAGCCCATTCGCTTAACCTATCTAAATCTCTTTGCAGCCTCTCTGTGTCCTCTACACAACCCGCTTTCCCACTAATCTTTGTGTCATCTGCAAATTTTGTTACATTACACTCTGCCCCCTCTTCCAGGTCATCTATGTATATTGTAAACAGTTGTGGTCCCAGCACTGATCCTTGTGGCACACCACTAACCACCGATTTCCAACCCGAAAAGGACCCATTTATCCCGACTCTCTGCTTTCTGTTAGCTAGCCAATTCTCTATCCATGCTAATAAATTTCCTCTGACGCCACGTATCTTTATCTTCTGCAGTAATCTTTTGTGTGGCACCATATCGAATGCCTTTTGGAAATCTAAATACACCACATCCATCGGTACACCTCTATCCACCATGCTCGTTATATCCTCAAAGAATTCCAATAAATTAGTTAAACATGATTTCCCCTTCATGAATCCATGTTGCGTCTGCTTGATTGCACAATTCCTATCTAGATGTTCCGTTATTTCTTCCTTAATGATAGCTTCAAGCATTTTCCCCACTACAGATGTTAAACTAACCGGCCTATAGTTACCTGCCTTTTGTCTGCTCCCTTTTTTAAACAGAGTCGTTACATTAGCTGCTTTCCAATCCACTGGTACCTCCCCAGAGTCCAGAGAAAGCAGTGACAGGATCGGTCCAAGTCAGCATGGATTTATGAAAGGGAAATCATGCTTGACAAATCATCTAGAGTTTTTTGAGGATGTAACGGGTAGAGTGGATAAGGGAGGGAGAACCAGTGGATGTGGTGTATTTGGACTTTCAAAAGGCTTTTGACAAGGTCCCACACAAGCGATTAGTGTGCAAAATTAAGGCACATGGTATTGGGGGTAATATACTGACATGGATAGAGAACTGGTTGACAGACAGGAAGCAAAGAGTGGGAATAAACAGGTCCTTTTCAGAATGGCAGGCAGTGACTAGTGGGGTGTCGCAGGGTTCAGTGCTGGGACACCAGCTATTTACAATACACATTAATGATTTAGACGTAGGAATTGAGTGTAATATCTCCAAGTTTGTAGATGACACTAATCTGGGTGGCAGTGTGAGTTGCGAGGAGGATGCTAAGAGGCTGCAGAGGGACTTGGACAGGTTGAATATACGGCTTCTGCCATGCATTTGCCCAATGTGGATAACTCTGAGGTTATCCACTTTGGTGGCAAAAACAGGAAGGCAGCTTATTATCTGAATGGTGACAGATTAATAAAAGGGGAGCTGCAACGAGACCTGAGTATCATGGTACATCGGTCATTGAAGATAGGCATGCAGGTACAGCAGGCAGTAAAGAAAGCAAATGGCATGCTGGCCTTCATAGCGAGGGGATTTGAGTATAGGAGCAGGGAGGTCTTACTGCAGCTGTACAGGGCCTTGGTGAAATCACACCTTGACTACTGTGTGCAGTTTTGGTCTTCTAATCTGAGGAAGGACGTGCTTGCTATTGAGGGAGTGCAGCAAAGGTTCACCAGATTGATTCCTAGGATGGCAGGGCTGACATATGAAGAAAGACTGGATCGACTAGGCTTATACTCACTGGAATTTAGAAGAATGAGAGGGGATCTCATAGAAACATATAAAATTCTGACGGGGCTGGACAGGTTAGATGCAGGAAGAATGTTCCCGATGTTGAGGAAGTCCAGAACCAGGGGTCACAGTCTAAAGATAAGGGGTAAGCAATATAGGACCGAGATGAGGAGAAACTTTTTCACCCAGAGAGTTGTTATCCTGTGGAATTCTCTGCCACAGAAAGTTGTTGAGTCCAGTTCGTTGGACATATTCAAAAGGGAGTTAGATGTGGCCCTTACGGCTAAAGGGATCAGTGGGTATGGAGCGAAGGCAGGGGTGGGACACTGAGGTTGCATGATCAGCCATGATCATATTGAATGGCGGTGCAGGCACGAAGGGCCGAATGGCCTGCTCCTGCAACTATTTTCTATGTTTCTATGAGGATGCGTCCTCACATACATGGAGGTGCCTGACACCTCCCCTACAATCTCCCTCCATGCATTATGTACTGGTGGTCTGCCACGTCTCCCACGTCAGACAGTATTTTTCTTCTGTCCTCCACACCGTCCATCAGTGTCTCCAGCTCCATATCAGTGAACCTGTTGGCTCTCCTTGCACCTCTTACACCTGCCATCCTTCCAAACTCCTTCCCCCCTCAGGGCCTTGCTGCAAACCCTGGCCTTTAAAAAGGCCCGGGAGCAGCTGACTCAATAGAAACCCTTACCTGCATGATGAATTTCTCAGCGGTGATAACGCTCAAATTAAGACAGCCACACTGTTGAAAAATCCACTTTGGGAGGGTTCATTAGCGCTGGAACTCATTTGTTCACTTTTGGAGCTGAATATGGGGTGGCCCAGCCACGAAAAAATGTCAGCGCTAATGGCCACAAAAAGGTGGGGAGCACCAGCTTTCCAGCGGTACTGAATTTCGGGCCCATACACACACACACACACACACACATATATATAATATATATATATCACATATGAGCATATACACACAAATATATATAAGCCTATACACAGGCATATATACTTATAGTTAAAAGAAAAGCCAAGAAATGCAAACTCACAGTATTTTATTTGAACTTACATTACTGCAGTACTTATTTTTCAGAGATTTCTGATCAATTTTTCAAATGCCACATAGTTGCCATGTTTTATTTATTTATTTATATATATGTGCCATAACCCTTTGAGCACTATCTTAAAAAAAATCCGTCATAATGCACAAAGTTTAACAATTCAATGTTACTTAGAGGTGAGATAATGTTGCTTACCTATTCCATTTTGTAATATTCAGAATTACAATTTAACAAAATATGAACTGATAAAGTGGCTGCATAATCAGATGCTGTAAAGGACATTCGGTCATTAAACAAACATGCGAGTTGCTCCTTGAAGAAGTGGGTAATAGTAGAATGCTGGGAGAAGTTATTTTCATGTAACGTGCTTACTTCCTACGTGTCCCTTGTGTAGTATTGTATTGTTTTAAAAACAGACTTCTGCATATGAATAATTTTTTGTGAGGGGCGTCTCCATGGAGTGTGGTCGAATGACATTTCATGCAAGTGGATGCACTCTGTTAACTTCCCAAGAGGGAAATCTCATGAAGCACATCCACCAGAAGCCATTACTTACAGCATAGTTTATATGATTAGAGACCAACACAGGAACTAGATCTTCGTAAGGTAGTCCCTCCTGAGTTTTGTTTTTGGATAGATGAGAACACAAAAAGATTATTCTTAATAGCAAGATCCCGTTTAAAGATACATGTTATGGGAAGCGCATAAGGAGGTAAGTAATTTAAATATAAAGTATTCCTCCCATTCACTTTGTCTTTTCATATTCTGGACCATCTGTTCAGAATAACTGTGGATCCCCAACAATCTAGGTTTTCGTAATTCAATCTGGCCTGGGTTACATAATTTAACCAGCTCAGAGTTTAGCGAAATGGTAATATTCAGGATTTGCTAGCCAGGTATTTCCTTTTCTTACAAAATGAAAATATGGAACTGCAGTTCAATAATAAAAATATACAAACTTGCATTAGAGAGATTTTATTACCTCAGCTATACCCACTCTGGGGGGGGGCGGTAGTGGGGAAAGCGGCGTGTACAGCAGATCTGCTGCTACCCACAGCTACAGTAATGGCTCAAAAGCTGGGGAAAACAAACCTTGACAAATACTTGAATACACTTAAACTGAGGTTAACACAGGTTCATTCTATATGAGTAGCTGAGTGAGAGTAAAGGAAAGGGCAAATAGTTAAGGAATTAAAACTGTGGAAAAGCAAATTTATTAGAAATACTAGTGGCTTGGTGCCTGACTGATTAAGAATAAGTTACTGGAATTTTGGTTTAGATTATTAATTTTAATTGGCAGGCTTGTAAGGCGAGGCCAATGGATTTTAGCTGAAAATCCAGTGGAATTCTAATATCATGAGAAGTAAAACTAATTACTAATTGGTGGGACCTAACCAACTGCACCACTGCACTCTATGTAAAAACCTTTCTGGTGCTTTCTAACATAATTATCGTAGCTTTATGTCCCCTCATTCTAAGCCCCTCAACCATTGGAAACAGTTTGTTTTTATTGAACCTGTATCTAAGGGTTAAGTCATGGCAGGAGAGCACGGTCGGGTGTTATGCTCCTCCTGTACCATGTGGGAACTCAGGGACGATTCCAGTGTCCCTGACGATGATGTGTGCAGGAAGTGTATCCACCTCCAGCTCCTGACAGTCCGCGTTGCGGAGTTGGAGCTGAGGGTGGATTCACTCTGGAGCATCCACGATGCTGAGAATGACGTGAGTATCACGTGTAGCGAGTTGGTCATACCGCAGGGAAAGGGTCCACAGCCAGATAGGGAATGGAAGACCAACAGGAAGAGCAGTGCAAGGAAGGTAGTGCAGGAGTCCCCTGTGGTCATCCCCCTGCAAAACAGATACACTGCTTTGGGTACTGTTGAGGGGGATGACTCATCAGGGGAGGGCAGCAGCAGCCAAGTTCATGGCACCGTGGCTGGCTCTGTTGCACAGGAGGACAGGAAAAAGAGTGAGAGAGCGATAGTGATAGGGGATTCAATTGTAAGGGGAATAGATAGGCGTTTCTGCGGCCGCAACCGAGACTCCAGGATGGTATGTTGCCTCCCTGGTGCAAGGGTCAAGGATGTCTCGGAGCGGGTGCAGGACATTCTAAAAAGGGAGGGAGAACAGCCAGTTGTCGTGGTGCACATTGGTACCAACGACATAGGTAAAAAAAGGGATGAGGTCCTACGAAACGAATTTAAGGAGCTAGGAGCTAAATTAAAAAGTAGGACCTCAAAAGTAGTAATCTCGGGATTGCTACCAGTGCCACGTGATAGTCAGAGTAGGAATCGCAGGATAGCGCAGATGAATATGTGGCTTGAGCAGTGGTGCAGCAGGGAGGGATTCAAATTCCTGGGGCATTGGAACCGGTTCTGGGGGAGGTGGGACCAGTACAAACCGGACGGTCTGCACCTGGGCAGGACCGGAACCAATGTCCTAGGGGGAGTGTTTGCTAGTGCTGTTGGGGAGGAGTTCAACTAATATGGCAGGGGGATGGGAACCAATGCAGGGAGACAGAGGGAAACAAAAAGGAGGCAAAAGCAAAAGACAGAAAGGAAATGAGGAAAAGTGGAGAGCAGAGAAACCCAAGGCAAAGAACAAAAAGGGCCATTGTACAGCAAAATTCTAAAAGGACAAAGGGTGTTAAAAAAACAAGCCTGAAGGCTTTGTGTCTTAATGCAAGGAGTATCCGCAATAAGGTGGATGAATTAACTGTGCAAATAGATGTTAACAAATATGATGTGATTGGGATTACGGAGACGTGGCTCCAGGATGATCAGGGCTGGGAACTCAACATCCAGGGGTATTCAACATTCAGGAAAGATAGAATAGAAGAAAAAGGAGGTGGGGTAGCATTGCTGGTTAAGGAGGAAATTAAGGCAATAGTTCGGAAGGATATTAGCTTGGATGATGTGGAATCTATATGGGTAGAGCTGCAGAACACCAAAGGGCAAAAAACGTTAGTGGGAGTTGTGTACAGACCTCCAAACAGTAGTAGTGATGTTGGGGAGGGCATCAAACATGAAATTAGGGGTGCATGCAATAAAGGTGCAGCAGTTATAATGGGTGACTTTAATATGCACATAGATTGGGCTAACCAAACTGGAAGCAATACGGTGGAGGAGGATTTCCTGGAGTGCATAAGGGATGGTTTTTTAGACCAATATGTCAAGGAACCAACTCGGGGGGAGGCCATCTTAGACTGGGTGTTGTGTAATGAGAGAGGATTAATTAGCAATCTCGTTGTGCGAGGCCCCTTGGGGAAGAGTGACCATAATATGGTGGAATTCTGCATTAGGATGGAGAATGAAACAGTTAATTCAGAGACCATGGTCCAGAACTTAAAGAAGGGTAACTTTGAAGGTATGAGGCGTGAATTGGCTAGGATAGATTGGCGAATGATACTGAAGGGGTTCACTGTGGATGGGCAATGGCAGACATTTAGAGACCGCATGGATGAACTACAACAATTGTACATTCCTGTCTGGCGTAAAAATAAAAAAGGGAAGGTGGCTCAACCGTGGCTATCAAGGGAAATCAGGGATAGTATTAAAGCCAAGGAAGTGGCATACAAATTGGCCAGAAATAGCAGCGAACCCGGGGACTGGGAGAAATTTAGAACTCAGCAGAGGAGGACAAAGGGTTTGATTAGGGCAGGGAAAATGGAGTACGAGAAGAAGCTTGCAGGGAACATTAAGACGGATTGCAAAAGTTTCTATAGATATGTAAAGAGAAAAAGGTTAGTAAAGACAAACATAGGTCCCCTGCAGTCAGAATCAGGGGAAGTCATAACGGGGAACAAAGAAATGGCGGACCAATTGAATAAGTACTTTGGTTCGGTATTCACTAAGGAGGACACAAACAACCTTCCGGATATAAAAGGGGTCGGGGGGTCTAGTAAGGAGGAGGAACTGAGGGAAATCCTTATCAGTCGGGAAATTGTGTTGGGGAAATTGATGGGATTGAAGGCCGATAAATCCCCAGGGCCTGATGGTCTGCATCCCAGAGTACTTAAGGAGGTGGCCTTGGAAATAGTGGATGCATTGACAGTCATTTTCCAACATGCCATTGACTCTGGATCAGTTCCTATGGAGTGGAGGGTAGCCAATGTAACCCCACTTTTTTAAAAAAGGAGGGAGAGAGAAAACAGGGAATTATATCAGCCTGACATCGGTAGTGGGTAAAATGATGGAAACAATTATTAAGGATGTCATAGCAGTTAAAGAGGTGATATGATAGGTGCAAGTCAGCATGGATTTGTGAAAGGGAAATCATGCTTGACAAATCTTCTGGAATTTTTTGAGGATGTTTCCAGTAGAGTGGACAAGGGAGAACCAGTTGATGTGGTATATTTGGACTTTCAGAAGGCTTTCGACAAGGTCCCACACAAGAGATTAATGTGCAAAGCTAAAGCACATGGGATTGGGGGTAGTGTGCTGACATGGATTGAGAACTGGTTGTCAGACAGGAAGCAAAGAGTAGGAGTAAATGGGTACTTTTCAGAATGGCAGGCAGTGATTAGTGGGGTACCGCAAGGTTCTGTGCTGGGGCTCCAGCTGTTTACACTGTACATTAATGATTTAGACGAGGGGATTAAATGTAGTATCTCCAAATTTGCGGATGACACTAAGTTGGGTGGCTGTGAGGCTGCAGAACGACTTGGATAGGTTAGATGAGTGGGCAAATGCATGGCAGATGAAGTATAATGTGGATAAATGTGAAGTTATCCACTTTGGTGGTAAAAACAGAGAGACAGACTATTATCTGAATGGTGACAGATTAGGAAAAGGGGAGGTACAAAGACACCTGGGTGTCATGGTACATCAGTCATTGAAGGTTGGCATGCAGGTACAGCAGGCGGTTAAGAAAGCAAATGGCCTTCATAGCGAGGGGATTTGAGTACAGGGGCAGGGAGGTGTTGCTACAGTTGTACAGGGCCTTGTTGAGGCCACACCTGGAGTATTGTGTACAGTTTTGGTCTCCTAACTTGAGGAAGGACATTCTTGCTATTGAGGGAGTGCTGCGAAGGTTCACCAGACTGATTCCCGGGATGGCGGGACTGACCTATCAAGAAAGACTGGATCAACTGGGCTTGTATTCACTGGAGTTCAGAAGAATGAGAGGGGACCTCATAGAAACGTTTAAAATTCTGACGGGGTTAGACAGGTTAGATGCAGGAAGAATGTTCCCAGTGTTGGGGAAGTCCAGAACCAGGGGACACAGTCTAAGGATAAGGGGTAAGCCATTTAGGACCGAGATGAGGAGGAATTTCTTCACCCAGAGAGTGGTGAACTGTGGAATTCTCTACCACAGAAAGTTGTTGAGGCCAATTCACTAAATATATTCAAAAAGGAGTTAGATGAAATCCTTACTACTAGGGGAATCAAGGGGTATGGTGAGAAAGCAGGAATGGGGTACTGATGTTGCATGTTCAGCCATGAACTCATTGAATGATGGTGCAGGCTAGAAGGGCCAAATGGCCTACTCCTGCACCTATTTTCTATGTTTCTATGTTTCTATCCCTTCATAATATTAAACATCTCTATCAAATCACCCTTAATCACTTCGGTTCTACGAAAAGCCCCAGTTGTTCAAGTCATTCTTCGTGTCTCTATTTTGTCACACCAGACAGCAGCTAATGAATATCTGCTGTAATCTATGTTATCATCACCATAGGCAGTCCCTCGAAATCGAGGAAGACTTGCTTCCACCCGAAGGTGACTGAACAGTCTAATCCGGGAATTCCAGTCTCTGTCACAGGTGGGACAGACAGTCATTGAAGGAAAGGTGGGTGGGGAGTCTGGTTTGCCGCACGCTCCTTCCGCTGCCTGCGCTTGCTTTCTGCATGCTCTCGGCGACGAGACTCGAGGTGCTCAGCGCCTTCCTATGAACTGCAACATTTTCCCGATAATGTGGAGCCCAAAGCTGTAGTTATCTGTGCTAAGGTTTTATTGTATATGGATTCCTCTTGCCATAAAACCCAGGGGTAAAATTGCCTCTCGCCCCGATTGGGGACGGTAAATTTCTGGGGGCGGTACTTTTATCGCCCAGTCCGTAAGTCCCGCCAACAATGAGGAATTGGGCCTACCACCCCTCAATGGAAGCGAAGTGCTGTCTCCAGGGCTCGCTTCCTGTAGGGGTGGTCCCGGGGCGCTACTACAATGCTGAGACCATGTAGCGCTGATGTGCGACAATGCCCCTCCCCTTGGATTAAAGGGGAGTGGCGCTGCGCACTCTGCAGGCCTTTTGGGCCACCAGGGCAGCATGAGACTGAGCCAGCAGCCCAGCACTCAAGACGGAGTGCTGAGCTGCACGATGGTGACCTGGACTCGCACCGCCATGGTCGAGCCGACCCGACAATCAGCCAACCAAAAAAGATGGCGGCCTGGGACGCTGCAGACCTCCCCTTTAAATAGCGCCCCGAGCACGGATGTCGGCCAGCTTTACGACCTGCGATGCTGGCGTTGACATCCGCCAGCGCCAGTCTTGTGACCCCGCGGGGCAATTTATCCCGCGGGGCGTTAAGGGTTCGGTGTGGGGCACTGAGCGGTCACCACGCACGCCAATTATGTCATCGTGGTTGCGCGCTGGCCCAAGATGCAGTGCTGTTGGGTTATTGCCTCCCAGACCTCCAGGGAAATTTTCCAGGAGGCGGTAGTGCTCCCCTCCCCTCCCCGAAAACTGCCTTGTGCCCCATTAACAGAGGCACTAATGGGGCTATAAAAAGGGACAATTTCGCAACCCTCAGTATTTCATTAGATTTTTTTCATGTCCTTATCCACTTGAGGTGCTGCTATTAATGCCCTGTGAATTTGAACCCCAAAATCCCTCTGCTCTTCCACATCACCCAAGCTACCCTGTTATTTTTTAACAAAATGTACCATCTCACACTTACTGAGATTTAATTACATCAGACACTTTTTTACCCATTCACAGGCCCCAATATTAACTCCCAGGTGTGTTAGGAGCTGGGGGGTCCGATATTGCGTGGGAAACCCGGAAGCAATTTCAGCATGTCTGTCTGTGGCCTTTTAACGCAGCAACCTCATTATCATTTTGCTTCCAGCTTTGGCGTTGAATGTGTGGCAGCGGCTGTGGTGTGGTCCCACATGATGAGGTTTCAACTCCAGTATTTAAAGGGCCAATCCAAAGATGGAATTTGGAGGAATTGGGAGGTTTGGCACAAAGACAACTATTTCAGAATATGGACTCATGATTCTCAAAGGCTGCACCCAACTTTAAAGATGCCTCACTCCATGTACTACTGGAGGCTGAGAGAAGCCAGAGAGCGATACTTTCCCCCAGCAATGGGAGGAAGAAACCTGCTGCTGCCACAAAGGTGGCGTGGCTGGGGGTGGCCTCGCTCTTGCCTTCAGGGCAGGAAACAATTCAATGAACTAAACAGGTCAGGAAAGGTCAGAACAGTTGCGCACTCAATAACAGCATGGTGTGCACCACCCCACCCCCTCACTCTGCCTTGTCAAGCCTACTCCATCACATGACTCTTCATACCCACTTACTTTGCAAGCACACCCATCCTTTTCTTTCTTCGCACTTCCTCACATCCTCATCTACTGCCACATCCACTGGCACTCACCCACATCCTAATGCCGTTTCATGCCTCTCTCTGATAGTCACCCTCACCAAACGCACTGCATCCATCGGGTGAACACAGGCCATTACAGTCACTCGTAGTCTGTTCTTTCTCCCGTTGCAGGAGAAAATAGTGCAGAACATAAGGGTGAGGGTGAGAACCCGAGGTGGTCCTCCACAGATTTCACAGCTGACAATTACAAAGGAGTGAGCGCTGCAGATTAGTGGTGTCTCAGGGTTGCTGGCCGTCAGAGGTGGGGAGATATGGACCTCCCAGATATCTGGTGATACAATTATATAATCAGCAACCCACATGTCATGCATGTTGACTTGATTTCAGCAGCGAGTGAAATATGATCATCTTCATAATAAGTTGCAACATTCTTACCTTGCCAGTACTAATTCATATCTTTTCTTTTCCACAGGGCCTTCACGCGTGCAGCAGAAGACGCTGGACCTCGTGGATGATGATTCCTCAGAGAAGCTGATTAATTCTGAGGAGGTACCGCCACAGCACTCATGTGCACCTTGCACCGGTGCAGATACATGCACTTTGGCGAGTCCAGTTAGACAGATAGTTGGGTTTCCACCTCTTAACTCACATTTCACAGACGGTGGCAGCAGGGACAGCAGTGGAGTGCCTGTGTCCTAGGGCGCAGCCGTCTCCAAGCTCTGCTCAGCTGGACACAGAAGCAGTACACTGGGGGCCGTCAATGAAACACAACACAAAGGATAAGCACTGAGGGGCAGCAGAAAATCTGCAACGTACTGACAGTCTTTCCATGCATACTGTCCACGATTGCAGAGAGAATGGAGGAGTCCACCTCAAGCATGAGTGTTTTGGTGTTGCAGCACATTGCGAGGATGTCTTCTTCCATGGTCAATTCCGTGGAACATCAAGTGCTGCAATCAAATGAGTCCATGCAGGACTTAACCACCGCCATGCAGGTTTGGATGGCAACATGTCTGATGCCCTGAATAGGATGACAGATGCCTCGGCCTTACAGCACATCACTGATCTGCACCAAGCTGCTATCCAGCAGAGTGAAGTGCAGCTGAGCCATGAGAGGGATGTCGTCGAAAGGGGACATGGAAGTGGGGACTCCAAAGTGCTCCCACTTCTCACCCATTGCCCACCCCCTCACAGTCAGTAGCAGACATGCAGCATCATGTCCCGATGCCTCTGCACAGGTGTAGGGTGAGCAGTCTTTCGCGGGGCCCTCACAGGCTCCAAAAACTCAGAGGTCGTTGGCCAAGAACATCTCAGCAGTCAGAGCAGGGATCTGAGCAGCCTGCCTCTACCTCTGCTGAAGCTACAGGGGCTATACCACATAGGAGTGGTAGGTAAAGGATTAGTAAAACTTTGTAATTGCACCATGGTATGCGCATGGGTGCATGACAAAATGTTGTGTTGTTGAGTTTCCATTCTTTAGTGGAATCACATAAAATGTATAACTTTGTACCATTTTCCCATGTTAACCGTTGTTGGTTGCAAGATAGCTACTTATCTTTTCAGTTGCATGTTGATGAATGGGAAGATATGATTTGATGTGGACCAATGGTGGGGGGGTAGGGAGTGCAATGGGTGGTTGGTTGGTAACAAGACTGGTGTGTGTCAATGGGATTGGGGTGGGGTGGGGTGGGGTGGGGGAATGAAATTGGCTGTGGTTGTTGCATGGGTCCAGTGGTGGTAACTAACTAAAGCTATGAGGGAATCCCTGGCATTCCGAGCAGCCATGAGAGTGGCTGGTGCTGCGATGGGGTTGCCATCTTCCTCTTCCTGCTCCTCATTCTTGGATTCACCTGCAGACAACGTGTGCTCAGCATCTTGTTCCTCCTCCGGCTCCAACCCTGACTGCTGTGCAATGTTGTGCGGAGCACATCACACTACAATCATTCTGGAGACCCTGGCCAGTGAGTACTGATAAGCATGTCCAGATCTGTCCAGGTTCCTGAAGCATAACTTGAGCATGCCAATCACTTGCTCAATATCACATCAGGCTGTCATATGCCTTTCGTTGTACCGCTCTTGGGCTTTATTGGTTGGACTCCTAACAGGTATCATCAGCCAAATTTCAAGGGGTGTCGCTTGGCTCCTAGCAGGCAACCCTTAAGTCTACTTGCAGGTCCAAAGAGCTCTGGGTTCTTGGACTGCCGCAGGAGGAAAGCATCAGGGGTTCCCCGGGGATCTGGGGCACACCTACACAAACCTTTTTTTGTGGTTGCACACCAGCTGCACAGTAATAGAGTGGACCCCCTTGTAGATAACAAATACCCCTGGTTGATCTGGGGCTACACGGATTGCCACGTGTGGGCAGTCAATAACACCATGCACTCGTGGCAATCCAGCCAGAGACGCAAACCCACGTGCCCGTTCATTCTGACTGGTGTCATCAAAGGCGAAGTTAACATAATTGCCGCCCACTGGGAGATCTTGGATATGTCTCTGGCAGAGCCCTGAAAGGATCCGTAGGCATAAATGTTGAGGCTGGTGATCACTTTCACAGCCACTGTTAACCCATGGCCACCAATTGCAGCAGGGAGCAGGTCTTCATCTAAGGGACTGCAGAGGTCTTTCGCTACCTGACGTGACAACCTCAGCCTCTGGAGGCACTGCTCTTCCGCGAGGTCTAGGAAGCTGAGCCTCTGCCTGTACACCCTGTGCCATGGGTAGTGCCTCCCGCGACCTCTCTGCTGCTCACTACCTGCTGGACTCTCCACAGCAGGTCACTTCTGCTCCTGGTGGTCATCTAGATCCTCGTCCGAGGTCCAATCTAAGATGGCCAAGGTAACACCCATCAAAACGGTCAAAGTGTAGAAACTAAACCCTCATCACAAGTACACTGAACAATCCCTTTCCCAGTGGTAGGTAAGAAAGCACCTGTGAGCACTAGGCATTTACTGTAGTATTTGCCTGATTTTTCATGAGCCTTGGTTTCAATGGCGAGTTTCAGGAAGCCCGAGAAACCCATAGATGCATCGTTAAATTTGTAAGTAGGTTGAAATATCACTACAATGCAGCAATCTTCATGTTTTAGAGGGTTGCGCGCAACTAGCCGAACGTGCCCAAGTTAAACCCGGAGGTCGCGAGTTGGAGCCAGCTTCCAGACGCATGACAAACTTAATCACCCCCGCCCCCCCCACCTGCACCTAACCCCACAGGCTCTTCATCGTTAAAATTACCCCCATTATATCCTTGCAGCTTCTTCAGTCCTCAATTATTTACTGTCTTAGCATCATCTGAAAATGTTTACACTACTCCCTCTAGCCCTGTACAAGTACATAAGAATTAGGAGCAGGAGTAGGCCATATGACCCTAATAGCCTGCTCCGCCATTCAATAAGATCATGGCTGATTTTCGACCTCAACACCACTTTCTCGCTTAATCTTCTTATCTCTTGATACCTGTAGAGTCCAAAAGTCTATCTATCTCAGCCTTGAATATAATCAACGACTCAGCATCCACAGCTCTCGGGGTAGAAAATTCAAAAGATTCACAACCATCTGAGTGAAAAAATTCCTCCTCATCTCCATCTTAAATGGCCACCCTCATATCCTGAGACTATGCCCCCTAGTACTAGACTCTCCAGCCAGGGGAAACAACCTCTCAGCATCTACTCTGTCAATCCCCCTCAGAATCTTAAATGTTTCAATGAGATCACCTCTCATTCTTTTAAACGCCAGAGGGTAAAGGCCCAATCTACTCAGTATCTCCTCATAGGACAACTCTCTCATCCCAGGAATCAATCTAGTGAACCATCATTGTACTGCCTCTAAGGCATAAGGAGACCAAAACTGTGCACAGTACTCCAGGTGTGTCTCACCCTGTACAATTGTAGCAAGACTTCCTTACTCTTGTACTGCAACCCCTTTGCAATAAAGGCCAACATGCCATTTGCCTTCCTAGTTGCTTGCTGTGACTGCGTGCTAACTCTCTGTATTTCCTGTACAACGACAACTAAATCTCTCTGAACACCAACATTAAATAGTTTCTCACCATTTAAAAAAAATCATTTTTTCTATTCTTTCTACCAAAGTGAATAACTTCACACTTTCACACATTATACTCCATCTGCCATCTTACTGCCCACTCACTTAACCTGTCTTTTTCCTTTGCAGGCTCTTTGTGTCCTTCTCACAGCTTACTTTCCCACTTAGATTTGTATCATCAGCAAATTTAGATACATTCATACAAGTTATGAATATAAATTGTAAATAGCCAAGGCCCAAGCTCTGATCCTTGCGGCATCCCACTAGTTACAGCCTGTCAACGTGAAAATGACCCGTTTATCCCTGCTCTCTGTTTTCTGTCTGTTAACCAATCCTCAATCCATGATAATATATTATCTCCAACCTTATCTTACATAAAAACCTTTTATGTGGCACCTCATCAAATGCCTTTTGGAAATTCAAATATACTACGTCCGCTGGTTCCGCTTTATCTACTCTGCCTATTACATCCTCAAAAAAACTCTTATTAATTTGTTAAACATGATTTCCTTTTCATAAAATCATGTTAACATTGCCTAATCATATTATGATTTTCTAAATCCCTTGTTACCACTTCCTTCATAATGGATTCCAGCATTTTCCTGACAACTGATGTCAGGCTAACTGGCCTGTTGTTCCCTGTGTTCTCTCTTCCTCCTTTTTTGAATAGCGGGGTTACTTTCTCTGCCTTCCAATCCGCTGGGGCCTTTCTAGAGTCATGGGAATTTTGGAAGATCAAAACCAATGCATCTACTATCTCTGCAGCCACCTCTTTGGATGTAGGTCATCAGGTCCAGGAGATTTGTCAGCTTTTAGTCCAATTAGTTTCTCAAGTATTTTTTCTTTACCGATCTTAATTGCTTTGGACTAAACTTTCCCTAAAGTCCCTCAACGCCCAATTGCCGCCCAGAAACACCGCTAACATTCAAAAACTAACGCTGGCGAAAATTTCCATACTAAAAGGTAAAACATATTGCCCGGTGAGAAAATGGATCTTGCACCAATATTCTCAGTGGTTAAAAGCGAAACTAGATGAAACGGCCGATTCTTACCGGAATGGATGGTAAGTACTAAAAATTTAGTCCGAGGCTGTGGTTGGGCCTAGGGAGGGGGGAAAACTCAAAAAATATTATTTTCACTTAAACAAAAAATAAAAAGTTGTAAAATATTCTCAAGACACTTTTTAACGTAATCGCCGTTTTACATAAAAGCATAGAAAATAGGTGCAGGAGTAGGCCATTTGGCCCTTCAAGCCGACACCACCATTCAGTAAGATCATGGCTGATCATTCACCTCAGTACCCATTTCCTGCTTTCTCTCCATACCCCTGGATCCCTTTAGCCATAAGCGCCATATCTAACTCCCTCTTGAATATATCCAATGAACTGGCATCAACAACTCTCTGTTGGAGGGAATTCCACAGGTTAACAACTCTCTGAGGGAAGAAGTTTCTCCTCATCTCAGTCCTAAATGGCTTACCCCTTATCCTTAGACTGTGACTCCCTGGTTCTGGACTTCCCCAACATCGGGAACATTCTTCCTGAATCTAACCTGTCCAGTCCCATCAGAATTTTATATGTTTCGATGAGATCCCCTCTCATCCTTCTAAACTCCAGTGAATACAGGCCCGGTCGATCCAGTCTCTCCTCATATGTCAGTCCTGCCATCCCAGGAATCATCTGGTGAACCTTCGCTGCACTCCTTCAATAGCAAGAACATCCTTCCTCAGATTAGGAGACCAAAACTGAACACAATATTCCAGGTGAGGCCTCACTAAGGCCCCGTACAACTGCAGTAAGACCTCCCTGCTCCTATACTCAAATCCCCTAGCTATGAAAGCCAACATACCATTTGCCTTCTTCACCACCTGCTGTACCTGCATGCCAACTTTCAATGACTGACATACCATGACACCCAGGTCTCGTTGCACCTCCCCTTTTCCTAATTTGCCACCATTCAGATAATATTCTGCCTTCGTGTTTTTGCCCCCAAATTGGATAACCTCACATTATATTGCATCTGCCATGCATTTGCCATCTCACCTAATCTGTCCAAGTCACCCTGCAGCCTCCTAGCATCCTCCTCACAGGTCACACCGCCACCCAGCTTAGTGTCATCTGCAAACTTGGAGATATTACACTCAATTCTTTCATCTAAATCATTCATGTATGTTTTAACTAGCTGGGGTCTCAGCACTGAGCCCTGTGGCACCCGCTAGTCACTGCCTGCCATTCTGAAAAGGACATGTTTATCCTGACTCTCTGCTTCTTATCTGCCAACCAGTTATCTATTCACGTCAGTACATTACCCCCAATACCATGTGCTTTAATTTTGTACACCAATCTCTTCTGTGGGACCTTGTCAAAAGCCTTTTGAAAGTCCAAATAAACCACATTCACTGGTTCTCCCTTGTCCACTTTACTAGTTACATCCTCAAAAAATTCTAGGAGATTTGTCAAGCATGATTTCCCTTTCATAAATCCATGCTGACTTGGACCGATCCTGTCACTGCTTTCCAAATGCGCTGCTATTTCATCTTTAATAATTGATTCCAACATTTTCCCCTCTGCTGATGTCAGGCTAACCGATCTATAATTACCCGCTTTCTCTCTCCCTCCTTTTTTAAAAAGTGGGGTTACATTAGCTACCCTCCAGTCCATAGGAACTGATCCAGAGTCGATAGACTGTTGGAAAATGATCACCAATGCATCCACTATTTCCAGGGCCACTTAGTACTCTGGGATGCAGACTATCAGGCCCCGGGGATTTATCGGCCTTCAATCCCATCAATTTCCCTAACACAATTTCCCGCCTAATAAGGATTTCCTTCAGTTCCTCCTTCTTAGACCCTCGGTCCCCTAGTACTTCTGGAAGGTTATTTGTGTCTTCCTTCGTGAAGACAGAACCAAAGTATTTGTTCAACTTGTCTGCCATTTCTTTGTTCCCCATTATAAATTCACCTGAATCTGACTGCAAGGGACCTACGTTTGTCTTCACTAATCTTTTTCTCTTCACATATCTATAGAAGCTTTTGCAGTCAGTTTTTGTGTTTCCGGGCAAGCTTCCTCTCATACTCTATTTTCCCCCTCCTAATGTCCTCCTCTGCTGAATTCTAAATTTCTCCAAGTCCTCAGGTTTGCTGTTTTTTCTGGCCAATTTATATGCATCTTCCTTGGATTTAACACCATCCTTAATTCCCTTGTTAGCCACGGTTGAGCCACCTTCCCCGTTTTATTTTTATTCCAGATGGGGAAGTACAATTGTTGAAGTTCATCCATGTGACCTTTAAATATTTGCCATTGCCTATCCACCGTCAACCCTTTAAGTATAATTTGCCAGTCTATTCTAGCCAATTCACGTCTCATACCATCGAAGTTACCTTTCCTTAAGTTCAGGACACTAGTCTCTGAATTAATACTGTCACTCTCCATCTTAATAAAGAATTATACCATATTATGGTCACTCTTCCCTAGGGGGCCTCGCACAACAATTCGCCCACCTTAATATGAATATTCCTCGCATTGAGGCATAGAGCCTTCAGGCTTGTCTTTTTAACACAATTTGCCCCTTTAGAATTTTACTGTAATGTGGTCCTTTTTGCTTTTTGCCTTAGGTTTCTCTGCCCTCCACCTTTACTTTTCTTCTTTCTATCTTTTGCTTCTGCCCTCATTCTACTTCCCTCTTTCTCCCTGCATAGGTTCTCATCCCCGTATTAGTTTATAGTAGCCACGTTAGTTTAACCCCTCCCCAACTGCACTAGCAAACACTCTCCCTAGGACATTGGTTCTGGTCCTGCCCAGGTGCTGACCATCCGGTTTGTACTGGTCCCACCTCCCCCAGAACCGGTTCCAATGTCCCAGGAATTTGAATCCCTCCCTTCTGCACCACTCCTCAAGCCACGTATTCATCTGAGCTATCTTGCGATTCCTATTCTGACTAGCACGTGACACTGGTAGCAATCCTGAGATTACTACCTTTGAGGTCCTACTTTTTAATTTAACTCCTAGCTCCCTAAATTCAGCTTGTAGGACCTCATCCCGTTTTTTACCATGTTGGTACCTACATGCACCACGACAACTGGCTGTTCACCCTCCCCCTCCAAAATGTCCTGGAGGACACCCTTGACCCATGCACCAGGGAGGCAACATACCATCCTGGAGTCTCGATTGCGACCGCAGAAATGCCTTTCTATTCCCCTTACAATGGAATCCCCTACCACTATAGCTCTCCCACTCTTTTTCCTGCCCTCCTGTGCAGCAAAGCCACCCACGGTGCCATGGACCTGGCTGCTGCTGCCCTCCCCTGATGAGTCATCCCCCCCCAACATTATCCAAAACAGTGTATCTGTTTTGGAGGGGGATGACCACAGGGGACCTCTGCACTACCTTCCTTCCACTGCTCTTCCTGTTGGTTTTAGAATTTTGAAAATAATTTAAATAATTTAACTTGCCTTTCTTTGCCAGGTACTCACCTACCGCCCTATTTCAGGCAGCTTTTCGGGGGCAGTTTCCTCGGCGGTATGTATGGGCCCCTATTGAAGCAAAACTTAGATCCTGCCGGTTTTCTCGGCCGTGCACATGAGCGGTTCTACCCAGCGGTATTTTCAAAATGTGGGCGGAACTCTTTAAAAAATAAACATTAAAAAACAGCTGTACCGTCGAGAAAACCACCTAAAATGAAGGCGAAAGTCTAGTCCTTTAAGTTCCTCATTCTCTTTAGCCTCTTGGTTCCCCATTATTTTTTGTATGCTTTTTGCGTCTTCTACTGTGAAGACAGATACAAAATATTTGTTTGCATTTCTTATTCCCCATTATAATATCTCCTGTCTCAGCCTCTAAGGGACCAATGCTTACTTTTGCTGCTCTCTTCCTTTTCACATACTCTTACAGTAGCTCTGATAATCTGTTTTTATATTTCTTGCTAGTTTACTTTCATTTTATTTTCTCCCTTTTGATCTTTTTTTTGGTTTCTAAAGCTCTCCCAATTCTCAGGCTTACTACTATTCTTCGCAACTTTATTAGCCTCTTCTTTTAATCTGTAACTTTTTTCATTAACTATGGATGGATCACTTTTCCCATGGAGCTCTTATTTCTTCATGGAATGTATATTTGTTGAGAATTTTGGACTATTTCTTTAAATATCCAAATCAGTGGCATGCACAGTGAGCAAAAGCGGTCTTAGCTCCCTGTGTGAATCATCTTGGGAGACCTACGAGTAATGCAATAAAAGGCCAGTGTGATCTGGCAGGGATTGAGCTAGCGTAGACCTGAGACATCGGGAGGAAGGAGTATGCTGCTCTTTTTTTTTAAATTATAAATCCTCACAGAAATTAAATTCCTAAGTAGTTGCATAACTACCCAGCGTACTGTGTTGTGCAATGCTGGAAGGAGAGAGGGGCCAAAAGAAAAGTCAAGTCTGGTTCAGTTTCACCTGCCATTGTGCCAATTTCAACAAACGTTCCATATGTTGAAATGCACTATGTACTTTTCAAGCTTTCCGTCTTGTTGGCAGCAAAGTTCCTTTCCCATCTTTCCAGTAGTGAGTGTTTACAGAGCGTAATGTCGTACGGTAGCATTAAAACCACTGCACCTAAAATGTGGTTTTATCAGTGGCATTAGACCTCAGGTCTTAAAGTCGACATTTCCAATGCAAATAATCTCAGCTTGTTATGTCACCTGATAAGATCCCGGATTGCCTTCAAACACTGCCAGTTGTGTTTGTACCAATACTAACAGAAGCGCACAGAAGAGGATGCTAGATTTTGCACTGCCACAAAAAATGACGTGATTTGCAGTGCAACAATTTTTAAGCACTTTTGGAAAAACAAATCTTATTCTGTGCCCCTCTATTACTGACTATAAAGTGTTGGCTGGATTTAGATCTTAGATTAATCCACTCCATTTTTTCTGCTAACAGATGGAAGGGAAGGTTCCAAGGTTAAATACATCGCTAGTCGACCTGGCCCTCAGCTTGAGCAGCTTTGTGAGTTGCAATAGCGACGCACGCTTTGGCCGGGAATTTCCTCACCACTGGTGCCACTCTGCCTCATAACTTCGGCGAAAATGTGTCGGAGTTACGGCATTACAGTTTATTTCAGAAACCTACGCGTTGCACAAACATCAAAACATAGGGAAGGACCAAAGTATTGCGCTAAGCAGCAATTGCACCAGGAATGAATCTATAATTGGTGCTGCTGCAAGACTTGTCAGAATAATTTGGCTTATCGTCTTCAGTTCTGATGAAGGGAATGTGCTCGAAACATTCACCCGTCGTTTCCCTTTGCAGATGCTGGATGGCCTGCAGTGTATTTCCGGTGTTTTCAGTTTTAAGATTTCGAGCATTTACTGGGGCTATTTTTTGTATATATTTGACCAGCACAAGGAGTGTGAGGGAGCTGACAAACCCAAATCCTCCAGTGGCAGCAACATTTCTGCGATATCTCTCCTCCATAAGAAAACAAGTGTACATACTACACCAATACAAGTATGCTCATCGAAACCCAGTCCAACTGTTCGTGATTATTCCAAGGTTAGAAT
Organism: Pristiophorus japonicus; assembly: GCF_044704955.1. NCBI lineage: Eukaryota > Metazoa > Chordata > Chondrichthyes > Pristiophoridae > Pristiophorus > Pristiophorus japonicus. The sequence goes on along the minus strand of NC_091984.1, from coordinate 193,803,045 downwards.
CAAAGGCCTGAAATGAAATTCCTGCAATGGCCTTGCTCCTAATACTGTTGTTATTGCCTCTTCAAAGACTGCGCCTGCTACCTCTCTTGAGCTCATTGGTGTTCCAGTTCAAACATCATTATTTCAAGAATGTGAATCCCTTGCCAGGTCTGAAAATTAGAAAAGCAACAGCTACTCCATGGCGTGAGTCACCATATAATCCTATGATGAACTATGTCCACACTGCAATTAGCAGTAGCAAACAGAATTGCCGTTTGACGACAGCCCCATTAAAAGTAGCAGCTGCATAATCCTATGGTATTGGTTTGGAATAACGATGATCACAGCTTATCTCTGCCAATGTGACTCCGACTGGCACTCTTCCACTAAAATAACTCGCACGTTAAGGCAAGCGGGCAATAATGTCTCTGCTGACTTCACTTTCCTACTTTTCAAAGCTGAAAGGGAAAGATCGCTTGGAATTAGTTCAGTGTGTGTGTGTCCTAATCATAAATTGCAAGCAGTCTGTTCGCATTACGTGTCGGAAACTAGTGGAAGTAGACCAAAGGTTAATCTGAAAACATGAAACTATTAACGTATATGATAATGACAAATAATTGATGAAATCAAGGAACCAGAACAAAGTAATAGCAACACGAGCACCATCAGGAGTGAATCATGTCAGTGGTCAAAGAGAAGGGCTCAGGATCATCGAACCAGATTCAAGTTGTCTTTTCTCTTCCATTGTAAGCAGTGCCTCTTTGAAGAGAAGAGTGCCACAAATTTACCATATGAAAGGCTTTGACAAAACAAATGATTTCTTAAAATTACTATGTACAATAGCTTTGTTAATTTCACAAAAGACATCTTTTGTTTGTTGACTGTGACTTAACCACTGTTATTAAGTGGCTTGTTAAATTCCTTGGTGGGTACGTGAAAATGGCCTTGATGGTTTAACCTATACTAAACTATTGCGGTCTTTCAAAAGGTTCTTTTCTGAGAGTCTGCTTTTTCTTCTCACCACTGCTCAACCTATGTTACCATTCACTCTCACTGTTGAGCAACAAGGGACCTTCATTTGCTTTGCAATTGTCTGTATGTGTCGATTAGGCTTCGGTCATTTGCAGGAGTACATTAATACGCTGCTTGCTTTCCAAAAGGTTCTATTTGAGGGAGTGCTGGACTGTCGGAGGTACTGTCCTTCAGATGAGATGTTAAATTGAGGCCCCATCTACTCTTTTAAATGGACGTAAAAGATCCCATCGTACTATTTTGAAGTTGAGAGTTCTCCCGGTGTACTGGTCAATATTTATCCCTCAACCAACACTACTAAAACAGATTATCTTGGTCATTATCACATTGCAACTTGTGGGAGCTTGCTGTGGACAAACTGGCTGTCACATTTCCTTCATTATAACAGTGACTACACGTCAAAAGTACTTCATTGGTTGTAAAGCACTTTGGAACATCCTGAGGTCGTGAAAGGCGCTATATAAATGCAAGTCTTTTCTTTTGCTCAATCCTTCACCATAATTGTTAGTTGCCCTATGACAACCAGGTATCGTCCACTTTTCCCATCTATTCCAATACAAATAATATGAATTTGGTTCAGTAGGTTTTGATTAATTTAGCTTCCCCTCAATAAAACCCAAGCTCGCTCACCCCCACTAATTCGGATGTGTCTGTAGGACATGCAAAAGTTTGCTAACTAGCTAGAGGATCAAAAACAAGCTGATTGGTTAATTTTTCGTGGGGCAATTAAAAATACTTTAGCTTGCAAATACCCTGTAGTGCATTTCACTGTCTCTCAAAAAAAACTTCTCAGTGCCAAAAAAGTTATCTGTCAATTCCCTCGTGAATGTATGGAAAGTCATTGAACTTGGCAGCTCTCTTTCCCCCACTCTGCTAATCCTTCACTTAACATTTTTAGTGATTTTATCCATTGTAAACATTGCTCTTTGTTGTCCTCCTCTTCCCCGCCTCTCATTTTAAGTATTAGCTGCCCCTGATCTGCCTGGCCAGTCACACGATTGCCTCTCTCTCAGGTATTTAGGGCTTTCCTTCTGCTCTATTCCTAGAGTTGGCATCTTTTAGCTGGGCCTTCCTTCCGGATGTTTGTCTCCATTCAACGCATATGCAAACATGGTGTTCCTTTCTCAGGGTTCTGTGTGTATGTACATAACATTAATGCTTCTCAGTGCCATTTCTTCTGATCGCCATGCGTGAGTAATTTCAGTGTTGGTTTGTGTCAGTCGCGAAAAAAAAAATCCAAAGAGAGGTTAGAGATAGAAAATGAGAATGAATAGGAAAAGAAAATCACACAAAGAACAGAGATAATGGTCCTGAATTTGCAGTCGATATAACGGCAAACTGTCAGAGTACGCCGTCATGCCGCCTTTGAAACTAACTGCAACTTCAAGATTTGGCGCGTGCGGATATCCCGAAGTTGCGGTCTGAAACTGGCTGCGCTGTACACGTCCCATCACCGCCACCACCCACCGCCCCCGCGCCCCCGCACCCCACCACTCCCTGTCCCTGTCCCCGTCCACCAGCCCCACAGAGCCGGCAATTAATGAAATCTCGTAAGTCATTGAATCGGCTGAAAACTTCCTCAGTAAGTACACTGTTAAGTTCCCCACTAAAAGTTAGACCCAAAGGGATTAGGTTTAACTGGGGCTTTAACAGCATATTGATTGCTAAACAAAGGCCTAGTTTAATTTAATTTTGTGCAGTGTGAAATTTGTCCATTTTAATAAAAAATAGTTTTTAAGAAACTTTTCAACTTTTTTTTTAATTTTTAAGTTTGTGCATCTTTATTTTAGGTTTGCCTTTTCCCCATGTGAGAGCCCCAATCTTTCTCTTGCTCTCCCTAACTATTTAAAAAAGTTGGGGTTTTAAGAGCTTGTTCACTGAGAATTCTGCCTTTTGATTGGCTGCTTAGACAACCTGTTGATGGCACAGCCACTCGAATATGGTGATCCCCATTAAGTTTCACTGAATTCAATGAAATGTCGGCAAACCAGAAGTTCTCGACACAAGGTCCTTGTGTGAGCATACATCAGGGCCCGCAGTGAACATTTTTGCTGACCTCAAATTCAGGGCCATTGAAATTAGAGATAGGGAAATGCAAGTGCCAGAGAGAGAAGCATAGAAAAAAAAAGAAAATGTGAAAACATAGCAACAGTTTCAGGCAGAACATCTTGGTGGTCCATTACAGTATCCGCTTTATGCATTTCTAATAACCCTGAATCCCAGTTGATGACTAGAATCTGGCAAGTTCCTTCTTGAAACCCATTAAGGTTTCTTGTACCACCACCCATGTCGGTATTTTGTTCCACATAGTTACTCTCTCATAGTATGAATAAGTTCCTATTTGTTGTCCTCAGTTTGTAAATATGAACCCTTGTGCTTAAATTCTGTACATGGCAGAAAAGCTTACTTGCATCCATACACGTCCATCATATCATACATCCGCTCAGCCTTCCTTTTTCAAAAAGAAAAGATCCAGGATAATCAATCTTTTCTCATATGTCATTCCCTCAAGTTCTAGGATCAGCCATCTAGCCCTTCTCTGTACGGGTACGGTCTCAGAATGCTTATGTTATCCAAAGCCCTGGACTAATGATCCGGAGAGGTGGGTTCAAATCCCATCACAGCAGCTGGAGAATTAAGATTCGGTTAATTAAATAAATCTGGAATTTAAAAAAAGCTAGCATCATGAAACTGCCGGATTGTCATTAAAAACCCACCTGGTTCATTAATGTCCTTTAAGGAAGGAAATCTGCTGTCCTTACCTGGCCTGTAGACCCACAGTAATGTGGTTGACTCTTAACTTCCCTCTGCGGTTCAAGAAAGCGACTCACCACAACCTTCTCAATGACAATTACGGATGGGCAATAAATGCTGTCATTGCCAGCAATGCCCACAACGCATGAACAAGTAATTAAAATAATCTCTTTAATAACTTAATATCTATTTTTGAAACAGGTAAGCCAAATCTGAATGCAGCACTCCAAATGTGTTCTCACCAGAGCCAAATACAGTTTTAAAATGACATATCATAGAAATTTAAAGCCCATCATGTCCCTGCCAACGAAGAGCTATCCAGCCTAATCCTACTTTCCAGCTCTTGGTCCGTAGCCCTGTAGGTTACGGCACGTCAAGTGCATATCCAAGTACTTTTTAAATGCTATGAGGCTTTCTGCCTCTACACCCTTTCAGGCAGTGAGATCCAGACCCCCACCACCCTCTGGGTGAAAACATTTCTACTCAAAACCTCCTATCACTTACTTTAAATCTATGCCCCCTGGTTATTGACCCCTCTGCTAAGAGGAATTGGTCCTTCTTATCTACTCTATCTAGGTTCCTCATAATTTTATACACCTCAATTAGGTCTCTCCTCAGCCTCCTCTGTTCCAAAGAAAACAACCCCAGCCTATCCAATCTTTCCTCATAGCTAAAATTCTCGTAAATCTACTCTGTACCCTCTCTCAGGCAATCACATCTTTCCTGTAATGTGGTGACCAGAACTTCACGCAGTACTTTAGCTGTGGCCCTAACTAGTGTTTTCCACAGTTCAAGCATAACCTCTCTGGATTTGCGTGTTACATCTGTTGCTATGCATCCCCCCAATCTTCTGTGTTTTTTTTTTAAAACAGCCTGCGAACGTTGATTTTAGTGACTTGCCCACTAAAAGTCCAAGATCTCGCTCCTGCCCGTTACCTCAAGTACATTTGCTTTTTGCATATAATTCACAACAATCTTTCCTCAAATCTCAAAGCCCTGAATTTCTCTATCAAATTGCACCTTCCATTTCTTCACCCATTGATCAAGCTTATCAAGATCCTTTTGAACTTGTGCGCATTGCCATTTGTCACTGCTCCCAATTTATTATCGTCTGAAAACTTGGGCACTTTTAAATACATTCCTTCCTGTAAGTCATGATGATGATGATGATGAGGGGAAATGTTTGAGAACCATACAGAGACACACAAACAAAGAGTGACACATTGAAAGAATGGAAGTCAGACAGAAAAAGAGAGATAAACAGAAAGAACCACTTGGAGTGGCAGAGAGACAAAGACAGAGCTGCAGGAAGAGTGAGATACATATACAAAATGTTCCTCCATGAGCATCGATAGATCAATTACAATGTAAAAGGATCCCAGTATTGAAATGTTTAAAGCCCTATCTACATGATACAAAAACTTAAACAAACATTATTGCTATCTCAATTAGGCCATGTCATGAACACCCACTACCTTACATATACAGTATTATCTGCTGAAGGGATGTGTATATTATTTTTAAAACCTTGTAATATATTCCTAACCCATTGTAATAAAATATTATTGACATCAAAATGTCACTCGAAGAGGGTGCAAATATATGTGCAATCTTAAGAATGCTTATAACTGATGAGATATTTTAAACTTTTCATCATAAGGAGAGTTTCATTATAACCGGTTTTAATGACATTTGAGTAAAGTGGTTTGTCTCCTGTCTTACTTCTCTTGAACAAAAACTTTAACAATCATTTTAAAATATTTATCTGAATAATAAAATTAATCCACATTGTTACTCACTACCTATTTATATTTTTCCTTTTCATATCAATTTATTTTTTAAATTTCTTCTCCAATATTTACCTTGGAGCTCTCAATTTACTTTTGTGTTGAATCGAACCATCCTTTATTCCTCATTCTTTCTATTGCTTTGAAACATATCTGTGTGTGTAAAGATACATTGAACATTGTATTTAACCACTTGTGTCTGTGTCTTAAAATTATCTGCTTAACCCATAACAACATAAACTGTGATTAAATCTCTTATAGCTTTTCATTAAACTAATCAATTTCTCTGCTTTTTCTTTCATTAAAGGGCGAGAAGAGATGAGCAGAAAAGTCCAGAGGGAGTGAGCGGTAAAGACCAGGGTGTTAGTTGGGGCAAGGACCAGTGGTAAAGTCTTGCTGTATTCTGATGAACGTGCATTCTTTGGGGGAGAAATTCACCATCGTCCCGTCTGGGTTGCTAACTTTTAAAAGTTGGAAAAGTTAGCACCAGGTGCCAACGATTTCAAACTTTAAAATGTTTTTCCTTTGTGCTCCAAGAAGAAAGTTGAGTGCTAATTCAGACAGCAGGCGGGGCGATGAGTTCAGCAGCGCGGCACACTGGGCAATGCAGCACTGCCACGTTGAAAGGCTCCTTTCCTCCTTTAAAGGGAAAGGCCATCACGACAGGCTCTGCAAAACAAAAATAACTTAACTGGACCACGACGACAGCCACGATCACGCGCAATCAGCCCGGCATTCAAGCAGGGTGCCGGGCTGATTGATCGCGGGCGGGAAGCCGCGAAAAATGTTGGAAGAGAAAAGGAACTTTTTTTTTTAAAACTTACCTCAGCCACCTTGCCTTTAAGCATCACCCCCGAAGCAGCCGGCTGCCCGATGCATGTCTCCTGAAGCTGTTGGTGTTTTCACCCGGCGCTGCTGCAGGGGGCGGAAGGCAATTTCAGGTCCGGGGCGCTAACGGGGAGATGCGCATGGCGATGATGTCACAATCTCCAGACGAAGGAAATGGGGGCACAATGCCGCCGCAAAACTCCCTGCCGAATATGGCGGGAATCGATGTCATCGCCATGTCCGGTCGCAAAGCCCCGTTAGCGCAAATGTACCCATTTCCACCCCTTTAGCCTCAGAATACTGGGTCTTAGCTGGGTAGGAGCAGTCAAGACATCCCATGGGTTATGTACCCAAAAAGTCAGAAATGCTCATGAAGCCTAGTGGGGAGCATTGAGTCACGGGAGGAATTGGAGCAATTGGAAGATATGGGCATTTTGTAATTTTTTTCTCAATTGTTTATTTTATGTATTTATTATGCTATAAATGTTATTATTAAGGTTATATGCTGGGATGGGGAGGGAACGGCTATGATGAATGCACATCAGAGAATTTTTTTACCCCAATGCAATTAAAAGAAATTTGTGGCTAAGTTATAATAAGCGATTAGATGGTTTACTACATACAGTTAACCAATAAGGAAGAATAAAATTAATATATAGACAGGACATTCAGCACAGTTATTTTTGACACACAAAAATTATGAAGTAGACTCATTAATTTCCATGTCTATTATCAGACAAAGCAATCTGACAGATGAGGTGGGTGCTAACCTTGAGAAATCCCAGATGAATGACATTAGAAGAGCAATGCTCCAAGTGGGAAGGACAGCCAGGAAAAACTTCAAAACAGGGATCAGAGTGATAAAAGATGAAAATTGGAAGCTGCTCAATGATACAAACATATGCTCAGTTTAAAATGAGCATCCAAAGTAGGCTGGATCCAGGGGGAGTTTGTTCCAACCACAGCAAGGTAACTACCTAATGCCGGTCTCGACCGCATTTTTTCACAAGTACAGTAGCTTCAGGAAAGTCCAAGAAAAATGTGTCACCAATAACAATCCAGTATTCAGGATTTGGATTTAGTGGCTACATAGGCCAGCCAGAAAAGTCACATTGGATAAATCAAAAGGAAAGCAAGGTAAGGGAAAGCCACTCCTGTCTGAATTTGAGTTTTATTTCATGTCTTCAAATGGATGAATAACAATAATTGTATTTCATTTTGTGTAAGTAAAAAAACTAATGTAAGACTATACTTATATTACAAATTATATGTTACAATAACAATATAAATGGAGATTTAACAATGTAATCTCATCATCATAGGCAGTCCCTCGAAATCGAGGAAGACGTGCTTCCACTCAAAGTAAGTTCTCAGGTGACTGTACAGTCCAATACGGGAATTACAGTATCTGTCACAGGTGGGGCAGACAGTGGTTGAAGGAAAGGGTGGGTGGGACTGGTTTGCCGCATGCTCCTTCTGCTGCCTGCGCTCATTTTCCGCATGCTCTCGGCGATGAGACTCTAGGTGCTCAGCACCCTTCCGGATGCTTTTCCTCCACTTAGGGCGATCTTTGGCCAGGGATTCCCAGGTGTCAGTGGGGATGTTGCAATTTATCAAGGTGGCTTTGAGGGTGTCCTTGAAACATTTCCTCTGCCCACCTGGGGCTCGCTTGCCCTGTAAGAGTTCCAAGTAAAGCGCTTGCATTGGGAGTCTTGTGTCGGGGCCCGCCCAACGGAGCTGGTCAAGTGTGGTCAGTGCTTTGATGCTGGAGATGTTGGCCTGATCGAGAACACCGACGTTGGTGCGTCTATCCTCCCAAGGGATTCACAGGATCTTGTGGAGACAGCGTTGGTGGTATTTCTCCAGCGATTTGACGTGTCTGTGGTCCACGTCACTGTGCCATACAGGAGGCGGGTATCATTACTGCCCTGTAGCCCACAAGCTTGGTGCAGATTTGAGAGCCTGATCCTCGAACACTCTCTTCCTCAGGCGACCGAAGGCTGCACTGGTGCATTGGAGGCTGTGTTGGACCTCACCGTCGATACCTGCCCTTGCTGATAGTAGGCTCCCAAGGTATGGAAAGTGGTCCACGTTGTCAAAGGCTGCACCATGGATTTTGATGACCGGGGGGCAGTGCTGTGTGTCAGGGTCAGGTTGGTGGAGTAAACGGAGATTTAACAATGTAATCTACTGAATAGAAGTCAGCACACAGCATCCTGACTTGGACATATATCGCTGTTCCTTCATCGTCGCTGGGTCAAAATGCTGGGATGCTCTACGAACGGCCGCGCAGCTCTCCGTCAGTCCTGCACAGCCTGGTACCAGCTTTGGCAATCTTAAAGTTCACACATGCACAAAACTGTGAATGGGCCATGCAGCCCTTTAAAGGGGCCAAGCACCCAAAAGAAAAATCAAGGGGAACATTGCTCCCTACCTAACAGCACTTTGAGAGTCCCGTCACCACACGGACTGCAGCAGTTGAAGAAGAAAGGCCCACCATCCAACGACAAATGTAACATATTGCACGTAGGAAGAAAAAAATAAGATGTGTCCAAATAGCCAAAGGTAAATTTGAAAGAGACCTATGGGTATTAGAGTCAAATTTGAACATGTCCAATGACTGTGGAACAGCAATCAATAAAGCAATTAGAATACTGAATTATAGAGCCAAAACACTAACATTGCATTACCTGTCAGAGAAAGTCATACTCTGGTCAGACTGCTCCCTGGATAATGTGTCCTGTTCTGAGACATTAAAGCTCTAAAAGCAGGTCACAGATGAGCCTTGAGGCTGATTCTAGGAGTCGATTTTAAGTCCCATTGCTTGGCAGAAACCAGTCGGGAGGGTGGGGGTGGGGGGGATCTTATCCACACCGTACCCACCCAGATCTGGCCTAGTGCAATTTTAAATTGCAGACGGCAAAGCCAGCGGGATCCTCTTTGAATGTGCAGATCGAGCTACGATGGCGTCATTGATCAACCTAAGCCTGAGTGGGGCGGGGGTGGGGGGTGGGCAGTGAAGCAATACCTGAAGGGAACAGCAGTCATGGCCAGAGGAAGCCCAGCCAGGTAAGGATTAAAGAAAACAAGCTTTTGTTTCCTTGTAGACCAGAAGGAGCAGTAGTAGGAAGTAGTAGTAGTAGTAGTAGTAGGCCCCAAAAGGAAACCTTGGCATTCCCTCCCACCCCTCCGCTCCTGGAACAGAGATTTCCCTCGCGGAGCACCTAACTTATGCCGGCATTCCCCTGGGTCCTCGCTGCTGCCTGCCAACTTCATGACCATTTTGGTTGGACATTCGGCAAGTGGCATTTTAATGAGGCCTGATGGTTAAAATCAGCCAACCCGCCCTGCTACCGCTCTCGGACGGGTACACGACTGGCTTTGCCCACTTTGCCATGTTCCACCCCATGAGTTAAAATGGAGCGCCTAGTGTCAATGAACTCATTTATGAGAGAAGACTGGTGAAAACTGGGCTTTGTAAGCCTTAAACGTGGGGATCTTAAAAAAAAAATTTTTAAATCCGCCTGATAAAGTTGGAAACATGTCTCACCTCTGAGTCAGCGGGTTGTGAGTTCAAACCACAAGATCACATAATCTAGGGTGACACTCCAGTACGGGCCTGAGCAATGTAGCAATGTTGGAACTGCTGTCTTTCAGATGAAATGTTAAAGCGAGGCCCCCTCTGCCGGTTCAGGTGAATGGTAAAGATCTTGTGGTATGATTCAAAGCAGCAGCTCTGCCCCAGTGCTGCGTACTGTTCCGGTACTGAGTTTTTTCAGCTTCCGTTCTGGCCACCCAAGCTCGGATGGCAATCTGCAGTATTCCCAGTCCAGCGGTGACGGCTCTCAGCAACACCAACAGGATGGTCACCAGACATGCAGGGAGAGCCAAAATGGCCAGGCCTGCATTGGGAAAGAAAGGAAAAATTGAAAGCATTTCTTGCTGCTCAAGAAATCTCTGCATCTTTTTTAGATATTAGTTGAGGGGAATTCTTTATATTAAAATAGTCCCCTTTACATTTACCTTCTGTAATTTATTATACTGATAGCTTAAAATGATACTCCCAATGCTACATGTAAAGAGAAAACTCTCACTTCTCAGTTACTGGTGAAAATATGCATTGGGTTATAACAATGATGCTCATAATCCCCCCCACAGGCAAAGTGAAAACAAGATTTCCCAAATACGCATTAGTTCAGATATTAATATTTCCTCAGTTGATGCAAGAGGGTATTTTTATAACAGTACATTTCACTTGCATTGGTAAACCAGAGGACTAACTTAAATAACTGACCTGTAAATGACACATGTAGCAATAGTTGCAACCCATTTACTTATTACTCCACCCACTCTTTGTAATTTGCTGCCACAACTTTTTCCTAGCTTTCCAAGGTTTAATTTTTTTAAATCTACAACGGCATTATTGAAAAATCCAAGAAGTGTTCCTGACACAAGTAATCTGTAAAACCCCATCTCCTGTGTTAGCAAAGAATGGCAGCAGCCTATAATATCCACAGCAGGAAAGAATTGAGTGATGTGCACTTCATTTTTAATACTCTATTTCATTCAAAATATTTTTGACATTACTGAGACCATAGTGCCTCCCCGGAGGTGATAAAGGGACACTAAGCACTTAGCGATCGGGCATGACGGAAAGATCAACTCCCGCCATATTTGGCGGGAGGTTTGCGGCGGCGGTATGGCGAAGCGCCTCGATCTACTACGCCCGGAGATCGTGATGTCATCCCGTGCGCATCGCCCCGGCCCCGAACTTCGGTTCGGCCTCCTGCAGCATCACCAGGCGTAAACACTGGCAGCTGCAGGAGGCGTTCATCGGAAGGCCGGGCACTTCGGGGGTAATGCTTAAAGGTGAGGTTGCCGAGGTAAGTAAGCATTCTGCTGCAGTGCATCGAGCTGATCGGGCCGGATCGTGGTTGCTGTCAGGGTGCAGGTAAGTTTTTATTTTGCAGAGCCTGCAGCGATGGACCTTCCCTTTAAGGAAGGGGAGGAGCCTTCCAACACAGCAGTGCATCATGGTCCAGTGTGCAACGCTGCTGTGCTCCAGTAAGGAAGTGCAGTGCATGATTTAGCGCTCCACTTCCTTCCTGGAGTGTACATGCTGAATTTTTTTTAAGTTAGAAAACACGCTAATTTTTCCAACTTTTAAAAGTTAGCACCCACATGGGAAGCTCCCGAATTTTTCCCCCGGCCAGTGTTTTCGGGTCTTTTTTGTTGGCAAGTAATAAAATCATATTAGTAATTCATTTCGGACACGATGATCCCATTATGGAGCATTAACTCCAATGTGTTTTACGTGCAGCATGTTTAATGAATAAGTATAATGCGCGATGAGCTCTGTAAACAAAACAAGAGAATGTGCACAAAGTGTTATAAGCGCTAAAAACAAGTTTTGAATTTTATTCCAGTAAATTCGCGAAAGAAAGTAGACCTGGACTAACAAAAGGAAATGTTGTATCTTACATATAAACAAATAGTTTTCAAACTTTACTGTGCAGAGAACCTCCTGCAACTATTAACATAAGAAATAGGAGCAGGAGTAGGCCATTCAGCCCCATTGAGCCTGCTCCGTCATTTAATTAGCTCATGGCTGATCTTCTACCACAGCTCCGCCTTCCTGCACTATCCCCATGTCCCTTGGTTCACTTAGTAACCTGCTCCCGGGTACCCCCTATAAATATTAATACACTGTGGGTGGACCCTTATCAAATATTTGGGAAACTACTAATGCACTGTATAATACTACACATCAAGCTGACTGTTCATATAAGCTTAGGATGAATAATTTTGAAATGGGGAGTACTTTGAACCACAGAATGTTCATTAGGGGATTTCGGGAGGTCTCAAGGTTATCGGAGTTCTATTTTTTTCAGTGTATGGTTATTTATTTGCATGTTATGCAAGAGATCCTCTGTAAACACTGACACATTCCTGGAGACTCCCTGTAAATATTAGTATAGGAATTCCTGGTCGATCTTCCAAAAGGCTATGTCAGCAGCCCAATGGTAACGAATACTATTGTTACAGAAATCGTGTTTAATGGGCATAGAATAACAGACATAACATGCAAATAAATAACCATATACTGAAAAAAACAGAACTCCGATAACCTTGAAACCTCCTGAAATCCCCTAATGAACCTTCTGCGGTTCAAAGTCCTCCCCAGTTCAAAATTATTCATCTAAGCTTATACGAACAGTCAGCTCGATGTGAAGTATTATACAATGCATTAGCAGATTCCCGAATCCATTTCAAAATATCAGAGGCAAGGAGGGAAATCTGAAGGTTGGAATTACACACCGAGTGTGGCGTCATGCTCCAGATCTTGCCCCAAATAACAGGACATTCTGCACAGGGGTATTTAAAGTGGAGTTCAATGTATGTTCTTTTCTCCTTCAGGATTCACCTGAATGGAAGAATGAACACTTCCATTCAGTTCGCAAGCATCTCCGAGCTTTTGGTCCCTTGCCATTTTAATTCACTATCCCACTCCCACCCTGACCTGTTGGCCTCCCACACTGTTCCAATGAAGCCCAACAGAAGCTTGAGGAACAGCACCTCATCTTTCGATTAGGCACTTTACAACCAATATTCTCCCTAATTTTCTTTGTGTATACGGCCCCTTTAAGGGGCTGCGAGGCCCATTCACAGTTATGTGCATGGGGGAAATTGAACATTGGAAAAGTCGGACCTGGGCTGTGCGGCCAGGAACGTTGTTTGCAAGTTTCCGGACTCAACAATGATCTCAGTAACTTCAGATCATAACCACTGCTCCCATTTTTTCAGACATCAGGAGCTGTTGGTAATGATTCTGCTGTTGCCATTTACAGCTCCTCTAGACCCATCTTTTGTTTCTTTACTTGTCCTGTTACCACCCCTTTTGCCTTGCATTATCATCCCTTTTATCATTGAATCTCTCCTGCCCTCCATCCCATCACAGACCTTCCCTTTTGTTCTGCACAGCCCGTCCCCCACTCCCATCCCTTTTCCTGCCCTCTGCACTTGCTTAAAAACTGTTAAATCTCTAACTTCTTCCAGTTCCGACGAAATGTCATCGACCTGAAACATTAACTCAGTTTCTCTCTCCACAGATGCTGCCTGGCCTGCTGAGTAGTTCCATTTTCTGTTTATAATGTAGTAGAATAGTTGAGTCACCAGAGAAGAAACTAGGAACGAGGAATCAGGCCAAAACTGCAGATCAGAGCAAAGCACTAACAACCTCAGACATGGTCGGCTAATCATCTTTATTATCGTGCTGGCTCTAAGCGCAACTTATGGCAAGGTTAACACGCATCGAAGGGAGGAACAAAGAATGTTAAGATATGCAGTCCCAACACCGGTGCAGCCATGGCTTAAGATCGAAACCAGAAAGTCTGAACCTCAGCAGCAAGCAGGTAAGCAAGAAGCCTACAATCTTCATTCTGATAACATTTCAAAGGGAATTGGATAAATACTTGAAGGGAAAAACTTTACAGGGCTATGGAGAAAGAGCAGGGGCATGTGATTAATTGGACATCTCTACCAAAAAGATGATGGGCCAAATGGTCTCCTTCTGTGATGCATCATTCAATGATTCTATGATTAATTTAATTGAGAGACCAGCGTGGAATTGGTGAGGTGTTTATATTAATGCCCCTTTTATACTATAACCAGTGAGTGCAGCATGGATTCTATTGCTAGTACTGATACAGACAGGCAGCCATGTTGGCACTGCTCACTCACACTGCTGTGAAATTGGGACAGGCACATTGCCCAGATCACGCAGGAAGTTCTGCTTATCCACCTCTGGCTCGTGGTTTGATTTTTTTTGATGACTGAAAAGAGCTGACAATCAATCATCAAACTATGGTGCAGCGAGGCGGGGCAGGGGAGAGAGGGAAGAGATAACGCAATGGCCGACGCCCATTGTGCTAAAGAACATCAGACACCGGCTCCTCAGGTATCGGACGTAAAAGCCTGTGGCCTACCATGGGCCTGGATGTACTCTGCATCCCCCAATGTGGCTGGCAAATTGATGAAGCCCACGATTAGCTGAATTTACCCAAATCACACTGAACTGTACAAAAAAATAACATAAGGTTAAGACATGTCTTTCTGTTGAAAAGAAGGAAGCCTGTTTCTTTAATTACCCTTGGCTACTCTGTAATCAAATATCTTTCAAAGTTTGAATCTGTCTTCAGAAGTAATTGCTATCATGTTCATTTTGTTCTCCCCCTTCCCTTTCAGACTAGCTATAAAAAGCATTTTACAGCCGGGTAGACATACTGTTGCAGAAAGCACACAGGATCAGGCCATACCTCCCAGAGGTGTCTGCTTCTGCTTTTTAATAACACTCTGAACTAACCCTAGCTTTCAAATGGATTTCCGCATGCAAAGCTTATTATCCCCCTGATACCTGCTGTAAGTGTAAGTAAGCACAGAAAAAGGCAAGTCAAGAACTTTAACATTTTCCTTGTATTGCAGTCACTCCACTGGGTATTCGCTAAAGTTGCTCTGGAAGTCTGGCTCAGCTTATTGTCAAATGAGAGGAATTAGGAAATGTAACACTTACGTGGTTACGACACTGAAGCTTCAGGTCACTAATTTCTTTATGAGCATGGAGACAGCAAAAAGCCAAAGAAAGCCAATGTCAATTAAGCCTGCTTTCATCTGCTAATTGGTCTGACCATTGACTCTTCTGTTACAATGTGGGTACCTCCTCCCTCACTGCAATTGGCAAAATTCTCCAATTCATCTTATACTAAAATAGTTTTATTTGAAGCTGTGTTGTCCCACTCTTTGGACAGGAGGGGTCATTGTTCATCCAATCCATCCAGAGGTGTAATTGTTCAACAAATCCAAACTTGGATTAAAACGTTTCCTATTTACTCCACAATATTTCATCTATATAGCTTTACAGTATATAAACACCCTTCATAAATGATCCTATTATATCACCAAAAAGTAGACTGCTTTTATTTTCACGACTGTTATATTAAAAATCGCAAAATACATGGTTCCATGTGGGTGGTTTGTTTTCTGATGTAATCATTTAAATAAAAAGCCATCACCAATGCAAGTTCCTCCGAGAAAAGTCCTTTGCTTGTAGCTTCTACCCCCTCCCCTCCATGTTCTCTCTCTCCTGGAGTCAGTGACATGCTGATGTTTGATTCCATGATTGCATGCAGCCGACTGTTACTTCAGCCAGGCAGGCATGGTTCAAATGTGAATCTAAAGATGAGTTAGGAAATGTAACACTTACGTGGTCATGGCACTGAACCTTCAGGTCACTAATTTCTTTGAGCATGGAGACAGCAAAAAACCAAAGAAAGCCAATGCCAATTAAGCCTGCTTTCATCTGCTAATTGCTCTGACCACTGACTCTTCTGTTACGATACATGCACCTCCTCCTTACTGCAATTGGTAAACTTCCAGTTTATCCTCTGGTGAAATTGTTTTTTATATACTTATGCTTTCCTACTCTTTGGGCAGGAGGCCAAGTGCCAGTCGGCTGTTTCACCGCAGAGACATCCCAGTCAAATCCGATCGTATCCTTCGCCAACAGCCACACACTTTAGAGCAAAAGTCACCTAATAGCAATTAGGATTGGAATCCTGGTTGATTTTTCCCCTTCCTAGCTCGGGAATACCGAGGCTGATGGTTGTAGCTGTCGCCGTGGCGATGGCCAAGCTGCCCATGAACTCACACAAATACAAATATCTCGACTCAGGAAGGTGATGTATTTAAGTTTTGTTTTGGGGGGAGGGAGCAACTGCTTTAGTAATGAACACGCCATGACAACTCGTCTCTGTGCTGCGCTTTTAAATTTCAATTGACTTTCTGAGGTGCATCATGTGGTTATCATGTCCACAGCAGATCCAGTCACTGAGGCCGCCTCCCCCAAATTATCTCCTTCAAAGTAGTCAACTTGACCTTGCAAATGGTTCCACACCTCTAAATGGCAGGCAAGTGATTGCAAGGCGCTGGCATGTCATCTGAAGGCTATTTTAAGGGAGATAAATCAGGGGAAGTGGCCCTAATGCTAGTACCACACTTTAGACATGACCTGCATGTGGTGTACTTTACAAAGTCCTTTTTTGTTAACAGAGAACAAAACATATGGAGAAGTAGTCTGACTCCCGAGCGTTACTAGGGAGGCCACTTATTAAAAGTTTAAAACTGTAGCCTGCAGCATTCCTTTATTACAATTACTGCACCGCGTTGTTCACAGATCATTACAGTCACATTCATTCAGAAAGATCAGAGCTTCATGATCTTGCTTTCAAAATTAATTCATACATCAGCAATTATAAGGCGTCTGGATTGTTCCCCAAATACAAATTTTACTGTCTATGGTACAAGCATGACAGGCGACGAATGTGAGGAATTCCTGTGAAGATAATCACTCAGTTATTTTTTTAAATTGAATGCAATATCTCCTGGACAGGCAGTTGTACAAATTGCTAAATTCATTGGTTATTAATACGCAAACCAATCGGAAAACTAGTAAAAGATAACCAACTGCTTTAAAATGAGCTGGCAACTCAAAACCAGCTATGAAGATAGACTTAGGAGATGCAGGGGCAGATATTGCAGTCCTGGACCAGTGCTTGTGCGCCCAAAAGAACTGCATCGAAATCACAACATGGAAACAGGCCATTCGGCCTAGCTAGTCTATGTTGGTGTTTATCCTCCGCAAGAGTAGCAGGCCTAATCCGACCTTCCCACTAATTTTCCATATCCCTTTATTTCCTATTCGTTCACCACCTATCGAAACTATTTTAAATGTTGATACGATCTCTGCTTCCATCACGAACTCCAGTCGTGCATCCTGCAGCCTCACAAACCTCAGTGTGAAGAGGTTTCTCCTGGTCTCAATCCTAAGGCCTAGAAATTCATTATCGCCCCGTTTGGTGGCGGTAACATCCAGGAGCTGGGAAACTTTGCGGCAGGCGCGAAAGTCCCGCCCCGCTCGCTCAATTTGGGTTACCGCTCCCAGAAGGAAGTGGGGCATTTGCTCTCCACTTTCTTCCTGGGGTGGTAACGGGGCACACGCGTACATGGGACTCTTCCGTCAATTAAAGGGAGGGCCCCCCGTTGCATACTCTGCCAAAGAAGAAACCACCTACCTGGACCATCGGGAAGCAGGGGTGCTGCGCGATCAGTCCGGCACTCAAGCAGAGTGCTGGGCCAAGTGATCGCGGCACCGACCCCGCGAACAAACCATGATCGGAGCGGCAATGAAAAGGGCAGGTATTTTTTTTCCACAGCAGCCGGCCACCTCCCCTTTCATTTCTGCCCCAGTGGCAGCCAGCCACCCGGTACTTGTCTCCTGAAACAGTCGCTGTTATCGCCCTGTGCTGTATCAGGGGGCAAAGTCCAATTTAGGGGCTGGGGTGCCAACAGGACGATGCCACGATCTCTGGGCTCAACACCATAGCACCGCCGCTAAACTTCCGCCAAATGTAGCAGGAGTCGTTAGCAGCGCCGCGTCCAATCGCAAACTCATTTGCACCCCGTTTGCCCCCCTCCCGGGATGCTAACAGGAGGTGCAAATACACCCAATTTCTCCCCCTAAGTCTCTTACATTCAGTCATATCTGTGTCCCTTTGTTCTAAATCCCTCAATCACTGGAAACGGTCTGATTCTATGGCCCTTACCTTTCCACTTATAATTTTAAACACTACTGTCAAAACCCTCCTTAATATGCTATAAATGAAAATATCTCCAAGTCTTTCTTTGTATTTGTACATCCTCATACCAGGCAACATCCGAGTGAATCTGTGCTGCACCATTGCTTCAGCATCTTTCCTAATGTGCAGAGCCCAAAACTACACACAGTTACTAATGGTGGTCTTACTAGGGTCTGATATAGATTCACAATCACATTTTAACTTTTATACAGTTCAGAATCATTTTAACCTCCATTCATCTCGGTGCTTGTTTTAAACTTGTGTGAATACACTTTGCTTTAAATAAAAATATTTAAACTCTACTACATTGTCAGTAATCAAAACAGAGAACAACTTCTCCAAGGGAAGAGATTGACAAACTTTTTCCTACCGTCATTGAAAGGGGAACCCCAGAGGTTGAATTAATTTACCCCCAGAGTACAGGTCTCCCTCAATAAATAATACATCAGTGTTTCTTGTCCAATCCCTCTGTGAGCAGAGCGTCACTGGCTTAGCATTGTCAACAAAGTCTTATTGAACACAAGAACATAAGAAATAGGAGTAGGCCATTTGGCCGTTTGAATCTGCTCCACCATTCAACAAAATCGTAGCTGATCTTCTAACTCAACTCCACCTTCCTACACTATTCCCATCCAACTGCTGCTTTTAATGTATTAGCTAATTAGAAATATTCATGCTCAATTTGTCTAGTCATAGAATGATTTGAATACATTGAATATTTCATTTTGCTATCAGAGGTAAGTGAACTGAATGCTAAATGCTCAATATACCAACAAGAGAAATGGTTATGCATATCTAAATTTTTATGTTACTCAGGATTTGGTAGCAACAAAAAGAAAAAAAGCTGCAGATGCTAGAATCACAGAATCATACAGCCCAGGAGGCTACCATTCAGCCCATCGTGCCTGTGCCTACACAGGGTACCTGAAATTAAAAACAGAATCTCCATGCTGAGGGAGGATAGGGAGGAGAATGAAGCAGCTGTTGGTCAACTAGCAGCAATCAGCTCCACCATGGAATTGAAATTTACTAAGTCAGAGGTCACCGTCCAGGGACGTACACTTTCCCTGGTGCCAACTACTGCATCCAATTGCTCTTTTTGACTTGTTACTTGCCATGTTATCTCATGACTTATCAACTAATCTGTGAAATAAACCGGCAGTTCTAAATCAGATGCACCGTGCAGTTAACTGTTTCGACAAGCAATTTAAGAATGCACCTTTTACAGTAAGAGATTAACTCTTACTGACCAACTATGCATGGGTGATTAACATCAACCTCACTGAGAGTTCCACAATGTATTATGTTTGGCAAGAGTTAAATGACATGGCTCTAACTTTGGCACAGAGTGCCTACACATCATACAAAATGAAACAAGTAGTCGAATGGGAACATTTAAATTAAGTGACTTCTCCTTGCTGCATGTCACTAACAAACAGTAGTAATTGCTGAATAATGGGCATTAATCAAGTAACAAGCTGCAACATTTCACGACAGAAGAACTGTAAACCTCTTTCCCCCCAAAAACTGTGAATGTTCTACATATTCAACTGCACTTGCTGGCTTGATTCTCCAGGTAAACAACTAAAACTACAAAACTAACATATATCCTGAACTGGACCACAGCACCAATAAAATGGTACCTCATGCAGAAAAATATCTCAAAACAAAACTAAATATTTGCATCTATTTAGAATCATAGGCAGTCCCTCGAAGCAAGGATGACTTACTTCCACGCCAAAAAGGGATGAGTTCACAGGTGTTTCAATGAAGGACCGAATATTCCAGGTCCCGAACAACATATTGAAGGGTGGAAGATGCCTGTGCGTGGATATTTTTAACGTGTGGTGGTCGTTGCACACCAGCCACCATACGGGCTTGACAGAGCTAGGTCTTGGTCCAATGGCAAAGATTACCCAAGACGACTGGAGACCAGCTCTGCTGCATGGACCTAGCGTGCACACATATCGCAGTGTGGGCTGGCCCGTGCTGCCCCTGGGCTCTCGCCTCTCCTGGGCCCCGGTCACTTCCCTCTATTTAGAATAGGCACGTAATGTTTTCTCGTCTTTGCTCTCATACCAGTTTTGAGCACTTAATTCCATTTTTTCTTACATGAAAATTATCTGTGCCAACTCCTTACTAAGTCACCCAAACTGGCTTCAGCACCCAGGGGGCCACAGCTTTCAACTTCAGATGTAGTTATTGTGGCAATGACTTCATCTCTGCTCGATAAAATTTTATGATTATGCACTGACTGTAGTTTCCTGCTAATGAACTGCAGATTATTATTCAATAAACTCAATGATTACAGTGCAAATTCCTCCGCACAGATCATCGTGATACATAAACAGCACGGAGCATGCAGGTAGTTAATGGCTTCATCACTACCAGCGTGAATAAACAATTCAAATTGAGCAACACTTTTCCCAACAACTCTACAGTATGCACAATATAAAATAATGATGGGCGGGTGTGAATTCTCACAGTTCAGGTGATTGCTATAAACTGCTAGCACTTCATATTTACAGCTATTGTCTAAATCAGAAAATGAGGTTACTGTCTTGTATTCTCACATCAACATTATTTTCTTCATTGCACTTTTAAGGGAAAACCAGTGTTTTTCCAAAGGATGAATGGTGCCAACGTGACAAACAGCTTCAAAGAAGCAATTTATCTCAATGTAAATAGCCTTTTAACTTCGACCCGTTAATGTGCTCCAGCCCACAGCACTTGTGAGATATTTAGCCTGGGGTCACGCTAGCTTTATTTTGAGATAAACTGACACTCATCATTGTGCACTGCCTCTCTATTATATACTGACTGTCTCGCTTTCTGATAATCTCCAACTGATTATCAGAGAGTATCACTCACTAAATTTGCAGTGATTATATAACAACTGTTAATCCTTCAGCATGGATGCCATCATGCATCACGTGTATGGAATGTCCTGTGCATTAATCTCGGTCATCATACAATTTCCTGGCCAAAATAAATTGGAGTGAAAATGGATCAAAACATCCTCAATCAACTATGTTGGGTTTGTTTGCACCATTTTCAACTTGCACTCGGACATAAAACTGACATTGCTGCCTGTTATCGAAACCGCCCGATTTTTATGTCCATTTATGTAACGGGTGGCTGAATGCAATGCTAGTTTTACGCCCGGGTAGCAAATTGTAAATTTACCCAACTATAAAAAATAATGGATATGAGAAGTGGTTTCAAAACACTGATCCAGATAATGGTGATTTACGTTTCATTGTCATTATTGCTTTTTAATCACCACAGGGTACATCTTATTCTGTAATTGCCCTAATCAGGATGACATTATCCAGTTTCTAAAATGAACATTACTGGTTCTGCGACACTTACTTAAATACACAATTAAGAAAATAAATAACGTTTGTAACATTGTATCCTGTGGCTAATAAATTCAACCTCTAGCCCTACTAGCTTAAATGTTAAAACCTTCAGAATCGGGTCGGAATAAAATTGTGATGTGCAAATGAGCCTCAGGTAATTTTTCAATAAACCCAATTTTTTTTTTTTTAAAGTTGACTTATTACAGCCTCAGAAAAAATTCCCTCTCATCTGGGAACAGTTCATCTGAAAGTCGCTTTGTGAGTGCTAATTTTACGCAGGCATTAACCTAGTTATTTTAAATGCTTCAATACCTTTGTAAAAATAGCGCGCGCAGGAATGTGTAATGAGCATGTTAATTGTGCGTGAACTTCACTGATCGGAATATCTACCCATTGGTGTCAGCTGTCCTACAATAACACATGACCAAAGCAGTACTTGAAAAACAAAGTTCTGTTCATAACAGTATCTATGTTAGAACAGATTTCAGGTGTTGTTGAAATGAGTTTGAAACAATTGCTCAACTGTGTTGAAATGAAGACTCATTTTTCCAACTCGAACAAATTCTCCCCAGAATCTCAAGGCACTTGGTGTCACCTAACATTACCTCTGTATTTATCTCTTTCCTCCTATTCATTTCAAACTTGGTCATATCCCGCACGAAGAGCCTTGGCCCTGTCGGTGGATTTCGCACAGCGGAAACTTCAGAAAAATAGCAACTTAAAAAAAAATTTAATCAAATAAAAATCCATATACAGTGAAGAAAATATTTGTCTGCGTTTCTTGAACACACACACACACACACACACACACACAAGCTGGCTGACATTTCATTTTAACTGGATGCACATTTGATTTCAGCAGCAAAAAATATTAAACAACCACTGGAAAAAAATGATAATTTTTTCCATTGTAAAATTACTGCAGACATATGGAAGGCAAATGAGTCTATTAAGAATACGTACAGCTTACTTGGATTTTTACATACTCAGACAGTTGGCGGAATTTCATAAGTACATGCAGCTTTTAAATCCCTCTACAGTTCACATTTTACTCACAGTAATTGATTGAACTGACTGCTGGTATTAATGTTTCCTACTGAGCTGTCACTTTTTACGAGATTTTCAGTGTCTTCTTTAGAACATTAGAAAATGTGGGCCAAAGGTTTTAAAAAATATCAGAATATAGAGTGCTTGAAACTGAGAAATTGCCCATCCTAATTTTGTATAGGCATTGGGTGAGAAATTGGGTGGGATGCAAATGCCTATGAGACTCGGCACGGCACTGATATCAACTCCCACCATATTGGGGCGGGAGTTTAATGGCGGTGCTATGGCGTTGCGCCCCGATAGCCGTGCGCATCGCCTGTTAGTGCCCCGGACCCGAAATTCACTTTCACCCCCTGCAGCAGTGCCGGGCGAAAACATCGGCAAATGCAGGAGGCGTGGATCAGGCAGCCGGCCGCCACCAGGAAAATAATTAAAGGCGAGGGGGCCGAGGTAAGTAAAAAAAAAAACTTACCTTTGTTGTTGACGTTTTCTTCGCAGGTTCCTGCCCGTGATCGTTCTGCTTAAGTGCTGGGCTAATCGCACGGGATCACCGCAGCCTTGGTGGTCCAGGTAGGTGAATTTTAAATTGCAGAGCTGCAGCGATGACCCTTCCCTTTAAGGAAGGGAAGGGCCCTTTGAACGCGGCAGCGCTGCACGACCCAGTGTACAATAGTGCTGAGGTCTCCGTCCCGCCCGCGTCCTTTAGCACTCCAAGAAGGAAATGAAGTGCTTGATTTAGTGCTCCACTTCCTTCCTGGAGCGCTAAAGCCAATTTTTTCAAAGCTGGGAAGCAATAGCGCCTGGCCCTAAGTTTCCCAGCTTTCAAAAGTTGCCACCCCCAAACGGGGTGATAATGAATTTCAATCCTTTTGTTTTAACCATTCATTTAAACTATTTCTACTCCCTATTAAAGCTTATGTTGCTATTTGTGGTAATGAAAATGTAGTTTACATGTGAATCTTGTGTCTCCTACTTTCTGGAAAACTTTGCCAGCAAGAAGCACTAGGGGTTTATGCAGAACAGATACTCAACATCCAACACTTCAAAATACACTTTCCACTCTATACTGGGGCCTTTATGTATTCACTTTTATTAATGTCTTATTTTTTTCCCCCTTCATGATTTCCTCTCTTCGTTGTAAATTGATGTGCTCACCAGCCCACTAACTATCCCTGGTCTTAATCTTATATTTCTTTAAACCAGTAAATGCCACCTTAATGCCTTCCAGCTGTTGGGCGCTGATAGCCAGGCGGACTGAACTTTGACCTCAGGAGCAAATCACATCGAAACCCTCTGAAAGGGGGCTTGGGGTTCATCAGTAAAAACTTCAGCCCATTAAACAGCGAATAAATTCTGTTGATAATGTCAAAGAGTAGGTTTGCAGATCCCTTCTTGTCAACCGCTCATGAAATGAAACTGAAAATAAGAACTGATCGTGTAAACTCTGTATCAGACAAACAGATGATCGCCACTTAGTGATGTGTCAACAGCGTCACCCAGTAGAGTTAAACAAAAAGGGCACATTCGAGATATTTCAAATCTCAGTCAATTAAATCGCTCTCTCTTTGATTCTTCATGCATCTAATTAACAACCCTAGCACCTAATATTCTGTGCAAAGCTACTTACATTTTCTTTAGATAAAAAATCCCAGCGTAAACATAGTTAATCATATTCTGTTTCCCGAGCACCTCAAAATGTACAGTTTAAAAAATAATGTTTAAAATGTAAAGTGCTTTAAAATGAACTGTCATTTCTAATGCAGAGAAATATAAATGTTCACACATTTTATGTAAATATCCTGCTCTTCAACACAAGAGGAAACTGTACTATTATCTTAAAAGTGGCTTGTATCTCCATGTTTATCATTGAGCAGGTTGTATTAAATATTTTAAACAAGAGTGGGCGTACAGACTGTTGAATACATCTTTGTTGTTCAGTAATGTCTCATTTGCATATTTCATTAAGCTGGGACTACTCTCCTGTACTCTCAGACCCTTTTGTAGTTCCATATTTAGATTTCAATAATATGACACAATGTTTTCACATAAATATTGTAAAACACCCAACTACATATAACAAAATCAAATTCCCCTGCCTAGTTTTACACTTTCTTTTTGGTTTTAAAGGCCTCCCATGCCACATATCATACTGCAGCCAAGAGGTCATCACCGCTCCCAGGCCTCTACCAAGGCAGCTCTGAAACCAGCTGCTTAGAGACACAAAAAGTGACCTGGCTGACTAGTCCTTCCATTTTCCCTCCTTATGAGGCAGTGTCGAAGGCTTCCTGAACACTTGGCTGTGGTTCCATTGCACTCTCGCCTCCGAGTCAGAGACTTGCGCTCAGAAATCTAGGCCGATTCTCCAGTGCAATACCGAGGGAGTGCTGCACTGTCAAATGAGATGTTCGGATGAGACATTAAACCAAGGCCTCGTCTGCCCTCTCAAGTGGATATAAAAGATCCCACTATTTTGAAGAAGAGTAGGGGAGTTATCTTCAGTGTACTGGCCAATATTTATCCCTCAATCTACATCCCTAAAAACAGATTATCTGGTTATCACATTGCTCTTTATGGGAGCTTGCTGAGCGCAAATTAGCTGCCATGTTCCTACATTACAACAGTGACTATACTTCAAAGTACTTCATTGGCTGTAAAGCACTTTGGGACGCGCTGAGGTCATGAAAGGCGCTATATAAATTCAAGTCTTTCTTTCAAACATTAGCAGGATGTGTCCGCGTTGGAAAACATTAGTGTAAACTCACTTCCAACTATTGCATGGAGACATCAGAGTTTCGAAGAGGTCGCTATGTGTAGTGCAGGTGTCAGCAACATGCACTCATTTCAATGGCATTGCTGTATATGTGTCATGAATGCAATGGTTGCAAATGAGATCACTAATATAGCAGAGGTCATGAAACGAACTGAAATATAATACAAAGGGCCCAAAATTCCACATTGTCGTTTTTTGGTGTTACTTCAGATTAACAGCCGTTTTTTTAAGTCAGAAATAACTCCCCCAAAAAAGTCCGAAGTTTCGCCAAAATTATTTTTCATTTTGGCGCAGCGCAAAAACACCTCTGGTTTTGAGGGTGGTGCTAATTTTTTGCGCCAAAAAAGTGAGGTCCGTTCTCTGCGCATGCCCAAGCATTTAGGCTTCCATGGTAACGCAAGGTACAATGGGAGGGAAGGAGCTGTCTCTCTCTGGTTCCTGGGTGTGGGAGGAATGAAATGTGGGAGGAATGAAATGTGGGCTGAGGGATGCTTTCATATAATTGTGTAGAAGAAGCTTTACTCTGCAGCTAACCTGTGCTGCCCTGGGAATGTTTTGATGGTGAACTCCCCGTCCAAGCCGCCGGCTCGCAAATGGCCCACCACAGTTATCCCTATCCCTGGTCAAATGGCCCACCGCGGTCGCCTCTATCCCTGGCCAAATGGCCCACCGCGGTCGCCTCTATCCCTGGCCAAATGGCCCACCACGGTCGCCTCTATTCCTGGCCAAATGGCCCACCGCGGTCGCCTCTATCCCTGGCCAAATGGCCTACCACGGTCGCCTCTATCCCTGGCCAAATGGCCCACCGCGGTCGCCTCTATCCCTGGCCAAATGGCCCACCGCGGTCGCCTCTATCCCTGGCCAAATAGCCCACCGCGGTCGCCTCTATTCCTGGCCAAATGGCCTACCACGGTCGCCTCTATCCCTGGCCAAATGACCCACCGCGGTCGCCTCTATTCCTGGCCAAATGGCCTACCACGGTCGCCTCTATCCCTGGCCAAATGGCCCACCGCGGTCGCCTCTATCCCTGGCCAAATGACCCACCGCGGTCGCCTCTACCCTGGCCAAATGGCCCACCGCGGTCGCCCCTATCCCTGGCCAAATGGCTTACCGTGGTCTCCCCTATCCCTGGCCAAATGGCCCACCACAGTCGTCCCTATCCCTGGCCAAATGGCCTACCACGGTCTCCCCTATCCCTGGCCAAATGGCCCACCGTGCTCATCTCTATCCCTAGCCAAATGGCCCACCGTGGTCGCCTCTATCCCTGGCCAAATGGCCTACCGCAGTCGCCCCTATCTCTGGCCAAATGGCCCACCGCGGTCGCCCCTATCCCTGGCCAAATGGCCTACCGCGGTCTCCCCTATCCCTGGCCAAATGGCCCACCGCGCTCATCTCTATCCCTGGCCAAATGGCCCACCATGGTCGCCTCTATCCCTGGCCAAATGGCCTACCGCGGTCGCCCCTATCCCTGGCCAAATGGCCCAACGCAGTCGCCTCTATCCCTGACCAAATGGCCCGCCAAATGTTTTATCACAGTAAGTCCTAAAAATAAAATAACTTTCTTTTATAATGAAGTAATCCAAAGCTAATATTGCATCACTGCATTCAATAGGAACAGAATAAATACA
Organism: Pristiophorus japonicus; assembly: GCF_044704955.1. Classification (NCBI taxonomy): domain Eukaryota; kingdom Metazoa; phylum Chordata; class Chondrichthyes; family Pristiophoridae; genus Pristiophorus; species Pristiophorus japonicus. The sequence goes on along the minus strand of NC_091984.1, from coordinate 193,776,168 downwards.
AATCAACACAATAAATCAATCCTAAGTCCCTGTTAATGCTGATTTCAATTGGACTCCGACTTAGTAAGGTTTAAAAAAAGTGGTCCTTAGCGCCGTCCTTAAAAAAAATTCTTATTTGGTGAAACTCGCAAAAACAGGCAAAAATGGCGTTGTGGGTGGGTTTAACCCCGAGTGATGTCAGGAAAACGGTACTTTAAAAAAATGACTTATCTGTTATGAACGGCATTATACCATTGGCGAGACCTGCAAAATTAAGTTAGCTCCAAAAAAATGGAGATAAATTGTGGCAAATTTTGGGCCCTTTGAAGAATGTTCTCCCACTTAAAACTTAGGCTGATGGTGTAAGGTTGGTGATGAATAGATTGACGATCAATGTGACAAATTAAAATTGTTTTTTATGGTTCTAAATGTTTTATTTGAAGAGCTTTCATAATAAACAAGGCAAAATGAAGTAACATTTTGGAGTACTAAACACAAGCTTTTGATTTGCAATTGATTGAGTCATCAATATAAATAAGTGGTTACATTCTGCAACAGATGTGTGTGCTGGAATCTATGAGAACCTCACTCTATTCAGACCTCCACTGTACCTTGTCCAATCTTTGGAAGCCACGATGTATAGTATCAGGCCGATTATTAATTGGTAGTTGATATTCCTTCCAATCTACAGTGATTTTTGTTTTTGTTTGAGAGACTGTCCCCATAAAGAGAGTAAGAAGAATAGACCAGCAGTGTGACAATTTACGATATGTGAGTGATGGGTTGTTGATGGACAATTTGAAAGTTACAAGTGTTAATTGATTGGGAGGAACAATTCAGTGGGTGAAGGGACCCAAGGCACCTCCTGGAATAGAGAAGGTAGACTTGGAGCAGTACTTTCAGATACACCAGGGCACCAGCAAGAGAAGACATAGGTTCATTGTGAAGGGCGAGTTTGGGGCAGATGGCAAGAAGCATTTCCGGCTTTTATAAAATAATAAGTATAAACCAATTGTGGTCATTGCTTTCTCAAAATATAATTTTAAAAATATTAGTGTAATTTTGTGCAGAAGCTCACAACTTTAGTACAGTACACCAATGATCCTGTGAAAGCCTCAACAATTTATTTTTAATTTTATCTTCTGTGGAATAGAAAGAAAGTCCAAACTTAACATAATAAAGTTCAAGTCTGACAAAGCAAAAGAATATGAGCATAGTCTTCCTGTATAAGACATTTACAGTGGTAAATATGTATGACCAGTGTATACATATTTAATATGTTTATGTTATCAACCTACCCATATTAATAATTTACCAGAAAGTTAAGATCACAAATTAAATCAGTTTCAAAAATGGTTTTAATTAGCTTTACTGTCACAATCTGAGCATTCACGTTGTGTTTGAGGTTAAACTTGTGTTTCGCTTGAGGGGTTTGTTACGATCAGAGGTAGAAGTGCTGTTCTCTCTTTTCTGATGGTGGAGAGGGTTGACATAGAGTCTACTGGTCAGGGCACTGATGAAGCAAACTGCTCTGTCCTATGTGGCATTGAGCTTCTCAAGTGCTGTTGCGACTGCACTCGTCAGACAGATGACAAGTATTCTATCACACTCCTGACTTGAGTCTTACAGATAGTGGAGAGGCACAGAGATGATGAGGTGAGCTATTCCTCGCAGAGTACATAGACTCTGACCAATGCTTGTAGCCTGGTGTTGATATGGCTGGTCCAATTCAACATCTGATCAAAGATGACCCCCCCAAGATGTTGATGGTCGGGGACTTGGTAATGGCGATGCATTATCTGGGGGTTTTCTTGTTCAAGGTGGTCATTACCTGGCATTATGTGGCACAAATATTGAGGTATCAACGGGTACATGGAACCCAAATAATATCTGAGCACTTGCTATTTAGCATTCCAGCTATTCTCACTGCTCGGGGATTAATCGAAGGTCCGCCAGATGTGGTGGTGGGGCAGGAGAAGCCCCAAATAAATTCCTGGCTTAAGTCTTTAGCCATGGTTGATTGACAGATCTACCTTTGGACTAGAGAAGTACTGGAAAATGCCTCCCTAGTCTTTCGTTCTGATAGATTCGCACTGTCGATGTGCAGCACTGCATCTGAAAGACCGACCTAGAAACAAACCAAAGGTTTCACCAAAAAGTTTTGTTACTTTTCAGATTCTGCAAGAAGTACACTCTAAAAAAAGACACTTTAACTCAATACTTTGATTTTAGTTATTGCGACTTGTGCATTAATTAACCGCTAAACAAATCTAGCCAAGTAGTTTTGAACTATGTGCATTGGTCTTTAAGCGTGGTATCTTTGCATTTTAGAAAAGACGGGGAGAATATGGAGACCATTTAATGTGATCTCTAATGAACAATTTACTATACCACAGATTAATTGCTAAAGCTTGGTACATATAAGAACATAGGTTTTGGAGCATAGGAGACTAGGAAACTGTTTTTCAGCCACAAGAGAGCCAAAAGTTCTGGGAAACAGCCCAAGCCATTAACGGTCTTCTGTACAAAAAGAAAGCACATCTCTGCTTTATCATCCTTTTTGTTTTCTGAACACCTTGGGAGCTGGTACACAACTGCTCTCACTTTTAGATACAGTCCCAGTACTAATACCTAACTGCCCTAAAATATGATTTTGCTGACATTGTTGGTCTAACTAGCATTCGGATATCCTGTGATCCTCTGTGCTTGAAGGATTGAGAGAAAGTCATTATGTCATTCACCCCATCTCTCCCAACTAGTTGATTGCGTAGCAACCCAACAAAATTCAGTATAATTTGATTTGAAATCCCTAAAGCAGACCGAGAGTTTGAGTGATGCTGTATGGCGATATCAAATTCGAATGTCGAAAATACAGCCGAAGTTAATACGCCCTCAAATGAGAAGGCCCAATACCTCATAACCTTTGAGACAGAGATATAGTGGTCAGTCATATTCTGCTATCAATCAGTCCAATTCAATGTGGACTTGGATGTCTGTCCCAATGTCCAGCAGTGTCCCCATAAGTAACACAAAAAAAACCCAAAATGAGGAAAGAAAAGAAAATAAACTCATTAAATAAAACAAAGGAGCTTTATCATAGGCAGAATTTTTTGTGAAATAACCTCAGCTGCCATCACTTTAAGACTTGCATCCACGCAAACTTTCTGTGCTGTAGCACTTCCTATAATTACATACTTTTGTTCTCACACTTTGTTGGCTCAATAGAACAGTTGCAAATCACAATGGAAAATGGAGAATGTCGACATCAAACGTGGAGGAAGTGGTTAAAAAATATAATTGAGAAACTTATGAAAACAACCAATCCTGAATGGCCAGTCAAGAGATCTTATCAATATAAGCAAGGAGAAGGCGAACCAATTAAAGTTACTCAAAGCACCTCATGCAAAAAAAATTCAAATTCCATTTCTTTATCTGAATAATTGAAATTTCTAAATGTCCAAAATAAGACTTGTAACGTAAAATAAATATTTTACAAACATGATTAAACTTGACTATTTTTAATTATTTTTTTTCGAATACCTTTATTAATGTTTTTACCTGAAGGTATTTTCCAAAAGTTACAAAATGTAAAGGGAAATGACCGACCTTTCTTATACAATAGCGTTCTCTATGTCAAAAAGACTTCACTTATGTGAAAAGTTTCAGCCTCCAGTTCACAGACCTATAACCGTCACCTGAAAAGATAAACCAGGGTTGCACCTGGTAGCTCCCAGCATGCAGTTGTGCCTTCAGCTTCTAGAATGTTTATTATAATTGATAGCAAGATTGGTCTTTTACAGTGTATGACAAGGTTTTCTGTTTGTAACCCCAGCACGAATAACTATGACTGAAAACTGCTAGGGAAACTGATATATCCTTACTATACAGTATAAATGCACACGAGGCCCATACTTGAGAGAAGGTCACTCTGGGACCAGTTACCTTTATTACCAAGACCTCAAGTGATGAAGGTGGGTGGAGCTTCCCCTTTTATACCTGAAAGTCCAGGTTAGGAGTGTCTCTCACAAGTTCACCCCTTGTGGTCAATGTTCTCAAGGTGTACAACTTAGGTCAGCTTCTACATGGGTTACAATGATAGTTGAATACATGACATCACCTCCCCCGCAAAGTCTTATTGGGATCACAGGTTAAGTCTCTCTGGTGGTTTACGCTCCTTTGTAGAGCGCCTGAGTTGGGGCTCCGGTTGTTGGGCGCTGGCCTGAGTGTCTGCTGTTTGCGGTGCCTCAGGCCTGTCCGGATTGCCCACAGTGACTGGGCTCTCCTCCACTTGGTTCCAGTTTGGTCACCTGTGGTGGAGTAAACTCTACATCGTGTTCTTCCTCTGCTTCTTCTATGGGGTTGCTGAACCTTCTTTTAGTTTGATCCACGTGTTTGCGGCAGATTTGTTCATTGGTAAGTTTAACTATCAAAACCCTATTCCCCTCTTTGGCAATCACGGTGCCTGCAAGCCATTTGGGCTCTGCAGTGTAATTAAGGACAAAAATAGGATCATTGACATCAATACATCACGCCCTCGCATTCCTGTCATGGTAGTCACATTTTGACTGACGTCTGCTCTCAACAATTTCTTTCATAGTAGGGTGTATAAGGGATAACCTGGTTTTGAGCGTCCTTTTCATTAGCAGCTTTGTGGGTGGAACCCCTGTGAGCGAGTGTGGTCGGGATCTATTGGCCAACAGGAGGCGTGATAAGTGGCTTTGTAGAGAACCCCCTTGGATTCTGAGCTTCGCCTGTTTGATTACCTGCACTGCTCGTTGCGCCTGGACGTTTGAGGCCGGCTTGAACAATGCTGTTTTGACATGGTTGATTCCATTGCCTGCCATGAAGTCCTGGAATTCAGTGCTTGTGAAGCACGGGCCATTGTTGCTGACCAAGACATCCGGTAGACCATGAGCGGCGAACATTGCCCGTAGACTTTCTACCGTGGCAGAGGATGTGCTTGAATTTAAAATGGCACACTCAATTCATTTGGAGTAGGCGTCTACTACAACCAAAAACATTTTTCCCATGAAAGGACCTGTGTTCTCCACATGGATGCATGGCCATGGCTTGGCGGGTCTTTATTTGTCCAGACTTTAATCTAACGGGCTGTCACAGGTGAGCCTTCACTTTCGAAAGCTTCAACAGCCATGACCATCTCAGCATCATGCTCGGTTGCCCCCTCAGTGGTGGCTAGTGGGAGCCTGCTGAGTGCATCGGCGCAGTTTTCAGTGCCCGGTCTGTGCCGAATTGTATAGTCATAGGCGGCTAACGTGAGTGCCCACCTCTGTATGCGGGCCAATGCATTCGCATTTATGGCCTTGTTGTCGGCCAAAAGGGACATTAGGGGTTTGTGATCTGTCTCCAGCTCAAATTTCCTGCCAAACAGGTACTGGTGCATTTATTTTACTGCATATACACATGCTAGTGCTTCCTTTTCTACCATCCTGTAGCCCCTTTCTGCCTGGGACAGACTTCTGGAGGCATAAGCTACCGGCTGTAACTGACCATTGGCATTGACAAGCTGCAACACACACCCGACCCTATAGGACGACGCATCGCACGTTAAAACAAGTTTCTTACATGGGTCATATAACGTTAACAGTTTGTTGGAGCATAACAAATTGCGTGCTCTATCAAAAGCCCTTTCCTGGCTGTCCCCCCAGACCCAATCGCGACCTTTGCGTCGGAGCACGTGTAGCGACTCTAATAGCGTGCTCAATTTGGGAAGAAAGTTACCAAAATAGTTCAGGAGCCCCAGGAACGAACGCAGCTCCGTCATGTTACGGGGTCTGGGTGCTCTCTGGATCGCTTCCGTTTTGGATGCAGTAGGTCTGATCCCATCTGCTGTTACCCTCCTCCCCAGGAATTCTACCTCTGGAGCTAAGAAGACGCACTTCGCCTTTTTCAGTCGCAGCCCTACCCGGTCCAGTCTGCATAGCACCTCCTCCAGGTTGTGGAGGTGTACTTCAGTATCGTGAACCGTGATGAGGATGTCGTCTTGAAAAACCACCGTCCTTGGAATTGACTTGAGGAGGCTTTCCATATTTCGCTGAAAGATCGCGGCAGCCGAACGAATCCCGAACGGACATCTGTTATACTCAAACAACTCCTTGTGTGTTGTGATGGTGGTCAGCTTCTTCGACTCACTTGCCAGCTCCTGGGTCATGTAAGCTGAGGTCAGGTCCAATTTTGAAAAAAGTTTGTCACCGGATAGCGTCGCAAAGAGATCCTTCACTCTCGGTAGCGGGTACTGGTCTTGGAGTGACACCCGATCGATGGTGGCCTTGTAATCGCCACATATCCTGACCGACCCATCCGCCTTGAGCACCGGCATGATCGGGCTCGCCCAGTCACTGAATTCGACTGGCGAGATGATGCCTTCCCTTAGCAGGCAGTCCAATTCGCATTCTATCTTTTCCCGCATCACGTACGGCACCGCTCTGGTCTTGTGGTGTACTGGCCTGGCGTCCGGGTTTATCTGAATCACTACCTTGGTCCCCAAGAAAGTGCCGATGCCAGGTTGAAATAATGAGTCAAATTTGTCCAGGACCTGTGAGCATGATACTCGCTCCACAGAAGAAATTGCATTGACATTGCCCCATTTCCAATTCATGACAGCAAGCCAACTCCTTCCCAGTAGTGCGGGACCATCCCCCAGGACAATCCAAACTGGCAACCTGTTCTCCGAATCTTTGTGGGTCACGACTACTGTGGTGCTGCCCAGCACTGGAATGATCTCCTTTATATATGTCCGTAGCTGTGCGTCAATCGGCAATAATTTTGGCCTCCTGGCCTTGGACACCCACAACCTTTCGAACTGTTTGATACTCATCAGGGACTGGCTGGCCCCTGTGTCTAGCTCCATTAATACTGGGATGCCATTGAGGAGCACTTTCATCATTATCGGTGGAGTCCTGGTAAATGAACTGTATATGTGCTCCACATGAACTCGCTGAACTTCAGCTTCCAGCGATTTCCCCCAGTATTCATTTGGCCTCGTAGGGCTTACATCGGGCCCGTCCGCCTCGTACATCAACCTGGCTGCAGGCTTCCTGCACATACGCGCCAAGTGACCGCTGACGTTGCAGTTTCTGCAGGTATATTGCTGATACCTGCAAGCTCTGGCTGGCTGTTTGCCTCCACACCTCTAGCATGAACCGTTGTTGGAAACAAAAGGTCCATTACCAGTCAATCGTCTCTTACTGTCTCTGTAACTGTCCTTAAGCGCTCCATTAACAGGTGTTGATGGCCCCATTACTGGCCGCATTGTCCATTGCGATGGCATAAATCACCATTTAGCTAGCCATTGTCTCTGTTGAATTCCCCTTTGGGTTCGACTACATGCTGGGCATGTCCGATTGCCCTTGTCTGCCTAGAGAACTGTGTGCCGCGTTAACAATGTTGACTCCCTGGTCGTTTGCCGCATTTGAGCCAAGATTTTTGTCATACGTCATTCTGGTCTCTTCCTCCCCTAAGATAAATGTCTAGGCTATCAGAGCCGCCGCTTCCAAGGTCAAGTCTTTGCTCTCAATCAGTTTCCTGAAAACCCCAGCGTGCCCAATGCCCTCAATAAAAAAGTCTCGCAGCATCTCTGCTCTGCATGCATCTGGGAACTTACATAGGCTCGCCAGTCGCCGGGGGTCTGCCACGAAGTCTGGAACGCTTTGCCCTTCTCGCCGCCGGTGTGTGTAAAACCGGTGTCTCGCCATGTGCATGCTGCTCGCCGGTTTAAGGTGTTCCCCGATCAACTTATTGAGCTCTTCAAACGTCTTGTCCGCTGGCTTCTCTGGCGCTAGAAGGTCCTTCATCAGGGAGTACGTTCTGGATCCACAAACCATCAGGAGATGAGCCCTGCATTTGTCGGCCGAATCCTGTCCCCACCATTCCTTAGTGACAAAACTTTGCTGTAGTCTCTCAATAAAGTCGTCCCAATCATTACCAACACAGTACCTCTCTTCTGTGCTGCTAGTGGCTATGCTCGAGTGGTTTAAATCCCAGTTTCTCGTTGCCAAAGATATACCCTTACTATACAGTATAAATGCACATGAGGCCCATACCTGAGAGATGGTCACTCTGTGACCAGTTACCTTTATTTCCAAGACCTCAAGTGATGAAGGTGGGTGGAGCTTCCCCTTTTATACCTGAAAGTCCAGGTTAGGAGTGTCTCCAACAAGTTTGCCCCCTGTGGTCAATGTTCTCAAGGTGTACAACTTAGGTCAGCTTATACATAGGTTACAATGATAGTTGAATACATGACATCACCTCCCCCGCAAAGTCTTATTGGGATCACAGGTTTAGTCTCTCTGGTGGCTTACTCTCCCTTGTAGCGCTCCTGAGTTGGGGCTCCGGTTGTTGGGCGCTGGCCTGAATGTCTGCTGTTTGCGATGCCTCAGGCCTGTCCGGACTGCCCACAGTGGCTGGGCTCTCCTCCACTTGGTTCCAGTTCGGTCACCTGTGGTGGAGTAAACTCTACGTCGTGCTTCTTCTATGGGGTTGCTGAACCTCCTTTTAGTTTGATCCACGTGTTTGCGGCAGATTTGTCCATTGGTAAGTTTAACGACCAAAACCCTATTCCCCTCTGGCAATCACAGTGCCTGCAAGCCATTTGGGCTCTGCAGCGTAATTAATGAAAAAAAAAGGTTCATTGACATCAATACATCGCGCCCTCGCATTCCTGTCATGGTAGTCACATTGTGACTGACGTCTACTCTCAACAATTCTTTTCATAGTAGGGTGTATAAGGGTTACAATGATAGTTGAATATATGACAGCAACTATTTTTATTAACAGCTAAAGTAACAAGAATGCATTTTTTTTGAATAAAACATCAAAGACAATGGGCCAGAATTTGCTGTCAAAATAACAGCAAGGCTAATGGCGCTCATCGGTATTTTTGGGTAAATGGTAGAGAAACTTTAGGCAAGGATCAGATATGGGCTGTGAAATTCAGTCTGTTTGCACCGGCCATTAAGGCTAGTTTTAAAGAGATAATGGCGGCAACCTCACCTCCACCCACTTCCGGCACAAAACATGGTGGCCGCCATTTTGGGAAGGTCTGCAGTGCTGCCGTTGCCTGCGCTCGCTCCAGATATGAAGATGATCCAGAGCGTGATGTCAATCAGCGTGCAATGCCAAATTGACACGCGATCTGGTATTTTGAAAGTCTCCACTCCTTTTACCACCCTCTCCAAAGCACGCATGGCAGAACCCCACCCCACCCCCATCCTAGCAGCGCTTCTTAAAGGTAACTTTCAGCTAAGTTCAGATTTTTGCTTTTGTACTGGTTTCTTTACATTTTATTGGAATAGTGGCTTGGTATAATACATTGAAAAAATTGCTAAAGTGTGGAAGGAGTGCAGGGAGCGCTGCTGGACCTTTGCAAGGCTTTGGCTCTTAAAAGGCGGCCACTGAAAACACCAATCCTGGAGGCTCTATTTGCAGTCCCTCTTGGGCTGCAGCATGACATGGAGATGGAGCACAGGCAGCAAAGGGGACAAACTGCTCAGAGAGGGAGGAAGAGGAACAGAGGAGGAAACAGAAGAGAAAAAACAGAAGAGGATGAAGCAGAAGGAAGGAGGCAACTCAGACAGCTCCTTTCTGGCCAGTGAACACAATCCCAATTTCCCTTTCAACATTTGTCCCTCTATTACTGACCATCACCACATTCTCTTAGCCACAATGCTGAAATAAAAGCTACCACAAAACAAACTATCCAATCCAACTTTAATCATATATGCATTCAATATTACATGAAAAAATCAACTAATTACCCTTGCGCATTCCTTAATGAGTGTCTTGTGTGTACCTTTGCCTATCCCAGCGCTCTTACTTTCCGCAGTGGCTGCAGCATGGCTGATGGGCGGCTGCGGACTTTCAGTGGGAGACACTGCAGAAGGCCTTGCAAGAAGACCTTGAGCAGCTGGTGGCTGGGAGTGTGAAATCGAGTGATGGCATTTCTTCTTCATCGCTCTCCTCTCTCTCCTTTTTGTTGACCCACCGGCTTGATTTCTTGGATGTCTGAAGTGAGGAAGGCGCGAGGGTAGGGTTGTAGTGAGGTGGGGGGGGGGGGGGGGGTAAAGCAAGGCACGGTTACACCATGTGCAGCTTGTTAATCAAAAGATATTGTGGGATGAGGAGGAAGTTGAATGTGAGAAGGAGGATAACGTATGAGGATACCAGCATCTTGTATTCTCTCAGCCCCGCCGCTGGCCAAGGGCTCAGAAATGCCCCTGCCAAGAATGGCCAGCACCGTCTCCTCCAAGGGGGCGAGGTGAAGCTAAGAATGTGAGGTGTGCCTCGTAGAGATTGATGGTAAAAGAAAGTATTATGTCTGTAATGTACTTATGAATGACTCCACGAGGCAATGTGTTGTACTCAAACTGTAGTGACCTTGGTCCTTTATTCCAAACTCCAGAGTGAGGCACAAGCATGGTGTGCAGCCATTTATACTGAGCCCTGCTACAAAGGGCAGGAAACCCCCGGTCTCCACCAGTTGCACCCTCTAGTGGTGCCAGCATGCATATACACAGTGTAAACCTTATTGATGGTACATGTAAACCTTATTGATGGTACATCAGGTAAACAAGTCTCCATCTTATGCAACCACACAGTGACTACAGAGAGTACATCCATAGTCTGCATATACAACAAAAAGAAAAAAAACACTTACATTTATATAGTGCCTTTCATACTTTACAGCCAATGAATTACTTTTGGAGTTGAGTCACTGTTGGAATGTGGGAAATGCAGCAGCCAATTTGTACACAGCAACCCCCACAAAGAGCAATGTGATAATGACCTTTTAAACTGTTTTTGTTATGTTGATTGAAGGATAAATATTGGCCAGGACGCCGGGGTAACTCCCCTGCTCTTCTTCGAAATAGTGTTATGGCATCTTTTACGTTCACCTGAGAGCAGATGGGGCCTCGGTTTAACGACTCAAAGCAAAAGACGACACCTCCGATAGTACAGCATTCCCTCAGCGCTGCACTGGGGTGTCAGCCTAGATTTTTGTGCTCAAGTCTCTGGAGTGGGACTTGAACCCACAATCTTCTGATTCAGAGGCGAGTGTGCTACTCACTGAGCCACAGCTGACACTGGTAGAAACATAGAAACATATAAAATAGATGCAGGAGTAGGCCATTCGAACCTTCGAGCCTGCACCACCATTCAATAAGATCATGGCTGATCATTCCCTCAGTACCCCTTTCCTGCTTTCTCTCCATACCCCTTGATCCCCTTAGCCGTAAGGGCCATATCTAACTCCCTCTTGAATATATCCAATGAACTGGCATCAACAACTCTCTGCGGCAGGGAATTCCATAGGTTAACAACTCTCTGAGTGAAGAAGTTTCTCCTCATCTCAGTCCTAAATGGCCTACCCCTTATCCTAAGCCTATGTCCCCTGGTTCTGGACTTCCCCAACATCGGGAACATTCTTCCCACATCTAACCTGTCCAGTCCCGTCAGAATCTTATACGTTTTTATGAGATCCCCTCTCATCCTTCTAAACTCCAGTGAATAAAGGCCCAGTTGATCTAGTCTCTCCTCATATGTCAGTCCTGTCATCCCGGGAATCAGTCTGGTGAACCTTCACTGCACTCCCTCAATAGCAAGAACGTCCTTCCTCAGATTAGGAGACCAAACTGAACACAATATTCCAGGTGAGGCCTCACTAAGGCCCTGTACAACTGCAGTAAGAGCTCCCTGCTCCTATACTAAAATCCCCTAGCTATGAAGGCCAACATACCATTTGCCTTCTTCACCGCCTGCTGTACCTGCATGCCCATTTTCAGTGACTGATGAACCATGACACCCAGGTCTCGTTGCATCTCCCTTTTTCCTAATCTGCCGCCATTCAGATAATATTCTGCCTTCGTGTTTTTGCCACCAAAATGGATAACCTCATATTTATCCACATTAAACTGCATCTGCCATGTATTTGCCCACTCACCTAACCTGTCCAAGTCACCCTGCAGCCTCTTAGCGTCCTCCTCACAGCTCACACCGCCACCCAGTTTAGTGTCATCCGCAAATTTGGAGATATTACACTCAATTCCTTCATCTAAATCGTAAATGTATATTGTAAAGAGCTGGGGTCCCAGCACTGAGCCCTGCGGCACTCCACAAGTCACTGCCTGCCATTCTGAAAAGAACCCTTTTATCCCGACTCTCTGCTTCCTGTCTGCTAACTAGTTCTCTATCCATGTCAGTACATTACCCCCAATACCATGCGTTTTGATTTTGCACACCAATCTCTTGTGCGGGACCTTGTCAAAAGCCTTTTGAAAGTCCAAATACACCACATCCACTGGTTCTCCCTTGTCCACTCTACTAGTTACATCCTCAAAAAATTCCAGAAGATTCGTCAAGCATGATTTCCCTTTCATAAATCCATGCTGACTTGGTCTGATCCTGTCACTGCTTTCCAAATATGCTGCTATTTCATCCTTAATGATTGATTCCAATATTTTCCCCACTACTGATGTCAGGCTAGCCAGTCTATAATTACCCATTTTCTCTACCCCCCCCCCCCCCCCCCTTTGTGACATTAGCTACCCTCCAGTCCACAGGAACTGATCCAGAGTCGATAGACTGTTGGAAAATGATCACATTCTGAAAAGGGAGGGTGAACAGCTCGTTGTCGTGGTGCATATAGGTACCAATGATATAGGTAAGAAAATGGGATGAGGTCCTACGAGACGAATTTAGGGCGCTAGGAGCTAAATCAAAAAGTAGGACCACAAAGGTAGTGATGGGGGTGGGGGGTGGGGGGTGGGGGGTGCGGTTGTTCATGCAGTAAACAATATGTGAGACTAGTAGAGCAGTTGGTAGGAGACAACTTTTGAAGATGCATTCACTGACCTTGACCACTTGTCTGAGGTCATGAAACTTCTTTGGGCACTGAAGCCAGGTCTTGGGTGGTGACACTGCTGGCAGTGACTGCCTCAGTGAACTAGTCCCACATCCTTCTTTCTGGAGGGCCTCAGGGCTCACTATGAGTAGAGGACCTGTCTCCCAGTGTTGACTTCCTGCACAAAGCTCGAGTTCTGCATCCGAGACCCTGGGTGACCTTTCCCTAGCCTGTTGAGCCATTTGTATTAGTGCTGAAGCACTTTTAATATTTTTCATCTGCAGAAGGCATCTCACCTTTAAGAGCTGAAGACTAATTTTAAGAGCAGCAGGCAAGCTTGAAATAAAGCTAGCCTTTCTTGAACAACATAAACTTTGTCCCCCAGCTGAGCGCATAGCCTGTCAGCACTGCGTTAAGCGCAAGGCTCTGCGCTGCAATCATTGTAATTAGCAGGCAGCACAAAGTTGACATGCTGCCTGCATTCCTTGAAAATGTGCAAGCATATCGAGCATTGTGATGCCCGTGCCCATTTTTTCTGTGTTATCAAATTTCTAGGCCATGGAGGTAGTTGTGATTATCCAACTTGCATCCAAGTTGTGCCTCTCGGCCGTTAGCTTCATGAAAACAGCATCTCACCCATAACTTCCCCCTTTTTTTTTTAGCAATTTGCTGTATTTGCACATTAATTGCCCATTAAACTCACCAGCGAAAGTTAAGTCTCGTCATTACAAGCGTAAGTCATCGATTAACGATGTGATAAGTGATTTTAAAAATGTTACATTTAAAATGTTATTTCTTTCAGTTTTTCTTAATCCAATCTTTCTTTCCCTCTCTTTCTGTATCTCTTTTGACATGGAATTCACCACCTTTTATTTTATCCACACTCCTTCCTGTGTTTATTTCCTAATCCTTAAACTTCGTCGGTTCAGGAGATACCCTGTTGCTTGTTGTTTCCCTCGCTGTGGTATCAGCTCGCACTTTCAGCAACTTTGTGGGCTGAAGGATGCAGAGCAAGTCCAACTAATGGCAGATGCTGTTAGATACTTATCTACAGCAAAATCTGGCATAATGGAAAACATAAATTCTTCATTTTTTTCTGAATAAATGGGTCATAATTCACTGTAGTAATTAACCTAATGGTGTCTGCCGTTAGTTAGACTTTCCCTTGTCCATTTAATCTCAACAATAGTCTGTGTAGTCTGTGTGGCAAGTGTGAGTGGATATTGGCGCAGCGAGGGTCACAGGGCATTTGGGACCTGTGTGAACAAGGCCAGCAACTCCTTAACTACCCAGAATGAAGAATTGTGAAATTAACAGCGCAAGGACAGAGAAGGAAGTGTAAGTTAGACTGGAGGAATTCAACGACAAATCAGGTACCGAAAGAGAACTAAAAAGAGGGAAAGAAAGAATGGCTTAAGAGAGGGAGGGAAAAGCGACAGAAAGGAAAAGTTAAAAAAATATTTAAATATTAAATTTCACATTTTAAAATATCCAACAACAACTACAACTTGAAGGAATAAGTCACCACACTGGTAATAGTTAATTTTCGGTGCCAGACACGTTCATTGGCAGTCATTAATACTATTCACTTCTTTAATAGGGTACTTAGACTTGAATTGATTTGGCGTAATTTTCTGTGGTGAGTTTACTTCATATCTACTGTGCGAGTACAGGAACTTCACGCAGCTCAATGCAATTGAACGAAAAGCTAGACAGTGAGATGACGTCTTTACAAAACTAACAGCATTTGGACAGCAACATTTTGATTTCCGCATTTAATCGCCCATCTGCCCTTGCCTGAAGTTGCTGTGGTATTTGAACATAAACAAAATTGAGCGCTATTTGCCGTCCGTTATTTTGACAGCATTCCTAGAAACATAGAAACATAGAAAATAGGTGCAGGAGTAGGCCATTCAGCCTTTCGAGCCTGCACCGCCATTCAATGAGTTCATGGCTGAACATGCAACTTCAGTAACCCATTCCTGATTTCTCGCCATACCCCTTGATCCCTCTAGTAGTAAGGACTACATCTAACTCCTTTTTGAATATATTTAGTGAATTGGCCTCAACAACTTTCTGTGGTAGAGAATTCCACAGGTTCACCACTCTCTGGGTGAAGAAGTTTCTCCTCATCTCGATCCTAAATAGCTTACCCCTTATCCTTAGACTGTGACCCCTGGTTCTGGACTTCCCCAACATTGGGAACATTCTTCCTGCATCTAACCTGTCTAAACCCGTCAGAATTTTAAAAGTTTCTTTGAGGTCCCCTCTCATTCTTCTGAACTCCAGTGAATACAAGCCCAGTTGATTCAGTCTTTCTTGATATGTCAGTCCCGCCATCCCGGGAATCAGTCTGGTGAACCTTCGCTGCACTCCCTCAATAGCAAGAATGTCCTTCCTCAAGTTAGGAGACCAAAACTGTACACAATACTCCAGGTGTGGCCTCACCAAGGCCCTGTACAACTGTAGCAACATCTCCCTGCCCCTGTACTCAAATCCCCTCGCTATGAAGGCCAACATGCCATTTGCTTTCTTAACCGCCTACTGTACCTGCATGCCAACCTTCAATGACTGATGTATCATGACACCCAGGTCTTGTTGCACCTCTCCTTTTCCTAATCTGTCACCATTCAGATAATAGTCTGTCTCTCTGTTTTTACCACCAAAGTGGATAACCTCACATTTATCCACATTATACTTCATCTGCCATGCATTTGCCCATTCAACTAACCTATCCAAGTCACTCTGCAGCCTCATAGCATCCTCCTCGCAGCTCACACTGCCACCCAACTTAGTGTCATCCGCAAATTTGGAGATACTACACTTAATCCCCTCGTCTAAATTATTAATGTACAGTGTAAACAGCTGGGGCCCCAGCACAGAACCTTGCGGTATCCCACTAGTCACTGCCTGCCATTCTGAAAAGTACCCATTTACTCCTACTCTTTGCTTCCTGTCTGCCAACCAGTTCTCAGTCCATGTCAGCACACTACCCCCAACCCCATGTGCTTTAACTTTGCACATTAATCTCTTGTATGCGACCTTGTCGAAAGCCTTCTGAAAGTCCAAGTACACCACATCAACTGGTTCTCCCTTGTCCACTCTACTGGAAACATCCTCAAAAAATTCCAGAAGATTTGTCAAGCATGATTTCCCTTTCACAAATCCATGCTGACTTGGACCTATCATGTCACCTCTTTCCAAATGCGTTGCTATGACATCCTTAATAATTGATACCATCATTTTACCCATTACCGATGTCAGGCTGACCGATCCACTATGTTGCATGCGAGACCAATGGAACTCAGTATGACATCAATTCCAAAGTGGTATTTTTATAGCTTGTAATAAGTTTTAAATAGTTACAGCAGGAACATTTATTTTATTTATTAATACTGATTTATTTTATTTATATTTCAAATGAATGATTATTAATATAAACAGGTGGCAAATTCTAAAAGCTACACTAGTATTCATCATTTATAGTGATTAATATTCTAATACGTTTTACCAAAAGGTTATACTTATGTATACCAAGTATTAGTTCAGCGATAATTCACAAAGAGGGAAAGATGTAAGTAATAGATGAAATTTGTCATGTATGTAACCTTCATGTAACAACACTGCAATACTGTATATACTTGAGAAATGCACACATTGACCACAGGGGGTGAACTTGTGGGAGACACTCCTCACCTGGTCATCGAGGTATATAAAGGGAGGTCCCACGCAGGGTCATCACTTCTTTGTCCCGTGAATAAAGTTGCAGGTCACAGAGTGACCTTGTCCATAGAATGTGCCTCGTGTGGATTTGTGGTATTGTGTAAGGACTTTACAGTGGCAATGAGAAATGGGAATCAACGACCCACGAGAATGGGCCACCGGTAGCACAGAGGAACGGTACTGTGTTGGTGAGGACTGGGACAATTTCATTGAAAGGCTCCAGCAGAGCTTTGTCACAAAGGACTGGCTGGGATATGCAGTGGCCGACAAGCGAAGGGCTCATCTACTGTCCAACTGTGGATCTAAGACTTCCGCACTCATGAAAGACCTGCTAGCACCCGAGAAGCCGGTGGACAAACCTTTGAAGAGCTCAGCAAGCTAATCAGTGAGAACCTCAAACCGGTGAGCAGCATACACATGGCCCGACACAGATTTTATACCCACCGACGTTGGGAAGGACAGAACATACCGGACTTCATTGCGGACCTCCGGCGCTTGGCCAGCCTCTAAGTTCACAGATGCCTGCAGGGGGCAGATGCTAAGGGATTTCTTTATTGAGGGCATTGGTCATGCCGGGATTTTCAGAAAGTTAATCGAGACCATGGACTTGACCTTGGAAGTGGCGGCATTGCTGGCTCAGACTTTTATGGCGGGGAGGAGGAAACCAAGATAATATACGCGCGCAACTCTGACTCCAACATGGCGATGGATCAGGGGGTCAATATCATAAACGCGACTCAGAGCCCAGCAGGCAGACAAGGGCAGTTCGACACACCCCAGGCAGCAGTAGACCCTAGAACAGGTTTTCAACACAGACAATGACAGGCTGAACAGACATTTACGCCATCCCAGTGGATAAAGCATTTTGGGATGGGGCCATTGACACCCACTAACAGGGTGCTCAAGAGCAGTCAAAGGGACAATCAGTGAAGAATGCCTGGTAACAGTTCTTTTGTTCACAGCAATGGGAATCTCAGTTCATGCTGGAGGTGTGGGGGCAGACATGCTGCCAAGACTTGCAGGTTTCAACAGTTCGCCTGCAGAAATTGTAACCTCACTGCCATTTCACCAGAATGTGCAGGAAGCCCGCAACCAGGCTAATTTACGAGGCGGAGGGACCAGACGAGGGGTCCATGAGGCAGGATGACACGTGGGGCAAATCAATGGACGCTGAAGTTCAGCGGGTTCATGTGGCAAACATTCACAGCTCATATACCAAAATGCCACCTATGATGATGAAAGTCCTACTAAAAGGCATCCCAGTACGCATGGAGCTGGACACAGGGGCCAGCCAGTCACTCATGAGCGTTCAACAATTCGAAAAGCTATGGCTACTCAAAGCCAGCAGACACAAACTAGAACGCATTGAGACTCAATTACAGACGTACACCAAAGAAATCATTCCAGTGCTAGGCAGTGCAACATTAGCTGTCACACACAATGGATCAGTGAACCGGCTGCCGCTCTGGATTGTCCCAGGCAATGGTCCCGCACTGTTGGGGAGGAGCTGGTTAGCTGAGATGAACTGGAAATGGAGGGATGTGCACGCAGTGTCATCTGTGGAGCGAAGTTCATGCTCAGAGGTTCTACAACAATTTGAGTCGCTATTCCAACCTGGCGTCAAGACATTCAAAGGTACCAAAGTAGTGATTCGCATCACCTCGGATGCCAGACCAGTGCATCACAAAGCCAGAGCTGTGCTGTATGTGATGCGGGAGAAAATTGAAAGCGAATTGGACCGTTTGCTGAGAGAGGGCATCACCTCGCCCGTTGAATTCAGCGACTGGGCGAGCCCCATTGTTCCCGTCCTAAAAGCGGATGGCTCAGTCAGGATCTGTGGTGACTACAAGGCCACTATCAACCGGGTGTCCCTACAAGACCAATATCCACTTCCGAGAGCGGAGAATCTTTTTGCCACACTGGCAGGCGGCAAGCTGTTCACCAAGTTGGACCTCACTTCAGCTTACATGATCCAAGAACTGGCCGACGAATCCAAACTACTGACCACAATCACCACGCACAAGGGACTGTTTGTTTACAACAGGTGCCTGTTTGGCATTCGATCAGCGACCATGATCTTTCAAAGAAACATGGAAAGCCTGCTCAAATCCATTCCTGGAACGACTGTATTCCAGGACGATATCCTCATCACGGGTCGGGACACCGAGGAACACCTCCACCACCTGGAAGAGGTACTACGCCGACTGGACCGGGTAGACCTGTGACTCAAGAAACCTAAGTGTGTGTTTTTGGCTCCCGAAGTCGAGTTTCTGGGCAGGAGGGTTGCTGCAGATGGGATTCGGCCTACCGAATCCAAAACAGAGGCAATTCGACGAGCGCCCAGACCCTGCAACACATCGGAGTTGCGTTCATTTCTGGGACTCTTGAACTATTTGTTGGAGATGCTACACGTGCTCCTGCAAAAGGGTTGCGATTGGTTTTGGGGGGTGACTGTCAAGAACGGGCTTTCAATCGGGCGCGTAACCTATTCTGTTCAAATAAGTTGTTGACCCTGTACAACCCCTGTAAGAAATTGGTTCTGACATGTGATGCATCGTCCTATGGGGTTGGGTGCGTGTTGCAGCAGTACAATGCTGAGGGGCAACTCCAACCTGTGGCTTATGCCTCCAGGTCGCTCTCTCAAGCAGAACGTGGATATGGGATGGTTGAGAAGGAAGCACTCGAATGTGTCTATGGGGTGAAAAAGATGCACCAGTACATTTTTGGCAGGAGGTTCGAGTTAGAAACGGACCACAAGCCGTTAACATCCCTGTTGTCAGACAGCAAGGCTGTCAATGCCAATGCATCAGCTCGCATACAGCGATGGGCTCTCATGCTGGCTGCGTATGACTACACCATCCGGCACCGGCTGGGCACTGAAAATTGCGCTGACGGGCTCAGCAGGCTTCCACTGGCCACCACTGAGGGGGCAGCGGAGCAAAGCGCTGAGATGGTCATGGCCGTTGATGCCTTTGACAGCACAGGCTCCCCCATCACAGCCCGCCAGATCAAAATCTGGACCAACAGAGATCCCCTCCTATCTTTGATTAAGAAATGTGTCCTGACTGGGGATTGGGCACTCGCACACAGAGCATGCCCTGAGGGGGTCAGACCGTTTCACAGGTGGATGGATGAGCTCTCCATCCAAGCTGACTGCCTACTATGGGGCAGCCAGGTAGTCATGCCCCAGAGGGGGAGGGAAGCTTTCATCAGGGAACTCCATATCGAGCACCCAGGCATCGTGCTTATGAAGGCCATTGCCCGGTCACATGTTTGGTGGCCGGGAATTGATTTAGACCTGGAACGCTGTGTTCGCAGATGCACGACGTGTGCTCAGCTGGGAAATGCCCCCAGGAAGGCCCCGCTCAGCCCGTGGCCCTGGCCCACCAGGCCATGGTCACGCATTCACATAGACTACGCAGGTCCGTTCATGGGGAAAATGTTTCTTCTCGTGGTTGATGCATACTCGAAATGAATCGAGTGCATCATTTTGAATTCATGCACAACATCCACTACTGTAGAGAGTCTACGTGCGGTCTTTGCGACCCACGGTTTGCCGGACATCCTTGTTAGCGATAATGGCCCAGTTTCACTAGCTACGAATTCCGGGAGTTCATGTTGGGTAATGGCATCAACCATGTCAGGACAGCACCGTTCAAGCTGGCCTCCAATGACCAAATCATAAAACAAGGCATGCTCAAGATTCAAGGTCCCTCCCTTCAATGCCGCCTATCGCGCCTCCCGCTGGCCTATAGGTCCCGACCGCACTCGCTCATGGGGGTCCCGCCCGTGGAGCTCCTTATGAAACGTACACTCAAAACTCAGCTGTACCTCATTCATCCTGTCTTGTCCGACATTGTTGAAGGCAAACGCCAGTCCCAAAATGAGTACCATGATCGTAATTCAAGGGGGAGATGTAAAGAAATTGGTGACCCCGTATTTGTTCTCAATCATGCTTTGGGGCCCAAATGCCTTGAAGGTACTGTAATAGACAAAGAGGGGAATAGGGTCATCATGGTTAAACTTAACAATGGGCAGATATGCCACAAGCATCTGGACTAAGTAAAAAAAAAGGTTCAGCATGGACCCTGAGGAAGATCATGAGATGGTATTCACACCACCGCCAGTGAACGAGCAACAAGAACATTCAGCAGTATGCACAGTCCCTGCGGTCAGCCCAGACAGGCCGGAATCATCACAGGGGACAGACACGCATATCAAGGCTCAACAGCCAGAGCCCCAACTGGGGCGCTCTACGAGGGAGCGCAGACCACCCGAAAGATTTAACCTGTGATCCCAATAAGACATTGGGGGGGGGGGGGTGATATCATGTATGTAACCTTCATGTAACAACACTGCAATACTGTATATTCTTGACAAATGCACACATTGACCACAGGGGGGTGAACTTGTGCGAGACATTCCTCACCTGGTCATCCAGGTATTTCAAGGGAGGTCCCACGCAGGGGGGCAGGGGGGTCATCACTTCTTGGTCCTGTGAATAAAGGTGCAGGTCACAGCGTTATCTTGTCCATAGAATGTGCCTCGTGTAGATTTGTGGTATTGTGTAAGGACTTTACAAAATTGATGTTTTATATATTTCTTGGCCTTTGCCGTTAAAAAAACAATTCACTAAGCAGTTAAGACACTGCACCCCATATTTTTTTTAAACTTCATTCATGGGATGTGGGCATCGCTGGCAAGGCCAGCATTTATTGCCCATCCCTAACTGTCCTCGAGAAGGTGGTGGTGAGCTGCCTTCTTGAACCGCTGCAGTCCGTGTAGTGAAGGTGCTGTTAGGGAGCGAGTTCCAGCATTTTGACCTAGCGACGCGACCTATTTCCAAGTCAGGATGCTGTGTGGCTTGGAGTGGAACTTGCATGTGGTGGTGTTCCCATGCACCTGCTGCCCTTGTCCTTCTAGGTGATAGGGGCTGCTGGTTTGGGAATTGCTGCCGAAGAAGCCTTGACAAGTTTCTGCAGTGCATCTAGTAGAATTTTTAAAAATTTGTTCATGGGATGTGAGCATCGCTGGCAAGACCAGCATTTATTGCCCATCTCTAATTGTTCTTTAGAAGGTGGTGATGAGCCGCCTTCTTTGAATCGCTGCAGTCCGTGTGATGGTACTCCTACAGTGATGTTGGGGGGTGCGGGGGTGAGTTCTGGGATTTTGACCCAACGATGAGGGAACAGCAATACACTTCCATGTCAGGATGGTGTGTGACTTGGAGGGAAACGTGGAGATAGTAACGTTCCCATGTGCCTGCTGCACTTGTCCTTCTAGGTGGTAGAGGTTGCGGATTTAGGAGGTGCTGCCAAAGTAGCCTTGGCGAGTTGCTGCAGTGCATCTTGTATGTGGCAAACACTCCAAACACGGTGCGCCGTTGGTGGAGGGAGTGAATATTTAAGGTGGTGGATGGGGTACTGATCAAGTGGGCTGCTTTGTTCTGGGTGTTGTCGAGCTTCTTGAGTGTTGTTGGAGTTGCACTCATCCAGGCAACTAGAGAGTATTCCAGCACACTCCTGACTTGTGCCTTGTAGATGGTGGAAAGGCTTTGGGGAGTCAGGAGGTGAGACACTCGCCCAGAATACCCAGCCTCTGACCTACTCTTGTTGCCACAGTATTTATGTGGCTGGTCCAATTAAGTTTCTGGTCAATGGTGAGCCCAGGATGTAGATGGTGGGGGTTTCGGCGATGGTAATGCCGTTGAATGTCAAGGGGCGGTGGTTAGATTCTCGCTTGTTGGAGATAGTCATTGCTTAGCACTTGCGTGGCACGAATGTTACTTGCCACTTATCAGCCCAAGCCTGAATGCGGGCATGGATTGCTTCATTATCTGAAAGGAATTGCCAATGGCTCTGAACACTGTGCAGTCATCAGTGAACATCCCCACTTTTGACCTTGCGATGAAGGGAAGGTCATTGATGAAGCAGTTGAAAATGGTTGGGCTTAGAACATTGCCCTGAGGAACCTCTGCAGTGATGTCCTGGGGCTGTGATGACTGACCTCGAACCACCACAATCATCTTCCTTTGTGCTAGGGATGACTCCAGCTAGTGGAGAGATTTCCCCCTGATTCCCATTGACTTCAGTTTTACTAGGGCTCCTTGATGCCACACTTGGTCAAACGCTGCCTTGATGTCAAGGGCAGTCACTCTCACCTCACATCTGGAATTCGGCTCTTTAGTCCATGTTTGGACCAAGGCTGTAATGAGGTCTGGAGCTGAGTGGTCCTGGCCGAACCCAAACTGAGCATCGCTGAGCAGGTTATTGGTGAGTACGTGCCGCTTGATAGAAGATGACGTCGACAGTGCTATCACTTTGCTGATAATTGAGAATAGACTGATGGGGCGGTAATTGGCCGAATTGGATTTGTCCTGCTTTTTGTTACCTAGGCAGTTTTCCATATTGTCGGGTAGATGCCAGTATTGTAACTGTACTGGAAAAGCTTGGCTAGAGACGCAGCTAGTTTTTGAGCACAAGTCTTCAGCGCGACAGCCGAGATATTGTCAGGGCCCTTAGCCCTTTGCTGTATCCAGTGCACTCAACCGTTTCTTCATATAACATGGAGTGAATCAAATTGGCTAACGACTGGCTTCTGTGATGGTGGGGACCTGAGCAGGAAGCCGAGATGGATCATCCAATCAGCACTTCTGGCTTAAGATGCAAATATAATAAAAAATACATGAAAGTCTTGTATTGATATACTGCCTTTCATGACCTCAGGAAGTTCCAAAACGCTTTAGATTCAATTAAGCATTTTTGAAATGTAGTCATTGTTGTAATGTAATGTGGGTAACCCAGCAGCCATTTACACACAGCACGATCCCACAAACAGCAATAAAATAATAGGTGTTGGCGGAGGGATAAATGTTGGCAGGACACTGGGGCAATTGCCTGCTCTTCTTCGAGTAGTGCCATGGGATCTTTACTGATGTAACTGTTGTATTTATTTATCTATCTGCATGCAGAGCATGATGAAAAACACAATTTTTGCGGAACCATCAAAAACATTCTCTTCACTGCTTCTTGGGAGACCTCTTATAAACTTCTTTACAAATTCTTTCACTGAAGATGTGCACCCCATCTCCACACCTCATCGTACTTCCCCGCCCTTTCCAACATTGTAATCTCCGACTCACCATGAACAATAGAAACCTGTCAATACAAAGAGAAAGTAGGCCACTTATTTCCAATCCACAGAGAAACTTTGCAGCAGCAGAAATTATTTTAAATTAACCTCGGAATTCACACCTAAAAAAGTATAAGAAATGAAGAGAGTGAAGCTCCTTCTTAATTGTAATTGGGTAAACTTTGGTCTTTTCCACTTGGGTACTAAGTGCATCTGGGCAGAGTACAGACAGGAAAATCAAGTGGGGCTGGATCTCACACCCGATTGTTCTTCCATTAATTCAAATGAAAGGAAAATCAGGCAGCCTCCTTTCGGGGATCAATCTTCGCAGATTAATGACATCCTGAAGCAATAGTTCTGTTGTTGAGAACATTTGGGAGATGCCCTCAATAATCTGGTTTGCTGAATGCTGCACAATCTGACAATGTTCTTTGCTTCATGATTTCAGATTCGCTTACTATTGTTCGTCTTGGTGCATTTCATTTATTAAAGCTATTTAATGCAAAAACATAGGGCTAGATTTTCAAAAAAATCCACCAGTGTCGGATTGCCACCCAAAATACTGTTAAGATTTTAAAATTACCACCGGTGAAAAATTCCATTAAAAAAAAGGAAAAGATTCCACCCGGCGGAAAAAAAAAAGAGACCTTACACCCCGATGCTCAGCGGAAAATGAAATCTAGGGCCGATTGGGCGGTTCTTTAACAAAAATGGGCAGTAATTTCTAAAAATTATACCAAGGCTGTGGGTTGGGCCTAGGAAGAGAAAATCATAAAAAATATTTTTTCCAAAAAACATAAAATGAAATTAAAAAATCAGAAAACATTCTCAGGACCCTTTTCACCTTAATCACGAAGAGAATTTAAAAATAATAATTAAAAACCCATTAACTTACCTTTTTTTGCAGCGCTACTTACCTCCCGCCCAGCTCCCGCCGCTTGTCATGGGGCGTTTTTTTTCTATTTACCTACGGGTTACCGCCGAATCACCACCGAGTCAAAAAGCGGACGATGGCGGTCTATGGACAGTGCTCGCTGGCGGTCCATGGACAGTGCTCGCTGGCGGTCCATGGACAGTGCTCGCTGGCGGTCTATGGACAGTGCTCGCTGGCGGTCCGCTGCCCAGCGGTACTTCGAAACCGCCGGCGGAACTCTTCGTGGAAATTGCGCCGACCCGGTTTTCGCCCAAAACGACAATACCGCCGAGAAACCGGGCGGTGATGCAGAGCAAATTCTAGCCCACAATGCTGCATATTGTAGAATATAATATAATATAAGATAATACCGGCAAATTACAGATAAAGGGAATATGATATTTAATAAAGGTGTTCAAAATTATGCCGTGTTTTGATGGAGTAAATAAGGAGAAACTGTTTCCAGTGCAGAAGCATTGGTAACCAGAGACCTCAGATTTAAAGTAATTGGTAAAAGAATGGAGGAGGAGAATTTTTTTACGCAGCGAGTTATGATGATCTGGAACGCACTGCCTGAAAGGGTGATGGAAGCAGATTCAATAATAACTTGCAAAAGGGAATTGGATAAATATTTGAAGGGGGAAAATATCCAGGGCTATGGGGAAAGGGCAGGGGAGTAGAACTAATTGGACAGCTCTTTCAAAGAGCCAGCCCAGGCCTCCTTCTGTGCTGTATCAGTCTATAATTCTAGCCAATGTGTCTCTTACATTGTTGTCTTCGAAGAATGAAAATTTCGAGATTGAAAGATCTGAGTGAATAAATCTGAGCTTTTAAATATTTATATGCAACCTGCTGCACGAGATATAGGTCCTGATATTACATCGTGCAAAGATTAATGCACAAACACTTAACAGCTTTTTATGTAATCCTGACATCCACTATTTTAATAGAGACATTAACCCATTTAAAAGAACATATATGGGCCAACAACTCCTTCTTCTGCTATTTTCTGAGGGTTAACTGAAGTCAGGTCACTACCCACCCTCGAACTAAATCTAGCCATACTACTTAATGCTTCCAATATATTAATGAACAAAAGAATTGCATGCCAATACATTCAATGTTCAAATGCTGATTTTCACAGAGTCATTTGATGAATACAATTGGCAATATTAAATCTGGGCCACATGATTCTCAACTTGCTTAAAACTAATATTGCAAATTGGCCACCGGTTATAGAAACAGCCCAATTTTTGAGGTGCAGCTGATCTACAAGGCCAGTTTAACACCCAAACAGCAAGTTGAAAATCTGCCCCACATTATCACACCTTCTGGCACAGCCTGGCTTCATCTCCAGCAGTTCAAGTTGAAGGAAAGGTCTTTGCTATGCCGGATCTGTTCAATATATATATATTTTTTTTTTGGGGGGGGGCCTTGATTTTGTAGTATTATCTTTTTTAATAGTCTTGTTCTTTTGCCAGTATATGTTTTTTCTTTTTTCAATGGCCTTTCTTCATGCAATATTTCCTTATTCCTTTTGTCTTTCTGGGAGCAGATTCAGAGTCTTCAAATGGTAAAGTTTTAAGCAAAGTACTTTTGAGTAAATCTAAGGCAAGAGGATCATTTGAAATTAATTGATTCTATTTTAAAATTTAGTCTTTTAGGTTTTTACTCCATTATGACAAAAATGATGAAATAGTGACAGAAGTATTTTTGGGCAGCGTCTCAGACACGAGTTGTTATCTCAATGAAGTCACGCTAAAAGAAAATTGTTGGAGATTCTAGGGTTAACTGAAGAATGGGTCGTTAGTCAGGTCACCACCCATCTTCGAACTAAATCTAGCCATACTACTTCTAAAATTGCACTGGGTGTAAAGTTTATTTTAAAAGACTGTAAATTGTCCTTTATTGATGCTCTTTCCAGAACACAATCAGATATATTACAGGGACTGGAAGGCGGCTGTAAAACAGCACGGCACCACTGCTAAGTGTTCAGAGCTTCATATTGCTTTCATTCCAAAACAGTGAAGTAGTTTCAATATAAGGGATAAAATTACTACAGCTGAGAAAAAATGTGAAGGATTTTTTGACTGCCACCTTTAAAAATGTATTCCTTGCCTTTCATTTAATTTTATTTTCCTTACGATTACCTAAGCCACAATGGCTGCATTTATAAAATACTTCTCTTGTCCTCCGACATTGCGAATAAACCAAATTCCCATGGTGTGCGGCTGCCAGCTAGACAACAACTCGTGGAAGAAAAGCCTCGAGAGTGATGAAAATTTTATGTAAACCTCGGAAAGCTTTTCTTCCAGTTCGGTGTCTACTTACCGAAAATAAACATGGCCAGGAATGTTACTTCGTGGGAGAAGAAAATAAAAAGGGAAATACTTTGCAGTTAGCCTTCCCACATTATACAAGCGCATTTCTCTCCTTTCTAGTAGTAACAAATGTTAGATGTAGGTCGGAGACCTTACATTACCGGGTCTTCAAAAAAAAAACAGCTTCCACAGGCCACCAAAGCTCTTGCTTTGATCAAAGTAATTCAATACCAAGGTTCTGGGTTGCAAATCTAAGTAAGGCCCAGATTAAAGGAATTAGCAACACTACATCATGATTAATAAAGATGCTATGCCTACCGCATTGCATGGCTCGAGTGACCTGTGCCTGCTGCCAGCTGGAAGTGTAACTGAACGAGTCCCTGCATGACATCAGCTCTAAGTACTGATCCTTTTACATCCCTTTGCTGCCATATTTATTAGGCACTTTGCCTTATAGTATCAAAGCCCAAAGTAGGCCTTATTTATGCACTGTAACAGCCTTATAAAATATAATTACTTTAATAACCTCCAGTAACAAAGCAGATGTCTTCCTGTTTTTTTTCCTGATTGAGTTCAGCAGAGGTTCACCAGTGTGGTAATTTAAGGAAAGGAAAGAATTGGTCACCATGTTAACTGTATTCTGCAATTCGGTTAAATCTGCTCAGAACTAGAATACCATATGCAGACATTTTTAGCGCAGCAATTTCGGTGTCTCTGATAAAATGGCTAATAGGCATGCAGTCGATCCAGGGAATTTCAAAGGGATAACAAGCATAAATGTTTTTCAATAATAAAAGCTAACTACTCAATCACACATATGCTGCAAACCACCCATAAACGGGGATTTACAGAGCAGTAAACAGGGTTTAGAGACCATGTAAAACTAAATGCTGTGTGATCCTTTCAGAACTTAAACCATTTGAAGACCACAGGCAAAACATAACTACTGAGATCCACTTTGACCATTTCTTGCGTGACTCATTTTTAGCCCCTGCCACTTGAAAAAAGGAGGAAAAACAACCCAGTCCTATCTGAACATTTGTTCAGCAAATTAAATTGCTGTTACTTTATTTGTACAATTGAAAAAAAAGGGAACCCCATTCTGAATTTGTGATAGACTATAAACTATCTACTAAAAACTTGTTAAAAATACCACCGGAAGCGCCAAGTTAAACAGTGCGACTTAAATACATATATTTTTTTAGACCTGACAGCAGGGAATCATCAAAGAACTTTCATACAGCTTGGAAAAGTTTGACATCCTTCCCATTCACAAAAAAACCCCATAGCAATTTATTTAACTGCACAGAATCCATTAGCGAGCTCCATTTCTATCAACCGATGATCAAAGCCCTGAACATATCAGCTCAATAGCTACTGACAGTGCAAATCAGAATACTTTGATTCTAATTCTGATTAAAAGTAAATTGTAGCCCTAAACCATCGATGACAAGACTGATACCCTCTTAATGTAACTTTTTAAGTATTAATATTGATTATCTGGCTGCCCGACTATCTCAATTTGGATCACCTTCCCAGAAAACCCAAGGTCGTCCAATTCTTGGTCTGTGGTGACTGAGGTGATCTTCACGAAGGCACCTATGTAGAGTTACAAATGGTGTGAAAGTCTCTGGCCTAGAGACTGGGAAAAAAATAAAGCCAGCACTCCTATTCCTGATTAGCTGTCCAATGACTGCTACTGAAAAGCGCACAGTGTATGAAGACTAAGAGCAGGTGTAATTATAAGGCCACCATAGATAACCAACCTGCCAAAACACACTATCTAGGCTCACACATGAAGGATGGTAACTTGGGTAAGGCACTGGAGATCAGATGACACGAATCAGAAGAGGAGAAAATAATTACATATATTTTTTATACAATAGAAAGAGCATTTAAATAGTACCTCTCGTGACCTTACAATGTCCCAGTGCTTCACAGGCAATTAATTACTTTTTGATGTCTAGTCTAATCAAAGAGAGTCAGCATGGATTTGTGAAGGGCTGGTCAAATCTAACTATCTGGATGAAAGTTTTGAGATCACCAGCATGGTGGATAGGGAATTGTCTATGGATGTTGTCTATATGGACTTCCAGAAGACATTCAATAAGGTTCTGCACAAGAGATTATCTAAAATGAAAGCACATGGAATTGGAGGTAATCTCATGATATGGGGTTTTTAATTGGTTGGGAAGTATAAGACAGAAAGTAGGGATAAAGAGAACATTCTCTGATTGATGGGATGTAACAAGTGGTGTTCCCCAAGGGTCTGTACTGGGGCCTGAGCTTTTTGACACAGATATATTAAGGACTTGGATGGAGAGAGTTGTATGTCCAAATTGGCAGATGCCACTAAGTAAGGATGCACAGTAAATAATATAGATGTGTGTAGGAAGTTACAAAGGGACATAGGCATACTAAGTGAGTAAGCAAAACTATAGCAAATGGAGTTCAGCATGGGGAAGAGTGAGATCATCCACATCAGATCTGAAAAAAAACACAACGGAATACTTTCTTAATGGTGAGACAGTATGAGCAGTTGGGCAGTAAAATGATGTAGCTGTCCATGTACACAAATCACTAAAAGCTAGTGCACTGGTATAAAAAGTAACCAAAAAGGCAAATGGAAAGTTGACAATATGTGGAATAGAAAAGTGAGGAAGTGATGCTCTGTTGCCGGTGTCCTAACTCGCATCAAGTCCCGCTCACTCATCACACCTGTGCTCGCTGACCTACATTGGCTTCCGGTTAAGCAACACCTTGTTTTCAAAATTCTCATCCTTATTTCAAATCCCTCCATGGCCTCGTCCCTCCCTATCTCTAATCTCCCACCCAAGATGTCTGTGCTCTTCTAATTCTGCCCTCTTGAACATCCCTGATTATAATCGCTCAACTATTGGTGGCCGTGCCTACTGTTGCCTAGGCCCCAAGCTCTGGAATTCCCTGCCTAAACCTCTCCGCCTCTCTTTCCTCTTTAAGGACACTCCTTAAAACATACCTCTTTGACCAAGCTTTTGGTCACCTGCTATAATTTCTACTTATGCGGCACGTGTCAAATTTTTATCTTAAAATACTACTGTGAAGTGCCTTGGGAAGTTTCACTACATTAAAGGTGCTATATAAATACAAGCTGTTGTTGTACAGAGTCTTGGTCAGGCCCCATCAGAAGTAGTGCTTTCAGTTTTGGGCACAAAACCTCAGGAAAGAGATATTGGCCTTGGAAAGTGTAGTGCAGACTCACCAGAATGATATCAGGGCTTAAGTTAAATTTGGAAGAAAAGTTGCATAAATGTGGTTTGGATTGCTTTGAGTTTATACGGCTGAGGGATGATCGAATCTAGGTCTTTAAAATGATAAAAAGGATTCTACAGGGTAGATTATAGAGAAATAAAAACAGAAAATGCTGGAAATACTCAGCAGGTCAGGCAACATCTGTGGAGAGAGAACGTTTCAGATCGAAGTTCCTTTGTCAGAACTGGTAAAAATTCCAGATATAACAGGTTTTTAAGCAAGTGTAGGGGCAGGGAAAGGGGGGAGGGGAGGAAAGAACAAAAGGGAAGGTCTGTGATAGGATGGAAGGCAGAAGAGATTAAGAGACAAAAGGGATGATGATGCAAAGCAAAAGGAGATGGTAAGGGGACAAGTTAAGAAACAAAAGATGAGTCTAGATAGGGTGTAAATGGAAAAATCATCAACAGCTGCCGTGGGAAAGAGAGAAAAAAAACAGAAAAAAGAAAATAAATAGGGGCAGGGCTTACGGTCTGAAATTGTTGAACTCTATGTTGAGTCCAGAAGGTTGTAAAGTGCCTAAATGACAAATGAAGTGCTGTTCCTTGAGCTTATGTTGACCTTCATTGGAACAGTTTAATAGGCCGAGGACAGAGAGATCAGAGCGGGAGTAGAGTGGAGAATTAAAGTGACAGGCGTCCGGAAGCTCAGGGGTCACGCTTATGGACTGAACGGGTGTTCTACAAAGCGGTCACCCAATCTGCATCCGCCAATGTTGAAGAGACCATATCGTGAGCAGCGAATACAGTATACTAAATTGAAAGTACGAGTAAATTGCTGTTTCACCTGGAAGGAGTGCGAAGGGAGGAGGTAAAAGGGCAGGTATTGCATCTCCTGCGCTTACATGGGAAGGTGCCATGGAGAGGGGAAGGGGTTCTGGGCATGATTGAGGAGTGGACCAAGGTATCGCGGAGGGAGTGGTCCCTTCAGAATGCTGAAAGGGGAGGGGAGGGGAAGATGTGATTGGTGGTGGGATCACGCTGGAGGTGGCGGAAATGGTGGAGGATGATCTGTTGAACGTGGAGGCTGCTGGGGTGAAAGGTGAAGACAAGGGGAACTCTATCGTGGTTTTGGAAGGGGGGGGGAAATGGGTGAGAGCAGAAGTGCAGGAAATAGAACGAACACGGTCAAGGTCCATGTCAACCACGGTAGAGGGGAATCTTTGGTGGAGAAAAAAGACAGACATATTGGAAATACTAGAATGGAAGGTGGTGTCAACAGATCAAATGCGACAGAAACAGAGAAACTGGGAGAATGGAAATAGAGTCCTGACAGGAAGCGAGGTGGGAGGAAGTGTAGTCCAGATAGTTGTGGGAGTCAGTGGGCTTATAGTGAATGTTTGTCGATAGTCTATCTCCAGAAATGGAGACAAAGAAGTCGAGGAAAGGAAGGGAAGAGTTGGAGATGGACCATGTGAAGGTGAGGGAAGTGGGAATTGGAAGCAAAGTGAATAACATTTTCTTGTTCAGGGTGAGAGCAGGAAATGGCATCGATACAGTCATCAGTGTACCGGAAAAAGAGAGGGAGGGGACCCAAGTAGGACTAAAACAAAGAATGTTCCACATATCCCACGAAAAGGCAGGCATAGCAAAGTACAGCGGGACCTGGGGCTACTTGTGCATGAAACACAAAAGGATAGTATGCAGGTACAGCAAGTGATCAGGAAGGCCAATGGAATCTTGGCCTTTATTGCAAAGGGGATGGAGTATAAAATCAGGGAAGTCTTGCTACAGCTATACAAGGTATTGGTGAGGCCACACCTGGAATACTGTGTGCAGTTTTGGTTTCCATATTTACGAAAGGATATATTTGCTTTGGAGGCAGTTCAGAGAAGGTTTACTAGGTTGATTCCGGGGATGAGGGGGTTGACTTATGAGAAAAGGTTGAGTAGATTGGGCCTCTACTCATTGGAATTCAGAAGAATGAGAGGTGATCTTATCAAAATGTATAAGATTATGAGGGGGCTTGACAAGGTGGATGCAGAGAGGATGTTTACACTGATGGGGGAGGCTAGAACTAGAGGGCATGATCTTAGAATAAGGGGCCGCCCATTGAAAACAGAGATGAGAAGAAATTTCTTCTCTCAGAGGGTTGTAAATCTGTGGAATTCGCTGCCTCAGAGAGCTGTGGAAGCTGGGACATTGAATAAATTTAAGACAGAAATAGACAGTTTCTTAAACGATAAGGGGATAAGAGGTTATGGGGAGCGGGCGGGGAAGTGGAGCTGAGTCCATGATCAGATCAGCCATGATCTTATTGAATGGCGGAGCAGGCTCGAGGGGCCGTATGCCCTACTCCTGTTCCTATTTTTTATGTTCTTAAATAGAAAATACTGTGGATGCTGGAATCTGAAATAAAAACAGAAAATGCTGGAAATACTCAGCAGGTCAGGCATCATCTGTGGAGAGAGAAACAGAGTTAACGTTTCAGGTCAATGACCCTTCATCAGGGTTCTGTTTTTTTATAGCTAGGACCCAAACGGGTTCCCATAGCAACACATTTAATTTGA
Source organism: Pristiophorus japonicus (assembly GCF_044704955.1). Lineage (NCBI taxonomy): Eukaryota > Metazoa > Chordata > Chondrichthyes > Pristiophoridae > Pristiophorus > Pristiophorus japonicus. The sequence continues at coordinate 193,743,448 of NC_091984.1, read as the reverse complement.
AGGAAGTGAGTGGAGTCAAATGAGAAGTTGTTCAATGTGGGAACAAGTTCAGCCAGGCGGAGGAAGGTGATGGTGGATGGGGACTGGTTCGAGGAAGAAGCAGAGCGCCCTCAAGCCCCATCCTGGTGGGTGATGGAAGCGTAGAGGGATTGGATGTCCATGGTGAAAAGGAGACAGTTGGGGCCAGGAAACAGGAAACTATTAAAGTGACGGAGAGCATCGGAAGTGTTGCGGATGTAGGTGGGAAGAGACTGGACAACGGGAGAAAAAAAGAGTCGAGATAGGAATAAATCAACTCCGTGGGGCAAGAACAGGCTGAAATGATGGGCCTACCGGGGCAGTCCTGCCTGTGGATCTTGGGAAGGAGATAGAAGCGGGCTGTGCGGGTTTGGGGAACTATGAGGTTGGTAGCTGTGGAGGGAAGATCTCCAGAGGAGATGAGGTCAGTTATGTTCTGGGAAATGATGGCTTGATGTTCGGTAGTGGAGTCACGGTCCAGAGGGAGGTAGGAGGTGGTGTCAGAGAGTTGGTGTTCAGCCTCCGCAAGGTAGAGATCAGTTCGCCAAACAACAACAGTGCCACCCTTGTCAGCAGGTTTAATGACAATTTTGGGGATGGATCTGAGAGAGCAGAGTGCTACAAGTATTAGATTATAGAGAAACTATTTTCTGTGGTGGGTAAATCCAGAACAAGCGGCTGTCATGTATGTACTTTTGGGATCACTAGCCACTAGATGGCATTACTGTTGGAGGCCATTGGGCTGCACACACGTGTGTGCAACCCAAGTATAAAAGGCCAGCCATTTTGTATATTAGTCACTTTGGGCCTTAATAAAGCAGAGCCAAGGTTATACCTCGTGGAGTTAAACAATACTCAGTCTCACAGTTATTGCATACACAACAGCGGCCAATACTCGGAGCAGGCTCGAGAGGCCGAATGGCCTACTCCTGCTTCTACTTCTTAGAATGTTAAAGTTAGGGCTAGGTCATTTGGAAGTTAAATCAGTAAGCACTTACTCACAAAGTGTAGTGGAAATCTGTAACAAATCTAGGATGATACTCCAGTGCAGTAATGAGGCAGTGCTACGCTGTCAGGGATGCCATCTTTCAGATAAGATGTTAAACCAATGCCCTGTCTGCCCTCTAAAGTTGATGTAAAAGATCCCTTGGGACTATGTTAAAGAACAGGGGAGTTCTCCCTTGTGTCCTGGCCAATATTTATCCCTCAACCAACATCACTAAAACAGATTATCTGGTCATTATCACATTGCTGTTTGTGGGACCTTTCTGTGCGCAAATTGGCTGCTGTGTTTCCTACATTCCTACATTACATCAACGACTACATTTTAATGTGTACTTAATTGACAGCAAAGCTCTTTTGGATGTCCTGAGGTCATGAAAGGCAAGTCTTTTTTTCTTTGGGTTCCACTATCTCTTCCACCTTGGACAAATTGGGAGACCAAATGGATAAGGGCTTCAATCCCCTCACGGACCTTCTGCTGACCTCTCTGATACAGATCAGTGGGAGTGCTGTGCTACAGCTCTGTGGGAGTGGCAGTCGCCCAATAGAAGGGGCATAGGTTGCCCTCTCTTATGAAGACAGTGCACCTGCTTCTCCCACCACCCCCAACCAATGACCGCCCTGGTGTCAGAAAGCCTGGTGCGTCAGAATGTCCTAGCAGCCATCGAGATGCTGCAGCTTCTAGCTGGACCCTCTCATTCCTGATCTACGAGAGGTCACCAACCAGGACCAACTCAAGATCCATCAGCTCAGCTTTCCATCTGCCATGCTGCAGCCACGAGGAGAAGCATCTCACAGGAGCACTAGATTAGTAAAACAGTAATTCGGGGCTTTCACCTGTGAGATCATTAGTATTATGACATTTGGGTAATTTGGAAATTACAATGGTTAACAAAATCAGTGTAGAGCAGATGTGGGCAATTATTTGGGCTGGAGGGCCACTTAACAAGATTTGGTGAGCTGTTGCAGGCCGCACACCAATGTTTCCCCTAAGGAGCGTGGCTGCACGGTCGCGCAACAATTGCACGGTCCCACACAGGATGCTTCCCAGCTCTTACAAACATAGCATGTCACCTGCCTGATGCAAACATGTACTGCAGAGTGACTGATTTTACCAATGTCCCCTGTTGCAGCCTGGAAGGAATCAGTGCAAAGAAGTTGAGGGCCACACGGGCTTTGCCTGCAGCAGGCAATGCTGTGCTAGTTCTGGCCGTTAGCTGCAGGCCTTATTGCAGCAAGTGACGTAACTCTCTCAGTGCCTCCTTTCGCAGTGCTCTTCTGAGAATTGCAGGTATGATGTCCTGGGTTTGAACACTCAGGGAGGGTATTAAGTCCAACAAGCTCCCCTTTAGTCTGTACTGTTTACCCCGTCCTGCTGCTAGTCTTCCTCCATCCACAATGGAATTTCTAGCAGGATTCCAAAAGCAGATTGCCAGAAAACCGTTATCAGTTGTCAGCTGCAAAGAGACAGAATTCTCTTTCAGAATCGTTACACAGCAAATCTGCATTCAATGCCAGCTGCAGAATGAGAGGTTTCAGTTAGGGGAAATTAGGAATTGTTCAAAATATACAGCGCAAACGTAGCCAAAAAGGGTTTACAAGCCAAAGTCTAAACCTTTCCAGTGATTTACCTGAGAGCTGCTGAATATCATCGAAAATGGCACCCACCCAACTTGTGGTTTGTGAGCAGGTTACACAAATATCCATAGCAACCAAACTGGTGTTTGGGACCTTAAACCCGTGCAGCACTACGGTCTGCATAAAGCTGCTTTCAGATGGGAGGGTTGGTCACCTATTTGAAGATCGCATTGCACGGGCCTCTAGCTTGTCCGACATCCAGTCCTGGATGAGCAAAAATGTCCTAAACTTAAATATTGGGAAGACTGAAGCCATTGTCTTCAGTCCCGCCACAAACTCCATTCCTTAAGCACTGACTCCATCCCTCTCCCTGGCAGTAAGGCTGAATCAGACTGTTTGCAACCTTGGTGTCCTATTTGACACCGAGATGAACTTCCATCGTCATATCCGCTCCGTCACCAAGATCGCCGATTTCCATCTCCGTAACATCGCCCGTCGCTGCCCCTGCCTCAGCTCATCTGCTGCTGAAACCCTCATCCATGCCAATGTTACCTTCAAACTTGGCTGTTCCAATGCCCTCCTGGTCAGCCTCCCATCTTCCACCCTACATAAACTTGAGCTCATCGAAATTCGCACCGTCCCATTCACCCATCACCCCTGTGCTAGCTGGCCTACAATGGGCCCCGGTCCAGCAATAGCAGATTTTAAAATTCTCATCCTTATTTTTAAATCCCTCCATGGCTTCACCCATCGCTATGTCTGTAACTTCCTCCAGCCCTGCAACCCTCCGAGATCTCCAATTCTGGCCTCTTACGCATTCCCGATTTTCTTCGCTCCACCATTGGCAGTTATGGCTTTCAGCTGCCAAGGCCCCGAGCTCTGGAATTCCCTCCCTAAACCTCTCTACCCTCCTTTAAGAAACTCTTTTAAACCTACCTCTGTGACCAAGCTTTTGATCACTTGTCCTAATACCTCCTTATACGGCTTGGTGTCACATTTTGTTTGATAATACTCTGGGACGTTTTACTACATCAAAGGCACTATATAAATACAAAGTTATTATTAATTTCCACGCCAACTTCCTTATTTGATTTTTTTGTCCCGCTACCCACCCCACCCCATTACCAGCGAAAAGCGAGGCGGCACTGAGACAAAAACCACCCATAACTTTTAAAAGCTTTTAAACTGTATTTTTGCACATTTATGTTAGCACTATCATGAATGTACCATTGCATCATCATCATCATAGACAGTCCCTCAGAGTCGAGGAAGACTTGCTTCCATTCCAAAAGTGAGTTCTCAGGTGACTGTACAGTCCAATATGGGAATTACAGTCTCTGTCACAGGTGGGACAGACAGTGGTTGAAGGAAAGGGTGGGTGGGGAGCCTGGTTTGCCGCACGCTCCTTCCGCTGTCTGCGCTTGGTCTCTACATGCTCTCGGTGATGAGATTTGAAGTGCTCAATGCCCTCCCGGATGCTCTACCTAACTTTGGACGGTCTTTGGCCAGGCATTCCTAGGTGCCGGTGGGGATGTTGCACAACACAGCAGACTTTGTATTCATGAGAAAGTTGCAATTCAAGTTGAACGTCTGAAATCTGGAAACCTCGGGACTGAGGCCATTCCAGATTCCGGGTATTTCCGGATTTCGGAACATCTGGAAATGCCTGAGCCGAGGTTCGGATATTTCTGAATTTTGGAACGTCTTTCCGATGTCCCTAATCCGGAAACGCCTGGGCTGAGGTGGGGTGGGGGGGAGAGGGGAGAGAAAGAGAAGGGATCTGGGGAGTCCACGGCGGGGCCTGTGCAGTCCGGGGGAGAAGACCTGGGCAGTCTGGGGGAGGGGGACCTGGGGAGTCAGGGGGAGGGGGGCCTGGGGAGTCCGGGGGAGGGGGGCCTGGGGAGTCCGGGGGAGAAGGCCTGGCGAGTCCAGGGGAGAAGGCCTGGCGAGTCCGGGGGAGGGGGGCCTGGGGAGTCCGGGGAAGGAGGCCTGGGGAGTCCAGGGGAGAGGGCCTGGGGAGTCCGGGGGAGGAGGCCTGGTGAGGAGGCCTGGGGAGTCCGGTGGCGAAGCAGGGGTGCCGATGGTTCTGGCTTCGGTCGTGTCGGCTGCGGGTCAGGGGTCAGCGGCCAGGAAAATCCTGTGTTGAAAACCTGCAAAAAAGTAAGTTAAATTTTTATTTTAAAATTCTTTTTCAGCGATTTAGTAGATACGTGTTTTGTGAATGTTTTGTGAATTTTTATTTTTTGGAATTGTTTTGGGGTGTTTTCCCCCTCCCTAGGCCTAACTCAGTAATCGGTTTATAAAAATGTACGGATTTGAGAACATTTTCCGAATTCCGGACGATCCCGCCGCGGATCGGCCTGGTTTCTGGATTCCAGAACATTTCAAATTTCGTAACTCTGGATTTCGGACGCTCAACCTGCAGTAAAAGTCAAATCCTGCTATCATAGGATCTGAAAAAGGTATTTAAAACTCATGGTTGCTGCCAAGTTTAATCTTGCATTATCTAAATTAACCTGTGCACGAGATATTTTACCATAGGATAGAAACTCATTCCTGGGAGCACTGCTGTGTTCTGAGCAAAAAAGATTTCCTTCATTTCATCATTCTAACCGAGTAAATGTCTACTTCCATTGGCAATAACATATCTTGCAACAACCAAGAGCTTTACTTGTATGAAAAAGTTATATAAAATCTATTCAGTCATGTCTAGTCAAATAAAATCTATTTATGAAAACCTTATCACCATTCATTGCAAAAGGGTCACAGTGCTTGCTTAACTATATGCAAATGCTAATCCAAGAATGAATCAGTTGTAAATTTGGCAAAGAATCACACCTATAAACCAACAAGACGAGTCCAACCTGTTCCTATAAACTAGTGATTTTATTATTACACTGTGTAGGGAGGAAACCTGTGCCAGGCGTAATGTTCCTTTTAAACTGTACATTCCATTAGCAGAGTGTCCATTAACTCGCTTGTGCATGTATGGACTTTTGCGAGTTCAGGATTTTTCCTTCCAAATAAAACGAAGAAACAGGGCTGAAAAACATCTGCAGAACTGCAGCCTACATTAGAAATTCTGGTCTGGTGAATCAATGAGTGGTATTCTTAAAAGACATCAATGTTTGTGGTCACTTTGGCTTGTGTGCTTATTTTTCAGCCGCTTGTAAAAGAAATGCTTCACATTAAAACTGAAGTGGGAGAAAGACTCCTGTCTGGGACCTGAGCTGGGCTGAACTATTACACTCTACTAAAGCTAAAAATTCTATTTCATATTTGTAATTAAAATAATAATCCATAAAAATAAATTGTTACACGGAAAGTGACTGATGCCAACCTTGTGTAAGACTCTTCCATCTCTTCCACAACACACTGATTTTCCAGTAGTAAACTGTTTCACACAGCTTTGTATTTCCAATGCACTGCTCATGCATCATCTATTCTTTGACCTGCTGACTTACCTCTATGACGTCTAATTGGTTGCACTCTTTATTGTTAACTTTGATTGACAAGCTGCACCCACTGAAGGAACCTGTTTGATGCTTTGCCAGGTTTGCATAGTCTTCAAGAATCTTCACCTTTAGACTGTCCAATATTCAATTGTGATTTTGTTTTTCTCATTCCGATCGTGAAGCAAAACTAATATTTCAAGCAATCAGACTCACTGCTGCACCAAACCAAGCAGCTCTAGTACTGGAGTCCCTATATTAATTGGTGTATTTCCAAAATATTTTTATTTTGTCAGATGACTGGTAGTTCAAAACAGAGTGTTGTACAGTGACCAATCATGTGGTGGCTGATGTGCAAAGGCCAACCCACATTAAAAGAAGTCACGCACATGCATCTTCCACCCTTTAAAATAAAGTTTGAGACCTGGTCTCATCAGTCACCTTCGAACTCATCTTTGTGTGGAAGCAAGTCATCCGAGAGAGAGAGAGAGAGAGAGGAGGATGGATGTGAGTCCAAGAGCTGCATGGTACCTGCATTCACCTTCCTACATTGAATGCGTTTTTTAATGATTTCTAACCAGATAAGATGCAACACCTTAAATAAACTATTTTACAGAGAAAAATGTTTTCAGTGAACACAAAGGATACCAGCATTGAAAGCAAGCTAAATATTTCCAAAATGAGAACAGAACACTGACGCAATCTCCCACAAGGGGTCAGTTGTCCAACCTTCTCCCAAGGATTTCCTGTCTAATGGCGATACCTCCTTGTTCCCTAGATCAAAAGATAGCAGATTGTAATTATGTCTGAAATATTCTGTGGATAGCTCCACAAAAATACTACACATTGCCTTACCACAGGAAGCTCAACAAGGCCATTCTGTTTCTATAGTCTGGCCCAGATGGATGCAGAATTTTATGGATCTCCATAAAGTCCTTAAGAAATGAAATGACTTCCTACAAGAATCTTGGCACCTTAGGTTACCCTGATAATAAATGAAGTAATACACTGTCTCACCGATCACCATGCCAACAGAGGAGAAAGAGCCTAACGCCCAACTGATTTGACCACTTATGTCTCATATAGAACCCATTGTGGATTTTCATATGAATTAGTTGAAGACATGCAGTAAAGTCTCACAGGTAATTGCCCATCTTAAAAATCTTAGTCTAGAAATTCTGGTAATGCCATTGTACCATGAGAAGTGCAGCAAAGCGGAAACAACAGCCGTCACAATGGTATCATCCAGAACCTCAGCCCAAAGTCTTTAGTACGTTGGGGGTGGGAGCAGGTACCGATAGTGATGCTATAAGGGTACCCACCCACATAACTTGTAGAATTCCAGAGTGCCAGCTCACTGTTCTGTGGTGGGGATGGAGGCAACAAGCAGGTCTGGTCAATGGTAAGCCAACAAACTAAATGACAATTGATCGCTCTGGGATTGATTGCCATTTGATTTCTTCCTGGTTGGGCCACAATGGTAGCAACACCTGAACTCTGCAGTCACGGGCACCCCTTGTGTCTTATGGCAGCAGCATAGCTGGTGCGATTTACGGGGACTCCAGAAATGCCACTATGCTGAAGCTGGGACAGAGGCGGGTGGGTGGAAGAAGTATTCATCCCCATCCATCAGAATTTGCCATGACTACATCAATGGGGTGGGAAACCCAGGAAAGGCAGGTCTCACACCCCAACCTCCAGTCTCTCTGTTATCGTTACGCCCGAATTCTGCCCCAACCAAGGTCCAATCTCTCTGCTATCCCTACGCCCGAGATCTGCCCCAAACAACCTCCAGTCTCTCTGCTATCCTTATGCCTGAATTCTGCCCCAAGAAGGAGGAATTTCAATGCATAAACTATTAGCTGTTGTCACTATAGAAACCATTTGATCCATTATAAAATTAGGATTAACTCTAGATGCAGAGTTCACATTCTTCTAACTCGATGGTAAGTGGCTACACAGCATTCACTGGACCCTGGGGTATTGGATCAACCCCAGGCGTGGCACTGGCGATGACAGCACATAAGCCCACTACAACACTACCATAGTGAGTGGGTCTTAGTGAAGGTGTTAGAGATTGAAATTCAGTATCTCTATGTGACGAGAAGCATAATTTGACATGAAAGTCATAGTACAACATGGGCTTAAACAACAATTGTTTCATGGTGGGCAATTCCATAATAGTTCCATCGCAGATGTGGCAGATGCAAAACAAATATATTTTTTTAAGTGTTAAGTAAAGAAAGCCAGCCCTTTCCTGCTGCTGACCATAAAACTGACCTCAGTCCTATTACTGCAATTAGACATTTTGGACTTAAAAAGACAGCCCAGAGTAATGTTGTGCCTTCACAGCAGAATAATACATTGTGTGTTACCGGTTAGATTGTTCCCGGGCTTGCAAAACATACATTCTCCAATTTATGAGTAATGCCACAAGGTCTGCAATATACTTAAATAACCATTAATACAGCCAAGGATAGTATTCATTGCTTGATGGTGAATAGTATATCTGAGGCCAAAGGTGTAGTTTACAGGTGAACCCACCAGCAGAATTAACAATCTCCTGGAAGAGGTTTTATTTTCCGTGTAGTTTTAAATGTTGCTTTAATCTCCAATGGTGGATTTCTATGAGACCTGTAAGGCCACATATCCATGGCTGAACGAAGACTGCCTATTTACAGCTCTGTAACATCGCCTGTCTCCGCCCTTGCCTCAGCTCATCCCCAGCTGATATTCTCATCCATGCCTTTGTTACCTCTAGACTTGACTACTTCAACGCACTCCTGCCTGGCCTCCCACATTCTACCCTACGTAAACTTGAAGTCATCCAAAACTCAGCTGCCCGTGTCCTAACTCGCATCACGTCCCGTTTACCCATCACCCCTGTGCTTGCTGATCTACATTGGCTCCCGGTTAAGCAATGCCTCAATTTCAAAATTCTCATCTTGTTTTCAAATCCCTCCATGGCCTCGTCCCTCCATCTCTGTAATCTCCTCCAGTCCCACAACTCACCCGCCCCACAAGATATCTGCGCTCCTCAAATTCTGCAATCTTGAGCACCCTGATTATAACTGTCATGCATGTATGCTTGAGTTTACTAACCACCAGTTGGCGTCACTGTCGGAGGTCAATGGGTTGTGCGCACATGTGGGTGGCCCAGGTATAAAAGGCCAGCCATCTTGTAATGCAATCACTTTGGGCCCAAATAAAGTAGAGCCAAGTTTGTACCTGTTCGGAGTTGAGTTTACAGTATTGAATTATTGCATACACAACATTTGGCGACAAGGTTAAAAGAACCTTCGCATGCAAAAATGAGCACAATTGGAATTCTGGAGCGATTCGTGGAGGGAGAAGATTGAGCAGACTTTGTAACCCGCTTAAACCAGTACTTCGTGGCCAACAAAATGGAGAAAGAGGCAGACGCAGTTCAGCGCGGGCGGTCCTCCTCACAGTTTGCGGTCCAAAAATCTATGGACTCAAAGAATGTCCTCTTGCCCTTAAGTCCAACGGACAAGAACGATGAAACATCATGTGCTCTGGTACGTAACCATCTCAAACCAGATGAAGGCTCATCATCTCAAGATATCGTTCTGAGGGCCAGGATGTATTGGAATTCGTTGCCGACCTAAGATGTCTAGTTGGACAATATAAGTTCGAAACTGCGTTGGCAGACATGCTGCGGGACTTCTTTGTAATCGGCATCAACCACGAGGCGATCCTGCATAAGCTACTGGAAGCAGAGATGCTGAATTTGAGCAAGGCCATCACGATTGCCCAATCATGCATGACGACAGACAAAAGCTGAAAAATCAGAACTCAGCAAGTACTGTAAACAAGATAGTATCGTCGTTTGGCAGAGCTGCATTTGGCAGGACCTACGCCACTGCGTACGCGAAACCTGTGGCTGCTCAAAGTCTGTCAACGGAAATGAATCCGATATCACAATGTTGGCGTTGTGGTGGAAATCATCGGCATCATCAGTGACGGTTTAAACAGTATATTTGTAAAGGCTGTTCGAGAGTGGGGCATCTCCAATGCATGTGTCTGCAACTGAGCAAGCGTGCTGCGACATACCACGTGGAGGATGATGACCAGTCTAGCACGGATCCGGATATGCAATCCGAGATACCAGAAGAGGAAGTGTATTCATTCCTAACAACGAGCCAACCGATAATGATTAATGTAAAACTTAATGGTGTGCCAATATCGATGGAATTGGACGTGGGTGCGAGTCAATCAATAATGAGCCAGAGGACATTCGACAGGCTGTGGGATACTAAGGCTGTGAGGCCTAAGCTGAGTCCAGTCAATGCCAAGTTGGGTACGTACACTAAAGAACTCATAACGGTGATTGGCAGTGTAGTAATCAAGGTGTCATATGATGGTGCGGTTCACGATTTACCGTTATGGATTGTTCCAGGCAATGGTTCAATGCTGTTCAGCAGGAACTGGTTAGAAAAAAATCAAATGGAACTGGAACAAGATCAACGCATTGTCGTCGGAGGAGGATACTCCATGTGCTCAAGTTATGAGCAAGTTCCCCTCACTCTTTGAACCAGGCATCGGCAATTTCACAGGAGCCAAGGTGCAGATCCGCGTGGACTCGGATGCAAGACCCATCCATCATAAAGCTCGGGCAGTGCCGTACATGATGAGGGAGAAGGTCTTAATCGAACTGGACAGACTCCAGCGTGAAGGGATCATATCACTGGTTGAATTTAACGAATGGGCCAGCCCCATTGTTCCTGTGTTGAAAAGTGATGGCACTGTCAGGATTTGTGTAGACTACAAGGTTACGATCAACCGAGTTTCAAAACAGGATCAATACCCATTACCGAAGGCTGATGACCTGTTTGCAATGCTAGCCGGGGGGAAGTCGTTCATAAAACTGGATCTGATGTCGGCCTACATGACACAGGAGCTGGTTGACACGTCGAAGAAACTTACGTGCATCAACGCTCATAAAGGATTGTTTATCTACAACAGGTCCCCTTTTGGAATTCGCTCGGCTACAGCCATATTTCAGAGGAACATGAAGAGTCTACTGAAATCCGTCCCCAGAACCGTCATGTTCCAAGATGACATACTGGTCACAGGTCGTGACTCCGCCGAACATCTGGACGGTTCTACATCGTCTGGACAAAGTGGGACTCAGACTGAAATGCTCGAAGTGCGTCTTCATGGCACCAGAAGTCGAATTCCTGGGGAGGAAAATTGCTGCTGACGGCATCAGGCCTGCGGACTCGAAAACCAAGGCCATTAAAAATGCACCCAAGCCTCAGAATGTGACGGAGCTGCGTTCGTTCCCTGGTCTACTCAACTACTTCGGTAATTTCTTACCTAGATTGAGCACCTTAGAGCCACTGCACATGCAGCTAAGAAAAGGCGACAACTGGGTTTGGGGTGCGTCTCAAGATAGAGCTTTTGAGAAAGCTACTAATCTGCTTTGCTCTAACAAGCTGCTGGTACATTATGATCCGTGTAAGCGTCCAGTATTGGCCTGTGATGCTTTGTCATATGGAGTTGGTTACATGCTCCAATAATCTAATGAGTCGGGCAAATTATAACCTGTTGCATATGTTTCAAAAAGTTTGTCAAAGGCAGAAAGAGCCTACAGCATGGTAGAGAAAGAAGCACTAGCCTGTATGTATGGGGTTAAAAAGATGCATCAGTACCCGTTTGGTCTTCGGTTTGAACTGGAAACAGATCACAAGTCACTCATTTTATTGTTTTTGGAAAACAAAGGTATCAATGCCAATGCATCGTCCTGCATCCAGAGGTGGGCGCTGACATTATCTGCCTATGATTATGTCATTCGCCATAGACCTGGCACTGAAAATTGTGCCGATGCATTGAGCCGTCTGCCGTTGCCCACACCAGAGGTGAAAACGTCACAATCAACAAACCTACTGTTAGTGAAGGAACCCCTGTCACAGCCCAACAAGTTAAGACCTGGATGAGCCAGGACCCGATATTATCGGTTGTGAAACGTTGTATCCTTAGTGGTGATTGGTCTGCCATACCCAACCAAATGTGTGAGGAGACCAAACCTTACATCCATTGCAAAGACAAACTAGCCATTCAATCAGATTGTATACTGTGGGGTAATCATGTTGTTATGCCCAAGAAAGGCAGAGAAAAATTTGTGCATGATCTACATAGCACGCATCCCGGTATTGTCATGATGAAAGCCATTGCCAGGTCTCATGTATGGTGGCCTGGAATTGACTCTGATCTGAAATCATTTGTGCATCAGTGCAACACCTACATGCAGCTTAGTAAAGCACCAGCGGAATCACTGCTGAGTCTGTGGTCGTGGCCATCTAAACCATGGTCCAGGTTTAGACTTTGCAGGTTCCTTCCTGGGAAAGATGTTCTTAGTTGTGATGGATGCTTATTCCAAGTGGATAGAGTGTACAATCATGTCATCCAGCATATCCACAGCTACCATTGAGAGCCTTCATGTCATGTTTGCTACACATGGTCTGCCTGACATCGTTGTAAGCGACAACGGATCTTGCTTCACCAGTATGGAATTTCAAGAGTTCATGAAACTCAATGGTATCAAACATGTGAGGTCAGCACCATTCAAACCCGCATCTAGTGGACAAGCAGAGCGTGCGGTCCAAACCATCAAGCAGAGTATGACTAGTGTAACTCAAGGTTCCCTGCAAACTTGCTTGTCACGTATATTGCTTAGTTACAGGACAAGACCACATACTCTTAACGGGGTCTCCCCTGCTGAACTATTGATGGAGAGGTCTCAACACCAGGCTCTCTCTTGTCGACCCTGACTTGAATAATCGTGTCGAATACAGATATCCAAGTCAACAAGGCTATCATGATCACGCTACCGTGTCACGCGAAATTTCTATCAATGAAACTTTAAATTAAAATGGTAGGGGGATGGGAATCTATACAGGGAGGCAGAGGGAAGTTAAATGGAGGCAGAAGCAAAAGGAAGGAAGGAGAAAAGCAAGATTGGAGGACAGAGAAATCAAGAGCAAAAATCAAAAAAGGCCACATTACAACATAATTCTAAAAGGACAAAGAGTGTTAAAAAAACAAGCCTGAAGGCTCTGAGTCTCAATGCGAGGAGCATTCGTAATAAGGTGGAAGAATTGACTGCGCAGATAGCTGTTAATGGATATGATGTAATTGGGATTACGGAGACATGGCTCCAAGGTAACCAAGGCTGGGAACTCAACATCCAGGGGTATTCAATATTCAGGAAGGACAGACAGGAAGGATAAGGAAGTGGGGTAGCGTTACTGGTTAAAGAGGAGATCAACGCAATAGTAAGGAAGAACATTAGCATGGATGATGTGGAATCTATATGTATAGAGCTGCGAAACAGCAAAGGGCAGAAAATGTTAGTGGGAGTTGTGTACAGACCACCAAACAGTAGTAGGGAGGTTGGGGATGGCATCAAACAGGAGATTAGAGAAGCGTGCAATAAGGGTACAGCAGTTATCATGGGTGACTTTAATCTACATATTGATTGGGCTAACCAAACTGGTAGCAATACTGTGGAGGAGAATTTCCTGGCGTGTATAAGGGATAGTTTTCTAGACCAATACGTTGAGGAACCAACTAGAGAGCAGGCCATCCTAGACTGGGTCTTGTGTAACGAGAGAGGATAAATTAGCAATATGGTCGTGCAGGACCCCTTGGGGAAGAGTAACCATAAGATGGTAGAATTCTTCATTCAGATGGAGAGTGACACAATTAATTCAGAGACTAGGGTCCTGAACTTAAATAAAGGAAACTTCGACGGTATGAGACGTGAATTGGCTAGGATAGACTGGAGAATGATACTTAAAGGGTTGACGGTGGATAGGCAATGGCAGACATTTAAATATCACATGGATGAACTACAATAATTGTACATCCCTGTGTGACGTAAGATTAAAAAAGGGAAGGTGGCTCAACCGTGACTAACAAGGGAAATTAGGGAAAGTGTTAAATCCAAGGAAGAGGCATATAAATTGGCCAGAAAAAGCAGAAAACCTGAGGACTGGGAGAAATTTAGAATTCAGCAGAGGAGGATTAAGGGTTTAATTAGGAGAGGGAAAATAGAGTATGAGAGTAAGCTTGCAGGGGACATAGAAACTGACTATAGATATGTGAAGAGAAAAAGATTAGTGAAAACTAATGTAGGTCCCTTGCAGTCAGAATCAGGTGAATTCATAACGGGGAACAAGGAAATGGCAGACCATTTGAACAAATACTTTGGTTCTGTCTTCACTAAGGAAGACACAAATAACCTCCCGAAAATAATAGAGGACCGAGGGTTTAGCGAGAAGGGGGAACTGAGGGAAATCCTTATTAGTCAGGAAATGGTGTTAGGGAAATTGAAGGGACCGAAGGCCGATAAATCCCCAGGGCCTGATAGTCTGCATCCCACAGTATTTAAGGAAGTGGCCCTGGAAATAGTATATGCACTGACGGTCATTTTCCAACATTCCATGGACTCTGGTTCAGTTCCTATGGATTGGAGGGTAGCTAATGTAACCCCACTTTTTAAAAAAGGAGGGAGAGAAAACGGAATTATAGACTGGTTAGCCTGACATCGGTGGTGGAGAAAATGCTGGAATAAATTATTAAAGATGTAATAGCAGCGCATTTGCAAAGCAGTGGCAGGATCGGTCCAAGTCAGCATGGATTTATGAAAGGGAAATCATGCTTGACAAATCTTCGAGAGTCTTTTGAGGATGTAACTAGTAGAGTGGATAAGAGAGAACCAGTGGATGCGGTGTATTTGGACTTTCAAAAGGCTTTTGACAAAGTCCCACACAAGAGATTAGTCTGCAAAATTAAGGCACATGGTATTGGGGGTAAGGTATTGACATGGATAGAGAACTGGTTGGCAGACAGGAAGCAAAGAGTGGGAATAAACGGGTCCTTTTCAGAATGGCAGGCAGTGACTAGTGGGTGTGCCGCAGGGTTCAGTGCTGGGACCCCAGCTATTTACAATATACATTAATGATTTAGACGAAGGAATTGAATGCAATATCTCCAAGTTTGCAGATGACACTAAGCTGGGTGGCAGTATGAGCTGCGAGGAGGATGCTAGAAGGCTGCAAGGGGACTTGGACAGGTTAGCTGAATGGGCAAATGCATGGCAGATGCAGTATAATGTGGATAAGTGTCAAGTTATCCACTTTGGTGGCAAAAACAGGAAGGCAGATTATCTGAATGGTGACAGATTAGTAAAAGTGGAGGTGCAATGAGACCTGGGTGTCATGGTACATCAGTCATTGAAGTTAGGCATGCAGATACAGCAGGCCGTAAAGAAAGCAAATGGCATGTTGGCCTTCATAGCGAGGGGATTTGAGTATAGGAGCAGGGATGTCTTACTGCAGTTGTACAGGGCCTTGGTGAGACCACACCTTAAGTATTGTGTGCAGTTTTGATCTCCTAATCTGAGGAAGGACATGCTTGCTATTGAGGAGGTGCAGCGAAGGTTCACCAGACTGATTCCCGGGATTGCAGGACTGACATACGAGGAAAGACTGGATCAGCTAGGCTTATACTTACTGGAATTTAGAAGAATGAGAGGGGATCGCATAGAAACTTATAAAATTCTGACGGGATTGGACAGGTTAGATGCAGGAAGAATGTTCCCGATGTTGGGGAAGTCCAGAACCAGGGGTCACAGTCTAAAGATAAGGGGTAGCCATATAGGACCGAGATGAGGAGAAACTTTTTCACCCAGAGAGTTGTGAACCTATGGAATTCTCTGCCACAGAAAGTTGTGGAGTCCAGTTCGTTGGACATATTTAAAAGGGAGTTAGATGTGGCGCTTACGGCTAAAGGGATCAGGAGGTATGGAGAGAAGGCAGGGGTGGGGTACTAAGGTTCCATGATCAGCCATGATCATATTGAATGGCGGTGCAGGCTCGAAGGGCCGAATGGCCTGCTCCTGCAACTATTTTTCTATGTTTCTTTGTTTCTATGATCCTGTGTATGTACTGAATTATGGTCAAGTTCCCAAATGGATCGCCGGTACTGTTACGGCCAAGGAAGGTAACAGTGTTTATCATTAAGGTCAAGAGTGGGCAGTCATGCAGGAATAATGTTGATCAGATAAAGCTGTGGCAGACGGATGAACTGGAACAGATTGAGGAAGACATAATCAGTGACCAACCAACCTACCCTCAGTCATCAGAGGACTCCACTATCATCAATGAATCTGGACTTTCAATCACTGACATGGTCAATTAATCTGGACTTTCAATCCCTGACGTGGTCATTGCCACTCCCATCAGATCGGCTACTCAGCCCCC
The DNA here is from genome assembly GCF_044704955.1 of Pristiophorus japonicus. Lineage (NCBI taxonomy): Eukaryota > Metazoa > Chordata > Chondrichthyes > Pristiophoridae > Pristiophorus > Pristiophorus japonicus. The sequence continues at coordinate 193,727,109 of NC_091984.1, read as the reverse complement.
AGTCATAACATACTCCGAACGCTCGCCCAAGGCTGGAGTTGAACTGAGACGTTCAACTCGGGAGCGGAAAGCCCAGGACCGTCTCAATTTGTAAAAAGACCTTTACTAATATCTTAAAGGGGGATATTGTCATGTATGTATGCTTGGAGATTTACCAGCCACCAGGTGGTGCCACTGTCGGAGGTCACTGGGCTGTGTGCACATGTGCGCAGCCCAGGTATAAAAGGCCAGTCATCTTGTAATATAATCACTTTGGGCCCTAATAAAGTAGAGCCAGGTTTGTACCTGTTCGGAGTTTACAGTATTCAGTCTATTGAATTGTTGCATACACAACAATAACTACTCAACCATTGGTGGCCATGACTTCTGTTGCCTAGGCCCCAAGCTCTGGAATTCCCTGCCGAAACTTCTCCGCCTCTCTTTCCTCCTTTAAAACGCTCCTTAAAACCTCTCTCTTTGACCAAGCTTTTGGTCACCTGCCCGAATTTCTCCGTACGTGGCTCGGGGTCAATTTTTTTGTCTCAAAATACTCCTGTGAAGTACCTTGGGATATTTTACTACGTTAAAGGTGCTATATAAATACAAGTTATTATTGTTGTTGAAACTGAAGATACAATGAATTATAACCAGCATCAGCTTTTCTCAGTTGAAGCACTCTCACTTCAGAGTCAAAAGGTCATTGGTTCCACGTCAGGGATTTGAGCACATAATCTCGGCTGACACTCGAGTTCAGTGCAGTGCTGCACAAGATGTGGAACCATCTGCCTGTCCAGGTGGCTGTAAAAGATTCCATGGCACCATTCCAAAAGGAGAAGGGGGCGGTCTCTCTCGCTGTCCTGGCCAACATTTATCCCTCAACCAAAACCACCAAAAACAGATTCGTTGATCACTTATTTAATTGTTTTTTTGTGGGACTTTGCTATGTACAAATTGGCTGCTAAGTTTGACTACAAAATCACCAGTGACTTCACCTCAACATGTAATTCAGTGGCTGTGCGGCATTTTGGGATGTTCTGAGGACATGAAAGCACTATATAATTGCAATTTCTTTTTTTCTCTTTCTTCCGATCTCGCCCTCATGCTCCCATAATATAAACAGCTTTTATATAAGCAAACTGCTGGAGTAACTACTATCAGCCAGCTGAAAATAGGCATTTTAAATGGTACATTGTGCTCATGTGGAATCAAACAGTCCTTTAAAAAAAAATAATCTGAAACCTTTCCCCTTTCGGGAGAGCCAAGCAGCCATTAAATTAACAGACAGCTTGTAAAAATAAAGAATCAGAGGACACTTTGAAGGCTCAGATTTTCAATTCTTTCTGAATTGCTCAGATGCTGAATTCAGTGACATCTTTGCATCAGGATAATGGCACTAGTGAGAGCTTGAGTCAGGCTGCATGTTCGGTGCAGGCTTCGTAGAGCCCAAGTGACTGCAGATTAGTCTTTAGTGTTTGAATGCTAAAAGGCAAGTCAACGCTCCTGTTTACACACGCAGGCCTTTTAGTAAAACACTACATTCCTCTAAAGAGCAGGCATAATTGTCCCAACATAAAAACTTGATGTTAACGAAAGCATCTGCCATCAAGAATTCATCACCCAGGGTTACTAACACTGTAACAGAAATCAATCCAGAACTTTGGGTGTAGTCCTAATGCTCTCAAGCCATTAGTGGTTAAGTTGGATGGCCTGCAAATATAATGCGGCAATGTTTAAAGTTAAAACAGGCAGGGATTTTTATATATATATATATATTATTGGCCCCAAGTTTCCACACAATAAAAAACAGGCGCCCCTCTGAGCTGGGCGCCCGTTTTTCGCGCCGAAAATGGCGCCGGAAAAAAAACGCGCGATTCCGGAGCGCCGTGCAGCTCCTTGTCTGCTTGGCGCGGCGCCCAGGGGGCGGAGCCTACCACTCGCACCGATTTTGTAAGTAGGAGGGGGCGGGTACCATTTAAATTAGTTTTTTTCCTGCCGGCAACCCTGCGCGTGCGCGTTGGAGCGTTCACGCACGCGCAGTGTGAAGGAAACATTGGCACTCGGCCATTTTTGCAGTTCTTTGTCGCTGTTTAATTTTTGAACATTTTTTAATAAAAGCACATTGCCATCAGCACATCAGCACTGAGGCTTCTTGCAGCAGTGAGAAGGCTGCAGGAAGCCTCAGAAAGTTGAGGCAGCCGTTTCCCGACGGCCTCCCCCCCCCCTGCCGTCAGGAATGGCTGCTGAACTTGTGAGGCTTCCTTCAGCTTTCTCACTGTCTCCTTCCCCCCCCCCGCCCGCCGTCGGGAACGGCTTCCTCCCCCCCCCCCGCGGGAACAAACGTCTGCCTCCTCCTCCCCCCCCCCCCCCGCGGGAACGGCTGCCTCAACTTGTGAGGCTTCCTGCAGCATTCTCCCTGGCTGAAGCACTTTCACACAGGTAGGAAGATGGTTTATTTAATCTTTTCTTTGCTTATAAATTTTTATTCAAGTTGGATTTATTTGTATAATATTTGTATAAGTATAAATAAGGATTTATTGTAGAATTTAATGACTTCCCTTCCCCCTTCCCCCCCCCCCCCACCTCGTTCTGGACGCCTAATTTTTAACCTGCGCCTGATTTTTTAATGCGTAGACAAGGTTTTTTCAGTTCTACAAAAATCTTCTCTTGCTCCATTCTAAGTTAGTTTGGAGTACGTTTTCACTGTGGAAACTTTGAAATCAGGCGTCAGTGGCCGGACACGCCCCCTTTTGAAGAAAAAATTCTGTTCCAAAGTGAAACTGTTCGAACTGACTAGAACTGCAGAAAAAAAAATGTGGAGAATTGCGATTTCTAAGATAGTCCGTTCTCCACCAGTTGCTCCTAAAAATCAGGCGCAAATCATGTGGAAACTTGGGCCCATTATGTCCACCTGACATCCCCACCATCAAAGAAGCCAGTCTTCAACCAATTCGATTCACTTCACGAAATATCAAGAAACGGCTGAGCGCACTGGATACAGCAAAGGCTATGGGCCCCGACAACATCCCAGCTGTCGTGCTGAAGACTTGTGCTCCAGAACTAGCCGCGCCTTTAGCCAAGCTGTTCCAATAGAGCTTTGGCATCTACCCGAAAATGTGGAAAACTGCCCAGATATGTCCTGTCCACAAAAGGAGGACAAATCCAATCCGGCCAATTACCACCCCATCAGTCTACTCTCAATCATCAGCAAAGTGATGGAAGGTGTCACTGACACCACTATCAAGCAGCACTTGCTTACCAATAACCCGCTCACCGATGCTCAGTTTGGGTTCTGTCAGGATCATTCGGCTCCAGACCTCATTACATCCTTTGTCCAAACAAGGACAAAAGAGCTGAATTCCAGAGGTGAGATGAGAGTAACTGCCCTTACATCAAGGCAGCATTAGACCAAGTGTGGCATCAAGGTGCCCGAGTAAAACTGAAGTCCTTGGGAATCAGGAGAAAAATTCTCCACTGGCTAGAGTCATACCTAGCACAAGGGAAGATACTTGTGGTTATTGGAGGTCAATCATCCCAGCCCCAGGACATCATTGCAGGAGATCCTCAGGGCAGTGTCCTAGGCCCAACCATCTTTATTCAACGGCATTACCATTGTCGATTCCCCCACCATCAACATTCTGGGTGTCACCATTGACCAGAAACCTAACTGGAACAACCACATAAATACTGTGGCCAGAAGAGCAAGTCAGAGGTTGGGTATTCTGCAGTGAGTGTCTCACCTCCCGACTCCCCAAAGCCTTTCCACCATCTATAAGGCTCAAGTCAGGAGTGTGATAGAATACTCTCCACTCCCTGGATGAGTGCAGCTCCAACCACACTCAAGAGGCTCGACACCATCCAGGACAAAGCAGCCCGCTTGATCGACACCCCATCCACCACCTTCAACATTCACTCCCTCTACAAGATGCACTGCAGTAACTCGCCAAGGCTTCTTCGACAGCACCTCCCAAACCCACGACCTCTGCCACCTAGAAGAACAAGGACAGCTGGCGCCTGGGAATACCATTACCTGCAAGTACCTCTCCAAGTTTAACACCATCCTGACTTGGAAATATATCGCCGTTTCTTCAAAAATCCTGGAACACCCTCCCTAACAGCAGTGTGGGAATACCTTCACCATACGGACTGCAGCGGTTTAAAGCGGCAGCTCACCACCACCTTCTCAAGGGCAATTAGTGATGGGCAATAAATGCTGGCCTTGCCAGCGACACCCGCATCCCAGGAACGACTTTTTAAAAAAGTGACAGAAATGGAAACTGCTGGAAATGCACAATTGCTTGTTGAGCATCCAATGAAGCGCCATACTCAAAAAAATAGCCTCTGCCATTTATCTTGTCCCGTATTAAGCTCATTGTGTATGAATTGGCATCAGACCATCAATCTACTGCAAACCGATACCATTTCTTGCTTTTACTTCTGGTACCCAGCTCCTGATTACTTTTTCTTTTAATCTTGCCTTGTTGTGAATTGTGCTCATCGAGATGCTCCCAAGTATATAACCAGTGAAGCATTTCTCAAAAATAAATGCTTCATACAAACCAGTTTCTGATACTTGTCACGATGCAAAATTCAATTGGTAAAGTTTCCTTACAGTAGATACTCAGTGGAGAAGTCTGGGAGATCACTTTTTCTATGAATGTGGAGACCTAACAACAAACGAATAAGAAAACTACGTAAGATGGTCACGATCTCAATCATTAATGGAATAAGTTATATTGCATTAGTAGTCTGTTTATACAGAACATGATTAATATAATATATTGTTTATCTGTGAGTTATTCTCGATCTACAGTCTACTACTGATAATTCAGTCATTTTTGAATTATCCAGCAATTTGAATGTAACAACATAAATAACATAGGAAAGTTGGAGTTCAGTGCAGAAGAAAATTGAATCATCGGGTAATTAAATTAAGCAACTTTGATTTAAGAGGAGCAGCCTGTATTTTCACAAATGGCTATGACAAGCATGGAGGAACCCTTTGAAACACTTCAATAGACTGGGTCATGTAAGCTGCTCTCCAGATGTGAATGGCTGATGACTTGAAAAACCCGCTTAGTAAGAAAATGAATAATTAAATTCATAGGATTTTCCCAGTCTAAGCAGAGCCTATCGGAGCACTGCGTTTATGCGAAAAGGTGAGATTTTAATTCAGTGACTGAACGTTAAGACAACATCATTAAGCCAAACTTCAGCTCCTGTGCAGGATTTATACTGAAGACCACTGACTGTTCCAGAGGATTCTGCACTGTCCCGGGCAGCTGTTTTATTTTCAAACTTTCCGCTCACACATTGCAACATTGAAAAGGCCCCTAACGTCACATAATGCAGAAGGCAAGTGGCATTAATATTAATATTATACAGGTACTACTTTAATAATCGTAATCATTTTAAAAAGAAATACGTTTTAAAATCATTACTTCTGTTCTAGTTTTCTTCTCGTTTCCCTATCTTTCTCTTCCATATACTTTCCATTATCTTTAAATATTTGCATTATTAATTACCCCAATACTCCTTTTAATATTTATTTTACTTGGTTCCGATTTCAATCGCAAACAATATACCTAATACTCATCCCTTCTGATTAAGCAGTGATCCACGCAAATTTAATTCTTCCCAAGGGAATCCTGTTTAGCCAATCAGAGGAGTGAATGTTGACTGGTTGTTTCACTGAAGTGACCACATCAAATGAAGATGTAAATTATGGCCTGATTCTGGCAGCTTGAAGCAGTCAACAAGTCATCACCAGCAATGAGGTTGAGTGCCATCAAAACCCATTATGTTGTCAGTGCCACTCAAAGAATTAAAACCGTGCACTTGAATTCCATACCGTGACCAAGTGCTGCTTTGAACATGGCAGCATGAGTAGAGCATGTTAATGCACCAGAAACACTGCCCCACACTGTCCTGCACCGAGGTACCTGTGATCGCCCATAAACTAAGCCATAATTCCACCTGTGCTATTGAGAGGGGAGATCTGCCTCCTTTGAACAGCTGGAGAGCCACTTCCCGGCTGTTTTGGCCGGGGTGTTGGGAAGCAGCCTGCGGACAAGGCCCAGCTGTGGAGATCCGCCAAGGCAGCCAGCTGCCGCTGACAGACGGGCAAGCGCTCACTTTGCCACGTTCCAACCCAAGGGTTAAAATTGAGCCCCAGGGAGACTGGCCGACGTGCCTCCCTGTCACCAGGTGGCAGCATGAGGCACCGCTGATTCCGGTTTCCAACAGCCCAGGGGTATTAAAGACTGTAGTTGTGACAGGAAGGCAAGCACTGTGCACGGCCCTTGCTCTCTCCTCACGTCCTCATACGTGGTATTCATTTCATTCACTTCTAAAGTATGAAAGGTTAATTGAAGCCAGCAGAGATGTAAAGCCAGGCTCTCTGACCCCAGTCTAGCACTCAACCAACTGAACTATCTTAAGATAGAAATAGGAAAACCTAAATACTGTAAAGAGGTAGTTACTAAAAACATACAAAATCAGTCATTTAAGAAATAGCACACTTTTCCAGGCTTTCTCTTAATTTCCAAGTCACAGATGTAACCCATTGCAAACTGTAAAGTTATAAGAAATAGGAACAGGAGTAGGCCATTTGGCCCCTCGAGCCTGCTCTGCCATTCAACTTAGCTCAATGATGTTGCTTCAACTCATTTTATAAAGCAGCCCTGTGAAATGAATGATTCATTGCAGCCTAGAGACATCTTAAAATGATAGCTCCAAAGTTAGATTCAGACATTTAGGACTGGGGCAGATATTAGTCCTGCGTTTTCTAGAAAATATTAGCCTGTTTCAGACATTTAGGACTGGGGCAGATATTAGTCCTGCGTTTTCTAGAAAATATTAGCCTGTTATATATTTACAGGTTCCTTAGCATCTGTAAATTAAAATCACTTTTACCGTTTATTTTTTTCTATATTAAAGGGAAAATGATGCATCGATCAGCTTGTGATGTGCCAACATCCATAGAAGTGAGCAGAAATTTTCTCCAATTGAATATTGGGAAGACCAAAACCATTGTTTTCTGTCCCCGCCACAAATTCCGTTCCCTAGCCACTGACTCCATCCCTCTCCCCAACCTCTGTCTGAGGCTGAAACAGACTGTTCACAATGTTGGTGTCATATTTGACCCTGAAATGAGCTTTCAACCACATATCCGCAGCATAACTAAGACCGCCTATTTCCATCTCTGTAACATCGTCCATCTCCACCCTTACCTCAGCTCGTCTGCTGCTGAAGCCATCATCCGTGCCTTTGTTGCCTCTAGACTTGACTATTCCAACACACTCCTGGCTGGCCTCCCACATTCTACCCTCCGTAAACTAGAGGTGAACCAAGTCCTGCTCACCCATCGCTGACCTACATTGGCTCCCGGTTAAGCAATGCCTTGATTTCAAAATTCTCGTCCTTGTTTTCAAATCTCTCCGTGGCTTCGCCCCTCCCTATCTCTGTAATTTCCTCCAGCCACACCCAGCCACCCCCCCCCCCCCCCCACCAAGATGTTTGTGCTCTTCTAATTTTGCCTTCTTGAGCATCCCTAATTGTAATGGCTCCACCATTGGTGGCCGTGCTTTCTGTTGCCTCGGCCCTAAGCTCTGGAATTCCCTACCAAAACTTCTCTGCCTCTTTCCTCCTTCAAGACGCTCCTTAAAACCTAGCTATTTGACCAAGCACCTGCCCTAATTTCTCCTTATGTGTCTTGGTGTAAAATTTTTTTGTCTCATAATACTCCTGTGAAGTGCCTTGGGACATTCCATTATTTTAAAGGCGCTATATAAATACAATTTGTTGCTGATGTTATCTGGTAAATGGTTATCATATTAGTCAATGACAGTTACATGAAAAGTATTTAAAGGGCCTCTTTCATAACACTGATTGAGATTTTTCCTTAACTTCTGGAAGATACCGTTGCCAACGACAGCAGTGTTTGTGTGATGACACTTTTGGGACGACAGCTGTACAATTGACAAATGAAAATATTTGGTTCTGTCAACGATGGATTTTATCCATTCGTTTCCTTATTATAGCAAGTCATTTTCCCCTCACCTTTTCCCGACACCATTTGCCTCTGGAGATAATCTTTGAAAAACAGGGAACCCGTGGTTTATGGAAAGTTTCTTGAAAAGGTCCGGGCACAAGGGATCTTTGATATGATTAATTTTGAGTGCTCCGCTCTTCACTGCAGGTAAATAATACATGTGTGTTCTACAACACAATGTCATTAATACACAATGATAATATTATCAAATTGTTCTGTGCATCAAATGAATTGTATGATTTTTTTTAATATACTGCGTTGAAGCAAGAAAACAGATGTCACGTTTACTATTTCTTAAATGGGGCACTAAATCGTATATTAAAGCGGTACACTGTAATGGAAGCAATTACAAATTATATTCTACTTCTTAATAAATCTTTAATTACACAATCAGATTTATCGGACCTTACATTTTAAATCTCATTTGTTGGTGCAGGATCTGTGCTCGGGTTAGATTGATGGAATTAGACACAAAGGATTTGTAAACTTATAATAAAGTAAGAGCATCTGGTGGGAAACACCATTGCATTATAATAGCTCTTGTAAAAGCCACTAATAATGTGAAGTTTTGTATGAGTCAGATAATGCTTTTATGTTTGGCAGCAACATTTATAAAAGTCTGTGAGGAAATAAATGATATTTCTTGTTACAGCCAACAAGCAGAGACAATCATTGAAAACAAAGGCTTGGAACAATGGCAATCCTGCAGTACTGAAACCTTGCAAAGTGATATGTTCAAATGGTCTAATCGTCCTCATTTCGCTTAATTATGTACACTTGTACATCGTGTCCTCCGTGACAGCTGGAGGCACAAATTGAGGCATGGCATCCCTTGCTACATTTTTCCTATTTTAATCTCCGGTGGGGCTAATTTGAAGCCAATCTTTATCCAATTTTAACCCTTTCATGGCTTTCAGTAGCCTCCATTAACTCGCCCAATGTGTTGGCCGCGACAGTGAGTGTGTCCATGGGCTATTCAGTCATAGAAGCCATCAAATTGAGATGAATCTTGTCCTGACCTACTGTCCACAGACATGAACTGTGCAGCAGAGATCACTTGATAGCAGTTAGAAAGCAGACCAATTTTTTTCTCTCTCTCTAAACTCAAGATACTCAGAAGAATTGTCATACCCCTGCCACTTTCCCAGTTAATTCAACACAGAGGAGAGCTTATACTTGCGACCTCACCGGTGATTGGCTCAGTACTCTACCATATGGCGTATTTACTTGCTGAGCAATTGGAGGCACTGGAACTCCTTTTGAGTGCGTATATCAGGTCAAATATAATGGGTCTTTTATTTTTTTCCTGCTTGTGCTTTTTTTTTGTTGCAAGTTTCCCCTCTCATTAAAGGTATCCCCAAACTTCGCACAGCATTCAGAAGCAGCACAGGTTTATTCACCTTCATTGCCTCCTTTCCAGTGTGCAGGCCAGTTTACTCGTCTATGATCAGAGCTCAGCAGATGGCAAATTCCAGGTGGATGATTCTTCCTGGTTCTCTCTGCGGACATCAGCAGCGTTGGCCAATTTATTCTTCTCCATCACCTTTCCTTTGTGACCACCATTAAAGGACTGCCCTCTCTAGGCCCTACTCCCACCTTTCCCAGTACAATTAGCACATCTCCCCCAATGTTGCATGGTCATCTTGACTGGGCCCAACACTCCCTCATTAGCCTTCTACTATTCCTTATCCAAATGCTGCCTCTTGGTGACATAATTTGCAAGTTCAAGGTCAGTTTCCATATGTACGCTGATGATACCCAAAAGTATTTTTCTGCCGTGATCACTGCTATCCTGTTTATATCAAGCCCTGGATTAGCCAGAACGTATTCCTACTCAAGATTGGCAAGAACATAGCCATCTTCTTCAGATCCTGCCAGACAAGTTGCATCTCAGACACCGATTCGCTCAGACTGAACCTGCAGGTGTGTAACCTGTGTCCTGCTAGGCTTAAGCCCCACAACCAGTCCACTGTCTACTTCCAGCTCAGAATATTACTGACTTACAGGCTTACCACTGCACCTCTTTTGTCACAGAAACCCTTAACACCTTTGTTCTTGCAAGGCTCAATTTCTCCAGGCTCTCCGTAGTAACCTCCCCTACACAAATTGGAAAAGATCCAGTATTCCTTGGCCCATATCGTATCCCATACAACATCCTGTGCACCCATCATCCCTGTTCTCACCATCCTCCATTGGTTCTCTGTCTCTCGACTTTAAAATTCTAGTCTTCCTTTTGAAATCTCTCAGTGGTTTTGCTCCACCCTACCTCTCCGACGCAATGTTCCAGTTTGCACTCTTCACTCTTCTGACTGGGATCTGCTGCCAGTCCATTGCCTCCAAGTCTCTGCCCCACCACAGGTGGTAGAATTGTCAGCCTCTGGGATTCTCTTCTTAAACCTTTTTTTGTCCCCTGATATCTTTCCCCCTCCTTCTAAAACTTAATTAAAGACTTCACTCTTTTTACATACTTTGGTACCTCCCTTAACAACTGAGTGTCCACTTCGCTCCCAATGAAGCACATTGGGACAGTTTGTTGCATGAAAGGCAGTAGATAAATGTAATTTGTATTGCCCACCCTAGAGGTGCACATCCAGCGATGGTATCCACCGGCGAATGAAAATTTCAGGGGCAGAAACTTTCCATTCTGCCCGTGATAGTGATAAAAATATCAAGCTAGAAGTACAGGGCAGAATGCACCCAACATTGAACACTCAAAATACTGAAAAGCTTCAACAACAAAAAAATACTCTTTTACAAATTAGATTATAGAACAAGGGACGATGTGCAAAGCAGCGGAGACTACGCACGGCTATTTATGGAAGATACATTTTCATCCCTGCTGAATTATTTTCCTTGAGATTGATTGTTTACACTTGGGGCCTCAGATGTCCCATTGCTCGGGGTATAACGAGTAACAAAGAAAATTGTTTTAATCCCCTTTGCATCTGCATACCCTGTGACTCGTAACAGTTCCCTGGAGGTAATCTGACACTGTCGCGAGCAATGTCATATGCTTAAACCTATTTCCTCAATTCTGTTTAATATTACATCAAGACCATTCTGCCTACTGGAGCCCCAAGTGGTTCAGGGGCATGTTGGAAATGTCCTTAGTCATTGGGAAAAAAACATTGCATTTCTCCGATCAGCAACATTTTTCCCTGAGGCACTATCACTGTAAATGTGTTGAGAATAGCAAAGTTCCAGTCTTCACACCAAATCTGCAACACGAATGCAAGCTGTGCTTGAACTGAACATTTTTAGAATATCAAAAATCTGCCCCACAATCTATAGAAAGGTCTTCACATTCATCACAGTTAATTATTATCAAAAGGCGACAGATAATCATAACATAATAATTACAATTAGAAGCACAAAATCAAACGATAAATCATAAAATTATGCTAACATAGCCTAAGTATAAGACGCCCTTTTATTGGCTGGTAGACTGGCATCATCACGTCTGGCCTGATTACTTTCAAGCTGACATGACAAATATGGTCTAGGTTTCAACTCCTATCTAAGTGACAGCCTTTAGCTCAGTGGTGCCACACTCAACAACAATTTATATTTATATAGCACCTTTAACATAGGGAAACATTCCAAGGCGCTTCACAGGAGTATTATGAGACAAAGAATTTGACACCGAGCCACATAAGGAGAACTTAGGGCAGGTGACCAAAAGCTTGGTCAAAGAGATAGGTTTGTAGGAGAGTCTTAAAGGAGGAAAGAGAGGTGGAGAGGTTTAGGCAGGGAGGTCCAGAGCTTAAGGCCTTGGCAGTAGAAGGCATTGCCACCAATGGTTGAGCGATTATAATCAGGGATGTTCAAGAGGGCAGAATTTGAGGAGCGCAGACATCTCGGGGGGTTGTGGGGCTGAAGGAGATTACAGAGATAGGGAGGGGTGAGGCCATGGAGGGATTTGAAAACAGAGGTGAGAATTTTGAAATCGAGGTGTTGCTTAACCGGGAGCAGCAAGCACAGGGGTGATGGGTGAGCGGGACTTAATGTGAGTTAGGACATGGGCAGCCGAATTTTGTCTCACCTCAAGTTTACGTAGGGTAGAATGTGGGAGGCCAGCCAGGAATGCGTTAGAATAGTCAGACTGAGTCAGATGGTTGTGGGTTCATAGGTCCACTTCAAAACTTGAGCACATAATCCAGGCCGACATTTCAATGAGGGAGTGCTGCACAGTCACCTTGGCTGCCTTTCAGATGAGCTGTAACTGAGGCCATGTCTGCTCTCTCAGGTAGATGTAAAAGATCCAATGGCACTATTTAAAGATAAGCAGGGGAGATCTCCCAGTACCTCGGCCAACAGTTATCCCCCAATCAACATTACCAATACAGATTATACGATCATTTATCTCATTACTGTTTGTGGGACCTTGCTGTGAGCAAATCGGCTGCCTACATTACAACAGTGGCTACACTTCAATAGCACTTCATTGGCTGAGAAGCATTTTGAGTCATTTGGAGGGTGTGAAAGGTGTTATTTTAATGCAGGTGCTTTCTTGACATCAGCACTGTCCGGCACCAAAGCAGCAGTATACTAGAGTCCCCATTCTCCAGCTGCAGGATGCAATCCTCACAGAGGTTGATACTCTCATCCGTTAGCTGTATGAGTGATGATTTTTGTCATCACATAGTTCAGTTGCTGTTACATGCACCACTACACAGAAGGCAGCAGACTAGAACCGGTCTTCTTTCCTTCTGACAGTCAAATTATTGGGCAGTGCTAAAATCAAGATTATGAAAAGCTAAAAAAAAATAGGGGCTCTATAAACAGTTGAAAATTGTAAATTACTTGCCTTCAAATGCAACAAGCCTGGGTTCTTCAAATTAACTTATCTTCCACTTACTGCGTATACAGCAAATAATTTAGTCAGAAAAATCAGAGTCTTGTCCTAACAAGAGATATTTTAGCTGGAAAGCACTTAACATTCTCTTACGGCGTCCTTTCAGATTGCTTCTTTCAGGTGTCACTTTTAGTTCTTTTATCTAAGGTTTAATGTGAGATGCAGTGATAAATACACAAGGAAATATTTTCCTTAGGACATAAAAAAGAAAAGGAAACATCCACCCCACAGTTCTCGAGTGAAAGCAGCAGCAGGAAAATTAAGCACTTGCTATCACACAACAAACTTGTTACTGTCGTATAAAATCACGCTAACAATTCAGTGATCAAGGACCCCAGAGAGCAAGAAATATAAAATGACATTTAAACCCAATTTGTGTAAACAAACCGACAATGTTAAAACTTAAGCTGTAGCACACATGAAAAAAGATCATGTCAATACAGTTAGTGTCTCCTCGGGGAAAATTAAACTAAGGGTATAGACCTAGCACATTTGAAAATTGAAATGCATACAGCCAGGAACCTGACACACCAGTATACAGCAGATAAGAGTAGAAATTATTGTGCCTGAAAAATATTTAAAGAATAACTGTTGTATATCGTAAAGTAACACCTCGGTGTAAGCAGTGAAGACACATTGAGGCTAATAATGCAGTCTGCAACACAAGAACTACTGTAGAACAACTCGACTTGGAGTATATGGGGTTGGTAAATCTGAGGCCTATTCAGCACCATATCGGGTGTGTCTTAAATGCTGTTGCCTTACAGCTTGTGCACACCTGCATGCAAATCTGTATGAAAGCATCCGGAATATATTTGGAGCACTTTAACAGCATTACAGCCACTCAGCACCTATTTGAAACAAGTGTTTCAAGAGAGGTTTTCAACCAAGTGAATGTCTTACTGGGTGGCCCTCTCCTCCACATTGGACCATCCCTCCATGCAGGATCTCCTGCCCCAAGCCCTCCAATTCCCAATCAGCATATCAGAAATTCTTGTGGATGTCATTGTGGCAAACCTTAAAATGGGTCAGTAGCCTTTTAACATTTGCTGTTACCCAATAACCGGCCCCCGCAGCCTTGGTGTTGCTTCACCACACCAAGTGATATGGAGCATATTATCAGCCCCATTATCTGCCTACATTCCAACACAAATTTGAACACAGATCTGACAAATTACATCTCTCAATAATTGCCACACCCAGTCGTCAATGTGGTGGACAATTAAACAACTAACAGGAGGAGGAGGCTCCACGAAGATCCTCAATGATCGCGGAGCCCAGCACGCAAGTGCAAAAGACAAGGCTGAAGCATTTTCAACCATCTTCAACCAGAAGTCCTCCTGAGGTCCCCACCATCACAGAAGCCAATTCGATTCAAGAATATCAAGTGATATCAAGAAACGGCTGAACATATGGATACAGCAAGGGCTATGGGCACAGACAACATCCTAGCTGTAGTGCTGAAGACGTGCTCCAGAACTAGCTGTGCCTCAAGCCAAGCTGTTCCAGTACAGCGACAAGACTGGCATCTATCTGACAAAGTGGAAAAGTGCCCAAGTATGTCCTGTCCACATAAAGCAGGACAAATGCAATCCGGCCAATTCTTGCTCCATCAGCATACTCTTAGTCATCAGCAAAGTGATGGAAGAGGCCGTCGGCAGTGCTATCAAGTGGCACTTACTCACCAATGCTCAGTTTGGGTTCCGCCAGGAGCACTCCGCTCAGACCTCATTACAGCCTTGGTCCAAACAAGGACAAAAGAGCTGAGTCTGGGAGTTGAGGGGAGAGCGACTCTGGGAGTCCAGAACTAGGGGTCACAGTCTAAGGATAAGGGGTAAGCCATTTAGGACCGAGATGAGGAGAAACTTCTTCACTCAGAGAGTTGTTAACCTGTGGAATTCTCTTCCGCAGAGAGTTGTTGATGCTAGTTCGTTAGATATATTCAAGAGGGAGTTGGATATGGCCCTTATGGCTAAAGGGATTAAAGGGTATGGAGAGAAAGCAGGAAAGGGGTACTGAGGTGAATGATCAGCCATGGTCTTATTGAATGGTGGTGCAGGCTCGAAGGACCAAATGGCCTACTTCTGCACCTATTTTCTATGTTTCTATGTTTCATTGGCATCAAGACAACGTTTCAGCCAGTGTAGTGTCAAGGAGCCCTAGTAAAATTGGTATCAATGGGAATCAGGGGAAAAACTCTCCACTGGCTAGAGTTATACCTAGCACAAAGGAAGATGGTTGTGGAAGTCAATCATCTCAGCCCCAGGATATCGCTACGTAAGTTTCTCAAGTCAGTGTCCTGGGCTCAACCATCTTCAGCTGCTTCATCAATGACCTTCCCTCCAACTTAAGGTCAGAAGTGGGAATATTCGCTGATGATTGCACAGTGTTCAGTTCTATTCACAACTCCCCAGATAAATTACGTATTCGGTGCCCGCATAGAATCATAGAAATTTACAGCACGGAAGGAAGCCATTTCGGCCCATCGTGTCCGCGCCAGCTGACCAAGAGCTATCGAGCCTAATCCCACTTTCCAGCTCTTGGTCCATAGCCCTGTAGGTTACGGCACTTTAAGTGCACATCCAAGTTTTTTTTTTAATGTGGTGAGGCTTTCTGTCTCTATCACCCTTTCAGGCAGTGAGTTCCAGACTCCCACCACCCTCTGGGTCAAGAAATTTCCCCTCATATCTCCTCTATACCTCCCCCAAATATTTTAAATCTATGCCCCTGATTGTTGACCCCTCTGCCAAGGGAAACAGGTCCTTCCTATCCACTCTATCCAGGCCCCTCGTATTTTTATACACCTCAATCAGGTCTCCCCTCAGCCTCCTTTGTTCCAAAGAAAACAGATCCAGCATTTCCAATCTTTCCTCATAGCCAAAATTCTCCAGTCCAGGCAACATTCTTGTAAATCTCCTCTGCACCCTTTCCAGTGCAATCATATCTTTCCTGCAATGTGGTCACCAGAACGGCACACAGTACTCCAGCTGCGGCCTAACCAGTGTTTTATACATTTCAAGCATAACCTCCTTGCTCTAGTATTCCAGGCCTCGACGAATAAAGGCAAGTATTCCATATGCCTTCTTAACCACCTTATCTACCTGGCCTGCTACCCTGAGGGATCTGTGGACCTGCACTCCAAGATCTCTTTGTTCCTCTACACTTTTCAGTGTCATATCATTTAATGTGTATTTCCTTGCCTTGTTAGACCTCCCCAAATGCATTACCTCACACATCTGGATTGAATTCCATTTGCCAGTACATTGATATCTTCCTGCAGTCTACAGCTTTCTTCTTCATTATCAACCACACTGCCTATTTTTGTGCCATCTGCAAACTTCTGAGTCATACCCCCTACATTCAAGTCCAAGTCATTGATATATACCACAAAAAGCAAGGGACCCAGCACTGAGCCCTGCAGAACCCCACCAGATACAGCCTTCCAGTCACAAAACATCCATCTACCAATACCCTTTGCCCCATGCCTCTGAGCCGATTTTGGATCCAACTTGTCACTTTGCCCTGGATCCCATGGGCTATTACTTTCATGACCAATCTGCCATGTGGGACCTTATCAAAAGCTTTGCTAAAATCCATTTACACTACATCATACACACTGTCCTCCTCATCGACCCTCCTGGGTACCTCCTCGAAAAATTCAATCGAGTTAGTCAGACACGAACCTTCCCTTAACAAATCCATGCGGACTGTCCTTGATTAATCCATGTCTTTCCAAATGAAAACTTATCCTGTCCCTCAGGATTTTTCCAATAATTTTCCCACCACTGAGGTTAGGCTGACAGGCCTGTAATTACTCGGTCTATCCCTTTCTCCCTTTTTAAACAAAGGTACAGCATTAGCAGTCCTCCAGTCCTCTGGCACCACACCTGTAGTAGGAGAGGATTGGAAAATGATGGTCAGAACCTCTGCTATTTCCTCTTTTGCTTTGCTTAACACAGCCTGGGATACATTTCATCCGGCCCTGGGTATTTAGCCACTTTCAAAGCTGCTAAGCCCCTTAATACTTCCACTCTCACTATATTTATCCTGTCTATTATTTCACACCTCTCCTCCCTCATTGCAAAGTCTGCATCGCTCGTCTCTTTTGTGAAACAGATGCAAAGTCTTCATTAAGAATCCTACCCACGTCTTCTGCCTCCACACACAGATTTCCTTTAAGTTCTCTAATAGGCCCCACTGTCTCTCTCATTATCCTCTTGGTCTTAATGAATTTATAAAACATCTTTAGATTATCCCTGATTTTACTTGCGAACATTCTTTCATGCTCTCTCTTTGCTTTCCTGATATCTTTTTTAATTGCATCCCTGTACTTCTTATACTCCTCTAGAGTTTCTGCAATGTTGAGTTCCCGGAATCTTTCATAAGCTTCCCTTTTTTTCTTTATCTTACCCTGTATGTCCCTTGACATCCAGGGGGCGCTAGATTTGTTAGCCCCACTCATTTTTTAAGGGGACATACTTGCTCTGTACCCTCAGGATCTCCTTCTTGAATGCCTTCTACTGCTCTGACACTGATTTACCATCAAGCAGCCATTTCCAGTCCACTTTGGCCAAATCCCATCTCAGCTCAGCAAAATTGGCTTTACCCCAATTGAAAACTTTTTTTTCCTGGTCCCCCTTTATCCTTTTCCATAACTACCCTAAATCTTACTGAATTATGATCACTAGCTCCAAAATGCTCTCCCACTGATACCCCTATTCATTCCCCAAAACCAAGTCCAGAACCGCCTCCTCCCTTGTCGGGCTTGTTGCATAATGGCTAAAGAAGTTCTCCTGAATCCATTTTAGGAATTCCGCACCCTTTGTATCATTGACACAACTTTTTTTCCCAGTTAATATTAGGTAGTTGAAATCCCCACTATTACAGCTCTATAGTTTTTGCACTTCTCAGCAATTTTCCCACATATTTGTTCTTTTATCTCTCTGAGTGTTTGGGACTGCATGCAGCAAGATGTGGACAACATTCAGGCTTGGGTTGATAAGTGGCAGGTGACATTCGTGCCCCACAGGTGCCAGGCAATGACCATCACCAATAAGCGAGAGTCTAACCACCGCCCCTTGACATTCAACGGCAATACCATCGCCGAATCCCACACCATCAGCACCCTGGGGTCACCATTGACAAGAAACCTAACCGGACCAGCCACATAAATACTGTGGCAACAAGAACAGTTCAGAGGCTGGGTATTCTGTGGCGAGTGTCTCACCTCCCGGCTCGCCAAAGCCTTTCTAGCATCTCTTTCAGATGAGACGTTAAACCAAGATCCCGTCTGCTCTCTCAGGTGGACATAAAAGATCCCATGATACTATTTCGAAGAAGAGCTGGGGAGTTATCCCCAGTGTCCTGGCCAATATTTATCCCTCAATCAACATAACAAAAACAGATTATCTGGTCATTATCAATGATCATATTGCTGTTTGTGGGAACTTGCTGTGCCCAGATTGGCTGCCTCGTTACCCACATTACAACAGTGAATATACTCCAAAAGTACTGTAAAGCGCTTTGAGACGTCCAGTGGTCGTGAAAGGCGCTATATAAATATAAGTCTTTCTATTTTTTCTGCAAGGCACTAGTCAAGAGCGTGATGGAATACTCTCCACTTGCCTGGATGAGTGCAGCTCCAACAACATTCAAGATGTTTGTTGTCATGTTTGTAACCTCACATAACTGTAACCCTTTATGTAACAACACTGTACACTGTATACACCTGAGAAATGCACACCTTGACCACAAGGGGTGAACTTGTGGGAGACACTCCTCACCTGGTCATCATGGTATATAAAGGGAGGTCCCACGCAGGGTCATCACTTCTTGGTCCTGTAAATAAAGGTACAGGTCACAGAGTGACCTTGTCTCCAGTATGTGCCTCATGTTAATTTGCTGTAGTGTGTAAGGATGTAACATTTGGCGACGAGAAATGGGAATCAACGACTCAAGAAAATGGCCACTGGTAGCACGGAGGAACGGTACTGTGTTGGTGAGGACTGGGACGATTTCATTGAGAAGCTTCAACAGAGCTTTGTCACGAAGGACTGGCTGGGAGCGGCAGCGGCTGACAAGCGAAGGGCGCATCTACTGACCAGCTGTGGACCTAAGACGTACACGCTGATGAAAGACCTGCTCGCACCCGAGAAGCCGGCAGACAAGACCTTAGAGGAGCTCAGCAAACTGATCGATGAGCGCCTCAAACCGGCGAGTAGTATACACATGGCCCGACACCGATTCTATACGCACCGACGTTGGGAAGGGCAGAGCATACCGGACTTCGTTGCGGACCTTCGGCGCTTGGCCAGCCTCTGTCAGTTCACAGACGCCTGCAGGGGGGAGATGTTACAGGATTTCTTCATTGAGGGCATTGGTCATGCCTGGATTTTTAGGAAGCTAATTGAGACCAAGGACTTGACCTTGGAAGCAGCAACGTTGATGGCTCAAACCTTCATGGCGGGGGAGGAGGAAACCAAGATCATATACGCGCACAACTCTGCTCCCAACGTGGCGATGGAGCAGGGAGTTAACATGGTAAACGCGACTCAGAATCCCACAGGCAGGTAAGGGCAATTCGACACCAACCAGGCAGTAACAAACTCTAGGGTGGGTCCGCAACAGAGACAATGGCAGGTTGAACGGACATTTACACCATCACAAGGGACAATACGTCCCAGGATGGGACCATTGACACCCACAAACAGAGTGCTCAAGAGTAATCAAAGAGACAATCAGAGAGGAATGCCTGGGAATAGCTCTTTTGTTCACAACAATCTCAGCTCATGCTGGAGGTGTGGGGGCAAACATGCTGCGAAGACCTGCGGGTTTCAACAATTCATCTGCAGAAATTGTAACTTGAGTGGACATTTAGCCAGGATGTGCAGGAAGCCCGCAGCGAGGCTGGTTTACGAAGTGGATGAACCACAAGAGGGATCTGCAAGGCAGGGGTATGCCTGGGACACAGCAATGGATGCTGAAGTTCAGCGGGTCCAAGTGGCAAACATCTACAGCTCATACACAAAAACGCCACCTATGATGATGCTCATACTGTTAAACGGCATCCCAGTACACATGGAGCTGGACACAGGAGCCAGCAGTCATTTATGAGTATCCAACAATTCAAGAAACTATGGCCACTCAGAGCTAGCAGACCTAAACTAGAACGCATTGACACGCAAGTACGGACGTACACCAAAGAGATCATCCCAGTGCTAGGCAGTGCAATGTTGGTGGTCACACATAATGGATCTCAGAACCGGCTGCCACTCTGGATTGTTCTGGGAAATGGTCCTGCGCTTTTGGGGAGGAGCTGACTAGCCGAAATGAACTGGAAATATAGGGGGATGTGCACGCCATTTCATCTGTGGAGTGAAGTTCATGCTCACAGGTCCTACTAAAGTTCGAGTCATTATTTCAACCTGGCGTCGGGACTTTAAAAGGCACCAAAGTAAGGATACGCATCACCCCAGACGCCACACCAGTGCACCACAAAGCCAGAACTGTGCCGTATGTGATGCAGGAGAAAATTGATAATGAGTTGGACAGGTTGCTAAGAGAGGACATAATTTCGCCCGTTGAATTCAGCGACTGGGCATGCCCCATCGTCCCTGTTCTAAAAACGGATGGCTCAGTCAGTATCTGTGGCGACTACAAGGCCACTATCAACCGAGTGTCCCTTCAGGACCAATACCCGCTTCCGAGAGCGGAGGATCTTTTTGCCACGCTGGCAGGCGGCAAGCTGTTCACCAAGTTGGACCTCACTTCAGCCTACATGATCCAAGAACTGGCCGACGAATCCAAACTACTGTCCACAATCACCACACACAAGAGACTGTTTGTTTGCAACAGGTGCCCGTTTGGCATTCGATCAGCGGCCGCGATCTTTCAACGAAACATGGAAAGCCTGCTCAAATCCATTCCTGGAACGATTGTACTGTAATTGGTAAAGAGGAGAATGGGGTCATAGTGGTCAGACTTAACAATGGGCAGATATGCCGCAAGCATCTGGACCAAGTAAAAAAAAGGTTCAGCATGGACACTGAGGAACCTGAGGAAAATCATGAGATGCTGCCCACACCACTGCCAGTGAACGAGCAAAAGAACCGTCAGCAGCATGCACAGTCCCTGCGGTCAGCCCGGACAAGTCGGAATCACCGCAGGTGACAAAGACGCATGCCAAAGTTCAACAACCAGAGCCCCAACTGCGGCGCTCCACGAGAGAGCGTCGACCGCCTGAAAGACTCAATCTTTGACCCAAAGACGTTGGGGGGAGGTGATGTCATGTTTTAACCTCACATAACTGTAACCTTTATGTAACAACACTGTACACTGTATACACCTGAGAAATGTACACCTTGACCACAGGGGGTGAACTTGTGGGAGACACTCCTCACCTGGTCATCCAGTTATATAAAGGGAGGTCCCACGCAGGGTCATCACTTCTTGATCCTGTAAATAAAGGTACAGGTCACAGAGTGACCTTGTCTCCAGTATGTGCCTCGTGTTGATTTGCTGTAGTGTGTAAGGTCATAACATTTGTCACCATCCAGGACAAAACTGTCCGCTTGATTGATACCCCATCCACCACCTTAAACATTCACTCCCTCCACCACCAGCGCACCGTGGCTGCAGAATGTACCATCTACAATATGTACTGCAGTAACTCACCATGACTTCTTCGACAGCACCTCCTTCAGCTAGAAGGACAAGGGTAGCAGGCAAAAAGGAATATAATCACCTCCAACTTCCACTCCAAGTCACACACCATCCTGACTTAGAAATATATCTGCATTGTCGCTGGGTCAAAATCCTGGAAGTCCCTACCTAACACAACTGTGGGAGTACCTTCACCATACAGACTGCAGTGGTTCAAGACGACTGCTCACCACCACCTTCTCATGGGAAATTAGGGATGGGCAATAAATGGTGGTCTTGCCAGCGACTCACACATTCCATGAGTGAATAAAAAAGTAGAGTTAAAACTAACCACTAGTATTTTGTGATGGTGTGCAGAGTATTCCAACTGACTGCCTTGTAAACATCTCTAAGCAGCAGCCACTCAAGTCAAGTGCTTCTTGATTTTGACAGATTGATTTGATCATGACAGTAACACTTGATATAGTCAACCAGCCAGTGAGTTAGTCACTAACATCCATCAGTCTACCAGAGACTTTGCTCCCATAGGATATGAAGATTTACAGCAACTATTTGATATTCTTAGCTCTCGCAACATAGTAGTGGAAAGTGGTCTTGGTATTCAAATATTCCAGCACAGCAAATTGAGACAGTGAATGAGTCCCCTATATAGGACACTGTAGTGTCCAGATACAATGAAGTACTTTAATCTATGGATCCTTTACTGACGGAACATTCAAAATGCTTAAGATACACTTCCATTGTCTGGACTGATTGGGAGGTGCTCTTCAGCGCTTCTCAAAGTTTTGTGGTAATTCTGGCCACTGCTTAACTGAAACACACAGGTTGGCATCAATATGGGTTTGTCAAGTGAAAGAATACATTGCCATACCCGGAGAGGATACTGAGCTACAATAGCCTGCTTGTGCAAGTGATACATTTGCAGAAGATAAGGGAATGGAAGCAAACCTTATCCAGTCATAAATATAACAAAAACAAAAATAATAGCTGCAGATTTTCTTCTTAATGAAGAGCACTCACAAAAATATGTTGTTGTTATCCCTAATATTCAGTATGCAAGTGAACAATATGAATCTTGAACATTTTCGCTAATGTACACTGTACACAAAAGTGAGGTTGGTGGGTTTTTTTTGAATCACAAATTTTGTGAATTACAAATAAAATAAAAGTAATGCGTAATATTCAGTGTTTGAATACCTATTTATATGTCCATTGTTGGCGATGTGCTCTGCATGTTTGCTGTATTTTGTGCTGCTACATGGTGAAGGTCTTGCAGTCACTCTCAGTGGGCACTCAGTTTTGTTTGTGCCTTTGTGTTCTACGAGTGATGGGCAGCAATTTCCTCATCCAACAAAACATATGATGCAAGAAATCCACAATGATGTCTAAAGAAACAGCAGTTCTTAGAAGATGCAATAAGTAAAGGTCATTTGAGATCTAGATGAAAAGTCTCTTTAAGAGACAGGGATCCCTCTGATTTTTGCAATTGCTATAGTTATCTTACAATTGGTATTTGGAGTATAACAAATTTTTAAAAGTCATGATCTGCCTATCCATGTAAATGTCACACAGACATTAAGATACTCTGCCTCAGGTTCATTTCGGATACCAGCAAAGAGAGGCCTTAGTTCATATCATCAAAACAGTCATTCTGCCTCAGGTTGTTGCTTTGCTGGCTCTTGTTGATCTTGGGGAACTGAAGATTTGATTTGCAGGGTCAGCACAGCAACAAGCGTTGAAATAAGACCTACTAAACACCAGGTTTTCCAAATGTCTTGAATCCAACTCTCCGCATACTTGTAGCCCCTCCGTTCAACTGCCGACAGTGAAGATATCAAAAGGATAGCTGTTAATTTTAATTTAGTATTAAAGGTAAATCAGTTAGCACTGTGAACAGATAAAGAAATAACTGCTGTACACTAAATAAATATGTAAAGTAGACAATGGCAGCACAGGCAGTGAATTGGGACTGCAGAATGTGGGAAGCTGCGGACAGTGAGACTGCCCATGACGACCATACCTGTGGGAAATTTCTAAGCTTTGAGGTACTCCGGCTCAGAATCGTTGAGCCGAAACACAAGATGGAGATAGTCCGACACATAAGGAAGGAAGAGTAATATCTGGATAGTTTATTCCAGACTAGTCACACCACATAGAGGTACATGTACACGAAGAGGAGTGTGTGATTGGAGTGGACATCTACAGATCCCTGAAGGCAGCAGGCCAGGTAGATAAGGTGATTAGGAAGGGGTACAGAATACTTGCCTTTATTAGCTGAGGCATAGATTATAAGAGCAGGGAAGTCATGCTTGAATTGTATAAAACACTAGTTAGACCATAGCTAGAGTACTGCGTGCAGTTCTGGTCACCACATTACAGGATTGATGTGATTGCACTCGAGAGGGTACAGAGGAGATTTATGAGGGCATTGCCTGGACTGGAGAATTTTGGCTATAAGGAAAAATTGGATAGGCTGGGGTAGTTTTCTCTAGAACAGAGGAGGCTGAGGGAAGACCTGATTGAGGTATATAAAATTATGAGAGGCCTAGATAGAGTGGATAGGAAGGACCTATTTCCCTTAGCAGAGGGGTCAATAACGAGTGGGCATTGATTTAAAATAATTGGTAGGAGGTTTAGAGGGGATTTGAGGGGAAATGTTTTCACCCAGAGGGTGGTGGGGGTCTGAAACTCATCGCCTGGAAGGGTGGTAGAGGCAGAAACCTTCACCATATTTAAAAATTACTTGGATGTGCACTTGAAGTGCTGTAACCTACAAGACTATGGACCAAGAGATGGAAAGTGAGATTCGGCTGGACAGCTCTTGGATGGCCGGTGCAGACACGACGGGCCGAACAGCCTCTTTCTGTGCTGTAAATTTCTAAGATTCTATAACAGTTAACAGGTTGGAGGAATCTCGTGGAGCAGCGAAGGAGGAACTGCAGAAACTGGTCTTGTCGAACAAGTATAATGTACTCACTACTTTTGGGGATAAGGAAGAAGTCTGCAGGAAGGATGGCCAGAATGCTAATCAAGGCACTGTGCAGTAGGAAGGAGTGAGCAGAATAGAAAGCTTCCTCGAGTCTGAAGAGGATGTAATATCTACCTAAGGGTAAGGAATATTTTAAAGCAGCTGCAATAGAACCTGGAAGGGGTGGAACCAGTTATTGTGATCTATGTTAGAAACAACGACATAGGAAAGAACAGGGGGGAGGGCCTGTGAAGAGGGCGTCAGGAGCTAAAAACTAAATTCAAAAGCAGAGCCTTGAGGATGTTAATCTCTGGATTTCTACCCAAGCCATGTGCTAATTGGCATCGGGGGAAACAGGTCAGGAAAGTGAATGCTTGGTTGAAAGACTGGTGTGGGAAGGAAGGGACCCAATTCATGGCACCAGTACAGGGATATGAACAGAGGTTGAACTCCAGGATATAGTCAATGTATTCACTGAGGCATATGAAAGCATGGGCCTTACGCTTAACATCCGTAAGTAAGACAAAGGTCCTCCACCAGCCTGTCACCGCCGCACAGCACTGCCCTCCAATCATCAAGATTCACAGCGCGGCCCTCGACATTGTGGACCATTTCCCATATCTCGGGAGCCTCTTATCAACAAAGGCAGACATTGATGCGGAGATTCAGCATCGCCTCCAATGCGCCAGTGCAGCCTTCGGCCATCTGAGGAAAAGAGTATTTGAAGACCAGGCCCTCAAATCTACCACCAAACTCATGGTCTACAGGGCTGTAGTAATACCCGTCCTCCTGTATGGATCTGAGGCATGGATGATGTATAGAAGGCACCTCAAATCACTGGAGATATATCACCAACGATGTCTCCGCAAGATCCTGCAAATTCCTCTGGGAGGACAGGCGCACCAACATCAGTGTCCTCGCCCAGGCTAACATCCCCAGTATTGAAGCACTGACCACACTCGATCAGCTTCGCTGGGCAGGCCACATAGTATGCATGTCAGATACGAGAATACCTAAGCAAATGCTTTATGCGGAGCTCCTTCAAGGTAAATGAGCCAAAGGAGGACAGCGGAAATGTTATAAGGACATCCTCAAAGCCTCCTTGGTAAAGTTAGACATCACCACTGACACCCGGGAGACCCTGGCCGCAGACCGCCCGAGGTGGAGAAAGTCTTTCCGGGAGGGCATTGAGCTCTTCAAGTCTCAACGCAAAGAGCACGAAGAGGCCAAGCGCAGGCAGCGGAAGGAGCGCGCAGCAAACCAGCCTCACCGACCCCTTCCCTCGACGAAGGTCTGTCCCACCTGTAACAGGATCTGTGGCTCTCGTATCGGACTGTTCAGCTATCAAAGAACTCACTTTGGCAGTGGAAGCAAGTCCTCCTCGATTCCAAGGGACTGCCTATGATGATGAACAAACTGTACATCTAAGACAGGCTTCATCTGAACTGGGCTGGGACCAAGCTTCGAGCAGAAAGGATAAATTGAACTGTAGAAACGAGTAAAGGGAAGGCTCGAATGGATATAATAGTAACCTAAAGAGAAGAAAAAAGCGAAATGAGCAAAGTTCAGAGTGCAAAAAGAGAGAAAGATGATAAATACTCAGGGAACAGAAAAGATTTAATAATAAAATACCTGATAAAAATAAAGTAGGAGCAATGAAAAAATAAGAGCATATTAAATTGTCTGTATTGCAATGTACAAAGCATTTATCAACCAAATGAGGGAATTGGAAGAATAGATATAAGTGAGGAACTAAATGTAACAGGGATAATGGAAAATGGTTGCAGAGGGGGTGGATTTGGCAGTTAAATATTGCAGACTATAATGTCCTTAGAAATGATAGGGAAGAAGGCGTGACGGGATAGCTGTGTTCATCGGAAATAACAATGGCAGTAGCAAGAAAGGACGCAACTAAGAGAGATTGAAAGAGAATCAATTTGCTTTGAGATAAGGGATCACTCACAATATTGGTGGTTTTCACAAACCACCAAATAATGGAAATGAAGTGGCGGGAGAAATATGTAGGCAAATATATGAAATGGGTAAAAAAAAAACACAATCATAAGTATGAGAGGTTTCAACTACCCCCAGATAAACTGGCAGGGTGAGGAAATGTAAGGGCAGAAAGGAATGGAATTTTTAAATAGGATGCACAGGACCCTTTCTGATTCAATATGTAAGAAGTACTGCTCAACCTAGTAATGTGAAATGAACTCTTTCTTTACGGTGCTCATCAGAACAAAAATGTCAATTTTAGAAAAGCAAGTGAATCACATGCCTTGAAATATGCCAAGTACAATCTCTTGTATGTTGTGCTGTGTCTTTTATAATTCCATCAGCATGACTTCAAATATACAGAGTTCGCAGCAGAAACCTCCCAAATCGTAGCTTTCAATAAACTTTCCATAACCACAAGTGCACTTGCGATAAATGAACTGAAAACTGCTAAATTTAGGTATCACGGAATGTAATAGGTGCCTATCAGATCATTTCAAAGTGCCGCAGGACTTTTGTTGTACATTGCAGATACGACCAGCACAGATAGAGAGATAAAAGACATTTGCAAAACCTTCATCTCCTTAGAAATAAATTAGTACAATATGGGTTTCATATTGGAAACAGCATTTATTACTATAGCAACCTAACATCACACAATTAGGGCATGGATAAGTTTCATTTCCAACACGTGACTAAGGCAGCACTGATGGGGTGAAAACCATCTTCCAAGGCTCTTAGGACAAGAAAGGGTTAAAAACAAATTAATTCTTTTCATTTGCTGCTCACAAAATGAAGACAACCCTTGTGATCGAGACTGAATCGTATCCCTGCACCTGTGACCACAATGGTCAGGAGAATGATTTCCTCAAGTCAATACAGAAAATAAATGCTGTGGAATAGATGAGACTTGTCGGAGGTGATGCAGGTAGCCATTGTGCCAGAGAATATGGCAAATCAGGTCTGAAGTATAATACTGCAGCAATACTCATTTTCAGGTAACAAATAATTGGGTTATGCTAAATTCTGCATAAAAATTTCCATTGCATCGGATTTTCACTCTGCTTTCTCTATGGTAAGTTTTCACACAATTAAAAACTCATATTGTCAAATAAAGGCATAATGACAAATCTGTTACTTGAGTTTCATGTAGAAAGATAAACGTGTTTTAAGTTCACAACCTTTACTCAAAACTAGCAACACTTGAAGTAAGCTTGTCCATCCCCAGAAATTCAAGTCAGTTCAATGCAAAATGTTCTAAACTTCGCAAGTCATTCTTACCTTTCGGGGTAGCAAGAGGGTTAAGCAAGGGTATAACTACCTTTAGATTCATTTCTGACCAGGAGGTGGCTAATCATTGTGATTCTCTGCAAGTTAAATAGGTCAGATGTTGGTGTAGATTCTAACATAATAAGCATGTTACAATCTAAAAAGTTGGTGATTTCCTGTGCGTGATCAAAATTTGAAACATATTATCTGGAAGCCAACTGCAAATAAACAAGAAAAGCAACAATGTTATCATCTATATAAGTATTGTTTGTTTTTCATTTGTTTTTAATCACAATAGAAACTTTGAAACTTTTCCTCATATTAAAAATTCTAAATCAAATGGAAAAAACAAATGTAACAATAATTATGCAGTGGGGGGATACAGACCCTTGTCTCAGTCAGAAACAGGCAGAACATGGTAGATCCCATAGGGAGGGAAGATTAAACTAATGAGATAACTCAGCCCACTCAATCACAGATCCCGGCAACAAATTGCAGTAATATTTGCAGAGGGCTGGGACCAGGCTGTCTACCTGGCTACTCAGCTGAGGTGTGGTACGTACCAAGAAGGTCACAGAAGAGGGTGAGAAAAAACAGCTTGCACTTACAAACCGCCTTTCATGTAGAAAAACATCTTAGGGTGTTTTCAGAGGCATAATCAGACAAAAATGGACCCAGAGTCAGAAATGTAGGTGTGAGGTTTCACATTAGGTGAATAAAAAAGCTTGGTCAAAGAAGTATGTTTTAAGGCAGGTCTTAAAGGAGATGGGGGTGGAAAGTTGGAGGGGTTTAGGGAGGGGGGTTTAGATGACAGAGAGCACAGCTGCCAATGGTGGGGCAAAGAGGCCATTGTTGAAAGTACAGGGAGTTCAAGGGGTGTTGCAAGGCTGAAGGAGGTTACAGAGATAGGAAAGGGTAATACCATGGAGGGATTTAAACATGCGGATATAAATTTTAAATTGGAGGCATGTGGGAACTAGGAACGAATGTAGGTCAGCAGGAAAGGAGTGATGGGTGAGTGGGACTTAGTGCAGGATAGCATATGGGCACAAGGGTTGAAGTTTAGAGGGTGGTGGATGGGAGGCCAGCCAGGAGAGCACTGGACTAGTTCAGTCTGGAGTTAACAAAGGCATGAAAGAGAGTTTGGGCAGATGGGCTGAGGCTGGGGACGAGGTAGGCACAGGCGATATCATAGATGGCTCTGGCCTTCCCAATATTTAACTGGAGGAAATTGCAGGTCATTCACAGGACTAGATATCAGTCAAGCAGTCGGACAACACAGAGGCAGTGCAGGAGTTGAGAAAAATGGTGCAGAAATAGAACTGAGTGTTGGCAGTGTAAATGTACAAGATGATCCCATGTCTTCAGATGATGCTGACAAGGGGAACCATGTAAATGAGAAGAGGAGAGTGCCAGGATAAATAGTTGGTGGATTCCAGAGGTAATAGTGTGATCGTGGGAAGAGATGCCAGCGTGGTGATGCTCTGGCTACATTTGGATAAGCAAACGTATAACCAAGTAGGGGTAGTTCCTCTGAACTGGAAAATAGAGGAGAGTTGTTGGAGAAGACGGCATGGTTGACAATAATCAAATAATGGAAGGAGAAAGAGAGTTCAAACAACTTAGATTGAACTACTTCATATGGAAGGTAATCAATACCCAAGGGGACATGGAGGCAGATATTGTCGTATTACCAGCAAATGTAAGATGGAGCAAGAGGGACTTCGGGGGGAGAAAAGCAATCAAATGACACAAGAGATTATGGTGGTGAATTTCTTTCCCTTGCTCCTGATACTATTGGATCGCATGGGCGAAGCAAATACAGGAAAATCGTGCAAGGAGGAACAAACGCTTCTAATGGAAAGTGCCTTTCCATCAACTAGGCGGTATCCTCATCACTGTGCACCCCTTCTCCACCCAACTTTCTTGTATTCACTGCACTGATGCAATCGAGCACAGGAACAGGAAAACCTGTCAGATAATATAGTAATATTTCAACTGTGGGACCAGCCAATTGGAACGTATTGTATTTTTCCAGCCCCATATATTCCTTCTTAGGTTACCAAGTATCTATTTAAGAACTTTCCCAATGGTTCACTGAGCTTTTTCAGTGACAAACTGATCCGCAGAAACCAAAGTGTCCCTTAATTAAAACCCAGTCTTTTGTTTCATTATTTGTTCTTGGGATGGAGGCAACACTGGCAAAGTGGTATTTAGTGCCTATTCCTGGTTGCCCTGAGAAAGTGATGGGTCATCTTCTTGAACCACTGCAAGCAGCGACTGTTTTATAATTCAGTGGGTTGCTCGGTCACTTCAAAGAGATTTGAGGCAACCAAATAACGTGGGACCAGGCAGGTTCCCTTCCCTGAAGGACGTTGGTGAAAGGGTTTTTAAGGACAGTCTGGCAGCTTCATGGTCATTTTTCTTGAAACTAACCCACAAATTACCAGATGAATGCGACTTAATTTGACAATTTGTCATTTTGGGATTTGAATAAACGACTTCTAATCCTGGGTCTGAGCTGAGCAGCTTATCAACGCAACAATGTGGTGACTACAATTTGCCTCAGGATTCAGGGTTAGGGAAAGAAGGATTGACCAGGGCTTTCATTCCCAATTGCAACCCAATGGCTCCTGCTGGAAGTGTGCATATGTAGGTGTTGGATGGAATCAGGCTCAGTTGGGACATCTCCCCTCGGTCAAATAACTTACTATCAAGTCCCCTACATGCAAAATGAAGGCTACCAGTGACGGTAGAACGCCTTCAGGAGAAGAGGTGCAGAAATATTGCAAGAAATAAAATTAAGTATCCATATTTCAGCAGGTGCAATGATGTGTTAAACTGGAGCAGTCCCATTTTGGATGAACAGCATTACCAAACATCAGTATTTCAAAAAAATGTCATTACATCATTTGCTTTTTGAGAAATACCATCATAAAAATGATTAAATATGGACCCTAGTGCACATTAAGCGACTCAAGCAAAACTACTCTACTGTAAGTATACATTTTCAAACCTCAAAACTAATATTTGCAGATATAACATTGCGTTACATATTACACCCGGCAACAAGTTGCATACTCTTCTTACTTAACTGGTGAAACAACATTACTGCAATTGGATTACGGACATTTAGTCAGGGCACATCAATGTATCACAGTCTAATTTCAGTCGACTTTGAAGTGAAGTTGCAATACATTAAGACTCCGAGTGGAGAAACATGGTTTCAGATACTCATGAGGCTCCATCCCTGATGAGTTTACCTTGAAAATGTATTGATAAAGTGGAATTCATTGCCATACATCAGCCCAAGAAAAATCAATGCAGTTTTTTTTGTGAAAAGTAGCAGAGCAATGAATAATAGTTAAAAGAAACTCAAAGAGCTTGACAAGATCGGATCCCGAAGCTTTTACTGATCGTATACTTCTGAAAAGATTCTTATCCCATTCTCTTTTGATCTTTGTTCCATAGAAACCAAAGTACAAAACAAAAATCATCAACATGAAAATCACATTGAATTATACAACCCCAACCCAATTTTGAAAACAATTATAATGACCCACAATTACAATAAGGGACAAAAATGACAGACTCAGTTTTCCTCTCTCTGAATCCCATTCCCACTCATGTCCAATTTAGGGACAAAAATTAACTTGCATTTATATAGCATCTTAGGGCATTCTTCAGATACCTCAAAGTGTCAACCAATGAATTATTTTTGAGGTTCAGGCATTGTTGTCACGTAGACAAATAGAACAAAAAGGAAAAAATGCGTTGGAAGGGAATCCATGGCAAGACAATGAAGGTTCAAGGGGAGATTGATTGCACTGGTCCCGGTGAGAGAGGGACTCGATGCCCTGTTACTGATGAACATAAGAACATAAGATCATAAGAATATAAGAATATAAGAATTAGGAGCAGGAGTAAGGCATTCAGTTCCTCGAGCCTGCTCCGCCATTCAATGAGATCATGGCTGATCTTCTACCTCAACTCCACTTTCCTGCACTATCCCCAAATCCTTTGATTCCCTTAATATCCAAAAATCTATCGATCTCTGTCTTGAATATACTCACTGACTGAACCTCCAC
Source organism: Pristiophorus japonicus (assembly GCF_044704955.1). NCBI lineage: Eukaryota > Metazoa > Chordata > Chondrichthyes > Pristiophoridae > Pristiophorus > Pristiophorus japonicus. The sequence goes on along the minus strand of NC_091984.1, from coordinate 193,695,244 downwards.
AGCCCTCTGAGGTAGAGAATTCCGAAGATTCACCATTCTTTGAGTGAAGAAATGTCTCCTCATCTCAGTCCTAAATAGCCAACCCCTTATTGTGAGACTGTGACCCCCTGGTTCTCAACTCCCCAGCCAGAAGAAACATCCTCCCCGCATCTACCCTGGCTAGCCCTGTAAGAATTTTGTATGTTTCAATGTGATCACCTCTCATTCTTCTAAACTCAAGAAAATATTTGCCTTGTCTATTCAATCTCTCCTCATAGGACAATCCCTCCATCTAGTCTGGTGAGCCTCAATGGCAAGTATATCTTTCCTTAGGTAAGGAGACCAAAACTGTATACAATACTCTAGGTGCCATCTCACCAGGACCCTATATAATTGCAGTAAGACGTCTTTAATCTTATACTCAAATCTTCTTATAATAAAGGCCAACATACCATTTGCTTTCTTAATTGCTTGCTGTACCTGCATGTTAACTTGCAGTGATTCATGTACAAAGACACCCAGGTCCCTCTGAACACCAACATTGCCCAATCTCTCACCATTTAAAAAATACTTTGCTTTTCTATTTTTCTTACCAAAGTGGATAACTTCACATTTCTCCACTCACTTAGCCTATCTATATCCCCTTGAAGTCTCTTTGCATCCTCCTCACAACTTACATTCCCAACTAGCTTTGTATCATCAGCAAACTTGGATATATTACATTTGATCCCCTCATCCAAAACATTGATATAGATTGTGAATAGCTGGGGCCCAAGCGCCGATCCTTACGGCACCCCACTAGTTACAGACTGCCAATCTGAAAATGACCCGTTTATTCCTGCTCTCTGTTTTCTGTCCATTAACGAATCCTCAATCCATGCTAGTATATTACCCCCAACCCCATGAGCCTTAATTTTATTCAATAACCTCTTGTGTGGCACCTTATCGAATGTCTTCTGAAAATCCAAATACAACACATCCACTGGTTCCCCCTTATCTATTCTGCTAATTACAACCTCAAAAAACAGACGTGTCAAGCATGATTTCCTTTCACAACTCTGTGTTGACTGCCCAATCCTATTTTTCTTTATTAAAAGTGCCCTGTTACCATGTTCTTAATAATAGATTCTAGCATTTTCCCTACTATTGATGTCAGGCTTACTGGTCTGTAGTTCCCCATTTTCTCTCTCCCTCCTTTCTTATATAGCGGGGTTACATTAGCTACCTTCCAATCTGCGGAAACCGTTCTAGAATCTATGGAATTTTGGAAGGTGACATCAAATGCATCCACTATCTCTATAGCTACCTCTTTCAAAAGAGGGAGATGACTTGATGCACTGTAACTGATGAGGGAGGGGACTCAATGCACTGTTATTGATGAGGAAAGAGCCTCGATACACTGTTACTGATGAGGGAGGGGACTCTATACACTGTTACTGATGAGGGAGGAGCCTCTATACACTGTTACTGATGAGGGAGGAGCCTCTATACACTGTTACTGATGAGGGAGGGGACTCTATACACTGTTACTGATGAGGGAGGGGACTCAATGCACTGTTACCGATGAGGGAGGGGACTCTATACACTGTTACCGATGAGGGAGGAGCCTCGATACACTGTTACTGATGATGGAGGGGATTCAATGCACTGTTACTGATGAGGGAGAGAACTCTATACACTGTTATTGATGAGGGAGGGGACTCTATACACTGTTACTGATGAGGGAGGGGACTCGATGCACTGTTATTGATGAGGGAGGGGACTCTATACACTGTTACCGATGAGGGAGGAGCCTCTATACACTGTTACTGATGATGGAGGGGATTCAATGCACTGTTACTGATGAGGGAGAGAACTCTTTACACTGTTATTGATGAGGGAGGGGACTCTATACACTGTTACTGATGAGGGAGGGGACTCGATGCACTGTTATTGATGAGGGAGGGGACTTTATACACTGTTACTGATGAGGGAGGGGATTCTATACACTGTTACTGATGAGGGATGGGACTTGATGCACTGTTACTGATGAAATGGAGAAATGTGATCCAATAAACTTAGTTACTTGGATAGAGACCATATGGAGGCAAGTATTTCCAGAGGAAGCGTGAAACTCAGCAGGAAAGTTATCTCTGGGGTCAGTCTGGAACACATTCTAGTTCCTGCTTTCACAGTGGTCTTGCCAGAAGACTGGAAGGAGCTTGTGCACTTACCAACCTTCTAGGCGTACTGCAAACAGACCAAGAAAGAATTTGGTGGGAAAATGCCCTTACAAAAATGGAAGCTTCATCCCTGTTGAACTACACAATTTCCAATAGAATGCATTCATTCATTCATTCCGTGGAGCAACCACTTGCACATTTTTCACCCCTCCAGGCTGTAAAATGGCTCAATAATCATAGAATCATAAAACAGTACTGCACAGGAGGCCATTCAGCCCATCGAGTCTGCACCGGCTCTTTCGAATAGCAATCCAGTTAGTCCCACTCCCCCGCTCTTTCCCCATATCCTTGTAATTTTTTCTCCTTCAAATATTTATCCAATTCCCTTTTTGAAGGCTATCTGTATCCATCTCCCTAGATAATAAATACATCTAATTTAAATTGATGTTTGAATTGTTTGAAGAGATCGCAAATATATTTTTCTACTTCAATTTTTTTTTAACCGAATTTAGATGAACTAAATCTCTCTTCATTCTATACTTACCTTTTGTCTCTGACAGAATTTTATTTCAGCAACATGCGCACCTTTCTCTAGCTTCCTGCAGTTTCATATTCCATGCAATGGATAAATAATGAAATGATGAATAAATGGCCATGTAATTTTGTAACTGGATACTTCAGAAACAAAGTATCTAATCAACAAAGAGCACTGTCAAAGGTCATATATAGTTGCCAACCATCTATCAGCTAGATTGTTTACCATGGCAACAGGAAAACACAGCGAAGAGTAGGCCCGAAAATCATCGCTGCAAACAAAAAAAGGGGTTTAGTACAATCTTATTCTGGCACCATGCTTGCAATAAATTCAGCCGTATCGGTGTTAAAATTGGTATTTAAACTGTAGGATTGTCTGTTGACATGTCATAATATTCTGATATAAATCAGAGGCAAAATCCAAGCCAGTCATCAACATCCACTGTGAATTCACGAATAAATGACATCCGTTGAAGCTTCACTCAACTCTCTTTGAAACAACAGTATGTTCTTAAACACAGCAGTTTATTTTAAGTTAAATTATGCAACAGCATTAGTAAGAATAACTGATACTATATTATGATGAAAATATATCTTTTATTTTACATTCCAAACAGTGTTGTTCATCAACAAAAGTCCTTTGTATTTAGGACCTTAACAAGAAAATCAGCGTTTGGTTTGAAAAGTACTGCATTAATTAAACGTTACATAAAAGGCTTCAACAATAAACATTGTGAACACATACAGGATTTAGTGAAACAGACTAATAAACAGCTGTATTTTTAGATCTTTCATCAAAAACTGTTATTTTTATATCACACGTTTGCACAATTAGCATCAGTGCTCGAGTGTGTCAGTATGTCTCCTCATCTTGTCACAATCCAGCAGAGTTAGAATAAAGGCAGCAATAGAAACATTATTCATACTGATTGTAATGTCTGGTACCTTTCAGTTATCTCAGCAAAGTCATAGTGTACTTACAATGCAACAGAACTGAGCATTTACAACAACTTGCATTTATAGAGCGCCCTAATGTACTAAAACGCCCCAAGGCACTTCACAGGAGCAATTATCAAACAAAACTTGACACCGAGTCACATAAGGAGATATTAGGGCAGAAAGAGATAGATTTTAAGGAGTGTCATAAAGGAGGAGAGAGAGGTAGAGAGGAGGAGAGAGAGATAGAGATAGAGAGAAGGAGAGTTTAAAGAAGGAATTCCAGAGCCCAGGCAGCTGAAGTAACAGCCACCAATAGTGGGGGCGATGAAAATTGGGGCTACGCAAGAGGCCAGAATTGGAGAAGCGCAGAGATCTTGGAGGATTGCAGGGCTGGAGGGGGTTACAGAGATAGGGAGGGGCAAGGATATGGAGGGATTTGAAAACAAGGATAAGAAATGTACAATTGTTGCAGGGATGCACAGTGCTGTTAATAAAGCAGATTGTTTCTTAACCTGGTGTATTAATTTAATCTATGTATTGAGAATATGACCCTAACAATCACAAACAGCTGGAGATTTGTAACTAATCAAAGTTATTGGCATTTCCATTTACAGAAACTAATGGGATCAAAGGTCGAGGTTAAATGACCTGAAACAATTCATGGGACTGGAAATATTTAAGGGAAACAAATTTATCAAGCACCAGAACCATAAATACTAAGGCCCCAATTTTGCCCAGCACTGGGCGCTGTATTTTCCACATCCAGTGCTGAGGTTTAGTTTAAAGATTCCCCAATGTTGGGACACCAGCATCGACTACCAGTGGCAGAATGTTTGGCGCTGTACATTCTGGCACTGGTGGATGTTGAAGAGTACAATACGCACTATTTCGGGACATAAGGCCAAGTTTCCTGATTAGCGATATTTGTAAAATCAGCACATAGACACGAAAAACACTGTAGGAATAAACCTCACCTGCAGTTCAAAAAATCTGCACTCGACAGCGCTCTCCTGAGGTGCAGGATCTAACAGATGTGGTTCAGATGATGTCATTGAGTGCGAAGAGCATTGGCCTTACCCGATCACTCCTGAACACCATCAGTGGGGTGAGTGGTGAAGCATCACGACTATGGGGAAAAGAAACAACACTCCCACGAGAAATGGGAACACTGTCTGGGAACATGAGGAAGGGAATGGCTCAGTCAGCCAGCCAAAACAATTTTGGTGCACATGAGGGAGGGAATGTCGTAGGTAGCTGATGCGCTGTCAGTGAACATGAAGGAAGGAATATTGGAGAAAGTTCAGACACTGTCAGGGCACATGAGGGAGGGAATGTCAGAGTTAGCTGCTGCAGTAAGGGAACACACACAGACCTCGTGCCCATTGACAGAATCAACTGCCACTCCTACTCCAATCCCCAGACCAACCTCTGAAGAGGCCCAAGCCTGCCCCGCCACCCCCTCTGCTCAAGAAGTGCACATTACCCGAGATGTTCGAAAGAATAAGTTTGGTACCAACCCGAGAATCACTGCACCATTGCCTGCGGGCAGGGATGGAGTCACCAAGACCAAACACAAAGGGCAGTCTTAGAATAAGGTGGAGGAGAGATGGATGCAGCCTTTCTTTCCTGCCGTTGCTGTTATTATTGTTGTTACTATTGTAACTGCTCTCAAATTAAAATGTTTTTGTAAATTATGTAAATTTACAAGTTTAAAGGTTGAAAACTTTAAAGTTCGATACAAGAATATTTTTATAAAGTTAAGTACAAACAAATGTTTGTTAAACTTTTGAATAAAATATTTTACATTATAACTGAATCATTTACATTATTTGTTCCATTAACACAACACAACATTATGGAACAGCTCCAAACAGTAAACTTGATCCATTTGGAATAGCTGCGGCTGAGCCATCAGGCAGCAAAGCGTTCACGGATGAACTGCTGGCACAAGGCTTGAGCAATCGTTAAAGGGGCACGACGGCCCGCACTCCTCCGCCATCGTACTCCGGGTTCAGGTAGTTGCAATGCTTGTCCATCTTCGTCCTCCTCCTCCTCCTCATCATCTGCATCTTCCTCATCATCATCAGTCACTCTCACCTCAGGTGGGTCTTCCACTACCAGCTGCTGCTGCCTCATGATGTCTAAGTTATGCAGCATGCAGCACACAACAGTGAACTGACCGACAATCTCAGGGGTGTATTGCAAGTAGCCTCCAGAATGGTCCAGACATCGGAAATGGGGTTTCAAGATGCCAATGGTCCTCGCTATTACGCTGTGCGTCGCAATGTGTGACACGTTGTATTCACGGTCAGCTTCCGTCCGGGTTATGCGTAAGGGCATCATGAGCCAGGTGGCGAGGCCGTACCCTTTGTCTCCCTTCTGGCTGCTGCTGAAACATGGCAGATATAATGCTCTTGCGTAGGATGAACGCATCATGGGTGCTCCCAGAGTATCTCGCATCAACTGACGTGATGCGATGCATGTCGTCAAACACGAGTTGCACATTAATGGAGTGGAAGCCTTTTCTGTTCCTGTACACCTTGGAATCCTCCAAACGTGCTCACAAGGTGATGTGGGTACAATCAATGTAGCCTTGTAGCTTTGGGAAGCCAGCAATCCTGGAGAAGCCCACAGCCCTGTCACACATTGCCTGGGCGGTCATGAGGAACTTTATATCGTCATTCTTCCAGACATATAGTGCAGCAGTCACCTGCCGAATGCAGATGTGTTGCATGTTGAGATATGGCGCACACATCCCCAGTTGTGGCCTGGAACGATCCAGATGCACAGAATGAAAGTGCAGCTATAACCTTCACTTCAACTGACAAAACAGTCCCTCCTGATGTTTCTAGGTTGCAGGTCTGCTTTTACAAACTCACAGATCTCAGTTACAATCTCTTTGCGGAAACGCAGCCTTCTGACACAGTCTGCATCACGCAGGTGCAGGCACGAATGTCTGTCTCGATATACCCGGCGTGAGTAAGGTCTCCTACCCATCACCCTACGTGCTCTGAGGTTCCTCATGCGATGACATTGAATCAATTGTCTCCTCCGCAGCGCCATCATGCAGAAGGTTTGCACGTTGAATGGCATCGTCAGTATTGCCCCCATGAATATATTCTACCTTTGCAAGAAGCTCAAAATGGCAGGCAGGACAAGGTTCTTTGTTCTCTCTCCCTAAGGTCAACGCCCTAGTATGGACCACACCACAGGTCTGAGCAGGTGCAATGATCGGGATCCCCCACCGCCCCCACTCCCAGGCTTCATTTGATGCATAGTGTAAGGCTTCTCATGCCTTCCGTTCGCCTTCCACAGTATCCCACCCTCCCCACCGCCCCCCCCCCCATCCCCGGGCTTCTTTTTAAGCCGAGACCCGAGCCTGTGTCCGGGCAAGGGATCGATTCTGCCGACCGAGACGCCGACCCTCGAGCCCGGTTTGGAGACATGCGGTGGTGGCATGTCAGTTTAAAAAAAATTAAAACTTGAAGAATTCCATTATACTTCCATTTTCTGCGTTTTAAGTGTTAAAGATTTAAGATTGATTATTGATATCTGTGTGTTCTTGACTCCCTCCAAAACTTCGCATAAAAACAATGGTGTCTTTCTGGGCTGATTTTTGAATGTGCACTGGTTTCTCTTCAGTGCCCAGAAGATTTTTCGGCAGCAGTCACATACGCCATCCTAGGAGAAATTTAAGTTGGCCAAACTTGCATAATTGTGAAAAACTGACGCAGACATCAGGTTACAACAGCTATGACACCAAAAAAACGAACCTAAAGAAATCGTAACTAACTGAGTTATGCTGGCGCACAAAGATTGGGGAAACTTGAATTTTTAAATTAAAGCCAAAAAAAAGCGGTGCATGCCAAAAAAACGACGCAAATCACTGGGGAAAATTGAACCCTGTACAGAGTTAGATGAAGCACAATTGTTCTGAAAATATAAGCACAAATTCAGCGAAGAGGAAGGTTTATAAACTGGATCCTGATCCATCACGGGAGATGAGTTTTTTCCTAGGCACATTTGCAGGAAAGCTGCGGCAGAGGGAAGCCAATCGACCGACCACTTCAAAATACATCACAGAAAAGCAAAACCAAATTACACTCTGTTGCGCACGACCCAAGGAGCTCTTTCGATAATGGTGAACAGTCCGTATTGTTCGGCACTCCAGATTATCAAAACAGCAACTCCATTAGGGCTTGCCAGAGCTTTCTTTCAATTATGGTCATTTAATAATTTGGAGATCGCTGAAAGGGAGTTGAGCGTTGCAGTTAATGACCTTCCATCTTCCCGAGCAGGCTCCTTTCTCAGGCCTATAATGCTGTATCAATTGAGACACTACTATGAGTGCCAGCTTATTATATGGAATCATTTTCCCGGTGTGTGCATGCTTCTGCTGTTTTTATTGAGCATAGGTCGAGTCACAAAGCAAGACCATAGAGGCAGAGTTTGAGCTAATACATAGGTTTACTGTGTAGGAGCACCTGCGGCCCTATGAGGGGTTATGTTTTCAACACCTGGCTACTGCTCCTGTCTGTGCACGTTTTGGTTGCATGTTTGCTACCTGTTTTAAGCTACAATTATCTCCAAGGAAACTAATGTTGAAATGAAGACAAAACACAAACAGCTATTTTAAATGAATATTTGACCTTCAAAAGCAGTTCATGAGTTTTCTCTCAAAAAGCCTCAGTTGAATTTTTCTGATAAAATATTTAGAGCAGATTATTGATGTTGTTTATCTGTAAGGCATGCACTCCCATGTTCCGCCACCAGGGAGCTCATCCCTTGGGAGCACTGTATATAAGCCGGCCCCTAAGGCCTGTTCCTCACTCTGGAGTGTCTTATTAAAGACTGAGGTCACTGTTACTTTAACCTCCCTGTGTGCAGCCTCATCTGTGTTAGGAACACAATAATTACATATTTAAAGTAGTTTAAGATTTTTTTAAAATCTTAATCATGTTTCAAGTACAATTATATTTCATATTACACTACATGCATTTATACAACTAAAAGCCTTGTATCCAGAATACATTCATAAAATCACACCTTTCAAGGTGTTGCACAAACACTGGGCAAAGTTTAGTGATTGGTTAAAATGAGAGTGTATCTTTTCATTTACTAATGAAATATCCAATGGCCTAAACATGACTGAAGCAAAATAAGTTTGTTTCAGTCAGTAAATACCAATGAGGAACAACCTATTTCTCCAAGCCACCAATACTGACCAACCAGTTGAATCATTTTGTCAAGTTGGTTTGAAGCACCATATTGTATTTTTCACCAGCCTGATACGCATTAAAAAATTAATTCAGAATGAAATGCTTGCCTATACTCAGAGTTGCTTGCGCACTGTTGTAAATGTCTTTAAAATGGTTTCTGAAAGAGGCCTGCTCCGTGTCAGGAACACGGGGCTAAATACAGAGTATTTGTCTGAGGTTTCGACGATTGTGTCGACTATTTTTTAATGCTGAAATCAGAATCATACAGCACGAAAGGAGGCCATTCATCCTATCGTGCCTGTGCCGGCTCTTTGAAAGAGCTTTCCAATTAGTCCCTGCTCTTTCCTCATAGCACTGCAATTTTTTCCTTTCCAAGTATTTATCCAATTCCATTTTGAAAGTTGCTGTTGAATCTGCTTTCATCAACCATTTCAGGCAGTGGCTTCCAGATCATCATAACTCGGCGCAGGTTAGTACATTTAAAGCACCAAGACTTAACTTGGACCCAAGATGACATAAGATGCGCGCAGTTGCCGGCGGTGCTGTTGCTCCGCCCCCCACTTCACTATCTATGCCACGCTGGGACACCAGAGACTCGACAGAGCGGGCAGGTGGGGCCACTTTTTCTCGACGCCGTTTCCAGCGCGCAAAGTTGGCGCATTTAAGGTAAGTGGGACGAAAAAAGGGGTTGGGGCAAATTGGGCCCCTTGATACTAAATCTGACTCCCAGAACCAATAAAATTATCAGGGGGTGGAGGGGGAAGCAAAATATTGAAATGCGCCTCTGGTGGACACACCTTCATCTCAATAATTGCTTTCTTCAACAAAGGATTCGACGATTTAAAAAATCAGATGAAACAAGAAGCCAGGAATTGAATAGTGGCGAGTGGCTTCCAACTGAAATACATGAAAAGCAAGCTGCTGGTGAGGATCCAGTAGGAGTTTGTAAGCCCATTGCCTTAGAATGGAAATCAATGATTTACTGTTAAACCACAAAATGGTGGTAAAATGTAAAATGAGGCAAATAAAAGGTAGCTAATCACAGTGGCAGGAGGTGGGAAGTGCTGTTCCACAAGGATCAGTGCTGGGACCACTATGGTTGACAATTTATATTAACGATTTAGACTTTGGAATCAAAAATACAATTTCTAAATTTGCGGATGACACCAAATTGAGGAGGACTGCAATATATTACAGGAGGACATAAATAAACTTGCAAAATGGGCATATAATTGCAAATAAAATTCAACACAGATAAATGTGAGGTAGGAAGAATAGGGAGGTCACTTATTACTTGGAGGGTGCGAGTCTAGGTGGGGTAGAGGAACAAAGGGACCTCGGAGTAAAAATACGCAAATCACTAAAAGTTGTGACACAGGTCAGCAAGATCATAAAAAAAAGCAAACCAAGCACTAGGGTTTATTTCTAGAGGTATAGAATTGAAAAGTAGGGAAGTTGTTCTAAACTGGCACTGAACTTTGGTTAGACCACACTTAGAGTACTGTGTACAGTTCTGGTCGCCATATTATAAAAAGGATATAGAGGCACTGGAGAGGGTGCAGAGAAGATTTACAAGGATAATACCAAAAATGCGAGGGTATACATATCAGGAAAGGATGAACAGGCTGGGTCTCTTTTCTCTTGAAAAAAGAAGGCTGAGGGGTGACCTAATAGAGGTCTTTAAAATTATGAATGGTTTTGATAGAGTGGATAAAGAGAGAGTGTTTCCACTTGTGGGGAAGAGCATAACTAGAGGCCATCAATATAAGATAGTCACCAAGAAATCCAATAAAGAGTTCAGAAGAAACTTCTTTACCCAGAGAATGGTGAGAATGTGGAACTCACTACTTCAGGGAGTGATTGAAGCGAATAGCATAGATGCATTTAAAGGGGAGGCAAGACAAGCATATGAGAGAAGGAAATAGAGGGTTATGCTGATCGATTTAGATGAGGGAAGATGGGAGGAGGCTTGAGTGGAGCATAAACGCCGGCGTGGACTGGTTGGGCCGAATGGCCTGTTTCTGTGTCATATATCCCATGTAATCCTATGTAAATATAATTTTAGATACAAGGTTCAGAAGGACAACAACCTGTATTTATATAGCGCCTTTAACATAGTACAATGTCCCAAGGTGCTTCACAGGACCATTTCAAACAAAATTTGACACCAAGTCACATAAGGAGATATTAGGGCAGGTGACTAAAAGCATGGACAAAGAGGTCGACTTTTGGAGCATCTTAAAAGGAGGAAAGAGAGGTAGAGAAGTGGGGAGGTTTAGGGAGGGGATTCTGGAGCTTAGGGCTTTGGCAGCTGAAGGCATGGCCACCAATGGTGAAGCGATTACAATCGAGGATACTCAAGAGGGCAGAATTAGAGGAGTACGGATATATCGAGGGATTGTAGGGCTGGAGGAGATAGAGATAGGAAGGGGTGAGACCATGGAGTGATTGGAAAACAAGTATGAGAATTTTAATATCGAGGCGTTGCTTAAACGGGGCCAATGCAGTTCAGCGAGCGCAGGGGTGATGGATGAACAGGAGTTGGTGCGAGTTCGGACATGGGCAGCAGAGTTCTGGATGACCTCAAGTTTATGAAGGGTAGAATATGGGAGGCCGGCCAGGAGTGCATTGGAGTAGTCAAGTCTAGAGGTAACAAAGGCATGGATGAGAGCTTCAGCAGCAGATGAGCTGAGGCAGGGGTGGAGTCGGGCGATATTACTGAGGTGGAAATAGACAGTCTTTGTGATACAGTGCACTCTCATTTATCCGGATCCGGATCTAATGGAAAACACGCTGTAACGGAATTTAAAATTCTGTTGCAAAATCGCTAACAATTGCACACTGTGACACTCACCATGAGCAAGGACTCAGAAAATCGACTGTAAAAATCTAAAAACTGAATACACAACTTCACCTTCCTTTGCCCTTGCTTTGCTGGTGTGTGTGTCTCTCATGGCTGCCGCTGATGTTGGGAACTGGGGCAGTGCCGGCACTGGGTTCCAGGCACAGAATGCAGCCCGGAGATTGTGCTCCGGAACTCCGGAGCTAGACGATCTCCTCCTCGAGGCCACCTGCAGCCACTCCCAGTGCAGCATTCGTCCCTCCGCGATTACAGTCCGGCGGAAGTACATGCACGCTGGTAATGTCCATCTTTTTGTATACTTAACTGCCTTGTTACTGTTTGTAGCTGATTAATGAATAAATACAAAGTTTGAACTTTAAAATGTAAACACGCCCTAACAAAAAAATCCGAGTGATCCGGATAATTGAGAGTTGCCTGTATCATGGTACGCGGTCGGAAGCTTATTTTGGGGTCAAATATACCACCAAGGTTGCAAACTGTGTGGTTCAGCATCAGCCAGGGAGAGGGATGCAGTCGGCGGCTAGGGAATGGAATTTGTGGTGGGGAACAAAGACGATGGCTTCGGTTTTCCCAATATTTCATTGGAGGAAATTTCATTCATCCAGTATTGGATGTCGGACAAGCAGTCTGACAATTTAGAGATCGTGGAGGGATTGAGAGAAGTGGTGGTGAGGTAGAGCTGGGTGTCATCAGCCTACATGTGGAAACTGATGCCATGTTTTTGGATGATGTCGCCAAGGGGCAGCATGTAGATGACCTCGGAGAGGGCCAAGGATAGATCCTTTGGGGGACACCAGAGCTAATGGGGAGGGGATTTGTTGATGGTTTACAAGACTGAGCAGTATCTAGATGAGTTGGGCTTGCTGGGCAGGTTGTTTTTTTCCTATTGGTTTCATATATTTATATATGACAGAGACTTTATAACGTGTGTTTGACAACCCTTTCATTACTGAAGCACACAACTGCCCTAAAATCATTGACTTACACATCACTGCAATGACAATAACCCACGTTTTTATGGTTCTCCTTCAAATATGTATGATAAGACATGTGACTAAGAGAGGAGAACATTTCAAATTCTAAATAGATAGGCTAGCTAGGTGTTCGAGGTTAATGCTAGTCCTGGAGTTTGCCGGTTGCCTTCAGTGGTCGGAAAGGAATTTCTCAGAGTTTTTCCTATATTAACTGCAGGGTTTCTCTTGTCGCTCCCGGGAGATTGATTGGCAGGGGGCCGGTGGGGTGGGGGGTTGATGTTAATTACATGTTGTCCATGAATGGCAAGCACAATATTTTTATGCAGGAATGTAACTGCCTATGTAACATTTCATCATCATCTTGATACAAGTCATTCTAGGGACGTCCCTTTCTTAGTCAGAACTGACTTGAAAGTAAATGACTCACAAATTAGCAACCAATCAAGTGTATAGATTTTAGAATGGTCACATTTTTGAATTTCAGAGAGCTACTTCCCACCATTTGAGGTGGCTTTAGAAATATCATATCATGATGCAAAATCTAGTGAGCCACACATCCAGAAAAGTTCTACTTCTTCCAAATATAGGTTCAACATCTGAAATCTGGAATCCTCGGGACCGAATCTGTGCCGTATTTTGGGTTTTGCCGGATTTCGGACCTCGCCGCAGACCGAATCCGTGCCGTATTTTGGGTTTTGTCGGATTTCGGATCTCGCTGCCCGCCGCTCGCCAAAATGTCCAATTTTCGGAATTCCGGATTCAGAACGTTGCACCTGTGTAGGTGAGCCCTTCTGCACCAGCGTCGCCACCTGGGTGTAAAACTACTGTTGAGGATCAGTCGTCCATTATTGAAACCATGCTATTTTTACTTCTATTGAAGATCTGGATAGGGTGTTTGATGTTCTGGGCAATGGGACAAGTAAATCATAGAATCATAGAAATCTACAGCACGGAAGGAGGCCATTTCAGCCCATCGTGTCCGTGCCGGCCGACAAAGAGCTATCTAGCCTAATCCCACTTTCCAGCTCTTGGTCCATAGCCCTGTAGGTTATGGCACTTCAAGTGTACATCCAAGTACGTTTTAAATGTGGTGAGGGTTTCTGCTTCAACCACCTTTTCAGGCAGTGAGTTCTAGACCCCCACCATTCTCTTGGTTATTTTTTTCTCCCCTCAAATCCCCTCTAAACCTCCTAACAATTACTTTACTAAGAAATCTATACCCCCATGGTTGTTGACCCTTCTGCTGAGGGAAATAGGTCCTTCACATCCGCTCTATTTAGGCCCCTCATAATTTAATACACCTTAATAAGGTCTCCCCTTAGTCTCCTCTGTTCCAAAGAAAACAAACCCAGCCTTTCCAAACTTTCCACATAGCTAACATCCTCCAATCCAGACAACATCCTCATAAATTCCCTCTGTACCCTCTCCAGTGCAATCACATCTTTCCTGTAATGTGGTGACCAGAACTGCATGCAGTACTCTAGCTGTATCCTAACTAGTGTTTTGTACAGTTCAAGAATAACCTCACTGCTCTTGTATTCTATGCCTCGGCTAATCAAGGCAAGCATTCCGTATGCCTTCTTAACCACCTTATCTACCTGGCCTGCTACCTTCAGGGATCTGTGGACATGCACTCCAAGGTCCCTTTGTTCCTCTGTACTTCTCAGTGCCCTACCATTTAATGTGTATTCCCTTGCCCTGTTAGCCCTCCCCAAATGCATTACCTCACACTTTTCCAGATTAAATTCCATTTGCCACTATTCTGCCCGCCTGACCAGTTCATTGATATCTTCCTGCAGTCTACAGCTTTCTTTTTCATTATCAACCACACAGCCGATTTTTGTATCTTCTTAATCATACCCCTTACATACAAGTCTAAATCATTGATATATACCACAAAAAGCCAAACAATAAACCTTATCTAACTTACTGTCATGGTGAACCCATGCCCTTTTGTGCAGTACTTTTGTATAAGTGTAAGCAGTACAAAGGGCAGAAGGAACTCATTCTAACCCTTGCTTTGACAACCGATGCCTGAGCATTAGGGGGAGGGGGTAAACGACTCTTCACAAATACCATTACAGATCAGTTCTGATCATAATTCACATACATTCCACACATTGCAGCTTAAAAGCCTTTGAATGCTTCATCTGATCAGGTGCAAGTTACCACAAGTCACAAATAGGGCTGGTACTCACCCTGAATATTAAAATGCCATCTAACCATGAAAACGGATTGGGCCTGGCACTGCCGCCATCGAGTCAGCATAACGGGCGGCACCATCACCACAGTGGTTATCTATGCACGCCACCAAAATCACCTCTCCAAGTACAGTTCAACTCTACTAACCAGAATATAACGGGGTGGTTTTAGAGTTTCGTGAAAATCGGGCCGGATGGACATTATTAAAAGAAGTGTTATGTATGTACTGTAGTGGAAAATATTACATTTGTAAAGGACTGTTTATAAAGTACTGGAATTCTAACTTGACATGCAAATGTATTCATTTTATTTTATTTTTTATTAAATCGCAAAAAACATTTGGGAAAAGGGAGCCTTGAACTTTCATTATTTTATTTGCGATTAGATAAATGTTGCCACAAATAAAGAAAGAAAAATTTGCATTTATACAGCGTTTTCATGACCACCAATGGACTACTTTTGGAGTGCAGTCACTGTTGTAATGTAGGAAATGCAGCAGCCAATTTGAGTGCAGCCAGCTCCCACACACAGCAAAGTGATATTGACCAGGTAATTTGTTTCTCTTATGTTGATTGAGGGATAAATATTGGCCAGGACACTGGTGATAACTCCCTTGCTCTTCTTCGAAATAATGCCATGCGATCTTTTACATCCGCCTGAGAGAGCAGACGGGGCCTCGGTTTAATTTCTCATCCAAAAGATCGCACCTCCGACAGTGCAGTGCGCCCTCTGCACTGTATTTTTGTACCAGTCTAGATTTTTGTGCTCAAGTCCCTGGAGTGGCATTTGAACCCACAACCTTCTGACTCAGAGGCAAGGGTGCTACCAACTGAGCCACAACTGACACTAATGGAACCAATAGTCCGAACACATGGTATAGGAATTTAACAAAGCCAGCTTTAATGAAGCTTCAGGGATCAATATATAGGACAGCAAAGCTTCAAAGATCAAAGGTACCTTCTTGGCCATCTAGAGAGAGTAGGTAGAGGGAAATTGTTCCAACTGGCGGAAGGGTCGAGGACCAGAGGACACAGATTTAAGGTGATTGGCAAAAGAACCAAAGGCGATATGAGAAAAAACTTTTTTTACGCAACGAGTGGTTAGGATCTGGAATGCACTGCCTGAAAGGGTGGTGGAGTCAGTCTCAGTTGTGGCTTTCAAAAAGGAATTGGCTAAGTACCTGAAGGAAAAAAAAATTGCAGGTCTATGAGGAAAGGGCGGGGGAGTGGGACTAGCTGAAAGAGCCGACACAGGCTCGATGAGTCAAATGGCCTCCTTCTGTGTTGTAACCATTCTATGGGCCCAAGTTTCAACTGGATTTGTTCCTATTTTTTTGGAGCAACTAGTGCTTTTTTGGAGTATCCTAGAAATTGCAATGCTCCACATTTAGTTTGCTCCAATTCTAGTGAGTTAGTTTAGTTTCGTTTTGGTTCCATTTTTTTTTCAAAAGGGGGTGTGTCCAGGCACTTACGTCTGTTTTGCAAGTTTGAACTGCGGAAAGTTACTCCAAACTAAATTAGAATGTAATAAGTGTCCACTTTTGTACGCCAGGAAAAAACTTGTGTAGAGTTAAGAAATCAGCTCAGCTAGCCACGGCAGGGGGTGGGGTGGGGGAAGAAGAGAGAGCACTAAACACCTTCATTTTTAAAAATAAAGAACCATCATCAATAATAGCTGATAAATCAATCAATAAATCAAAAAATTAAAAATTAAAAATTAAAAACATAATCAAATAAATCAATAAATAAAAAAATAAAAGTCCTAGCTCAACTACTGCAGCACACAGCGCCTATCCATTCGGCCAGGGGCTGGAAATCGTTCACCCAGCAGCAAAGTAAATCACGCAGCAGCATATCTTCGGCTGTTTAAAGATGACCGGTTGCCAATGTTTCTGTGCTATTACGCATGCGTGCACGCTCCAACGTGCATGCGCAACACTGCCGGCACTCACAGACACGCTGGGCCCTAGCCCCACCCCCATGCCGGATGTGTTAGCACAGCACGTTGATAGCTCCAGCCGCCCCCCACCCCCACCCCCCCGCAGCTCAAGTTGCGCTGCGCCAACTGGAATGGAGGCCTGCAGACAGTTCAGAATAGCAAGCTACTTTTTAGGCGGACTTTTTGTTCTAAAAAATTGGCGCAAGGCTCGGAGATGCGCCGTTCGAATGAACAGTTCAAACTTGAGCCCTATGATTCTAAGTTCAGGGATTCACAGATGACAGACAACCAGGTTGAAGTCATATTTAAACCTTGGAGTCAAAGTTCGCCCCTTAGGTACAGTCAGCTGTCACTTCCTGTACAATAAGAAGTCTTCTTAGTATAAAGATTAGGATGTATGTGTGACAAACAACTTCCTGTCTAATGCTCTCCAACGTCTTCCTGCTGTTTCTAATAGGTAGAATTGCTATGGAAAGATAATTGTTTGGCAGATTCTCATGCCAAATTGAATTATGAGCTGTACATCTTAACCTTATCTTGCACATGTACACTAGCTTCACAGCATTTAATTGAATAGGGATGTCGTTTTTATATGCTAATGTGAGGAAATTGTGTATGCGTTCTAAATAGGTTAGTGCTACTTCCATTTGTGCAGTAAAGCTTTGACACCTTAAATATATTTCAACAGTTAAAGCAACTTTGGAATCAAAAGAATTTGTGTAAAATGTGCACTCATTCATTTAATTATAGAAACAAAAATGTGTAAAGAAAAATTGAAGGAAACCATTACAATATTAACTTTTAGACTGTCAGCAGGTCCAAGGGAATTTCAGCCTCCTTTAACTTGGCTTATTTGTTAACTGTTTTTAACTCGCATGCTACGTGAGTATATTACATTCATAAAGTTACTCCATGGTTAGGAGTTATTTTATTACTGAAATACTAAACAAGTACTCATAGAAACAACTGCTGGATGAGTCCATTTTTAAAATGCAGAGACGGGGGGCGGGGGTGGGGGGGGGGGATAATGGGTACTGTATTTTCTTCTTGAATTAATATTTTAACCATCTAGCCAAGTGAAACTTAAAATAAATACACACACGAATGCTAATATCACTTAATAGGTGTTGAGCTCTACATTTATTCTGAAGAACATTTCAACATCGACAGAGTTCCAGCAGTTCTATGGATAAGTGAAGAGAAAAAGATTAATGAAAACAAACGTAGGTCCCTTGCAGTCAGATTCAGGTGAATTTATAATGGGGAATAAAGAAATGGTGGACCAGTTAAACAAATACTTTGGTTCTGTCTTCACGAAGGAAGAAACAAATAATCTTCCGGAAATACTAGGGGACCGAGGGTCTAGTGAGAAGGAGGAACTTAAGGAAATCTTTATTCGGCGGGAAATTGTGTTAGGGAAATTGATGGGATTGAAGGCCGATAATTCCCCGGGGCCTGATAGTCTGCATCCCAGAGTACTTAAGGAAGTAGCCCTAGAAATAGTGGATGCATTGGTGATCATTTTCCAACAGTCTATTGACTTTGGATCAGTTCCTACGGACTGGAGGGTAGCTAATGTAACACCACTTTTTAAGAAAGGAGGGAGAAAGAAAGCGGGTAATTATAGATCTGTTAGCCTGACATCAGTAGTGGGGAAAATGTTGGAATCAATTATTAAAGATGAAATAGCAGCACATTTGGAAAGCAGTGATGGGATCAGTCCAAGTCAGTATGGATTTATGAAAGGGAAATCATGCTTGACAAATCTCCTAGAATCTTTTGAGGATGTAACTGGTGGAATGGACAAGGGAGAACCAGTGTATGTGGTATATTTGGACTTTTAAAAGGCTTTTGACAAGGTCCCACACAAGAGTTTGGTGTGCAAAATTAAAGCACATGGTATTGGGGGTAATGTACTGACGTGGATAGAGAACTGGTTGGCAGACAGAAAGCAGAGAGTCGGGATAAACGGGTCCTTTTCAGAATGGCAAGCAGTGACTAGTGGGGTGCCACAGGGCTCAGTGCTGGGACCCCAGCTCTTTACAATATACATTAATGATTTGGATGAGGGAATTGAGTATAATATCTCCAAGTTTGCAGATGACACTAAACTGGGTGGCGGTGTGAGCTGTGAGGAGGACGCTAAAAGGCTGCAGGGTGACTTGGACAGGTTAGGTGAGTGGGCAAATACACATGGCAGATGCAGTATAATGTGGATAAATGTGAGATTATCCACTTTGGTGGCAAAAACACGAAGGCAGAATATTATCTGAATGGCGGCAAATTAGGAAAAGGGGAGGTGCAACGAGATCTGGCTGTCATGGTGCATCAGTCATTGAAAGTTGGCATGCAGGTACAGCAGGCGGTGAAGAAGGCAAATGGTATGTTGGCCTTCATAGCTAAGGGATTTGAGTATAGGAGCAGGAAGGTCTTACTGTAGTTGTACAGGACCTTAGTGAGGCCTCACCTGGAATATTGTGTTCAGTTTTGATCTCTTAATCTGAGGAAGGATGTCCTTGCTATTGAGGGAGTGCAGCGAAGGTTCACCAGACCTATTCCCGGGATGGCAGGACTGACATATGAGGATCGATTGGGCCTATATTCACTGGAGGATCTCATAGAAACATATAAAATTCTGACGGGACTGGACAGGTTAGATGCAGGAAGAATGTTCCCGATATTGGGGAAGTCCAGAACCAGGGTACATAGTCTAAGGATAAGCGGTAAGCCGTTTAGGACTGAGATGAGGAGAAACGTCTTCACTCAGAGAGTTGTTAACCTGTGGAATTCCCTACCGCAGAGAGTTGTTGATGCCAGTTCATTGGATATATTCAAGAGGGAGTTAGATATGACCCTTACGGCTAAAGGGATCAAGGGGTATGGAGAGTAAGCAGGAAAGGGGTACTGAGGTGAATGATCAGCCATGATCTTATTGAATGGTGGTGCAGGCTCGAAGGGCCGAATGGCCTACTCCTGCACCTATTTGCTTTGTTTCTATGTTGTTCTAATCAAGTTAAAGACCATCTCAAGAGCTGAAAGACCACCATCACGTTAACAACACCAGTGAGATATGGGACAGAAGCAGAAAACGGTACACATACACAGCAAGTCCCTCAACATCTGTAAAGGAAAAAAGCATGTCATCCTCTCGGGTGCAAACCCTTCAGATACTGACAGACCTGCTGTGTTTCCAGCAATTTTTGTTTTTATTTCACAATGTCAGTATTTAAAGGGTTGTTTTTTTCATTTGTATTCAGTGAGATGGACTGTATTTCACACTAAAATATGACTTCAGTATCTTCGTCCTGCAGTGTTTGAGAGTTATGGATCTTTTACACTCATGAGCGTCATGAATTCACTGCCACCAGTGATACATCTCCTGCTCAGTCTTTCCGCACTCAATGATGATATTTCACAACACTGAATATAAAAGATGGATTACTCACTTTAAAAGTTTAAACTGCCAGACACATTTACGCTGCAGCCCACATGCAATCCAGGACCAGCTTCTTTTTTATAAAGTGGACCTGGATGTCACACTGTGAATTTCTTCATAATCGGCAGTGTTGTACTGTGTGCTCATCAGTGCATAATTACCCAGTTGTGAGGAAAAATAGTTATTCTTCACTTGATTATATTCCAGAGTGTACAGGTAAACTCTGTTGGAGTAGTGCCTCATGGGAAGGAAAGAAAGAAAAGACTTGCATTTATATAGCGCCTTTCATGACCACCGGACGCCTCAAAGTGCTCTACAGCCAATGAAGTACTTTTGAAGTGTAGTCACTGTTCTAATGTAGGAAGGACAATCCATCAGCCTGAAATTCACGCACCTTTCTGCCTGATGGCATGTCTTCCTTAGCAGTTAAGCCCAGGCAGTGGAACTCAATGAAGTGTGCAGGGGATATTTTCCTTGCCTGTCTTGGGACTAATATATAGTTCCCAATATCATGATATATAGATCCCAATACTCTCACTGATTTAATTTGCAGACCTTAGGTGGAGAACATTGGAATGACTATTTTGTGCATATACTTACTGAGACAACACCGACGTAATGGGGCTGTAATTTGCGGCCTTCCATGACGGTGTACGAGGCGCGCACGTTGGGGCCATGCAAGTTCCGGGTTTAGGCATGCGCTGTAACCTGGAACTTGCGATCAAGAATTCACCGCAACCCCGGGGAAAGGGTCTCTGCGAGCGGAGAGTTGGGCGCCTGCCCAGCGAATGCCCATGAAATTCTTACGCCTGGTAAAAGCCAGTGTAAGACCTGCTACTACAGCATTAGAGTTTTAGAAAACAGAAAAATAAAATGTTAGCAATAATTTATACATTTAAACACCTGTGACATAAGGCAAGTTTATTTTTAATCCCTTTAAAACAGGTACATTTATTTTTCAAAAAATTAAATGTGTTTTAAATATTTAATGAAATGCCATTTTAATTAATTTTAAATGTGTGATTTAAAAAAAAATGTATTTGAAGTTTAGTGTTTTGGGGGTATTCCTTATGTGGATTCTGTACATACGGAATCCCCATAAATATGAATGGGGATCCCCTTCTGCCATTCATTGGGCTGGCCCACGTATCCCAGGGACACTCGTGAACCACATGCGCGCCCCTGGGATACGTGGGCCTCTTCCCGCGGGTACCCAGAGGGCCCCAGGACTGCGAATCTCCGTATCTCCCGGTCCACCAGGAAGGCTGGCATTTTATTTGCGGATCAGAGGCATTTCCCTACGCAAATTCAGGGCCATTATAATTAGACTTGTCCCACAACACACTACTTGCTATTCGGTTGAAAAGAAAAATGCCTCTTGTGAAGGCCTGTATGGTATGCATTGTACAGAATGTAAGTGAGTCACACAGGCCAGGAAAGTTCTCGGCTTGCGCCCCAGTTGGCACTGTCAGCTAATCTCAGCCAGGTTACAGTTAGGGGACTGATACAGTTGGCTTCAATGAATCTGATTTTGGGGCGAGGGGGAGACAATCAGACTGGGTGATGATAGAATCAGGCTTTCCATGGTCAAATAGCATCAGCGTCCAGGCTCATGGAACTGCACCCAGTATTAGTAGGCACGTTCAGGAGAGAACGGAGGAGAAAAACTGGAAAAATATGGTAACTTTGACATGAACTCAGTGGTTTTGGTTTTATTAGGTTAGTGTCCTCGTTGTTGGCTGCACTCCTGTGTCTGGAATATATGGGAGGTCGCATGCACATCTCACGCCAATAGTTTTATTATCTGTGTGTGCTGCAGCATAAAAGCACAACACACAAACACAACAACAACTTGTATTTATATAGCACCTTTAATGTAGTGAAATGTCCCAAAGTGCTTCACAGGAGTATTATGAGATAAAAATTTGACACCGAGCCGCATAAGTAGAAATTAGTGCAGGTGACTAAAGGCTTGGTCAAAGAGATGGGTTTTAAGGAGCATCTTCAAGGAGGAAAGAGAGGTAGAGAGGCAGAGAGATTTAGGCAGGAACTTCCAGAGCTTGGGGCCTAGACAATATAAGGCATGGCCACCAATGGTTGACCAATTATAATCAGGGATGCTCAAGAGGGCAGAATTAGAGGAACGCAGACATCTCGGCTGGGTTGTGAGTCTGGAGATGATTACAGAGATAGGGAGGGGCGAAGCCATGGAGGAATTTGAAAATAAGGTTGAGAATTTTGAAACCAAGGCGCTGTTTAACTGGGAGCCAATGTAGGTCAGCGAGCACAGGGGTGATGAGTGAATGGGACTTGGTGCGAGTTAGGACACAGGCAGCCGAGTTTTGGATCACCTCTCGTTTATCCACAGTTTGACACAGAATCCAGCTACATATAACAAGTCGCATTATGTACAACGTTCACTCTAATTTTTTTCATGCGCAGCCCCTTTAAATTTAGAGTGATTATTTGCACTAATTTTTTGTGTGTCCTTTTGCCCATGCGCGCGTTGGACTCTGCTCTCTTTTTGTGCATGGGCACTCGATTCGGCGCGCATGCGCAGTGTAACGTATGAGGAAGCTGGAAATGGGGCCTTAAATTTGCTGCGCAGTATCTCTTCCAGCTTGTGAACATCTTTACAGGACCTCCCAATTGCTGGGCGGACACACGTCCGCGCAGCTTAGAGGGAATGTTGATTATATACGATCCATATTGTCCAAATATATTCCTTCTACCCAATTATATCTCAAAGAATAATTACATTATACTGTGTGTTCTAAATGCAAGTGTGGAGTGGCAATAAATGCCTTTAAAATTCAGTCGATGTTGTTTAATTAAATTTGTTCCCATCTCTTTTCTATCTGTTTATTTCCCACAATCAAAAGTGAACAAGCGGTGTTACATTTGGCTCCAAATTTCACAGTTGCTGGCTCCTGGAGCCAAAAGAAATACAGAATTCATCCCAGATCACTAAAATATGATTCTTAAAGGCAAGCTGTTCTTCAGCATGGATTGAAGACTACTCAGGTTTGTGTTAATCTCCTCAATACCTTTACTGGTTGAAGCTATGAGGAACGCATTGTGATTGATGTCTCAATACTAAATGCCACTGATTATTTGTAAAATCAATCAAATTCTTAGCTCTAGCAATTGCCATGAAGGGCGGTGACCCAAAGGAAAATAGTTTGTGGAGTCTCGCAGTTAATTCGATTGGCTCCAAAGTGAACGCTAAGTTAACCTTCCACCCTCAAAATGGGTGGAGGATATTGTGGCTCATACGATATTTTTATCATTGTACACATTCTGAGCCTCTTTGCCTCATCTGGCAGAAGGTCGACTGCAGAAAATCGATTTCGATGTCAGTTAAGATGAAGTGATTCAATTTGCACAGCAAATAACAACGCTGCTTCAGTTTTGCTGGAATACCGCAGTCCAGTTTTTGTGGTATGGTTTGTATTGCCAGAAATTAGTGAATCACTATAAGGGTGTGGTAACATTCCTGTCACAGTTCTTCACATAAACTAGTTTTAAACAACTGACTGATCACTTGTTACTATTTGCCTCAAGCTTCACCAACCGCTCTCCTTTGATGCTCAGTCTTGTCAGCTGTGCATTCAACTATTTTTTTTTATATCTTTAATTTTACTTTGGTTTCAATCCAAATTGATATGAACTCCAAGTTATGGGCCCAAATTTCCCCAGCCGCCTAGAACGGCGTTGTTAGAGGTGGCACGCCGACTTTGTGAGCCAAAAAAAGCGCCGAGAATTTACCTTCCACTTTGGCCGCTCCCTCGTCGTCCGGTTCCAGAGGCGTGGTGCTGCAGAGCCTGCAGGGGGCGGAGCTTCGGCCGCGCTTGCGCAGCGCAGCCTGCGGGGGGGGGGGAAACGGGGCTTGGGCCCAGCGTCTCGTGGAGTGCCAGCAGGGGGATGCATGTCCGTTTGAGCGTGCACGCATGTGCGTTTCAGCGTGCGCGTATGCGCAGTGGAGCAGGAAGCATAGCAATCAGCCAATTAAAGGGAGAGCATCCTCAGTGGCTCAGCATCATTGGCATTGGACCATATATAAAGGTAAGGTGTGAATAGTGATTTTTGGGTGGCTGAGGGAGTGGAAAGGAGTGCTGGATAGGTGGAAGAAAGGCGAGAACTGTGATTTTTGAACATTACCTGAATGTAAGTCCAATACACAAATGACTCAAGAGCGTGCAACAAGAACAAAGAATTTCCTCCTTGAGGATGTGAAGAAATGAGTCACTGTCATTGAGGAGGAATGGCTGGAGCTGGATATCAGTAAGAGTGGTCCCACAAAAGTTTCACCCAAGGAACTGAGAAGAAGATGGAACCTAGTTGCAGAAGAATACTCCGCAGAGGGAAATACCGCAAGATCTGGAAGCCAGTGCAAAAAGAAATGGCAGGACGTTGGTCAAGTTGTGAGTGTAAGCAATATCTTCATCTTTAAATGGAATTGCAATTGAACATGTGACCATCTGTATATGTCCCACCCATCAGAAGCCCACCATGTGTGAAAAGTTATATTTTCATCTTTGCAGAAGAAATTGGCCCACAACAAAAGGGAAAGACTTAGAACAGGAGGAGGGCCGCTAAATCTGCACCAACTATCACCCCTGGAACAGAGGGTTGCTGCCTTGCTGAGTCGCACCTGCAGAAAAAGAATCAGCTCTGCACAAGCTGGACCAACACTTGAGGGTGAGGGTGAGTCATTGAAATGTATCGTCACCCTTCACGTCAACCTGCTGACTGGCCTGCTACACGTCAGACTACTCATGCCACCTATCCTGCCCCCTCCTGTGCTGCTAACCATTTGACTGTTCTGTTGTATTTTGCAAAAGACGACGACACTCCTCAATATCCTGAAGATCCACCAGAAGATCCAGATGCGTGCGCTTCAGACCAAGGCGGGTGGGGGGAGGAGGGGGTCCATGGAAATGTGTTCACGGGAGATCGTGATTATGGATCAGTCCATAGTACAGGGCATCACACTGCCAGAAACCTCCATGAGCTCCTCGGCGACATTCCATGGTTTCATACCTTCCGAGGTTGTGAGTCCCAGTGGCGGTGATAAAATGCATGTTGGGACACCCAGTGCCCCACCGTCGCAGCCTGTGCCTCGCACTGGAGGGGTGCCGCTAGGCAGACCCACGGTGAGGGGATGGAGAAGCCGACCGGTCTCTCCTGAGATGCAGCCTTCAGCAGATGTTAATCAGGCTCTGTCATTGGATGAGGAGACCAATGCCCTTACAAGATCACTCGTGGCGTACGTCAGTGGGGTACGTGATGAGATAGCGACACTGTCGGGTGAAATCTCAGCAGTGTGACGCGAAGTGAGGGTGGGAATTTCAGAGGGTGTACAAACGATGGCAGATGCCACGAGGGAGCTAGCTTCTGCAATAACGGCACAAAAGTCAGATAACTCAAATGCCACTTCCACTTCAATCCACGCACCAGCCACCGGTCAGACCCAAGCCGGGCCCCCAACCCCACCCCCGACCCGATGAGGAAGTGCACTTTCCCTGAGATATGGGTGAGGGATGGGTACAGCCTTTCTTTGCTGTTGTTGTTGTTGTCGTCATTGAAGTGCATTGTAAAATATCCAATAACAGGTATTTTGCATTAAGACTGAATCATGTTCCATTAGGACCACCAAATTTAGGGACAACTGTAAAAAGTAAAAATCCCTCACCTCTACAGTCATACGGCCTGCTGCCCCTCGCCCTGGCCGGAGGGCTAGCCGTTGCGTTCTGCAGCCGGCAAGGCAGGACTGCTCTATTTTCAGTAGATGATTTATCTTTCATTTATTTTTGATGCTGTTGTGCTGAAGATGTTGTGATGTTGTGCTGATGTTGTGAAGGTGTTTACCCCCCCCCCCCCTCCCCCTGCCAGCCCCCCCTCCTCCCCCAGCCCCACCCACCCATCTCTGGCTCCCTGTGCTGATTTCTTAAATGTAGGTAAGACATTTCTGTGCCTACAAAAGTGGCCACATACACTGGCCTAAGTTAGTTTGGAGTAACTTTCAGCTGGCCAGATTTGCTTCTTTGGCCTAAAGAGGTGTAAGTTGTTGGTCATGTCCCCTTTTGGAGAGAAAAAAATGAAACTAGAAAAAACCTAACTGACTGACTTACACTGGAGCAAGTTAAATGCGATTTTTAAGTTACTCCAAAAAAAAGCTACTTACTCCAAAAAAAGGGGGCAACTCCTGGGGAAATTTGAGCCCATTGTTTCCTTCTATTTAAATGTCCTTCACACAATATGTACGTCTCCAGCCCAGAGACTGACTCAACAAACTGCTTTAATGTTGTTTTGCAACCAACTCCCAGGACTTCCTCAAGCATGCCCTGGAGCGATTCATCACAGCAGCTTCTTTCCATTCCTGCATTAAAACACCTCCACTCCACTCACAGCTTCTCCCCGACATCTCAGCCCAATCTGTGAACTCCTCATGTTGGGAAACAACAGCTGATCATAGAACTTTAAAAAAAAAAAAGTAATGGAAACACATAAGCTTTCCACTGAGTATGGATCATCAATGTACTGAATTAGCAATCAGGGAATGGACGAGTGACAGAGATGAGTGAAAGAAAAGGAAGACTGGCATTTATATAGGGTCTTTCATGACCTCAGGATGTTGCAAGGCATTTTACAGCCAATGAATTACTTTTGAAGTGTAGTCACTGTTGTAATGTAGGACGGGCAGATGAACAGTTCTTGAACACTTCTGTTCACCAGCATGACCCTGAGCTTCCGGTCGCTTGCCATTTTAATTCTCTGCCCCACTCCCACTCTGTCCTCAGCCACATACATAAGAATATAAAAAATAGGAGCAGGAGTAGGCCGTACAGCCCCTGGAGCCTGTTCCGCCATTCAATAAGGTCATGGCTGATCCGATCATGGATCAGCTCCACTTCCCCGCCCGCTCCCCATAACCCCTTATCCCATTTTTGTTTAAGAAACTGTCTATTTCTGTCTTAAATTTATTCAATGTCCCAGCTTCCACAGCTCTCTGAGACAGCGAATTCCACAGATTCACAACCCTCAGAGAAGAAATTTCTCCTCATCTCAGTTTTAAATGGGCGATCCCTTATTCTAAGATCATGCCCTCTAGTTCTTGTCTCCCCCATCAGTGGAAACATCCTGGTTCCAATGAAGCTCAATGGAAGCTCAAGGAACAGCAACTTATCTATCGATCTTCGGCTGCCTGAGTAAAAGAGTGTTTGAAGATCAGGTCCTCAAATCTGCCACCAAGCTCATGGTCTACAGGATTGCAGTGATACCCGCACTCCTGTATGGCTCAGAGACATGGGCCATGTACAGTAGACACCTCAAATCACTAGAGAAATACCACCAACAATGTCTCCGCAAGATCCTGCAAATCCCCTGGGAGGACAGGCTCACCAACATTAGCATTCTTGACCAGGCCAACATCGAAGCACTGACCACACTCGACCAGCTCCGCTGGGCAGGCTACATAGTTCCATGTCAGACACGAGACTCCCAAAGCAAGCGCTCTACTCAGAATTCCTGCACGGCAAGCGAGCCCAAGGTAGGCAGAGGAAAAATTTCAAGGACACCCTCAAAGTCTCCTTGATAAAATGCAACATCCCCACCGACACCTGGGAGTCCCTGGCCAAAGACCGCCCTAAGTGGAGGAAGTGCATCCGGGAGGGCGCTGAGCACCTCGAGTCTCATCACCGAGAGCATGTAGAAACCAAGCACAGACAGCGGAAGGGGCGTGCGGCAACGACTCTTTCCTTCAACGACTGCCTGTCCCACCTGTAATTCCCGTATTGGACTGTTCAGTTACCTAAGAACTCATTTTTAGAGTGGAAGCAATTCTTCCTCGATTTCGAGGGACTGCCTATGATGATGATGATGTCAATTAGGTATTTTACAACCTTCCAGAATCAAATTCGAGTTCAACGATTTCAGATCATAACCACTGCTCCCACTTTTTCAGACAGCAGTTGCAGGTAATGATTCTGTTGTTCCCATTTACACCTCCTCAAGACCCATCTTTTGCTTCTTTACTTGTCGCATTACCATCTCCTTTTGCTTTGCACTCTCATCCCTTTTATCATTTAATCACTCCTGCTCTCCACTCTATCATGGACCTTCCCTTTTGTACTCTCCCCCTTTCCCTGCTTCTGTATTTGCTTAAAACCTGTCACACCTGGAACATTTTCCAGTTCTGACAAAAGATCCGACCAGAAATGATTCTCTCTCCACAGATGATGCTTGACCTGCTGAGTATTTCCAGCATTTTCTGTTTATGTGAACAGTTCTTGAGCTCTGCTTATTCCAATTCTAGGGTTTCTTCACTTGGTTCCAGCTCCTGTGTCCCTGATTCAAAAAAGGGATGAGTTTGAAACAGAGTCTAGAGCAGCTCAGAAAATTAGTGTTGCAACCATTTCTAACCATTATAGTTCACTATAGAATATTTTTCAGCAGCTTCTGTGTTTCCTTCCAAAATGCAACTATTTTAAACTTGCAAGCACCTGATCATTCATGATAAAACGTGCCAATATGCACAGCTCTCCTATTTTAAGCTTTTGAGCGGTGTGCACTATGAATCTATCTATTCAAACGTTTCACCGATTCTTGAGGTTTGTATGGCTGCACCATTGTTCGCATTTACACTCACTTTATAAAACAATCATATTGAGGAAAGTATTTGTCTTCCACTTATATGTCAAATTATTATATTCAGTGTTTCAGTGGGGCGGTGAGTAGGTTCTCATGCTATTTCTATATTTATGCAAATTGGCTCCTCTCCAAATACTAGGAGATTAAAGCAAATTACAATGCGCAGAGAACACTGAGGGTGGATGGTTCCTACATACATGAACCAACGTCAGCCCAAAACACCATAGATGGATTTTGCAGTAAAAATAACAGTAAGGCTGTCAGCGCACACCGCTTTCAAAGTGTAAATCGGACAGCAACTTCCGGTGACCTCACAAGCGCAGCTAAACATGGAAATCGGGGCTTTGCTGTCTGCGTTGCCTGCTCCTCGAGAAGCTTCGCTTTAACAGTATCCTGCCGAGAGACTTGGTACTGAAACACATGTAGGGTATAAAGCTGCGGTACGGAAGTGATATATACCCACGAACTCACCAGGAAAGGTGAGGGCTTGTCCATTCCAGTGCAAATAAGAACATAATACATTTTTAATGACATGATAAGTCTTAATTACTGCCAAACAATTAAGACACTGATAATTAACTTCTACACGTGAGGAGTCTCATTCCTTCAGATTTTAGTTGGAGATCTTAAAAAAATTAAATAAAATTTGTTGTTTTAAAACATTTTCTTTGTCTCGTATCTCTCTGTTGATTTCATCTGTCCTTCCCTCTCTTTATTTCACTTTCTGTAATTGATTGAACAATGAATTAAATATTCTAACTGACACTTCCTGGTCCTGAAGGCTCTGTGCCTCAATGCGAGGAGTATTCAGAATAAGGTGGATGAATTAACTGCACAGAGAGCATTTAACAGATATAATGTAATTGGCATCACGGAGACATGGCTCCAGGGTGACTAAGGCTGGGAACTCAACATCCAGGGATATTCAACATTTAGGAAGGATAAACAGAAAGGAAAAGGCGGTGGGGTGGTGTTGCTGGTTAAAGAGGAAATTAATGCAATAGTAAGGAGGGACATTAGCTTGGATGATGTGGAATCGGTGTGGGTGGAGCTGCGGAATACCAAAGGGCAGAAATCGCTAGTGGGAGTTGTGTACAGGCCACCAAACAGTAGTAGTGAGGTTGGGGACAGCATCAAACAAGAAATAAGGGATGTGTGCAATAAAGGTACAACAGTTATCATGGGCAACTTTAATCTACATATTGATTGGGCTAACCAAATTGGTAGCAATGTGGTGCAGGAGGATTTCCTGGAGTGTATTAGGGATGGTTATCTAGACCAATATGTCGAGGAACCAACTAGAGAGCTGGCCATCCTAGACTGGATGTTGTGTAATGAGAAGCGACTAATTAGCAATCTTGTTGTGCGAGGCCCCTTGGGGAAGAGTGACCATAATATGGTAGAATTCTTTATTAAGATGGAGAGTGGCACAGTTAATTCAAAAACTAGAGTCCTGAACTTAAGGAAAACATAGAAACATAGAAACATAGAAAATAGGTGCAGGAGCAGGCCATTCAGCCCTTCTAGCCTGCACCGCCATTCAATGAGTTCATGGCTGAACATGAAACTTCAGTACCCCCTTCCTGCTTTCTCGCCATAACCCTTGATCCCCCGAGTAGTAAGGACTTCATCTAACTCCCTTTTGAATATATTTAGTGAATTGGCCTCAACTACTTTCTGTGGTAGAGAATTCCACAGGTTCACCACTCTCTGGGTGAAGAAGTTTCTCCTCATCTCGGTCCTAAATGGCTTACCCCTTATCCTCAGACTGTGACCCCTGGTTCTGGACTTCCCCAACATTGGGAACATTCTTTCTGCATCTAACCTGTCTAAACCCGTCAGAATTTTAAACGTTTCTATGAGGTCCCCTCTCATTCTTCTGAACTCCAGTGAATACAAGCCCAATTGATCCAATCTTTCTTGATAGGTCAGTCCCGCCATCCCGGGAATCAGTCTGGTGAACCTTCGCTGCACTCCCTCAATAGCAAGAATGTCCTTCCTCAAGTTAGGAGACCAAAACTGTACACAATACTCCAGGTGTGGCCTCACCAAGGCCCTGTACAACTGTAGCTTCGACAGTATGAGGCGTGAATTAGCTAGAATAGACTGGCAAATGATATTTAAAGGGTTGACGGTGGATAGGCAATGGCAAACATTCAAAGATCACATGGATGAACTTCAACAATTGTACATCCCTGTCTGAAGCAAAAATAAAACGGGGAAGGTGGCTCAATCGTGGCTAACAAGGAAAATTAAGGATAGTGTTAAATCTAAGGAAGAGGCATATAAATTGGCCAGAAAAAGCAGCAAACCTGAGGACTGAGAAAAATTTAGAATTCAGCAGAGGAGAACTAAGGGTTTAATTAAGAGGGGGAAAATAGAGTATGAGAGGAAGCTTGCCGGGAACATAAAAACTGACTGCAAAAGCGTCTATAGATATGTGAAGAGAAAAAGATTAGTGAAAACAAACGTAGATCCCTTGCAGTCAGATTCAGGTGAATTTATAATGGGGAACAAAGAAATGGCAGACCAGTTGAACAAATACTTTGGTTCTGTCTTCACGAAGGAAGACACAAATAACCTTCCGGATGTATAGGGGACCGAGGGTCTAGTGAGAAGGAGGAACTGAAGGATATTCTTATTAGGTGGGAAATTGTGTTAGGGAAATTGATGGGATTGAAGGCCGACAAATCCCCGGGGCCTGATAGAATGCATCCCAGAGTACTTAAGGAAGTGGCCCTGGAAATAGTGAATGCATTGGTGATCATTTTCTAACAGTCTATCGACTCTGGATCAGTTCCTATGGACTGGAGGGTAGCTAATGTAACACCACTTTTTAAAAAAGGAGGGAGAGAGAAAATGGGAAATTATAGATCGGTTAGCCTGACATCAGTAGTGGGGAAAATGTTGGAATCAATCATTAAGGATGAAATAGCAGCGCATTTGGAAAGCAGTGACAGGATTGGTCCAAGTCAGCATGGATTTATGAAAGGGAAATCATGCTTGACGAATCTCCTGGAATTTTTGAGGATGTAACTAGCAGAGTGGACAAGGGAGAACCAGTGGATGTGGTGTATTTGGACTTTCAAAAGGCTTTTGACAAGGTCCCACACAAGAGATTGGTGTGCAAAATCAAAGCACTTGGTATTGGGGGTAATGTACTGACATGGATAGAGAACTGGTTGGCAGATAGGAAGCAGAGAGTCGGGATAAACGGGTCCTTTTCAGAATGGCAGGCAGTGACTAGTGGAGTGCCGCAGGGCTCAGTGCTGGGACGCCAGCTCTTTACAATATACATTAATGATTTAGATAAAGGAATTGAGTGTAATATCTCCAAGTTTGCAGATGACACTAAACTGGGTGGCAGTGTGAGCTGTGAGGAGGATGCTAAGAGGCTGCAGGGTGACTTGGACAGGTTAGGTGAGTGGGCAAACACATGGCAGATGCAGTATAATGTGGATAAATGTGAGGTTATCCACTTTGGGGACAAAAACACGAAGGCAGAATATTATCTGAATGGTGGCAGATTAGGAAAAGGGGAGATGCAACGAGACCTGGGTGTCATGGTTCATCAGTCATTGAAAGTTGGCATGCAGGTACAGCAGGCGGTGAAGAAGGCAAATGGTATGTTGGCCTTCATAGCGAGAGGATTTGAGTATAGGAGCAGGGAGTTCTTACTGCAGTTGTACAGGGCCTTAGTGAGGCCTCACCTGAAATATTGTGTTCAGTTTTGGTCTCCTAATCTGAGGAAGGACATTCTTGCTATTGAGGGAGTGCAGCGAAGGTTCACCAGACTAATTCCAGGGATGGCTAGACTGACATATGAGGAGAGACTGGATCAACTGGGCCTCTATACACTGGAGTTTAGAAGGATGAGAGGGCATCTCAAAGCAATGTATAAGATTCTGACGGAACTGGACAGGTTAGATGTGGGAAGAATGGTCCCGATGTTGGGGAAGTCCAGAACCAGGGGACACAGTCTTCGGATAAGGGGTAGGCCATTTAGAACTGAGATGAGGAGAAACCTCTTCACTCAGAGAGTTGTTAACCTGTGGAATTCCCTGCCGTAGAAAGTTGTTGATGCCAGTTCATTGGATATATTCAAGAGAGAGTTCGATATGGCCCTTAGAGAAAGCAGGAAAGGGGTACTGAGGTGAATGATCAGCCATAATCTTATTGAATGGTGGTGCAGGCTCGAAGGGCCAAATGACCTACTCCTGCACCTATTTTCTATGTTTCTATGACACTGTATGTCTCAGTAAGGATGCTTCAATCTGATTGGTTAAGGGGATACATAGCTGCTTTCTCTGTTCACACAGGTCCCAGATCCCCTGTTCCGGTGCCGCGCTGAAATGTCTTTTTAATCACCGCAAGTTCCAGGGCAAAAGCCCATAAAAGTTGTGTGGGCAGGTGCAAGTATAATAAACAGCTGGCACCGTTCATTCACCGCTGACCGTAAAATCCAGGTCCATGCTTACAGCATGACCATCTTCATATGCCTTCCCACAAGATGCTGGTCCAGCTTTTAATAAGTAAGAAAGCAATAATTCATTATTTTTCTTAGGCTTTGACTTATCTGTTTTCATTCAATCGTGACTATGAAATCCAATACAGGAAGAAATCTTTAAGAACCATTTCAGTCCTTGACAAAGTGCACACCCAATATACAGGAATGTAAATCTGGTCTGAACGAAATTATTGGGTTATGCTTAAGAATCTTGCATTCCAGTGGCAGATCAATCCCTTTATCCTTAATAACCATTTCACAAAGTTAATTTACTTACCAAACAAGCATCTGATGTGGATAAACTAGACCAACATATTTCAACATTATTACAAAAGCAAAATACTTTAGATGCTGAAATCTGAAATAAAAACAGCAGGTCAGGCAGCATCTGTGGGGAGAAACAGAGTTAAACGTTTCAGGTCGATGACCCTTCATCAGACATTATTGTTGGTAAGCTTTCATCCAACATATGAATGCTAAAGTAAGGCACAGCCAGTCCCTATTAATTAAGATTAAAGAAAGGCATCAAGTTCAAACAACTTTATTTAACACACAGCACGCTGTTCAGATACCATCCCGGAACAGAAATGGAGTTAAGCAATTAATTGTCCCAATTAGAAAACAGAATCGTCACATGTTGACGTTTCTAGTTTCGTACAAGAGGCCACACCAGATTTACATTATATAACCTTTAAACAAGATTGAAATATACTTGGCATTGGCTGCAAGTCTCACGGGCTAGAAATTGGTCTTTTGGTGATAGCGTTTTCTTTCCCGGCATTTTCCGCTCAAAGTACCGTTAAAAATACCGCTATTTTTTTAAAGGGGTAATTTGGCAACAAAGTGCGCCCAACAGAAAAAATCGCCCTTGCACGAGGATTCACGGTGGAATCCACGGTCCTCGCCAACTTTAGCCCGAGGACGATTACCGCAAAAAAAAACAGGCTCTGGGAAGAGGGAAAACACACAAAAAAAATTACAAAAAACTAAAAAAAATCACAAAACTTTCACAAGACACTTATCTAGCAAATCGCTGAAAAAGAATTAAAAAAATAAAAACTTTAACTTATTTTTTTTGCAGGTCTTCAAATTTACTGTTGTTTCTGGGGGATGCAAGGCAGGGTTTTCTTCGGCGTTTTTTTTCTTCCTAACTATAGGTGCGCCGAACGGCCAATTTTAAGCGGTCGCATTTGTTTTGGTGTTGCACGACGGCAGTCCACTTTTCAGCGGTATTTCAAAACCGCCGCACACAACTTTGGCCAATTTAGGTGAGTACCTTTTACTGTCAAAAAAGCAAAATATCGCCCAAAAAAACAGGCGTATGCTGGTCAATTTTAAAGAGCACACCAGAGTACCATATGAAAGGTTAAATGTGATATATTGCTAATTGATGGACACCAAAAGATTGACAGAAATAAAAAGCCAACTAAAGTAGATGGGTCAGAAGCGCAAACAAATAAGTGAATTTCAAAATTCGGAACAAAAGAAAATTGAGTCATACAAGATTGGTCATTTATCAGCCACCTTTTCTCTGTACCTAACCATCAGTAGTATCACCACCAATTTCTTGTAAACTTCCTGTTAGTCTCTTCACCCTTATCCCACCCAACACGAGAGATGTATGTCCTTGTATTACAGCATGATTCACGCCCAATATTGCACTATTGTTTCTGTAACTATGGCACCATCCTTTTGCTATTTTTCTGTGCAATGTGGCCCAAAATTTATGCCAATGACTCTTGTGCCCTGACATTTATTACAGATCACCAGAGCAAGATTGCATACTCCTCTTCCAGAACATCCAAAAGCGCAACCGATGTCAATTAATATATATATATATATATATAAATATACACCTCATTTCCATCAAATATTCTGCTACTACAAACCTCTACCTCTGTGTCTAACTTTCTGATGTCCTTACTACCTTAACTTCCAATGTTATTCTGTCATTTCTGTTGCAGTAAGCTGGTTGTCATACACCATATTTGCATTATTGTTCCAATTTCACTGATAGGTGAAAGACATTTCTAGGGTAAATCAGAATACAAACTTGATTTCTACCTCCTGAAAGAGATGAGCAAGCTCTGCTCGTCAAGGGTATATAGCATATGGGATGCCCATTTTTGACGTTACTGCCATCTTAGGTGAGCTGTGATGTGATGAAATGATATTAAACCTTCTTCATGAAGTTCCTCACTGTGAAGTTCCACACTATAGCCTGCTTGAATCTCAGTGGTTCAGGAAATACATAGCATTACATAAGTTATACGGTACAGAAACAGGCCATTCAACAACAACAACAACAATGAAGTAAAACGTCCCAAGGTGCTTCACTGGAGTGCTATAAGACAAAACAAATAAATTTGACACCGAGCCACATGAGAAATTACAGCAGATGATCAAAAAGCTTGGTCAAAGAGGTAGGTTTTAAGAAGCGTCTTAAAGGAGGAGAGAGGGGTAGAGAGGCGAAGAGATTTAGGGAAGGAGTTTCAGAGCTTGGGGCCTTAGGCAGCTGAGGGCACGATCATCGCCACCAGTGATTGAGCAGTTATAATCAGAGATGCTCAAGAGGACAGAATTTGAGGGGCGCAGACATCTTGGGGTTTGTGAGACTGAAGGAGATGAGAGAGATAGGGAGGGGCGAGGCGATAGAGGGATTTGTAAACAAGGATGAAAATTTTGAAATCGATGTATTGCTTAACTGGAGTCAATGTAGGTCCAGCCCAACCAGTCCATACCGCCGTTTATGCTGCACTTGAGCCTCCTCCCGTCTTTCCCCTTCTAAATCGATCAGCGTAACCCTCTATTCCCTTCTCGGTCATATGCTTGTCTAGCCTCCCCTTAAATGTATCTATATTTCCGCTTCAACCACTCTCTGTGGTAGCGAGTTCCACATTCTCACCACTCTTTGGGTAAAGAAGTTTCTTCTGAATTCCCTATTGGATTTCTTGGTGACTATCTTGTATTGGTGGCCTCCAGTTTTGCTCTACCCTACTAGTGGAAACAATCTCTGTATCCACTCTATCAAAACTTTTCATAATTGTGAAGACCTCTAGTAGGTCAGCCCTCAGCCTTGGTCTATAATAGATTTACGTTCTTTTGACAGGGTGTCATTGGCTCAGCACCTTCAGAACATCGAGAAATGAGCAACTGCAATCTTTTTAAATAATAATATAAATAGTTGTTGATTGTAGAATAACTCCATGGAATGTTAATGGGCTCAATTTTCCCCAATGCAGTTCTTTGGTATATTTCAAAGAGTTACGCTCGTTTTTTTGGCCCGACCACTCCAAAAAAAAACTTGCAAGTTTCCCCATTCTAATTTTTGAAATTCGCGCCATGCAGTCCGTCCTTTAGCTTCGGCGGGTGGAGCCTCGTTCTGCGGTGAAAAAAGGATGCTCCACCTTCTGCACATGCACAAAAAAAATTGACATTTTTTACATGACTGGTATGGGCGCACATACCCAGTACACCTCCCGGTCTGCATTCGGCCATTTTTAAAGAGCCAGTTGTGTGTGAGAACTTTGGGT
Source organism: Pristiophorus japonicus (assembly GCF_044704955.1). Lineage (NCBI taxonomy): Eukaryota > Metazoa > Chordata > Chondrichthyes > Pristiophoridae > Pristiophorus > Pristiophorus japonicus. The sequence continues at coordinate 193,658,306 of NC_091984.1, read as the reverse complement.
GCTGTGTGAGAACTTTAATTCTCAGTGGAAAAATCGGAGCTGCAATACACAACGCGGCTCAAGGACCAAGAATTTCTCAAGAGGAAGTGGAGGCACTAATTACTGTAATTGAGGCCAGATGGCACGAGCTGGACACCAGCAGAGGTCACATAAAAGTTTCACCAAAAGAAATGAAGAAACACTGGAACCAACTTGCAGAAGATTACTGTGCAATGGTGAACACCCCGACGTCTGAAGGCCAGAGCAAAAAGTGGCAGGACCGTGGTCAAGTAATTAGTGTAAGTAATATTTTCATTTATTCACTGGAATTGCAATTGTAAATGTGACCGTCTGTATGTCCCATCCAGCAGAAAGACACCCTCGCTAAAAAGTTATATGTTCATCTTTGCAGTGGAAGGTGACACACAACAAAAGAGAGAGAATTCGAACAGGAGGAAGCCTGGAAAATCTGCACCCATTGACACCCTTGGAAGAGAGGGTCGCTGCTTTGATGGGTCCTGCCTGGAGAACAGCAACCACCACGGCACAAGCTGGGCCCACACTCGAGGGAGAGGGTAAGTCCTGCAAATTCCACAGTCTGGCTTTGCTAAATGTTAAGTACGGCGTGGACTAGCCATGCTTCGGTTCCTGGGGATGTCTCCGTCAGCTACGTTTCGGGGGTTGATGCAATGTGCTATCATTCATTGTGGTGCTTAAATGAGCCTGCTGCCTGCGCTGTGTGAGCCTACTCATGCCACCCTCCTCTGCTGCTAACCATTTGTCTGTTCTGTTATATTTTGCAGAACTTGAGGCCAACCCTGACGAAGCTGAAGTCGATGTAGAAGATTATTCAGATGCAGACGAGCCTGAAGAGGAGTAGAACATCGTCCAATCCCACCTTCCACACCAGGAACATGGGGGTGAGGGAGAGGGGGAGGTGGAGGGGCAGGGGGGAGACTGAAGCCCCCACTGTTGTACTCATTCTGGAGGAGGTGCAGGTGCTGCCCATTGAGGTAGCAGCCCCTTTCCCGAATGACATGAGTGTTGGATCATTCCATGGTTTCACACAGTCCGAGGCTGCGGGTTCCAGTGGGATGCAGCGAGCCACATCCAGGGTAAGGCGGGGAAGGAGAGCTCGATAGCACTCTCCTGAGGTGCAGGATGTAAACGATGTGGTTCAGATGATGACAAAGAGTTGGGAGAGCAATGACCTTACGCGATCACTCCTGGACACCATCAGTGGAGTGGGGTGATGAGGTATCGGGACTGTCGGGAGAAGTAACAACACACTCACGAGAAATGGGAACACTGTCCGGGGACATGAGGGAGGGCATGTCGCAGGCAGCTGTTACACTGTCGGTGAACATGAGGGAGGGCATGTCGCAGGTAGTTGAAATGCTGTCGGGGCACGAGGGAGGTAAGGTCGGAATTTGCTGCTGCAATAAGGGAACACGTCCAGACCCCGTGGCCATTGATGGAATCAACTGCCACTCCCACTCCAATCCCCAGACTTGTCTCAGAAGAGGCCAAAGCCAGGTCTTCCACATTACCGCCTGCCCACGCTCCCCATCAAGAAGTGCGCATTACCCGAGATGCTCGAAAAAAATAAGCTTGGTACCAACCCGAGAAACGCTGCGTCACCGCCTGCAGTTAGGGGTGGAGTCACCAGGACCAAGCGCAGCAGGCGGTCTTAGAAAAAGGTGAAGGAGAGGTGGGTGCATCCTTTCTTTGCTGCTGTTATTATTGTTGTTACTGTTGTAACTGTTCTCAAATTAAAAGTTTTTTGTAAGTGATGTAAATTTACAAGTTTAAAGGTTGTAAGTAATCTTAAAATTTGTAAGTGATCTTAAATGAAAACTTTAAAGTTTGATATAAGAATATTTTTATTAAAGTTAAGTTAAGTACAATGAAGTGTTAAACTTTTGAATAAAATATATTTTAAATTAGAACTGAATCATTTCTATGATTTGTTCCATTATTAAGACAACTTTTTAAACTAAAGAAGAATCATTTCCATTATTTGTTCCATTAACATAACATTACAAAACAGCTCCAAACAGTAAACATGGTCCGTGTGGAATAGTTGCCGCTGAGCCTTCAGGCAGCAAAGCGTTCACGGATGAGCTGCTGGCACAAGGCTCGAGCAATCGTTAAAGGGGCACGACGGCCCGTCCTCCTCCGCCGTCGTGCTCCGGGTTCAGGTAGTTACATGGCTTCCTCCTCCTACTCATCATCTGCATGTTCCTCATCATCATCAGCCACTATCACCTCAGGTGGCTCTTCTACTAGCAGGTGCTGCTGCCTCATGATGCCTAAGTTATGCAGCATGTAGCACACAACAGTGAACTGACCGACAATCTCAGGGAAGTATTGCAAGTAGCCTCTGGAATGGGCCAGGCATTGGAAATGTTGCTTCAAGGTGCCAATGGTCCACTCTATTATGCTGCGTGTCACAATGTGCGACATGCTGTATTCCTGGTCAGCTTCTATCCAGGTTACACGTAGGGGCATCATGAGCCAGGTGACGAGGCTGTACCCTTTTTCCCCCCAGTAGCCAGCTCTGCCCTTCTAGCTGCTGCTGAAACATGGCAGATATAGCGCTCTCGCGTAGGATGAACGCATCATGGGTGCTCCCAGGGTATCCCGCATCGACTGCCATGATGCGATGCATGTCGTCACAGAAGAGATGCACATTCACGGAGTGGAAGCTTTTTCTGTTCCTGGACATCTCGGAATCCTCCAAAAGATGTGGATACAATCAATGCAGCCCTGTACCTTTGGGAAGCCAGCAATCCTGGAGAAGCCCACAGCTCTTTCATGCATTACCTGGGTGGTCATGGGGAACTTTATGTAGTCATTCTTCCGGGCATATAGTGCAGCAGTCACCTGCCAAATGCAGATATGTGTTGTGTGTTGAGAAATGGGCCACACATCCCCAGTTATGGCCTGGAATGATCTAGATGCATAAAATGAAAGTGCAACTGTAACCTTTCCCTCAACTGACAAAGCAGTCCTCCTGACACTTCTAGGTTACAGGTCTGCTTTTATTAATTCACAGATCTTGGTTACAACTTCTTTACGGAGCCTTCTGACACAGTCTGCATCACTCAGGTGCAGGTATGAACACCTGTCTCGATACACCCAATGTGGGTAAGGCCTCCTGCCCATCACTCTATGGGCTCTGAGGTTCCTCAGGTGATGATGTCTAATCAGTCATTTCCTCCGTAGCACCATCATGCAGAAGCCTTGCGTGAGGTATGGCATGGACAACATTGCCCCCATAATTAAATTGTAGCTTTGCAAGAAGCTCAAAACAGCAGGACAAAGCACTCACACCTTCTTTTCTTTCCTCTCTCTCTCTCTCTCCCCCCCCCCACACCCAAGAGTATGGACCACACCCTGGTCAGTGCATGCGCAATAGGCTTGCTTAGAACGGGAAGCTAGGCATTTGGGACAACAAAGTCTAATTCAATTCTTTAATTTTTGATTTTTTTCAAAGTCCCACCCCACCTCCAACCGAACATCTCCTCACCGGGCTCGAGAATCGGCCGGCAGAATCGCTCCCTTGCCCGGACACAAAGGCTTGGCGTCCAACCATCCACACCTCCCACCCCCTCCCCACCCACCCCAAGCCCAGGCTTCTTTTGAAGCTGCTGCTGTATAGTCAGTTTGGCTTCCACCCCACCCGAGCTTCTTTTGAAGCCAAGCCCCGAGTCCGTGTCCGGGCGAGGGAGCGATTCTGCCGGCCGACGCTCCGACCCGCAAGCCCAGTGAGGAGACATTCGGTGGTGGCATGGTACTTTGACAAAATCAAAACTTAAAGAATTGTATTAGAGTTCCATTTTCTCCCTTCTGACTTTGAAAAAAATTAAGCTCCATGATGCATATTCTTTGTCTTCTTGACTCCCTCCAAAACTTTGCCTAAAACCAATGGCGTCTTTCTGCACCGATTTTTTAAAAAATGTGCGCTGCTTTTTCTTAAGTGCCCAGGAGGTTTTTTGGGAGCGGTCACATATGCTGTCCCAGGAAAAATATAAGTTGGCCAAGTGAAAAACTGCCGCAGATATCAGGTTACAGCCCCGATGACGCAAAAAAATACCAACCGAAAAAAATCGTACCTGAGTTATGCTGGCGCAGAAACTTTGGGGAAACTTAGATATTTTAATTTATGGCCAAAGAGGCGGCGCACGCCAAAAAAACAGCGCCGATAACGGGAAAAGTGAGCCCTTTGGATCAGAAAGAATTTGTCACGCGTTTACCAGTTCCACGAAATAATCAGTGGAAAATGTTGTTGTTCACACAAAATATTGGAGAATTACTGATGAGAGTGGAGATGGTGTTAAATGTAATACATCATCATCTTCATCATAGGCGGTCCCTTGAACGAGGATGACTTGCTTCCACACCAAAAGGAATGAGTTGGCAGATGTTTCAATGAAGGACCCGATATTCCAGTCCTGAACTCGAGAGGGTGGAAGATGCCTGTGCGTGGATTTTTTTAACGTGTGGTGACTGTTGCACATCAGCCACCACATGGGATTGACAGAGCTAGGTCTTTATCCAGTGGCAAGGGTAAACCAGGACAACAGGAGACCTGTTCTTCTGCACGGACCTAGTGCGCACACATATCGCAGCGTGGGCAGGCCCCTGCTGGCCCTGGGCCCTCGGCTCTTCTGAGCCCCATACCCCATTTGCCACTCCTCCACCACAAACATTCGCCGCTCCTCCGCCACAACCTCTCACCGCTCCTCCGCCACGACCTCTCGCCGCTCCTCCGCCACAAACATTCACCACTCCTCCGCCACGACCTCTCGCCGCTCCTCCGCCACGATCTCTCACCGCTCCACTGCCACAAACATACACCACTCCTCCGCCACGACCTCTCGCTGCTCCTCCGCCACGATCTCTCACCGCTCCTCCGCCACAAACATTCACCACTCCTCCGCCACGACCTCTCGCCGCTCCTCCGCCACGAGATCTCACCGCTCCACCGCCACAAACATACACCACTCCTCCGCCACGACCTCTCGCTGCTCCTCCACCATGATCTCTCACCGCTCCTCCGCCACAAACATTCACCGCTCCTCCGCCACGACCTCTCGCCGCTCCTCCGCCACGATCTCTCACCGCTCCTTGATAGAGAATTCAAACAGGCTGCATTTAGACAGGCTGTTAAAATTCACAAACACCAAGTCAGAGATGCTACGTGAGTGGGAGCATGTTGCATTAAGTCATCAATCAACTTGACGTTTTAGGACCTTGGGTAGCAAACCAATTAAAAGGTTAAAAGACTATTAATTGAGCCAATAAGGTCAAAGAAGGCGAGTTCTTTTCTGTAAATTGAACCCGGTATAAATACAGCCATTTTGGCCATGTGGTCCCAGAAGGACAAAGACCTGGCTTAAAGCCAAGAGCTTGTTGCTGTCTGCCAGAATAAAGTTACATTAAAACTACAATCGGAGTTCGTATTTCATTGGAAATTAAGAGATCTAACAATTTTGGCGTCGCGAACAGGATCGCTGAGGAAAGAAACTAAATTTTGGACATCAGACCTACATACTGAGGTAAGGACTCCTCTTTATAAAAGTCCTCGGTCAAAAGTCTAAATTCGCCTCTCCTTCTACGCGATTCCGAAAGCCTTCGGTTTGCGAACCCTCCGGTTGGTAGTCGGCTCGAGGTCCCATAGACGTCTAAACTTCGGCGGTGTGTTAGTTAATTAATCACCGACCTATTGATCGGCTGGAAAGCCGACGACTCGAGACCCCAGTAAAGAAATCAGTATTATGGCAGCAGGAGATAAGAGCAAAGAATTGCCTACAACTGTTAAAGGTGGGCAGGCACCACCTGAAGTTTTGCTAGATGAAATTCTCGAATAGTTGAAAGAATACATAGAGCAACAATTCAACTTATCTAAAACCTGTATTAAGATCGAACCAAAGTACGGAACCTCCAAAGGACAATGGTCCTTGGACGAGATTAAAAGGGTCTGGGGAAAAACGACCCCTATGAAAAATAAAGAGCGAACTAGATGGTTCCTAGCGGTTATGGGCCAGATTCGAAAGCGGAATGAAATTATAATGCGTCCCCAACATGATCAAGAACTGACCAGTACAAAGGATCAATTGCAAGGTGTTTGTGCGCAGCTGCAACAGAAAAAGCTTGAACTTGAAAAGCTGGAAGCGGAAGTTAAAGATCTTAAAGGTGAAATTAAAGAATGGAAAAAATCATTAGGTCAAGAGACAGTAATAGGAAAAGGAAAATGTATCGGTCAATTCCCAGGGTACCCATGTTTGGATAAATTAAAAGCGCAAACCCGATGAATAGATACAAATTCTGAATCCTCCGATGATACAGGGTTGGAGGATGAAGAATTAGGGGTGCGCTTTGCCCTGTTTAAAAAAAGGCGAGTTGTAGTCAAATTAGAAGAGACTGCGGATGAATGCGGAACCAAAAAAACGAGGAAAAGGGTGTACGAAAAATACTTAGTACATGATCCGGCAGACCCAGAGAAAATTGATAAATGGTCCAAGGAATTGCCCAATCCAAAGAAAAGGGGAGTGAAAATGTGGGACCAATTGGACTGCTTAAGAAATATATATCAACTTCATCCCTGGGACAGAGTGCAAATTTTGACCATAATGGTGCCAAAAACACAGGGAAGAAAATTGCACGACAAGGTAGAAGAAACTTTGGGGCAGGATGAGCAAGAATTAGACGCAGGATGGGAGGCGATTAAACACTGGCTGGGGAAAAATTGCAGCCTGCCAACAGAAAGGAACAGAGGAGGTCCTGGAGTATGACGAGCGGTTTAGATGCACGTGGCTAGAACATTCGGGTATGAATAATACAGATGAGGAAATGGATGAACAAGTGTTTGGACCCCTGAAAACAACTTTCGTGGCAGGTCTAAAGCCAGAACTGTCCAAAATGCTTAAGGTAGTGTTACCGGACTGGGAAGGTAGAGGGACTACCTTTGCAGAGTTGGTGGATCGATGTAACCAATTAGATCGGGATATGGGAGCTAAAGTCCGAGCTGTACAGGCTATGGGATGGAAATCCCAGGATTCCGATAAACAGTCATTAGGAAAATTATCCGGAAAATGTCATTATTGTGGGAAAGAAGGTCACCGGGCCAAGACGTGCAGGGCAAAACAGAAAGGTCGTGGCTGGGAAAGAGGACGCAGCCAGGGATACAATTCAGCCAACAAACCAGGCTTGTCACAAGATAACGACCTCATTTAAGCGACTGACAATACAACAACAGAAGGAGTTACTTGGGATAACAAAAAACGGTTAGAGCCCACCCTGGCCCCCCTCCTCGCACTAATACAACAGAGGGGAGATGGGCTATATATAACTGTGAGGGTGGGCGATAAGGATGTGGACTGTCTTTTAGACACAGGGGCGGAATTAACATGCTTACCCCTACAATATGGAGACTTTTTGCCGTTGGATGGTAGGGCACGTACAGCCTATGGAGTTGGGGGCCATAAAATGGAAATTAAAAGGACAACACCGGTACTTATAGGGCTGGGTCCACATGAACTAACCACGCCGGTCTGGATAGGCCCAGTAGATCAACCCCTTTTGGGAATGGACATTCTAATCCATGTAGATTCATCGTTGCATTTCGAGGATGGTCGGGTGACATGGTCAATTAGAACTTTGAAGAAAGAAGAATTGAAGGAACACCCGATATGGGCTAAAGATAAGAACGATTGTGGCCTACTCCAGATGGAGCCTGCGTCATTTACCGGGACCAAGCCTCCATGCACTAAACAGTATCCCATCAGTCCAACTGCCATTGCGGGAATCTTCCCGGTTATTCAGCAATTGGAGAAACAAGGGGTGCTTATTAAAACGCAAAGCTCCTCCAATAGCCCCGTGTGGCCGGTACAGAAATCTAATGAGACTTGGCGTTGACTGTCGATTATAGGAAAGCTAACTAGTGTATTGATCAAAAAGCTCCTTTGGTCGCAGATCCCTCCACCATTTTTAATGCCCTCAAACCGGAACATAAATATTTCTCGGTTATAGATATGGCCAAAGGATTTTGGTCGGTGCCTCTGGCACCAGATGTTCGACAGTAGTTTGCTTTCACGGTCCAAGGACAACAGTATACTTGGACCCCGTTACCGCAGGGTTTTCACAACAGCCCTACGGTATTCCACATGGCTTTACAAAGCCATTTGCGAGAATTATCTCCCCTGTCATCCACAGTCATCCAATATGTAGACGATATCTTGCTAGCTTCAAACACGGAAGAACAGCATGAACAAGATTTACGAGCTTTGCTGGACCACCTTCGGCTGAAAGGACATAAAGCCAGTATCGACAAAGCACAAATATCCCAAGAAGAGGTTGTATACCTGGGACAAAAGATTTCACAAGGAAAGAGAGAACTTACCCAGGATAGAACTGCAGCCATTCGGGCTGCTAAAAAAACCACCACTATTCAGGAACTAAGGTCTTTTTTGGGATTGTATAACATTAACAGAAATTGGATTGACTCCTTCACACAGCTTGCATAGCCACTGAATGATATTTTAAAGGGGAAACGTGCCTCTAAAGAAGCCATCACCCTCACTAAGGAACAGCAAGAGGCCTTCCTGAGTTTGAAAAAGGCTTTGTGTTCGGCACCGGCTCTGGGAATCCCCGACAGTGATAAGCCATTTACCCTGTTTGTCCATGAGAAAGAAGGATATATGACAGCTGTACTGACACAAGAACATGAGGATCGGCAAAGACCTATTGGCTATTATTCGGCAAAACTGGATGCGGTAGCCCTCGGATGGGGAAGTTGCCTAAGGGCTATGGAAGCTACATGTCGAGCGGTAATGACCACTGCAGGTCTAGTCCTCGACCAAAAGCTGATTGTCAAGTGTCCCCACACCGTATACGCTTTGCTGTCTATGAATAGAATGTCTCAGGTGACGGCAGCTAGATGGACCCGCTGGACAGCAGTTTTGGAAGCTCCTAATCTCCATATCGTCCGGGCCAGCCCGGTTAATCCCGCAACTATGCTCCCGATGTCAGAATCAAGGGAGCAAGAGGGGTGAGAATGTGAAGAGCATGACTGCGTGGAGATTTTAAAAGAAACAGAAGAAGCAGCCTTAGCAGCAGAGGAGCCTCTGCACAACCCAGACCTCATCCTGCTAACAGATGGTTCCTCCTTTGTTGACAATGGTACCAGAAAAGCAGGATGGGCAGTTACAACCTTATATGAGGTAGTGGCAAAAGGATGTTTACCCTCAGGAACGTCAGCACAACAGGCCGAGTTACGGGCCCTGTCAGAAGCATGTCGAATAGCAGAAGGACAGACAGCTAATGTCTACACAGATTCGCGTTATGCTTTTGGAGTCGCTCACGACTTTGGTCTGTTATGGCATAAAAGAGGATTCCTCACTGCTGCTGGTACACCTATCCGAAATGGAAAAGAAGTCCGAGACTTACTAGAGGCCATACAATTACCTCAGGAAGTGTCCATCCTGAAGTGTAAGGCCCATACCAAGGAAAATACCACAGAAGCTCAGGGAAATGCCCTAGCCGACCTTTTAGCTAAAGATGCCGCCTCACAGGGCGTTCCTCCAGAAGAACCAACACAGATGTGCAGATTGAAAGCACTCAGGACTCTGACACGAGACCTTCAAACAATGCAAGGCGAGTGCTCCCAAGAGGAAAAATGGACATGGATTGAGGCAGGAATTAAGCTATGTGAAGATGGTGTCTGGAGACAAAGAGTTACCGACAAGCCAGTCGCGCCACAAGCGCTTATGCCTTTTTTAGCCCAACAGATCCACTCGTGGGGACACTTGGCCTCACAACAGATGACGGCACGGTTCCAGAAAAGCTGGTGGGGTCGGGGATTTAAAAAACATGCCCAGCTGGTAACAGACCGCTGTGTGGTCTGTCAGAAAAATAATTCTGGACCCATCACGGTAATGCCCCAACTGAGGCCCCCTGCCCCTGTCGGACCATTCCAGCATCTGCTGGTTGATTATATATCTCTTCCTTCATGCCAAGGATACACTAACATTCTTGTCATGGTCGACAGATTCTCTAGATGGGTAGAAGCTGTCCCAACTAAAAGAGCCACAGCCAATCACAATGCAAAGGTCTTGTGTAAGGATTACATTCCCCGATGGGGAGTCCCGAGTAGCATTGACTCAGATCAGGGAACACATTTCACAGGTGCTGTCTGCCAAGAAGTCTGTAGGTTACTGAACATTACGTGGGATTTACACTGTCCTTATCATCCACAATCATCAGGACAAGTAGAACGAATGAATCGAACTCTGAAACAACGGCTTGCCAAATATCACCAAGAAGGAACACCATGGCCCCAGGCACTACCAATAGTGCTATGTCGCATTAGGGCAACCCCGAACAGAACTACAGGTCTAAGCCCATTTGAAATTATAACAGGAAGACCCATGTCGCTGCCAGGAACTATCGATTTACGGAAAGCTGATGTTCACTTAATGAGTGACACTTTGTTATCATACTGTCAGAACCTAACCAATGCTATTAGTTCTGTTTCCCAACAGGTATCGGCAGCTTGGGGTAATCCACCCGAAGGAGGACACGACATCATCCCGGGAGTCTGGGTGTATGTGAAAAAGTTGCATAAAGAACCTTTGGGTGCCAAGTGGGAGGGACCTTATCAAGTGTTATTGACCACCCAGCCAGCTGTTAAAGTCCAAGGAAAGAAAGCCTGGATCCACGCTTCACACGTTAAACAAGCACCCGTAACTGAAGCTGAAATCTAATAAGGACAATTACTTTTTGCCAAAATGTATAAATTTTCTGTATTACTGATTGTAGGTATTCTAGGCATAGGCCTACTTCTTACTAGCCGACCCTCTGCACCAAAGGGAAATAGTAGGGTAGCAAGGGAATTACATGTAAATACCTTTTTATATATGTCATACATTTATGCCAAACAAGGTAACATTTCTAGTTGTTGGGTGTGTGCGCATATTCCTATTCACTCAAAGGGAGGGATTCCCTTGAGGCCAGTTCCCTTGAATTTCTCGGAAATGGCTGAGTGGATAATTAATCAAAACAAAACAGGCAATGCGTTTCAGGATGCGTAAAACTGGGCACGTAAATGGAAGTCAGCAGGTTACAATCTGACTACCTTTGAAGGGGGATACCAACCGTGGTACAATAATTCCAAACGGTCCCCATTTTTTGTTATCACTAATACAACGGGAATAGGAAGACCGGGGGAATCGGTCTGTCTGATCAGAAACATCAAAGGAGGCCAAAATATGGGGTATAGTAACTGCTCCCGGAATTATAATATAATCAAGCCACGGAACCGTCCAAACTGGGCCGATGTGGGAGTTTTTAACGTAACAGGGATTCTGAATAAAACAGATGGAAAAGCCTGGACAGGCCCCGGAGTGTTGCTGACAAAGAAACAGCTAACATTCATTGCCTATAATGGCACCTATTGGGTGTGTGGCCACAAGGCCTACCCTTGGCTGCCCCAGAATTGGACGGGATCCTGCTATTTAGCCTACATTGTGCCTTATATGTATCATATAAAGTCACTGTCGGAACATTTACACCATCCTAAGAGAGCTATCACAGAAACAGAGAGGTTCTTTGCCATTCTGATCCCCAAGTATGGGACCGCCAGATTGGCAAGGGAATCCATTAACATGGCATCCGTTGTGGAACGGGTAGCCAATGATACCTCAGAGGCCCTAGTTAAAATCAATGCAGAAATGGTAGCAATCCGCACAGTAGCCCTACAGAATAGACTGGCCCTTGATTACATCCTGGCTGAAAAGGGAGGTACTTGCGCCCTACTCGGAACTGAGTGTTGCACATATATCCCAGATAGCTCCGAAGAAATTACCCACTTAGCGGAGCATATCCAAAAGGAGGTAGAAAAACTTAAGCAACCCCCATCATTCACTTTGTGGAGTGGAGCCACTGAATGGCTAGGTTCAATAGGAACTTCATTGGTGGAAGGTTTAATTCCATTTGTTGTAATTGTTTTACTTTTATATTGTTTGTTTATGTTGATTAAATGTTGTTGCAACCAGATGGCTGTAGCTGCTGTCCCGCATGTGAGACACCTTGCAGGTCCCAGCAGACCGTCTGTACGTGGCACAGGGGTATGTTATTCTTAAGGGAAGGTTGTTTACTGGTTGAATTAAGATATTGATTTGGATTAAATTGGAATAAGGTTAATTAACCTATTAAAACCAGACTTCCATTGTGGCCACGATGGAACTCGGGTTGGTGTAAATTTGTGTGGAAGCTACTAGTCCGGACATGTGGCGAAACACATCAACAAATTTTAGAAGGAAACTCTATTAACATGTATAAAATTATTTTGTAGAATGTTTAACCAGTGATACCTGATGTTTTATGATTTAGTTTGTGAAAGAATCAAAGGGGGGATTGATAGAGAATTCAAACAGGCTGCATTTAGACAGGCTGTGAAAATTCACAGACACCAAGTCAGAGATGCTACGTGAGTGGGAGCATGTTGCATTAAGTCATCAATCAACTTAACATTGGGTAGCGAGCCAATTAAAAGGTTAAAAGACTATTAATTGAGCCAATAAGGTCAAAGAAGGCGAGTTCTTTTCTGTAAATTGAACCCGGTATAAATACAGCCATTTTGGCCATTGGTCCCAGAAGGACAAAGACCTGGCTTAAAGCCAAGAGCTTGTTGCTGTCTGCCAGAATAAAGTTACATTAAAACTACAATCGGAGTTCGTATTTCATTGGAAATTAAGAGATCTAACACTCCTCCGCCACAAACATTCACCGCTCCTCCGCCACGATCTCTCATCGCTCCTCCGCACCGAACATTTGCCGCACCTCTGCCACGATCACTCATTGAATCTCAGCCACGACCTCTCGCCGCTCCTCCGCCACGATCACTCACCACTCCTCCGCACCGAACATTTGCCTCACCTCCGCCGCGATCACTCACCGAATCTCAGCCACGGTCCCTCACCGCTCCTCCGCCCCGATCATCCGCCGCCTTTCTGCCTCGATCTCTCGCCACTTCTCCGCCTCAATCATTCGTCACACCTTGGCCATGATCTCTCACCACTCATCTGCCTCGATCTTCCCACTCCTCTGCTGTACCTGGGCCCCGCCGATGTTCCTGCCCATGCTCCAAACGGTGACCTGGGTTTTGATGACGTCACCCAGTCGCCCACTTGGAGCAGCTCGTGCTGGAAGTTGTAGTGGCATACTCCAGCTCTTTTATCCTCCCGACCTGGGGTGGTGTCCTCTCACAGGTCGGGGTGGCCCACAATGTTACAGGGACCGGCGCTCGCTCTTTTATCCTCCCAGGAGGATAGCTCTCCAACACTTTGTCTGACCCATGTAGTCAAGAGTTTGCATTTTTTTTTTAAAGTCAGCCTCCTTTTGGTATATATTCAGACAGTAAATGCCACAGACTCTACATGGTCAACTAATTGCTCCTTTCAAAGCTTTTGGTTTTATTGAAGAAACAAAGTATTCATTGTGAAGTTGTTTTTCATTTCTTGATTCAATTAAACTAAAGCCCAAAATGGGCACAATACAGAAACACGTGGGATCACAGACAGAAAAATATGATCGTGCACTACCACAGGGACACCAGGCTATATCTACTGCTCAGTGCCAGCATTCCTTAGTTTATGTCATTTCTGAAACAGAATCTTTTCATCTTTGGGAGCTAAATCAATCCAACTCGCCACCTCTTCCCCATCAATGGCTGTGATGATGATCAGGCAAAACAAAATGGCTATTTTCTTTAAATGTTCGAGATGTGGGAATGATTGGCAAGGATACCATTTATTGCCCATCCCTAGTTGGCCTGGAGAAGGTGGTGGTGGACCTTCTTCTCAAACAACTACAGTCCGTGTGGTGATGGTGCTCCCATAATGCTGTTCGGTAGGGAGCTTCAGGACTTTGACCCAGCGACGATGAAGGAAGGATGATGTATGTCCGTCAGGATGGTGTGTGACTTAGAGGGAAACTTGGAGGTGATGGTGTTCCCATTCACCTGCTGCACTTTTCCTTCAAGGTGGTGAAGGTAGCAGGTGTAAGAAGTGCTGCCGAAGAAGCCTGAGTAAATTGCTGTAGTATGTGCAGTAGATAATACACACTGCAGTCACAGTATGGTGGTGATCGAGGGGGTGGATTTTTAGGCTAGTGGATGAAGTGTCAATAAAGCAGCCTGCTTTGCTCTGTTTGGCGATGAGCTTCGAGTGTTATTACAACTGTACCCATCCAGGCAAGTGGAGAGTATTCTATCACACTTTGGACTTGTGCCCTGCAGGTGGTAGGAAGGCTTTGGGGAGTCAGGAGGCGAGTCATTTGCCGCAGAATCCCCAGCCTCTGACCTGCTCTAGTAGCCACGGCATTTATGTGGCTGGTCTAGTTGAGTTTCTGGTCAATGGTGACCTCCCCGGATGTTGATGGTAGGGAACCTGATGATGGTATTGCCATTGAATGTCATGGGGAGGAGGTTCGGCTCCCTTTAGCTGGAGATGGTCATTGCCTGGCACACTCAGACATGACGGTGGTCAGCTTGCGTTAAAGCACAGTAACTGGATCGTGACTTCTCTCACACAGCACTGGTACCAGAAGACAACCAAACCTGAAGCCTTATTTGTTGGGGCACTCACCCCTACTAAATTGTTAATGGCTTCATTGGCTAAGTGTCCAAAATGAAAATAACACTAATGCAGGCGGCAGTTTCATCTGAGATGAAGGTTTAATTACATTGTCGGTGTCACATAGCTGAACTTTTGCATTAGAAACATAGAAACATAGAAAATAGGTGCAGGAGTAGGCCATTCGGCCCTTCTAGCCTGCACCGCCATTCAATGAGTTCATGGCTGAACATGCAACTTCAGTACCCCATTCCTGCTTTCTCGCCATACCCCTTGATACCCCTAGTAGTAAGGACTTCATCTAACTCCTTTTTGAATATATTTAGTGAATTGGCCTCAACAACTTCCTGTGGTAGAGAATTCCACAGGTTCACCACTCTCTGGGTGAAGAAGTTTCTCCTCATCTCGGTCCTAAATGGCTTACCCCTTATCCTTAGACTGTGTCCCCTGGTTCTGGACTTCCCCAACATTGGGAACATTCTTCCTGCATCTAACCTGCCTAACCCCGTCAGAATTTTAAACGTTTCTATGAGGTCCCCTCTCATTCTTCTGAACTCCAGTGAATACAAGCCCAGTTGATCCAGTCTTTCTTGATAGGTCAGTCCCGTCATCCCGGGAATCAGTCTGGTGAACCTTCGCTGCACTCCCTCAATAGCAAGAATGTCCTTCCTCAGGTTAGGAGACCCAAAACTGTACACAATACTCCAGGTGTGGCCTCACCAAGGCCCTGTACAACTGTAGCAACACCTCCCTGCCCCTGTACTCAAATCCCCTCGCTATGAAGGCCAACATGCCATTTGCTTTCTTAACCACCTGCTGAACCTGCATGCCAACCTTCAATGACTGATGTACCATGACACCCAGGTCTCGTTGCACCTCCCCTTTTCCTAACCTGTCACCATTCAGATAATAGTCTGTCTCTCTGTTTTTACCACCAAAGTGGATAACCTCACTTTTATCCACATTATACTTCATCTGCCATGCATTTGCCCACTCACCTAACCTATCCAAGTCGCTCTGCAGCCTCACAGCATCCTCCTCGCAGCTCACACTGCCACCCAACTTAGTGTCGTCCGCAAATTTGGAGATACTACATTTAATCCCCTCATCTAAATCATTAATGTACAGTGTAAACAGCTGGGGCCCCAGCACAGAACCTTGCGGTACCCCACTAGTCACTGCCTGCCATTCTGAAAAGTCCCCATTTACTCCTATTCTTTGCTTCCTGTCTGACAACCAGTTCTCAATCCATATCAGCACACTACCCCCAATCCCATGTGCTTTAACTTTGCACATTAATCTCTTGTGTGGGACCTTGTCGAAAGCCTTCTGAAAGTCCAAATATACCACATCAACTGGTTCTCCCTTGTCCACTCTACTGGAAACATCCTCAAAAAATTCCAGAAGATTTGTCAAGCATGATTTCCCTTTCACAAATCCATGCTGACTTGGACCTATCATGTCACCTCTTTCCAAATGCACTGCTATGACATCCTTAATAATTGATTCCATCATTTTACCCACTACCGATGTCAGGCTGACCAGTCTATAATTCCCTGTTTTCTCTCTCCCTCCTTTTTTAAAAAGTGGGGTTACATTGGCTACCCTCCAATCGATAGGAACTGATCCAGAGTCAATGGAATGTTGGAAAATGACTGTTAATACATCCGCTATTTCCAAGGCCACCTCCTTAAGTATTCTGGGATGCAGTCCATCAGGCCCTGGGGATTTATCGGCCTTCAATCCCATCAATTTTCCCAACACAATTTCCCGACTAATAAGGATTTCCCTCAGTTCCTCCTCCTTACTAGACCCTCTGACCCCTTTTATATCCGGAAGGTTTTTTGTGTCCTCCTTAGTGAATACCGAAGCAAAGTACTTGTTCAATTGGTCCGCCATTTCTTTGTTCCCCGCTATGACTTCCCCTGATTCTGACTGCAGGGGACCTACGTTTGTCTTTACTAACCTTTTTCTCTTTACATATCTATAGAAACTTTTGCAATCCGTCTTAATGTTTCCTGCAACCTCGCTGTACACAAGAGATAGATTGTACACAACCTCGCTGTTACTTAAATGAGATGTTGATGCAGGCACCAAGTACAAACAGGATCATTTTCCATTCCAGCGTCACTCCCTTCAACAGGCAACAGCATCAGAGGTCACCTGCAATGCACTGTTGATACAATGTACTGCTCCACATCACAGCCTATAGCTTTTCTGTATTCCCATCCCAGTGCTCTTCTCTTCGATAAATGTCAAGATCACAGACACTAAAGTGACAATGTTATTACGTTGCTTCACTAACCTGCACTTTTAGATTCACCCTTCCTGAGCAATTTTTTTCTCTCCACCATGAAGACATTGGGGGCGAAATTGCTCCTTTTTATAGCCCCATTAGTGCCTCCGGGGGGCGGGGGGGCACTATTATATAGGAACAGCAGGAGGCCATTCAATTGGATCGTGGCTGAGCTGTAGCTCAACTCAATTTACCCGCATTTGACCCTGAAACCCTTACCAAATAAAAATATATTAATCTCGCTCTTGAAAATTTAAATTGACCCACTTTCCACAGCCTTTTGAAGGAGAGAATTCCACACTTGAGGAAAAGATGCTTCCTGATTTCACTCCTGAATTGCCCAGCACTAATTTTAAGATTGTGCCCCTTTGTTATGGATTCCCCTACCAGAAGAAATAACTTCTCTGCATCGACCCTATTGAATCTTTTTATCATTTTAAACACCTATTTTAGATCACCCCTCAGCCTGCGAAACGCAAGGGATAATTTAACCCTTTAAGTAGAATTCTGGTAAATCTGCAATATACTCCTTCAAAGTCAATATATCTTTCCTAAGGGCCAGCGCCCATTGCTGAACGCAGTACTGCAGATGAAGTCTGACCAAGGCGCTCTGACCCAGGCTCACCCAAAGGATTATGAATCTTTGGAATTCTCTACCCCAAAGGGCTGTGCATGCCCAGTCGTTGAGAATATTCAAGGCTGAGAGAGATAGATTTTTGGACTCTAGGGGAAACAATGGATATGGAAATAGGGTGAGAAAGTAGAGTTGAGGTCGAAGATCAACCCTGATCTTATTCGATAGCAGAGCAGACTCGAAGGGCCATACGCCTCCTCCTGCTCCTAATTATTATGTTCTTATAATAAAAACAGAAAATGCTGGAAATACTCAGCAGGTCAGGCAGGATCTATGGAGAGAGAAAGAGAGTTAATGGCCCAGAAATCCCAGCCTCCCCGGATCTGTACGGAGTGTGTACGGACCTGGGAAGGCATCGCAAAAGCTGGTTTTCAGCACACAATGCGCATGCGCTAAAAAATGACTTTTCTGACCTGGCAAGCTGGAGCTTGACAGAGCCGCCGTATCTCGGCAGCCAAGACATTCGCATGGACAAGATTGCGGTATTTACCCATATCTTGCCCAGCGGATGTCCTGAAAACTCTTGCACCTGATAAAAGCAGGCGCATAGCCTACAGTTACAGACATAAGAGTTTTAAAATACACTTAAAATATAAAAAATAAAATTTTAAAAACACATTTTATTTTTTAAAACCCTGCCCACTATGTTAAATTTATTTTAAAGCATAATTTTTTTTTTAAATTTTAAATCGGAATTTTTAAAAATACATGAATAACTTTAATTTAAATTAATGTTAAATATGTAGTGTATTTTTTCTATTTTTTAATTAATGTTTTATGTGTTTGCGGGGGTTTCTCATTCATAATAATGGGAACTCCAAATTGCAGAGTTCCCATTATTATGAATGAGAATATACTTTACCTTGATTGGCTGCCCAGAGCCATGTGACTGCAGTTCCAGCCCTGCACACGTCCTGACTTGCACGCGCTGCAACGCGCAGTCAGTGGAGGAGTCAGGACCGGGAACTTGCGTGGGCACAACAACTTCAGGTAAGTGCGCTTCTTTTTTGTAGAATCCAGTCGAACACCCATGGGAAGGAGAAACCAGGATTTCTGGGCCATCATTTCAGGTCATGACCTTTCATCAGAACAGTTCTGACACAAGGTTATTGACCTGAAACATTAACTCTGTTTCTCTCTTCACAGATGCTGCCTGACCTGCTGAGTATTTCCAGCATTTTCTGTTTTTATCTCAGATATCCAGCATCTGGCTTTTGTCTTATGTTCTTTACAACTGAAGCTCAACCTCCACCCCTTTGTATTCCAACCCACTTGCGATAAAGGCCAACATTCCATTCGCCTTTTGATTACTTCTTGTACCTGTGTTTTTTGTGATTTGTGTACCTGAACACCCAAATCCTTTTGCTCCTCCACAGTCTTTACATGTCTCATGATTTAAAAATATTCTTTTTTGTCTTTCTTGGATCCAAAGTGGTTTATCTCACCACCCCAGATTGAACTCCATCTGCCACAGTTTTGCGCACTCACTGAAACTGACTAAGTCCCTTTGTAACTTCCTGCTTCCATCTACACATCTTATTGTTCCTCCTAACTTAGTGTTATCTGCAAGCTTGAATATACAACTCTCTATTCTTTCATCCAATTAATTGATATATATGGTGAAAAGCTGAGGCCTTAGTAACGATCCCTGAGGTACACCACAGTGTCAGCCATGGCTCAATGGGAAGGTTTTGGGTTCAATTCCCATTCCAGAGACTTGAGCTCAAGAATCCAGGCCGACACTTCAGTGCAGAACTGAAAGAGTGCTGCACTGTCAGAGGTGCCATCTTTCAAACAAGACATTAAACTGTGGCCCGGTCTGCCCACTCAGGTGGACATAAAAGATCTCATGGCACTATTTTGAAGAAGAGCAGGAGTTATTTCCAGTGTCTTGGCCAATATTTATCCCTCAACCAACATCCCAAAATAAATTACCTGGTCAGCATCAAATTGCTGTTCGTGGGACCTTGAGGTACGCAAATTGACCTCCGCATTTCCTACATTAGAAGAGTGACTACACTGTAAAAGTACTTCATTGGCTGTAAAGTGATTTGAGACATCCTGAGGTCAAGAAATATGCTATATAGTCTTTCTTTCTTTCACTTATCACATTCTGCCAATCAGAATACATTCCCTTTATCCTTACTCTGCCTCCTATCTCCCAATAAATTATCAACACACATCCCAAGGTTACCTCCATGTGCTCTCATGTTTTTGCTAATAGTGTCTTTTGCAGAACCTTATCAAATACCTTCTAGAAGTCAATATAGACAACATCTGTAGACATTTCCCTGTCCACCTTGTTAGTGATCTCCTCAAAAAAATGTAAATAGGTTAGTCAGACATAACCTACCTTTCCACAAATCCAAGCTGACACTCTTTGATCAGTTTAAACTTGTTCAAATGCTCAGTCAGTCTGTCCCTGATGATAAGATTCCAGTAACTTCCCCACAAGTTATACTGACAGGTCTGTAGTTTTTAAGTTTCTCTCTCCCTCCTGTCTTAAATAATGGAGTAATATATGCAATTTTTCATCCAAGGGCACATTTTCAGAATCTAGAGATCTTTGGATCAGTAGGACAAAGGCACCTGCAACTTTCCCCACCTGTTTCTTTTAAATATCCGAAAGTAGAAGCCATCAGATCAACTGTATTAACCACACTCACTGACCACAATTAACGCCATCTTTCACCAGTCCCTCAATACAAATGCTTCCTTATGCTATTATAACATTCTCAGTCATTTGAAATGGCAGGAAGCTTCCATTAAATTGAATGCCACTTAGAAGTAACAATTCCAACTTGAGAAAGCAAAAATTTACAGATAATCCTTTTTTCCTTATTCCAGGCAATATTGAGAATTTTTCAATTACATACTTACTACTCCAGCTATTAAATAATGAAACCCCCCCCCCTCCAATAGTTACACAAACTTTGAAGCCTTACAAGGTTAACTCTATCAAAACTAACCAAATGTTCCTTAAAGAATTAAGCATGAATTCACTTCATGGTTGTGAAGTGCCTAATCGAAAGATGAAGTGTGTAGATGGAAGCAGGAAGTTACAAAGGGACTTAGTCAGCTTAGGTTGAGCTTCATTGGAACAGTGTAGGAGGCCGAGGACAAAGAAGTCAGAGTGGGGCCGAGAACTAAAATGGCAAGTGACTGGAAGCTCAGGGTCATGTTGGCGGAGATGTTCCGTAAAACGGTCACGCAATCTGCATTTGGTCTTCCCATTGTGGAGGAGACCGCATTGTGAGCAGCAAATGCAGTATACTAAATTTCAAGTAGTACAGCTGCAAGTAAATCACTGTTTCACCTGGAAATAGTGTTTGGGGCCCTGGACAGTGGGAAGGGAGGAGGTAAAAGGGCAGGTGTTGCATCTCCTGCACTTGCATTGAAGATGCCATGGAAAGGGGAGCGGGTGTTGGGGGTGGTGGCAGAGTGGGCCAGGATGTCACGAAGGGAACGGTCCCCTATTGAATGCTGAAAGGAGAGGGGTGGAAGATGAGAAACAAGGGGAAACTTAAGGTTAAGAGGAGATTTGATGGAGATGTTTAAATAGAGTAAATATAGAGAAACGGTTTCCAATGGCAGAAGTGTCAGTAACCAGAGGACACAGATTCAAGGTGATTGTTAAAAGAACCAGAAGGGACATGCGGAAACATTTTTTTACAGTGAGTTGTTATGATCTTGAATGCATTGCCTGAAAGGTGGAAGCAGATTCAGTAGTAACATTCAAAAGAGAATTAGATAAATAGTTAAAGGGAAACCGAGTGTAACGTAGCCAAGCTTGATGACGATACAAAGATGGGAGGAAAAGCAG
The DNA here is from genome assembly GCF_044704955.1 of Pristiophorus japonicus. Lineage (NCBI taxonomy): Eukaryota > Metazoa > Chordata > Chondrichthyes > Pristiophoridae > Pristiophorus > Pristiophorus japonicus. Next base: position 193,636,935 of record NC_091984.1, on the reverse strand, counting down.
TGTGTGAGGAGGACACAAAAAATCTGCAAAAGGACATAGACAGGCTAAGTGAGTGGGCAAAAATTTGGCAGATGGAGTATAATGTTGGTAAGTGTGAGGTCATGCACTTTGGCAGAAAAAATGAAAGAGCACGTTATTATTTAAATGGAGAAAATTTGCAAAGTGCCGCAGTGCAGCAGGACCTGGGGGTGCTTGTGCATGAAACACAAAAGGTTAGTATGCAGGTACAGCAAGTGATCAGGAAGGCCAATGGTATCTTGGCCTTTATTGCAAAGGGAATGGAGTATCAAAGCAGGGAAGTCCTGTTACAGTTATATAGGGTATTGGTGAGGCCACACCTGGAATACTGCTTACAGTTTTGGTTTCCATATTTACGAAAGGATATACTTGCTTTGGAGGCAGTTCAGAGAAGGTACACTAGGTTGATTCTGGAAATGAGGGGGTTAACTTATGAGGAAAGGTTGAGGAGGTTGGGCCTCTACTCATTGGAATTCAGAAGAATGAGGTGTGATCTTATCGAAATGTATAAGATTATGAGGGGGCCTGACAAGGTGGATGCAGAGAGGATGTTTCCACTGATAGGGGAGACTAGAACTAGGGGGCATAATCTTAGAATAAGGGGCCGTCCATTTAAAACTGAGATGAGGAGGAATTTCTTCTGTCAGAGGGTTGTAAATCTGTGGAATTTGCTGCCTCAGAGAGCTGTGGAAGCCGGGACATTGAATAAATTTAAGGCAGAGATAGACAGTTTCTTAAATGATAAGGGGTTATGGGGAACGGGCGGGGAAGTGGACCTGAGTCCATGATCGGATCAGCCATGATCATATTAAATGGCGGAGCAAGCTCGAAGAGCCATACCAGAATACTCCTGCTCCTATTTCTTATGTTCTTATGTTCTTAAAAATGTAGAAGGATATGGGGAAAGAGCAGGGGAGTGGGACTAATTGGATAGCTCTTTCACAGAGCCGGCACAGGCACGGTGGGCCAAATGGCCTCCTTCTGTGCTGTATCATTCTATGATTCTACATATTGCCCACGGTGCAGCATTATTAAACATTTTTCACTCCTTCTCTGCTACTATATTTATTTTCCTCTGTAGACAGGTTTAACTAAATCAGATTTAGTTGCTTTCCATATCTATCCGTTTGGTTGAATGTATCTTGTCTTGATTCGATTTTTATTTTCAATACCAGAATACTATAAAATTAAAATAAACTTGTTGGTCTATGGAGAGTCAATAACTTGCAATAATTGAAAATTAAATTGGAGTCATCATAGGCAGTCCCTCGGAATCGAGGAAGACTTGCTTCCACTCTTAAAATGAGTCTTTAGGTGGCTGAACTGTCCAATACGAGAGCCACAGTCCCTGTCACAGGTGGGACAGATAGTCGTTGAGGGTAAGGGTGGGTGGGAAAGACTTGCCACATGCTCTTTCCGCTACCTGCTCTTGATTTCTGCTTGCTCTCGGTGATGAGACTCGAGGTGCTCAGTGCCCTCCCGGATGCACCTCCTCCATTGGCTAGGTTCTCCCAGATGTCGGTGGATGAGGTTCGACACCACCTCCAGTGCAACCTTCGGCCGCCTGAGGAAAAGAGTGTTCGAAGACCAGGCCCTCAAATCTACCACCAAGCACATGGTCTACAGGGCTGTAATAATACCCACCCTCATAGATGGCTCAGAGACATGGACCATGTACAGTAGACACCTCAAGTCACTGGAGAAATTCCACCAATGATGTCTCCACAAGATCCTACAAATCCTCTGGGAGGACAGACGCACCAACATTAGCGTCCTCGACCAGGTCAATATCCCCAGCATTGAAGCACTGACCACACTTGATCAGCTCCACTGGGCAGGCCACATTGTCCGCATGCCGGAACGAGACTCCCAAAGCAAGCACTCTACTCAGAGCTCCTTCACGGCAAACGAGTCAAAGGTGGGCAGAGGCAACGTTCTAAGGACACCCTCAAAGCCTCCCTGATAAATCGGAGTAGGCTGACATTGATTCCAACAGGTGTTGCCAGTCTTAGCCAGTTACCTGAAAAAAATTAGGAAAACTGGCTTGGAGATGAGGAAAGGTGGCTTAAAAGGGAGTGTTTCCCAAACAATTCAAGTGTGTCAGCTGACTAGAGACATAGGAGCATCAACCTATGGTAACGTTTCCCATCTGGGCCATCCCAGATAAAGACAGCATGGATGGATTATGGGGTGAGGTTGGAGGGGAACTGAGAAAAACATGGAAAGGCATGAGAGAAAAGCAAGGAAAAAACATATTTGGTGATGAAACATTGCTTCATTGTTGCTGGGTAAAAATCCTGGAATTTACTACCCGACATCACTGTGGGAATACCTTCATCACATGGACTGCAATGGCTCAAGATTGCGGCTCACCAACACCTCCTGAAAGGGAACTAATGATGGGCAATAAATGTTGGCTTTGCCAGCAATGTCCATGTTCTGAGAATGAATAGCCAATTTCCAATGACTTCCATTTATTATTAAAACAGCAGTGATATCCAAGCTACTTTGCTTTGCAGTGTCAGCCACTAAAACATAAATATTGTCTTCATTGTTGTTTGCAACATTCGCATACAAAGATCTTTTGGGGTAGATTTTAAACTAGCTTCTGCTTCGTAAAAATGGCATTGCATATGCCCATTACAGATTTTCAAATCTAACATTTCTGTGGCCTGATTTAAAGTATACTACACCCAAGTCAATGTTGGGACCACTGCTATATTTGATATATATTAATGACCTGGAGTGGGTATAAAGGGTATCATATTAAAGTTTGCAGATGAAATAAAACTCGGAAATGGAGTAAACCGTGAGGAAGATAGTAACAGACTTCAGGAGGACATAGACAGACTGGTGAAATGAGCAGAGCCATGGCAGATTAAATTTAACACCAAGAAGTGTGAAGTTATACACTTTGGTGGAAAAATGAGGAGACACAATATAAGCTAAATGGCACAATTTAAACGGGGTGCAGGAACAGAGAGACCTGGGGGTATACGGACACAAATCTTTGAAGGTGGCAAGACAAGTTGAGAAGGCTGTTAAAAAGGCATACAGGCTCCTTGGCTTTATTAATAAAGACAGAGTACAAAAGCAAAGAAGTTATGCTAAATATTTATAAAACACTGGTGAGGCCCCAGCTGGAGTATTGTGGCCAATTCTGGGAACTACATTTCGGGAAGGATGTCAAGGCCTTCGAGAGGGTGCAGAAGGGATTTACTAGAATGTACCAGAGATGAGAGACTTCAGATACATGGAGAGACTCGAGAAGCTGGACTGGATCTCCTTAGAACAGAAAATGTTAAGAGGAGATTTGATAGAGGTTTTTTAAAATCATGGAAGATTTTGATAGAGTAAATAAGAAACTGTTTCCAGTGGCTGAAGGACTGGTAACCAGAGGGCACAGATTTAAGGTCATTGGTAAAAGAACCAGAGGCGACTTGAGGAAAAAATTATTACTCAGCAAGTTATGATAATCTGGAATGCACTGCCTGAAAGGTTGGTGGAAGCAGATTCAATAATAACTTTCGAAAAGGAAATTGGATAAATACTTGAAGTGGAAACAATTGCAGGGCTATGGGGAAAAAGCAGGGCAGTGGGACTATTTGGATAGTTCTTTCAAAAGGTTGGCACAGGCACAATGTGCTGAATGGCCTTCTGTGCAGCATCATGCTTGGGTTCTATGATCAATGTGATTAAAAAATGGAACTCTTCACAAATGTGGAACAAATATCTACTAAAATTAGGAAACAAATTGTTAAAATGTTATTAAGAGTCTAAGATAAAACGACACTAACAATACTTCGATTACTGTAATCTCACCTTGGTCTGTCCCCCACTCCTCCGGCACTTTCTCCTCCTTTAAACATCTCACCCTATTCTACCCCTCTCAGCTCTCATTTAAAATTCTCGCTCTCTATCACCCACCCAAGTACCATAAAAATGTTATTTCTTCACTACTTTCCTCCCTCTGCACCGAGCGACTTCTTATCCTCGGTGATTTCAACTTCCATCTCAATTCATCATGCTCTCTCTCCTCTGAGTTCACTACCCTCCTATCCTCCTTTAATCTCTCCCTTCATGTAAACTCCCCAACCCATATTCATGGGCACCCCCTCGACCTTGCCATCTCTTGTGACCTCGCTACTGCCATTGTGTCAATCGCAGATAAGGCCATCTCTGACCACTTCCTCGTATCGCTCTCCACCCACATCCCCCCCCCCCCCCAACCCTACCTCCTTGTGTTTCCACCCCTAGAACAAACTCTCTCCCAACTCTCTTACAACTCCACTTCTGAACTCCCAACTGTCAGCCTTTGACCCTCCTTTCACCATGACATTTCTGCAGTTACCGATCTGCTCAATCACACCCTCACCACCATCACCTTTGATGCCCTAGTCCCTGTTAAAACAATTAATCTCAATCTGGCCATTCCCCCTGTACAGCCCTGATCTGCGCTCCCTTAAGTCCAAGCAATGCAGACTTGAACGGATATGACGGACAACTAGTTTAGCCATTCACCGCCAGATCTGGCTGGACCACATAAAGCATTATTGGGTCCTGCTCTCATCTACCAAAATCGCTCACTATTCCAGAATCATTTTGAATGTAAAGATAAACCACGGCTTCTATTCTCCACTGCTTGCCGTCTTTTAAACCTCTCTCCCCAGTCTCCACCATTAAGTGTGATGAGCTCATAAATGTCTTTGGGCTAGATTTTATACTTTTGTGCAGATAGCCCAAAAAAGGGCAGTATTTCTGGCGTGGGTGGTAAAAATGGGTTTTCTGATCGCCGGCTTGTCACCCATTCTCAAAGCCCCAAGTCTCCATTTTTGAAATTGTGCGTTACCGCGAGCGATATGAAATGGGCATTAGCGTTAAATCTCTGTGACCTTCTGCCATAAACTGTCGCCATCCTTAGCAATGGCAAGGCAACACTCGATTCCTGCGATTCAGGAGGTCAAGGGTCATCATGACATGTGCAGAAGAGGAGAGAGAGAGAGAGAGGGAGCTGAGAGGGACTGAAGGCATGCGTGGGTGTGGTGTGTGCTTGTTTGGCTGTTGTGGGAGGCACAAGGGAGATTCACCAGAATCAAAAAGCATACTAAGCACCAAGAACATAGTTGGCACTGAGTTTTTGTCCAACAAATAATAGATAACATGGAAGGGATGGAAGAGGCCTTGAGCTGGTAGCCAGGAACATTGGTGGCAGAGAGCTCCCAGTGGTCCCGGAGCGCGGCACTGCACCCCAAGGTGCTGCATGCCCATTGCCAACGACACATGACAGCCAGAATGAACACCTTGCTTCTGGCTCGGAGCATGTTCCCACCTTGAGACCATCCTCTCCTGTATCCGTCCAAGCAGTGGTTCGGCCGTCATCATCCCCCCTCCCCCCGTCAATGAAGCATCGCCTGAAGAGCTCCTCGGCCAGGTGGCTTGGAGTCAGGAGGGGAAGGGGTAGAGGTGGGGAGGAGTTGCAGGGTTGGGGAGTGGGGGGGGCGGGGGGGGTGAGGTTTGGTTTTTATAGAAATACTTAAGATTTCAGACAAATGTTCGGTTTAAATGATTTTTATTTATCAAAACCTTGTTGCGTATTGGCTCAGATAGCTGCACCATTCCATGCTGGTGATTCCTTATCAAAGGGTATAATTACACTTAACTTCAATTCAATTTAAACTTTAACTATCACCAAGGTGATGCCCACCATTGATGTATGACCTGCACACCCAGCAGTGTGTCAGCTTTGTAAATACCACCAACATTCTTTCAGGCAAAGCGCTCATTGATGAGCTCCTGACCCAAGAGTCTTGCAGCTATCATGCCACCACGGGCCCTTTCATGCGGCCTACAGGGAGGCAGGGGCATGGCTTCAGCATCAGCCTGATTGTCTGGGCCGATGGCAGCATCCGCTTCCTCGTCATCCTCTTCCTCTCTCTGGTGAGGTGGACTGTCAGACTCTTCAGGCAATTCTTGTCCCCTCCTGATAGCCAAGTTGTGCAGCATGGAGCACACCACCACGAATTGAGCTACCTGCTCATGGTGGTATTGGAGCTCGCCTGTTGAGTGGTCCTGGCATTTAAAGCGCTGCTTAAGCACTCCAATGGTTTTCTCCACAATATTGCGAGTGGCTCTGTGGCTCTCGTTGTACAGCTTCGGTGTGGGTGTCATGGAGGGGAGTCATCAGCCAGGTGGTGAGGCCATATCCTTTGTCACCAAGCATTCAGCATTGACCTTGTGGCTGACTGTTAAACAAGTCGGATACAGTGCACTCACGCAGGATGTGAGCATCATGGATGCTGCCCGGAAATTTAGCATTCACTGCCATAATAATTTGCTGGTGGTCGACAATGAGTTGCACATTCAGGGAGTGGAATCCCTTGCAGTTCCTGAAAACCTCTGCATCCTGAAAAGGTGCCCACATCGCGATGTGCGTATAGTCTATTGCTCCCTGCACCTTGGGGAAGTTAGTAATTCGGCAGAATCCTAAAGCCCTCTCAGTCTCAGCCTCCCTGGTCATAGGGAAGCTGATAAAGTCCATCCTGTGTGCGTACAGGGGCTTCAGTGACCTGTCTAATGCAGCAATGTGTGGCATGCTGAGACAGACCGCACATGTCACTAGCTGAGGCCTGAAAAGAACCCGATGCGTAGAATGACAGTGCCACGGTGACTTTGACCTCGACAGACAGTGCAGTACTGATGGTGCTGGTAGGCTGCAGATCTCCCTTTATGAGCTGGCATACCTCAGTGATAACCTTTTTGTGGAAGCACAGTCTCCAAAGGCAGGTGGTGTCGGGCAAGTTGAGGTAAGACTGCTTCTCTCTGTACTTGTGGGGTGTGTAACGTCTGGTCCCCATCAGTCTGGTACATCTTACATTGGGCACATAATGCTATGGAGCATACCTTCGGCCATCTCAAGTCTGCAGCATGTAATTGGTCATCAAGAGAGGGTGAGAAAGGACAGGCCCCATTGCAATAGCTATCTGTTTTCTACCGATAGGTCACAAAGAATGAATGTCCCGACGAAGACACCTATTAAATTCCAATCATTCCCAGTACGATAAAGATGTTTGTTCAGATGTTCACATCACCTCCAAAGACCTCCAGAGTACATCCAAACTGCCCCGAGGCTGAAGCAGAGCAGCCTTTTAAATGATGCGACATGTGATTTAGAACATGGCGTCCATAACGCTGTGAGTAGTTCCGATTAGTTCCACTTTTTCCCAGCTTTTTTTTGAGCAAGCGACATTGTGGGCGAGATGGTGAAAGTGAAGCTGGCCGATCTCCTGGGCATTAGTTTCGGCAAATGTGATCTTTACGACAAAATAAAGTGGGCGGTCGGTATTATTGAATCTCAGCGTTAATTACATGAGGAAACTAACGCTGGGTGATATTTTGGGTGTTGAATTCGCCCATTCTGATGATTCCACCCCAAAAAAGTGGGCGGGCGGTATTATTTTTTCCCGGCGTTTCGCACATGGAGAAAGTAACGCTTGGCCTTAAGTGTCCGAAAAATGCAAGTCAGTTTCCATTTTGTGACTTAATGGGCGATATCTGGGCATTATACGTCATTTCAGCATTAAAATGGACGTTAAGTGGGCGTTAAGCATGCAAATAAAGTGAAAAATCTAGCCCTTTGTCTTTAAGATTGAGACCATCCACTTGGCTTCCTCTGCCTCTTCCTTTCCTTCCCCTAGCCCACAGGGCCAAACTTCTTCTAAGGATTCCCCCTTCCCCAGCCGTGACCTCACATCTTTCTCCAGTTTCTCGCCCATCTGCCATCATGACCTTTCTGAGCTCATCTTGTCCATGAGACCCACTTCCTGCTCCCGTGACTCGATTCCCACCAAATTGCTGATCACCCAACTTCCTTTTCTGACTCCCATGTCAGCGGTGGCCGTGCCTTCCGTTGCCGAGGCCCTAAGCTCTTGAATTCCCTGCCTAAACCTCTCCGCCTCTCGAGCTCTGTTTCTTCCTTCAAGACATCTTTGACCAAGCTTTTGGTCTTATGTGACGCAGTGTCAAATTTATTGGCTCATAATACTCCTGTCAAGCGCCTTGGGACGTTTCACTACGTTAAAGGTCCAATATAAATAAAAGTTGTTGTTGTTGTAAATATCATGTGTGGCACATATTGCTTCCACAAAGCATCTAATATTATAGAACATTTATATCCTATTACACTGTAGTTGCAAAATTCCTCTAGTTTAGCATTATGGGGAATTTAGCATTGAAGGTAGGAATAGAGCTGCAAAATCCTTGTGCCATTCCACAGGATGGAGCTGTAGCACAGCTATCCAGTCTAAAGTCATACGAAAACTACATACAAGACGAAGATGTTTCAGTTTGTGTTCTCTTAAAGAACCGGTTGTGATCAGGAAATCACAAGTGAGAAATCAGAAGAGAGAATCTTTGTCCTGTCCTGTCCCTCTGCAGTACAGCATTAGTGAATCAATGTGCTGGCTGACTGGGATATCTGTGCCATCAACTTTCCTAAATAAGTAGTTGTTTAAAATCAGAGTTAGAGAGAAAGTGCATCTCTCTGGTCGGATGCAACCCAAAGTCATACAAAGCAAATATATGGGCAAATAAATCTCTGGGACATTTGTCAACTGGCACAAGTGATGCAGACAACCCTGGAGCCAACAGAACACTAATAGGTGTGGGCCTCCCTGCATGACCATAGAAACATAGAAAATAGGTGCAGGAGTAGGCCATTCGATCCTTCGAGCCTGCACCACCATTCAATATCATGGCTGATGATGCACTTCAGTACCCCATTCCCAGCCACACCAAGCTCTCCACACCTAAAGGGCAATATCGGAATCGACAGATCTCTACTGATCCCTTACTCTCCTCAGCTGCCAGGCACCATGCTAACCAAGTGCCCAGCGCAACTCTTCACTTAACCTCCACCGCACACCCTCCCCCCCACTCCGTCCATGTGACCTGAGCCACTTACCAAGAAAAGGCCAAATAGTTACTCTGCCCAAGCATGAAGAAATCACATCACTCTACGGGAGCCTCAAAGTACATATCTGCGTGCTCAACTCAATCTACAAAGCAGCACATACTCTGTTACCTGACAAAATGTGTATAACTCTATGATAACAAAATAGTTATTTGGGAAAATCAGTTCAAGTGAGATTGATCGGAAGAAGGTACAAAAACAATGGTTATTGTGCAAGAAAGGAATTGAGACATAACTAAAATTAAAGTGGTGGAGTAGAAAATTGTCCGTCAATCTGCATTTTGCCATCTGTCGGAACAATTAAGCTATATTATATACATCTCCCCCCCCCAAATTCACCATCCAGCATTAACAGTCTGTGCTCACTCACTCTAAGGATAGGTTCATTTGACTTGCTTGTTTATCTGCTTCATGTCAGCAGCTGATCAAAGATTTCATGATGCGTTACTTAGTAAAAGCTGTCTTAATACCCAAAACAAACAAAGCATCTTACAACTACTGTCTGCGAGATTGGGATAGGAAAAGCACCAAACAGGTTAAATGATAAATAGTCAGAGCAGTAAAGCCAGACGCCAGTCTTCATGAAAAGTGAAGGACCAAGGAGATGTTTCGCGAAAGCAAAATTTATTATAGCTTTTGTGACCTTACTATTGGCAAATGGATAGGGTGGACTATCTTATGTTTTGCCTTTTACTTGTGATCGTCGTCGAGACTGAAATATTTATTTACAATGTCAATATTAATTTCAGTTTTAAATCCAATTATCAATATAACGTGTTCTCAAATGAATATTAACTTGTGTAAATTAGTAAAACAACAACACAGCGCTTTAGGAATTTGAAGAAGAAAATAGTCGGTCATTATTCAAGATGTAATGTCATTGAAAAATATTGATGAATTATCATGATTTCAGAATATTAGGAGCTTTGGAATGATGAGATCATTAACCAGTGACAGTGTTGGCCTCCCCCAATGGCCCAATAGATTTACATGGTGGGTTACACTGAACAGTAAGGTTCCAAATAAAATCTCTCGTTTGTGCGGAGTTAAGTAATATCATCCAAGGAAGCAATCGGGATATTATAAATTGCATCAACACCCCTGGGATTAGAGAGGGGAGGGGGATGTCAGCCAGGGTTCCCATTTCTGATGTTCAAAGTGTGAATGTATAGACATCAGGTGAGAGAAGAATAGATCTACAAGGATGCCCTCTAAGAGTTAAACATCCGGGTGCCAGATTGGTCAAAGCTAAGGCTAATCTATAAAGGTGGATGAGGTACCAGAAGGCAAACAATGTCTGCGGAATTGTGCTGCAGAAAGGAATCAACGCCTCCAGGAGAGGAGGGGAGGAGGGGAAATGGCAAGAAAATCAACAAAACACAATGGGTAAAGTCTTGCTCAAGTCTTCTCCGTGTTTGCTTTGCCTGTCAATTGTCTATCGGGGTAAATTACAAGAAAAAGAATGTAATGCTGCCATGAAGAAGATTTCCAAATGTTATTGATAACTGATTTTAGATATCAGTGAAACTATAGAGATTGCAGTGATTCAAAATACCTTTTGTTTGGCATTGATGGATACTGCAGTGTAATTAAGGTATGAAGTCACCTCAAGAGCATTTAGAGAAGCATCCGTTAGAGAAATAACTTGCATTTATACAGCACCTTTCAATACCTCGGAACGTCCCAATGCACTTTCCAGCCAATGAGGTACTTTAGTCATATAGGGAAATGTAGCAGCCAATTTGCGCACGGCAGGGTCCCCCAAACAGCAATGAAGTAATGACTAGATTATCTGTTTTAGTGATGTTGAGATCCACGGCGCGGCCCTGGACAACGTGGACTATTTTCCATACCTCGGGAGCCTATTATCAGCAAGGGCAGACATCGACGATGAGGTTCAACACCGTCTCCAGTGCGCCAATGCAGCCTTTGGCCGCCTGAGGAAGAGTGTTCGAAGATAAGGCCCTCAACTTTGCCACCAAGCTCATGGTCTACAGGGCTGTCGTGATACCCGCCCTCCTATATGGTTCAGAGACGTGGACCATATACAGTAGATACCTCAAATCGCTGGAGAAATACCACCAACGATATCTCCGCAAGATCCTGCAAATCTTCTGGGAGGACAGGCGCACCAACGTTAGCGTCCTCGATCAAGCCAACATTTCCAGCTTCGAAGCACTGACCACACTTGACCAGCTCCGTTGGGCGGGCCACATTGTTCACATGCCTGACACAAGACTCCTAAAGCAAGCGCTCTACTTGGAACTCCTACCCCCGGCAAGCGAGCCCCAGGTGAGCAGAGGAAATGTTTCAAGGACACCCTCAAAGCCTCCTTGATAAAATTCAACATTCCCACCGACACGCGGGAGTCCCTGGCCAAAGACCGCCCTAAGTGGAGGAAGAGCATCCGGAAGGGCGCTGAGCACCTCGAGTCTCGTCGCCGAGAGCATGCAAAAATCAAGCGCAGGCAGCGGAAGGAGCGTGCGGCAAACCAGTCCCACCCACCCTTTCCTTCAACAACTGTCTGTCCCATCTGTGACAAAGACTGTAATTCCCGTATTGGACTGTTCAGTCACCTAAGAACTCACTTTTAGAGGGGAAGCAAGTCTGTCTCGATTTCAAGGGACTGCCTATGATGATGATGATGATTGGGAGGCAAATATTGGCCAGGACACAGGATAGAACAAGCCTGCTCTTCAAAATAGTGCAATGGAATATTTTACATCTACCCGAGAGGGCAGACGGTTTAACATCTCTTCCAAAAGACAACCATCAACAATTATGTATAACATGTAACATTTGAAAATTAATAATTAGTTTAATTAATTAATTATACAAGTGTGTCCATCAAAGGATCTTTTAATTTTCAATTATTAACAGATCTAATTATTATGATTAACTTGGAAAATTGCAAACATAGGCCTTTCCAAAAAGTTCACAAGAATACCTTCAGAGAAAACCATAATATCAAACTTGTTAGCATAGCTTGATACAAATCCCATCCTTTGAGAGTCTGAGATATGATTAATTCAAGTGATGGACACACCATTGCCAGGTGTGTTAAAAACTATTACACTAAACCACGGGAAAACAATTAGCAAAGATCACTATAATCCTTAGCATTTCAATTGAATTATTTAAAAGGAAATTTAAAAACAAAGTAATAGACACTGGTGCATAACAAATGCACAAAATAGCTCAGGGGAGATGATGACTTACGCATGATAAAGCATTTCTATGCCACATTTATATTTTTGACTTTGGAAATAACATAAAAGATTTACAATTTGATGTTGTCTTAATGATTTCAGTTTTGCACAACACGCATTATCACGAAAATGGGAATGCGAAGCCAAAAAGTGCTGACCTGGCAGCAGTACCAATCAATCAATAGTTTACGACGAACAATCTCATCTGAGACAATTTATCCAGTGTGTAGCTGAGCCATATCAGTCAGGAAGGTCTCAGGTATGGCGACCAGTCTGTGCTGAATTGGCTCATCAATGGCAAAAATGTGATCAAATACTAATCATTGATAATTCAGGATTCTTTTTCTGAGGTAAACAATTTTATATATATTTATAAATATATATATATATTTTATATATATATACACACACACATACACTAAAGATAGATTTAAGTGTTTTACTTAGTTGTGATAAATATATTAAAAAATCTTTAAGAGCAAATAATAAATATTATAATAAATCTTAGTCTGATAGGATGTTATAGAAAGATTAATAGAAGTAGATTGTTGAAAATGGAAAAGGCATTTTCATCAGTGGAAATTTTACTCTGAACAGCTGCTAAATGCAAGTATCAGAGATCTATACTCAGCACCTCCTTAAAAAGTAGCATCAGTCTTGCCTCAGTCAAAAGGTCTTCAGTTCAAGCCCTACTCCAGAGACTTGAGTCCAGATTTTAGGCTGACATTTCAATGGCGTGTTACATTGTCAGAGGTGCCCTCTTGCAATGAGACATTAAATCAAGGCCGTGTCTACCCTCTCCAGTAGATGTAAAGGTCCCATGGCAGCATTCAAGGAGGAGCAGAAATTTACCTGGTGTCCTGGACATATTTATCTCTCAATCAGCACCACTGAAAACAAATTATCTAGTCATTTATCTCATTACTGTTTATGGAAGCTGGCTGTGTGTAATTTGGCTGCAAGGTTTTGCTATGTTATCGTGACTATATTTTAAGGTATTTCATTGGCTGTAAAGCAGTTCAAAACATCCTGAGGTCATGAAAGGCACTGTATATATTGTGTCTGTAAGCACTCTAGTAATGACTCCACGAGGCAAGGTATTGTACTTATTACAGCTCCTGAGTGAGGGTACAGCATGGTGAGCTCCCTTTTATACCTGTCGTGTACAGGTGATCCCTAGGTCTCCACCAGTTGCACCCTCTGGTGGTACAAGCATAGTGTAGACAGTGTGAAGATACATCCAGTCGTCTTATGTGACTGCACAGGATAAAAACTTATGCTATACTTACACAACATCACTCTCCCCTAAGTCTTGTGCCACTGGCCTTTGCATTATGTGCTCTGGCCCTAGACTTGAGTGCCCAAAGCCCTTGCACCTTGTCTATGCTTTGGCTTGGCTCTCTCCTTGTAGACGTCCAAGTTCTTATTGCCACAACATTGGGAAATGGTCAGCAGTGGGCGGTTAGAGGTTGCATTGGGGGTTGAGTGGGTTCTGGGTGTGATCTATGTGTGTCCATGGCTACATACATCCATTTCCCCCCACCCCCCCATACATAGACCATGTGTGTGGCTCAACACTGCATGTGCATACATGTACAGACGGAAAGAACAGAAAAAAACACATATGATTAATTACATCACTGTTTGGGTTTTGCAGTAGCGGAACAAGTACATTTTACAGGTAAGGTACATACATGGTATTACAGTCTTGCCCCTGGGGTGTAGGTGCAGGTGGGTGAGGATGCTAGTTCCAGAGTAACTGGACTGTGTCCAGGTTGTCTGATGGCAGCGCTGCGCCCCCTGCCAGCTGGGTGGGCTCGGATCGCTCACCTGGCTGAGTCTCAGGGCCATTGCCATTGCCTAGTGGTGGGCAGAGCCACAGGAGTGTGTGGCCTCCCTGTCCTCCTTTGAGGGCTGCAATGTCTCCCTGCTGCCCTTCAGCGGTAGTGGGAACCTGGTCATCCCAGGTCCCGTTGGGAGGGCTGGAGGGTGCTAGCCTTTTGCTTCCAGTACTGGCCCTGGTGGCCAGAGAGGTAGAGCCGATCTGGGGTAGGGTACCAGTAGTGGTGCCTTTGCCATCCACTGATCACTGGGCCCTGCAGCTGGTATGCTCCCTCTGTGTGTGGCCACACTCCCTGGGGCATCACATTGGTCCCGGAGGCGCATGCTACATGATCGGATAGCCCGCTGGACCTGGGTGCTTCCGACAGGAGGTTGTCCTTGATTTTGTCGGCATACATATAGAACCCGGCATCGCACATCATTTCTTCATTTACTGTTATAATACATTGGCTCCGACCGCAATCGCCCGACTTGACACAGTTCGTTACATTTACATACTTGCATTTGTCAATTACATCTTTTCCATGTGTATTACCAGCATCGCTGTAAAAAGTTACATTTACATACTTGCATTTGTCAATTACATCTTTGACATGTGTATTACCGGCATCGCTGTAAAAAGAGCGGAACTGTCCCTTTAATTTTGATGGGTTGCCAGTCTCCTTTATTTAAGAAGCCTTGCAGTCTTCAGCCCAATCTGCTTCGCTGCTCGGCATCACGTATTGCTCCCTCAATGCTGCCCCTCGTGGTCTGGCCGCCGCCATCTTTACTTCAGGCGCTTCACCTCGTGGTGCAGGCGCCATCTTCCTTCTCTCCACAAGGTAGACTGCGGTGATCCTTTTCTCCCCAGGTTCTGCCACGGAAACAGGGAAGTTACCTTCTGCGCCGATTTTCTCCCTCCGGAGTCCTGCCACGGAAGCCTGGGAGGTGAGGTCGGATCGTTTCGCTGGATCATCTCGCCATTGGGTTGAGCGGTCTGTGTCGTCTCCATGCAGTCGAGTTGGGCGGTTGGTTTTTCAGGTGTTATGCTGGATCCAAATTTGTGGCCGCATAGGACGTCGATCGCTGGGGCCTAGAGGTTCTCCCAGCTCCAACGGATTTGTTTCATCCATCTTCTTCCTAGCAGCATTGCACCATCACCAGCAACGATCCACAAAGGTAACTTGTGCATCGCGCCGTCGTGGGACACCTGGACATCCACGCTGCAACGACTGGGCTGGTGTCGTTTGTGTAGGTGAGCAGCGTCACTTGGATCGGGATCATTTTAGGTCGTTCAATTGGACTGTCCCAGAGTTTCTCAAAGGTCGCCTGATTCATCAGTGATTGGCTCGCCCCTGTATCCACCTCCATCTAGACTGGAACACCGTTGACTTCAACTTCCATTTCAATGGAGAGCTCTCGGTGGAGCAAGTAAACACTCCGTACACCTCTTCATGGGGCTGAGCTGCCTCATGGACTCTCTCTTCATCATCGCTGGAGTCCGGATGATCTTCAGTGACTCGGTGAGTAAAATTTCTCTTGCACATCCTCTATAGGTGGCCTGTTACAGGCAAGTACAGTCTGTAGCAGCACTGATTTGCTCCACGGCGCCAGCATGGGGTTGGCCGGTTGGCCCCATGTGGTGGACTCAGGGTTGCGGAACTCGGGATTCTGCTCTCTCTACCATGAGAGAGACCGCTTGCAGCAGACTTGCCTCTAAAAGGTGTCAGTTGGTTCACAGTACTTACCGGGTTAGAATCCTGGGGGCGAGTCATCCGCTTGAAATCGCAGGCCGAGGCCATGAACGCCTGGTTCATGTTAATTGCCTTCTGCAGGGTGATCGTGATGTCCACCGAAAGCAGCCTGTGCCGAAGACACTCGTGGCCGATTCCAATAACGAAAATGTCCCTCAGTGCTTCGGTGAGGTGGTTGCCAAAATCACACGGTGCAGCCAATTGTCTGAGGTCTGCGGCATATTTTGCGATTTCTTGGCCTTCAGGCCGCCGGTGTGTGTAGAACCAGTGTCTGGCTGTGAGGATGCTCTCTTTAGGTTTGAGCTGTTCCTGTATAATCGTTATGAGCTCCGCATATGTTTTGGTTGTTGTCTTCTCTGGGGCTAGCAAGTCCCTGATGAGACCACAGACGGTGGGTCCACAACTGCTGAGCAGGATAGCTCTGCGGTTATTAGCCAGCGAGATCAGTGTGTCTCCCATCAGGTCGTTCGCAATAAAGAAATGTTCGAGCCTTTCCACAAAGGCCTCCCAATCTTCCCCTTCGGCGAATTGTTGAAAGTTGCCAAGGTTAGCCATTTTTCGCGTGGAAATTCGTAACCTCATTGCCAGTTATTGTGTCTGTAAGCACTCTAGTAATGACTCCATGAGGCAAGGTATTGTACTTGAACTGTGGTGACTTTAGTTCAGTTATTACAGCTCCTGAGTGAGGGTACAGCAAGGTGAGCTCCCTTTTATACCTGGTTACCTGTCGTGTACAGGTGACCCCTAGGTCTCCACCAGTTGCACCCTCTGGTGGTACAAGCATAGTGTAGACAGTGTGAAGATACATCCCGTAGTCTTAAGTGACAGTGCATTGAGTGTACAGGGCATAAACTTATATTATACATACACAACAGTATAAATGCAAGTTCCTTCTTTCTAAATGGAATCACCTTACAGTTACACCTTACTCTGAGGAGATGCTCAAAGGGCACAAAATCAGAGGCAAGTCTAGAAGCTGCAAAATATTTTTCAGATTGCCAAAGTATCTGAAAGTATGTTAACAGTTTAAAATTAGAACAGCATGATTTTGGCTCTGCCTCTGGTCTGTACTACACCTGGAAATGTGTGATGCCAACAATGGTTGCAAAACTGGAAAACACATTCCACTCCCAAATTTGGACATTCAGCACTTTGATAACCACAGAAACACTTCCCTCCTGTATTATGGAAGTATATTACTGGCAGTGTTATTGATTCAGGCCTCAGAATTTGTGTCATCGCAATTCAAACTTTTCAGGAAATTAAGGCTTTGCGCTCGCTCATAGATATCCATTATTTTCTATGTCCCATAGAATCTTTATCTCGCCTACCTTTTAAGATTATATTGAAGTCCACTGTACATTCTGAAACTTCTAATCTGATTCAGCTTCCAGCCTGGAGGCCTAGCATAAGGCTATCATTTCCAGCGCACAGATTAGTCCATGCAATAGATCAGAAGAGAACAGCGAGCAAGTTCAGTGATTGGCAGCTCAGTGTTGCCACAGCAACAGCAAATCTTCAAGTCACAATATCACCAGAGTACGCACAGATCAAAAAATATTTTTAAAATTACAACAGAAAATTTGAAGCCTTTATTGTGGCAAATGACCTGGAATTTGCAGTCAGGATGACGGCGAGCTGCCAGTGTTCAACATCATTCTGTGTTTGAAACTGACCGCAATTTTGGGGATTTCACGCATGCGGAAATCCTGAAGTTGCGGTCAGTCATTGCTTCCCCCCTCCCAACGGAGTCAGCAATCAATGTAATCACTCAAATCAGGGAAACTGATGATAACTTCGGCTCTTCCAAAGTAATTACGCTGTTAAATTCCCCACTAAAAGTTAGACCCAAAGGGATTAGGGATAACTGGGGTTTTGACAGCGTTATTATTGCTAAACCAATGTTAACGGCCTGAAAAACTAATTTTAATTTTGTGCAGTGTGAAATTTGTTCATTTTAATAAAAATTGAAATTTTTAAGAAACTTTTCAAAGAACATTTTTTTTAAAATATATCCATCTTTATGCCCCAATCTTTCTTATGCTCTAACAATTTTTTTAAGTTAGAATTTTAAGAGCTTACTCACTTCCTTGTTCACTGGCTGTGCGAATTCTGCCTTTTGATTGGCTGCTTAGGCAGCCTGTTGATGTCACAGCAGTTCGCACAAGGGGAACCCCACTACAGTTCGCTGATTTGAGTTGAAGGTTGGAAAAAACAAAGTTATTGACACCAGAATTGTGAGATCCTGGTGCAAAATGTACTTTGGGCCCAGCAATGAAAACAAATTCCAGGCCAATATTTCTGAGTAGTTTCTTTGTGCTGCACGTATTCAACTAGACAATCAGAACATATGCTGAAAACTGGAATAAAGCAAATACAAGAGAAAACAGTATCTTAGGGAGGCAGGAGAGCAGGAATATGATCAGAAAGTTTTCTAACAAATAAAAAAATTCCTGGAGCACTGGAATGGTGTTATGTTTTAGATTTGAGAACTTTGAGGAAGAGTCTTTTTGGAATATGGATTCAAAAACAGAGGACAGAACTCAAATAAACTTTTGCAGTCAACTATCTAATAATGTAGTTAGCATTTCCCCTCCCATCCTTATTTCTGCACCTCACTACCTCCACTTTTTCCTGAAATGTCAGCTGTGGCTCAGTGGGTAGCACTCTCACCTTTGAGTCAGAAGGCTGTGGGTTCAAGTCCCACTCCGGAGACTTGAGCACAACATTCTAGGCTGACACTCCAGGGCAATACTGAGGGGGTGCTGCACTGTCAGAGGTGCTGTCGTTCAGATGAAATGTTAAACCGAGGCCCCGGTCTGCTCTCTGGTGGACACAAAAGATCCCATGGCACTATTTTGAAGAAGAGCAGGGGAGTTCTCCACGGTGCCCTGGCCACTATTTATCTCTCAACCAACATCACTAAAAGACAGATTATCTGGTCAGTTATCACATTGTTGTTTGTGGGAGCTTGTTGTGTGCAAATTGGCTGCCGCATTTCCTACATTACAACAGTGACTACACTCCCGCTGGAGTGGAGCTAAACTACAGAACTAGTGGGAAGCTGTTCAACCTTCGCCGTCTCCAGGCCAGGTCCATGACCACTCCAACCTCTGTCGTCAAGCTAGAGTACGTGGACGACGCCTGCGTCTGTGCATACACAGAGGCTGAACTCCAGGACATAGTCCTTAAAAAAGGAGGGAGAGAGAAAACAGGGAATTATAGACCGGTCAGCCTGACATCGGTAGTGGGTAAAATGATGGAATCAATTATTAAGGATGTCATAGCAGTGCATTTGGAAAGAGGTGATATGATAGGTCCAAGTCAGCATGGATTTGTGAAAGGGAAATCATGCTTGACAAAACTTCTGGAATTTTTTGAGGATGTTTCCAGTAAAGTGGGCAAGGGAGAACCAGTTGATGTGGTATATTTGGACTTTAGAAGGCTTTCGACAAGGTCCCACACAAGAGATTAATGTGCAAAGTTAAAGCACATGGGATTGGGGGTAGTGTGCTGACATGGATTGAGAACTGGTTGTCAGACAGGAAGCAAAGAGTAGGAGTAAATGGGGACTTTTCAGAATGGCAGGCAGTGACTAGTGGGGTACCGCAAGGTTCTGTGCTGGGGCCCCAGCTGTTTACACTGTACATTAATGATTTAGACGAGGGGATTAAATGTAGTATCTCCAAATTTGCGGATGATACTAAGTTGGATGGCAGTGTGAGCTGCGAGGAGGATGCTATGAGGCTGCAGAGCGACTTGGATAGGTTAGGTGAGTGGGCAAATGCATGGCAGATGAAGTATAATGTGGATAAATGTGAGGTTATCCCCTTTGGTGGTAAAAACAGAGAGACAGACTATTATCTGAATGGTGACAGATTAGGAAAAGGGGAGGTGCAAAGAGACCTGGGTGTCATGGTACATCAGTCATTGAAGGTTGGCATGCAGGTGCAGCAGGCGGTTAAGAAAGCAAATGGCATGTTGGCCTTCATAGCGAGGGGATTTGAGTACAGGGGCAGGGAGGTGTTGCTACAGTTGTACAGGGCCTTGGTGAGGCCACACCTGGAGTATTGTGTACAGTTTTGGTCTCCTAACCTGAGGAAGGACATTCTTGCTATTGAGGGAGTGCAGCGAAGGTTCACCAGACTGAATCCCGGGATGGCGGGACTGACCTATCAAGAAAGACTGGATCAACTGGGCTTGTATTCACTGGAGTTCAGAAGAATGAGAGGGGACCTCATAGAAACATTTAAAATTCTGACGGGGTTTAGACAGGTTAGATGCAGGAAGAATGTTCCCAATGTTGGGGAAGTCCAGAACCAGGGGACACAGTCTAAGGATAAGGGGTAAGCCATTTAGGACCGAGATGAGGAGGAATTTCTTCAGCCAGAGAGTGGTGAACCTGTGGAATTCTCTACCACAGAAAGCTGTTGAGGCCAATTCACTAAATATATTCAAAAAGGAGTTAGATGAAGTCCTTACTACTAGGGGAATCAAGGGGTATGGTGAAAAAGCAGGAATGGGGTACTGAAGTTGCATGTTCAGCCATGAACTCATTGAATGGCGGTGCAGGCTCGAAGGGCCGAATGGCCTACTCCTGCACCTATTTTCTATGTTTCTATGTTTCTAGTCGACGTATTTACCGAAGTGTATGAAAACATGGGCCTTACGCTAAACATTAGTAAGACAAAGGTCCTACACCAGCCTGTCCTCGCTGCACAGCACTGCCCCCCAAACATCAAGATCCATGGCATGGCCCTGGACAACGTGGACCACTTCCCCTATCTCGGGAGCCTCCTGTCCACAAGGGCGGGCATTGATGATGAGATCCAACACCGCCTCCAGCGCGCCAGTGCAGCCTTTGGCCGCCTGAGGAAAAAAGTGTTTGAAGATCAGTCCCTCAAAACTGTCACCAAGTTCATGGTCTACAGGGCTGTAGTAATACCCGCCCTCCAGTATGGCTCAGAGACGTGGACCATGTACCGTAGACACCTCAAGTCGCTGGAGAAATACTACCAGTGATGTCTCCGCAAGATCCTGAAAATCCTGAGGACAGACGCACATACATTAACCTTCTCGTCCAGGCCAACATCCCCAGCATTGAAGCACTGATCACCCTTGATCAGCTCCGCTGGGCAGGCCACATAGTTCGCATGCCAGACACGAGACTCCCAAAGCAAGCGCTCTCCTCGGAACTCGTCCATGGCAAACAAGCCAAAGGCGGGCAGAGGAAACGTTACAAGGACACCCTCAAAGCTTCCCTGATAAAGTGCGACAGCCCCACTGACACCTGGGAGTCCTTGGCCATAGACCGCCCTAAGTGGAGGAAGTGCATTCAGGAGGGCGCTGAGCTCCTCGAGTATCGTCGCCGAGAGCATGCAGAAATCAAGCACAGGCAGCGGAAGGAGCATGCGGCAAACCAGGCTCCCTGTCCACCCTTTCCCTCAATGACGATCTGTCCCACCTGTGACAGAAACTGTGGTTCTCGTATTGGATTGTACAGCCACCTAAGAACTCATGCTAAGAGTGGAAGCAAGTCCTCCTCGATCCGGAGGGACTGCTTATGACGATGGCACTTTCAAAATACTTCACTGGCTGCAAAACTGTCCTGAGATTGTGAAAGGCTCTATTTAAATGCAAGTCTTTCTTCTCGTGGAACGCTTGAGAGTCTAGACTACAAACTTCTTCACAAGCATCAATATTGACAGGAGATGCACTTTGTGGGACATAATAGGTCTCACTGCTATTTATTCTCTCTCTCAAAACAGAGCACTTTATTGCAGTAAGACACCAGTTAAAGAATGACTAAAAGTCTCCCTTTATTGTACAATGAAAAATTATTGCAAATGCTGAACATTCAACTTTCTCATTTAATTCAAACGCAAGTGTACATTATTTATTATTTATAATTTATTGAACCGTAAGATCAATTTTTTTTTCCAAATGATAAATTCTGCATTTCTTTTGTTACAATAAAAGTGGAGAAACTGTTGGTGCTGAACTTTGACCTGCCACTTGACATTGCTGAGTAAATACTGCACTGCAGAACATTTCAGGAGCAAGAGGGTTCAACACTATGCTTCTTTGAACCTTTTTGGCTTTTTTTACAGTTTTGTGTCCTTGCAGCCAAGTACAACATTCACATTAAATGTACTCTCTCTTCAAACACCTATGTGTCTTATTTTCTGTTTGCAATTGCATCAAACTGCAAGTAGGAACATTTCACATAAAAAGATAATTGTTTTATTCAGGGGATGATTGATCAGGAGAGAACTGATTCGGGGAGGCAAAGTGTTTATGCGCTGAGCCCCAAATCACCCTTCAATACAAACATTTGCCTCCTCAATCAGTCTTGTGCACATACTGTTATAAAGCTCGGCTTTTCCTCCATGCTCGAAGGCAATGAAAAGACCACGGTTTTTAATTTGTAAATATATTTTCGTAACCTCCATTTAAAAATATTGTTTCGGTTTCTTGGGTCCCTTTCCCCTCACAACCAATACAGGTTACACATTTGGGAATTTTTTGCACTGAAAAATTGGAAATGAATTACATTTAAGTGGTGTGTTTTAAATGAAAATGGGCTCACACAGGTTTAACACGCTCCTTAGGCTACTGACACATTATAGGCTTCTTACAGACATGCACAATGCGCATGCGCTGAAAACCGGCTTTTCCGATCTGTCAAGCTCCAGCTTGACAGATCCTTCGCATCTCGGGAGCAAGGACATTTGCAAGGGCAAGATTGCGGGATTTACCCATATCTTGCTGAGGCGCATAGCCTTCTTTTACAGGTGTAAGAGTTTTAAAACTTACAAAAACATAATAAAATTAAATTTAAAAAACTCATTTTATTGTTTAAAAACACTGGCCATTACGGTAAGTTTATTTTGAACCATAATTTTAAAAAGCTTTTTTTTTAATAAATCAGGGGAAAAACATTTCTAAGACATTTATTAACTTTAATTTCAATTAATTTTAATTGTGTGAAATGTGTTTTTTATTTTTTATTATGGTGTTTAGTGTGTTTGTTTTTTTTTCCTCATTAATAACTATGAGAACTTGTAGATACGGAGTTCTCATTGCTATTAATGGGAAAGCTGTGGAATGCTGTACCTGATTGGTTGAACAGTCACATGTGACTGCACCTTCTGCGTGGGAATCTGGAGGACGGGAGCGCGCTTTGCAGCGCGGGAAGAGAAGGCCAAGCCCCTCTGGGACCACCACGTAAATTCGTAAAAATTTTCCGGTCGGAGACGTTCTTCTAAAAGAAGTCGCCGATCGGAATTTCAGGGCCATTAACTCTATTACTCTCGCCACAGATGCTGCCTGGTTTGCTAAGTATTTCCAGCATTTCCTGTTTTTATATAATAATTGTAGGGTTCAGCTACCTTAGAATTCGCCATTTGGATCAATAAATTGCAAAAGTTTTGATATTAAACCTAAAACTAAATTGACACAAGTTTTACTATTTGTGCTGCTCACTTACTGAAATTCAGGCACCGTCTGAAATCTGTGCTATTTGTTCCACCAAAAGAGAAACACATTGATGTACAATACGCCTTCCCTGTCAGTGTTTGATGGGAGTTATGAACAGGTATGGTAGACTGGCAAGTTTACAAATGTTAACGTACCACACCCACATTTTCTCCTGTGATACATATTCAGCATACCTAAAGCCTTATACGGATTTATTTTTTCACATCGCTGTGTGGCAAGATTTTCTCTGGTCATGATCTGTAGCAAAACGCATTCAAAAGGATGTATTTATTATTTTACAGATAGTATTCAGGGCAAGTTTTTTCCCTCACATTAGTGCTTAGAATTGCATTCTCTGTAAATGATCTTAACACGTATAGTTTCAGTGTAATTTTTTCAGCACCTTAGGCACATGGTAACTTTACATATTACACAATGTAATAAAAATTATAGCTATCTATAATACTTCACCTTTATTTTAACAAATTCATTAGTACATCACTTCTTCAAATTCTTGTTATAATTTCTATGAAACCCAGTCCCATCGTTTTTAAATATTTTGAAATTCCCTTCAGCAACTTGATAAAAGCTCAGGCGATACAAATTATATTCCTCCGATAATCCATTAAAAAAAATGTAGATATATAAATATTCGTAGCAATAATGATAGAAAGTTATACATTTGTTAAATAAGCTTTAAAAGGAACAAAATACTCCAGCATAAGTGGCACTCGATACCCTTTGCATAATACAGATCAATGTTATTTTCTAGGGTGTTGTGGACTATAGGGCTGTCCTCTCTCTTCTCCTCCCCAATTTCCGCTACTTCTGTTGAGAGTTAATCTAACAGTGGTTTTACCATTCCTAGACATTCACGTTAAATAATGCAAAAAATAAAACCCGATTACAGCAGGTTTTGTTTGACAACATTTTCAAATGCGACTCAAAGCACTGCAGATGCCAAGTTGAATGGGAAGGTTTAGTCTTAATTTGGCCTCTTCAAACTGTGTCTCTTTTACTAAGACCTCCCCTGATAAACCGACTTCGCTCTAGTGGCTCAGAAGCATTCAGGCAATTGCATGCTTAATAGGTAGATTTATAGTTGATCTAAGTGCTTCGCCCCCTGGTGCCATAGTAAGGATAGAATGTTAACACACAGGAAATGGACCTCTCAGCCCACCATCGATCAATAATGCCACAAACATCAATGCTGACAAATAGCAGAGGACACAGTAATAGCAAAACAGCAAAGGCCAAGTCTTTGCATAGCGACGCTACAGCCACTTCGACCTCTTTGTTCAACTCGCATGAATAGAAACATGGAGACTGAGACAATTATAAACTCCAGCCAGGCAAGAGCCACTTTAACCCATGAATGCAAGCTCACAGTTCTATAACCAACTGCTCCAAAGGCGTTACATTGCCCAGCACAGCTTTAATCCTGGAGAAGCACAGAAACCAGAAGCTTCTCACAGCAACTGGCTGGAATGGCAGATTTACTCCACTGTTCTGACAGTTTTGAATTCAACTATTTTAAATGTCCTTTAACATGAAAAGCTAACCCTTACCGTACTGCAGTAAATTAGTCATACAGTTAGCTGTCAGTCACATATAAAACCAGACATATGCAAATACCACAGAGTGCAAGAGAGCAAACTGGATGAAATGCAAGAGTATCGTTAGGAACCTGCGATCCATTCAATTGCACGTGCCAAGGGCCGATCCAGTGAAAGGACACCTGCAAGAACAACTTGTATTTATATAGTGCCTTTAACTGAGTGCAACATCCCAAGGCCCTTCACATGAGTATTATGCAATTTAAAAAATTTGACACCGGGCTGCATTAGGAGAGATTAGGCAGGTGACCAAAATCTTAGTCAAAGAGGTAGGTTTTAAGGAATATCTTGAAGGAGGAAAGAGAGGTAGAGAGGCGGAAAGGTTTAGGGAGGGAATTCCAGAGCTTAGGGCATAAGCAACAGAAGGCACGGCCACCAATGGTTGAGCGATTATAATCAAGGATATTCAAGAGGACAAAATTATCACAGCGCAGACATCTCGGGGGGGTGGGGGGGGGAGGGGGTTGTGGGGCTGGAGGAGATTACAGAGATAGGGAGGGGTGAGGCCGTGGAGGGATTTGAAAAAAAAAGAGACTTTTGAAATCGAGACGTTGCTTAATCGGGAGTCAATGTAGGTCAGCAAGCACAGGGGTGATGGATGCGCAAGACTTGGTGTGAGTTAGTTCACGGGCAGCCGAGGTTTGGATCACCTCGAGTTTCCGCAAGGTGGAATGTGGGAGGCCAGCCTGGAGTGAGTTGGAATAGTCAAGTCTAGAGTTAACAAAAGGCCTGATTACACAATAGTAATAGCTGATCTGCGATCATATAATCAACTATTCTCACATTGCCTATTGCAAATATGCCTATTCACAATCGTACGTGCGCAGATTTGACATCAGATTAAGTAGGCAGTATTTAGTGTCATAGTCTTGTAAAATGTAGAGCCCTCAAACTGAACCTTCGCATGTAAATGTTATGAGGTTTACAAAAGATACTGAATTGAATGCACAAAACAAATTTTAAGCTACCGTGAAGCAAAGCAACAGCACTCAGTAGAATGCAAAAGCTCAATGTATTGTGAAGGGGGCACTAAATGTGAAAGTGTGCTGCAGATAATGGTCTGATGTTGCCTGAGACAGACTTGGAAAAATGAATTGAGCGTTAGTTACCACCTAGTTGTTTGTCAAGGAGATTGGGCAGAAGCAGAGTAGAAGCGGTAATAGACTGAAGAACATTGTCACAAGAGAAGGCAAGCCAATGAGGAAAGCTCCACAATAGGGGATGGCAAAGGGGATGGAGTATAAAAGCAGGGTATTGGTGAGGCCACACCTGGAATACTGCGTGCAGTTTTGGTTTCCATATTTACGAAAGGATATACTTGCTTTGGAGGCAGTTCAGAGAAGCTTCACTAGATTCTGGAGATGAGGGGATTGACTTATGAGGAAAGGTTGTGTAGGTTGGGCCTCTACTCATTGGAATTCAGAAGAATGAGAGGTGATCTTATCGAAACGCATAAGATTATGAGGGGACTTGACAAGGTGGATGCAGAGAGGATGGGGCCAAGTTTCGGCCTGAGTTGCTCCTGTTTTTTTGGAGCAACTGGTTTAGAATGGAGTATCTTAGAAATTTGAATTCTCGGCATTTAGTTTGCTCCAGTTCTAGTCAGTTAGAACAGTTTCACTTTGGAACAGAATTTTCTTTTCAAAAGGGGGCGTGTCCGGCCACTTACGCCTGTTTTCAAAGTTTAGGCAGTGAAAACTTACTCCAAACTAACTTAGAATGGAGTAAGTGAAGATTTTTGTACGTTCGAAAAAACCTTGTCTACACGTTAGAAAATCAGGCGTAGGTTACAAATTAGGCGTAGGGAATGGGGGGGGGGGTTTAAAGGAAAGTTTACAAATATTCAACATTTCAGTGTTACAAATAAAGAGCCATCATCAATAATAAATGATAAATACATCAATAAATCAATCAAAAAAAATTAATAAAATTTTTTTTTAAATTTTAAAAATCAATAAATAAAACATTTTCTACTTACCGACTGCAGCACCGGGAGTCTTCCAACAGCGTGCTGGGAGGCCCCCCCAGTGTGAGTCTGTCAGTGTCTCTATCTCTCTGTCTGTCTGTATGTGTGTGTGTCTCTTACTCTCTGTCTGTCAGTGTCTGTGTTTCTGACAGCGAGGGGAGGGGGAGAAGGGGGGGTGGAGGTAGAGTGGGGTAGGGTGGGGGGTAGAGGAGGGTGGGGTGGGGTGGGGGTAGAGGGGGGTGGGGTGGGGTGGGGTGGGGAGGGGGGTGGGGGAGAAGAGGGTGGGGGGATGGGGAGAAGGGGGTGGAGGAGGGGGAGGGGGAGAATGGGGTGGAGGAGGGGGAGGGGGAGAAGGGGGTGCGGGAGGGGGAGAAGGGGGTGGGGGAGGGGGAGAAGGGGGTGGGGAGGGGCATGGGGTGGGGGGTGGGGGTGGGGGAGGAGGGGCTGGGGTGGGGGAGGAGGGGGTGGGGGTAGAAGGGGGTGCGGTGATTTGGGGGTAGAGGGGGTGGGGAGGGGGTGGGGTGGGGGGGTTGGGGGAGGAGAGGGGGTGGGGTGGGGGGTTGGGGGAGGAGAGGGGGTGGGGGGAGGAGGTGGGGTGGGCAGGAGGAGGAGGGGTGGGGGGGTGGGTGGGAGGAGGAGGGGCGAGGAGAAGGAGGGGCAAGGTGTAGGGGGAGAGGAGTAGGGGACAGGGGGAGAAGGTGGGGAGAGGGGGAGAAGGGAGAGAGGAGGGAGAGGGGAGGGAGGGAGAGGGGAGGGAGGGAGGGAGGGAGGGAAGGAACGAAGGAGGGAAGGAGGGAAGGAGAGAGGAAGGAGGGAAGGAGGGAAGGAGGGAAGGAGGGAGGAGGGAGGGGGGAGGGAGGGGGGAGGGGGGGAGGAGGGAGGGGGGAGGAGGGAGGGGGGGAGGAGGGGGGAAGGAGGGAGGGAGGGAAGGAGAGAGGAGGGAGAGAGGAGGGAGGGAGGGAGAGAGGAGGGAGGGAGGGAGAGAGGGAGGGAGAGAGGAGGGAGGGAGGGAAGGAGAGGGGGGAGGGAAGGAGAGGGGGGTGGTGGGGGAGGGAAGGAGAGGGGGGTGGTGGGGGAGGGAAGGAGAGGGGGGTGGTGGGGGAGGGAAGGAGAGAGGGGGGTGGTGGGGGAGGGAAGGAGAGAGGGGGGTGGTGGGGGAGGGAAGGAGAGAGGGGGGGAGGGAAGGAGAGGGGGGGGAAGGGAGAGAAGGAGGCTCAACGGCCGGGCCCAAGACCTCGGGCTGGATTTACAGGTAGGTGGCGTCGGGTCTCGGGGGGAGTCGCAGAGGTCCGGGGGCGGGGGTGGGGGTGGGGGAGAGTCGCGGAGGTCCGGGGGGGGGGGATAGTTGTGGGGTGGGTCGGGGGGGGGGAAAAAGAGTCGCGGAGGTCCGGGGGGGTGGGGGGAGAGAGTCGCGGAGGTCTGGGGGGGCGGAGAGTTGCGGAGGGCCGGGGGGGGAAAAGAGAGTCGCGGAGGTCCGGGGGGGGGGGGGGGGGAGAGAGCGGGGGTCGGTTCGGGTCCGGTCGGGTGGGAGGAGCCTTATTCACGCAGCCCCAGTGAGGCCATTCGGCCAGGGCTAGGGGCTGCGTGCTTCGGGCCCCTCCCACAGTTTTGGGTGCCTGGAGCTACTGCACATGCGCGCCCACTGTAGCGCGCATGTGCAGAGGTCCCGGCACTGTTTTCAGCACAGGGACCTGGCTCCGCCCCCTACAGCTCGTGCTGCGCCGCGCCCAGCTCCAGAAAACCTGTAGGGAGCCGGTGAATAGATAAGTTTTTTTTAGGCGCACTTTCTGGCGCGAAAAACGGGCGTCCAGGTCCAGGTTTTAGTCGCAGCCCGAAACTTGGGCCCAATATTTCCACTGATAGGGGAGACTAGAACTAGAGGGTATAATCTTAGAATAAGGGGCCGCCCATTTAAGACTGAGATGAGGAGAAATTTCTTCTCTCAGAGGGTTGTGGATCTGTGGAATTCGCTGCCTCAGAGAGCTGTGGAAGCTGGGGCATTGAATAAATTTAAGACAGAAATAGACAGTTTCTTAACCGATAAGGGAATAATGGGTTATGGAGAGTGGGCAGGGAAGTGGACCTGAGTCCATGATCGGATCAGCCATGATTGTATTAAATGGCAGAGCAGGATCGAGGGGCCGTATGGCCTACTCCTGCTCCTATTTCTTACGTTCTTATGTTCTCATAAAGAAAACATAAATGTAGAGTGCAAAAGACGGGCTGAGGAACATGAAGGAAGGTGAGGAGCGTGAAAGGAGGTGAGAGAGATATATAGATAAAACACAGATTGAGAGAATGCCAATAAAAGCACAAGAAAATATTTGTGTTGCATTTGGCAAATTTTAAAAACTCTATTGAAAAAAATGAAGCAATTACCGAAATGCTCCTCCTGATGTAATGATATCACACACATTGTGCAGTTGGTCTATATTCCTACCAAATTAATTAAAGAAACAAAAGCAGAATACAACATTACATGATGTTAGAAATAATTGACAACAGATAAATAATGAACTTACTCGGGGTGGTGCAATGGCCATATATTGAGCCGATTCTTTGATGAGCTGACGTTTATGGTGGGTGAAGGATGGGAACCCGACCAGGAGAATATTGAACTATTCAAGTCTGGAGGTGACAAAGGCATGAATGAAGGTTTTTGTAGCAGATGGGTGAATGCAGGTCGTAGTAGGTGGTCCTTCTGGTAGAAAGGATAAGGGGTCAGAAGCTAACCTCAAGTTTGAACAGGATGCTGAAGTTACAAACAATTTGGTGCAGTCTAAGACAATGTCCGGAGATGGGGAGGGGCAGGGTGAGGGAGCCATTGACAAGAGCTTGTGGTGGGGATGAAGAGGATGGCTTTGGTCTTCCCAGTGTTTAGTTGGCTTATCCAAGACAAGCAGTCTGACAGCAGAGAGGCAGTGCCAGGGTCAAGAGGTGGTGGAGAGGTAGAGCTGGATGCTGTCAGCTGATCCTAAGTCTGTGGATGACGTTGCCAAGAGGGAGCGTGTAAGCTGAGGAAAAGGAGGTGGCCAAAGCTAGATCCTTGATGGGATGCCAGAATTATCCATGTAAGGGCTGGAAGCTAAGCCATTGCTGGAGATTCTCGGGCTACAATTGGATGTGTAAAAGTGGTACCAAGTGAGGGCAGTCACACCAAGCTACACAATAGAGGAGAGTCATTAGAAGAGGATGGTGTGGTTGACTCTGTCTAAAGCTTGTTAGAAATAACCTCTTTATGGTTATCTCTGGTCACTTTCAATAATCAGGATTGAGTGCAAACCAATATGTTGGGTATATTGTGTTTAATCAGAGTTTAAGACGGAATATAAAACATTAGTTATACAACAAAAACATATGACCGTGACAAGTAGCTGATACCGATCCGATCGGACAGCTGGTTGACATATGTGAGCAATTCTCTGAGCGGCTTCTCTTCCTTTCGTCTAGAGCCTCCTTCTCTCTCCTCCATCTGTGAGGACAAGCTTTCAGAAGGTCACTTTTATTCTATTTTTAGGGGTGGGCCTGAAACGGGATATTAACAAGACCTTTTGACCTATAGAGATTTCTCTAAAATCTCATTATCCAATGGGACTTTGAGTTCTTTGTCTTGGTTCTCAAAACAAAACCCACCCTAAAAGATGTCTTATGATCTTGTTCACATGTCTTTTCTTGGTTATACTAACTCAGGGTCCTTCCTTTGGAATTTGTTTTATCTTTCTCATCTCTATCCTCTCAGCTATAATCATTACAAGGCCTAGCCTAGTACTCTTTCAGCCATGAGGCGCAAAGCAGAGCTTTCTCACTTCAACCACTCGTAACCTCCTTTACGACATAGCAAACTGCCTTATGTTTACGCTAATTTATCAACTTCCTTCCATTATCTTTGCAAGCAGTTCTGTTAAGCTAACTTCAATTCCTACCTTAGCATTATACATAAAATACATAAACATGGTTCAAGTCTTAACTTAAAAACAACAGATAATCGCTTAGCAACAGGAAGATTGTATGTGGTACATAATACTATACCCGCCGTTGGAAACCAAAACATCAGCACTTCTAAGCATCTATCTAGTCTGAGGAGACATATCATCTCCAATTCGAAAATAACCATTTAAAACACAGCATTTTTCGTGTCACAGTTTTAATTGCATAACCATATACATTTTAGGCATCTTTAGATTCTAACAGGCTGCAGGGAGGATGAGGAGGGAATTATATTAAGTAAACTAAAAGAAACATCTATTTGATAGGCCGACACCCAAACGTAGAAAATGGGGGAAAAAAGTTTGCCTAAGTACTGCTCAGGTAGAATGTAATTTTTAAGATTGTATGAAATGCAGTATTTCAGAATATTAAAAGTCTGCACAATGTTCAACGTCTGAGTGCAGTTTTCTGCTGTGTACTCTAATGGATTCCTTTAATTTACAACAAGAATTAAATCTCTTTGAAGAGGGTTCTCAGAAAATAAGGTGTTAAAAGAAAAGATAATCAGAAAAGTGCTTTCAGTATTAAGTAGTTCTTCCATCTGATCGGTATAAATCAAAAGATTGTATAAAACTCTCTTACCTTGTTGCAGTTAATGTAATTTTCCTGATTGATTTCTCCACAAAAATCTCTCCTGCCACTCTGTGTCTGCTCTTACACCAAGGAGTTGCTTTGATGAAATTGGTTAGGGGTGAATCAGGGGACTGTTGTATTCATTTGACACGCCTCAAAATTAACAAATATCACATCACTTTGCAAGGAGCAATAAATGGACACCACCTAGGAAGTAAAGGACCAGCAACTTGATTGAAAACTTAGAAGACAATCTGCAAGGCTGAAAAGGGTCTGCGTGCTAATTGAGAAGCCCTTAACGCAGGAATAGTCGGTAGTAGGCGAGTAGAAACTAATTGCGTTTAATGTCAGCTAATATGTGGTATGAAAACAAAGGAGAGAAACCTTCAAATTAACAATGCTTGGTGCGAGTCAATGAATACTGGTTACTTTTGGAGCCAAGATGTCTCAGCTAATTTCAAATATATGTCTCATTGCTGTGGTAATGGCTTTTTTTAAAGAGCTAACAATGGGGGAGGATGCAATTCATTTCAATGACTTGTCTGACAAACAAGACAGATAGAATGTGTCAATTTGGCTCAGTTGTTAATCAGCAGATCATGGGTTTGAGACGCACCCTGGATTTGAGCATATAATCTAAACTGACACTTCAGTACAGAACTGAGGAGGTGCTGCATTCTCCAAGGGATAAGACATTAAACGGAGGCCTAGCTGTCTGTTCAAGTAGATGCAAAAGATCCCATGGAACTATTCGAAGAAAAACAGGGACTTCTCCCAGTATCCTGGTTAACATTCCTCCCACAGCCAAAAACAGATTAACTGGTCTGTGGGATCTCACTGTACACATATTGGTTGCCACATTTGTTTACATAGGGGACTGCAATTCCGAAGTGATTCATTGGCTTTGAAATGCTTTGGAACATCCTGAGGATGTGAAAAGGTGCTATATAAATGCACATTCTGTCTTTCCATTTTCTATGTTCACGCATGTCCTTCTAAAATGAACTAGAAATGCTGTAAGTTTGTATGTGTTGCAAAAGCTTGCCTCAGCCCATGGTCGTGGATAGAATTTCTCCACCTCTGATACGCATGGCTGGATGTTGGACCTTAGAGCTTGCGTGATTAAAGTGCTAGGCCATGTGCTCTTCCTGTGTTGTACATTCATATTACACAACTATGCCCTATATTCATTCTGAACTTCACAAAAAAGTTGAGCCAAGTTGCACAGTGAACCTGTAAACTTATCTGACTAAACTTTAGCAGATTCAGCATTATCAAAAAGGTACAGGAAAAGCTTTCAGAGGTTATATGTTAAACATCTGTATTCTGAAAGCTGCAATGGTTTCAACATTCAGGTTTATATAAACGTCAGCATGGACATGTCTTACCAAGGCAGTGATGGGGCAGGGACGATGTTCACAGAATTCATTCAGAAAATATGCACTATACACAAAATCTCAATTTCAAATAATTTAAACTTGCATTTAGAGTTTTTAAATTTTAGCAGATATTTTGTACATGCTCCTGGAAGGCAAAACGACCCACTACAGGAGTTATCAGGGTACGGGGATGAAACAGGTGAAAGTAGTCAATGGTGAAATCCAGGCGTTCACCTGGTCAGCTGAAAGAGCAAAATATAACCTTCCGGCCAAGGAAATTGGCATTGGGATGAACTTAGAAAAAATGGAGGCAAAATTGATTATCTCCCCGTTTGGGGGGGCAGTAATTTTTGAAAGCTGTGAAACTTAGCATCAGGCTCTACTGCACCCCAGCTTTCAAATAAATTGGTTTTAGCACTGCAGGAGGAAATGGAATGCTGAATCAACGCTCCACTTCCATCTTGGAGCGCTACAGGGCGCGGGCAGGGCGGAGACCTCAGCAGGGCTGCACACTGGGCCGTGCAGCGCTGTCGCGTTCAAAGGGTCCTTCCCTCCCTTAAAGGGAAGGACCATCGCTGTAGGCTCTGCAATTTAAAATTCACTACCTGGACCACCCAGGGAGCACCAGACCCAAACGATCAGCTCGGCACTCATGCAGAGTGCCAGGCTGAACAATCACGGGCAGGAACCCACGAAGAAAACGCCAACTATAAATCTAAGTTTTTTTTAAACTTACCTCGGCCCCCTCGCCTTTAATCGTCGCCCCGGTAGCGACCGGCCGCCCGTTCCGTGCCTCCTGCATCTGCCGGTGTTTTCACCCGGCGCTGCTGCAGGGGGCAAAAGAGAATTCCGGGTCCGGCGCGCTAACTGGGTGATGCGCACAGCAATTACATCACGATCTTCCGGCAGAGATTGGGGCGCACGCTGTAGCACCGCCACGAAACTGCTGCTCAATATGGCGGGAGTCGGTATCTGCACCGTGCCCGGTCACAAAGGCATTGGCATCCCGTTAAGGGAACGCTGACAGGAAGCTTAAATGCACCCAATTGCTCCCCCATAATGCTGTTATTGGGAGGGGCATATAAAATACATGCCTGTTTTCAACTCAGGTTGGCCCACATCGAAGTGTTGAAGTAGACATATTTATACCCCAAGACACTGCTGTATTTAAGGAAGACAATAAATGCTACACCGGCTTGATTTGAAAAATTATGCAGGTGGCCGGTCGTGAAATCCCTTAGGATGTTATGGAGAGCATTCTAAATCCAATACTGGTGTTTAAATTGCCAAAATACCACAGACAAGTCGGATTATAACCCGAGTGCACAAGGAACAGATGAAGTTCATTATCTTTCCCTAGGAAGGAATAGCCCCACATGAGATTCAGTAGCCCCAGGTGTTCAGCATTTTATCAACTGACCACTGGACACAATTATGCTTTAAAGCCAGACTTGTAAAATAGGGGCCAAATAGGAATTCAAGAAAAATATGGAAACCAGTATGGAAGGCAAATGAGACAAGAAAATTAATTTATGAGGAAGAGTCCTAACCATAGCTCATCTCTACATGTCTTCTGGGCATAGTTCACCACTATGTGTCTCATAGGATGATACTTGTGTGTTGAAATAACGTGATTTCAGGTATAAGAACATAAGAAATAGGAGCAGGAGTAGGCCATACGGCCCCTCGAGCCTGCTCCATCATTTAATGCAATCTTGGCTGATCCGATCATGGACTCAGCTCCACTTTCCTGCCCATTCCCCATAACCCCTTATTCCCTTATCGGTTAAGAAACTGTCTATCTTTGTCTTAAATTTATTCAATGTCCCAGCTTCCACAACTCTCTAAGGCAGCAAATTCCACAGATCCACAACCATCTGAGAAAATAAATTTCTCCTCATTTCAGTTTTAAATGGGCGGCCCCTTATTCTAAGATTATGCCCTCTAGTTCTCGTCTCCTCCATCAGTGGAAACATTCTCTCTGCATCCACCTTGTCAAGCCCCCTCATAATCTTATACATTTCGATAAGATCACCTCTCAATCTTCTGAATTCCAATGCGTAGAGGTCCAACCTACTCAATCTTTCCTCATAAGTCAACCCCCTCATCTCCGGAATCAACCTAGTGAACCTATCTATGAATGCAAAATAATAGTGTAATTCGGAGGCGAGACATATGGCAGGGAGCTCTGCTTTAAGAGGCATGTAGTGATGACCATCTGAATTTTCTCCCCCTTCTATGAGGAGGTGGATAATCTTCTCTCATCTACTCCAGATGTGACTAAGATTAGTAAGTGTAAAATCTCCAAGGGACAACAACTTGCCTTTATATAGCGCCTTTAACATAGGTAGAAATCCCAAGGATCTTTACAGGATCGTAATTGGACAAAAATTGACACCGAGTCAAAGAAAGAGATACAAGGATAATAGGATGGGTGACAAAAAGCTTGGTGAAAGAGCTAGATTTTAAAGGAGGGTGTTAAAGGAGGACAGAGAGATGGAGAGGTTTAGGAAGGGAATTCCAGAGCTTCAGGCCCAGACAGCTGAAGGCAAAGTTGTCAGAGGGAGTGGGAAGGGCACAAGAGGCCATAGTTGGAGGAACAGAGTTTTTGGATGGCTGTAGAGCTGGAGGAGGTTACAGAAATAGTAAGTGGTGAGGCCATGGAGGGAATTGAACAAGAGGATGAGAATTTTAAAATTAAGGTTTTAGTGGCCAATGCAGGTCAGCCAACACAAGACCATCTCACACTGCTTTGAGTTAGCACTGGTGGCAGTATAATTCCAAACCTAAAGCCCGATTTTAAAAAGTACCCAATCAATTTCAATTTGTGCCACCTACCCAGCAGCTACCTATAATGAAATGCTTCGAGCGGGGGTGGGGGGAGGAATGGATCAAGGTACTCTGCGCATGCACATGTAGCACGGTGCCATCTCAGACTCGGCCTACAACATGACCAGGGATTGCCAATTGCACATAACAATGCTGCATTCTGGTCTCAGACTGGTAGCTACAGTATAACTGAAGCTTCATTGGCTGGCTGGGGACAGCAGAGACCAAGGATCAGATTGCCAGCTCAGCCCTAAGCAAAGGCCAGGCAGACTTAAGGTGGAAAAAAATCATAACCCTGGTCAAAAAGGAAAAGGTAGAAACCTGAGGGATTCCACAGGAAAAGAAAACAATCAATCACGGAGCAGAAAAAGGGCGAGGAAGAAGCTGGGTAAAGTGCAAAGAACACATTCTATGGAGTTTAAACGGTGAAAACATTTCTTTATTTATTCTCTCTCTTGGAATGTTTTGGGTTTGTAAATGAGGGTGTGGAAATGTAAATAATTAAAGACGAATTGAAAAAAATTCTACAACTGCACATCCTCACATCTATAGGTTCACACTGAAAATATAAGTGCACAAACCACAACATTAGTAAGGTGGATCATCGCTCAGCCATGGTCGGCAAACCTTCCTGTCTGAGAAGCTCTTGTAAATACGGTATTCACCCAGGAGCCCCCCTGCTCTAACATGCAACGGGCAGAAACAGTGTAATTATTGCAGATAGTGCAGAAAATACAGGAATCTGCCAATCCTGGGGGTGGCGGCCCCTTGGAGTACTCTCTGGGAACCCCCTGTTGTTTATTGTATCGCAGTCCGCACACATTAGATTAGTTATTTAAATTTGAGAAAGATAGCCAATGATTTGGGGGTAAAATCAACCAATACAGTATCAGAGGGTTACACAGGTGAATCTGTCCACACATCCAGCCAATTAGTCAAAATGTTCTCTCCATTAGACAAGTGTAGCACCTTCTGGACTTCAAATAGAATTTCTTACAGGTCGAAGAATCCCTCCATTTAATTCCTGCGAGATTCCCTTTATATCTCGTTTTTCTTTTTCATTCTCCTGTGAGTTAATCTTTTTTCAGGGCTTTATCTCTGCGAACCAACAAAAAAAATAAAACTACCGTGCACGGCATTACAAGCAAGCTTCCCCGCACCTCGGATTGATTTCTGAATGCTGAATAAATCAAACTGACATTTCAGAACATCCTGGAAACGCTCAGATTTTAAAACACAGATTAACCTATCTTCATCAAACCTAACTGTGATTTATTCAAATATTTGTTTGAACAACAGACCTTTTTTTGAATTCGACAGTTATTTAAGTGCAGAAAACCCCAGCCACCATTTTCTGAGGAATTTATCAGTCTGACCGTTTACAATCAGTGAGTTTGATTTGCAATCTTCAAAGAAAGGCTGGCTGTCTGGAACTGCTGAAGAGTTATTTGATGAAGAAAAGGGAAAAAAGAATCACCAATTAAAATTGATTTTCGCATAGTTTTAGTACAGAGTTGAAAACGGTTTATTTTATGTGCGGAGGAGCTATCAAAATTTAATTATTTAAAAAATATATGTACATCTTTGCTATTGTTTGTATGTACTCTTAGTTAATAACTGTGTTTGAATTTTAAAGCCTAACTTAATTCTACTGCCTTTCGAGGACTAGAAGGTTCATGTGGTACTAAAGTTGCATGTTCAGCCATGAACTCATTGAATGGCGGTGCAGGCTTGAAGGGCCGAATGGCCTACTCCTGCACCTATTTTCTATGTTTCTTTGTTGCAGCACCATATAGAACGAGTGGCCAAAGTAAGTTGGAAAAGCGTCCTCAGTTTGTTTTCCTGGTTGCACTGTGACATATTGGGGCATGTGAAAACACACTAAGGTGTTGACAGCTAGGACTCACCTACAAGAAGCTCAATACATCTGGAATAAAAAGGGTTAAAAAACCAGAAATGTAATAGGGGGTTATATTTAGACATGTCCCATATACAATAATTTCATAGTTGGCCGTGCAAACAGCAGGTGCCTCAGCAACAATACCTGCCCTACTTGCAAGACATGGCACATCTATCTGACAATAATTAAGGACAATGGTCTCTGCAGGCTCCATGTCAGTAGGAAGCCAACCAGCAACATAACATGGCTCTGCCAGTCAACATCACTACCTGAAAAAAAAATTCAAAATGAAACTTAAGAATGTACTTTAAATGGCAACACCCCCATGCTATCTTGCAGTGCTAAACTTCAAATTTCATATCCAGATTATTCCAGACCAGCAC
This sequence comes from Pristiophorus japonicus, assembly GCF_044704955.1. Lineage (NCBI taxonomy): Eukaryota > Metazoa > Chordata > Chondrichthyes > Pristiophoridae > Pristiophorus > Pristiophorus japonicus. The sequence goes on along the minus strand of NC_091984.1, from coordinate 193,599,053 downwards.
AGAAAGCGGAAATGAAAAATTAGATCATTGATAATTGTGAGAAATAGTAATTACAGGAAGCAAAAGGTACCCACAGCCAGTAATGGAATGATATAAATGACCTGAACTATACCAGACCGCTTCCAATAACACAGGGGTTACAGAAGCACATCAACATCAAGACTCTCTTAAGTATGTGTGTGTGCAATGGAACTGCCCAGAATTGTTAGGCTCAACATATTTCTGTACAAGGATATCGCAGTACATTGGCAAACTGTCTGTGTCAGGGAGAGGAGGAAAACTCACATTCTCCAAGTTATCCTGGGCTTCTCACATAACTGCATCGAGCAACATTGCGGTAACCTAGGTTTAGGTCCGAGTCAGAGGATGGTCTGCGGTGTCATGGATCTAAAGGCTAAGGAGAAAAATTGCTTACATAAATGGAAAGGGTAGCTGAATAAGAATCATATACCTTACTGTAGTCTCAAATTACCTAACAGCATAATGAACACCAAGAATATAGGTGCAAAGGAACATTTCTGAAAATGGCTATACTGTACCTCTCTCCTTTCCAGCCCCAGAAAGACTATGGGCCCGAAATTCATCACCATACCGCTCACTACCACCTGCTTACCGCCCGAAAACACACGTTTCGTCAAAAAACAGGTACATACTGCCAACATACTGCCCGGTGGAAGTTTCATGAGTGACATACCGCCCGCGCATGTAGAACTGCCCACATTCCGCTCAAAAGTGCAAGTTTCATGTCATACCGCCGGAACTGCATACCATCCCAGAGAAGGTGCTTTTAAGTGAATCTTAAGTGGGTGGTATGTACACAGAGCTGGCAGGTTTGTTTGATATTACACAGATCTTTATAGTTTGCCACAGTTTGACGTATTTTTAAATGGATTGTAGCATTTTCTAGTGTTCGGCAATAATATAAATGGTCTAATAAAGCCTAGTTACTCCTTTATTAATGATCTATAATAAAAAATGTATTAGTCTCTCACTCCTCGCCCCCCCACACCCCAGTCTCTCCCCCCTCCCTCCCACAGCAATCTCTTCCCCCCAGTCTCTCCCGCACCCCACCCCCCACAGCGATCACTCCCTCTCTCCCCCTCCCGCACACAGCGATCTCTACACCCCCCAGTCTTTCACCCCGCCCCCCCGCTCCCCCCCAATGATTTCTCCCTCTCCCCTCTTTCTCACCACCCCGCCACCCCCCCCGCCCCGCCCCCCACACACACAGCGATCTCTGGCCTCTCGTCGGTGCCTCTTGGGGGGGCAGAGCTTGACAGCCGCGCGCCTGCGCATGACTTGGGAGCCAAAGATTCCCGAGTCAAATGGCCTCCTCCACCGGCTATTGCCCGCTACACTCTGCTCCCGCCCGCTGCACTCTGCCACCACCCACTGCACTCCGTTCGGCTTACCGCCGAGAAAAGTGGGATGAAACTCCCGCCCACTCGGCCCCAGCAGTACCAGGTGGTAAAAAATGACACACCACCCGAGGACCACCGAAAAACAGGCAGAACTTGTGTTTCACCAAATTCGGGCCCTATAGTTGCGAAATATCCAATATATCTAACAATCAGCAATATATTAATCCATAATTACTTAGCATGCATGTACGATGGAGAAACAGAATTTAAAACAAGAGAAACACACATGTAAACTATTTTTGGCAGTCTCAATATATTTTTCATGCAAATATTGTAGTGAATGCTTTGGTTACACTTCTACTGACATCTGTAACCTTTGAACTTTGCGCTGACAGAATTTTCCCAAACACCTTGTCTGAAAAGTGTTAGCAGCATGTTCCAGTGTTCACTGGGACATTGAATCTTGACAATCAGCAACCCAAGTAATTTTTCACACTAACTGCTGATTTCTCCGTGGACCACTAAAAGGGCATTTTTATATTAAGGGCCTCTCAAGTCTTGAAATATGACATTTTGCTATAAATCTGACTTTAAAAATAAAATTGTGCTCGCTCTCTTCTTGGCATTTATCTTTTTTGAAAGAACAAAAAGGCAAAAATAAAATGGAAGCAAATTAAATCTATTGTAAAACAAACATTCAGCAGCATGGCCATCAGACCAAAGGTCACAATGTTTTTCTGCTGCAAATGGCCCTGTTGATTTTTGACAGACAATTAACAATTCCCATTCTCATAAATATTCTCAGACAGCAACTTTGAGCAGCATTTCACAAATATCCATAACTTCAATATCTTGTTATGGACCAACTCTAAACATAGCCTCTTGCTACAGAATGACAGGGAAAGCAATTAAGAAATGAAGGGAAAAAGCACAATAACAGATAACACTAGGCTTCACCACAAAGTAGGTAAAGGTCACTGAGAGCAGAAGGCATTTGCCAAATCTAGGTCTGCTTGTCCCCTTTAAAAGTGTTGAATGCCCTTTTCTCATTTTGTACTTGCTTTTCCATTTGTCTTCTTAAATGGGATGAAAACTCCTGCTACGAAGTTATTCTATCATTAAATTCTATATCAGCTTGGCTCAGTTAGTAGCAGACTCTGTGTCAGAAGGTAATGGGCTTAAGCCCTACTCAAGGACATAAGAACATAATGTAGGCTGGCACTACTTTTATTTTTACAAAAGCAAATCACTGTGGATGCTGGAAATCTGAAATAAAAACAGAAAATGCTGGAAATACTCAGCAGGTCAGGCAGCATCTGTGGAGAGAGAAACAGAGTTAACATTTCGGGTTGATGACCTTTCGTCAGAACTGGAAAAAGTTAGAGACCTAACAGATTTTCAGCAAGTGCAGGTGTTTTGTCACAATGACTGTGGAGCTCCTATGCCTAGTTCAATAGTTAAATGCAGTGGCTGGTATGGTACGGAGGCATACAGAGCAAAAAAGTGCTAGGCCCAATTCCCTGCTCCATCCTGAGTTCATCATCATCGTCACAGGCAGTCCCTCAAAGTAAGGATGACTTGCTTCCACACCAAAAAGGAATGAGTTCACAGGTGTTTCAAAGAAGGACCTAATATTCCAGATCCCGAACTATATCTTGGAGGGTGGAAGATGCCTGTGTGTGGATTTTTTTAACGTGTGGTGGCCGTTGCACACCAGCCACCACACGGGCTTGACAGAGCTAGGTCTTGGTCCAGTGGCAAGGATTAACCAGGACGACTGGAGACCAGCTCTGCTGCACGGAACTAGTGCGCGCATATATCGCAGTGTGGGCTGGCCCGTGCTGCCCCTGGGCCCTCGCCTCTTCTGGGCCCCCGCCTCTTCTGGGCCCCAGACTCACGCCTCTCCTGAGCCCCGGTCACTTCCATCTACAAACTCTTGTCGCTCCTTCGCCCCTCCTGCTGTGCCTGCCCATACTGCAATCAGTGACCTGGCTTTGCAGCTGTCGCCCTCCTGCAGTGGTATACCACCACCGCTCCGTCTGATGGCCCAGGCCTGCTGATGGTCTTGCAGGCCGAGGCCGGGACCGCGCCAATTTCCGGGCCGGGCCGCCGCACGCTGCTCCCTCTGATGCAGCCTTTCAATCACAGTAAGTCCTGAGTTAGGAGGATCTCAGCAACAGTAAAAAACTGTAATTGGCTTCATTGTCTCCCAAACCAGGAGGAGGTGGGATGAAATAGCTCAGTTCCTGCTTCTGATTGCTACCTAGTGACCACTGCTCAAAAGTGAGCAGGTGCGAACTTCAGGTTTAACTGTGGTGCCCCTCCCTCCAGTATCCACTATACAATGTTCATTATGTTTAGGCTAAAGAACAGGCACTAGGTCAAGGAACCAAAGGCAGCCAGCTGTTGGGAACTGAATCCTAACATTAGTCATTGCCTTCAAGAGAAGAGGAAAGGATTGAGGAAGAACAAAAGTTCAAGAAATTATAATGGCAATGTCTCAGCAGTTTTTTTTCACCGCTTTGGCTAGAACATATTGTGCTCACATAGCAATCATCCAGTTCTCATGTTAAAAATCATCAGTAAATGAGAGTTAAGAATGCAAAGCTGCTGTGTAGCCATTCTCCTTCGGGCAACATTTACTCCATTCCAATACAAAAGCAAAACGCTGCAGGTGCTGGAAATCTGAAATGAAAACAGAAAATGCTGAAAATACTCAGCAGGTCAGGAAGCATCTGTGGAGAGAGATACAGAGTTAACATTTCAGGTCGATGACCTTTCCAAATCCCGTTCCCCGAACATCTCTGTGCTCGCTGACCTACAATGGCTCCTGGTTAAGCGACACATCGATTTTAAAATTCTCATCCTCATGTTCAAATCCCTGTGGCCTTGACCCTCCCTATCTCTATAACCTCCTCCAGCCCTACAATGCTCAGAGATCTCTGCATTCCTCCAATTCTGGCCTCTTCCACATCCCTGATTTTAATCACTCCACCATTGGCGGGTGTGCCTTCCAGACTCAACACTGAGTTCAACAATTTCAGATCATAACCACTGCCTCCATTTTTTGGAGACAACCGCTGTTGGCAATGATGCTGCTATTACCATTTACACCTCCTCTCAACCCATCTTTTGTTCCTATTCTTGTTCCATTACCATCCCCTTTTGTCATTTAATCTTTCCTGCCTTTCACCCGACCACAGACCTTCCCTTTTGTTATTCCCTCCCCTCCCCCCTTTCCATGCCTCTGTACTTGCTGAAAGCCTGTTACATCTTTAACTTTTTCCAGTACTGACGAAAGGTCATCAACCTGAAATGTTAACACTGTTTTTCTCTCCACAGATGTTTCCTGACAAGCTGAGTATTTCCAGCATTTTGTTTTCATTTGCTCAATCCTACATTCCTTTGTTCTAATTTCTGAACCTGACCGATCAACTTCCCTACTGGTTTGAGACCGAGGGAGAGGGAGTTTGGGTTCAAGGGGACACTGATGTCGGGAGACTCATCCATTTTCCTATCAATGCAGAGACCAGCACAGATTCTGTTGTGTATGTATAATGTATATACTGCAACATTTGACCACTGAATGTATCTTCATACTGTATACACTATACCTGTAGCACCAGAGGGTGCTACTGGTGGAGATCTAAGGGTCACCTGCACACTGCAGGTAACCAAGAATAAATGGGAGCTCACCTCGTGTGTCCTCACTCAGGGAGCCACAATAAATGGACTAAGGTCGAAACAGTTCAAGTAGAATACCCTACCTCGTGAAGTCATTATTAGAGTGCTTGCATATATAACAACTGGCGATGAGATTACGAATTTCCATGCACAACATGGCTAACCTAAGCAACTTTCAATAATTCGCTGATGGAGAAGATTGGGATACATTTGTGGAAAGGCTCGAACACTTTTTCATTGCGAACGACCTGGCTGGAGACACACCAACCTCGCTGGCTGATAAGCACAGAGTTATCCTGCTCAGCAGTTGTGGGCCCACTGTCCATGGCCTCATCAGGGACCTGCTAGCCCCAGCGAAGATGATACCCAAAACGTACGTGGAGCTCATAACAATAATTCAGGAACAGCTCAAACCTAAAGAGAACATCCTCACAGCCAGACACCGGTTCTATACCCACCGGCGACCCGAAGGCCTCGAAATAGCAAAATATACTGCAGACCTGAGACGATTGGCTGCACGTGTGATTTTGGTGACCACCTCACCGAAGCACTGAACTGCTCTCTGCGGACATTACGGTCACCCTGCAGAAGGCAGTTAAAGTGAGCCAGGCATTCATGATTTCGGCCTGCGATTCCAAGAGGATGATGACTCACCCCCAGGACTCTAACCCGACAAGTACTGTGAACCGAATGGCGCCTTTCAGAGGCAAGGCTGCTACCCCAAGTCCCGCAACCCTGAGTCCACTACATGGGGCTAACTAGCTAGCCCCGTGCTGACGCTGTGGAGGAAATCACAGGGCCAACCAGTGCCGATATAGAGACTATACTTGCAAAGGCTGTAACACTAAAGGTCATCTCCAGCGAATATGTAGAAGAAATTTTAGTTGCTGAAGAGTTGGCCGATCACATGGGCTCCAGCGCTGATGAAGACGAAGAGAGAGTCTATGAAGTGGCTCAGCCTTGGAAGAGGTGTACGGAGTGTATACCTGCTCTACCGAGAGTACCTCATTGAAATTGGAAGTAGAAATCAACGGTGTTCCAGTCTCGATGGAGGTCGACACGGGCGAGCCAATCGCTGATGAATCAGATGGCCTTCAAGAAACACTGGGACAATCCCGCCAAACGACCCAAAATGTTCCAATCCAGGTGAAGCTGCTCACTTACACAAAAGACACCATCCCAGTTGTTGGCAGCATGGATGTCCAGGTGTCCCATGGTGGCGCGATGCACAAGCTACCTTTGTGGATCGTTGCTGGTGATGGTCCAATGCTGCTGGGAAGAAGATGGATGAAACAAATTCAAATCTGTTGGAGCTGGGAAAGCCTCCAGGCCCCGTCGATTGACATCCCAAGCATACATAGTCGGCGTATTTACTGAGGCATACGAAAGCATGGGCCTTACACTAAACATCTGTAAGACAAAGGTCCTCCACCAGCCTGTCCTCACCACACAGCACTGCCCCCCAGTCATCAAGATCCACGGCATGGCCCTGGACAACATGGACCACTCCCCATATCTCGGGAGCCTCCTTTCAACAAGAACAGGCATCGATGACGAGATCCAACACCGCCTCTAGTGCGCCAGTGCAGCCTTTGGCCACCTGAAGACCAGGCCCTCAAAACTGCCACCAAGCTCATGGTCTACAGGACTGTAGTAATACCTGCCCTCTTGTATGGCTCAGAGACATGGACCATGTACAGTAGGCACCTTAAGTTGCTGGAGAAATATCACCATCGCTATCTCCGCAAGATCCGACAAATCCGCTGGGAGGACAGGCGCACCAATATCAGTGTCCTCATTCAGGCTAACATCCCCAGCATTGAAGCACTGATCACACTCGATCAGCTCTGCTGGGCAGGCCACATAGTCCGCATGCCTGACATGAGACTCCCAAAGCAAGTGCTCTACTTGGAGCTCCTTCACGACAAACGAGCCAAAGGTGGGCAGCGGAAACGCTACAAGGACACCCTCGACACCTCCCTGATAAACTACAACACCCCCACTGACACCGAGGAGTCCCTGGCCCAAGACTGCACTAAGTGGAGGAAGTGCATCCGAGAGGGCGCTGAGCACCTCGAGTCTCAATGCCGAGAGCATGCAGAATTCAAGCACAGGCAGCGGAAAGAGCATGCGGCAAACCAGTCCCACCCACACCTTCCCTCAACGACTATCTGTCCCACCTGTGACAGAGTCTGTGGCTCTCATATTGGACTGTTCAGCCACCAAAGAACTCATTTCAGGAGTGGAAGCAAGTCTTCCTCGATTCCGAGGGACTGCCTATGATGATGATGATGGCGCGGGCCCAAATTTTGACCCATCACAGCACCTACTGTCCAACTCGACTGTGTGGCGACGACACGGACTGCACAACTCAACGGCGAGATGATCTAACCCAAACGATCAGACCTCACCTTCCGGGCTCCAGTGGCAGGACTCAGAGGGAAGAAGATCGGCGCAGAAGGTAGATTCCCGGCTTCCGTGGCAGAACCTGGGGAGAAAAGGATCACCGCAGCCTACCTCGTGGAGAGAAAGAAGATGGTGCCCACACCACATGGTGAAGCATCTGAAATCAAGATGGCCGCGACCAGACCACAAGGGGCAGCGTTGAGGGAGCAACACGTGATGCCGAGCAGCGAACCTGATTGGGGTAAAGATTGCAAGGCCCTTTTAAAGGAGACCGGCAACCCAGCCCAATTAAAGGGACAGTTCCACTCTTTGTACAACGATGCCGGTGACACTAATGTAAAAGATGTAATCAACAAATGCAGGTATCTAAAAGTAACCTTGCACAGAGATGCTGATAATTACATCACTTTCCTGTGTACTGACAAATGCGCAAGTGTAAAGACAAATAACAATGTCGAGTTGGCTGATTGCGGTCGGAGCCAATGTATCATGAATGCTAATGATGAAATGATATGTGATGCCAGGTTCTACATGCACGCCGACAAAGCCAAGGACAACCTTCCATGGGAAGCACCCAGGTCCAGCGGTCTAGCCGATCATGTAGCCTGAGCCTCCGGGTCCAATGTGATGCTCCAGGGAGTGTGCCCACACACACAGTGCGAGTACACCCACTGCAGGGCCAGCGATCAATGGACGGCACAGGCACCACCACTGGCACCCTGTCTCAGATCGGCTCTATCCCTCTGGCCACCAGGGCCAGCACCCTCCGGCCCTTCCGACAAGACCTGGGATGACCAGACTCCCACCACCGCTGAAGGGCAGCAGGGAGACCCTGCAGCCCACAAAGGAGGACGGGAGGCCACACATTCCTGTGGCTCTGTCCACCACTAAGCAATGGCTAAAGCCCTGTGGCACAGCCAGGTGAGCAATCCGAGCCCACCCAGCTGGCAGGGGGCACAGTCCGCTTGCTCTGGAACAAGCGCGTCCTCACCCACCTGCACCCACAACCCAGGGGCAAGACTGTAATACCCGTATGTACCTTACCTATAATATGTACTTGGTTTACGACTGCTGAACCCAAAACAGTGATATAACCAATCCTATTCTTTATTCTCTGTACATGTATGCCAATGCAGATGTCAAGCCACACACATGGTCTATGCATGGGGGGGGGGGGAGGGGTGGGGATGGATGTATGTAGCCATGGACACACATAGATCACATCCAGAACCCACACAACCCTCACTACAACCTCCAACCATCCACTGCTGACCATTTCCCAATGTTGTGGCAATAAGGACTTGGGGGATTTACAGGGAGAGAGCCATTCCCAAGCAAAGACAAAGGCTTTGGGCACTCAAGTCGAGGACCAGAGCAAAAGCCAGTGGCACAAGACTTAGGGCCGGTGGGGGGGGGGGGGGGGGGGGGGGGAGTGTTGTTGTGTATGTATAATGTATGTACTGTAACATTAGACCACTGAATGTATCTTCACACTGTATACACTATACCTGTACCACCAGAGGGTGCTACTGGTGTAGACCTAAGGGTGACCTGCACACTGCAGGTAACCAAGTATAAAAGGGAGCTCACCTCACTGCGTCCTCACTCAGGGAGCTACAATAAATGGACTAAGGTCACAACAGTTCAAACAATACCCTACCTCGTGGAGTCATTATGAGTGCTTGCATATATAACAAACTCCACTACCTCTTATGAAAGCTGGTAGGTGGTCCAGTTCCAGTCATCCAATCACTTCTGCCATTCTGAACCAACCAGTAGCAATTTGTAGAAAAGTGACATGAATTGCCTAGCCATTGGATTCTTTGCACTTTTGCCAAGAGGAAAAGCTCCAAAATCTCTCTAGTTGAAACAAGGAACTCCAAATGTGAGAAAACCCCTAGTATGCTATTACAAGGCAGTTTGTCACTGTAGTAATGAGCTGTAACACCTGTGCTGCTATGTACATCTGTCCTTCGAGAATTATTTCAAAAAGATGATAAACTAAACAAATGAATAACAGTGTTCCTAAGAATCGAATCATGATTCTGTACCAGCTGTGGCTCTGAGTCAGAGGGTTGTGGGTTCAAGTCCCACTCCAAGAACTTGAGCGTGTAAAAAAAAATCTAGGCTGACACTCCAGTGCAGTGGGAGCACTGCACTGTCGGAAGTGCCATCTTTCGGATGAGACCCCGTCTGCTTTCTCAGGTGGATGTAAAAGATAGCATGGCACTATTTCTAAGAGTAGGGGAATTATCCCTGGTGTCCTGGCCAATATTTATCCCTGAATCAACGTAACAAAAACAAACAGATTATCTGGTCATTTTAACATTGTTGTTTGTGGGAGCTTGCTGTGCGCAAGTTGGCTGCCACGTTTCCCAAATTACAACAGTGACTATACTCCAAAAGTACGTCATTGGCTGTAAAGCGCTCTGTTAATAAAGGATGATATCAGGGCAGTTGTGAGAGATGATATTGGCTCGAATGAACAAAATGTTGAATCATTGTGGGTGGAGATTAGAGATAGTAAGGGGAAAAAGTCACTGGTGGGCGTAGTTTATAGGCCCCCAAATAATAACTTCACGGTGGGGCAGAAAATAATCAAGGGAATAATAGAGGCATATGAAAAAGGAACGGCAGTAATCATGGGGGATTTTAACCTATATATCGATTGGTCAAATCAAATCGCACGGGGTAGCCTGGAGGAGGAATTCATAGAATGCATACGGAATTGTTTCTTAGAACAGTATGTTACAGAACCTACAAGGGAGCAAGCTATCTTAGATCTGGTCCTGTGTAATGAGACAGGAATAATAAACGATCTCCGAGTAAAAGATCCTCTCGGAATGAGTGATCGCAGCATGGTTGAATTTGTAATACAGATTGAGGGTGAGGAAGTAGTGTCTCAAACGAGCGTACTATGCTTAAACAAAGGGGACGACAGTGGGATGAGGGCAGAGTTAGCTAAAGTAGACTGGGAACAAGACTAAACGGTGGCACAATTGAGGAACAGTGGAGGAATTTTAAGGAGCTCTTTCATAATGCTCAACAAAAATATATTCCAGTGAAAAAGAAGGGCGGTAAGAGAAGGGATAACCAGCCGTGGATAACCAAGGAAATAAAGGAGAGTATCAAATTAAAAACCAATGCGGATAAGGTGGCCAATGTTAGTGGGAAACTAGAAGATTGGGAAAATTTTAAACGACAGCAAAGAATGACTAAGAAAGCAATAAAGAAAGGAAAGATAGATTACGAAAGTAAACTTGCGCAAAACATAAAAACAGATAGTAAAAGCTTTTACCGATATATAAAACAGAAAAGAGTGACTAAAGTAAATGTTGGTCCCTTAGAAGATGAGAAGGGGGATTTAATAATGGGAAATGTGGAAATGGCTGAGACCTTAAACAATTATTTTGCTTCGGTCTTCAGTGGACGACACAAAAACCATGCCAAACATTGCTGGTCACGGGAATGTGGGAAGGGAGGACCTTGAGACAATCACTATCACTAGGGGGGTAGTGCTGGACAGGCTAATGGGACTCAAGGTAGACAAGTCTCCTGGTCCTGATGAAATGCATCCCAGGGTATTAAAAGAGATGGCGGAAGTTATAGCAGATGCATTCGTTATAATCTACCAAAATTCTCTGGACTCTGGGGAGGTACCAGCGGATTGGAAAGCAGCAAATGTAATGCCTCTGTTTAAAAAAGGTGGCAGACAAAAAGCAGGTAACTATAGGCCGGTTAGTTTAACATCTATAGTGGGGAAAATGCTTGAAGCTATCATTAAGGAAGAAATAGCGGGACATCTAGATAGGAATAGTGCAATCAAGCAGACACAACATGGATTCATGAAGGGGAAATCATGTTTAACTAATTTACTGGTGGATAGAGGTGTACCAATGGATGTGGTGTATTTAGATTTCCAAAAGGCATTCGATAAGGTGCCACACAAAAGGTTACTGCAGAAGATAAAGGTACGCGGAGTCAGAGGAAATGTATTAGTATGGATAGAGATTTGGCTGGCTAACAGAAAGCAGAGAGTCGGGGTAAATGGGTCCTATTCGGGTTGGAAATCGGTGGTTAGTGGTGTGCCACAGGGATCGGTGCTGGGACCACAACTGTTTACAATATACATAGATGATCTGGAAGAGGGGACAGAGTGTAGTGTAACAAAGTTTGCAGATGACACAAAGATTAGTGGGAAAGCGGGATGTGTAGGGGACACAGAGAGGCTGCAAAGAGATTTAGATAGGTTAAGCGAATGGGCTAAGGTTTGGCAGATGGAATACAATGTCGGAAAATGTGAGGTCATCCACCTTGGGAAAAAAAACAGTAAAAGGGAATATTATTTGAATGGGGAGAAATTACAACATGCTGCGGTGCAGAGGGACCTGGGGGTCCTTGTGCATGAATCCCAAAAAGTTAGTTTGCAGGTACAGCAGGTAATCAGGAAGGCGAATGTAATGTTGGCCTTCATTGCGAGAGGGATGGAGTACAAAAGCAGTGAGGTCCTGCTGCAACTGTACAGGGTATTGGTGAGGCCGCACCTGGAGTACTGCGTGCAGTTTTGGTCACCTTACTTAAGGAAGGATATACTAGCCTTGGAGGGGGTACAGAGACGATTCACAAGGCTGATTCCGGAGATGAGGGGGTTACCTTATGATGATAGATTGAGTAGACTGGGTCTTTACTCGTTGGAGTTCAGAAGGATGAGGGGTGATCTTATAGAAACATTCAAAATAATGAAAGGGATAGACTAGATAAAGGCAGAGACGTTGTTTCCACTGGTCGGGGAGACAAGAACTAGGGGGCACAGCCTCAAAATACGGGGGAGACAATTTAAAACCGAGTTGAGAAGGAATTTCTTCTCCCAGAGGGTTGTGAATCTGTGGAATTCTCTGCCCAAGGAAGCAGTTGAGGCTAGCTCATTGAATGTATTCAAATCACAGTTAGATAGATTTTTAACCAATAAGGGAATTAAGGGTTATGGGGAGCGAGCGGGTAAGGGGCGCTGAGTCCACGGCCAGATCAGCCATGATCTTTTTGAATGGCGGAGCAGGCTCGAGGGGCTAGATGGCCTACTCCTGTTCTTAATTCTTATGTTCTTATGAGACATCCGGTGGTTGTGAAAGGCGCTATGTAAATGCAAGCTATCTTTCTTTATCAATACATGATTGGTTAAATATAAAAATTAATCAAACACTGTTTTTAAATGGCTTTTTTTCGTGAAATTTCTGTTCCTGATGTTATTGTTGGAAAGATTCTTTTTCATTTCACACACCTGGAGGAGCATGTTAACTTGACCTGCCTGGCGGGTGATGGACGGATTGGATCGGCTGTTTGTTTCACACCCCACCGGATATTGCTTTCCATTGATGTTAATTACCGCTCAAGTCAATATCAATCACTTCTAGCTCAGATATAGTGTAGACAGATAGAAACATAAAAATTTACAGTGCAGAAGGAGGCCATTTCCGCCCATCATGTCTGCGCCGGCCGACAAAGAGCCGCAAGGCCCTTCGTCAGCAGCCCTAAAGGTTACATACAAACCTATGAACAATGACGGAAAGGCAAAGAGCACCCAGCCCAACCAGTCTGCCCCACACCACTGCAACACCCCTTCTACTAAAAACATCAACACTCCACCCCAACCGGAGCCATGTGATCTCCTGGGAGAGGCAAAATCCAGATAAAAACCCAAGCCAATTTAGGGAGAAAAATCTGGGAAAATTCCTCTCTGACCCATCCAGGCGATCAAAACTAGTCTGGAGATCACCCTGGCAGTATTCTATTCCCTGCCGTACTTGCCATTATATCTGCGCCGACCAACATAAGGTCATCTAGTCTAATCCCAATTACCAGCTCTAGGTCTGTAACCCTGCAGGTTACTGTACTTTAAGTGCCCATCTAACCATCTCTTAAAAGTGATGAGGGTTTCTGCATCCACCACTCTTCCAGGCAGCGAGTTCCAGATCCCCACAACCCACTACGTAAAGAAGCCTCCCCTCAAATCCCCTCTAAACCTTCCACCAACCACCTTAAAACTATGTCCCCTCATAATAGCCCCCTCCACCAATAGAAATAGACCCTTACTATCCACTATGTCCAGGCCCCTCAATATTTTGTACACATCAATGAGGTCTCCTCTCAACCTCCTCTGTTCCAATGAGAACAAGCCCAGCCTATCCAATGTGTCTTCATAACTAAGATTCTCCATTCCAGGCAGCATCCTAGTAAATCTCCTCTATACCCTCTCTAGTGCAATCATGTCCTTCCTATGATACGGCGACCAGAACTGCACGCAGTACTCCAGCTGAGGTCTAACCAAAGTATTATACAATTTAAGCATAACCTCCCTGCTCTTATATTCTATGCCTTGGCCAATAAAGGCAAGCACTCCGTATGCCTTCTTAACCACCTTATCCACCTGGCCTGTTACTTTCAGGGATCTGTGGACAAGCACTCCAAGGTCCCTTTGTTCATCTACTACATTATTAAGTGGCCTACCGCTTAATGTGAATACCCTTTCCTTATTAGCCCTCCCAAAGTGCATCACCTCACACTTCTCTGAATTAAATTCCATTTGCCACTGCTCTGCCCACCTGACCAGTAGATTGATATCCTCCTGCAGCCCAGGACTTTCTTTTTCATTATCAACCACACAGCCAATTTTAGTGTCGTCTGCAAACTTCTTAATCATACTCCCTATATTCAAATCTAAATCATTGATATCTACCACAAAAAGCAAGGGACCCAGTACTGAACCCTGCAGAACCCCACTGGAAACATCCTTCCAGTCACAAAAACATCCATCAATCATTACCCTTTGCTTCCAACCTCCGAGTCAATTTTGGATCCAACTTGCCACTTTGCCCTGGATTCCATGGGCTTTAACCTTCATGACCAGTTTACCATGCGGGACCTTATCAAAAGCCTTGCTAAAGTCCATATGTACTACATCGTATGCATTACCCTCATCGACCCTCTTGGTTACCTCCTCAAAAAATTCAATCAGGTTAGTCAACTACGATTTTCCCTTAACAAATCCGTACTGACTGTCCCTAATTAATCTTTGCCTATCCAAATGCAGATTTATCCTATCTTTCAGGATTTTTTCCAATAGTTCTCCCACCACTGAGGTTAGGCTGACGGGCCTGTAATTTACTCAGCCTATCTCTTTTTCCCTTCTTAAACAAGGGTACTACATTAGCAATCCTCCAGCACCATGCCCATATCCAAAGAGGACTGGAAAATGATGGTCATTTCTGCTATTTCCTCTTTTACTTCGCTCAACAACCTGGGATGCATTTCACCCGGGCCTGAGGACTTATCTACTTTCAATGCTGCTGAACCCCTTAATACTTCCTCTCTCACTATATTTATTTCATCCAGTATATCACACTCCTCCTCTATAGCAGTATCTGCATTACCTCTTTCCTTTGTGAAAACAAATGCAAAGTATTTGTTAAGAAACTTACCAACATCTTCCGCCTTCACACAAAGATTATCCTCATGGTCTCTAATAGGCCCTACCCTTTCCTTAGTTACCCTCTTACTCTTAATATATTTATAGAACATCTTAGGGTTTTCCTTAATTTTACTGGCCAAGAATTTCTTGGGCTCTCTCTTAGCATTTCTAATATCCTTTTTAATTTTGCCTCTTAACTTTCTATATTCCTCTAAAGATTCTATAGTATTTAGACGTAAGCGTCCCTTTTTTTCTTAATCCTCCCCTGTAAGTCCCTAGACATTCAGGGGGCTCTAGAATTATTTTTCCCAGCCTTTTTCTTTAAGGGCACATGTTTGGCCTGAACCTTTCGGATCTCCTCCTTCAATGCCTCCCACTGTTCCAACACAGATTTACCTACAAGTAGCTGTTTCCAGTCCACTATGGCTAAATCACTTCTTAACTTAGCAAAATTAGCTTTTCCCCAATTTGGAACTTTTATTCCAGGCCTATTCTTGTCCTTATCCATAAACAACTTGAATCTGACTGAATTATGGTCACTGGTACCCAAATGCTCCCCCACTAATACCCCTTCAACCTGCCCAGCTTCATTCCCCAAAACGAAATCCAAAGCCACCCCCTCTCGTGTTGGGCTTGCTACATACTGACTAAAAAAGTTCTCTTCAATGCATTTCAAGAATTTTGCACCCTCTATACCCTTCACACTAAATTTGTCCCAATCAATATTTGGATAGTTAAAATCCCCTACTATTAGATTTCACAACAATTTGCCTACATATATGCTCCTCTATCTCCCTCCCACTATTTGGGGGACTGTAATACACTCCCAACAGTGTGATCGCCCCTTTTTATTTTGCAATTTGACCCATATGGCCTCATTTGATGATCCCTCTAACATATCATCCCTCCTCACCGCTGTAATAGTTTCTTTAACCACTATCGCAAAGCCCCCCCCACCCCTTTTTACCCCCCTCTCTATTTTGACTAAAAATCCTGTAGCCAGGAATATTGATCTGCCAAACCTGCCCCTCTTTCAGCCAGGTTTCTGTAATGACTATAATGACAAGTGTCTACGTGTGCCCTTAGCTCATCCGCCTTATTCGCTATGCAGCGTAAAGCTCACTCAACCCTGCCCTAACACCATGTGTCAGCCCCAACGGTAGAAGAGCAATTGTACTCTACTAATGTAACATTTTCCCCCATTTCCCAAACAAGTAGTTCAATGAGTTTTGCGCACGGAGATGTACCAAACTCAAATTACACACACAGAAGTTATGTGCATCTCATCAGTATAGCCTGCTCTAGTCCCCAGATCTCAGCTGTGAAAGATCAGTACCTATAGCACTCTGCCACCCAGTACCCTAAAATTGTCTCATGGCACAGCTTGAAGAACACTAGCTGTCCAATTAGTCCACACCATCCCACTTGGCTTAGTGAAAAGTCTGGTTAAGTGGGAACTTTTACTGTAACCAGCTGAGCAGCACATGGTAAAATCAAAGTGAGTACACCAGGCTTCTTTTAATCAGTTGAAAATGCCCAATTTTTCTAAACAAAAGCACTTTTATATAATATTTCAAAAAAATAAATAAATAATTTAAAAATCTAAATTATATTGAGGGGCATATGAAAAGTATGTAACAGATTGTGATGTCTCTGAACACATGGCAGATTTTCTATGCAACCTACATCTTCATGCCACAGGTTTTGGTTGGAATTGGTGCAGAAACTGGCCTTGAGGATGCCACAGAACTCTAGCTTGTAATTTACCATCCTACGAGTTGAAGTCAGCCCACGGTCCAAGTCTAAGTTAGGCAATTTAACATTTTGTGATGAGGCTAAGATCGGTTCCATTTCCTGACTCAGATCTTCGAGCATTTCAACCTATCATTTCAATCAGCTCTGACACTCAGCGGTTCCAACGGGTTCGGCACCAACTCTACAATCACTGCAGAATTAAACTGTTCATGCACAAGGCTGCTAATGTCCTCGCCATCGCACATTGTATTTTGTATGCAAATAGTGCTTTAATCTATACAAGGTACAATTTCATAAATAAGCCTTGCTGTAACACTAGAACTCAATTCAATTTTTGGCACTTATAGTAATGAGCCTGTTTTTGAGCATCTCATTAACTTAGTCACGGCATGAAATTATTTACAACAAGTGATTCAATTCACTGTTTATTTGTGCAGTTATGCAAAGCAGCCTGCTATTGGTGGAAGTGCACTGAATTGCTGCTACTTCTGCCTTAATTAGAACTGCACCATGAGAAAACAAACACAGCATCTTCTGCTTTAAATGATCTGAATCATGATTCTATACAAGATCAAGCTCCAAACAACTTCCAGTAAATAGACAGGACACTCCTTCAGTATCAACATCTTAGTATTCCTTTTCTTCTAATGTTCCATAAAAACAGCCATTTGCTGTTTTGAAGTAACCTTTTATCATAAGAGGATGTTGCCGCACTGATGCACATTTTTGCCGGCAAGCTTTATAAAAAGCAGTTAATCGTGAAGCTAAATATCAGTGACTCGAGCTGCTTGAAAGTCTAAATCACACAAGGTGGAAGTTCCATTTGCAAAGAGAATGTTAACCCACAAAATATTTTATGTCGTTTTCAGACTCGCTGTGTTCTTCAAAGAAACTAGTGGGCTAAATTTACCATCCATTCATCATCAATAGGTGGAATATCTAACCTATCACCGCTTTGTGGAGTTAAAAGGGAATATAAAGTGTCAAGTGCTCCTCATTTAATTTCAGACTTATACTGATGAGACTGTAGTCAGATTGTATCAAAATCATGGATTGGATAATAATTGAATTGGTCCATGAGGTACATTATTATTGCTTTGTCTTTGATCTGCTCACACAAGAATGAAGCCAAACTTAGGG
The DNA here is from genome assembly GCF_044704955.1 of Pristiophorus japonicus. Classification (NCBI taxonomy): domain Eukaryota; kingdom Metazoa; phylum Chordata; class Chondrichthyes; family Pristiophoridae; genus Pristiophorus; species Pristiophorus japonicus. The sequence continues at coordinate 193,581,242 of NC_091984.1, read as the reverse complement.
GATTTTGGCAAAGCAAATTTTCCAAACAGCAAAAGACCATTGATCTATACTTAACCACCCATCAAGCCCCTTTAAAACATTACATCAGGTATTCCAGTCAGAAAGGGATTGTGCTGGAACTATTCCAATGCACTCCTGGCCGTACTCCCATCTTTCATCTTCCATAAACCTAAGCTCATCCAAAACTCTGCTGCCCATATCCTAATTTGCTCCAAGTCCCCGTTCCCCTCCCACTTCTGTGCTCGCTGACCTACAATGGCTCCCGGTTAAGCAACACCTCAATTTTAAAATTTTCATCCTGGTTTTCAAATCCCTTCATGGCCTTGCCCCTCCCTATCTCTGTCACCTCCTCCAGCCCTGCAATGCTCAGAGATCTCTGCACGCTTCTAATTCTGGCCTCTTGCACATACCCAATTTTAATTACTCCACCATTGGCAGCTGTGCCTTCCGGACTCAACATTGAGTTCAACAATTTCAGATCATAACCACAGCCCCCATTTTTTGGGGACAGTAGCTGTTGGTAATGAGGCTGCTATTACCATTTACATCTTCTCGACCCATCTTTGTTCCTTTACTTGTCCCATTACAACCCCCTTTTGTCATTTAATCTCTCCTGCCTTTCACCCTACCACAGACCTTACCTTTTGTTCGTTCCTCTCCTCCCTTTCCCTGCCTCGGTACTTGCTTAAAACCTGTTCCATCTCTAACTTTTTCCAGTTCTGATGAAAGGTCATAGATCTGAAACATTACCTTTGTTTCTCTCCATAGATGCTGCGTCACCTGCTGAGTATTTCTAGCATTTTCTGACTAATAGTTCATCGTCATCATCATCATAGGCAGTCCCTCGGAATTGAGGAAGATTTGCTTCCACTCTAAAAATTAGTTCTTAGGTGACTGAACAGTCCAATATGAGAATTACAGTCTCTATCACAGGTGGGACAGACAGTCGTTGAGGGAAAGGATGGGCGGGACAGGTTTGCTGCACGCTCCTTTCGCTGCCTGCGCTTGTTTTCTGCATGCTCTCGGCGATGAGACTCGAGGTGCTCAGCACCCTCCCAGATGGACTTCCTCCACTTAGGGCAGTCTTTGGCCAAGGACTCCCAGGTGTCAGTGGGGATGTTGCATTTTATCAAGGAGGCTTTGAGGGTGTCCTTGAAATGTTTCCTCTGTCCACCCTGGGCTCGTCTGCCATGAAGGAGTTCCGAGTAGAGCACTTGCTTTGGGAGTCTTGTGCCAGGCAGGCAAACAATGTGGCCTGCCCAGCGGAGCTGATCGAGTGTGGTCAGTGCTTCAATGCTGGGGATGTTAGCCTGGTCGAGGACGCTAACGTTGGTGCATCTGTCCTCCCAGGGGATTTGCAGGTTTGTAGTAACTAATAGTTACCCTGCAGTTGCACATCCTTCGCCCCTGCAAGACATTATTGATGTTTGGCAGCATCCCAATAAGTTCAGGATAAGAACATAAGAAATAGGACCAGGAGTAGGTCATATGGTCCCTCGAGCCTGCTCCGCCATTCAATACGATCATGGACTCAGCTCCACTTCCCTGCCCGCTCCCCATAACCCCTTATCCTTTAAGAAACTCTATTTCTGTCTTAAATTTATTTAAAGTCCCAGCTTCCACAGCTCTCTGAGGCAGCAAATTCCACAGATTCACAACCCTCTGCGAGAAGAAATTTCTCCTCATCTCAGTTCTAAATGGGCGGCCTCTTATTCTAAGATCGTGCCCTCTAGTTCTAGTCTCCCCCATCAGTGGAAACATCCTCTCTGCATCCACCTTGTTAAGCCCCCTCATAAGATTATATGTTTCTATAAGATCACCTCTCATTCTTCTGAATTCTAATGAGTAGAGGCCCAAACTACTCAACCTTTCCTCATAAGTCAACCCACTCATCCCCAGAATCAACCTATTGAATCTTCTCTGAATTGTCTCCATAGCAAGTATATCCTTTTGTAAATATGGAAACCAAAACTGCACGCAGTATTCCAGGTGTGGCCTCACCAATACCCTGTATAGCTGTAACAAGACTTCCCTGCTTTTATACTCCATCCCCTTGGCAATGAAGGCCAAGATTCCATTGGCCTTCCTGATCACTTGCTGTACCTGCATACTATCCTGTTGTGTTTCAGGCACAAGTACCCCCGGGTTCCGCTGTACTGCAGCACTTTGCAATCTTTCTCCATTTAAATAATAACTTGCTCTTTGATTTTTTTTCTGCCAAAGTGAATGACCTCACACTTTCCAACATTATACTCCATCTGCCAAATTCTTGCCCACTCACTTAGCCTGTCTATGTCCTCCTGCAGCCTCTTTATGTTCTTCTCACACTTGCCCTTCCTCCCCATGTTTGTATCGTCAGCAAACTTGGCTACGTTACACTCAGTCTCCTCTTCCAGTCGTTAATATAGATTGTAAATAGTTGGGGTTCCAGCACTGACCCCTGCAGCACCCCACTCGTTACTCATTGCCAACCAGAGAATGAGCCATTTATCCTGACTCTCTGTTTTCTGTTTGTCAGCCATTCTTCTATCCATGCTAATATATTACCCCCAATCCTGTGAACTTTTATCTTGTGCAGTAACCTTTTGTGTGGCACCTTGTCAAATGCCTTCTGGAAGTCCAAATACACCACGTCCACTGGCTCCCCTTTATCCACCCTGTTCATTACATCCTCAAAGAACTCCAGCAAATTTGTCAAACATGATTTCCCCTTCATAAATCCATGCTGACTTTGCGTGACCAAATTTTGCTTTTCCAAATGTCCTGTTACTGCTTCTTTAATAATGGACTCCAACATTTTCCCAACCACAGATGTTAGGCTAAATGGTCTATAGTTTCCTGCTTTTTGTCTGCCTCCTTTTTTAAATAGGGGCGTTACATTTGCAGTTTTACAATCTGCTGGGACCTCCCCAAATTCCAGGGAATTTTTGGTAAATTACAACCACTGCATCCACAATCTCTGCCGCTACTTCTCTTAAGACCCTAGGATGTAAGCCATTAGGTCCAGGGGATTTATCTGCCTTTAATCCCATTATCTTACTGAGCACCGCCTCCTTAGTGATTGTGATTGTGTTAAGTTCCTCCCCCCCATAGCCCCTTGACTATCCACTGTCGGAATATTGTTAGTGTCCTCTACCATAAAAACTGATACAAAATACTTGTTTAGAGTTTCTGCCATCTTCATGTTCCCCATTACTAATTCCCCAGTCTTGTCCTCTAAGACACCGACATTTGTTTTAGCCACTCTTTTTCTTTTTACATACCTATAAAAACTCTTACTATCTTTTTTTATATTTTGTGCTAGTTTACTTTCATAGTCTATCTTCCCTTTCTTAATCATTTTTTAGTCATTCTTTGCTGGCTTCTAAAAACTTCCCAATCTTCTGTCCTCCTACTAGTTTTGCTCATTGTATGCCCTTGTTTTTAATCGGATACTGTCCTTTATTTCTTTAGTCAGCCACGGATGGCTTTCTTTTCTCTTGCACCCTTTCCTCCTTACTGGAATATATTTTTCTTGAGAGTTGTGAAATATCTCTTTAAATGTACACCATTGTTCATCAACCGTCCCACACTTCAATCTATTTTCCCAGTCCACTTTAGCCAACTCAGCCCTCATACGTTCATAGTCTCCTTTATTTAAGCTTAGTACGCTGATTAGAGATCTAACTTTCTCACCCTCCATCTGAATTTGAAACTCAATCATGCTATGATCACTCATTCCAAGGGAATCCTTTACTAGGAGATTGTTTATTGATCCCGTCTCATTACATAGGACCAGATCTAAGATAGCCTGCTCCCTGGTTGGTTCTGTTACATACTGCTCAAGGAACCCGTCTCTTATGCACTCTATGAACTCTCCCTCAAGGCTACCCTGACCAATTTGATTTGTCCAATCAATAAGGAGGTTAAAGTCACCCATGATTATTGCTGTTCCCTTTTTACAAGCCCCCACTATTTCCTGATTTATGCTCCGACCAACAGAGTTGCTACTGTTCGGGGGCCTATATACTATGCCCACCAGTGACTTTTTCCCCTTATTATTCCTTATCTCCACCCAAACTGTTTTAACATCCTGATCCTTTGAGCATATATCGTTTCTCACTACTGCAGTGATTCCATCCTTTATCAATAGAGCTACCCCACCTCCCTTTCCTTTCTGTCTGTCCTTCTGGATTATCAAATACCCCTGAATATTTAATTCCCAGTCCTGGTCACCTTGCAACCACGTCTCTGTAATGGCTATCAGATCATACCCATTTGTCTCAATTTGTGCCGTCAACTCATCTATTTTGTTACAAATGCTACGTGCATTTCGACAAAGTGCCTTTAAATTTGTTATTTTACCCTTTTTTCCTGCTTGTTTCCTCCTTCAAACTCACTTTCTTTATTTTTGCTTTCTAATTTCCTCTTTTCTCCCCTCCCTACTGAATCAACTCTCAGATTCCCATCCCCCTACCAAGCTAGTTTAAACCCTCCCCAACAGCACTAGCAAACCCCCCCCACTCCTCGCCCCCGCCACGAGGATATTGATCCCGGCTCCGTTGAGGTGCAAACCGTCCGGCTTGTACAGGTCCCACCTCCCCCAGAAGCGGTCCCAATGTCTCAGGAATCTAAAGCCCTCCCACCTGCACCATCTCTCCAGCCACGTATTCATCTGCTCTACCTTCCTATTTCTTACTCACTAGCTCATGGCACTGGGAGTAATCCGGAGATTACTATCTTTGAGGTCCTGCTTTTTAATCTCTCTCCTAAGCTCCCTAAACTCTGCCTCTTCCTACCTATGTCATTGGTACCGATGTGGACCACAACCTCTGGCTATTCGCCCTCTCCCCCAGAATGCCCTGAAGCCGCTCAGTGACATCCTTGACCCTGGCACCAGGGAGGCAACATACCATCCTGGAGTCACGTCTGTGGCTGCAGAAATACCTGTCTGCCCCCTGACTATGGAATCCCCTACCACTATAGAAACATAGAAATCTACAGCGCAGAAGGAGGCCATTTCGGCCCATCGTGTTCGCGCTGGCCAACAAAGAGCCGCACGGCCCTTGATCAGCAGCCCTAAAGGTTACATATAAACCTATGAACAATGACGGAAAGGCAAAGAGCACCCAGCCCAACCAGTCCACCTCACACAACTGCAACACCCCTTATATTGGAAAACACCTACACTCCACCCCAATCGGAGCCAGGTGATCTCCTGGGAGAGGCAAAATACAGATAAAAACCCAGGCCAATTTAGGGAGGAAAATAAAATCTGGGGACATTCCTCTCCGACCCATCCAGGCGATCGAAACTAGTCCAGGAGATCACCCTGGCAGTATTCTATTCCCTGCAGTACTTACCATTATATCTGCACCGTCCAACAAAAGGTCATCCAGTCTAATCCCAATTACCAGCTCTAGGTCCGTAACCCTGCAGGTTACGGCACTTCAAGTGCCCATCCAACCATCTCTTAAATGTGGTGAGGGTTTCTGCATCCACCACTCTTCCAGGCAGCGAGTTCCAGATCTCCACAATCCTCTGCATAAAGAAGCCCCCCCTCAAATCTTCTCTAAACCTTTTACCAACCACCTTAAAATTATGCCCCCTCGTAATAGACCCCTCCACCAATGGCAATAGATCCTTACTATCCACTATGTCCAGGCCCCTAAATATTTTGTACACCTAAATGAGGTCTCCTCTCAACCTCCTCTGTTCCAATGAGAACAAGCCCAGCCTATCCAATCTGTCCTTATAACTAAGATTCTCCATTCCAGGCAGCATCCTAGTAATTCTCCTCTGCACCCGCCCTCCCTATAATACGGTGACCAGAACAGCACGCAGTACTCCAGCTGTGGCCTAACCAAAGTATTATACAATGCTCTTATATTCTATGCCTCGGCCAATAAAGAAAAGTATTCTGTAGGCCTTCTTAACCACCTTATCCACCTGGCCTGCTACTTTCAGGGATCTGTGGACAAGCACTCCAAGGTCCCTTTGTTCATCTACACTATTAAGTGGCTTATCGCTTAATGTGTATACCCTTTTCTTATTAGTCCTCCCAAAGTGCATCACCTCACACTTCTCTGAATTAAATTCCATTTGCCACTGCTCTGCCCACCTGACCAATAGATTGATATCCTCCTGCAGCCCATGACTTTCTTCTTCATTATCAACCACACAGCCAATTTTAGTGTCGTCTGCAAACTTCTTAATCATACTCCCTATATTCAAATCTAAATCATTGATATCTACCACAAAAAGCAAGGGACCCAGTACTGAACCCTGCAGAACCCCACTGGAAACATCCTTCCAGTCACAAAAACATCCACAATCATTACCCTTTGCTTCCTACCTCCAAGCCAATTTTGGATCCAACTTGCCACTTTGCCCTGGATCCCATGGGCTTTAACCTTCATGACCAGTCTACCATGCGGGACCTTATCAAAAGCCTTGCTAAAGTCCATATACACTACATCGTACGCATTACCCTCATCAATCCTCTTGGTTACCTCCTCAAAAAATTCCATCAGGTTAGTCAAACACTGTCTTCCCTTAACAAAGCCGTGCTGACTGTTCCTAATTAATCCTTGCTTATCCAAATGCAGATTTATCCTGTCTTTCAGGATTTTTTCCAATAGTTCTCCCACCACTGAGATTAGGCTGACAGGCCTGTAATTACTCGGTCTATCCGGTTCTCCCTTCTTAAACAAGGGTACTACATTAGCAATCCTCAAATCCTCCGGCACCATGTCCATATCCAAAGAGGACTGGAAAATGATGGTCAAGGCCTCTGCTATTTCATCTTTTACTTTGTTCAACAGCCTGGGATGCATTTCATCAGGGCCTGGGGACTTATCTACTTTCAAAGCTGCTAAACCCCTTAATACTTCCTCTCTCACTATATTTATTTCCTCTAGAATATCACACTCCTCCATGATAGCTCTTCCATTCTTTTTCCTCCCCCCCTGTGCAGCTGAGCCACCAGTGGTGCCATGGACTTGGCTCTGGCTGCACTCGCCAGAGCCACCATCGCCCCCACCGGCACTCAGAACAGAGTACCAGTTGGAGAGCAAGATGGACTCGGGGGACTCCATCTTCTGTCCAGGGGTCACCCACTCCCTCTCTGCCTGCACACTCTTAAGCTGTGGGATGACCGCCTCTAGAAACGTGCTATCCACGTTGCTCTCAGTCTCGCGGATGCACCGTGGTGACTCCAGCCGCCGCTCAAGCTCCAAAACATGGAGCTCGAGTTGGTGCAGCCGGAGACAGCTCCCGCACACGTGGCCATCCCGGCTGCGCGAAGCATCCAGGATTTCCCACATGCCACAGAATGTGCAATCCACGTGACTGAGCTGCACTGCCATCCCTCTCGTTACACTCACAACTATCAAGTGGAACGAAACTCTAAACCTTAGCAAAACACACCCAGAAACTACTCAGCAAACAGCTGATTTAATGAACTAGTTCTCCTTAGATAATAAGGATCACATATATTTACTTTCAGTTCTTTCTTACTTATATCAATGCCAAATGTTTCCTACCGAAAGAAAAGAAAAAGATAAAATACTCGCCAATCCACCAGCCAATCACTTACCCGCTTGGCTGTGACGTCATACTTTGATTTCTTTTTACTTCTTTGTTTACTTTCTGCCCCTGCTGCAGCTGGCCTCCCGAACTGCCACTGCACCAAGCTGCCGCCGCCACCGCCCTTTATCCTCCCGCGCCGCTCCGCTCCCGTGATCCTGGCCTCCCGAACTGGTGTCAGGGATGCCACATTACTCTTCACAGGTATATATAGTACAACAGAGCCATAAGAATTCAAAGTGTCAGGAAAGCCTTTGCTAATAATCAGCTCAGATAGTGGCGATTCGAAGTATCCACATTGACAACTGCTAAATGGGGACAAGACCTTTTAAATCAATAAAATCTCAAGCCTGTAAATATTAGAGTGTTTCTCCCCACAGGCAGCTTGGCATAGCACGCACGTGGTCATTTTAATTGTATTCTCCTCCTTTTCTTTACCATTCTTCACTCAAAAAGTTGGGAAACAATTTTCACAGTTTAATCATATATTTTAAACCACCCACTCAGAAGAATGCAAAATCAGCTCAGTGTCGCACCGTCTGATTTCCTGCCCTTCCTCTGATGACAGTCAGTAGTTAGAAATCTATACTCACCCTATCTAGACTAATCTTTTTCTAACTTCTGCCATTACCATTTCAATTCGGCCCATCATCCCTTTGGTCTCTTTATTTTCTCCTACCTTCCACCCTATCACAGACCTTCCCTTTCTTCCCCTCCCCCTTTCAGTGCTCCTTAAGAAGCTGATCTTTCGAATATTCATCAGTTCCGATGAAGGGTCATCGACCCGAAACGTTAACTCTGTTTTTCTCTTCACAGATGCTGCCTGACCCACTGAGATTTCCAGCATTTTGTTTTTATTTCAGGTTCCAGCTTCCGCAGTATTTTGCTTTTGCAATATTTGGAAATCATTGTGGGAGCATTCCCATACTGTTTATAAACACCGGCAAGACAAAAATCAAAGACCAAAATAGTTATTTCAAATATCGCAAGACTTAGGTGGTGCCACTTCATGACGTGTTGGTGCCTAGACATGCTGGGTCGAGCCTCCCGAGGGCATGCTTGTTGGAAAATCGCAGGTAATATATTTCCAATGTTCCTCCCATCAATATGAATGGACAGCAATGTCACAGCCAGGATCTCAGAACATTCTGTTTGTTATGTCACAGGGCAATGGGATCCAGGTTCTGCTTTGCTGTCCCTTTACAGGATATATTCTCAATCTCAACAAGCTTGTCAAGGGACATCTAATCAAGTGCAAGATGCTTCCCCCGAAAAAGAGAGAGAAGTGACACACAGAGGACTATCTGTACTAGTCCAATACACATCTTAGTCAATAAGTCGACTACTCTTCCACTTTTCCGACCTGCAAATTTGGCTCAAGAGCCAAAGGATCAGGAAAGATTATTATTTATTGTAGCAGGAGTACACTGACCTACAGATTGCATATGGAAAAATGAAGAGACACCATTTAGCTGGCAATGTGTGTGCAAGATCTTAGGCCACCATATCCTTGGCTGTAACCTTTATAATCTATTTTCCTGTATATGATGCGAGACATCTCTTTTTGAGCAGTAAAAAATTCCTACTCAAAAGGTGGATTCACCCGAGAGTGTAAGTGATAAATTTCATTGATACTGTTGTTGGATATCTTATGGACATTGTTGCTTGTGGGAGTTTGCTGTGCGCAAGTTGGCTGCTGCATTTCCCACATTACATCAGTGACTACACTCCAAAAGTACTTCATTGGATGTAAAGCACTTTGAGACGTCCTGTGGTCGTGAAAGGCGCGATATAAATGCAAGTCTTTCTTTCTTTAAAATGCAGGTCATGCTCAAGAGAATAAAATTGAACCCATTGACAAATAGCTTCACTCAACACTGTCAAGGCCAGTCACTTTCTAATAGTCAACAGGGGAGTATCTCTCTTCTGGCTCTGCCAGGTGTTCTGATATGGAAAGATTTCATTGGTCATTTTACTCCTCTATCTTTTCCAATAGTGGAGCACTCCCTCCTTAGTGCCCTGAAGTTTCACCCAGATTATGTTCTCATACCTCTGAAGTGAGGCTTGAACTCAAGACCTGCCGACTCAAGCAAGTGCGCGACCACCGAGCTAAACAGAGAACTGGCCTTTGTATCATATATAATATTGAATTAGTATTGGCAATGTTTTATAAATACCAACCAAGTAAGCACCAATATCATAGAAAATATGAAGTAGGAATCAAAACATTTTTTTTATTATTAACGTGTGATGTGGAAGACAGAGGATTCTGCCAATCTCTCCAAGGTCTATAAAAGAATTTCAAGACCAGACACTGGACCTTACAATTACCCAAGTCCACCATAGGAACAGCAAAAGGCTATTCAGCCCCTTGAGCCTGTTCCACCATTGAAAGATCATGGCTGATCAATATCTCAACTCCATTTACTTGTCTTTTATCCATATCCCTTGAGAATATGTATCTAACAAAAACCTATCTGTCTCAAGTGTTGAAAATTTCAATTGGCCTGGCATCCACAGCCTTTTGGGGGAGAGAATTTTAGATTTCTCCTACCTTTGAGAGAGAACTCCTAACTGGCCGAATTCTGATTTGAATTTGGAGTTCCCTTGTTCTGGACTGCACCACCTGGGAAATAGTTCATCTGTATCTTGCCTATGGAATCCCTTTATCATTTCAAACAGACTCAATCTTCTAAACTCAAGCTTATTCAACCTGTCTTCACAATTTAACTCTAAGCCCTGGTGTCATTCTGGTGAACCTGTGCTGTACCTCCTTCCAAAGGTTGCTCCCTTGTCACTGATTCCTTACCTCATCCCAGCCACTGTTCTAGGCTGAATCAGCCGGTTTGCAACCTCGGTGTTCTATCTGAGCTGCTGATCCCATACCCTTTCGTTCAGAAATACCGCCTGCTTTCACCACGGTAAATCGGCTGTTTATGCCCTCGCCTCAGCTCATCGATGCTGAAACCTTTATCCCAGCTTTTGGCAGCTCCAAACTCAACTATTCCGATGTTCTCCTGGCTGGCCTCTCCATAAGTCCAAGTCCCGCTCACCCATCACCACTACACCAACTCCCAATCCCACCAATTTAAAATTCTCATCCTCATGTTCAAATCCATTCATAGTCTCACTCCTACCTAATTCTGTAACCACCTCCAGCTGTACAACCCTGCAAGAACTCTGCCTTTCTACAACTTTGGCCTCTTATGCACACCCTTCGCCTAACCATCAGCGGCCATGACTTCACCCGTCTCGGCCCTTAACTCTGGAATTTAGTCCCAAAACCTCTGGATCGTTTCACCTCTCGATCTTTAAGACCTTCCATAAAACCTACCTCTTGGGCTAAGATTTTAATTAACCCTCGTAATATCGTTGACTCGGTATTAATTTTTTATCTGATTATGCTTCCGTGTAGCGCCTTGGGACACTTTCCTATGTTAAAGGCGCTATATAAATGCGAGGAGGGTGTCACAGTGCTTTGACTCACCAAAGCAGATCACCACGAAGCAAAGGGACTTGGGTGCAATCCCCACTTGGCCGAGTTCACAACCTGCTGCTGTGGGAGGGTTCATTCTCAAAAGATAGCTCATGTTCCTCATAGCAGCATTAGCAGATTGCCTGGCAGTGACAACTCGGCTACAGGAGTTCCATGGTCAGCCGAATGTGGAGAAAAGGGCAAGAAAATATTTTGTACCCTCAATTTAAAAGGAAATGATTTAAGGGGTTGGGATTCAATACTTCACTTTCCTTTCACTTCATCCTGAAGTCAGGCAGTGAGGGATGAGATATTGTGTGTTCCAGTATCATGTATTTCCTGAGAAATGAGGGTCTAGTTGCAGAGAAAAGCTTTATTTGACAGATTTTTGAAAAAAGAATTTTAATGAAACACTGAGTATTAATAATAAATTATGGATTACAGCTCCTTTAAGACATTTTAGATTTCTCCAATCTTTTTTTTAAAAACAATTGACGCTCTCTCCCATTTCAAGTTATTTTTAAATTGTCTCTTTCGATGCTTTCATTCTAAACAAGAATGTAGGTAGTTGGTCTGTTCTAAGCCATCTGCCTTTCTTAAGCAGGCTATGGCAAGCTTGGCTCAGTTATTGGCAATCTCACCTCCATACATAATCGAAGTTGACACTTGTAGTGGATTTTCAGATGTACCATATTTTGGCTAAGACTTTAAACTGAGGTCTCATCTGCCTGTCGATGTTTATGTAAAAGATACTGTGACAGTATTCAAAGAAGTACAGGGAGTTCTTCGGGTGCCCATTACTTCACCTTAGTTGCTGTTTGTAGAACGTTGCCGACAAGAGTGACTACACTTAATTCTGTGTCTCTAAAGTGCTTTGGGAAATCCAGAAAGGTGCATTTATACAATGTGAAAGGCACTGTATAAATGCACATTTAATCTTTCTTAGGAAGCAGAAATGAGATGCATGGGTTGGCTTCTCCTCTGTTCCTTCACCCCCTCTCTCAATTTGTAAAAGTCAAAGCACATTCGTATTTGGTCCCTTCTCCTTTGCGGCGATCTGTGTTGATGTCACCATTCCAGACTGGACAGTTGTGAAGAAGCCAAGTCCTGCTACTTTATGACACAGCACATTTTATCAATCCACTTTTACTTTAAGTTCTTCTTTGTACTAAAAGTGTGGGTACACATTTATGCTTTTGATGCCAGTATTAGCATTAAGCACTCTCCGCCAGATATGAGAAGGATTAGGTGGTCAGTGAAGCTCCTTCTATTCCCTCAACAGTCTGCCTCCAACGTAAACTTCAGAATTGGTTTCATATTGAACCAATGCAAATTTTCCCATTCTAACATCAGCCACCCTCAGGGGTTCCAGGAGAGCTCCATCAGCACCGGGAATTCGGCTGGCTGCCCAAATTAATTGTGTGCTGGTTCCTTACAACAAGCTGCGTGAGGAGGCTTGTATCTCATTGGTCTGGGTTTGATTTCAACACTGGTCCTAGAGATTCAATGTGCTAACCATGTCAGCAATCTGTTAATCTTAACACAATTTCTGTTTGGAAAAAAAAAAGAGACTTAAAAAATTCTCAGAGCAGCAAAGCCAGCATCAAGATTACCAACATTACATGGCACCATGTTAATTTTTTTTTGCTCCACTTAATGAAGTTACATCCTCTGCAACAGTACCTGGATGATAGGAATCTATGCTCAGTATAATGCTACATTTTAAGCTGTTCTATTCAAGAGTTCAATTTCACCGCCCATTAAAAAAAATATATCGGCTGAAATGATTGCTAGCTTGATTGCTACCATGTATGAAAATGAAAACATACATCTATTATACCAGGAATATGTACAACAGATGAACAAAATATGGTTACCAGATGTATACACAAGAGAAATATCTTTTTGCTTCCATCAATCAAGCCCACTGGGGCATTTTACAAATTATGAATACGGAAACAGTGCCCTGATTGATTGGGTGCTGATGACGTGGCTTTATGGATAGCTCTGAAGGCAACTGGGCTTTTGTAAAGAATGAAGTAAAACACTAGATACTGTGCTGATATGCATTGCAAACTCAGTTTCCTGTCATTTATAACAATCCCACAGACTTTTTATCTACGTGTTGTAAACACTTGTTAGTAATCGGTCAAATGCTAACCACGGGCAGCTCTTCGAAACACCCAAATGACACACCGTACAGCAAAACACACATTGTATTTTGTGTAAAACCTCCAAGCAATTGCTAAAGCTAACCATTACTTAAAAAAAAGTGTGCAAAGATTGGATCGGTGGATTTAAGTGTTCGATTGCATGGCCATGTGTACCATCAATACTTTACAAATTCTCTCAAAGCTGTGTGATCACAACAGATTGTAAACAAGCTATAACATCCTTTTGTAAGAAATTCTCTCATTTTATGTTTCATATGTTGAGGTGATATAGTATGTTAACCCCTTTGTCAATTGCTCCCCTGAGATCACAGGAAGTTCCTTCCTGCAAGCAGTGATTCACTGTGCCCAAGATGTAATCTAGCCAGCTACAGTCATGCTACATTTACTCTGTAGCAATAGTTATGCTCAAACACTAACAGTTGGATGTGAGCAGTACAGCATGCTGTGCCCTCTAGGTGTTTTTTTTACTGCTGTTTGATTGAAGGGGTGTGAAGCCAGGCGGCATGCTAAGGAGTGCGCTGGTGCCTAAAAGCATTGCATTAAATGTTGGATGCACCATTGCGATTCCTTACCTGATGGCACAGTTTGGGCGTTGCTATCGGGGGAAAGAGTACAGAACAGAAGGTTAGCTCAAGTAGAGGCAAGGGGAAATCAAAGGAAAAATCATTCTAGGCAGCAACTGTACAATTCTTGGCAGTTGAGTTCCAAGCAGCTTAGGTCTGTAGCCAACTGTTTGTCCTCTTTGTGAATAGATGACGCATCATTTGGGTGAAAGAGAAGAAAAGCATAAAGAGTGAAAACAAGTATATATTTTTTTTAAAGGGGTGTGAGTAGAGCAGGACTCCTGTTCGAAGAGACCTGCGTTCAAATCTTTCCCTTTCTCGATCAGCTCATTTCACCGGTGCTTGGCTGGGCCACCAGATGGAGTGCCAAATCTTGGGAGAAGGAAAACTACTCAATGGACTGCTGCTGCCCTTTTAAGCGTGCCCACAATAAAACAAAGATTTCAGAGGTTTGGGCCCAAGAACCAGTGCGCAGATTTCATGATGTACAACAACACTATTTTAACATGCAGGTACATGCCAACCAAGGTAAAATAGTACTGCGTTGTGCTGTAGGCATGTTTGGGTGAAAAAAACATTCAGTATCTACCACTCTGAAACATAGAACACTGGTTGACCTCTAATAGAAAGCAGTGCAGACTTTACAGACAGGGTGGCAAAAATCTTAATTGCATTCAGCTGTGAGGCCATCTGTGCATTATTAAAGTCCTTTCCACATCTGAGTTTTGCTGATGAACTGTCTTACCAATGCTATTCATGTAACAGGAACATGCCTGTTCCCCACAAAGTCTGTCATTTTTCAAAAATAATTGTTTTACTTCATTTCCTGGTCACTCCACCCCCGCATCATCTCCAGAGCGCATTCAGACGACCAATTTCCAGGGCCTTCCAACATTGGTCTTAAGTGTGCCACCAGGAATGACAGAAAAAGTAACCCTGGGCATCTCTTCTCACCATTTGTTCCCTCCCTGTATGGAAACATCAAGCCCTTACCTACCGACTCCACTCCTTCTCCTCACCACTCCCCAACAACATAGATGAGATTGGGAACTTGGAAAGCTGGTAATTTTGTGAAAACACTAATATTGATACACAGCTCACTTTCAACATGACTGACACATGTACAGTGAAGATAGTAGATATGTTGGCTTATAATTGAAACATTAGCAGTTTAGAATCTGACCATACATTCAGGATCATTATTTGTGAAAAGTCTGACACAAAAAGACATTGCACTCTCTATGTATATGCAATATAGACAGTACCTTTCTGCCATCTGCTGGCTGTTTGAAAATGATTTTCTTCCAGTTACATATAATCACCAGTGTGAAATCATTCACAATGTAAGCCTGAAGGAGTGCCATTAAGTACAATACTGTATCTTGACAATGGGGATGCTACGCTAACCAGCAAGATAATTCACAGCCTACAGGGCACAGACACAGACAGTATAAGAGCACAGTATCCTGATCATCAATTCAAGCTTCACCAAATTACGGACCAAGAATGTTAGATTCGGATAGACTGCCACACATTGTACTTATTCACTGTTAGGATTTCAATTAAATAATGCAGACAGATAAGTTGTTAATTATAGATAATGAATCTAAAATATTTTTATGCAATAGGATTACTGTAAAAAATAAAACAAACACGAGCCCAAAAATACATTTCTATTTTGACAGCACAGAATTGTTAAATCATTTCTATGAGGCAATAATTCTCAAATGTCTAATTCACAACATGCTGTGGAGAAAATGCATGTTTGCCCTCTTGCCACAGACTTGCTTATAAAAGAAAATATCAGTAACTTAATGTGTCATCATTTAGACAGTTATAATTTTGGAGCTACTGAATTATTAGATACACCTATATGCATCATTTCTCCAACATATTTAATCACATTTTATGCGCTGGTATATATTTTTACATTATCCAAAAGTTTAACAAGTTACAAATATTCCCTAAGCAACAATGTACCACAGTATGGAGTTCCTCCGCCACCTTATAAAACAGCTGTAGCACATATTGGGCCCAAGTTTCGGCGATCAGGCAGAACGGCACACCTCCGAGAAGCCCGCCTATTTTTTTAGAACAGAAAAAGCGCCTAAAACTTAACTCGCGATTCTCCATTATCTGTAGGACCATTTCTAGCTTGGCACGGCACAGCAGGAGCTGCTGGGGGCAGAGCAAATGCCGTTCTGTGAAAACACTGCCGGCAGGGGGGCGGGGCTAGGGCCCAGCGTCAGTTTGAGTGCCGGCAGCATTGCGCATGCGCGTTGGAGCATGCGCGCATGCGCAGTGGCACACAAACATTGGCAATCGGCCATCTTCAAAGGGACATGCATAAAATAGATTTTTGGGTGTGTGGAGCTGTGCAAAGCCTTCTGAGTGATTTTTTGTGCCTGAAGGAGTGCTGTTAGCAGTACTGTGGAAGAAATCAGCTGCTGGAATCAGTGAGTGCTGTTTGTTGCTGCTAAACTTCAAGAAGGAGTGCTGCATAGGTGCATGCAAAGTAAGGACTGTGCGTTTTGAAAAAACACTGAGTGTCAATTCAATACAGCAATGGAACAACGTCCACCAAGAATGAAGAATTTCTTGCATGAGGAAGTGGAGACACTAGTTAATGTGATTGAGCAGAGATGGCAGGAGCTGGATACCAGCAACAGAGTTCGCACAAAAGTGGCACCCAAAGAAATTAAGAAACGCTGGAACCTAGTTGCAGAAGATTACTGCGCAGTGATGCATATCAGGAGATCTGGAAGTCAGTGTAAAAAGAAATGGCATGACCTTGGTCAAGTAGTTAGTGTAAGTAATATTTTCATTTTTCAATGGAATCGCAATTGTAAATGTGACCATCTGTATATTTCCCACCCTGCAGAAAGGTGCACTCTGTAAAAAGTTATATTTTAATCTTTGCAGAAGAAATTGGCCCACAACAAAAGGGAGAGAACTCGAACAGGAGGAGGTGTGCCAAATCTGCATCCATTGATACCCTTGGAACAGAGGGTCGCTGCTTTGATGAGTCGTACCTGGTGAAAAGCAATCAGTACAGCACAAGCTGGGCCCACACGCAAGGGAGAGGGCAAGTCCTGAAAATGCATCGTGGCCCTTCAAATCAACCTGCTGCCTGGCCTGCTACATGTGAGCCTACTCATGCCACCCATCCTGTGCTGCTAACCATTTGACTGTTCGGTTATATTTTGCCAATCCTGAAGATCCTGAAGATGCAGAAGAAGAACCAGAAGTGGACGATCCAGACCAAGGGTGTCTTCAGGGGAGACTTTTGAACTTAATATGTATCAGTCCACATTAACGGACATCAGTTTTTCAAACACTTGCATAGGTTCTGGTCCGGCATTCCATGGTTTCACAGATTCCGAGGTTGTGGGTCCTAGTGGTGGTGGTGGTGGTGGTGGTTTAATGGAGCATTTTACACCCAGTGCCCCACCGTCCCAGCCTGCGCCTCCCACTGGAGTGGTGCCGCAAGGCAGACTCAGGGCCCCACCGTTCCAGAGTGCGCCTCCCACTGGAGGGGTGTCGCTTGGAAGACCCAGGGCCCCACTGTCCCAGCCTGCATCTCCCACTGGAGGGGTGTCACGAGGAAGACACAATCCGAGGGTAAGGAGAATCCGACCACGCTCTCCTGAGATGCGGCGTGCAACAGATGTGGTTGAGGTTATGGCATTGGGTGTGGAGAGCAATGTCTTTACCCAATCACAAGTGGGCAGCATCAGTGCGGTGGGTGATGAGGTAACAGGGCTGTCGGCAGAAATAGGAATAATGACACGGGAAATGAGGGAGGGAATGTCAGAGGGAGTGCAAGTGACGGCACAGGCCCTCATGGAGGTAGCTGCTGCAATAAAGGCACACAGCCCGGCCAATCAAATTACACTCCCATGAAGAAGTGAACATTCACCGAGATGTGAATGAGAGATGGTTGCAGCCTTTCTTTGCTGCTGCTGTTTTTGTTTTTGTTGTTACTGTAGTAACTTTTTTCAAATTGAAATTGTTTTGTAACTTTTGTAACTTTACAAGTTTATAAGTGATCTTAAAGTTTTTAGGTGATCTTAAAGAGTCATATTAAAGAAAAGTTTGATACAACAATTATTTTATTTCACTAACGTGCAGTACATTGTGAACTTTTCAATAAAATATATTTACATTAAAACTGAATCATATTCCATTAACACAACGCAACATAGGAACAACTTCAAAAAATAAACATGTCCATGTGGAACTGTTGTCGCTGAGTCCTCAAGCATCAGTAATTGAAGCGTTCACGGATGAACTGCTGGTGCAGGGCTTGAGCAATCGTTAAAGGAGCACGATGAACCGCCTTCCTCCGACGTTATGCTCCGGCATCAGGCCCCTGTATGGTTGTCGTCATCATCCTCATCCTGCTCTTCCAAATTACTATCATCAGGCACTCTCACCTCATGTGGGTCGTCTTCTTCCACTACCAGCTCCTGCTGCCTCATGATGGCTAAGTCATGCAGCATGCAGCACACAACAGTGAAGTGACCGACCATCTCAGGGGAATATTGCAAGTGGCCTCCGGAATGGTGCAGGCATCGGAAACGCTGTTTCAAGATGCCCATGGTCCTCTCTATGATGCTGCGCATCGCAATGTGCGCCATGTTGTATTGATGGTCAGCTTCCGTCCGTGTTACGCGTAGGGGCATCATGAGCAAGGTGGCAAGGCTACACCCTTTGTCTCCCAGTAGCCAGCTCTGCCCTTCTGGCTGCTCCTCAAAAATGTCAGATATAAGGCTGTCGCATAGGATGAACGGATCATGGGTGCTGCCAGGGTATCTTGCATTGACTAACATGATGCACTGCATGTCGTCACACACGAGCTGCACATTAATGGAGTGGAAACTTTTTCTCTTTCTGAACTGCTCGGTATCCTCCACAGCTGCTTGCAAGGTGATGTGGGTACAATCAATGCAGGCCTGTAGCTTTGGGAAACCAACAATCTTTGAGAACCCCAGAGCCCTGTCATGCATTGCTTGGCCGGTCATTGGGAACTTGATGAAGTCATTCCTCCGCACATACAATGCAGCTGTGACCTGGTAAACACAGGCATGTATTGCACGTTGAGAGATGGCGCACACATCTCCAGTAGCTTGAAACGATCCCGAGGCATAGAAGGAAAGTGCAGCTGTAACTTTCACTTCAACAGACAAGGCAGTCGGCGTTCTGCTTCTCGGTTGTAAATCTGCTCTCAGCTTATCACAGATCTCAATGACAACTTCTCTGCAGAAACGCAGACTTTTGACACAATCAGCCTCACTCATGTCCAGGTACAAACGCCTGACTCGATATTGCCGAGGTGGGTAAGGCCTTCTGCCCATCAGCCTACGGGCTATGACGTTCCTGGTGCGATGAACTCGAATCAATTCTCTCCTATGCAGTGAATTGATGGAGAACCATTGCATAATCCGTGGCGTTGATAATGCAGCACCCATACTTGAAGTAAAAGTTAAACTTTCAAAGGTGCGTGCTGGCTGGCTGTCTGGCTCTCCCTCCTGGTGTTTTTCAGGCCTCCCCTGTCCCCTGGCCGAACAATCGCAGCTCGGTTTGCTGCCTGCGTGCTGGGGCTCTGCTCTGTGGATGGGCTCTGTAGATGTCGCCCTCCCTGTGTTTTTCAGGCCACCCCATCCTCTGACCGAACGGCCGAAAAATCGCAGCTCGGTGCCTGCTGCCGCTGCTTCGATGGAGAGGTGGGAAAATGTTATTTTTTATTTATTGATTTATTTATTGATTTATTTATCAATTATTATTGATGATGGCTCTTTATTGGTAAAAGTGAAGTGTGTAATGCTTTGTAAAATCCCCTAACTTCCCCCCCCCTCCCCCCGGCTACCTGCACCTAATTTCTAAAGTGTACACAAGGTTTTTTTGAGCGTACAAAAATCGACACTTACTCTGTTCTAAGTTAGTTTGGAGTAACTTTTCGCTGCCTAAACTTGCAAAACAGGCGCAAGTGGCTGGTAACGCCCCCTTTTTAAAAAAACTGAACTAAAACGAAACTAAACTAACTCACTAGAACTGGAGCAAACTAAATGCCGAGAATTGCAATTTCTAAGATACTCCAAACTAAACTAATTGCTCCAAAAAAATAGGAGCAACTCCAGTCGAAACTTGGGCCTATTGAGTGCAGGCTGAAGTGTTGTTTTAATTTAAAGAAAAACGGGTTCCCATTGAAGAGCCATCATCATCCTATTGGGGGTTATTTGAAATAAGTTTTGGAAAAGCTGGCTCAGAAACGACTGCTAGAAAAAAGCTGCAATTTTAGAAGGAGCAGTGTTAAATTTTCAGTTTACTTTTTAAAATGACTTTTTCCACAGATGTGTCTCATGACAAAAATAGCAAATACAAGATGGATGATGTCTCTGTTACATATATACAAATAAAACAAAGAAAAAACCTTCAGTGGGATTGATGCACCTTTAAAGCTGATTTTTTTGGAGTATTTTATACAGTTGGGTCCAAGTTACCTAAAATTATTGTTTTGTACATGTTTATACATATAGATGTTTATGTAGCAACATATATATATATTACATATCAAAAGCACTGTGGCTCATAACATTCCATTTCAAAATGTATTAAAAAATTCTATGCCATAATATCTCAATGGGAAAACCCATTAAAAAGTGTCAACAATCACCTTCAGTACGTATTACATCTGTTGACGGCATTGTGATAGGGTTTTTCAATGTTAAATATCACATAGCATAGCTGCTCAAACAACAGCTGCTGCAAAGTATTGAGCGTTAATACCAAAAACCTGGTAGAGTCTGCATGCAGTTGTCGGCTATGGGTGTAGCCTAAGGGGGACAAATTCGGCTGCTTTGTACTTCCCATTAGTGCCTCTGGAGGGCGGTAATGGGGCGCGAAGGGGTTACCTACCGGGCGCGGCAAATTCACCAACGTTCACAAACTTCCCTGGTGGTTTTGCGCTGGTGCTAACACTTACCGCCTCGCTCTCTTGCACCCCGTAGATCATGACATCATAAGGTGTACAGCGCCCCGTTACCGCCCCGGATGTGATATTCGCTCCCACCCCCTGCTGCATCGCCGGGCGTCAACAACGGCAGCAACAGGAGGTGTTGTCACCTCGGCTGGCTGCTTGGGGAGTGATAATTAAAGGCAGTGTTGTTCAGATCAGGCAAACTTTATTCTTCGCACCAGTCTGATGCCTGCTGAATGTGTCTGACAGCTCATTGCTGCGCGATGCCTCAGCCCTCCGCTCAGAGCGATTGGGGCTGTAATGGAAGTCACGCAAGTCCCCTGGCCACATAGAAGTAATTAGAAGAATGCTGCCGCCCAGAGAGAAGGAGCCTCTGTTGCCGGGAGCACTGCATTGAACATTGCTCAGCACTCTGCCGATACCGCCCCTCACACACTTTAGCACCCGAAGAAAAGTGGTAACACTTGATTTAGTGCTCTGCTTCCCTCTTGGAACGCTAAAGCTGAAGTTCCCAGGATGAAAACAGGAATATCGCCTGCCGGTACTTTTCTCACTTTTCAAAAGTTATTGCCCCAAACAGGGTGCAATGGAATTTCTAGTCCTTAGTGTTTAACTAGCTGCCATTTTGGTATATGCAAGCAAAGTATTGCTGTTTGAGTAAATTTAAAACTGCTAGACGACTTCTTGGCCCCCTTACAATTCTCATGGACTTCCACCCACTGAGAATTTTCTGAGAACTGTCCCACCTTTAGCTCCCTTCCAGTCAATCCATGATTTCATGGGTCTCTTAGCAGCCCAAACATCCGCCCTTGTGGCATTCCCATGATAAACCGTCTGTTGCCACTCGCACTCTTGCCAAGCCCCTTGCCCGCTCGGCTCTTTTATGCCTTTCCTGCCCAACCTTCCAATCACCCATCAGAACATCATCCTCCAATGCTTATGCTTGGCTGTCCACCGCACACAGCAGCTAGTCTAGGCCTTCATTTCCAAAATCTGCAGTGCTCGCTACACTGTGCCCCCATTTGCATTCATCCCCTTCCTGTCACCTTAGCTCTCCAACCCTACTCCCACTGAGCAGCACATCCCTGACCCGCCTACCTCTCACCCCCATGCCACTTTTGACCACTGCCTCATCTCCCCTAATTATCTGCCCACTGGGAATCGTTTCAGAATCCTGCCCATCCCCGCCCCTCCACCGAGCAGATTTTTGGTCCCCATAACCTCTCAATTAAGCTACACGAGAACCTTATTTCCTCACAATTATGCATTTTCTGGTCACCTCACATGGCCAGAATTTACACTCATGCTAACTCACTCCCAGTGATCGGGGTAATTGGCTCCAGCCAGTATAACGCCCCCACCCACACCACCCCCCCCACCCCGCCCCCTCAGTAGATTTTCTGCCCCTACCATTGACCATTGGCTCCCTTTCACAAAGCAATACCTTCCCCTCCCCACCACTGAGAAAAAATGTTCAGCCTCTGCTTCCCCCAACACACCCAGCAGTAGTTTGACCCCTGTATCACCCCACTCCACTGAGCAGCACTTTAGACTTGTTTCTTCCCTCCCCCACCACATTGACCAGGTTTTCAGCTCTTCTCTTCCCCAATCAAGTGCAGCATTTCGACCCCGCTGCTCCTCCCTCCTCCACAGAGCCTCGGAAACTGTTCCCCCTCAAACTACTTATCATCCAAGCATCCTACAACCTCAAGTCCTCCTCTCTCTTCCTGACCCCATCCATGTCCACTCCCATCCTCCTTACTCTCACCTTTCTCCCCCTCACATCCCCATCCTGTCCTTCCTTTTTCCTTGTCTTTATCTCCAGACTCTCCCCATCTTCCTCCTCCCCCTGCCACGCTCTCTACCTTCCCCATCTGCCGTCTTCTTCCCACCTGCCGCTTCCCCCTCCCCCATCATGGTCCAGTTATCCCCTGCCCTCTAACCCTTAATACTGTACTAGGTCTTCACTTCTCATGTGCAATACCACAGGAGATTGTCTTATTCTATATGCAAATGAAAGCAGTTGTTTAGTATTGAAAGTACTATCAGCACAAGTATGCATTCTGATATTTTGCAAAATTTAGCATTAGAAGCTAAAATTGCAGAAGTACACAGAATTATATAATCACTTTTAGTTTAGAGTACATTTGATCGAAATAAAACAATTCAAACTGCAAGTTGACTCGAGTGTGGACCAATATTCTATTTAAGCTGCGCGGCCACGCATCGCTTTGGAGCTCCCGCACACCTTAAAGGGGCCGCGCACCCTTCAAACAATTAAAGGAAACATTGGTGAAGGCCCATACAGCACCAAATGATTAACTATGATCACGATCATAATATTCTACAATGAGATGCATGATGTATGAGAGACCATGCCAGGACTAATTAGTAAGTATCCGATGCAGATCAATTTCAATAGAAGTGAGTTTCAGTGCAGATTGGACAGAATCCACCAGTTACTAAAAAATAGGAACATGCGAAGCATGGGAAGGGTCAATCATCTTAAGTTTTGTAAACTCAAAGCATTAATTAATCATGGTATCTCTAAAATTCATTTGCCACGTTGAGGCATGTCAGACATCACTGGTTTAGTCACGTTAAAATCTCAGATTGCCTCTAACCTCACTCGAAAGCTTTCCAACCTTCTTTAGGAGACTTGATAAATTTAAAAAGAACAAAAGTAATATATTATAAATAACTTGGGAAAAGAAAGAGAATTAGAATGTTATCGTATTATCCACAGTCTGAAAACAAGTATAGCACTATAGTCGCTTTCAGCCATATGGAAAGATGATTGTTGATATCAGAACATTAACAGAAAAGAACTAATATGCATGATACTTGGCACATGCTGTGAAGTGATGCTAGTTTTGGATTATTATAGATGTACGGAATGAAAAAGAGCTGGAAGTCATTAGTTTAGAAATACTGTTAGAGAAAGAGCAAAAAAATATGCAATGCTATGTAACACTAACACCTCCTCCAGGCCATCTTCGTTGCCCTATTACCCAACCCTTTATCTTTCCCATTTTGGTAGAAAGATTGAGAGGAAATATAAACTAAAGGGTACAATCCTGAAGGGGGTGCATGAACAGAGAGACCTGGGACTAGACTTTTTCCGAGAGCCCCTCAATGCCCGATTGCCCACCCAGAAAAACCGCTAACGTTTGGTAACTAACGCCAGCGAAAATTTACACTTTTAAGTTAAAACTAATCGCCCGGTGAGAAAATGGATCTTGCACCATTATTCTCGAGGGTTAAGGGGAAACTAAGTAAAACGGGCATTTTTTTAAAAATGTAGTCCGAGGCTGCAGTTGGGCCTAAGGATGGGTGAAAACTTTTTTTTTTTAAAGTCATTAAAAAAGTTAAAAAAAAACATTCCCAAGACACTTTTACACATAATTGCTGTTTTAAATTTTTAAAAAAAAATAAAGAATGAACCTTTAATTTACCTTTCTTTGCAGAGTACTCACCTACCGCCCTGTTCAAGCAGCTTTTACAGGGTGGTTCCCTCGGCGATCTGGACGGGCTTCCGTTGAGACAAAATTTATGCCCTGGCGATTTTCTTGGCAGTGCACGTCGGCGATTTGGTCCCGGCGGACGTTTTCAGATTTGGGCGGTACCATTCAAAAACTAAGGGGGAAACTTTCGCCGGGCGGAAAAACAGTTGGACCGCCGAGAAAATTGCTGAGAACCCGCCAAAAATGAAAGGAAAGTTTAGGCTCTAGGGGTATATGTGCACGAATTGTTGAAGGTGGCAGGGCAGGTTGAGAAAGCGGTTAAAAAAGCTTACAGGATCCTGGGCTTCATGAATAGAGGCATAGAGTACAAAAGCAAGGACGTTATGCCGAACCTTTATAAAACTCTGGTTCGGCCTCAACTGTGTCCACTTCTGTGCACTGCACTTTTGGAAGGATGTGAAGGCCTTAGAGTGAGTGCAGAAAAGATTTATGAGATTGATTCCAGGGACTTCAGTTACATGGATAGACTGGAGAAGCTGGGGTTGTTCTCCTTAGTTCACAGAAGATTGAGAGGAGATTTGATAGAGGTGTTCGAAATCATGAGGGACCTAGACAGAGTCGATAGAGAGAAACTGTTCCCATTGGCAGAAGGGTTGAGAACCAGAGGACACAGATTTAAGGTGATTGGCAAAAGAACCAAAGACGAGGGAAGAAAGGTTTTTTTTTACACAGCGAGTGGTTAGGATCTGGAATGCACTGCCTGAAAGACTCAATCATTGCCTTCAAAAAGGGAATTGGAAAAGTACCTGAAAGAAAAACATTTGCAGGGCTGCGAGGAAAGGGTAGGGGAGTGGCGTTGGCTCGACGGGCCGAATGGCCTTCTTTTGTGCTGCAACCATTCTATGATTGTAACACATTGGCACAACAGTAGTTGTGCTCTTTTCGAACATTCACCAGTTCTGACAAAGAGTCATCGACCCGAAACGTTAACTCTGTTTTTCTATTCACAGGTACTGCCTGGCCTGCTGAGATTTCCAGCGTTTTCTGTTTTTTATTTTCGAAAAACGGTATAGTTGTACCATTCTGGCTCTCAAAAGTCCTTCTGAACTATGTGCAACCCTAATATCAGCCATGCTCTTCACAAAGAAAATTATAGGAAGAGCAGGCTAGGCTGCTACAAACTAATGGTTAGCTGAGACCCATTGACACTTTTTTCTCCTGTGCTTTGAGGCACAGTAAATAGCAACCCTGATGATCCCTTTTGAGTGATTATACTTTAAAAGGTTCTCTCAAAGAAAATATTCATTCAGGTGGAAGTAACACATATTTGGTTTCCTACCTTTTACCCATCCCTCCCGACCTCTCCAAGGAGTCATTATATAATTTCCAAGTATTGCAATATATGCAGTTGTCTGCCTGACCTCTCCCATTGTCAAACTCTGCACATAACACGATACACAGTACGACACAAGCATGGAACTCATTTCACATGGGAAAGATCCATAATTTACAAGCAGAAGAGAGAGAAATAGAAAAAAAGAGAACAGAAACCAAGAGGGGAAGAAACTTAAAGTTTACAACTAGGGTTACTAACTCTCCAGGATTGGCAATTAATCTCCAGGTCACTGCTGTAAGCAACCCTGGAGCAATATCATTGGGGTGTAACAAATAGTGCATTTTTCCCAGTTTCTTTGAATACTTATGTTTAGTAGTTATAACAATATTGGCAGTGGGAAAAAAGCTGTTTAACAATTGAGAATCATCCAATCAGGTAACAAAGAGTTTTTTCACTTTCCAATTGGCATGGGAAGGCGGAGCACCATGAGGATCGAAATGTTGGACCCTCATCCACGCCTTTGTTCCCTCTAGACTTGACTATTCCAACGCACTTCTGGCTAGCCTCTCACATTCTGCTCAACGTAAACAAGAGGTGATCCAAAACTCAGCAGCCCGTGTCCTAACTCGCACCAAGTCCCGCTCACCCATCACCTCTGTGCTCGCTGACCTACATTGGCTTCCAGTTAGGCAACACTTCAATTTCAAAATTCTCATCCTTGTTTTCAAATCCCTCCATGGCCTCGCCCCTCCCTATCTCTGTAATTTCCTCCAGCCCCATAACACCCTGCCCAACGCCACTCCCTCCCACCACCCCCTGAGATATCTGCACTCCTCTAATTCTGCAATCTTGAGCATCCCTGATTATAATCGCTCAATCATTGGTGGTCGTGCCTTCTGTTGCCTAGGTCCCAAGCTTTAACTCCCTGCCTAAACCTCTCCACCTCTCTACCTCTCTTTCCTCCTTCAAGATGCTCCTAAAAACCTACCTCTTTGACCAAGCTTTTGGTCACCTGCGCTAATTTCTACTTATGCAGCTTGGTGTCAAATTTTTTACCTCATAATACTTGGGATATTTCACTGCGTTAAAGGCGCTATATAAATACAAGTTCTTGTGCGTCCAATGGTGGGAGCGTGGGGACAGGTGTGTTGGAGGCAGGAGGCCAGGTGATGAAATCTCCAGGAATACATTCAACCAGAGTTGGTAACACTATTTACAACAGGGAAGAGCAAATCAGTGATAATACCTAAGTACTGCAACAGGAAGATCATCGAAACAGGTAACTGGAGAATAAACAGAAAGACAAAGAAGTCGGAAGTAGAAGAAGCCTGTGGACTATACTTCTAGGTACAGGAGGCAAACCCTCAGTAATTAAGGATTTGAGAAACAATTGTGGGGGGGGGGGAGGTGGGGAGGCAGTAGGGGTGTTGGATTTTTGTAGATGGATATAGTAAGATGGCCTAGCTCGGTAATTATCGTTTGAAGAGGCTCACTTCACTGGTGCTGAACATCAAGTGCGGAGGTAATTCCGATCAGTGTTATTGCCCCATGTGATCTGTTTATTTCTAACGCTCAGGACTATGGTTTATTCAAATCAAATCTGTCCCCAAAAGCAGATGCATTCAGCGATTCTCATTAATGAACGGAACTAAAACTGCCAAGCGTGTAATGAACATGTTACCGTTTCTTGGTAATATTCTTCATGTCCACCACAGTCATTCTAAAGCAGTTTCAGAGGCAATTATTTCTCGTCAGCGTGTCTGTGTCACTGTATGCCAAGACGCTCCATATTATTTATACTTTGGCCCCCAAAGGTTAAACTAATTACTTGTTTAACAAAAAAACTAAAATACACGCCTTGATCAGTTTACTGTTTTAAATGCTGCAGTAATTTTTCTGACGAAAAGTAGTTTGGAATGCTATACCATCATAGGCGGGCCCTCGAACGAGGATGACTTGCTTCCACGAGTTCACAGATGTTTTAATGAAGGACCCGATGTTACAGTTCTGAACTCCAATTGAGGGGGTGGAAGATGCCTGTGCGTGGATTTTTTTTAACGTGTGGTGACCGTTGCACATCAGCCACCACATGGGCTTGACAGAGCTAGGCCTTTATCCAGTGGCAATTGTTAACCAGGAAGACTGGAGACCTGCTCTGCTGCATGGACCTAGTGTGCACACATCCATCATCATCATTGTAGGCAGTCCCTCAGAATCGAGGAAGACTTGCTTCCACTCCTGAAGTGAGTTCTTTGGCGGCTGAATAGTCCAACACGAGAGCCACAGACTCTGTCACAGGTGGGACTGCCCCTCCAGTCTTCAAGATCCGCGGCGTGGCCCTGGACACCGTGGACCAGTTCTCATATCTTGGGAGCCTCCTATCAACAAGAGCAAGCATCGACGACGAGATCCAACACCGCCTCCAGTGCGCACACATATTGCAGTGTGGGCTGCATCATACAAGAAACGCCAAAAAACACTTCACCAGAATGTTGGTGCCAAAGAACAATCTTAGACACCTTGTGTGTCAGTAAAATTAAAGGGCTCTAATGATCTCATTATGATTACGTGTTCTGCTCAGTGTTTGCAATAAAGTCACTCACTAAATTTAATTTGCACCACAATCCCCAACACTTGCCTGTAAGGCAAACACCTCCCTCTTCCCTTAGAGATTACATTAAGAATGCATAAATAGCACGCTTCACACTTCAACGGATCATTAACCTGCTGAGAATGAATCCCTTTCGAAAGGGAACAGGCCCATTCTATCTATTAACAAGGTGCTGTTATTAATTACGAAGAAATTTGCAATTCTGAAGGGCTTCGACGAATTTACCTTAATCAGTTGCAGTTGGTCCACATGTCAGATTTTGTACTGTTAACTTTTCCACAAAGCAGATTAAGAGTACCAAACATAAAATTATATATCTGAAAAAACATTTGAAAATTAGCATGAGACGTTGCACGTTTAGGGAAAATTAATACGGTTTTATGTAATTAAAGAATCTTGTATCTTTTGTGATAGTTTATTGATATGTAAATATGTATAGATATCAGAAATAATTTACCTTCTTTCAAACAGAGAGTCAGATCAATATCACCAGATTTATCACCTCTTAAAATGTATAGCCTCTCCCCACCACTCTATAGTTGAAATTCTAAACCAGGACTGGGTAATGTTAAATTAAAACAGAAAATGCTGAAAACGATCAGCAGGCCAAGCAGCATGTGTGGAGGGAGGAAAGTATGGTTCACGGTTCAGTTCCATTATCATCATCATCATAAACCACAAGCGCAGGGCATTTCTGAACTTAATGCAGCAACCCAACTCGGAGCAGCAAAGCAGCTCTACAGACAGCTGAAGGCCGAGGTCCAACAAAAAACCCGCAATCTAAAGAATAGATGGTGGGTGGAGAAAGCACAGGAGATTCAGCAGCTGGCCAACAGCCATGATGTGCGAGGATTCGTCATCGCAGTCAAGTCCACCCACGGCCCAAGCACCCAAGGCCCTAAGCCCACTGCTGGCCATGAACAGGGAGACACTCATCAAAGACACCAAGGAAGTCAGGACCCGCTGAAAGAAACACTTCGAAAATCTTCTTAATCGAGACTCTGCCTTTGACACGAGTGTCCTCGATTCCACCCTGCAGCATCCTACCCGCCACCATCTCAGCAAAACCCGAGCCCTGCACGAGGTAGAAAAGGCCATCTGTTAGCTCAAGAACAACAAGGCATCAGGAGCAGATGGAATCCACGCTGAGGCACTAAAGTATGGCAGAGAGGCACTATTGGCATGAATGCATGACCTCATCTCTCTATCTGGAAGGAAGAGAGTATACCTGGAGATCTCGAGATGCCGTAATTGTGACCATCTTTAAAAAAAAAGGTGACAAGTCCGACTGCGGCAGCTACAGAGGAATCTCCCAGTTGTCGGCCACTGGGAAAGTCATTGCCAGAATCCTCCTCAACCGTCTTCTCCCTGTGGCTGACGAGCTCCTCCCAGAGTCATAGTGCGGATTCGGTCCACTACATGATACAACGGACATGATCTTCATGGTGCGACAACTGCAAGAGAAATGCAGGGAACAGCACCTACCCCTGTACATGGCCTTCTTGAACCTCACAAAGGCCTTTGATACATAGCCACGAGGTACTGTGGAGCGTCCTCCTCCGTTTCGGCTTGTTGCCATCCTCCGCCTACTCCATGATGACATGCAAGCCGTGATCCTGACCAACGGATGCACCACAGACCCAATCCACATCCGGATCGGGGTCAAGCAGGGCTGCGTCATCGCGCCAACCTTCTTCTCGATCTTCCTCGCTGCAATGCTCCATCTCACACTCAACAAGCTCCCCGCTGGAGTGGAACTAAACTACAGAACCAGTGGGAACCTGTTCAACCTTCGCCGCCTCCAGGCAAGATCCAAGGCCGTCCCATCCTCTGTCATCGATCTACAGTACGTGGACGACACTTGCGTCTGCGCACATTCAGAGGCTGAATTCCAAGCCATTGACAATATCTTCACCGAGGCATACAAAAGAATGGGCCTTACACTAAACATCTGTAAGACAAAGATCCTCCACCAACCTGACCCCGCCACACAGCACTGCCCCCGGTCATCAAAATACACGGCGCGGCCTTGGACAACATGGATCACTTTCCATACCTCGGGAGCGTGCTCAATGCTTCACTGCTGGGGACGTTGGCCTGAATGAGAACACGGACATTGGTGCATCTGTCCTCCCAATGGATTTGCAGGATCTTGCAGAGGCAGCGCCGGTGGTACTTCTCCATCGCTTTGAGGTGTCTACTGTATATAGTCCATGACTCAGCCATATAGGAGGATGGGTATCACTACTGCCTTGTAGACCATGAGCTTGGTGCCGGGGTTGAGGTCCTGGTCTTCAAACACTCTTTTCGTCAGGCAACCGAAGGCTGCGCTGGTGCACTGAAGGCGGTGTTGGACCTCGTCATCAATGTCTGCTCTTGCTGACGGTCAGCTCCTGAGGTATGGAAAATGGTCCACGTTGTCCAAGACCTCGTTGTGGATTTTGATAATCGGGGGCCAGTGCAGTGTAGCGGGATCAGGTTGGTGGAGGACCTTTCTCTTACAGATGTTTAGCGTAAGATAAGGTCCATGTTACAGATGAACAGCTTTGAAGGAGGAAAAGTGGGCGGTAAAAGTTAAAAAAAAGTGTGATTAGGTGAAGGACAGTTGATTACATGATTATGCAAGGCAAAAGAAGTTGTATGAGTGAGAAATTAAAAGCAAAAGATATGTACAGAGGCTGTGTAAATAGTTACAGCAGGATGGGGAAAAAGGAGAATAAAAAATCCAGCAGAGAATGTGGCTCGGGCAGGGGCGGATTAACCATGGGCTTGCAGTTCCAAGCCCACCAAATAAATGTAGGAAAACAAATATAAGGCCTCCCAAATAGGCTGAATAGAATAGACAAGAGACGAAAAACAAGACTGAGGAAAATATTGTGTACATAGCTATTTTTGCAAGGACAAGATCTTTACTATTTATCTGTGTTATTATTTAACTGTGTTTTCATACTCAGAATTATAAATGTAACGTAATGAACATGAACAAACATAACTATAGGCCCATTTGGATCAGTTTGCCCCAGGCCCATCAGGCCCTTAATCCAGCCCCAGCCCCAGGAACCCAGGAATATGGTGGAAGAAAAGACAGGGAGACATTAGGGGTGCCGACCATCCCACTGGCCATGTACAGTACTGATAGGGAATCTCCATCACCAGTATTCCTAGTTGCTCGAGTGCACACATCCTACATTATCAGTACTTGCTGTCCCAGATAAAATAGGGGCGGTGGTTAAGGTGTTAGTCAATATTGAGACCAGAGGGCTGTAAA
Organism: Pristiophorus japonicus; assembly: GCF_044704955.1. Taxonomy (NCBI): domain Eukaryota; kingdom Metazoa; phylum Chordata; class Chondrichthyes; family Pristiophoridae; genus Pristiophorus; species Pristiophorus japonicus. The sequence goes on along the minus strand of NC_091984.1, from coordinate 193,549,806 downwards.
GTGCTGAATAGAAAGATGAGCTTTATTGGAACAGTGCAGGAGGCCAAGGACAGGGTGGTCTAAGTGGAGGAGGGCCCGGAAAATTAAAATAGCAAGTGACCAAAAGCTTAGTTGCACTAGGGTAATGTTGAGGTACGCATGTCCATTGTTGGTGGGGGAAAAAAAAATTATATAAAAATTAATGATCTCGGGGCATCCCAAAACATGTTACAGCCAATGCTTTTGACTCATGCAATAAAGCTGTAAAACACAGCATTTATGACCTGTACCCTGGTTCAGATGCACCAACAACTATAAAGATGAAACAGTGATATACTCGTACTGCTTGCAATTTAGTATACTGTATCCGCTGTTTACGACATGGTCTCCTCTACATTGGGGAGACCAAAACAGATTGGGTGACGGCTTGGCAGAACACTTCCATTCAGTCCATAAAGGTGATCCTGAGCTTCCGGTCACCTGTCACTTTAATTCTCTGCTCCACTCCTACTCTAATCTCTCAGTCCTTGGCCTCTTACACTATTCCAACAAAGCTCAAGGAACAGAGGACGAGACTGGGGAATTAGTAATGGGGAACATGGAGATGGCAGAAACTCTGAACAAATATTTTGTATCAGTCTTCATGGTAGAGGACACCAATATTCCAACATTGGATAGTCTAAGGGCTATGGGAGGGGAGAGGGGGAGGAACTTAACACAATCACAATCACTAAGGAGGTGGTACTCAGTAAGATAATGGGGCTAAAGGCAGATAAATCCCCTGCACCTGATGGCTTGCATCCTAGGGTCTTAAGAGAAGTAGTGGCAGGGATAGTGGATGCATTGGTTGTAATTTACCAAAATTTCCTGGATTCTGGGGATGTCCCAGCAGATTGAAAAACTGCAAATGTAACGCCCTTATTTAAAAAAGGAGGCAGACAAAAAGCAGGAAACTATAGACCAGTTAGCCTAACATCTATGGTTGGGAAAATGTTGGAGTCCATTATTGAAGAAGCAGTAGCAGGACATTTGGAAAAGTAAAATTCGGTCAGGCAGAGTCAGCATGGATTTATGAAGGGGAAGTCATGTTTGACAAATTTGCTGGAGTTCTTTGAGGATGTAACGAACAGGCTGGATAAAGGGGAACCAGTGGATGTGGTGTATTTGGACTTCCAGAAGGCATTTGACAAGATGCCACACAAAAGGTTACTGCACAAGATAAAAGTTCACGGGGTTGGGGGTAATTTATTAGCATGGATAGAGGATTGGCTAACTAACAGAAAACAGAGTCGGGATAAATAGTTCATTCTTGGGTTGGCAATCAGTAACTAGTGGTGTGCCGCAGGGATCAGTGCTGGAACCCCAACTATTTACAATCTATATTAACGACTTGGGAGAAGGGACTGAGTGTAACGTAGCCAAGTTTGCTGACGATACAAAGATGGGAGGAAAAGCAGTGTGAGGAGGACACAAAAAATCTGCAAACGGACATAGACAGGCTAAGTGAGTAGGCAAAAATTGGCAGATGGAGTATAATGTTGGAAAGTGCGAGGTCATGCACTTTGGCAGGAAAAAAATCAAAGAGCAAGTTATTATTTAAATGGAGAAAGATTGCAAAGTGCTGCAGGACAGCGGGACCTGGGGGTACTTGTGCATGAAACACAAACTGTTAGTATGCAGGTTCGGCAAGTTATCAGGAAGGCCAATGGAATCTTGGCCTTTATCGCAAAGGGGATGGAGTATAAAAGCAGGGAAGTCTTGCTACAGTTATACAGGGTATTAGAGAGGCCACACCTGGAATACTGTGTGCCGTTTTGGTTTCCATATTTACGAAAGGATATATTTGCTTTGGAGGCAGTTCAGAAAAGGTTCACAAGGTTGATTCCGGGGATGAGGGGGTTGTCTTATAAGGCCTCTACTCATTGGAATTCAGAAGCTTGAGAGGTGATCTTATCGAAACGTATTGTGAGGGGGCTTGACAAGGTGGATGCAGAGAGGATGTTTCCACTGATCGGGGAGACTGGAACTAGAGGGCAAAATCTTAGAATAAGGGGCCACCCATTTAAAACTGAGATGAGGAGAAATTTCTTCTCTGAGGGTTGTGGATCTATGGAATTCACTGCCTCAGAGAGCTGTGGAGGCTGGGACATTGAATAAATTAGAGACAGAAAGAGAGTTTCTTAAACGATAAGGGAATAAGGGGTTATGGGGAGCGGGCAGGGAGGTGGATCTGAGTCCATGATCGGATCAGCCATGATCGTATTAAATGGCGGAGCAGGCTCGAGAGGCTGTATGGCCTACTCCTGCTCCTATTTCTTATGTTTAGCACCTCATATTTCAATTAAGCACTTTACAGCCTTCTGGACTCAATATTGAATTGAACAATTTCAGACCATTGCCTCTGCCCCTATTTTCTCTCTCTCACATGGCAGCTGTTGATGATTCTGCCATACTCATTTACACCCTATCTAAACTCATCTTTTGTTTCTTTACTTGTCCCATTATCATCTGCTTTACTTTTTATCATTTAATCTCTACTGCCTTCCACCCTATCACAGACCTCCCCTTTCTGTTCTTTCTTCCCTTCCCCCCCACGTGCTTAAAACCTGTTATATCTCTAACTTTTTCAAGTTCTGACGAAGGGTCAGCCGTCCTGAAACATTAAGGTTTTTCTCTCTCCACAGATGCTGCTTGACCTACTGAGTATTTCCAGTATTTTCTGTTTTTTATTTCAGATTTCCAGCATCCGCAGTATTTTGCTTTTGAACTTTAATATACTGACTGATCCGCCATGGTTTCTGCATAGTAAATTAGAGAATACCCTAAAGCATTATACCATGTAAATCATAATGCATTATTCTGCTGCAAAGGTGTGAAACAAAGCTTTCCTTTTAAGACCACAGAATCTAATTGCTGTAAATAGACACGTCACGAGATTAATTGGAGAGAAATTGTTTCTCTAGTTTGGGAATATTGGTATATTCAAGAGTTATTTACAGCAGGTTACAAGTGAGACCAATCAAACTTTACACAAGGCCAAATGCCAAAGTAGGAATCAATTTAGAATGTTTTATCAAACAATTCTGTTTAATGGCATTAAGTATAATCTACTTTTAATTTGAAGTTGCTAAATTTGAATTGGTAGTGCATTAAAAAAAAACACCTGCTTTATTTAAATTACTTAATGCAAATTTCTTTTGATTAAAAAAAAGATTGAATTAACAGAAGCAAACTTTACTGTTGGAGAGACATCTTGTAAAGGAGGAAAAGTGACTAGAAGAAATGATTAAACTAGTTTATGTATTTATTTGTCTTCACAATGAACAGCCACACTCTATAAACAGATGGAGAGTAAAGAACCTCTCTTCCCATATTACACAAAATGTATTCACATAACTGTGGTTATTTATTTATCTCCATCATCATCATAGGCAGTCCCTCGGAATCGAGGAGGACTTGCTTCCACTCCCAAAGTAAGTTCTTTGATGGCTGAACAGTCCGATACGAGAGCCACAAACCCTGTTACAGGTGGGACAGACATTTGTCGAGGGAGGGGGATGGTGGGGCTGGTTTGCCGCGCGCTCCTTCCGCTGCCTGCGCTTGGCCTCTTCATGCTCTTTGCGGTGAGACTCGAAAAGCTCGACGTCCTCCCGGATGTACTTTCTCCACCTCGGGCGGTCTTCGGCCAGCGTCTCCCAGGTGTCAGTGGTGATGTCGCACTTTACCAGGGAGTTATAACGTTTCCGCTGTCCTCCTTTGGCTCGGTTACCATGAAGGAGCTCCGCATAAAGCATTTGCTTAGGGAGTCTCGTATCTGGCATGCAAATTATGTGGCCTGCCCAGCGAAGCTGATCGAGTGTGGTCAGTGCTTCAATACTGGGGATGTTGGCCTGGTCGAGGACACTGATCGAGTGTGGTCAGTGCTCCAATACTGGGGATGTTGGCCTGATCGAGGACACTGATCGAGTGTGGTCAGTGCCCCAATACTGGGGATGTGGGCCTGGTCGAGGACACTGATCGAGTGTGGTCAGTGCTCCAATACTGGGGATGTTGGCCTGGTCGAGGACCTGATCGAGTGTGGTCAGTGCTTCAATACTGGGGATGTTGGCCTGGTCGAGGACACTGATCGAGTGTGGTCAGTGCTCCAATACTGGGGATGTGGGCCTGGTCGAGGACACTGATCGAGTGTGGTCAGTGCTCCAATACTGGGGATGTGGGCCTGGTCGAGGACACTGATCGAGTGTGGTCAGTGCTCCAATACTGGGGATGTGAGCCTGGTCGAGGACACTGGTGTTGGTGTGCCTGTCGTGGGGAAGCAAAAATATTTTTTCTCCAGGGACCAAGAATATTTCCTTGTCCTTGGGAGATCCCTTACAAATTTCTTTGCAAGTTCTTTCAAGGTGATATGCACCCTTACTCTTCGTAATACATCCCTGTCAACTCCCCCACTCCTGCAATAACCTCTGATTCAATAACCTGTGAGCAACACGACAGGAGATATGCAAGTAAATCTTAATTATATATTCTCATGTCAATATGATAAAGATTCCTTTCAGCACTTCTGTTAGCTACCAAGAATGCAATTTCCTTTCTTTTCTTTTCCATTTTATTTTATTTCTCTCATATTTAAACCCGCTGAAAACTGGAACATTTACCCTGCTTAAATTATTTCTCACTTCATAAACTTTACCATTTCCAACATCCTGCCTGGCATTTTGGACTGCAAAACTTGAGTGTTAAAGATGAACATTATTTTTGGATGTGGAAATGACCAATACTTGAAAGAAATTACAGAGTTATGATTCTGTAGAAGACAAGTTATTTTATTGAATCACTCAATACTAGTATTCAAAAGTTTTTTTTGGTGCTGAAAAAATTTACCGTCATTTTACAAAATTGGCCAGTGGTTTAACACTGGTGGTAAAAAAAATACCGTCCGCCCTTTCGTTGGACAGTTTGTGATGTCACTGGGCGTCAAACGCTCCAATACAGTCGTTTTTGCAAAATTGGCCAACACCGCCATTTTAAAATACTGTGGAAAAAAAACGCCCCAAAAAATGAAAGTCTTACCAGGTCGGATTCACAATGAAACCGCTGCTAATAGCACCATCTTAAAAATGGAGCTACAGTTCAGTGAATGAAAGCATTTGGAGGGAAGGCTGTGCTTTACACATTAGCACTTTGTGAGTTTATACTTCATTTTTAAGGACATTAAAAAGAATGGCACCTATGCTATCTCTGCCATTATTGCTGGCTGCTTTTTCGATGGAGCAGAGACCTGGAAGATGGCTTATTGAACAGCATCAAACAGCTCGCAGACTTATGGGAAGGAGGCCTTAAGCCTTTTCAGGTAACAGCGCTCATACCTGCACCTGTCTGAGGCACAAAGCGTTAGAAGGCTGTGCTTTCGAAAAGAGGTGGTCAGAGAGACATGCCAGCTCATAATGGCAGACATACAGCCTACAAGCATGAGGAGAACTGCACCGCCCATCGAGGTGAAGGTGACTGCAGCACTTGTCTTCTATGCCTCCTGCTCCTTTCAGGCATCAGCAGGGGACATATGCTCCATTTCGCAGTTTGCTACATTCGCAGGAAGGACTCCACCAACTTGCCAATGACCATGGAGGCACAGAATCAGATGGCTGTAGGCTTTGCATGAATTGTTGGCTTCCCCAAGGTACAGGCTGTCATTGACTGTACGCACATCGCCGGACGAACACCTTTAGAGGATTCAGAGGTTTACCAAAACCGAAAGGATTCCACTCGCTGAACGTACAGATCATCTGCGACCATACGCAGTGCATCATGGCAGTCAAATGCACAATTTCCAGCGAGCATCTATGATGCTTTCATTTTGCGTGAGAGCACTCTCACAGCTCTGAGCATCAACCAGAAGGCCAGAGCTGAACACTGGGGGACAAAGGTTACCGGCTCGCCATCTGGCTCATAACCCCCCACTGCAACCCTCAGACAGAAGCCGAGCATTGCTACAATAACAGCCACATAGCCACATGCAACATCGTCAAGAAAACAATTGCAGTGCTGAAGCAGTGCATCCAATCCCTGGACTACTCTGGAGGCTCCCTGCAATACTACCCTGAGCAGGTCACTGAATTTATTGTGGTGTGCTGCCTGCTACACAACTTAGCCATCATGAGGGGACAGGATTGCAGAACCACCTGAGGAGAGGGGGGGGGGGGGGGGGGGGAGGAGGAGGAGGAGGAGGAGGAGGAAGAACTCATGCCACCACCAACCCCCAACAGGGGAGAAGGCCTCATGCAGCTTTCGCCACTGCAAAAGCCTTGTCAGCAGCTGATAATTCAGCGCTTTGCATGAAGGCTGAACGGCATGTTTCATCATTGATTGCGCACTCTAGCCCATCAAGTTGACTATTTCCCCATTAATCTTCAAAATGAGACACTGCACAAGTTTGGTTTAGGTGAAAAAATACATTGAAATTTATTCAACATTTGTTCAGTTGTACACTAATGAAACTTTGTAAACGTTAATTTAATAACTTCAATAACATTTTTTAAAGTTAAAAATTTTGAAATGTAAACTTTACTTAAATAACAGCAAAAACATCAGAACAAAAGAACAACCCTGTACCTAACATCCTTTAGCTGCAGCCACCTTTACCCCCCACCCCTAATTTTAATCCCCCCTCCGTCGATTGTTGCCCTTGGCCCTATCCCCGGTGGTCCCAAGACGTTTATTAGCAGCGCAGACAGGGGGAACAGACATAGGAGACATCATTCGAAGCCCTGGAGAAGCTGGGGCTGTGGAAAGCCTGGCTTCGGAGTGGCGAGGCTGTTGCTCAGCCTCACCACTCACTGGTGCTGTCAGTCTGGGTGGCATGACTCTGGGGATTGGATGCCATGAGTCGAAACTGTCAATTGCCGTTGGGCATTGACGGCCTCAGTGTTCTCCCGCATTGCAATTACAAGCTGCGAAAAACCCTCCCTTATGTCCGCAGATAGTGCTGCAATGTTTGCGGAGATCCCACCAAGGACCTCGAGGAGCTGTCGGCTGAGCCGGATGCTCTCCCCAGACAATCCCACGAAATCCACTTGCTAGTCACCTGCCTTTCGGCAGACCGCTTTAGCGACTCAGCCTCCGCACAGACGGCCGACAGGCTTCTGCCCTGGGTGTGCTTTGCTGCAACCCACTGGGACCCGGGACCTCAGATGCTAGATAACCACCAAATGTGGTGTCCTCATCTAATGAACTGGTGGCTGCAGCTGAAGTGGTTAGTGCCTGCGTAGGCCCCCCCCCCACACCCACCAACACCCCCCCCCCCCCACCGCGACCCCCACTATGCCACTTTGGTCCTCCTCCTGTAGAAGTTCCACTGCAGGGCTGAAGGTTGGTGTCCTCAGCTGTGGCATCCGTCGAGCTGGGGGTTTCATCTGGTGCATTGGATGACTCTGAATCCAGATCTGCAAACTAGAAAACAACAGACAACTGGTTAGCAACAGGGGAGGGCCAGGGTGACAGTAGGCTCACATAGCGCAGGCTATTTGAAGGACCACCGCTACTGCATTAAATGTTGATGACTGACAGTACATTGTATTAATTGAACCCTAGCCCGCAGATCAGTGCATCGCATAAACCAAAGCCTAGCCCAAACAGGAAATTGCATAAACCGAAGCCGAGCCCACAGACATAGAAACATAGAAAATAGGTGCAGGAGTAGGCCATTCGGCCCTTCGAGCCTGCACCACCATTCATTAAGATCATGGCTGATCATTCACCTCAGTACCCCTTACCTGCTTTCTCTCCATATCCCTTTAGTCGTCAGGGCCATATCGAACTCCTTCTTCAATATATCTAACGAGCTGGCATCAACAACTCTCTGCGGTAGAGAATTCCAGAGGTTAACAACACTCCTCATCTCGGTCCTAAAATGACTTACCCCTTATCCTTAGACTGTGACCCCGGGTTCTGCACTTCCCCAACATCAGGAACATTCATCCTGCATCTAACCTATCCAGTCCCGTCAGAATTTTATATGTTTCTATGGCATCCCCTCTCATTCTTCTAAACTCCAGTGAATACAGGCCCAGTCGATCCAGTCTCTCCGCATATGTCAGTACCGCCATCCCGGGAATCAGTCCAGTGAACCTTCGCTGCACTCCCTCAATAGCAAGAACGTCCTTCCTCAGATTAGCAGACCAAACTGAACACAATATTCCAGGTGAGGCCTCACCAAGGCCCTGTACAACTGCATTAAGAACTGCCTGCTCCTATACTCAAATCCCCTAGCAATGAAGGCCAACATGCCATTTGCCTTCTTCACCGCCTGCTGTACCTGCATGCCAACTTTTAATGACTGATGTACCGTGACACCCAGGTCTCATTGCAACTCCCCTTTTCCTAATCTGCCGCCATTCAGATAATATTTTGCCTTCATGTTTTTGCCAACAAAGTGGATAACGTCACATTTATACACAGTATACTGCATCTGCCAATCATTTGCCCACTCACCTAACCTGTCCAAGTCACCATGCAGCCTTTTAGCATCCTCCTCAGAGCTCACACTGCCACTCAGCTTAGTGTCATCTGAAAACTTGGAGATATTACACTCAATTCCTTCATTTAAATCATTGATGTACATTGTAAACAGCTGGGGTCCCAGCACTGAGTCCTGTGGCACCCCACTAGTCACTGCCTGCCATTCTGAGAAGGACCCGTTTATCCCTACTCTCTGCTTCCTGTCTGCCAACCAGTTCTCTATCCACGTCAGTACATTACCCCCCAATACCATGTATTGTGTTCCTAACACAAATGAGACTGCACACAGGGAGGTTAAAGTAACAGTGACCTCAGTCTTTTATAAGACACTCCAGGGTGAGGAACAGGCCTCAGGGGCCGGCTTATATACAGTGCTCCCAAGGGATCCCTTGGGACTTCAGGGGATGAGCTCCCTGGTGGCGGAACATGGGAGTGCATGCTTTACAGATACACAACACCACTCCCGCCCCCAAAGTCAAAGTGAAAACTATTTACAAGGTGAGGCGGTCGGGAGCCTTTCTTTCCCTGGTGGACCGCCTCGGTACAAATGTCTGTTCTGATGTGTTGGCTGTGCCCTCGCTGGGCTGGTGTGTTGTTGGCCCTGCAGGGCTGCGAGGTGAGCCTGGCCTTGATGCGCTGTTGGGTTCGATTTCCTGGTCCGGGGTAGTGTTGTTGATCCTTTGGGTGCGTGTTGTGGGCTCGAAAAAGGTGATGTCTGCTGTGGGTTGTTCAGGGCGGTCTGTGAACCGCAGCCTCGTTTGGTCCAGGTGCTTTCTGCAAATTTGTACATTGTCTAGTTTGACTACAAACACCCTATTCCCTTCTTTAGCTATCACCGTGCCAGCGATCCACTTGGGACCATGTCCATAGTTTCGCACATACACAGGGTCATTCAGAACAATTTCCCGTGACACAGTGACGCGACCATTGTTTACATTTTGTTGCTGCCGCCTTCTCTCGACCTGATCATGCAGGTTGGGGTGAACCAGTGAGTCTGGTTTTAAGTGTCCTTTTCATGAGTAGCTCAGCCGGGGGCACCCCTGTGAGTGAGTGGGGTCTCGTGCGGTAGCTGAGCAGTACTCGAGATAGGCGGGTTTGGAGTGAGCCTTCTGTGACTCGTTTAAGGCTCTGTTTGATTGTTTGTACTGCCCGCTCTGCCTGCCCATTGGAGGCTGGTTTAAACGGGGCCGAAGTGACATGTTTGATCCCATTGCCAGTCATGAATTCTTTAAATTCGGCACTGGTGAAACATGGCCCGTTGTCACTGACCAGTATGTTAGGCAGGCCGTGGGTGGCAAACATGGCCCTCAGGCTTTCAATGGCGGCGGTGGTGCTTCCCGACATTATTTCACATTCAATCCATTTTGAAAAAGCATCCACCACCACCAGGAACATTTTACCGAGAAACGGACCCACATAGTCGACATGGATCCTCGACCATGGTCTGGAGGGCCAGGACCACAAACTTAGTGGTGCCTCTCTGGGCGCGTTGCTCAATTGAGCACATACGCTGCATTGCCGTATACAGAAACAAAGAAAATAGGTGCAGGAGTAGGCCATTCGGCCCTTCGAGCCTGAACCGCCATTCAATGAGTTCATGGCTGAACATGCAACTTCAGTACCCCCTTCCTGCTTTCTCACCATACCCCTTGATCCCCCTAGTAGTAAGGACTACATCTAACTCCTTTTTGAATATATTTAGTGAATTGGCCTCAACAACTTTCTGTGGTAGAGAATTCCACAGGTTCACCATTCTCTGGGTGAAGAAGTTTCTCCTCATCTCGGTCCTAAATGGCTTACCCCTTATCCTTAGACTGTGACCCCTGGTTCTGGACTTCCCCAACATTGGGAACATTCTTCCTGCATCTAACCTGTCTAAACCCGTCAGAATTTTAAACGTTTCTATGAGATCCCCTCTCATTCTTCTGAACTCCAGTGAATACAAGCCCAATTGATCCAGTCTTTCTTGATATGTCAGTCCCGCCATCCCGGGAATCAGTCTGGTGAACCTGCGCTGCACTCCCTCAATAGGAAGAATGTCCTTCCTCAAGTTAGGAGACCAAAACTGTATACAATACTCAACGTGTGGCCTCACCAAGGCCCTGTACAACTGTAGCAACACCTCCCTGCCCCTGTACTCAAATCCCCTCGCTATGAAGGTCAACATGCCATTTCCTTTCTTAACTGCCTGCTGTACCTGCATGCCAACCTTCAATGACTGATGTACCATGACACCCAGGTCTCGTTGCACCTCCCCTTTTCCTAATCTGTCACCATTCAGATAATAGTCTGTCTCTCGGTTTTTACCACCACAGTGGATAACCTCACATTTATCCACATTATACTTCATCTGCCATGCATTTGCCCATTCACCTAACCTATCCAAGTTACTCTGCAGCCTCATAGCATCCTCCTCGCAGCTCAGACTGCCACCCAACTTAGTGTCATCTGCAAATTTGGAGATACTACATTTAATCCCCTCGTCCAAATCATTAATGTACAATGTAAACAGCTGGGGTCCCAGCACAGAACCTTGTGGTACCCCACTAGTCACTGCCTGCCATTCTGAAAAGTACCCATTTACTCCTAACTCTTTGCTTCCTGTCTGACAACCAGTTCTCAATCCATGTCAGCACACTACCCCCAATCCCATGTGCTTTAACTTTGCATATTAATCTCTTGTGTGGAACCTTGTCGAAAGCCTTTTGAAAGTCCAAATATACCACATCAACTGGTTCTCCCTTGTCCACTCTACTGGAAACATCCTCAAAAAATTCCAGAAGATTTGTCAAGCATGATTTCCCTTTCACAAATCCATGCTGACTTGGACCTATCATGTCACCTCTTTCCAAATGTGCTCCTATAACATCCTTAATAATTGATTCCGTCATTTTACCCACTACCGATGTCAGGCTGGCCGGTCTATAATTCCCTGTTTTCTCTCTCCCTCCTTTTTTTAAAAAAGTGGGGTTACATTGGCTACCCTCCACTCGATAGGAACTGATCCAGAGTCTATGGAATGTTGGAAAATGACTGTCAATGCATCTGCTATTTCCAAGGCCACCTCCTTAAGTACTCTGGGATGCAGTCCATCAGGCCCTGGAAATTTATCGGCCTTCAATCCCATCAATTTCCCCAACACAATTTCCCAACGAATAAGGATTTCCTTCAGTTCCTCCTTCTTACTAGACCCTCTGACCTCTTTTATATCCGGAAGGTTGTTTGTGTCCTCCTTAGTGAATACCGAACCAAAGTACTTGTTCAATTGGTCTGCCATTTCTTTGTTCCCCGTTATGACTTCCCCTGATTCTGACTGCAGGGGACCTATGTTTGTCTTTACTAACCTTTTTCTCTTTACATATCTATAGAAGCTTTTGCAGTCCGTCTTAATGTTCTCTGCAAGCTTCCTCTCGTACTCTATTTTCCCTGCCTTAATCAAACCCTTTGTCCTCCTCTGCTGGGTTCTAAATTTCTCCCAGTCCCCAGGTTCACTGCTATTTCTGGCCAATTTGGATGCCACTTCCTTGGCTTTAATACTATCCCTGATTTCCCTCGATAGCCACGGTTGAGCCACCTTCCCTTTTTTATTTTTACGCCAGACAGGAATGTACAATTGTTGTAGTTCATCCATGCGGTCTCTAAATGTCTGCCATTGCCCATCCACAGTCAACCCCTTAAGTATCATTCGCCAATCTATCCTAGCCAATTCACGCCTCATACCTTCAAAGTTATCCTTCTTTAAGTTCTGGACCATGGTCTCTAAATTAACTGTTTCATTCTCCATCCTAATGTAGAATTCCACCATATTATGGTCACTCTTCCCCAAGGGGCCTCGCACAACGAGATTGCTAATTAATCCTCTCTCATTACACAACTCCCAGTCTAAGATGGCCTCCCCCCTAGTTGATTCCTTGACATATTGGTCTAGAAAACCATCCCTTATCCACTCCAGGAAATCCTCCTCCGCCGTATTGATTCCAGTTTGGTTAGCCCAATCTATATGCATATTAAAGTCACCCATGATAACTGCTGCACCTTTATTGCATGCACCCCTAATTTCCTGTTTGATGCCCTCCCCAACATCACTACTACTGTTTGGAGGTCTGTACACAACTCCCACTAACGTTTTTTGCCCTTTGGTGTTCTGCAGCTCTACCCATACAGATTCCACATCATCCAAGCTAATGTCCTTCCTAACTATTGCATTAATCTCCTCTTTAACCAGCAATGCTGCCCCACCTCCTTTTCCTTTTATTCTATCCTTCCTGAATGTTGAATACCCCTGGATGTTGAGTTCCCAGCCCTGATCATCCTGGAGCCACGTCTCCGTAATCCCAATCACATCATATCCGTTAACATCTATTTGCACAGTAAATTCATCCACCTGATTACGGATACTCCTTGCATTAAGACACAAAGCCTTCAGGCTTGTTTTTTTTACACCCTTTGTCCTTTTAGAATTATGATGTAGTGTGGCCCTTTTTGTTTCTTGCCTTTGTTTACTCGGCCTTCCACTATTGCTTTTAACCTTTCTACCTTCTGTTTCTGACTCCATATTACTTCGCCCTATCTCGCTGCATAGGTTCCCATCCCCCTGCCATATTAGTTTAAACACTCCCGAACTGCATTAGCAAATGTTGCCCATAGGACATCAGTTCCAGTCCTGCCCAAGTGCAGACCGTCCCTTTTGTACAGGTCCCACTTCCCCCAGAACTGGTTCCAATGTCCCAGGAATTTGAATCCCTCACTCTTGCACCACTGCTTAAGCCACATATTTATTCTAACTATCCTGCTCCCTCTACTCTGATTAGCACATGGCACTGGTAGCCATGCAGAGATTACTATCTTTGAGGTCCTACTTTTTAATTTAACTCCTAGCTCCCTAAATTCAGTTTGTAGGACCTCTTCCCACTTCTTACCACGACAACTGGCTGTTTACCCTCCCTCTCCAGAATGCTCTGCAGCCGCTCCAAGACATCCTTGACCCTTGCACCAGGGAGGCAACATACCATCCTGGAGTCTCGGTTGCGGCCACAGAAACTCTTATCTATTCCCCTTACAATAGAGTCCCCTATCACTATAGCTCTCCCACTCTTTTTCCCACCCTTCTGTGCAGCAAAGCCAGCCACGGTGCCATGAACTTGGCTGTTGCTGCCCTCCCCTGATGAATCATCCTCCTCAACAGTACCCAAAGCGGTGTATCTGTTTTGCAGGGGGATGACCGCAGGGGACGCCTGCAATACCTTCCTTGCACTGCTCTTCCTGCTGGTCTTCCATTCCCTAGCTGGCTGTGGACCCTTAACCTGCGCTAAGACCAACTCGCTACACGTGCTACTCACATCATTCTCAGCATCGTGGATGCTCTAGAGTAAATCCACCCTCAGCTCCAACTCCGCAACGCGGTCTGTCAGGAGCTGGAGGCGGATACACTTCCCGCACACATAGTCATCAGGGACACCGGAAGTGTCTGAGTTCCCACATGGTACAGGAGGAGCATATCACGTGACAGAGCTCTCCTGTCATGACTTAACCCTTAGATAAACTTAATTTGGCAACAACAATGCTAAAGTTTACTCACTGTTATAGAAGAGAAAAAAGAAAAACTACTTACCAGTCACCAACCAATCACTTACCCCCTTGGCTGTGATGTCACCTTTGTTTCTTTCTACTTCTTTTTTCCCCCATCCTGTAGCTGCACAAGCTGGGCCTTTTGTAGGCCTCTCGCTGACCCCGGACTCGCGTCTCTCCAGGACTCTTAAGTCAGAGTCGATACCAGGCCACCACATGTGGGATCTGACTGTTGCTTTCATCATTACTATACCCTGGTGTGTGCTGTTGAGATCCGGGATGAACGTCTCCCTGCCCTTTTTTGGTAGCACTACGCGGTTACCCCACAACAGGCAGTCTGCCTGAATGGACAGCTCGTCCTTTCGCCGCTGGAACGGCTTGATTGGCTCTTGCATTTCAACGGGGATGCTGGCCCAGCTCCCATGCAGTACACAGTTTTTTTTTTACTAGGGACAGCAGAGGATCTTGGCTGGTTCAAGTCCTAATCTGGCAGGCCGTGACAGGTGATTTATCATTTTCAAATGCTTCCATGACCATCAACTGATCCGCCATGGTTTCTGCATGGTAAATTAGAGAATACCCGAAAGCATTATACCATGTAAATCATAATGTATTATTCTGCTGCTAAGGTGTGCAAACAAAGCTTTCCTTTTAAGACCACACAATCAAATTGCTATAAATAGACATGTCATGAGATCAATTGGAGAGAAATTGTTTCTCTAGTTTGGGAATATTGGTATATTCAAGAGTTATTTATAGCGCGAGTGCCCACCTTTGTATGCGGGCTGAGGCATTAGTATTTATCCCCTTGTTTTCAACGAACAGGGATGTGAGGGGCTTGTGATCGGTTTCCAGCTCAAATTTGAGGCCAAACAGGTACTGACGCATTTTCTTTACCCCGAACACACACGCTAATGCCTCTTTCTCAATCATGCTGTAGGCCCTCTCAGCCTTAGACAAGTTCCTGGAAGCATAGGCGACAGGTTGCAACTTCCCCGCAACATTAGCTTGTTGTAATACACATCCGACTCTCTAAGACGACGCGTCACATGCTAGCACAAGTCTTTTACACAGGTTATACAATACAAACAGCTTGTTGGAGCATAAAATGTTTCTGGCTTTCTCGAAAGCAATTACTTGGTTTTTTTCCCCCATACCCAGTTCTCACCTTTGCGCAATAACACATGTAGGGGCTCTAAAAGGGTGCTTAACCCCGGTAGGAAGTTACCAAAATAGTTGAGGAGTCCCAGGAACGACCGCAGCTCCGTGACGTTCTGTGGCCTGGGCACGTTCCTGATGGCCTCTGTCTTGGTGTCTGTGGGCCAAATGCCGCCCGCCGTGATCTTTCTCCTCAAAAACTCCACTTCTGTTGCCATGAAGACGCATTTCGACCTCTTCAGCCACAGCTCTACGCGATCCAGTCGCTGGAGGACCTCCTCCAGGTTTTGTAGGTGCTCGGCAGTGTCCCGACACGTGATCAATATGTCGTCCTGAAAGACCACCATGTGTGGTACCGACTTGAGAAGGCTCTCCATGTTTCTCTGGAAGATCGCCGCAGCCGACCGAATTCCAAACGGGCATCTGTTGTAGATGAACAGTCCCTTGTGCGTGTTGATGCAGATGAGGCCCTTCGAAGACTCCTCCAGCTCCTGCATCATGTAGGCCGAAGTCAGGTCGAGCTTGGTGAACGTCTTGCCTCCTGCCAGCATCGCAAATAGGTCGTCTGCCTTAGGTAGCGGGTATTGGTCCTGTAGCGAGAAACGATTAATAGTTATTTTATAATTGCCGCAAATCCTGACTGTTCCAGTACTCGTTGAATTCCACTGGGGAGATGATGCCCTCGTGTTGCAGCTTGTCCAGCTCGATTTCCACACTCTCCCTCATCATATGAGGTACCACTCGCGCCTTGTGGTGAATGGGTCATGCCTCTGGGACCAAGTGGATCTGCACCTTTGCCCCGGAAAAGTTTCCAATGCCTGGCTCAAAAAAAGAAGGAAATTTGTTAAGAACCTGAGTACACGAGGCCTCATTGACATGCGATAGTGCTCGGATGTCATCCCAGTTCCAGCGGATTTTGCCCAGCCAGCTCCTTCCAAGTGGTGTGGTGCCATTGCCCAGGACAATCCAGAGTGGCAGTTCATGCACGATGCCCTCATAGGTGATCTTTACCATGGCGCTGCCCAGTTCAGTGATAAGCTCTTTGGTGTACCTTCTCAGTTTCGTGCGGATGGGGCTCAGGGCTGGTCTGGATGCCTTGTTGCACTACAGTCTCTCAAACATCTTTTTACTCATGATGGATTGGCTAGCGCCAGTGTTCAGTTCCATGGCTACAGGTAAGCCATTCAATTTTATGTTCAGCATTATAGGTGGACATTTTGTCGAAAATGTGGGCACCCCATGTACTTCAACATCTGCCTCCCCTCTGAGGCTCGAAATTGCTTTGATCCACCATGGACCGATCTACCTCTGCCACGTGGTGGTTAGCAGGTTTTGCAGAGCTTGCAGTTCGTTTGCAAGCTCGTTGGAGGTGCCCCATTGTTCCACAGCTCTTGCAAACATACCCTTTGAAGCGGCATGAATAGGCTGAATGGAAGCCTCCACAACGCCAAGAAGATGTGAATTGCCTTGCATTCATCCTTTGTTGGGGACTCTGAGTCATCTGGGTCACCTGAGGCCTGCTGGCAGTTGCAGACTCGTGGGTTCTCCCCTGTACATTTCTGCTCGCAAACACAGTTCCAGTTAATTTATTAAAATTGCTAGCACTTGTGTGCTGAGAGATTTGTTTGGTGTTATCACTGGTGGACATAAACGCCTGTGCTATTGCAATGGCCTTACTGAGGGTCGGTGTCTCTACAGTCAAAAGTTTTCGTAGGATTGTCTCGTGGCCAATGCCCAGTACAAAAAAGTCTGAGCGTTTGCTCCAGGTAGCCATCAAACTCACATTGTCCTGCAAGTCACCTTAGCTCGGCGATGTAGCTCGCCACTTCCTGACCTTCAGATCGCTGGTACGTGTAGAACTGATACCTCACCATCAGCACGCTCTCCCTAGGGTTAAGATGCTCCTGAACCAGTGTACACAGCTCCTCATACGATCTGTGGGTTTCACCGGAGCCAGAAGATTCTTTATGAGGCTGTAGGTCGGTGCCCCGCAGACTGTGACGAGGACCGTTCTCCTTTTCGCAGCGTTTCCTTCTCCGTCCAGCTCGTTGGCTACAAAGTACTGGTCTAGCCATTCGACATAGGATTCCCAGTCCTCACCCTCCGAGAACTTCTCCAGGATGCCCACAGTTTGCTGCATCTTTGTGTCGGATTCGTATTCTCGTTGCCAGTTATTGTGTTCCTAACACAGATGAGGCTGCACACAGGGAGCTTAAAGTAACAGTGACCTCAGTCTTTAATAAGACACTCCAGAGTGAGGAACAGGGCTTAGGGGCCGGCTTATATACAGTGCTCCCAAGGGATGCTAGGATCCCTTGGGACTTCAGGGGATTAGCTCCTTGGTGGCGGAACACGGGAGTGCATGCTTTACAGATACACAACACCATGTGCTTTAATTTTGCATACTAATCTCTTGTGTGGGACCTTTTGCATAGCTTTTTGTAAGTCCAAATACACCACATCCACTGGTTCTCCCTTGTCCACTCTGCTAGTTACATCCTCAAAAAATTTTAGAAGATTTGTCAAGCATGATTTCCCTTTCATAAATCCATGCTGACTTGGACCGATCCTGTCTCTGCTTTCCAAATGTGCTGCTAGCTCATGTTTGATAATTGATTCCAACATTTTCCCCACTACTAATGTCAGGCTAACCAGTCTATAATTCCCCATTTTCTCTCTCCCTCCTTTTTTAAAAAGTGGTGTTACATTAGCTACCCTTCAGTCCATAGGAACTGATCCAGAGTCGATAGACTGTTGGAAAATGATCACCAATGCATTCACTATTTCTCAGGCCACTTCCTTAAGTACTCTGAGATGCAGACTATCAGGCTCTGGGGATTTATCGGCCTTCAGTTCCTTCAATTTTCCTAACACAATTTCCTGACTAATAAGGATTTCCTTCAGTTCCTCCTTTTCGCTAGACCCTTGGTCCCCTAGTATTTCCGGAAGGTTATATGTGTCTTCCTTCATGAAGACAGTACGAAAGTATTTGTTCCATTGGTCTGCCATTTCTTTGTTTCCCATTATAAATTCGCCTGATTCTGACTGCAAGGGACCTACGTTTGTCTTCACTAATCTTTTTCTCCTACCATATCTATAGAAGCTTTTGCAGTCAGTTTTTACATTCCCTGCAAGCTTCCTTTCGTTCTCTATTTTCCGCCTCCTAATTAAACCCTTTGTCCTCCTCTGCTGAATTCTAAATTTCTCCCAGTCCTCAGGCCTTTTTTCTGGCCAATTTATATGCCTCTTCCTTAGATTTAACACTATCCCTAATTTCCCTTGTTAGCCACGATTGAGCCACCTTCCCCATTTTGTTTTTACTCCAGACAGGCATGTACAATTGTTGAAGTTCATTCTTGTGATCTTTAAATGTTTGCCATTGCCTATCCACCGTCAACCCTTTAAATATCAGTACATAACATTGAACCAATCCAGATTGTGGATTTTGCAGCATTTACTCTCACTCTTCAACGTGGGATCAGCACCCCAATGGGTAGTCGATCTCTGCGAGGCACCCTTCAGACCTGCCATGCGACTTTGAAGGTGGGTGAGTGGGACCAGTCTTGCCGGACTGCTGCCTGTTTTCCGCTGCTCCCGGCAATTGTGGGACAACCTTTTCTGCAAAGATGACAATACAAATTTTTTAAACAGAGGGCTCTTTTGCTCTTGTGGCACACACAAAGTCATCAAAGCACTTATACCATATTGTGTGCATTTAAAACAGTACTCTGTTTAATGGCCCTGATGTTTTCCTGATAAAGCACGTGAAACTATCAAAATACAGAAACATCTTTTAAGATGTCAAAAAGCAGTCTTTGTAATGTGTGACGGTCATTCAGGGCAAATAAAGCACAACATTAAGCCTAGAGATACCAACATGCGTCACATTTACAATTTAAGTATTGGAATGCATAAATAAAAATATTACTTACTCTGACACTCGTACACTGGGCATGGTGCCTCTAGATAGAGTCCACTGAGGAAACCTACTCAGCCACTCTTCCACACACGCATCTTAGCAGATGGGTGTAGTTTTCAATGACCCTTCCTCGAGATCTCCCCCATCTACAGCAGTATTCAAGGCCTCATTTGCATCCTGAGTGAATTTCCTGGCCCTCTTTCTTGCTGAATCACAATCACCAGGCATTTTTGATTTTTAATTAACTGTTTGAGCTGTGCTGAAGTCTGCAGATCTTTAAAGGCTCTTTCAAAAATGGCTAAATTCAGCCCTGGGTGTACTGCGCATGTGCGGGCACACCCTACACGTGACCAGGAAGGTGCCAGAAGGATCTGGAGAAAAAAACGGGGGTAAAATGTTTTTTTTTTTGCATATGCACAGAATGGGCGTTATTATCACCACTGAGAAATTGAGTTTCAGTGTACAAAAAACATTTTTACCGTTATAGCGATCGCCAAAAGTGTTTGGTCAAATTTGTGTATTTTTTTTTAAACACTATTTGTCCATAAGAGAAAGTCAGACAGGGCCTTGGTTTAATGTCTCAGCCAAAAGACGGCACCTCAGACAGTGCAGCACCTCAGCACTTTCTTGGAGTGTCAGCCCATATTTTTGTGCTCAAGTCTCTGGAGTGGGACCAATTGCAAGGCTTATCAACTTTCCATAGAATATGCAGTACAGAAAGATGCCATTTGGCCTAATCAGTCCATGCCGGCATTTATGCTCCACTCGAGCCTCCTCCCATCCTTCCTCGTAACTACTGAGCCCTAAAAACTTTTTTGGTCATTAGTTTTTCAAAATACCAACTGGAAGGTTTTTTAACTTTACATAGAATATAGAGTCAAAACAGGCCATTCAGCCCAACCAGTCCATGCCAACATTTCTGCTCCACCGGAGCCTCCTCCCATCTTTCCTCATCTAACTCTCAATATAACCCTCCATTCCCTTCTCCCTCATATGCTCATCTAGCTTCCCCTTAATTGCATCTATACTATATCTATACTATTTCAACCACTCCCTGTGGTAGTGAGTTCCACATTCTCACCACTCTCTGGATAAAGAAGTTTCTTCTGAATTCCCTATTTGATTTTTTGATGACTCCCTTATATTGATGACCTCTAGTCTTGCTCGTCCCCACAAGTGGAAACACTGTCTGCTCTATCAAAACCGTTCATGTTAAAAACCTCTCGATTAGGTCATCCCTCAAGCCTTCTGTTTTCAAGTGAAGAGACCCCAGCCTGTTCATTCTTTTCTGATGGGTATAATCATACATTTCTGGTATCATGTTTGTAAATCTTTTTTGCACCCTGTCCAGTGCCTTTATATCATTTTTATAATGTTGAGACCAGAACTCTACAAAGTAAGCGTGGTCTAACCAAGGTTCGAGACAACAGCTTTGGATGGTTGATTGTTGAATGGAGATCATAAAACATCTACAACAGGGTTTTTGAGAGGGGCGAATTGTCAAGCCAATAGTGATCAGGACCTTTGGTCAGCAATCAACTGCAGTATCTCCTTCCATCCTTTTCCACATTAAAGAGTCAGATTTCAGATTATAATACATTTTAAAGAGGTAGAATAAACCTTTTGTTTGAAAGAACTCACAAGAAATATGCTGTTATAGAAGTAGAAGCCCAAAAAAATGGAAAGATATAAAACTAGTCTCTGTTGTGGAAATCAATTTCTGTTGATCTTTCCTGTAAGAGAACTGCTTTATCCATTGTGCAGTCTAATGCCCAGTTTGCTAAAATTGCTTAGAAAGGTACTTGACTGGATTCTGTTCACTATATGACACAAATTGTCAAATCAACTGCACAATGTGGAATCTACATTCAAAATCTGCCATTAGAGGGGGCAAGAATGATAATCCTCTAAGAGGTATATTGCATTCTAGAACATTGAGCAGAGCTAAAGTATTATTATTCTCTTGGAACATCCATGTATGCGAAAGTCCAATACGAAAGGACGTAGTTCAGTGATGTTACATAATAACACAGCAGCTCCTACAACGGTTTTGGTTCATATCTTGCCACTAGTTTAAATGGACCACACACAGATTTTTGAATCCCAAGACTTCTAAAATAATCTGTATGTATTCCTACTGGGATATCTTCAATAGGAAGGGGGAAAACTGAAATGGATCTGTAAACCGAGAGAACTTGGCTAAAGCTCAAAATTAACAAGTGATTCAGGATAATTTTTAAACATTGCAACTCAAATTGCTTCTACTTATTAAAAGGACTCAAAGTTGACTAAGAATCTCACCTGAGTAGTTGTTGGGCTTCTCTCTTTTCCACCCCCCCCCCCACAACCAAGCGCGCTCTCCCCTCCCCCGCCCCCCCAACTCACTCCCAAGCGCTCTCCCCCCCCCCCCCACATACACCTAAAGTGCTCTCTCCCCCCCCCACCCCCAGGCACGCTCTTTCTCTCCTCCTCTCTTCCCTCTCCTCCTCCCTCCCTCCCTCCCAACCCCCAGGCTCGCGCTGTCCTCCTCTCTTCTCTCCCAGACTTCTCTCTCCTCCTCCCCCCACCACGACTCAGCAGGAGGTTTGAGACTCAGCGGGAGGCTTCAGAATGAACGTGTTCGGGACTCCCACTTCCGGTTTCGGCGGGACCCAACTTCCAGTTCCAGGCGGGAAGCATCGGGGGCGGAGTCTCGAGAGGACACAGGCACAGAAGGATAGAAAAACAGCAGTACAAAGAGTCAGATGAACTTTTATAAAACACTCGCTTGGCCTCAACTGGAGTAGTGTGTCTAATTCTGGGCACCGCACTTTAGGAAGGATGTGAAGGCCTTAGAGAGGGTGCAGAAAAGATTTAGAAGAATGGTTCCAGGGATGAGGGACTTCAGTTACATGGATAGACTAGAGAAGCTGGGGTTATTCTCCTTAAGTGCAGAGAAGGTTGAGAAGAGATTTGATAAGAGGTATGCAAAATCATGAGGGGTCGAGACAGAGTAGATAAAGAGAAACTGTTTCCATTGGCAGAAGGGTCGAGAACCAGAGGACAGAGATTTAAGGTGATTGGCAAAAGAACCAAAGGTGACATGAGAAAAAACCTTTCTACGCGGCAATTGTTTAGGATCTGGAATGCACTGGCTGAAAGGGTGGAGGAGGCAGACTCAATCGTGGCTTTGAAAAGGTAATTGGACAAGTACCTGAAGGGAAAAAAATTGCAAGGCTATGGGGAAAGGGTGGGGGAGTGGGACTAGCTAAAGTGATTTTACAGGGAGCTGGCATGGGTTCGATGGGCCGAATGGTCTCCTTCTGTGCTGTAATCATTCTATGATTCCTAAGTGGAGCAATGCCTTTTCAATCATCAATCAAGTGCCAAACTAGATATTTAAAACCACAGAAAACATGGTGAAATCTCTCTTGGTACCTTGATTCCCAGAAGAACACATCTGTTAGCTGAAGGGCCCACTCATGGGTCTACTATGCTTTCATGAATAAAAAAAACACAACCTTTTTCTGCTCTACAGCAAGTTTTCAATTACATTTTTCTTGCTCTGTACATCTATTGATTTTTACAATTTCCTAGCACAAGTTCTAAATTGTTAATGACTTGCCTAGCTTAGCAAAGGTGTGAATGACCAAACTGCGTCTCACACAGATGCTGGAAGCAGAACTCAATTAGATTACTATCCCAGTCTGAACCTTGCAAATGTTAGTCTGCTCCAGTTACATATGATCCAAATTGCATTCTCACAGTTTGTACATCATGTAAAGAATTTATAAGAAACCAAGTAAAATTAGAATTTCTAACATTAAGTGTACATCTGGGAGGTTACTGCATAAACCTATTTGGCTGTAGACTGCTTGAAGTGTAAAAGCTGATTAACATTTGTTGGCTTTATCTCTTCTTAATTGACTCTGATAAGAGCCAATGAAATGGGAGTAATGATTGAGGCACCCAACAATGTTAAAAAGTTATCCTTCACTGTGGACAGCCTTGTATAAGAGCTCACAAGTTCATGTAATTGGACTTTGCCTGGGCCCCTTCAACTTGGATAGTGCATTCATTGCTACTCTTACCCTTTGATTCCAAACAGAAGGAAGGATGTATTTGTTCATTTCATCCAGCTCTACTTTCAGCAAGAACAGACTTACCAATGATGGCTCCTGCATCCTTAATTATGAAGCGATTGGTGCAGTCTCTTGCTGGGGCTCAATATAGGAACACAAGTAGGCCATTCAGCTCCTGGAGCCTGTTCCGCTATTCAATTATGGCTGAACTCCACCTACCTGCCTTGGTTCCGTAACCTTTAATACCCTTGCTGTAGAAAAATCTATCAATCTCAGTTTTGACATTTTAAATTGACCTATTTTGGGGGACAGAGTTCCTGATTTCCACTATCCTTTTTGTATGAAGAAATGCATCCCGATATCACCCCTGAAAAGCCTAGTTCTGCACTCCGAGGTTCCCACCATCACAGAAACCAATTTGATTCACTCCATGTAACCATGCACTGGATACAGCAAAGGCTATGGGTCTTGAAAACATCCCAGCCATCATGCTGAAGACTTGTGTTCCAGAACCAGTCATGCTGCTAGCCAAGCTGTTCCAGTATAGTTACCTGACAATGTGGAAAACTGCCTAGGTATGTGTCCTAGCCACAAAAAGCAGGACAAATCCAATACAGCCAAGTTCTGCTCCATCAGTCTATTCTCAATCATCAGCAAAGTGATGGAAGGGATCGTCGACAGTGCTATCAAGCGGTACTTATTCAGCAATAACCTGCTCACCGATGCTCTGTTTGGGTTCCATCAGTACCACTCGGCTCCAGACCTCATTACAGCCTTGGTCCAAGCATGGACAAAAGAGCTGAATTCCAGAGGCAAGGAGTGACTGACCTCGACATCAAGGCAGCATTTGACAGACTGTGGCATCAGGGTGCCCAAATAAAATTGAAGTCAATGGGAATCAGGGGGAAAACGCTCCACTGGCTGGAGTCATACCAAGCACAAAGAAAGATGGTTGTAGTTGAGGTCAATCATCCCAGTCCCAGGACATCACTGCAGAAGTTCCTCAGGGCAGTGTCCTTGGCCCAACCATCTTCAGCTGCTTCATCAATGACCTTCCCTCCGTCATAAGGTCAGAAGTGGGGCTGTTAGCTGATGATTGCAGTGTGTTCAGTTCCATTCACAACTGCTCATAATGAAGCAATTCATGCCTGAATGCAGCAAGACCTGGATGATATTCAGGCTTGGGCTGAGAAGTGGCAAGTAATAGTCACGCCACACAAATGTCAGGCAATGACGATCTCTGACAAGCGAGAGTCTAACCCCTGCCCCTTGACATTCAATGGTATTACCATCGCCGAATTCCCCACCATCAACATTGACCAGAAACCTAATTGGACCATCCACATAAATACTGTGGCTATAAGAAGCAGGTCAGAGGCTGGGTATTCAGCTCCTGACTCCCCAAAGCTTTTCCACCATCTACAAGGCACAAGTCAGGAGTGTGATGGAATAGTCTCCACTTGCCTGTTTGAGTGCAGCTCCAACAACACTCAAGCTCAACTACATCCAGGACAAAGCAGCCCATTGGATTGGCAGCCCATCCACCACCTTAAACATTCACTCCCTGCATCACTGGAACACCATGGCTGCAATGTGTACCATCTACAAGATGCACTGCTGCAACTCGCCAGTTTCTTCGGCAGCACCTCCCAAACCCGCGACCTCTACCACCTAGGACAAGAACAGCAGGCGCATGGGAACACCATCACCTGCACAAGTTACACACCATCCTCACTTGGAAATATATATCACCATTCCTTCATCGTCGCTGGTTCAAAATCCTGGAACTCCCTCCCTTACAGCACTGTGGGAGTACCTTCACCTCACAGACTGCAGCGGTTCAGGAATGTGGCTCACCACCACCTTCTAAAGGGCAATTAGAAATGGGCAATAATGCTGGCCTTGCCAGCGATGTCCACATCCCAGGAAAATTAAGGAACTCCCTCACCAGAGGAAAGTTTTTCGATCTACCCGATCAAATTCTTTAAGCACGTTAAACACCTTAATTAGATCACCCTTTAATCTTCCACACTCGTGAACACAAGCCTCATCTATGCAACCCGTCCTCAATTTAACCCTTTCAGCCCCGGTATCATTCTGGTGCCCCTCCAAGGCCATTATATCCTTCCTGAGGTATGGCATCCAGAACTGAACAGTTCACAGAGCTTTACATAACCAACATAACCTCCATGTCTTTGTATTGCACCAACCTCGACATAAAGGCCAACATTCCATTATCCTTTAAATTTTTTCACCTGCCCACTAGCTTTTAGTGATTTCTGTACTTGGACCCCCAAGTCCCTCTGCTTCTTCACAGTTCCTAGCTTGTCAGCATTTAGAAAATACTCTTGATCTATCCTTCTTGGGTCCCAAGTGGATGACCTCACAATTTAACTCTATCTGCCACCATTTTACCCACTCACTTAAGCTACCAATGTTCCTTTGCAACTCTCTGCTCCCATCTATACTATTTTTTCTATGCCACCTAACTGGGTGTCATCAGC
This sequence comes from Pristiophorus japonicus, assembly GCF_044704955.1. NCBI lineage: Eukaryota > Metazoa > Chordata > Chondrichthyes > Pristiophoridae > Pristiophorus > Pristiophorus japonicus. Next base: position 193,524,103 of record NC_091984.1, on the reverse strand, counting down.
AAACTTGGACACTCTATACCTTCATCGAATATAATGCAGGTCCCTAGGGCGGGGGAGGGGCGCAGGTGGGCAGTCACATTAGCCAATTTGAGTGCATACCCATTATACCTACTCTCTATCTCCTAATTCAAATAGGAAACACGAATACAAAAGCAAAATACTGCAGATGCTGGAATCTGAAATAAAAACAGAACATGCTGGAAATCTCAGCGGGTCAGGGTCATCAACCTGAAATGTTAACTCTGTTTCTCTCCACAGATGCTGCCAGACCCACTGAGATTTCCAGCATTTTCTGTTTTCAATACAAGAAGACGACACATTTACCGTTGCAGTTTCCCCACATTTAGTCGACTGTACATCTGCTCCAAAATGGGCTTTTGGCTTGATATGCTTTGTGCAAGTCACTAATCCAAATCCTTGTCAGCAGATAACTAGCCCTTTGAACTCCACATGAAGTTTCATAACATAAGAAATAGGAGCAGGAGTAGGCCATTTGGCCCTCAAGCCTGTTCCGCCATTCAATAAGATCATGGCTGATCTGATCTTGGCCTGAACTCCACTTCCCTGCCCGCTCCCCATAACCCTTGGCTTCCTTAGCGTTCAAATATTTGTCAATCTCCACCTTAAATATATTCAATGACCCAGCCTCCACAGCTCTCTGGGGTAGAGAATTCCAAAGATTCACGACCCTCAGAGAAGAAATTCCTCATTTCAGTTTTAAATGGCGACCCCTTATTCTGAAACTATGCCCCTAGTTCTAGATTCCCCCATGAGGGGAAACATCCTCTCTGCATTCCCCTGTCAAGCCCCCTCAGAATCTTATGTTTCAATAAGATCACACCTCATTCTTCTAAACTCCAATGAGCATAGGTTCAATCTTTCTTCATAAGACAACCCCTTCATCTCAGGAATCAACCTATTGAACCTTCTCTGAACTGCCTCCAATACAACTATATCCCTCCTTAAATAAGACCAAAACTGTTTACAGTACGCTAGGTGTGGTCTCACCAACACCCTGTACAGTTTGTAGGACTTCCCTACTTTGATACTCCATCCCCCTTGCAATAAAGGCCAACATTTCATTTGCCTCCCTAATTACTTTATGACATTATCTGAAGTAGTAATCATAGATATTGGACATATTGGTGTCAGTACGAGCAGTGCTCCAAGAGTGAACTGGAAACTCTCTTATGCTACTCCAACTCATGTAGAAGCACAAGTGATGAATTGTTTTTAAGTTGAATCTGGTTATCTTGAGTAAGAAATGATAAGACTGAATCAATGCAGGAGGCATTAATTCCAGTCCACTTGACCCTAAAGGGTGCAACACTCAATGCAAGTGCAGCCAAAGATTATTTTTTTGTTGTTGATTTGCCCACACAGCTCCAGCCTCAAAAAAAGCCAGCCACCACAGCAGCAGAATCAACAACGCGAGGTCAGAAGCGGCAATGTCCGGCGGTCGGAAGAGGAGGATGGACGAACGGAGAGGTGGGAGCCCAGAGGTGGAGCAGCGTGGAAAAGATCAAAGGAAGGTGCCGCACTGGCCAATAGCAAGGCGGAGAGGTCGTGAGGCTCATATTGCATACTATGAATTCCTTGTAGAGAGGGGTCCTGTGGGGAGGAGGACAGTAGGAGTATGTTTGAGTTTGTGTGTATGTATTGGCACATCTGGCAGAGCCTGGTCTCCAGTCGTCTTGGATCCTCTTGCCGCTGGACCAAGACCTTGCTCCGTCAAACCCGTGTGGTGGCTGGTGTGCAACGGCCACCCCACGTTAAAAGAATTCACGCACAGGCATCTTCCACCGTTTAAAATGAGCTCATCGGTTACCCGAGTACTCATTTTTAGTGTGGAAGCAAATCATTCTTGACCCCAAGGGACTGCCTATGATGATGAGTCGAAGATTCTCCTATTCATTTGCACTTCACCCATACTAAACCTGAAAGTTTTTCTTATAACTGATTATCCTCACCATAATCAAGATGTATGCTGGTATATATTTTGACAGCTCCCTGTAGGAGTTCTTGCAAATGATTTTTATTTTAAACTTTTGCCTTAAAGAGTCAAAATATAATTACTTTGTATTCTCTACCTGCGGAACAAATACTTGCATCAGAAATCCATGCATTCAGAACTGTTGAAGCTCTTGACAGCTTGGTACAAAAGAGCCACACATCCTTGAAATGTCTAAACAAATACTCGAGTAAATTAGGTCAGTAAGGTAGGGAGTTCTGTAAGGTGCTGATCAAATTCAGTATCTTTTTTCTTGACAGACCAACCACCCACAAATTATTAGTTAGATACATTCGACAAGCTGCCATCATTTCCAGCACTAAGTTTCTTGGAAGGCCTTTTGCAACTTCTTAGGCATAAACCTGGTGAGATTCATATTGTTAGCAGAGTGCAGCCTGCTGTAAGTTTATCTCTTGCTATATTATGCTCCACTGTTGTCTCTCTGGCTTTTGAGTTTGTCCACTTTAATACAGGCAGACTTTCTGCAAGCAGATGACATTATTGCTGAGTCAATTTTATTTTTTCTTCCAATTATTTCTCCATCTTATTGTGTTAGGCTGGTAATACTGATATCTATGGTAGGGAAAAACCTTGATCAATTTCCTGGTCATTGTAGAATCTAGCATTAAACACACTGGATTGAGATAGATGCAGAGAAATCAAAGTAAAGATTTGCAGATTATATTCACATATTAACCAGCATGTCATTCAATTCTACAAACTGCATGGCATTGATGAAAAACATATATATTTTTTAAATCACTTAAACGTGCCACTATGTGCATCCGTCACTTCCAATGAGAAAAATAACTGCTGCGACGGAGAAGGGGAGGTGAAATATTTTATAAATGTATATGTATACAACATGAGTCACGCCTTGTGTGAAAGAATTTGGGATCCTCATGTGAAATTTGTAGCAAATTTGCTTTCCTTCACAGATTTTACCAATTGAATTATATCGATTTTAGCGTTTCCATGAACAAAGATGAGTATTTCCTTGAACCAAGACATTTACTGTCTATTAAGAGAAGAATTTTCAGTCTTCTTGAAGTGTAATTAAAGACAAATGGTTAATAAGTCCCTTCATTCAAAGAAGATGTATGCTGGGAATCTCTCGTGAGGCTCTCCTGATTGGCTGCTGTAAACTTGGCAGAAGATCAGCAGAAACGGGGCTTCCGTCAATGTTACAGCAGCCAATTGGGAGAATCCCTGATGTGTTAGTCTCTAAATACTTCCATCTAATATACACAACACTGGTTTTGAGTTCGTGACAAAGGTAAATGGATGGCTTCTTCTGCACAGCAAAAAAAAGTTTTGAAATTCAAGTTTTCTGCTTACCTGGTAGCAACAATTAATTGCATTGGTGAGATCGTTTGCATCCTTTGTTGCAAGACACAAGACATGGTCTGCTGCTGCCATAAGTGTATGCATATTTATTTCTGCAGACTTCACATTTTTCCCCTTTCCTTTCAACAGAGTTCATGATGGCCATCAGGATAGAGAACTCCAGCTTAATTAGGAGCGAAAAAATATTCTATGATGGCATTCTAGTTTCAGATTCACTTTTCTCATGGGATATATTATTATTCCTGTGTTCACAGCCCACTGGACTTGCTAATGAAAACACCCTTGAGCTGCCAATTCAGTAGCGTACATCACTAAAAAATGGTACTGTTCTTCAACTGTGAAATGCACCCTCTGGCATTTTCCATCCATGAGTGGAAATCATAGACCCTGGGGTTTACAGAAAATGTAGAATTGCATTTTAGTCATTCTACTGAAACAGTATTGAGTGTATGTTGAGGAGGAAATGGAGGGAGAAAGACAGAGGGAGATAGATAGCTGCTGCCATGTGGCAATATATTTTTCTTCCATTTGTTCTGAATTTTGCTTTTTAAAAAAAAACACTGGGTTTTAAAGGCTCAATTAACCAAGGGATTAAAAACAATAAAATAAACATTTTTCACTTTCTGACAGAAAACATATGGCTAAAATTAGGAGAGCAATCGATTAATAGAAATATTTCTCTGGAGAACACAAGGATACTGAAATGACATCCTGAAAAATGAACACTCAGGTCACAAAAGTCAAAAACAATTTTCTTTGATGTTTCCAGCCACAGCATTATCTTACAGAACAATATGAAGTTTCCAATCTTCACAAAATCTCTGGCTTGAGTCAAGTATTCCTTATTGCGACTTGCTGCAAAATTTACCATAAGGAAATGTACCCGGAGATTGTATTTCGATAATTTAATAATTTATTAATCTAAAAAAGTGTGTAAAAGTATAGCTCTCATCCACAAGATATATGAATGACATTAAAATGCCTGCAGGTTTATCAAACTCGCTTTTAGTGTATTTGTTTCAGCAATACAGAATTAAAATGAACTTCACTTATTTTATTTTATATAAAAGAAGCCCACAGCAAAATGCTCAGAAGAAAAAACTTCATATTGGCGTGAAATGTACAGCTTTTACATTTAAAAATGTTCTGAAATATACATACAAGCATGCTAGCAAACCCAGGTTATCAGTTGACAAACTGTTTGGTATGCCATTTCTGAACCTTGAATGCTTTCTAACAGAAGAAAATTAAAATCTTCTGTAAATGGATTCTGTTGTTCAACTGGGGCTTGTATGCTCAAACTTTTAAAAATCCACAACTAAAATATGCATATCCATGGGAAATATACATACAACTTTCTCACATTGAAGTACATAATATAGGATTTTATCTATTGCCATTTATTTATTTTTTGCACAAAAACCTATAAATATTACTTCACCAGAATCTTTTAACTTAAAACTTAAATAAAATGACAGAGGTCTGAGTTTGCACCTCCAAAAATATGAAGATGAGTATTTATCTTCATCAGTAAAGTCCTAGATAAAAATGGCCTTTAAATCGAAACAACCCATTTTCATCTACAGTCTGATGAATTCTGGGAGGGAGAATGACAATAAAATGGAAAAATTACAAACTTCTACTTACAATTCTCACCAAGTTAACTTTTTGTACAATTTTACAATCTTGATTTTCCTCTTCAAAAGGCCTTGTGAAATTTTTCTGATTAAGAAAAAATAGTACTGCAATTTGTCAATTTTACACTGTACACAATAGATACAAACTGTTTTGATATATCTGGTTTATATCTACAATACAAAGAAAGTCACCAAAGGTGACTCAAATGCACAATAAAATATCATTTACAAGCACTAGCTAGTTGATATTCCCCACTATATTTTCCTCGATTTCACAATACTGTGTTTTTAAGAATGTACAATTTATCATGAAAAATAAATTCTGTGTTGTAGCAATGATGACAAGTATAGTTTCAGAAGCTGTAACATAAAAATTTCAAAAAGTTACTGATGTGGAAAAGCTTTATAATGTATGCCGCTGATGCACCAATACCCAAGAAAAGTTCTCTGAAGGTTAATGTTCACACATTGAAAAAATTAGATGTGGAGTGAATTCAATTCTCTTGGAAATGATACTTGCTCAAAATTTGACATTTTCCCTTACAAGATCTTCAGATCACTGATAAATAGCTGATGATGCACCATGTTCTTGGTCAGGAAAGGGATTGGGTCTGTGTATAACACGACTCCTAGTTTCAAAGTAAATTCATAATGGCATTGTACATTTGAGTAAGCACCACAAAGTGGACGGGTAGACAGGACTGGCGATCTTGTGTGGCAGGGTTACAGTTGAGCCATGATAAGGCATTATACTGTTCCAGCACAAACCTGAAAAAGAAAGCCAGTGTATCAGTATCCATTTTAGTTATAATCAAATTAAAGAGTAAAATCAAACTAAAAAGAGTAGAATTAAAGAGCAAACAAACCTCAAAACATCTGAAGTTCTGTTAGAATCCAGAGGATGGGGATGAGTGTGCTTGCCAGAAAGTAGTTCATCAGATTGTGCCAGGGAGACATGGTGATGTAAAGAGGCCTATAGCAAAGAAAAAGAAAACAGTAACATTTTAATCAAATTCAGCTCAAAACTATAAATACTCATTGAAACAATGTGAACACCACCGTTTTAATTATTTTCAATTCAATTGCCCATAGATTTTATTTTGTTCTGAGGCACTTCTTCCGATAGAAGTTGCATACTTAACATGTAGTGAAATGCCTAAATTTTACTCGAGTTTTATTTATTTCCCAATGCAAGACAGCGTAATATTTCTTTAGTCTGTCAGAACATGCACGTGTGATCCAGAGAATGTGGATGAATGGCCTGCTACCAGACCTTCACCAATGTTCCCTCTAATAAATCACTAGAAGTGCATGAGGTGGCACCAAGGGAACGCATCCTCCTCCAATTTTCTGTCTATCGCAGAGAAATGCTACAGCAAACACATGGCATCACAGGTTGACAAGAGCAGAGTATCCAATATGTGGAAATGATCCGACTATGTGGCAACAAGTATTAATGCTCCAGTACTAGGTCAGTCTGGACTCACACCACCACCCCTATTTGTGTATTTGAAAGAGTCTTATTCTGTTCTACGGCAAATGTTAAAGGTGGACAGATACTCCAAATAATGATGGGTGCATGGAAAAAACAAACATTCATTTGAAGAGTGAGCTTACCTTTAGAAACAATGGGCATTGGTTTTGGGCATGAGGGCAGGCAGACCAAAACCACTGAGGGAGATTCTCAGCTTTGGCAGTTGAAACAAAATATCCAAGGGCGAGCGGTTGCTGCAATACATTTGCCACTTCCTCATGAGCTTCTGTGGAGAGGAGCCGTTCACCTCCTTGAACCTGAAAATAAACAAACAATATTTATAAAAATATAGCTTTCAAGATAATTGTGTTATTTACTCACCGATCACTTTTCGAATACTTTATCAACTAATGCACTTGATGTTATTATACTGTAACTGAATCATGGACGACATAGAAACCAGAGCAAATTAATCTGGTCATTCAGAAGCAGATAGTTACAAAGATGGAAGAAACAATTTTTATAAATGATTATCTAACAAACATACTGTCCATTTCTTGCTTGTTCATGAGCACAGATGCAGTACAAAGACATATTTACACGAAATATGGTTTGCTAAGCACACAACACAATGACAAATTGCATTAATACACATCACACCAAATGGTGCTTGGCTCTTCTCCCTCTCCAAACAAAATCTCGTGTGCCAAACATTTTCATGAAGATAGTGCCCCATTAAATGATATGTAACCATGTAGTTTTCATTTCCCCAAAAGGCTATTATTGTACATTAATATTCTGAAATGGCAACTGATTGACCAATTTATTTCTATACATTTAGATCCCCAAATGACAACTGTGACACCGATGAAAGCAGATTAAATCATTTTCCGTGGTTGTGAAGTGAAACAGGCACAGCAATTATGTGGATAACTAGAGTCCCTAAAATCTTTTAAGTTTAAACAACTGCATTTGGATATTGTGCTGAAAACTAATGGTCCTTACTGACATTAGAATACCACTTCAATTGTTATAGAAAATACAGTACTCCAAATATGACCCTGTGTATGATCTATATTTATCAGAATAACTTGCTTCAACTGATCAAATACTGATATCCCTACCTGGAGTACTGCGTTTGGGTAAAAAACCTCAGGAAAGATATCCTGGCCTTGGAAGGAGTACAGTGCAGAATCATCAGCATTATGCCACAACTTGAAAGGTTACATTATGTGGATAGGTTGCATAAACCTGGCTTGTATTCTGTAAGAATTTAAATTGTTAAAGGGTGATCTAACTGAGGTGATTAACATGAAAAAGGGATTTGATAGGGTAGATACAGAGAAAGTATTTCTTCTGGTGGGGGAATCCAGAACAAGAGGGTATAATCTTAAAATTTGAGCCAGGCCAGATGGGACATCAGGAAACACATTTTTACACAAAGGTTAGTGGAAATCTGGGATTCACTCCACCAAAATTCTGCGGATGGTAGGTCAATGGAAATGTTCCAAGACTGAACCAAGTTCAATGACAGAAAATGGCCCAGTTTATTTTGGTACTTGCTAGTTCCAGAACAGATGCTATGTCTTCAACAGGGCTATGAGAAATGAGCCAGGCCATTTGTTCCAAATGTATACATTCCTGGGGTTTGATTTGAACTTCTATTTCCCTTTGTCCTGGTCAAATTTTGAAGGTATTTTAAGTCTATCTTGCTTCCCTTGAGTAATCCATCTGAAGCCATCAGTGGGTCAGCAGTGAGTCATTGCGCAAGGTTAAGTCAGGGATCTTGAACCAGGTCCAATTCACACTGAACCTCAGCACAGCAAATGTGACTGTTATTTTCTTTTTCCTAAGACAAGATAGTTATGCCTTTAATTGCTGTAAATATACATCATACAGCACAGGAGACCGCCTTTTGGCTCTTTGAAAGAACTATCGAATTAGTCCTACTCCGCTTCTCTTTCCCCATAGCCATGCGAATATTTCTGTTTCATGCAGTTATCCTATTCCCTTTCGAAAGTTATTACTGAATCTGCTTCCACCACCCTTTCAGACAGTACATTCCAGATCATCATAACTCGCTCCATGAAAACAAACTCCTCATCTCCCCTCTGGATCTTTTGCCAATTACTTTAAACTGATGTCTCATAGAAACATAGAAAATAGGTGCAGGTGTAGGCCATTCGGCCCTTCGAGCCTGCACCACCATTCAAATATGATCATGCAACTTCAGTACCCCATTCCTGCTTTCTCTCCATACCTCTTGATCCCTTTAGATGTTAGGGCCACATCTAACTCCCTTTTGAATATATCTAATGAACTGGCCTCAACAACTTTCTGTGGCAGAGAATTCCACAGGTTCACAATTCTCTGAGTGAAGAAGTTTCTCCTCATCTCGGTCCTAAATTGCTTACCCCTTATCATTAGACTGCGACCCCTGGTTCTGGACTTCCCCAACATCAGGAACATTCTTCCTGCATCTAACCTGTTCAATCACATCAGAATTTTATATGTTTCCATGAGATCCCCTCTCATTCATCTAAATTCCATTGAATATAAGCCTAGTCAATCCATATTCATATGTCAGTCCTGCCATCCTGGGAATCAGTCTGGTGAACCTTCGCTGCACTCCCTCAATAGCAAGAATGTCCTTCCTCAGATTAGGAGACCAAAACTGTACACAATATTCAAGGTGTGGCCTCACAGGCCCTGTAAAACTGTAGTAAGACCTCCCTATACTCAAATCCTCTAACTATGAAGGCTAACATGCCATTTGCCTTTTTCACCGCCTGCTGTACCTGCATGCCAACTTTCAATGACTGGTGCACCATGACACCCAGGTCTCGTTGCACCTCCCCTTTTCCTAATCTGGCACCATTCAGATAATATTCTGCTTGTTTTTGCCACCCAAGTAACCTCATATTTGTCCACATTATACTGCATCTGCCATGCATTTGCCCACTCGCCTAACCTGTCCAAGTCACCCTGTAAGCCTCTTAGCATCCTCCTCACAGCTCACACTGCCACCCAGCTTAGTGTCATCTGCAAACTTGGAGATATTACATTCAATTCCTTTGTCTAAATCATTAATGTATATTGTAAATAGTTGGGGGTCCCAGCACTGAACCTTTCTGTATCCCACTGGTCACTGCCTGCCATTCTGAAAAGGACCCGTTTATTCCTACTCTTTGCTTCCTGTCTGCCAACCAGTTCTCTATACACGTCAATACATTACCCCAAATACCATGTGCTTTAATTTTGCACACTAATCTCTTGTGTGGGATCTTGTCAAAAGCCTTTTGAAAGTCCAAATACACCACATCCACTGGTTCTCTCTTGTCCACTCTACTAGTTACATCCTCAAAAAATTCTAGAAGATTGGTCAAGCATGATTTCCCTTTCATAAATCCATGCTGTCTTGGACCAATCCTGTCACTACTTTCCAAATGCGCTGCTATTACATCTTTAGTAACTGATTCCAACATTTTCCCCATTACCGATGTCAGGCTAACCGGTCTATAATTACCTGTTTTCTCTCTCCCTCCTTTTTTTTAAAAAGTGGGGTTATATTCGCTACCCTCCAATCCATAGGAACTGATCCAGAGTCTATAGAATGTTGAAAAATGACCACCAATGCATGCACTATTTCTAGGGCTACTTCCTTAAGTACTCTGGGATGCAGACTATCAGGCCCTGGGGATTTATCGGCCTTCAATCCCATCAATTTCCCGAACACAATTTCTTGACTAATAAGGATTTCCTTCAGTTCCTCCTTCTTACGAGACCCCTCAGTCCCCTAGTATTTCCAGACGGTTATTTGTGTCTTCCTTAGTGAAGACAGAACCAAAGTATTTGTTCAATTGGTCTGCCATTTCCTTGCTCCCCATTATAAATTCACCTGATTGTGACTGCAAGGGACCTACATTTGTCTTCGCTAATCTTTTTCTCTTCACACATCTATAGAAGCTTTTGCAGTCAGTTTTTATGTTCCCTGCAAGTTTACTCTCGTACTCTATTTTCCCCCTCCTAATTAAACCCTTTGTAGTCCTCTGCTGAATTCTAAATTTCTCCCAGTCCCCAGGTTTACTGCTTTTTCTGGCCAACTTATATGCCTCTTCCTTGGATTTAACACTGTCCCTAATTTCTCTTGTTAGCCACGGTTGAGCCACCTTCCCCGTTTTATTTTTGCGCCAAATAGGGATGTACAATTGTTGAAGTTCATCCATGTGATCTTTAAATGTCTGCCACCAGTGGAAACAGTTTCTCTCTATGTACTCCAACAAAACCCCTCAAATTTTTCAACAGGTATTAAATCTCCCCTTAACCTTCTCTGCTCGAAAGAGAACAATGTGAGCTTCTCTAGTTGTTCCATATAACTAAAGTCCCTCATCCTTGATACCATTCGAGTAAATCTCCTCTGCACCCTCTCAATGACCTTGACATTATTTCTAAAGTGTGGTGCCCAGAATTGAACACAATACTCCAGCTGCGACCTAACCATGATTTATAAAACTTTAGCATAACTTCCTTGCTTTTGTACTCTTATGTCTCAATTTATAAAACCAAGGATCCCATATGTTTTTCTAAACAGCCTTATCCCTTGTCCTGCCACCTTCTCTGTTCTTGCACCCCTTTTAAAATTGTACCATACATTTTATATCGCTTCTCCTCATTTTTCCTTCCAAAATATATCACTTTACATTTCTCTGTTAAATTTCACCTGCCAGGTGTCTGCCCATTTCACCCATCTGTGTGTCCTCCTGAAGTCTGCTCCTATTCTCCTCAATGGTGATCGCTGAGGCGTGAGTCCAGGGATCGGAGAGGCCTATAAAAGGCCGCGAGAGGCAGCGGAAGTTCGTGGTCGCTGAGGCGAGAGTCCAGGGATCGGAGAGGCCTATAAAAGGCCACGAGAGGCAGCGGGAGTTCGTGGTCGCTGAGGCGTAAGTCCAGGGATCGGAGAGGCCTATAAAAGGGCGCGAGAGGCAGCGGGAGCTCGTGGTCGCTGAGGCGTGAGTCCAGGGATCGGAGAGGCCTATAAAAGGCCGAGAGAGGCAGCGGGAGTTCGTGGTCGCTGAGGCGCGAGTCCAGGGATCGGAGAAGCCTACAAAAGGCGTACTTGTGCAGCTACAGGGAGAAGGCAAAAAAGAAGTAGAAAGAAACAGAAAGGTGACGTCACAGCCTAGGGGGTAAGTGATTGGCTGGTGATTGGTGAGCAGCTTTTCTTTTTCTTTTTTATATCAGTCAGTAACTTTTAACATTGTTGTTGCCAATTTAAGTGTATCTAAGGGTTAAGTCATGGCAGGAGAGCTCGGTCGGGTGTTATGCTCCTCCTGTACCATGTGGGAACTCAGGGACACTTCCGGTGTCCTGACGACTACGTGTGTGGGAAGTGTATCCGCCTCCAGCTCCTGACGGACCACGTTGCGGAATTGGAGCTGAGGATGGATTCACTCTGGAGCATCCACGATGCTGAGAATGACGTGAGTAGCACGTGTAGCGAGTTGGTCTTACCGCAGGAGAAGGGTCCACAGCCAGATAGGGAATGGAAGACCAGCAGGAAGAGTAGTGCAAGGAAGGTAGTGCAGGGGTCCCCTGTGATCATCCCCCTGCAAAACAGATATACTGCTTTGGGTGCTGTTGGGGGGGGGGGGGGGATGACTCATCAGAGGAGGGCAGCAGCAGCCAAGTTCATGGCACCGTGGCTGGCTCTGTTGCACAGGAGGGCAGGAAAAAGAGTGGGAGAGCGATAGTGATAGGGGATTCAATTGTGAGGGGAATAGATAGGCGTTTCTGCGGCCGCAACCGAGACTCCAGGATGGTATGTTGCCTCCCTGGTGCAAGGGTCAAGGATGTCTCGGAGCGGGTGCAGGACATTCTAAAAAGGGAGGGAGATCAGCCAGTTGTCGTGGTGCACATTGGTACCAACGACATCGGTTAAAAAAAGGGATGAGGTCCTACGAAACGAATTGAAGGAGCTAGGAGCTAAATTAAAAAGTAGGACCTCAAAAGTAGTAATCTCGGGATTGCTACCAGTGCCACATGCTAGTCAGAGTAGGAATCGCAGGATAGCGCAGATGAATACGTGGCTTGAGCAGTGGTGCAGCAGGGAGGGATTCAAATTCCTGGGGCATTGGAACCGGTTCTGGGGGAGGTGGGACCAGTACAAACTGGACGGTCTGCACCTGGGCAGGACAACCAATGTCCTAGGGGGAGTGTTTGCTAGTGCTGTTGGGGAGGAGTTAAACTAATATGGCAGGGGGATGGGAACCAATGCAGGGAGACAGAGGGAAACAAAAAGGAGGCAAAAGCAAAAGACAGAAAGGAGATGAGGAAAAGTGGAGGGCAGAGAAACCCAAGGCAAAGAACTCAACATCCAAGAGTATTCAACATTCAGGAAGGATAGAATAAAAGGAAAAGGAGGTGGGGTAGCATTGCTGGTTAAAGAGGAGATTAATGAAATAGTTAGGAAAGACATTAGCTTGGATGATGTGGAATCTATATGGGTAGAGGTGCAGAACACCAAAGGGCAAAAAACGTTAGTGGGAGTTGTGTACAGACCTCCAAACAGTAGTAGTGATGTTGGGGAGGGCATCAAACAGGAAATTAGGGGTGCATGCAATAAAGGTGCAGCAGTTATCATGGGTGACTTTAATATGCACATAGATTGGGCTAGCCAAACCGGAAGCAATACGTTGGAGGAGGATTTCCTGGAGTGCATAAGGGATGGTTTTCTAGACCAATATGTCGAGGAACTAACTAGGGGGGGAGGCCATCTTAGACTGGGTGTTGTGTAATGAGAGAGGATTAATTAGCAATCTCATTGTGTGAGGCCCCTTGGGGATGAGTGACCATAATATGGTGGAATTCTACATTAGGATGGAGAATGAAACAGTTAATTCAGAGACCACGGTCCAGAACTTAAAGAAGGGTGACTTTGAAGGTATGAGGCGTGAATTGGCTGGGGTAGATTGGCGAATGATACTTAAGGGGTTGACTGTGGATGGGCAATGGCAGACATTTCGAGACCGCATGGATGAACTACAACAATTGTACATTCCTGTCTGGCGTAAAAATAAAAAAGGGAAGGTGGCTCAACCGTGGCTATCGAGGGAAATCAGGGATAGTATTAAAGCCAAGGAAGTGGCATACAAATTGGCCAGAAATAGCAGCGAACCCGGGGACTGGGAGAAATTTAGAACTCAGCAGAGGAGGACAAAGGGTTTGATTAGGGCAGGGAAAATGGAGTACGAGAAGAAGTATGCAGGGAACATTAAGGCGGATTGCAAAAGTTTCTATAGATATGTAAAGAGAAAAAGGTTAGTAAAGACAAACGTAAGTCACCTTGCAGTCAGAATCAGGGGAAGTCATAACGAGGAACAAAGAAATGGCAGACCAATTGAACAAGTACTTTGGTTCAGTATTCACTAAGGAGGACACAAACAACCTTCCGGATATAAAAGGGGTCAGAGGGTCTAGTAAGGAGGAGGAACTGATGGAAATCCTTATTAGTCGGGAAATTGTGTTGGGGAAATTGATGGGATTGAAGGCCGATAAATCCCCAGGGCCTGATGGACTGCATCCCAGAGTACTTAAGGAGGTGGCCTTGGAAATAGCGGATGCATTGACAGTCATTTTCCAACATTCCATTGACTCTGGATCAGTTCCTATCGCGTGGAGGGTAGCCAATGTAACCCCACTTTTTAAAAAAGGAGGGAGAGAGAAAACAGGGAATTAGAGACCGGTCAGCCTGACCTCAGTAGTGGGTAAAATGATGGAATCAATTATTAAGGATGTCATAGCAGCGCATTTGGAAAGAGATGACATGATAGGTCCAAGTCAGCATGGATTTGTGAAAGGGAAATCATGCTTGACAAATCTTCTGGAATTTTTTGAGGATGTTTCCAGTAAAGTGGACAAGGGAGAACCAGTTGATGTGGTATATTTGGACTTTCAGAAGGCTTTCGACAAGGTCCCACACAAGGAGATTAATGTGCAAAGTTAAAGCGCATGGGATTGGGGGTAGTGTGCTGACGTGGATTGAGAACTGGTTGGCAGACAGGAAGCAAAGAGTAGGAGTAAATGGGTACTTTTCAGAATGGCAGGCAGTGACTAGTGGGGTACCACAAGGTTCTGTGCTGGGACCCCAGCTGTTTACATTGTACATTAATGATTTAGACGAGGGGATTAAATGTAGTATCTCCAAATTTGCGGATGACACTAAGTTGGGTGGCAGTGTGAGCTGCGAGGAGGATGCTATGAGGCTGCAGAGTGACTTGGATAGGTTAGGTGAATGGGCAAATGCATGGCAGATGAAGTATAATGTGGATAAATGTGAGGTTATCCACTTTGGTGGTAAAAACAGAGAGACAGACTATTATCTGAATGGTGACAGATTAGGAAAAGGAGAGGTGCAACGAGACCTGGGTGTCATGGTACATCAGTCATTGAAGGTTGGCATGCAGGTTCAGCAGGCGGTTAAGAAAGCAAATGGCATGTTGGCCTTCATAGCGAGGGGATTTGAGTACAGGGGCAGGGAGGTGTTGCTACAGTTGTATAGGGCCTTGGTGAGGCCACACCTGGAGTATTGTGTAAAGTTTTGGTCTCCTAACTTAAGGACATTCTTGCTATTGAGGGAGTGCAGCGAAGATTCACCAGACTGATTCCCGGGATGGTGGGACTGACCTATCAAGAAAGACTGGATCAACTGGGCTTGTATTCACTGGAGTTCAGAAGAATGAGAGGGGACCTCATAGAAATGTTTAAAATACTGACGGGTTTAGACAGGTTAGATGCAGGAAGAATGTTCCCAATGTTGGGGAAGTCCAGAACCAGGGGTCACAGTCTAAGGATAAGGGGTAAGCCATTTAGGACTGAGATGAGGAGAAACTTCTTCACCCAGAGAATGGTGAACCTGTGGAATCCTCTACCACAGAAAGTAGTTGAGGCCAATTCACTAAATATATTCAAAAGGGAGTTAGATGAAGTCCTTACTACTCGGGGGATCAAGGGGTATGGCGAGAAAGCAGGAAGGGGGTACTGAAGTTGCATGTTCAGCCATGAACTCATTGAATGGCGGTGCAGGTTAGAAGGGCTGAATGGCCTACTCCTGCACCTATTTTCTATGTTTCTATGGGCCCAAGTTTTCACACGATAAAAAACGGGCGCCCCTCTGAGCTGGGCGCCCGTTTTTCGCGCCTAAAACGGCGCCGGAAAAAAAAACTCGCTATGCTGGAGAGCCCTGTAGCTCCTTGTCTGTTTGGCACGGCGCCCAAGGGTGCGGAGCCTACACTTGCGCCGATTTTCTAAGTGGGAGGGGGCGGGTACTATTTAAATTAGTTTTTTTCCTGCCGGCAACTCTGCGCGTGCGCGTTGGAACGTTCGCGCACGCAGTGTGAAGGAAAACATTGGCACTCGGCCATTTTTGTAGTTCTTTGTAGCTGTTTAATTTTTGAACATTTTTAAATAAAAGCACATTGCCATCAGCACTGAGGCTTCCTGCAGCCTTCTCACTGGCTCCTTCCCTCCCGCCATCTGGAACGTCTTCCTCCTCCCCTCCCCTCCCCCCCCACCGCGTTCGGGCGGGCGGGCCCGCACTCCCTCCCTCCCACCGTCGGGAACGGCTTCCTCCTCCCCCCTGCCGTCGGGAATGAACGAACAAACTTGTGAGGCTGGCTGAAGCACTTTCACACAGGTAGGAAGATGGTTTATTTCATCTTTTCTTTGCTTATAAATGTTTATTCAGGTTGGATTTATTTGTATAATATTTGTATAAGTATAAATAAGGATTTATTGTAGAATTTAATGACTTCCCTTCCCCCCCCACCTCGTTCTGGACGCCTAATTTGTAACCTGCGCCTGATTTTTTTAATGTGTAGAACAGGTTTTTACAGTTCTCCAAAAATCTTCACTTGCTCCATTCTAAGTTAGTTTGGAGTACGTTTTCACTGTGGAAACTTTCAAATCAGGCGTCAGTGGCCGGACACGCCCCCTTTTGAAGAAAAAATTCTGTTCCAAAGTAGAACTATTCTACCTGACTCAAACTGCAGAAAAAAAAATGTGGAGAGTTGCGATTTCTAAGATAGTCCGTTCTCCACCAGTTGCTCCTAAAAATCAGGCGCAAATCATGTGGAAACTTGGGCCCTATGTTTCTATGTTTACTGTGTCATTGCTCTTGTGCTGTTGAACAAATTGTTTGGGCAGTTTACAGCCTAAGCCATTGCCTATTCTATTACCTTCTGAAAGTAGAGTAAAATCATGTGAGGGAACGCGATATTGCCAGTAAAGTACCACCCGTGTTGCCCCTGGCTTGTTATAAATTACCCAGATTTCGAGCATTTAGAGGCATATGCTAATTTTTAGGAGCAAGGCTGAACTGTCGGAGTGGTCCAATTCTTTTTTTATGAACAGGAGGAAAACAAAAATAGATCCTTGCTTAGCTCCACTCGGTACCGATCATACAACGTCGGGCTGGATTTTTGCCGAACTTGCTACCAGGTTTTCGCGCGATTTGACCCTCCTCGGCGAAAACCCAGTCGGCGGGATCTTCAATGATGCTTCCATGTACCGCCGGGGAGAGGTACGCCGACGTGCAACGCGCAGATTGAGTTTGCGTTGCACTTTCGGCTCTCTCCGGACCCGTACGCCGCGTCCAGAATACCAACAGGGTCAAACCGATCGGTACAGCCCTGCCAGCAGCGGTAAGTATGAAGACCTGCAAAAAGGCAAGTTAAAATTTTTATTTTTAAATTATTTTTTAGCGATTTAGTGGGCAAGGTTTTTTTTTTAATGTTGTGAATGCTTTCCCTCCCTCCCAAGGCCTCTCTCGCAGCGCTGCCGGCCCCGGACTAAAGTTGCCAAAACTTGCGGTTTGCGGCGCGAATCCTTGTGCAACGCTAACTTTACCGTCATGGTGCAGACGTAAAGGCCAAAAGTTAGGCCTAAAAATGGTAGCGCAGTGAAAACGGTAATTTTGGCGTAAAACTACCATTGAAAACTCAAAATCTAGCCCAAGGACTGCTTTTTCCCATTTATTGTAACGGTCCATTTTCTAACACTGTACCAGTTTACAATGAAATTTATTTGCCATTAATTCTCGGCGCCTCAAAACTGGAAACTTAAAATCTTCTAAAAAATCTATTTACATTATATTTAATGAATTCCCTTCCTCAATCAATTTAGTTACCTATTCTCAGAAGATTTGATATATAATTTGTTGCTTCTAAATCTAAGCTCTTTCTGACAATCTCTGCTCTTCAACTCAGCATTGATAGGCATCCTACAAAATGTTTGAATATTTCCCTGCTACTGTTACATGACCCCTATAATTCCCAGCTTCATATTGGGTTAACATTTACTGCTGTCAAGTTGCCTTGATCACTTGTGTTTATGGAACTTCTAAAATTATTAACCAATACGTCACCCATTTCAGAATTCAAGGGTATATTCAGTGTAGTCCATGTGATCTGTGTACATTTAATTTCTTCAGAACACATGTTTTACTGATGTATGCATGTGTTCTAGATTCCTGAGGCTAAAGGATACATCAGAAATTTGTTTACAGTCTCCACATATTAAGAATTTTTGATATTTCCTGATTCTCATTTCTATCTCACTAATGCTATACTGGATCTATATTTTAACTGGAAAAATACGTTATGGGTTATTGTTGTGAATAGCTATCTGCAAATAAACTGATTTGGTTTTTTTATTTGGTGCGAGAAATATTAGCCCTGAAATCCCGGCCTCTGTGTGTCCGTACGGAATATGTACGGACCCTGCAAGGCCTCGCCAAAGCAGGTTTCCAGCACGCAATGCGCATGCACCGAAAACCAGCTTTTCTGATCTGTCAAGATATCTCGACAGATCCTCCGCATCCCCACAGCAAGGACATTCACGTGGGTGAGACTGGGCTATTTACCCATCTCTTGCCCAGCGAATGGCCTTCAAACTCTTGTGCCTGGTAAAGGCAGGTGCATAGCCTACTTTTACCAGCGTAAAAGTTTTAAAACATAAAAAATAAAATTTAAAAACACATTTGTGTTAAAAACATTGTCCACTAAGGTAAGTTTATTTTAAACCCTATTAAAACACTTAAAAAAACATTTTCTAAACATATTTATTTTCTAAAACATTTAACTAACTTTAATTTCATTTAATATTAAATATGTGAGGTGTTTTAAAAAATTTTTTTTTGTTGTGTTTGGGTGTTTTAGGGGATATTCTCATTGATAGTACTAGGAACTCGGAGATACGGAGTTTCCATTATTATCAATGAGAATACTGTACCGTGATTGGTTGTCCAGTCCCACGTGACTCCAGCTTCTCTGTCCGTACCAACAAGACGTGGATGCGCTGTGAAGCGCGGGAAGCGAAGGCCTCCGACCGGAATCTAAGGCACCTCCAGGTACTCTCGGGTCGGAGGCGGTCGTCCGAAGGAAGCCTCTGACCCGAATTTTAGGGCCATTAATTGTTTTAACTGCTTATAGTAGAAATTGTACCTACAATCCAGAAAACAATCCTTGCTCACTCAGGCCAATCTATTCCAAACTACTTTGAGCACAAGATCACACTTAGTTCACAGAATTTACTGATGAAAACTGGCTTTTGTATTGGCACGAGAAAAAAGTAGATGAAAAATACTGACTCGCAACCAAGGCATTTGGTCTGTTCTCCAGAGTCCACAGAAAGTCTCATATTGCCAAGTAAGAACATCAACACTCCAATTAACAATTCTTTGGCAGTAAAACCTAGTTTTCAGCACATTTTTTAATAACAACTACTTTTATTTATATAGTGCCTTTAATATAGTAAAACGTCCCAAAGCGCTTCACAGCAGTGTTGCAAGACAAAATAGATAAATTTGACACCAAGCCACAAAAGAAGAAATTAAAGCAGATGACCAAAAGCTTGGTTAAAGAGGTAAGTTTTAAGGAGGAAAGAAAGGTAGAGAGGTGGAGAGGTTTAGGGAGGGAGTTCCAGAGCTTGGGGCCCAAACAGCTGAAGGCATGGCCACCGGTGGTTGAGCAGTTATAATGAGGGATGTTCAAGAAGGCAGAATTTGAGGAGTGCAAACATCTTGTGGGGTAGCGAGGCTGAAAAAGATTACAGAGATAGGGAGAGGCAAGGCCATTTTGGGGTATTTAGCAAGAATCTGAGTCCCAAGGCCAAAAAGGACAGTCACTGATACCACAGCAATCAAGTCTGATCCATGACACTCAACAAGTTATCTTATATTAAGAGCAATAAAAACCATTACATAGGAACATATCCTGTTTTCACAGACAACCCCACCTATAGTTGGGTGCCAGGGTCACCTCAGACATCACCCTCCCAGCTGATTTCCCCCTCTCCACCCCATTCCACAACTACCTGTTGGGAAACACTGCACTGTCCACTTGATCTTGCTCGTTTGGGAATGAAGCAGAGTGGAACCCTGCTCATTTATAAAGTAACCACCCCACCTAAAAAAAATGTCAACCTATTTTTCTCTTTCAGATGCATACTGGTGTACTGGCATTTGCTGCTTTTCTGATTTTATTGAAGCAGTTTAGGCCTATACGGTTAGTAGTGCATTAATAAATCTGCTAACCTAGATTTAATACTGTATCATGAGTTGTTTCAATATCAGTATGCAAGCTAATTTTTCTTTAAATAGCTAGTTTGGGTTGCCTACAGTTCCCTCGTGCAGCTAGAGTTCCAAAGATTAGATGATTTCAATTTTAGTTCAAATTGAAAAAATTAAAAGGAAGAGCAAACATTATATTACAAATGTAACAATTTTATTAATATCTGTGGTCTGGGCACTTGCAATAGAATAATTTCCAATCCATGAGAACAAGATCTCCACTTAAATCTATTTGCTAGTTTGAATTAGTTTTGCAATGATTTGACTGTGCCACTTGGTGGAGCACCTCAATAGTAAGCCATTTCCAGAAAAAAATTAAACCGTATTCATCCCATGCTCCTTCAAATGAATGCTCGTGAGAGTTATCAAGGTATGCTGCTGATAGGAGTATAGTTGTGATTTGGGTTCTTGCCTTCTTAGATGAAGGACGGTGTATGGATTTAAAACTGGGAATATTTTACAATGCAACCTAATTTGGAAATATTAAGTCTAAAAACCAATGTATTTTACTACCACTTTTGCAGTATTAAAATCCTTTTAGTTAAAAAGATGGAAAATAGTATTTGAGATCATTTTTGATGTAATATGCTCTGCCAAATCTATAAAACATTATTAAAAAAATCTTGTTCTAAGGGTCAAAATTCAAGATAGCCTAGGGTTATCTGAAAATTATAATTGTGCAAAAACTGAAGTCTTTCATCATATATCTCTTTTTCCATTCCAGCTTTTCTTGTGGTACTAATCTTTTTCATAAGCTAACAAATATGACTCATGCATATTAAATTTGAGCCTTGGATATACCAAACATTGAAAAACATGCCTGCCAGAGATAGCATACGAAAGACTTTTAAGAACCCAGAAGTATTATTCAATTATTTATTACAATCCACTATTGATTAACAATGTTTAAGAGCAGAAACATTCCCATTAACATCGACTCAGCTGACTTGAAAGGGGCAGACTCAATTTTGTACTCAACAGTTATAGTAAGAGCTTGTTTTTCTCCCTCCAATGTAAAACCTTTAAGGTTTGATATTACCACCTTACCCTGCCAGCTTCGCTGCTGTGCTGAAAATGAGAGCCTGCGCCTGTGCCAGTTGGTGAACCAGGAGACAATACAGGAGAAGAGGTGGGAGATGGGTGCAGATTGCCAGTTATCAGAATTCGGATGTCATTGTCAAAGTCCTCAGCAAAAATATCCTCTTCCAAAATTCCTATACCATCTGTTTATGATAGTAAAAACAAAATAAAAAGCTTTGAAGCAAAAATCTATTGCATAGAACAAATGCAAAAAAGACACAAGACCATTACCTTTCGCATGGCAGATCAATATTGCACACTTGACTTTTGTGAAGGCATTTTTCAAATAAGATACATCATGCAATCCTTGCTCTAATCCTTCTATTCAATGCTTGCACCCAAAAAGGCAGCCAACTTCCCAGGCATATGCCAATGGGGTTCTGTATTGACCGTGAGGAGGTGCATAAATATGGCCTGGGAATGATTCCATGCGCAAGTGCCCAGCCTCTGCTCAGCATCTCCTCAGAGGAACATGAAAGATCCGCAAGTCAACAGTGGGGCAACAATGGGCATGAATTTGAATCTTAGCGCTCTGTAGCACATATATTGGTGCTCTGCTGCCCTTTCCCCAAATCTCATTGCAACTGTAGGGCTAAAAAAGATTTCTGGTACGATAGAATTATAGAAACATACAGCACAGGAAGCCGCCATTCGGCCCGTCGTGCCTGTGCTGACTGTTTGAAAGTGCAGTCGTGTTTAGTCCCACACCCCCGCTTTTTGTTCTCATCCTCAAGCACCTGTCCAACTCAGTTTTAAAATTATTTCTGGAATCAGCTTCCACCACCTTTTCACACAGAGCATTCCAACTGAGTGAAAAAACATCTCATCTCTCTGGATCTTTTGCCAATGATTTTTAATGATATCTACTCGAGCAAAACCTCTCGTCATCTTGAAAACATCTATCAGGTCATCTGTTAACTTTCTTTGTTCCAAGGAGAACAGTCCTAACTTTTCCAATCTCTCCTCATATCTTAAGTTCCTCATCCCTGGTAACATCCTGATAATCTCCTCTGTACACTTTCTAAGGCCTCTACATTTTTTCCTGAGGTGTGATGCCCAGAATTGTCCACAATACTCCAGCTGAGGCCTAACCAGTGATTTATAAAGTTCGAGCATAATCTCTTTGCTTTTATGTTCTATGCCTCTATTTATCAAGTCTATCAGTCCTAGTTTTCTCTCATACTTTGTAGAATAGTGCTAGCCATTGTTCAGATGTCTGAAGAAAGTGACTCTACTAACAATGCAAGACAATTCCCAGCAACTGATTCAGGAGTGTTTTCATGCACGAAATAATTTTTCTTCAACTTTCACAATAGTCAAATACTTGGCTTTCATCCAGCTTCTGCACCAAAATATAGTGAGCTGGGATGTTGTGCATTCTGCAGTTTTAAAAACACTGATCACAACCGTTAAATACTTCACTCACCTGAGGGACCAAGAGTTTCCAGAGCTTCAGTATTGGCAACGACCGTAGCAGCAGATGTTGGAAAAACCAGAATGTGTGTACAGGATGCATCTTGTGGCGTGTTCAGCTGTGATGTTTGCAAGTTGAGAGCTGTACCACGCCCAAACACAGAACCCATCGTGACAGCATCTTAAAGAGATCCACAATACAAATAATTAACAATTGGTGTTTAATTTAGAGATACCAATTGTGCAATCACTTTGAATCTATTTGCAATGCACATTCCTGGAATATTCAAAACATCTTTTCAAAAAAATCCATACCAGGCATAACAACAAATGAACCCTGTGGCTCCAGGGCAACCAAGCAGGCACTGAGAATTGTGGGAGAGTCTGCTGCAGATATACCACACATTGTGCAGGTCTCCTTCAATTGTTTACTGGTAGACTGTAGTGAGCGTCGTCCAATAAGGATACTCCAATCTGAGGAAAAGATTTATTGTGGTTAGTACAAAAAGGAGATAAACTATCTTCAGGATGTATATTTGCCAATTAAATTGGCCTAAATGCCAATTATATGCTGATCTTATTACAGTGGACTAATTCTGTATTTTAAAACAATGCATCGGCGAGCATTGCCTTCTGGGTGCACATATCGGTAAATCAAGGGCACGTTCCCCATAATTTTCCACTAAAATGAATGGTTGAACGATTGTGCAATGTATAACTGCGATTTCATGATATGCACTCTTGACAGTGGAGGCATTGCACCAGAAAACACCCATTTGGAAAAATCAGCTGCAATGTACACAATATTTTTACAAAAAACACCCTCCCACCTTTTTAAAAAAAAGTTCACTTGCGTCGTTTCTTATAGCGGTGCTCTATAACTAAAAGGTATCGGTTTACTTGTTCTCCTCCCAGTGGCAGTGACCTTTCTTTTTCCAGCACATTCCAAGGCAACTTGGTTAAGATCCAGTTATTTATTGTCTGGGGATATCACATATGTACCTATACCCTACATCTCATACTGTTAAGCACACTAAATATTCACCTTTTAATTTATTAGGTGCTTTACTGTTGTTCTACACAATTATTTACGTAACTATTTTCAAAATATTACACAACCAAATTGATATTTTAATAAAATGGCTTGCTTTAAAGACAATTGCAGTTCACAAAATGCTGCTGTAAGGTTGAGCTATAAGAATGTTCTTTCCAAGTATAGTGTTAAACTGAATGAAAATATCAGCAGTAACTTGGATAAAATGTATTTTCCCATTTTAACTGTATGATAAAGAAACTGAATGAGTTAATTCATTTGCTGGGAGCACAAAAATTGAACCAATTGTCTATTGTTGCATTTCACACAAGTTTATCACATAAGTGTCTTTCAAGAAATAAGCATGGACTACAATTCTGAAATTCTTCTTTTAAAAGTTTTACAGTACTTCAACATTCATTCCAGCTTTAGTTCAGAGTGGCTAACCTTTGAGTTCTCCATGGCCTACTCGTCCAAGTCTCCCCATTACAATTCTCCATGGCAGTGATGTCATCTGCATAATTCCGACACACCATTCCCATAGCTTCTGCAAGCCGATTTTACGGGCAGGCACTTTACTTCTCCTTGACCTGGAAAACATCACGTTGTAATAGTTCAATACTTTACATTTATATCTTGCATTTCTTGGGCAGGAAAAGGTGCTTTCTGCCTCTTGTTGCATGCGTCGAACTGAGGGGATATTACAACATGCTATTACACAGACTTATTCTACATTCCCATCAATTAAAATTCAGAGTGAATGCACTCACAATTACTTTAAAAACATCAATTCACACCACTCAGTCTTAGTGTTAATGGAACTAATCATATAACTGTATTTGCAGTGGCCATGTATCTCTCGTCTCTTTTTAGTCTGTCATTTTTACAGCAGCTGCCCATTACTAAACTATGGGTAAAGATCCACACACCACATACACTTCAATTTTCACTGAACTTGTCAGGAGCAAAAATTCACTGGATTCTCCAACTTATAAACAGACCTATCATTTTTAAATTCTATACATCAAAGGGATGTACTATTAACTGAGCAACTTACTTTCGTGCCGGATCATACAATGTCAAACATACACCATGCTCAGTTTTTGAAAGGTTAGTACAACGATTAAATTTATTCTTCAGATGCAGTTACATAATCACATCTGAAGAAGATAGCAGGATGTTTGTCGCAGTCATCTTAAGGAAAGAAATTGATATATAATTTCTAGTCCCAGTAGTACTGCCTTTAGACATGTAAACAGATTACAGTAAGATTTTGAGTCATACTCAGTTACTATTAGGTTTAAGCTTCTCTTTCATGGTATGAAAATAAATTACCTATCAAATGGGCTATGATAAAAATAAAAATCCAGAAAAAAAACAAGTTAGTATAAGTGATTAAATAGGAATGTTGTTATCAGAGCAAAACATCATAGTGTAGTAATTTTATATTTACCATCTGCTGATTACTATTTTATGAAGACTACTTGAAAAGGATGCCTGGTATTTCAGCAAGGCATCTTGAAGAAAAAAGGCCAGTCTACATGTAGTTATTGTCTGGGTTACTTTTAACCTGCTTGAAGTAAAACACGATTCATAATGCGAGTCAATTTGAACATAAATTCTTACCTGTTTGGCACATCAATGTTCAAGATGCATGTCTCCAGCAATTCCCCATGAAGGTCTGTACAGGATGCCAATAGCCACCTCTGATCATGGGATAAACAATAGCCAACAAAGAGCACATTGTACTTCTGGCTTGCCTCTCCAAACGTCTCACCTAGCTCTGTCTGTTTGTCCTTAATTGGCGCCAAGATATAAGGAGGTGAATACACTTGGATAGGATGGGGACGCTGGAATTGGAAGAAAAAAAATCTTTCAATTTGACAGTGCGTACTAAAACTATTTTTCTTTTTTTTAAAAAAAAGTAATGTTAGCCATGAGATCAGAAGAGTGCTAGACTCTTCCCGATAAAGGGTGGAGGGAACGAGAGGTCAAGTCACCTACTCATGGCCATTTAAAGCAACATTGGAAGAGAACATGAAGTCGGCTGGTTAAGCATTCTCTCAGCACAGATAATGCTATGTGGAGTGGAAGAAATTAAATCATTCATTAGAGAACTGTCACAGACTAAACAAGGTTCCACAGCACCATAACAAAAGTTTTTTCAGGCGAGGGTGGGAAATGGGAGAATTAAAATGTATTATTAGTTTACATTCATACTTACAAATTCATTCACACTAATAGAACACTTAAGACTAAGGAGTGTACAATCATTTATTTTATGGTTAAGAAAGTGCAAACCACAAGCAGGCATTAAACATGGCATGTAAATGGCAAGTGTAATTCCATGGCAAGTTATCAGAAGGTTAGAATGATAATAAACATTCTTTCAAACTGATATTATACCTGACATTTTGCACAAAGAATGAGACTTGAAATGCTTATAAGGGACAGCAAGATCATTGATGTGGAATAATTAGTGCAAGAACAGTAAATATCAATAGAAGTTACAAACTAATACGCACCTCTGAATGTTTAAGGGTCATATCTATTGTGGAAGCAGGACCAAAGCCAGTTAATGATTTAATGTGGATCTGTGTGGGAAGCGGCCGTCTGCATTGAGTGTAAATTGAGAATGCCAGTGATTTTAAGTGCTGGATATAGAAAGTGTGATCATCTTTCACTGGTTGTAGTAGATACTGGCAAGGCACAATCTGAAACAAAACAAAAGATTCACGCTTCTATGCATCACATTGTGATGTAACAGCTTTAATGCAATACCTTTAAAACAGGCAGAAGTCCAATCGCTGAAGCATACTTGTTGTACAACACAAACACATCCTTTGCATGAAGAAGCTTAGCCATTTCTATGTTTTAGTGTAAAATGGGTTTTCGAATAAAACAAAAGAAGAGTGCTATGGAATGCTTAGTGAATTCTAAAAATTATGATACAATGTATAACAAAGATTTTATTTCAAATTACCTGGACAGTGAATGCATTCCTCATATGCTCTGGTAGATTATCCAGCATCTCCATGTAGCACCGTAACAGGCCTAGCAGCCATCCACTTGTAAAAGATGACTCTTCTTCTGAGGAATATGTAAAAGGATCAACAAGATAGATGACGACAGCTGGTGGATATGCATTGCTGTCAGCTGACTCAGCTTCAGTAGGAATTCCTATCCGCTCCCTTTCTGTAGTACTGTAATATTAAAACATATGGATGTGAAATGACAAACGTTCTCGAACTCATTTTTGATCACACATATTTTGACATTTTGTTCCATCTCAAGTGCAAAATGCACACTTCAAAAGCAAAACTTCTGTTATCAGCACTTTTCCCATAGCTTTACAGTGACCAAGAAGCAGGTACAACTTTCTCTTTGATTAATTGCCCCTGCTCGGTCTTGTCCTGTCCTCATCCTTCTCCATCCCCCCAGTTGCCAAGATCTCAGTGTCTCAGTCTGTGCTGCACTGGCTTTCAGGAAGTTGGGGGTTGATAAAAATGCTTAATTGAAGGATTAATGGAGGTTCTCAAGGACCAATCATTATGCATTTGGCAATCAATTTGCTACAGTGTAATGTCATAACATAAAATGCATCTTATAGATTAACTGTCAACCTCTGACAGCCTTATAGTGGCCTAAAATGTAAACAGTACATGATTAAGATGTGTGAAAATATCTTTCTCTGGTGTATTGCACAAATTTTACATAGCATATACACTTCAAGAAATGTACCAGATACAGTAATTAAAATATTTATACTGCTGTGACTAGACAAGTCCTAGGCCTGCCCGTCAGCAAACCCCATTATGTAAAAGTAGTTACACAAGTTCTTAACTAAGCTTATAATGTGCATTAAAATCTCTTTATAAACTAATGCAACCATTATTGATGTCTACCTTACACCACACTTACCTCTCTTGTACTTCCTGCTGCTGTGCAGAACTCTGGACATCTGAATCTCCATTTCCACTCTGTGTACTCCCTGGAGGTCTCTCTGTACTCGTGCTTGAGCTACCACTCTGCACCTGAGCAGCCCCAACAGTCCCACCAAATCCTGAAGAGGATAAGGTTGTTCCTGTCTGATGCAAAGCTGGGGTAGTGGTTGTGGTGGTAGTGGAGGTAGTAGAAGTGGAACAGGTACCGGTTGACCCACTTCCTACACCAGAGCTGCCAGTTGTTGCAGTGCTACTGCCAGTGCTGGTTGCAGAAGTAACTGTAGTGCCAGTTGTCACTAGTGCAGAAGTACCCACAGTTCCCAACGGTGGTCCACTGCTTCCAGATGCTGCCTGCCCCTGGGTACCAGATGATGCTGTTGGCTGGTGTTTTGGTGGAATCAGCAGGCTGTTGTCCAGCTGAAGTGTAGCCAGGTAAGGTGCTGGATTTTAAGGAATAAAAGGAACATTTACAGAATTAGTAAGTGATTTTAAAGAACTGTTTAATATCTCTTGTACAATCAAACAAATGCACATAAACTGTGGTTTATAAGATAACAGTGATTTTTAAATAAATTCTTACAACCAATTAAACAATCTCAGCATCTCCTGCAGCAAATAAGGAAATAAAATCTAAGAAATACAAGACTGAAGTTGGCACTCTTTAATGAGAAACAGATTGCTCATTCTTTTTAGAAAGAAACATGAACATTAATTATTACACTTACCCAAGTGATGGCGACAGACTTGAGCATAGAGTTTTAACTTGGCAAGATTGTCATTCTCGTCACTAACCCAGGCTTGAGAGAACCACTCATCGACAGATTCTTCTGCTAGCTTTTTTGCAGAACTCTTACCAACCCGCATGATTCCATCTCTCAATACTTTGCAGATAGGTCTATGCTCACCAAGTCTGCATGTCTGTTAAAATAAAATTGTATTTAAGTCAATAAGCAAGTGCTGAGAATATGTTCTCTGCTCGACTGGCCTGTTTTTCTGAAGATCTAAGCATACTTAATATCTCTGAAATATTTTTCATAAGCCTGCATCTTCAACATAAAATGTTATCAAGCATTTAAAAGATGAACATTCAAGTGGCTAAATGTTAGTTTATTTCTTTTTGTATGTTGATGTACAATCTATGTAGTTGATTCAAATTTTTTGCTTACATTAAAAAAATTCCAAGTTATCCAGCAAGTTTGAACTAAACGAATTTGAATTAGCACAAGTAGGTGTATTTCCCACCCAACCGTAGCTCAAGTTTCAGTCCAGAAGGTTCCCAGTTGTTCAGTTTTATTTCTAAAACACATTAGATTACTTCAAATGAATTTCGCCAAATAAAAGTTCCTGCAAGTCTAAACTAATTAATTGTCCCTGTTGCATTTCCAACACCCATAATATTTTTGTATCAAAAAGTGCAACAGTGATGCTGAATAGCTAAAGATTCAAAGAATTAATTCTGACTTGTAGTTTTTTTTTTTTTTTTAAAGTGTGTTGTTTACAGTAAAATTACTATTGCATACATTTGCTTTATGTTAAACATTTATTCTCACCTCATATACAGCACTAAGATCCCTGAAGAAATTTTTGGCTCCAGTGAGCAAGGCCTCATTTTCTGGACAGACCACAATGTAGGCTACGTCACGCTGAGAACCGTACGGTTCGAGAAGCAGCTTCTCCCAAAAGGGCAGTGCAAAAGGGGAGATCATCAGGAAGTCTTTATCGTAGCCCAGAAGCAGTGTGGGGATAGGAAGTGGCTCTGGTGATTCTTCTGAACCTGAACAAAAAGATAGTGATATGACATAAACCTTTTTGAGATAATACCACAACTGTGCAAATATAAACATTTTCTTACTACAAGATTTCCCTAGTGTATAATGTATTACATATAATGGCAAAATACCGAGAGAATAATTTCTACTTATTGATGCTTGGTAGCAATTCAGAACAACTATAAACAATGTGTACCAGTTATTATACATCTAATTGTACAATATTTTAAACACTTCCTATTAACTCTATTTACCACTTTGGTAACCTTTTGTAAATATGAAATCTGGATATAACTATCACTTATGGTGGACTGTACATCTTCATATTAACATTTCTTTTATCTGCTATGTACATCAAGTCCATCATCAATGTTACAAAGAATTACATGGAATATGCACCATTCAGTTCAAATGGTCTGTGCTGGTATTTATACTCCACATGAGTCTCCCTACCCCATTCCAGTTACCTCATCTCATCCTCTCAGTATATCTTTCTATTTTCTTTTCTCTCATATACTCATCTAGTTTCCTTTAAAAAGCATCTAACCTATTTGCCTCAACCACTTCCTGTGGTAGCGAGTTTCACATTTTAACCACTCTGGGTAAAGAAATGTATTACCCTACTAAATTTATGAGTGACTATCTTGTATTTAGGTCTCTAGTTTTGGATTCTCCCACAAGTGCAAAAATTCCTTCCATATCGACCCTGTCCAATCCATTCATAATTTTAAAGAGGAGAAATCAGGGATGTACAAAATGTATACGGTTATACGAACAAAATTGTGACGCAAAGAATGCTGTGTTTAAATGGTCACATTCGAACTGGAGACAAAAGTCTCCTCAGACTAGATGCTTAGAAGTACTAATGTTCTGGTTTCCTGCAGAGGGTATGGCATTATGTAATACATACAATCTCCCTGTTGCTAAGTGATTATCTGTTGTTTTTAAGACTTGAACCTTGTTTATGCAATTTATCGATAATGCTAAGGTAGGGATTGAAGTTAGCTTAACAGAACACTTGCGAAGATAAGAAAAGTTAATGTATTATAGAAAGACTTGGAATGGATGGAAGTTGGGGAAGTTAATGTAAGCAATTTGCAACGTCGTAAAGGAGATAACGACCCTGAAGCGAGCAGTTTTCTGGTTTGGGCCTCATGATTGTACCCGAGAGGATAGGGACGAGAGAGATAAGACAAATTCCAAAGGACGAACATTCAGTAAATATAAACAGGAAAAGACATGTGGACAAGAACATGAGACATCGTTAGGGAGGGCTTCGACACGAGAATCAAGACAAAGAACTTGAAGCCCCATTGGGTACTGAGTTTTTAGGGGAACCTATATAGGTTAAAAGGTCTTGTCAATATCCCATTTCAGGCTCATCCCTAAAAAAAAATAAAAGTAACCTCCTCAAGGCTGTCCCCACAGACAGGAGATGAGAGCTATACAGAAGTTGGGCTGGTAGAACACTCAGAGTGATCCTATGCTCTACCAAAGGACGAGACGAGAGAGAGAGAGAAAGAGGCTGCAAGCCAGAGAACTGCTCATATGCGCCAGTCGTTTGTCCGATCGGATCAGTGTCAGCTACTTATCACGGTCGTATGTTTTTGCTATATAACTAGCGTGTTATATTCCGTCTTAAACTCTGATTAAACACAATATACCCACCATATTGGTTTACAGTCGATCCTGATTATTAAAGTAACCAGAGATAGCCTTAAAGAGGATATTTCTAACAAGACCCTTATCAGGTCACCTCTTTTCTGAAGAAAAAAGCTCCAACCTGTTCAATCTCTCCGAAAAGCTATAATCTCTGTTCTGGTACAGTTATAAATGTTTTTTGAACCTTTTCCAGTGTTTCTATGTCCTTTTAATAGTGTGGAGACCAGAACTGTGCTCAGTACTCTAAGTGCAACCTGACCAGGGCCCGATACAAGTTTAACACAACTTCACTACTTTTGAATTCTCTAACCGTGGAAATAAATCCTAGTACTTAGCATATTTAATTGCTTTGCTGACCTGCAATGCTGCTTTTAATGATTTGTTTGCCTGTATCCCTAGATCCCTTTGCTCTTCTAACCTATTCAGTTTCTTTTTTTTTTTAAAAAGGTGTGGGTGATGTTTCTGTTTTTCCTACCAAAGTGCATTACTTCACTTTTATCAATGTTAAGGTTCATTTGTCACTTAACTGCCCAGTCTGCAAGTTTTCTAATGGTCGTCTTGTATTATGTTGTATTCTTCCTCAGTGTTAGCTATACCCCCGGATTTGGTATCATCTGCAAATTTTTATAGTTACTTATTCCTAAATCAAAATCATTAATGTAAATTATGATCAATAGTGGAACACCATTTTCTACCTTCCTCCAAACTGAATAACTACCCTTTACCCCTACTCTCTGCTTTTTTTTATAGCCAATTTGTTAACCATTCAACTATTTGTTCCCAACTCCATATGCTCTAATCTTGGTCACAAGCTAACCATGTGGTACATTATGGAAGGCTTTTTGAAAATCCAGGTTCGGGTTAGGGTTATCTACAGCATTACCCTCGTCAACTCTTTGTTACCTCTTCAAAGAATTCTATCAGGTCAGTTAAGCATGAATAAGCCTTTTGGAATCCATGCTGACTACTTTGTATTATACTTTGTCCCTAGATGCTCTTCTATCAATTCTTTTTGTATAGATTCAAGTTATCTTTCCCATCACTGACGTTAAGCTGACTAGTCTATAGTTCCCAAGTTTTGTTTGCTCTCCCCTTTTGCATATAGGAACAATGCTTGCTATCCACCAGTCTTCTGGCACTGGTCCCTCTTCGATGGAACTTGAACCAAATTAGTGCCTCTGCAATCTCTTCCCTAGACTTGAGTATGCATACCATCTGGACCTGAGGTTTTAACCTCTTTAAATTTGATAGTTTGTCATTTATCTTCTCCCTTTAATATTCTTTTTAAGCTCATCCTCGAGTCAAGTATCTATTTCATTATCTTTAGTTAAAAATTGAGACAAAGTAGTTATTCAATACTTCTGCTATTTCTATCATTACCTGAGAGTTTACCTTGCTCATCCTTTAGTGGCCCTGTCCCTACTGTAATTTTTTTTTTATGTGTCTATAGAACACTATTATTTTCTTCTATTCCTCAATAATTTAATTTCGTAATTTTGCTTTGCCTTCCTGATCGAACTTCGCTCCTAAGTTCTTTGTATTCACTTTGTCCTCTCGTTTAATATCCAAGTACTTCTTGTATGTCTTTCTTTCAGTTTTTCCTTTATTTCTTTATTCATCTACAGTGCCTCATAATTAGCTTTCTTGTTTTTGGCTTTTAAAGGAATACATTTCTCTTGAACTATATTGATTACCTTTTTAAAGATTTCCCACTGTTTTTCTATATTTGTTTTTGAAGCTTTTCTCCCAGTTTACCTTCTTGAGTTCCACCCTTATTTGCTCATAATTTGCTCTTTTCCAATTTATTACCTGAGTCTTTGTCTTACATACATCACTCTCAATCCTAATTCTGAAAATCCTGAACCTTACCATGTTGTGATTACTAGCAAGATGCTCTCCTACTTTATCAATCTGTTCTGGTCACAAAATCCAGCATGATTCTTTTCTTGTTGGACTTCTTACGTACTGAGTGAGAAAGAAGAACACAAGAAATAGGTGCAGGAGTAGGCCATTTGGCCCCTCAAGCCTGCTCCGCCATTCAATAAGATCATGGCTGATCTGATCCTAGCCTTAACTCCACTTCGCTGCCCGCTCCCCATAACCTTCGACTCCCTCATCATTCAAAAATCTGTATCGCCACCTGAAATATATTCAAAGACCCAGCCTCCACAGCTCTCCGGGGTAGAAAATTCTAAAGATTCACAACCCTCAGAGAATAAATTTCTCATTTGTTTTAAATGAGCGACCCCTTATTCTGAAACTATGCCCCCTAGTTCTAGATTCACTCATGAGGGGAAACATCCTCTCTGCATCGACCCCGTCAAGCCCCCTCAGAATCTTATGTTTCAATAAGATCACCTCTCATTCTTCTAAATTCCAATGAGTATACGCCCAATCTGCTCAACCTTTCTTCATATGACAACCCCTTCATCTCAGGAATCAACCTCGTGAACATTCTCTGAACTGCCTCCAATGCAAGTATATCCTTCCTTAAATAAGGAGACCAAAACTGTACAAGTACTCCAGGTGTGATCTTACCAACGTGCTGTACAGTTGGAGCAGGACTTCCCTACTTTTATACTCCATCCCCTTTGCAATAAAGGCCAGCATTCTATTTGCCTTCCGGAATACTTGCTGTACCTGCATGCTAACTTTTTGCGTTTCATCCACAAGAATCCCCAGATCCCTCTGTACTGTAGCATTTTGTAATCGCTCCCCATTTAAATAATAATTAGCTTTTTTATTTTTCCTATCAGTGAATAACCTCACATTTTCTCACATTATAGTCCATCTGCCAAATTTTTGCCCACTCACTGAGCCTATCTATATTCCCTTTGTAGAGTATTTGCATCATCCTCATAACTTGCTTTCCCACCTATCTTTGTATCAGCAAATTTGGCTACGTTACACTGGGTCCCTTCATCCAAGTCATTAATGTAAATTGTAAATAGTTGAGGCCCCAGCACTGATCCCTGTGGCACCCCACTAGCTTGCCAACCTGAAAATGACCCATTTATCCCGACTCTCTGTTTTCTATTAGTTAGCCAATCTTCTATCCATGCTACTATATTATCCCCAACCCCGTGAGCCCTTATCTTGTGCAGTAATCTTTTGTGTGGCACCTTATCGAATGCTTTCTGGAAATCCACATATGCGACATCAACTGGTTCTCCTTTATCCACTCTGCTCGTTACATTCTCAAATAATTCCAGCAGATTTGTCAAACATGATTTCCCTTTCATAAAATCATGCTGACTCTGCTTGACTGCATTATGATTTTCTAAATGTTCTGTTACTACTTCCTTGATGATGGACTCCAGCATTTTCCCAATGACAGATGTTAGGCTAACTGGTTTATAGTTTCCTGCTTTCTGTCTCCCTCCTTTCTTAAATAGAGGTGTTACATTTGCGGTTTTCCAGTCTGCTGGGACCTCTCCAGAATGCAGGGAATTTCGGTAGATTACAACCAATGCATCCACTATCTCTGCAGCCACTTCTTTTAAGACTCTAGGATGCATGCCATCAGGTCCAGGGGACTTGTCCACCTTTAATCCCATTAGTTTGCCGAGTACTTTATCTCCAATGATAGTTTTAAGTCCCCCCGTGCCCGCAATAGCTCCTGGATTATCAATTATTGGCATGTTTTTAGTATCCTATCGTGAAGGCCGATACAAAATATTTGTTCAAAGTCTCTGCCATTTCCCTGTTTCCTATTATTAATTCTCCAGTCCCATCCTTTAAGAGACCAATGTTAGTTACATTAGCTACTGGTTTCCTTTTTATATACCTGTAGAAGCTTTTACTGTCTGTTTTTATATTTCTTGCTAGTTTATTTTCATAGCTTCGCTGTCTTCATCATTTTGTTAGTCATCCTTTGCTGGTTTCTAAAAATTTCCCAATCCTCTGGCCTTCCACTGTCCTTCGTAACAATGTATGCCTTTGTTTTCAATTTAACACCATCCTTTACTTCCTTAGTTAGCCACGGATGGTTCATCTTTCTCTTAGCATCTTTATTTCTCACTGGAATAGATCTTTGATGAGAGTTATGAAATATCTGCTTAAACGTTTGCCACTGTATTTCTACAGTCCTACCCTGTAGTATATTTTCCCAGTCTACTTTAACCAACTCGGTCTTCATAACTTTGTAATTACCTTTATTTAAGTTCAGGACATTAGTTTGAGACCTAGCTTTCTCACCCTCAAACTGAATTTGAAATTCTACCATGTTATGATCACTCTTCCCAAGAGGATCCTTCACGACAAGATTAATTAATCCAGACTCGTTGCACATTATCAGGTCTAAAATAGTTTGCTCCCTCGTTGGTTCCACAACGTATTGTTCCAAGAAACCATCCCGCATTCACTCTGAACTCTTCCTCAAGGTTACCATTGCCAATTTGATTTGTCCAATCAATAAGATGATTAAAATCACTCATGATTATTGCTGTACCTTTCTTACAAGCCTCCACTATGTCTTGATTCATACTCTGTCCTACAGTGAGACTGCTGTGGGGGCCTGTAGACTGCTCCCACTAGTGATTTTTTTTGCCTTATTATTTATTATCTCCACCCAAACTTATTCTACATCTTGATCTTCTGAGCCAATATAATTTCTTACTACTGCACTGATCTCATCCTTTATCAACAGAGCTACCCCACCTCTTTTTCCTTTCTGCCTATCCTTACGAAATGGCAAATACCCTTGAATATTTAGATCCCAGCCTTGGTCACCTTGCAACCACATCTCTGTAATGGCAATCAGGTCATACCCATTTATTTCTACTTGTGTCGTCAACTCACCTATCTTGTTGCGAATGCTTCATGCATTCAGATATAGAGCTTTTAATTTTGTCTTGTGTAAACACTGTCCCTACTTGTCCCACTCTGGTTATCATTACCCCTATCGCTACCCTGCACTTTTGCCTTCTCCTTTCTCGACTTTTTTAATTTCCGCTCACCAGATCCCTGCCCTCCACTATTTAGTTTAAATCTCTATCTACAGCCCTAGTTATTCGATTCGCCAGGACACTGGTCCAGGCCTGATTCAAGTTAAGCCCGTCCCAATGGAACAGCTCCCTCCTATCTCAATACTGGTGCATGAATTGAAATCGATTCCTCACACACCAATCTTTGAGCCACGCGTTCATCTCTCTGATCCTATCTACCCTATGCAAATTTACTCGTGGCTCAGGTAGTAATCCAAAGATTATTACCTTCGTGGTTATGCTTTTTAATTTAATCCCTAGCTGCTCATACTCCCTCAACAGAACCTCTTTCTTTGTTCTACCTATGTCGTTAGTACCTATGTGGACCACGACAACTGGATCTTCCCCCTCCCACTCCAAGTTCCTCTCCAGCCCAGAGGAGATGTCCTTAACCATGGCACCGGGCAGGCAACAGAGCCTTCGGGACTCACGCTTTTGGCTGCATACAACCGTATCTATCCCCCGAATGATACTGTCTCTTACCATTACAACATTCCTTTTTACTCCCCCCACTTGAATGCCGCCCTGTACCACAGTGCTGTGGTCATTTTGCTCATCCTCCTTGCAGTCCACACAGGGAACAAGAATCTCATACCTGTTGGACAAGAGCAAGGGCTGAGGCTCCTCCATGAGTATCTCCTGGGTCCCCGTGGACCTCAATGGTGTCCACCAGCTCTCACATGCAACAGCAGAAACACACCACCTGTCCTGCCATCTCGAATGTATTCAATTAGTTCAGATTTGAAGTTTTGAACATTTAGTTTATAATCCCAGCTCTTAATTTAAACCAATGCCCAAGAGAGAAAGAAAAACTGACCAACCAAACTGACCAACCCAGCAGCTAGTGAAATATCACTTACCTATTTTTACTTAAAAAAAATTTATTTTAATCTTTCCCCTCTTCTCCAAATTCCCAAATAAATCACTCCATTTAACTCCACTCCGTTTAAGACCGCTCTGTGCCGATCACGTTGTCACCTCCCATCTTTCCAGCAACTTCACGTTTGAACCTTTCCAATCAGGTTTCCGCCCCTGCCACAGCTCAAACAACCCTAATCAAAGCCACAAATTAAATCTTATGCAGCTGTAACCGTGGTGCACTATCCCTTCTCATCCTTCTGCAACCTCTTACACCGTTGACCACACCATCCTCCTCTAACGCCTGTCCAGTATACACTGTCAAAATTTGATTCCCTTTTCTTCTTTCGCTACTTCTTCCTGCCAGTTTATTTGGGGGTAGTTGAAAACGCCTGCTGCTCACTTTGTAGATTTGCCTACATATTTCGTCTTCCAATTCTCTTTCACTATTTGATGGTCTTTTGTATACCCCTATTAGGGTGCTGGATCCTTTATCTTCTAACTCAATCCATATCTTACTGCTATTTACATCCTTTTTTCTACTGCCATTATCTTATCTTTAACTAGTATAGCTACCTCACCACCATTCCTTCCTTCCCAAATGTGTTATATCCTGCAATATTTAGTTGCTAATCCTATTCTCTATGTAGCCATGTTTCAGCCATCCCTACTATATCTGAATCCCCTCTACAAATTATTGGTTCCAGTTGATCTATTTTGTTTTGAATACTACGTACATTGCTGTACCTATAGTTTAAATTGTTTTTTTCATTATTCCTCTTTGTTTTTAGTAACTATTTTACCATTATACTCCATCACTTCATCCGATCTCTGGACATTCATATTATCCTTATTCCTTCCTTTATTTTGCTCTTTACTCTCCGAGATTCTTTTTTTGTTAGGTTTCTTAAATTTCCAGCAGTTCCCTCCTCCTATGTTAATAGTTTAAAGTCTTTTCTACAGTCCTAGTTATCCTATCCATGAGAACCTTGTTCCCAGGTCAGTTCAGGTGCAGCTATCCTAGCTATAGTTCCTTCCTGGTCCGGTACTGGCGCCAGTGTTCCATGAAATGGAACTCCTCTTGCCCCACACAACTTCTTCAGTCACATGAGTTTCCTAATCTGTTGGTCTCATTTTGATCCCATTTCGTGTGCATATCAATATAATTTAGCCAATACATGCCTTTAAACTGCACGAGAGAAAATATGAGAATAAATTCTATAAAATTTAGGAAGTGTTTTCATTTGCACAACAATCCACCTGGTACCATCAGAAAGCTAAATAATATTGGAATTGTTTGAGTAGTGAATGCCATATTAATTTTAGTTGGGCAATTTAATTAGCAAAAAAATCAAGCCAAACATAGTAACATGAAATTCAGGACAATGTGTAAACATGAAAACAGGGCTTTACCATAGGATCCTCTGCCTATCTTGTGGAACTGTTGCCAGGTGAGAGGTCCTTGCACATGTTGGATATTCTCCCACGTCCTTCCTGTCCGTTTCTTCTGAATGGCATCTTGTAGAAAAGGCTGCAGTGATAGCAGCATACGGACCACATCTTGGGATGAAAGGACGCTTACATCCAGAACTGCAGATAAGAAACTCTGTTATTGAAGTATGTTAAAGGCCCTATCCTGGACACAGTTACCACTGCCAATATTTAGAAATATAGTACACAAACTGCATTTTGCTATAAAAGCAGGAAGCTCCCTGCTCCTTTCAAATCTACTATCATCACCCCGCTCTCTAAAAACCCAGCCTTAATCTCTCTGTCCATGCAAACCAGCACCCAAATCTCTCAACTTGTCTTTCCTCTCCAAAGTTCTTGAACATATTGCCACCTCCCATCTTTCCAGCAACTTCACGTTTAAACCTTTCCAATCAGGTTTCCGCCCCTGCCACAGCTTAAACAACCCTAATCAAAGCCACAAATGAAATCTTATGCGGCTGTAACCGTGGTGCACTAACCCTTCTCATCCTTCTTGACTTGTCTGCAACCTCTTACACCGTTGACCACACCATCCTCCTCTAACACCTGTCCTCTGTGGTCCAGTTGAGTGGGACTGCCCTCGCCTGGTTCCACTCTTATTTATCCATTCATGGTCAAAGAATCTTCTGTAATGGCTTCTCTTCCCATGCCTCCCCCTTTATCTGTGGAGTTCCGCCTGGGATTGATCTTTGCCCCCTTCCTATTTTTCATCCACATGCTGTCCCTCGGCGACATCATCCGAAAACATATCAGGTTCCACATGTAAGCTGATGCCGCCCAGTTCTACCTCAACACCACCTATCTTGACCCCTTCACTGCTTGTGCAACATCCAGTCCTTGATGTGCAAAAATTTCCTCCAATTAAACATCGAAAGACTGAAACCACTGTCGTTGGTCCCTGCGACAAACTCTGTTCCCTAGCCACTAATTCCATACTCCTTCCTGGCCACCGTCTCAGGCTGAACCAGACTATTCGCAACCTTGGTGTCCTATTTGACCTTGAGCTGAGCATCCGACCCCTATCTCCTCAATCACAAGACCACCTTCTACCAGCTCTATAACATCGCCCATCTCCACCCCGGCTTCAGCCTTTCTGCTGCTGAAACCCTTAACCCAGATGCTGTTGAAACCCTCATTCATGCTTTTGTTACTTCCAGACTCTACTATTCCAATTCTCCACTGGCCGGCCTCCCCTCTTCCGCCCTTCATAAACTTAAGCTGATACAAAACTCTGCTGCTCGTATCCTAACTCGCACCAAATCGCATTCACCCATCACCCCTGTACTCGCTCACCTACACTGGCTCGCGGTTCAGCATCCTTGTGTTCAAATCCCTCCATTACCGTACTCCTACCTAACCTCCTCCAGCCCTACAACCCTCCGAGAACTCTGGGTTTCTCCAATACTGGTCTCTTGTGCATCCCATACTTCCTTTAGGCGACCGTCCCTTCAACCACCCTAAACTCTGGAATTCCCTCCCTAAACCTTGCCACCTCTCTCTTCTTCTTCAAGACGCTACATAAAACCCCTCTCTCTGACCAAGCTTTTGGTCACCTATTTGCTTCGGTGTCAATTTTTAAACTGAATGCTGTGAAATGTTTGACTACGTTAAAGGCACTATATAAATGCACGTTGTTGTTGAATCTAGGGAAATTATTTTATGTAGAGAATATGCATCCTAGTTTTTTGGAAAATATATTTTCTTCTGGTGAATTTTCACGTTCATCAAGTAGAGATACACCAGAGCTGGAGAATTAAACAAAGAACTGAACAAGCAGCCAGGGAGGTGGCTGGAGTCAATGGCAAGGAAGTGGGGCTTTTGGCTGAAAATAATGACTTCTTGGTGTTCAACTGGAGGAAATACTGGCTTATCAACGACAATGCCAAACAACAAACCCGACAGCAGTGGCATATATGGGATCGAAGTGAGTGGTGGAGATGTAGAGCTCAGTGCTGTCAACATACTTACCCTTGGCCTACAGATCATGCAGTCGAGGATCTGGGAACCTGCAGCACTAAGACTCTTGAACAATGAAGATGGTTTCACTCCAAGCACTCCCTCACCACTGCAACACTTTCTTTTCTGATCGCATCAAACCTTGCATGCCTTTTTATTGTAAGAATTTACTGTCAATTTATTTTTGCATAAACCTGCAGCACACTTTTCATCCATTTAAAAAAAACCATTACCATCTGCTTTTGCCTTGCACCATCATCCCTTTTGTCATGTAATCTTTCCTGCCTTTCACCCCATCACTTTTGTTTTTTCCTTCCCCCCCACCGCCACCCCCTCACCAACACCACCTTTCCCTGCCTCTACACTCGCTTAAAACCTGATACATTTCTAACTTTTTCCAGTTCTGACGAAGGGTCATCGTCCTAAAACGTTAATTCTGTTTCTCTCTCCTCAGATGCCGCCTGACCTGCTGAGTATTTCAAGCATTTTGTGTTTTTATTTCATCTATTAATATATTCAAATACAACTCATACTTGCACATTATAGTTATTAGCACAGTTTCCAATGCAAAATGGCATATGTCAAATGAAAAACAAAAATCACCAAACTGGTATCATATGGTGATGCACAAGCAGGAACCAATACACACAAAGATCCCAAAGGTGATGACAATGTTGTCGAGTAACCTTCACACATTTCAGAGTTTTCTTTTCTTTTAAATCTGCTTTGAATTTTAAAGGCATGCAGAACTGCGGTGGTTATGCTGATAAACTACCATCATAACACCATTCATTACTTGCATCTTAACTTATCTTAAAGAGGAACTCAATGGTCGTCGTGAACTGTTCATTTGCACTAAATTCTGAAACACTTGGCAGCCATTTCTACCATGCAGATTATTAAAAGCCCTTCAGAATCCATTAACTGGAATACAGATCTTATGTCAGTCTTTCAATTGAAGTGTGTGTACTCTGAAGATGAACAAGGCTATTTTAACTCCCCGTGAGCAGGAAAGGAGCGGGAAAGCAGTTAAATTAGAGCGGATACATTTACCACTCCATTCCCACTGATCTGCAATTTTGAAGCCGCTGGTTTTCCAGATGAGTCTTCTACTCGACTCTGGGTAAAGCTGTCGAGAAGCCTACGAGGTCACAGAAGGCACGTTAAAACAACCTCCATTAGTGCCCATTCTATACCCCTGAATGTCATATTCATTACCACCTTTTGAAGTTATCTACATTTAAAATATTACTACTACACTGTAGTTCAGCATTGCTACAACACCTTCAAAATCTAGCATCTTATTTCTAATCTACCAGAAACTATGCCACAGTTGTGAACAATCTGATGCAGCCCAAGACTTTGCCAGGGAGGGTGATGGAGTCAGTTCTGAAGGACCAAACTTTGTGGTAGGTGGCTGAGACAGTGGTTTCGATCTTCCCAATGTGGAGCTAAGAAAGTTAAGGTTCATGCAAGACTGGACAAACAGTTCAATAACAGCGGCAGTGAAGGGGGGTCAAATGAACTGGTAGAGAGATAGAGCTGGGCGTCATTGCTGAATGCCATCAGGATACACCTGGAAGCGGACTTTATGTCTGTGGACAATGTCGCCAAGCGGCAGCATGTAGGCGAGGAACAGGAACAATTAAAGAGGGATTCTTGGATGACATATGAGGAGAGACCGGATCTACTGGGCCTGTATTCAGTGGAGTTTAGAAGAATGAGAGAGGATCTCATAGAAACATATAAAATTCTGACGGGACTGGACAGGTTAGATGCAGGAAGAATGTTCCCGATGTTGGGGAAGTCCAGAACCAGGGGACATAATCTAAGGATAAGGGGTAAGCCATTTAGGACCGAGATGAGGAGAAACTTCTTCACTCAGAGTTGTTAACCTGTGTAATTCTCTACCGCAGAGAGTTGTTGATGCCAGTTCGTTGCATATATTCAAGAG
This sequence comes from Pristiophorus japonicus, assembly GCF_044704955.1. Classification (NCBI taxonomy): domain Eukaryota; kingdom Metazoa; phylum Chordata; class Chondrichthyes; family Pristiophoridae; genus Pristiophorus; species Pristiophorus japonicus. Next base: position 193,481,865 of record NC_091984.1, on the reverse strand, counting down.
TGAGTTAGATATGGCCCTTACGGCTAAAGGGATCAAGGGGTATGGAGAGAAAGCAGGAAAGGGGTACTGAGGTGAATGATCAGCCATTATCTTATTGAATGGTAGTGCAAGCTCGAAGGGCCGAATGGCCTCTGCCTGCACCTATTTTCTATGACTCTAGGGGTGGGAAGAGAAGATATTTCTAGTGATGTTCTGGCTTCATCCAATAGGTAAAAGTGGAACCCAGTAAAGGTAGTTCCAGGAAGCAGGGCAGTATAGGGGAGGTACTATAGGAGGATTGTCTGACTGAAGGTTGCAGAGTGGTTAAGAAGGACAAAGCGGGATAATGCACCAGAGACACAGAATTAGAGTTGTTTTCATGGTGTGGGAGGAGCAGTCTGGATTGGAGGGATTTAAATAGGGAAATGCAGATGAGAAACCAGTTCTAGCGAAAGAAAGGGAGATTACCATTACATGATAGCTAACTATAAATCTGTAATTTATCCTGTTTTTAAACCAAAATTATTTTTCTTTACATGACAACCATTCTCCCCAGTATTCTTATTCACTTCGTGTGATCAGCTACCTAGAAGCATGCGTGGCATGTTCAAAATTGTATATTTACCATCATTTACTGTTATTCCACACACAGTTTCACCCTTTTTGAACAGTAGACTTTTGAGAGGGAGTTGAATAGAACACATTATACAAATGACACCAGTGAGCTTCTAAATTGGTGAATACCAGGTAGAAATTTATGATCTATGCACAGGAATGCCTTGATTCAGATCAACATTGTCAAAAAATTTTAAGATTCTCTTTTCATGAAAGGAGACGAAAAAGTTAACTGGGCTATTAACAGATTAAATTGCTAAATTTATGAGAGATAACTTATTTGTATAGATTATCTAAAGCAGTCCCAGTTGTTTGGATGGAACTGGAAATATTTATTAGTATTCTTATTGCTGTGCAGCACAACTGACTTTTTTAGTTCTTTTACCATCTGTGACTCTTCAGGGATTCAAAATATACAAGCTGGGCTTTTGGGGTTGGAGAAAGGAATTGGATTCCATTTCCTTTTTTAGATACAGAAACACCTTTCAAAGTAGTTCAACAATATTTGACTCAGCTGAGCAGTTAACTTTGGAACTGTGCAATGAGAGTCCCATGGCACTGAGTGTTGGGAATAGGATGATGTACTGAAGCTCTAACATGGCATTCCACAGTGGAGGGATTTAGACTAACTACTGTTATTCCACACACAGTTTCAGCTCTGTCATGGAGCGAGAGGGGCACAGCACAGAAAGTCACAGATTATGGAAGTTTAAAAGTGACAAGTTAGTTGAGTTTTGGCAGCAATCACATATCTGACATAAAATTACATAGTGGCAAAGGTCCTTCTGGAGGTCGCCTGTCAAACTCTTACATGATCGGTATTACATAGCACAGGAGGACAGAAAAAGGGAAAGAAACAAAGACTTGCATTTATATAGCATCTTTCACGACAACGAAATGTCTAGATTATGTGTGTTCAAGCCCCTGGAGTGGGACTTGAACCCACAACTTTCTGTCTCAGAGGTGATTGTGCTACCCACTGAGCCATGGCTGACACTAGTAGATTATCTACGAGTAGATTATTAAACATTAGTAAATTATCTAATATATAGCTTTCCCAGTGTCTTCAAATGTCACTCAAGCCCAAGTATAAACCAAGAGGCTCCAATCCAAACTTGGGGTGGAATCAGACCCCTCCCCTTTTGTTGTTGAGATTTCAGTTCTGTAAAAGAGCTATGATCTTAGTCTTCTCTCAACCTCTGGTGCAATATAAAGTTATGTAAATCACGCATCAAGTTGACAAAATAAAAGAGAAAGCACCAGGTAAGAAAGTAATCAGAAGGGCAAACAGAAAAGGACATTTTCTTGGGCCTTTTTTGACAAATATTTTATGCTCAAGATGACTGTTGTCAGTAATATCTTTTGGAATAGGCTTGCATGTTTGGTGCCATTTTTGAATCAACAATTTCGAAGCCAATCAAGCTCAGCCAACTGGAAAGCACAGCTCCTGCCATTTTGTCTGTATAAAATTGTAAATCGGTGACTTATAATTGCCAGTTTTGCATTGTAGACTCAGAGCTTTTCATAACGGAGTTGAATCTAGCACACTAGAACAGCAGATGGGATGTGGGCAGATTTTGGAAACATGAGGAGCGAGCTGGCTGAGATGAGGAGGAAGAAAAGTTACACAGGACTGTGGAGGAACAGTGGGATTTTTTTTTTAAAAAGAGAGCGCAAAAGTACAAAGTAAGTATATTCCATTGAAAAGGGAAACTACTAGTTGTTTTAAGAGGTTGGGAACCAATTAGGATTGAAGGGAGTCCATGAAGAAACAAAAAGGAGAATATAAAAAAGCAGTTAAGATTGAGATTTTAAAAAGTCAAATGATGGTGTAAAAGAAAAATTTCAAAAAATATCAAAACAGTATACTGTATTCGGAAAAAATCAGTAAAAAGGGAATTGTTAAAAGCAAAGAGGGAAGGATTGTCAATTATAATCAAAGCATGGCAGACATATTTACTAAAAGAATATTGGATAGGAGATGAGATCTGAAATGGTCAAGACAGAAATGAATAATATGATAATTGATTAAAGAAATTTTTTTTTTAAAAAAAAAGGTAACTTAGATAGGCTGAAAGAAAAAGCAGCACTAGGGACCAACAGGATACATTCGAGGATTCTGTGGAAGATGATGGAAGAAACTGCCGAGGCCCTTATATTTTAGGACTCGAGTAAGTCTGGATACGTGCTGGATGACAAGACAGTGGCCAATGTTGAATCCAATTTTAAGAAAGGATGCAGAGCTCAGCCAGGTAATTACAAGGCAGTTAGCTTAACATTTGTGGCAGGGAAAATTTGGGATTCTTTAATCAAAGATGAAATTACCACATATATAGATGAAGAGAACATAGGAGTAGTCTGCACACATTTCAAAAGGGGCAATTGCACTCGACAAACCTCATAGAATTCTTTGAGACAACAGATGTAGTAGATGGGGGAAATGCAGCGGATGTAGTGTACGTGGACGTTAACGAAGCCATTGACAAGGTACCATACACGAGATTACTGGAGAAGATCAAGGGGTATGAAATTAGGGGGAGGATAGTAAACTGGACTAAAAATGGGTTAGAATGGAAAAATACAAAACAAGGAGTTGGAGTTAAGGACAGTTTTTCCAGAGTGGTTGGACGTGGCTACTGGTGTCCCAAAGTGTTCAGTTCAAGGGCTACTTCTATTCACTACGTATTATCAATACTACAACTATAGACCCAGAGGGAATGGTGCCAAAATTTGCAAATTACATTAAAATAGGAGGTTTTGTTGATTTTTTTTAGATTAAAAGCTCCAAAAGGGATAATGATATGATGATTGATACGTGAATGGGCAAAATAGTGGCAGATGGAATTCAATGCAAGTTTGAGGTAATACATTGTGGTAAAAAACTAACAGTAATTAAACTCTGAATGGAAGTAAACTCCACCTTATTCCGAATACTCTTCGCATTGAGGCACAGAGCAGTCAGGCTTGTCTTTTTAACACCCTTTGCCCGTTTAGGATTTTGCTGTAATGTGGCCCTTTTTGCCTTGGGTTTCCCTGCCCTCCACTTTTCCTTTTCTTCTTTCTACCTTTTGCTTCTGCCCCCATTCTACTTCCCTCGGTCTCCCTGCCATATTAGTTTAACCCCTCCCCAACAGCACTAGCAAACACTCCCCCTAGGACATTGGTTCCGGTCCCGCCCAGGTGCAGACCGTCTGGTTTGTATTGGTCCCACCTCCAGCAGAACCGGTTCCAATGTTCCAGGAATGTGAATCCCTCCCTTCTGCACCATTCCTCAAGCCACATATTCATCTGAGCTATCCTGCGTTTCCTACTCTGACTAGCACGTGGCACTGGTAGCAATCATGAGATTACTACTTTTAAGCTCCTAGCTCCCTAAATTTGTCTTGTAGGACCTCATCCCAGATATAGCTGTAGCAAGATAGAGCTGCTTTTATACTCCATCCCCTTTGCAATAAAGGCCAAGATACCATTGGCCTTTCTGATCACTTGCTGTATCTGCATACTATCCTTTTGTGTTTTATGCACAAGTACCTCCAGGTCCCGCTGTACTGCGGCACTTTGCAATCTTTCTCCATTTAAATAATAATTTACTTTTTGATTTTTTACTGCCAAAGTGCATGACATCACACTTTCCAACATTACACTCCATCTGCCAAATTTTTGCCCACTTAGCCTGTCTATGTCCTTTTGCAGATTTTTTGTGTCCTCCTCACACACTGCTTTTCCTCCCATCTTTGTATCATCAGCAAACTTGGCTACGTTACACTCGGTCCCCCTCTTCCAAGTCGTTAATATAGATTGTAAATAGTTGGGGTGCCCGCACTGATCCCTGCGGCACCCCACTAGTTACTGGTTGCCAACCAGAGAATGAACCATTTATCCTGACTCCCTGTTCTGTTTGTCAACCAATCTTCTATCCATGCTAATATATTACCCCCAACCCCGTGAACTTTGATCTTGTGCAGTAACCTTTTATGAGATTCCTGGGATGAGGGACTTCAGTTATGTGAATAGACTGTAGAAGCTGGGGTTATTCTCCTTCGAGCAGAGAAGATTGAGAGGAGATTTGAGAAAGGAGATTTGATAGAGGTGTTCAAAATTATGAGAGTAGAGAAAAACTGTTTCCATTGGCAGTGGGTTGAGAACCAGAGGACACAGATTTAAGGTGATTGACAAAAGAACCAAAAGCGACACAAGAAAAAAAGTTTTTTTTTTTAAAAACACAGCAAGTGGTTAGGATCTGGAATGCACTGCCTGAAAGCGTGGTGGGGACTCAATCACTGCTTTCAAAAGAGAGTTGGATAAGTACCTGAAAGAAAAAAATGTAGGGCTATGGAGAAAGGGCGAGGTAGTGGGACTAGCTGAAGTTCTCTTGCAGAGAGCCAGCACAGGCTCTTCTGGCCTTTTTCTGTGATGTAATTGTTCTATGATGATTTTGAACTGTAGCCGAGGCGGTCTCGACGTCCTCACAATCTCACCAGACCCAGATCACATGGGTCCACCTATTACAGTGCAAAGCCCATATCTCATTTTCCAACCCCTGCCCACTGTGCAGATTAACACAACTCAGTTTCAGCTGCAAGAAGGCGTATCCTCCTCCTATGAAAAATAGCACCACCACAATCAGTTGGTAAAGCAGCTGCAAGTTAGTTGGAACTTTTAACATTTTACTTCTGCTCGCAAAGCAAGCGCTCTACTCTGAACTCCTACACGGCAAGCGAGCACAAGGTGGGTAGAGGAAACGTTTCAAGGACGCTCTCAAGGACCTCCTTCATAAAGTGCAACATCCCCACCGACACCTGGGAATCCCTGACCAAAGACCGCCCTAAGTGGAGGAAGAGCATCCGGGAGGGCGCTGAGCATCTCGAGTCTCGTCACTGAGAGTGTGCGCAGAAAGCAAGCGCAGACAGCGGAAGGAACGTGCGGCAAACCAGGCTTCCCATCCACCCTTTCCTTCAAACACTGTCTGCCCCACCTGTGACAGAGACTGTAATTCCCTTATTGGACTGTTCAGTCACCTCAGAACTCACTTTTACAGTGGAAGCAAGTCTTCCTCAATTTCAAGGGACTGTCTATGAGGATGATGATGCCTGCAATAAAGGAAGTACCACCATGTCTAGGACTTGCAATATATAAACTTCCAAATTACACCTTCTGTCCACCTCTTTTCCCCCCAAAATAATTCAAACTATCTTGAGGAAAAGGATACAGACTTGCATGGCAAAAAAGCAACGCTCCCATTAAACTCCTAACAAAACCCAGCCCAGAACAATACCGTAATCCAATAAGTCTGCCAAACAAAACCTCCCCATATTTACAAAACTTAACTAAATAATCAAACTTCTTCATTACCACACACCACTCCTATTATATGCACAAAATACCAATGCTTTCTTCTGTTAACATGAAAATTGTATGCATCCATAATTTAGTTAATAATACAGTAACTTCCCAATTTATGTTACCATTTTACCTTGAACAAAAAAATCTTACTTTCTTGAACAGCATCGATAAAAATGACTGTTGGGCCTAATCCATAAACAGTCAAGTTTATCAAAAGTTTGAGAAGTGTAAAATAGTGTGTAAAATACTACCCAATAGAAGCACTATTGTGTTAACACCTAGAAAGGAGTGCGTTCTTAATATCTGCAGTAAAATGTGAAATCCAGCCTTGGATATCATAACCCAATGTGCAATACATGTGCAGCCTCGAGAATCCAGAACCCTCGGGACCAAGGCCGTTCCGGATTCCGGGCTTTCGATCGTCTTTCTAACGTCACGAATCCGGAAACCCGAGCCCAGGTTCCGGAACTTTAGAAAGAGGGGGGGGGGGGGGTCCCGCCGAGGAGCTGTTCGGGCCGGCGGACCCCGTCGTGCAGGCCGCGTCAAGGCCCGGAGGTAAGAGCAGTGGCGGCGAGGCCCCGAGGTAAGAGCAGCGGTGGTGAGCGGGGTGAGGCGAGGAGAGGTCGGGCAGCGGTGCGGCCCTGAGGACGGCAGTGTCGGCGGGTTCAGATTTCTGAACATTTTACGGATTCCGGACGACCCTGCCTCCGATCGGTCCAGAGTCCGGAGTCTCGACACTGCACCTGGATATACATCCCGCAGTATGTTTGTGTATAACAATGGGAGTATATAACTTTATCACTGCCGTCTACAATATTTTCTTGGACAAGAGATGGTGCAAATAGATAATTTCAGGAACTTGCTGTGTTGCACACTGAAGGTCACAATCAGGGGAAGCACCAAGTCAAGGTAAAGCATGGATGTAGGAGAGAAAACTTAAACCAGCAAGAAACAGAGGCACTGTTCCACTCATCAATAACTTGCTCAATGGTAGCAGTGACCTGGTAATTAATCTGCTGAATATAACATCTACAAGAAAAAAGGAACCAACAGAGGGAGTAAAAAAATAAAGTAAAAATTTGGCAACATAACTATTTTAAAGCCTTTCTGGCAAGAAAGGCATTTCTCCCTCACAATGGACAAATGGTTCTATGCCTTGGGCAAGGAGCACATTTTAATTACAATTAACTTTCAGGAAATTCAAAAACATCAATAACCTTAACCGATAGTGGGGAAGAAGGGTAAATGGCAGTTTCTGACCAAACAATGCAGCTTTACAGAATTGAAATTTTAATGCAACAGAAAACTTACCATTACTATTGGGCCATGGGTGTAAACTCCTGCTCCTTATTAGTGCTTCATCTATTCTTCCACCAGAAGGATTATCCACATACTGTCGACCCTGCTCCAGGGCATTGAAACACTCTGTGCAAGAATCGCTGCTATCCGCTCTCAGCTTGTCATAGTTCCAGTTTGCTGATTGAAGTGCTGATCTATCTAAGGAAATGTAGTCCAAAGAACTTAGAGAAGTGAAAGGTCCTGTACACTGGTCCTGTACGAGAAAAATTAGGTTTGACGTTAGGTCCTGCGGCCTCTTAGATCCATCAAAACCTTGGGGAACTAGAGAATTCCGACACAATATCAATCGTCTTTCTGCAGCTTGACCAATTTCAGAGGTCCTCCCAAAAATATCAAATTCATCCTCAAGAAAGAGACCTGCATTATATCCAAGTCTGCGGTTTACAACAGCACTAAATCCACAGGTGCATCTAAACTGGGCTTCATTGGTTGGATCTGGGATGTATAAACCAACATCTGCCCCTTTGATATTCATATTACAAACACAGATACAGCAGCTATCAAAGTTGCGATCCTTGAAGAAATTCATCACCGAATCTGACAAGATTAGCGTAACATACAAGCTGTGTGCTTGTGGAATTGACTGTATGGTTGCTGGCTCCACTGAATTCAACGGTCGCGTTGTCGAGGGTGTCGAGGCAGGAGAGCAGAGATCAGCGCTGTCGTACTTCACCGACCCCTGTCCACTGGCAGTGCCACCACCGCGAGGAGTCCGTGGTGTTCTTGGTGTACGAGGTGTTGGGACAGAGAAGCGAGGGGTTGCTGGAGATGGCAATACACCAGCACCGCTGTTACTGGCAGGTGCAGTACTACTTACTGCCAAAGGTGTGCTCATTTGAGGAGTGCTCATCTGAATATAATCCTCCGTCAGACTCCCAACACTAGGCACATTGCTGTAAGAACAACGGCTGGTTTTAGTAAAATATCTGTGCTGCTGGAGAATAATTGTGAAATTAGCTGTTGTCATGTGCTATACGAGACTACCAAGTAGAAGTGCATTGACACAATGTCTAGTATCAAAATATATATTTTTTTTGCTTATAATGGTGCACATTACATTCCCATCTGATAATAATTTAAGAAGTTTTTAACCTCTCATCCCTCCTATGTCTAACTTACAGAATGCCACTAACTGGCTAGCAATTCCAGTAATGTTGTAAATATATATTTAATTATTTTTATTTCCTTGTCAGTTTGAAGTGCAATTGTATTTGCATACTAAGAAACATATATAAAAATATAAATATAAAAACATGGACTGTGAAAAGTTGCCATATTTATCTTGTGAGGGAGACCAAATAATTCCGAGATTAGCATATAAACAGAATTTCAACTATTAATTGTCATGGGGAAAAAAAACAAAATAACTTGGTCCAACTTAGACTATAAAACTGTACACTTGTATTGACACAACTTTTAAGATAAAAGACCATTCTTCCAAACTTTAACTTCCAAAATTAGAAATATTTAGCAATTATCTTAAATGTAAGCAATGTTCATGCATGAGTGCACGAGGTCCGAATGTTTTTAAACACCTGATTCTAAGCGCCATAATTTGAGAAAAATGTTTTCCAGCACTTACACATATCCATCCCGAATTAATGAAGCAGAAGGTGGTACAGGCAAGTGCTCGATTTTAGGAGGAATAGCCCATGATGGTCTGTATATGCAGGCATCTGGTATTTTCAATGGGACAAGGCATTGACTGGGCACTGCCTTCAGTGGTGCAAACATTGACGACCCGACAAAAGCCTTAGCCTTTGGGGGTTTGTGTACATAAGAGAAATCCTGTAATAGACCATCAAATAAGCCTATACTTTAGAAATACACTTCCAGTAATCAAAAGATCAAAGTAATACATCATTTTAGGATTTAAAAAAACATGGATCAAAAGTAACATTTTAATAATGCACTTTAAAAAATATATTTAAGAGTACACAAAGTTCTGACTATCATTTTTTTTCCACCAATTGCCTTAATATTCAGCTGTTTTCCCCCTTCTACTAACCGTTATTTCTTCAGGCTTAGGACTGCCCAGTCCTTCTTCTACCTCCATTTTGAATTCAGTGAACTGGGCTGCAGTCATGCTGCCCATTGGATTATCTACACTGTTCATCCCTGCAGCGATCTCTGAATTAACACCATCTTTGTAGTTCATTACTGGAGAAAATGCTGGATGTTGCTCCAGAGATGGAGGGGTCGGAAACATTCTTTGCAGGTCTGCAACAGCTGGAAGAAACCAACTATGTCAAACACTTGTTCGTTATCAAACAAATCTAAATTTAGAATGACAGAAAGTGCTTTAAATATTGGTCTCAATATTGTTTTATATTCCTCAAAATGTTATCAACTCCACCCTAGCAAGGTTTAAAAAATGTCATTATTTCACATTGAACACCTTCCTAAAGAAACTGCCCTGAATTTTTGTAATGGTACATTTAAATTATATTAAATTGTATTTTTTCTGAATATTCCAAATTCTAAAAGCTGTAACATTCTCAGGACCAGAACATGAAAAATGTTGACCAACACTACAAATGCTTACTTGGAGGATAAGGCCCTGTAGTCTTCAGATCTTTTCCAGCAGCCCTGTCTTCTGACCCCGCATTTGCTTGCTTAGACCGTGATGGGGAAGAAGTCTGCAACAGACAGAAGTATTCTTTTGATAAACCATAATTAAAGCTGTGTGTGTCTGATTATTTCAGAAAAAAAACCTTCCTGGTAATATTTCAGGTTTAGTTTGGACCTTTCAAAAATATAAGAATAGTGGCGCACAAAATAATCAAATGTGCAATAATTGAAAAAAAAAATGTGCGCATTTCAGCAATATTTATTCCCAGGTATTCAGTACGAGCAAGCATGTACAATGCAGTACCTTGCATAGCATTATGATTCAACCGTGACTTATTTTTAGTTGAAGCAACTAAAAAGTTATTAAATGCCCACGTGATTACGAACATTTAATTTTTTTTCTTTTCTATTCCTCGCTCTCAAAATTGAAATTTCTAGTTCTGTAGCAGTGCTTCATGGAGCAATAATACAAGAAATAGAGCTGTAGAAGTCATTTATAAATTGCACAAAGTTGCAAATGATATTCTCTGCAGAACTCTTGAGTTGTCTAAATGTGATGCAGTTTTGCTAGGTCCCAATCCTTATGTTCATTCACTGACTGTTGTGAAGAGATCAGAAGCAGCAGCAGCAGCATCAGGCAGCATGAGGAGAGCTTGGAAGACAACTTGGCTGAGATTTGGCAGCACATTAAACTGCAATGGCCAAAAATCTAATGTAGAAATAGCAACATCTGTGGCTAGCATTCCCATGTAGACCAGCAAATGGACCGTGGAGTTGTCCTTTCTCCATGAGTTGTGAAAGAATGAATTACTTGATATTGTAATTAGGATTAAAGATCATCTTGTTGTAGAGGCAGAACAGTTGTACAACAGGTCAAGATTTGTGACCTGTATGAATAGCTTCAGGATTCAAGTTCCAAACAATAGCAGTTTTCCATTTGTCACTAATTATTCCAGGAATCTCCAAATGTGTCTTCTTCAGTCAGAATATCAACAAAGAGTTGGGTTTCACACCATATTTCCGAGTTTCTTCTCTAGATGCAGCTCAGAAAAAACAATGGTGCAAAGAGATGGAACACTTCGGTGCAAGACAAATCCTGTGTGTCAATGGGGAAGAATTCTAGCGGTTGCCATGTAGTTGCAAGTTTTCAAATAAGGACTCCATTTCCATTCTGAATATCTGTCCATCTCCTACCGTCACCAGCTATCTCAGAGCACCTGCATGAAGACTTCCATGCTTTAGCAACACAATGCTGCTGGACTAACATTTTGAAAGTCAAATGCAGCACTTGCAGTTCAAATCCAGGTAAAATACATTTTAAAAACTTGTTTTTATTGGGAGATAATGATGACAATAAAAAAGTAAAAATTCAAATATCAAAATAGCCTGAAGGGGGAAAAAATGGAAAATTTCCAGAGTAAAAAACAATTAAAAGCTGAAAATGCAAAACCAGTCATAAAATTGGCAAATTTTAGCTTAAACAACATTTCAGAGAAAATCTTTGCTCAGGTATATTTAAATCGCATTAAAACAAAGAAATGTAACATTTTATGAGATCACATTTGACAGTCTATTTGAAAATCTGATCAAAACTATTTACTTTGTAAAAATGGAAATACATTGATAAATAGACATAAAATGTAGCTGTCCATTTGTGAGTAATGTAATACTGGGTTGAAAATAATCCAACATATAGTCTCCCTGCTGAGCTAGCTATTTTCTTACATTAAATTGACAGACAAAACTGAAGCAACAATTTTAATAATCTAATTCTGCTACATTGATGGAATCAAACTCGATAACATGAATAACTCACGTTTGGCATTGGATTAGTTTTAGAACTTGAATACAAAAATATATTTTGGGAGGCGAAGCAAAAACCAGGAGGTTTCGACAATGCTACATTAACATATGGATTCATTCATATCCAGAAGTAGCACTGAATTATCAACTGTGTTTGGGAACTTAAAGTAACAGAAGGACAGCATTACATACTCTTCAAACAGGCCATCATCATCAGATGTCATTTAGTCAAGCTTAAATCTCATGAGCAACTGATACTCAAGGTGACGTTCTGTTTTTTTCACTGTGCTGACTTTTGTAAATATAAATGCACTTACCCCATTCTCCTCATCATCAGAGTTGTCAAAAAGATTGTCCAGATCATTCAAAGATACCACTAGATCAGTCTCTCGTGTGAGGCTCGCAGGAACTGTCCGCCCTGTTGGAGACTGTCGTGTTTCTAAAGAAAAAAACGTTCAGCATTCTAAAACTCTATCTTGGCAAATAAAATAAACTATCTTGTAAAGTGTTCTTTTTGGATTGCATTAGTCACTCCTGAAAGCATCAGATGCTCTTAAATACATCAGGAATGCCAGATACCTGATTTCGGAGCAGTGCTAAAAATAGACATGGCATCTTTTCCGTCAGGCAACTGTGTAGCGTGACTAGGTGGAGCTTCCCTAGTACCAAATCCATCTTCAAGCTGAAAAGGAAAACAATGTATCCTGAAATATCTTAGATTTGTCAAAAAGTAAAAAGACTTACATTTATATAGCGCCTTTCACGACCACCAGATGTCCTAAAGCACTTTACAGCCAATTAAGTACTTTTTGAAGTATAGTCACTGTTGTAATATAGGAAACGCGGCAGCCATTTTGTGCACAGCAAGCTCCCACAAACAGCAATGTGATAATGACCAGATCATCTCTTTTAGGGATGTTGATGAAGGGATAAATGTTGACTAGGTCACCGGGGATAACTCGCTGGCTAATCATCGAAATAGTACCATGAGATCTTTACGTCAACCTGCGAGAGGTTTCAAGTCTCATCCGAAAAACGGCACCTCAAGACAGTGCAGCACTCCCTCAGTAGTGTAATGGAGCGTCAGCCTAGATTTCGGTGCTCAAGTCTCAGTGGGACTTGAACCCACAACCTTATGACTCAGAGGAGATGGTGCTAACAACTGAGCCACGGCAAGTGACAAAAATAAACTGCTGCAAATTTTATCTGACTCGGGGTCGAAAACTCGAGAACACATTTCTCCTCATATTTCTTTCATATAAACATTCCATGCTAGCTGCTTTTTTTGGAATGATATTGATACCACAGGTTCAGGAAAACAAAATCAGGTTCAATGAATTATTCCATTCTATTCATTTGTATTTACCCTCTGGACCCTTAATCCAAATGTTTTTAAAAAGATGATGTGCAATACACAACTAATTGCTTTAAATTATCCACAATCTGTTATTTGAAGCTTATCAATTTTATAGTTGTATGCCCATAACTCAAGTCAAATAACCCGTTGGCGACCACAAAATCTGTTGCTTTTAGCCCATTACCATCAAAATTACATGGTTTGTAGTATAGGGCACAAAACTGGATTACCAAACTATCCCAAATGCAGCCTCAGCTATGACCGAGATAGGATCAGAAAAGTTTATTTTGACTCTACGCAAATGTCCCCGGTACACATCTAGTGTATGAATAACATTGCTGATAATAGCTTCAAAATCTAACAAATGCATGCCTGCATGATGTATGTTTCAAGTTTCTCATTTGAAAATGCCGCACCTACATTCAAAGGTTTTTATTATTCCTCAGTCCATCCATTTTAATGTTTCAGATACGCACACAGGCCATCAATCTCTTATACTCATTACTTGCTCCCATTTCATATTACAAGTATAGAGGGCACCATTCCACAGAACCCCTGAAATCATGGCCCTCCAATTGGATTTTTTTTTGTTAAATTCTGCCTCCCATTGTTAAGCAAGTTTAATATAACCCGTAATCATTTTGTAAGATGGTTATCTAGAATCTTACCAACTCTATATTATGACCCCGATTTGCCAAATAATTTGAATACCTCCTCAAAGAGTTTTAGTAATTTATTGATCCTAAATCCATGCTTATTACATCTTGTGGACTTTATGCTCTTTAGATAAACACAGAAGAATGCTCAAGAATTTTCTTCACTAGAGAGGTCAGATTAACTGATCTATGATTCCTCGGTTATGGCTCACACCTTTTATATAATTAGGTGTACATATGTTTATCACACACACAGTATACTATTATTACACAAGCCATCAATTTTTACTGAAAGATTGGAAAACTTAAAATATGACTGCAATAATTCATGTTCTCTTTGGGAGGGCCTTATCTCACAATTCACATGCATACTTGCAAGCACAAGTCAATGCATTTTTACAAAGCACCTTCCATACATTGTGTCCTTTTAAATTCCCACAATAAACACTTTTTAGTCAATCAATATTTAACCAAAATGTAAAACAAATTTTATTCAGTTGACTCAAGGATTCATGTACATAAAGCTTCAGCTTGAAACATCTGGATTTCTGCAATATTCCAGTCTTTTCCACCTCAGCATAAATGACCAGATCAAGAGCAGAAAAAATATAGGAGAGTCAGAGTCAACAAATGTAAATAAATAGCTCACCCTGGGAGAATCTTTACTAGAGAGCTAGGTTTGAAACATGGAAGACTAGGATGGGGAAAATAATTAGGAGGGGAAAAATAAGAGTACGAGAGTAAGCTGGCAAGGAACATAAAAACTGACTGCAAAAGCTTCTATAGATATATGAAGAGAAAAAGATTAGTGAAGACTAATGTAGGTCCCTTGCAGTCAGAATCAGGTGAATTCAGAATGGGGAACAAAGAAATGGCAGACCAATTGAAGAAATACTTTGGTTCTGCCTTCACTAAGGAAGACACAAATAATCTCCCAAAAATAATAGGGGAATGAGGATCTAGCGATAAGGAGGAACTGAAGGAAACCCTTATTAGTCAAGAAATTGTGTTAGGGAAATTGATGGGATTGAAGGCTGATAAATCCCAGGGGCCTGATAGTCTGCATCCCAGAGTACTTAAGAAAGTGGCCCTAGAAATAGTGGATGCATTGTTGGTCATTTTCCAACATTTTATAGACTCTGGATCAGTTCCTATGGATTGGAGGATAGCTAATGTAACCCCACTTTTTAAAAAAGGAGGGAGAGAGAAAATAGGGTTAGCCTGACAGCGGTAGTGGGGAAAATGTTGGAATCAATTATTAAAGATGTAATAGCAGTGCATTTGGAAGGCAGTGACAGGATCGGTCCAAGTCAGCATGGATTTATGAAAGGGAAATCATGCTTGACAAATCATCTAGAATTTTTTGAGGATGTAACTAGCAGAGTGGACAAGGGAGAACCAATGGATGTGGTGTATTTGGACTTTCAAAAGGATTCTGACAAGGTCCCACACAAGAGATTAGTGTGCAAAATTAAAGCACATGGTATTGGGGGTAATGTATTGACATGGATAGAGAACTGGTTGGTAGACAGGAAGCAAAGAGTAGGAATAAACGGGTCCTTTTCAGAATGGCAGGCAGTGACTAGTGGGGTACCGCAAGGTTCAGTGCTGGGACCCCAGCTATTTACAACATACATTAATGATTTAGGCAAAGGAATTGAATGTAATATCTCCAAGTTTACAGATGACACTAAGCTGGGTGGCAGTGTGAGCTGCGAGAAGGATGCTAAGAGGCTGCAGGGTGACTTGGACAGGTTAGGTGGGTGGGCAAATGCAATGCAGATACAGTATAATGTAGATAAATGAGAGGTTATCCACTTTGGTGGCAAAAAACAGGAAGGCAGAATATTATCTGAATGGTGACAGATTAGGAAAAGGGGAGGTGCAACAAGACCTGAGTGTCATGGTACATCAGTCATTGAAAGTTGGCATGCAGGTACAGCAGGTGGTGAAGGCGGCAAATGGCATGTTGGCCTTCATAGCGAGACGATTTGAGTATAGGAGCAGGGAGGTCTTACTGCAGTTGTACAGGGCCTTGGTGAGGCCACACCTTGAATATTGTGTACAGTTTTGGTGTCCTAATCTGAGGAAGGACATTCTTGCTATTGGAGGGAGAGCAGCGAAGGTTCACCAGACTAATTCCTGGGATGGCAGGACTGACATATGAAAAAAGACTGGATCGACGAGGCTTATATTCACTGGAATTTAGAAGAATGAGGGGATCTCATAGAAACATATAAAATTCTGACGGGATTGGACAGGTTAGATGCAGGAAGAATGTTCCCGATGTTGGGGAAGTCCAGAACCAGGGGTCACAGTCTAAGGATGAGGGGTAAGCCATTTAGGACCGAGATGAAGAGAAACTTCTTCACTCAGAGAATTGTGAACCTGTGGCATTCTCTGCCACAGAAAGTTGTTGATGCTAGTTCATTGGATATATTCAAAAGGGAGTTAGATGTGACCCTTATGGCTAAAGGGGTATGGAGAGAAAGCAGGAATGGGGTACTAAAGTTGCATGATCAGCCATGATCATATTGAATGGTGGTGCAGGCTCGAAGGGCCGAATGGCTTACTCCTGCACCTATTTTCTATTTTTATATTATGGTGTCATATGTAGTTCTGAAGAAAGTCAGAGTAAGAACAAATAGGTAATATTGTTGCTATCGATGTAGTAAGCTTGCCTAAACTGTCAAAGATACAGCCAACTAGAAAACAAAGCAAATAAACTACTCCCTTTGGATGCCAAAGCAATCTAAAATAAACCTAAAGATCATGTAAGGTTTGAACACGCATTCCTCAGTAATTGGAAAAACAGGGACATGCCAAACATTTCAGAAAAGCAGAACCTAAAAATGAGCATCCATAAGTGAAAATGTTCTCCTTTTGATTCAAATACATAAAATTATAAAATACATACAAAAAGAAACCAATTCTGGCACTGAAATGAGATTTTAAATCCTCCTTCAAAGTTAAGACCATGTCCCCTATTACATTGTGGATACAATGGGCAATGATCGGAAGCAATTTAATTTCCCATATGTTCAGTCTATCACAACATGGATACGAACTGTAGAACTCAAGAGAATAAATAATCTGAAGAAAACCTATCTACGGAACCTGCACAGGTACATCCTATTTTGTGGGATACATGTTCTTATGGAATGAATTTAAATTTTACCTTGTTTTGTTGCAATTTCTTTGCCATATCTTTGTCAGACCCAAGTTTAAACTTTTTAATAGAAGTAAAGCTGTATTCAATATCACCGTCCACAAAAGTATAAGGATCATTAAGCTCGCCAGGACCTTCGCCATGGTGCTGCAAAAGTCTAGTTGGGTCCAGGTAATTAATTTCCTGGATGTGTATCTGTATCCTCTCTTCTGAAACCTTGAACCGTTTATGTGGTTGTGCTAGAAGGCTAAAAATGAAAAGCAATTACCATTTTACATTAAAAACAGAAAATGCTGGAAATAAACAGGTCAGTCAGCATGAGTAAAGAATATCAGCTTAGGAAAAAGGTTGAAGAGACAATTAGGAAGGCAGAGGAAGAAATATGAAATGCAACTATCAAACAATATAAAAATAGTTTGGTATCCTATAGGCACATAAGTAATAAAAGCAGAATTAAGAAATGGATAAGGCCACTAAGCGATGAACAAAATAAACGCACAGGAGAGGATACTGAAAAGGCAGGGATGCTGAATAGATACTTTGGGCCCAAATTTCCCCATGAGTTGCACCGCTTTTTTTGGTGTAACTTGATTTTTAGTTGCAAATATGGCCATTTAATTCACGCCGGTGTAAGTGAGTTAGTTAGGTTTTTTGTTAGGTCATTTCTTTTTCCAAAAGTGGGTATTCCCAGCCACTTACACCATTTATGCCAATTTGGTCAGAAAAAAGTTGTACTAAACTAACTTAGGGCAGCGCATGTGTCCACTGTTGTCCGCACAGAAAGACCTTATTTACAGTTAAGGAATTGGCGCAAGGAATTACTTTTAAAGCACCAAGCACCAAACAAAGCACAAGCAGTAATAACAATTCAATAAAAAATAAATAAGTGAAATAAATAATTTAAATAACAAATAAATCCTACCTTAAACTGAACGGGCAATTAAGAAATCTGCCCAGGTAAATAAGGGCCTGCACCCAAGCACCAAACATTGCAAATAAAAGTTTAAATAACTCATTAAAAATAAAGAACTCAGGTAAACAATTGAATAACAAAGAAAGAATTGTAGTAAATCCGACCTTGACTTGAACTCAGCCGGGGAAGGCAGCGGGCTGGCCTGTACCGAAGGCCATTCGCCCTGGGAAAGGGGCGGCCGACAAAGACGCATCGTGAGGCTGAAGGGAGGGGGAGGGGGAGGAGATGCTGGGCGGGCTCGGTACGCACCGGCTAGCCCTTCGGCCAGGGGGCGGCATGCGAAGCAGACGACCGAACGAAGCATCGGTGCGGGGGGGGGGGAGGGGAGCGAGTGCTGCTGGCTGGCCTTCGGGGGGGGTGGGGGGAAAGAGAGACCGAACACAGCATTGGTGGTGGGGGGGGGCGGCGGTGAGAAAGAGAACTGCTGGCTGGCCTTCGGGGGGGTAGGGGGGGGGGGTGCACCACCAAATGTGGCATCTTAATTTGCATACAAACAGCAACACAGGCAGGGCACTGCTGCAAGTTTCGGCGCTACTGCGCATGTGCGAGCACCGGACATGACGCCACTGCGCATGCGCGACGCTGCCAGCACGGATTTCGGCGCAGGGCTGTAGCTCCGCCCTCCACTGTTTAATCTGCACCGCGCCAGGGCACTCCAGACTCTTCAGAACAGCCAAGATGGGGCCATTTTTTTCTGGGGCCGTTTCCAGCGCATAAAAACGGCACATAAAGGACAAGAACGCCAAAAAAAACGGGTTGCCCAAAATTGGGCCCTATGACTTCATTTTCAATGAAGAGTCTAACAGAGAGGAAATTACAACAGTAGAAGTCAAGTGGAATATTACAACAGTTAAGATAGAAAGAAGATAGTGGACAAGATCCAGATGGATTGTGAAGATTCATAGGCAAAAAAAGTTAGGAGATGGGAAAGGCACTGGTATCCATATGTAAAAGTTAAACAGAAAAAGGAAAGTGTGACTTTTCAAATATACAGCATCAATTCATTCATGATCAAGGAAGGTAATTCTCTCCTATTTTACTCGTACAACTTTCGAGAACATTCTGAAACGGTCATATCTCAAGATAATTCTTTTAGTTCCACCTAAATTACACCAATTAAGTTTAGATGGAAAGTTAGCAAGGGAACACCGGATTGGATTAAAAAGAGCTGGTGGGGAAGTTTAATGGTTGTTACTGGCCAATTAAGCCACTACCCTGAACTAATAATCCAGAGAATGAGCGCTCAAATTGAACCATGGATGTTCGAGAATTTGAAATTAGTTTGTTTTAAAACTTGGCATAACAATATAAGAACATAAGAAATAGAAGCTGCAGTAGGCCATTTGACCCCTCAAGCCTGCTCCGCCATTTAATAAGATCATTGCTGATCTGATCATGGACTCAGCTCCACTTCCCTGCCCGCTCTTCATAACCCTTTATCCCCTTATCGCTCAAAAATCTGTTTATCTCCACCTTAAATATATTCAACGACCCAGCCTCCAAAGCTCTCTGGGGCAGAGAATTCCACAGATTTACAACCCTCAGAAGAAATTTCTCCTCATCTCAGTTTGAAATGCGCGGCTGTATTCTGAGACTATGCCCCCTAGTTTTAGTTTCCCGAGTGGAAATACCCTCTCTGCATCCACCTTATCGAGCCCCCTCATTATCATATGTTTCACAAAGATGACTTCTCATTCTTCTGAGCAATGAGTATAGGCCCAACCTACTCAACCTATCTTCATAAGTCAACCCCCTCATCTCCGGAATCAACCTAGTGAATCTTCTTTGAACAGCCTTCCAATGCAAGTATATCCTTCCTTAAATACGGCCTCAATAGCCTGTACAGTTGCATCAGTAAAGTAACCATGAAGCTGTCAGATTGTCAGGAAAAACCCAACTGGTTCACTATTGTCCTTTAGGGAAGGAAACCTGCCATCCTTTGTTGGTCTGGCCTATACCTGACTCTTGCCCCACACCAATGTGCCTCCTGAAGTGATCTAGCAAGCCACTTCAATGTATCAAATTGGTACCACCTTTTCAGGGCAACTAGGGATAGGCAATAAATGCCAGGCCTTGTTGATGTTGCCCACAGCACGAGAATGAATATATATTTTTTTTAAGTCAATAAGAACAAAAATACTAATGAAGATTGAAATCATAATAGCCTCAAGTTGGGACTGCACACTGCATTCTAGCTCTAACGTGATGCTAAGTGGTAGGATAAAGGTTTGTGTCCATGATTCTCCAGAGTTCCTGACCTCAAATATAATGTTGTAGGTAGGCAACAAATAGAGGCAGCTGCTTCCCCACAGGGAGGGGTAAATATCTCCCTTGAAATAAAAAAAAATATCTCCCTTGATCGCACTCTCAAACCATTTGGTGATTAACAATGAACAAATAGTGGGAGGAGACCTAGTAGGTTAGATGCAGGAAAGATGCACAGGAAAATTTACGATGCTGTGTTGCCAGGCTACTGAAGTACAGGAGCATCAGAGGCAGGGTTAATCCTATCCTGTCCCAATATACACACATGCCCTTTCAGCAAAATTCACTGACTCACTATAACATTGGCCGCTTTTCTGTTTCCAATCACAAGAGCCCTGGTTTAAACTACTGTGCCCCAAACACCGTCTCAGCTGAGGCCAGGTTACTCAGCACAAACTGAAGACCAAAACCTAGGATTTTATTTACAGGGCATCAGTATTTACTGCCTTGCTGAGCTGAGCTGCTGGCGAGTTCTCCTAACCCAGCTTTTTTTTTTAAAAACCAAACCTGAAATTAAATCATGGGATTTAAATTTCAACTAAATGAAGTCAAATTTAAAAAGATACAATGACAAACATTGCCCTCACTCCAGTCTCCTTAATGTTTTCTTCATGGGTTACCTGCACATCATTGAGATAAAAATGACCTGCCCAAATAAATTACGATTTTGCAAAATCTTTCATAGTAACCTTGTCCCTTTGATACTCTACTTCAGAAGTTAATATTTATACCTATTTCTTCAGAAGTATACACTTGCATTTAATTTCCAGAATCATTCTCCGTTTCTATTTTTGCTTCCATTCTTTTGCTAAGTTTTCACCCTTTATTTTTTCTGCCTCGTGTCTCCTTGCACAAGTAGGGCAACGCACGTCAATTTCCTCTCACTTTCCTCAGTTACTATCCCTTCGTCGCACCATAAAAGGCCAATTCAGCTGCTCTACGCAATTTCACTCGCCCTCTGGATTCTTAGAATTCCTCAGAAATTCAAGCTATCATTTTCCATAAGTAGCAATTAATAATTGTGATGTTTTCCCACCAACACAAAATTTGAAAAAAGACAAAATAGTGAAACCATAACACAATATTATGTTTTCTCAAATTCATTGGAAAATATCATGACTAAAAATCCTTATTTAAAGGCAGCCTAACAGCTATAGCCCAAATTACCTGGCAATGTCATTTGTAGCTTATGAAAATTTTGCTGAAATAATTTTGGAAATAAGTTAAAAGTCCTTTCTTTCAACTGTCAATTTGGATTCTCTAAGACAGATGAAAAGTTGGGCACATCTCTTACACTTAAGTATACAAAACTGTGAATAATAACATTTATCTGCAAGAGGAAATTTTGCTTTACCACACAGTCCAAATGCCTATTTACCATTTCACCTAATCTGTTAATTGTTTATCGTTCTATTCACGAGTCACTGTGCATCAATCTTCGTTCAGACTTAGCTAATGTAAAACATCTGTTTTAGTACTGCAGCATCCTGTGTGCTTAATATCTCATGAAAGTGTTAAACCTATGAACTTCTACAAGGCAGATCATGGATTATTCCCCATTTAAAAAAAATCCAAATCACACTTCAATGCACCACCTGAAAATCTCAGATGCATTAAAGATACAAGCTAAATAACTTAATACAAATGGTCTTCCACAAATATTACCGTCTTAGTGCTGAACCATCTGGATTATCCATTTTGTTGTCACATCTGTCACAGTGCAGTTCTGGTGGCCTGAACTCTCCCTCTACATGTGTCGGAGTCTTGTAACACTGCCATGAGATTTTGTCCAATGACTCCAAATTTTGTGCAGTGATACCATTATATAAAGTCGTCTCGCTGACCTCCGGCACTGGTGGTAGTCTTTGTGATAAAAGCCCAGTCTTATCATCAAGGCTGGGAATTGCCTGAAGTTCTAGACCATTGCTATACAGCAATGGATTAATGGGCACAGGAGCTCCTTCCAAACCTTCTGCTTCTGGACCCCTCGGTTGGGGGCTGAGAGTTGGTGGAAGTGGAGAGATGGGAGAATGTGGTGAATCCATAGGATTCAAATTTAGTGGCTTGCTCTGGTTTCCTGGAGGCCCAGATGCTGGCTTGCCATACTTCCTGTTGCTGTGCATTTCTAAGGAGACATCAATACCAACCAATCCAAGCTTCTGTCCTGTGGGATCCTGCTCCATACAAAGCTCATCTGTTAATGAGGGTCGATGATGAAATGGAGTCATGGGTCGTTTCTGCTGCTTATCTCCTTTTTCCTGCTTCTCATTTGTTTTGTGCTTAGAAGAGGCAGACGATGGCAAGGAAGAAGCGGAAGGAAGCCCAGTATTAAAGCCAGGCTGGGAGATGGATGGAGGACGGTTTGTGCCCATTGTACTTCGCTGTTTTAGAAGCTTTTGTCTGAAAAATAAAAACATTCAGAGGCCATATTCAACAATAATGGAACACTCAATGCATAGTTTGAAAAGTGACACCAAGCAGCACCATTTTAGACAGAATCAAGAATTAAACACCTTTTCAAAGTATGAGAGAGATCATCTACAGCACAAAATCTAACAGAATTTTTTCAACCTTCATATAGAAATAGTAATATACTAAAGAATTACAAAAAAAATAACATTTTATTAGCAGTTAGGGGAGGAAGTTTAACATGAAAAAAAAACAGGTGGGTTGGAACGGGGGGCAGGAGGATGTTAAAGTATTAAAATCAAAATGTTGCCCCCCCCCAACTTTCGGCTTTTACTCAGACAGGACGAGGGGCAAACAGCCAACCCGCTGCCAGGTCGTCAGTTGGCATTTGTAATATGATAATGAGGCCTTGCTTTAACCTGCTGTGCAGGTTTTACTGCAGCCGGCCAGGGATCCCGGGCCTCAGGATTCCAAGTAGCGGCAGTGAAGTGAGCACAGCCTCAGAGAGCAATCCTTGTGGACAGAGATGAGCAGGAGTGCTTCCTCCCAGCTGCCCCCGCCCAAAAAAGCTCACCCATCAACCCACTCCATACAAGCACTGCCACCCACCGCGGGGTCAGGGATCAGACCCCCACCAGACCCCAGGGTCTGCACCTACCTGTCAGTGGTCTACACCCAACTGGAAGTCAGCCTGTCAATCAGGCTGGCTTCCAGGCGGGGAACCTGCCCATGATGTCACACGCACTCGTGTGGGGAAACCCAACTTCCGAGATTCCTGCTGTCTACAGGCCCCCTCCACTCCGGGCAGGTTGGAAACTTCAAAATTCCGGCCTTTAAGTCAGCAGTGCAATTTGGCTGAAGCCGAATAAAAATGATAATCAACAGCGGCATGAACTGCAAAATACTCAAATACTTTACTGGACAGGCAAAATGCTTGTGCTAGTGGGATTTTAATCTGTTTCTAATTAAATTGATATTGGGTCTGTTTAAATTTGTAGATTCAAAATTTGTCAAATGAAACAGTGTGTTGTTCTGGGCACCATTTGCAAATCTTGTTGTTATGGGATGGTCCCCAATTATCAGCCCTGCCAAAAATACATGAAAAGCTGAGATAACAACCACACAAGCTCTTATCTCAAGATGTTAGTGATAGTCTTGGCATAAGGATGCAATGTTTTTATATTTGGCATGAAGGAATTGTACTTGGACAATCCACCAAGATAGCCTTCCAGCAAACAGATCATCAAGATATGCCCTGATGCCAGGTTTGGAGTACCATCACACTTTTGAAAGTCAGAATAGACCTATATCAATGGGAATGATCAACAGTACTGAAAACAAATTTTCAAGCTGCAATGGACCAAGGTTGAAGTTGAATCAACTGGAACAGACAAGCCCAGTTAGGTCTTGATGGATAATTGTTGCATGGCAAGTACAGGCCAAAGAAAGTACAGTATCAATGGGCAAGTGAAAGTTCCCAAAAATTAAAGCACATGCAGAAAGATATGCAGAACTAAATTATACCAATTTACAGATGGGAGAGGGAACACAATAACAATAAAAATTATACACTTTAAATGGTACACAAGGACAGCACGCTACCAACAACAGGAGAAAAAGCAATGATGCAATTGAGTATCAGGCTAAATGGAAGGGCAGCTGACCAAAATTAAAATGCAGAAATGCAAGTTTCTTAAATGGACAGTGCCCCAAGGCAATTGTCCCCCAAACATTAGTGATAATATCCAAGGCTGCATCTTCCCTACAAGCATCACAGCAGTCAATTCATTTCACTGCTTGTTTCTCCACGCCGCCCCCACCCCCCAGAAAATGGTTACAGCAGATAGAAATGCTACAGTGGTTCCTCCCAAGTGAAGGAGAGTGAGAAACGTGTTACTTGACACGTATGTCATTGCTCACAACTTGTACAGTGTTTCCATTACTTTTTACATTTGACTTTCCTGAAATATTATCTTGAAAAAAATTACAGCATTAATAACATCCTATTAGATTGTGAATGCTGCATGAATAAGGTTCCTGAGTCTAGTCCAGTTGCTTTGGGCAGACAAAAAGTAAACTTCAAAAAACAGCAATAAAAACACTCAATGTTCACAATATCTATACACTGATGTATAAATTATCCTATACTTGACAGCTTAGGATTAAACATAATAAATATTTTTGGTACACATATTTATCTTCCAAATTAAGTGATGAGTTTGAACCCTGAGTTTGTCCCAGACTCAAACTAACTTACCTTTGTTGGTGACTTCCCAGCTCATATTAGTGATGTACTGCCTTTTCTAGGAAGTTTGGGGATGGCAGGGGGAAGGAGGTGAGACAGAGGCAGAGAAGGAAGAGGAAGTCACCTTGATTAGCTTTCTTCACTTGACTCATATTTTCTGCTGTCATCAACTAACAAACAGAATTGATGCAGCCGAAAGGGGAAGGGGGAATAGCAGGGAATATCTATTGTACACAATTCACTCTCATCCATCCACTTGGGAGGTTTCTTTGTTGTTTTGGCTTCTAAAAGTGTGGGGGCAGAGAGAGAAGAATACTGAAAATATGTTTACATACATTCATTGGAAACCAGTGCACTACCAGATGTCTAAATATGGAAAAGTCACATCATAGGACTTACATAAGCAACGTATATAGTTTGCTTGCTACATAAGGAGATATCTCCTACCTTGAACAAGAACAATTTACTCTTTGGCCAGGCTCTGTAAAATCCCAGGAAGCAGCATTGCTGGCCACCTCTTCCTCAGCATTTTCACTTGTTGAATGTCTTCTTTTGTACATGTGCATTAAAAAATACCAAGTCAGTTGCGCTATTGATACTCCTTAAAATATTCAATTTTACAAATCAACTCGACATTGCTTGAACATTAAATTTTGTTTATTTTGGTTGAATGCTTCCATTTTATAAACAATGTTCCACTGTCATTAATACTGCATTCTTTTGCTGGCATAAGCCTTATAGCATGTACAAAAGCAGTAGTTCTGTATTTGTTCATTGCTTTAATGAGTAGCAAATTAAATCTAAACAGGATTTTTTAAATATACTTGCATCAGTGGAAAAATGGCCTAAAGTAGGGTGCTTCTATTGAAAGTCAATTTTGTTAACTGAAGGCAAAAATATGTGGCTTATCCTGTTGCTAATGGTTTTAAATGGAAGTGAACAAAACTGCCCACAGGATGCACTCTATAGAAGCCTGAGGATGGATCAGACTTTAAAGTCCAGATTGGATGGGTTTAGGCTATTTTCCTGGGAAATGGCAACTTGTTCACATGCAAAAATGTTCTAAGAGCATAGCCTTTAACCTGAACAAAATGCTTGCAAAATATGCAGATATTAGAACACGTTAACTAATTGTCACATAGTCACCTGAAGCACAGTTGGTAAAGATAAAATGCAATGAACCATAAAAACCAGCAAGTCCAATGGTTAACCATCTGTTGTGACAAACGGCTTAATGCCTGCTTCAGGTGTGGAGAAAGGAAGCTTCTTTTTTGTCCTTGCATAGTATGGTGGGCAGAGCACTTCTGGCCTCATGTGTGGGCGCTTCATGCCCGCCAGTTTGGGACCTTAGGAGGCTGCACAACACCTGAAAAATGGGCACTCCGTAACCTAATTTCTTGCTCTTTGTGAGCAGAAACAGGAAAAAAAAGCAGAACTTTTGGGGAAATCGTGGTTTTCCAGAACTTTGATATGGTCTTCAGTTAGAAATGCACATGGCTAATACAGAAAAAGCAAAGAATTGAGCAAAAGTGAAAGCATGCAAAAGAAATAAGTGAGTAAAGGAAGAAAAATCAAATCAACTAGCTACACCCAAGGAAAAGGTAGATAAAGGAATGAGCTGTTCACTTGGAGCAAAAAACATCTAGGATATATGAGCAATGTTAATACAAACAAAAGAAACAAAAAATGCAAGTATTGCAATGTGGACAATTAACAGATGAAGGTGTAGATTTAATAGCACTAAAAACTTGGCTGCAAACTGGAGAGGAGTGGAAAATAAAAATATTGAATTTTATTATTTTGAGGAACATAATAGGAAAGAAGGATTTGCTGTATTGGTGAAGGAGGGAATACATGCTGTGGAGGACTATTGTAAACAAGAGAAGTCCAGAGCCAGTCTGATTAAAGATTTTTTTAAATTTAAAGACTACTACATATGGGAGAGAAATGAAGAGGAAATTTGTAGACAGATCAGAGAGATGAGTAGGAGCACAACGATTGTTCTAGAAGATTTTAATTACCCATTCATTGAGCTGGGAGGGGGGGTGGTAGTGAACAGAGAAAAAGGAATATGTACAGGACTCCATCAAGTTGTATGGCTGCATGCCGACAAGGGGAGAATCTAGTATTAGGAACAAAATAGATCAGCTAAATGTAGGTGAACACTTCAGGAATGATCAATATGGTCCAAATACAAAAGGAAAAAGTTGATACAAAGGCACCAGATTGGAACATGGCAGAGTTTAGAATGATGGAGTGAGTTAGCTGAAGTGAGGAGAAAGAGAAATTGGCAACACAGTGATGTAGATACACTGTAAGACATTTTAAAGGGGAGAGTGCAAAGGTGCAGTGTAAATATAAGCTATTAAAAAGGAAGCTACTTCAAGTTTTAGGATGCTGTGGATAAATGGGCACTACAAGACCCAATGTCTTGGTTTTTATGGACAAAGAGGGCTGGTTGATGAGACCTGCAGCTATGCTAAAAATGAAAGATTTCCAAAAAAAGAAATCAAGAAAGAGATAATGAAAGTCAAGGAGTATGAGGCGAGAATTAAAAAAATATATTAAAAAGGCATTCTGCAAATATATCAGTAAAAATCAAATTGTTCAATGCAAGGTGGAAGCCCTTAGAGAATTGAATAGCAAGTTAGTAAAGGACAAAAGGATATTTACTTGGATACTTAACAAGTACTATGCTTCAGTGTTTATTAAAAGGCTATTATGGAGAAGGCAAGTCCTGAATTGGTTAAAAGCGAGATGAAGGATCTAATAAATAAAAGGAAAGTATTAGAGAAGTTATAGAGTTAAGCTAAAGGACGACAAAGCCCTGAAACATAATGAGTTACAATCAATCACTTAGGTCTTCTTTTGTACAAGGAACCAGTCTTTACAATCATTCGCAATCAAATTGAAAAAATATGTTTCAATTTTCATATTTGAATTCTTATATTTGAATTCTTATTTTTGGAATAGCCCAGAGTCAAATTTAGAATTACTGATTTTATTTGAAAAGAAATGCAACATTAACTAGTACATAGAATTTGGAATGTGTTATAATTCAAACCTTCAATCTAAAAAGAAATGCAATACCTGTGAAGGAGCAGATTATCAAGAATTAACACAACCAAGGAACTCACCTAAGGCCAATTAAATAAACAATACAATTTCTTCCTTAGTCAACCAAATATCTGAATTGTACTCAACCACACCAAGTTTAAGAGTTGCCAACCTTAGGTAGGTATCAGATAGTTTGTGTTTGTCTAATATACACAGTGCCCATTCCGTCCCTATAAGAACAGAATCCACTTTTCCAAATCCAAACAGCTTATATGAGATTCAGCAGCGTCAACACTTGGGGATACCAAAAGTGTGCAGTAGTACTGCTGGTACTTAACAAGCTAAAACTGTACAGCATAGCAGTGCTAAGTATTAGTGAGCTTTTCACTGCACGTTCAGCCAGAACCATCCTACCCCTACTCCCCTACTCTACACGGCACTGTTTACCTGCTGCGCCTGGTCAATTTGAAGAGAGCCTCTGAGCAAGAGCAATTGCAGGGAACTCGCGTATAAGACTCAGTGATTGGGGGACAGAGCCAATGTTCCCCTTCATTTTTGGGGGGCATGTGACCCATTCAAATTCTCCCGCGTGCACAGTTTTTCCGTTCAAAAGCCGATGACCAACTGCACGGGAACTCCAGAGCGCTGCGCGGTCGCACAGCTTAACAGTAACGTTGGATGGAGTCATTATTATGAACGGAGACGCGTCAAGTGGAGGGATCAACAGAAGATTGTAAAACATAGGAGATTTGGACCGATTATACTTACGTGCACAACTCACTCATGCCATAAATTCTGCAATCTTTTAAGTCACCTATTTGATTTGCACCCCAATTGCATGCGTATCTGGGTGAAATATGCAGGAAATTCCAGGCCTACTAGTGAAACGGTGAGCAGCACTAACATTGTACCATTCTGTGGCACATTGGCCCCAAGTTTCCACATGATTTGCTCCTGATTTTTTAGGAGCAACTGGTGTAGAACGGAGTATCTTAGAAATCGGAATTCTCGTCATTTAGTTTGCTCCAGTTTTAGTCAGTTAGAACAGTTTCACTTTGGAACAGAATTTTTTTTCCAAAAGGGGGCGTGTCCGGCCACTTACGCCGGTTTTCAAAGTTTCGTCAGTGAAAATTAACTTAGAATGGAGTAAGTGAAGATTTTTGTACGCTCGAAAAAACCTTGTCTACACTTTAGAAAATCAGGCGTAGGTTACAAATCAGGCGTAGGGAAAGGTGGGGGGGGGGTGTTTAAAGGGAAGTTTACAAACATTAAACACTTCAGTTTTACAAATAAAGAGCCATCATCAATAATAAATGAGAAAAAAAATCAATAAATCAACCAATAAATCAATCAAAAAAAAGATAAGAAATAATTTTTTTTTAAATCAATAAAACATTTTCTACTTACCGACTGCAGCACCGGGAGCCCTCCAACAACGTGCTGGGATGCCCCCCTCAGTGTGTCTCTGTCAGTGTCTCTATCTCTCTGTCTGTCTGTGTCTCTCATTCTCTGTCAGTGTTTCTGACAGCGAGGGGAGGGGGAGGAGGGGGTAAGCAGAGGGAGGGAAGGGGGATAAAGGGGGAGGAGAAGAGAAGGAGATTGGGGGATGGGGGAAGAGAAGGAGATTGGGGGGGGGGGGGAGGAGGAGAAGGAGATTTGGGGGGGTGGGGGAGGAGAAGGGGGAGGGAGGCTGAACGGGCCGGGCCCGAGACTTCGGGCAGGGCCCGTCCCCAGCACAAGATTTACAGGTTGGTGGCGTTGGGTCGGGTCGGGGGGGTGGTGGGAGGGAGGTCAGTTCGGTTCGGGTCGGGGGGAGGGAGGTCAGGTCGGGTCCAGTCCGGGGGCGGCGGGTGTCGGGTCCGGTCCGGGGGCGGGTGTCAGATCCGGGGGGGCGGGGGGGCGGGTGTCGGGTCCGGTCCGGAGGCGGGAGTCGAGTCGGGTCGGAAGGAAGCAGGAGCTGGCCGTGGGAGGAGCCTTATTCACGCAGCCCCAGTGAGGCCATTCGGCCAGGGCTAGGGGCTGCGTGCTTCGGCCCCTCCCACACAGTTTCGGGGGCCTGGAGCTACTGCACTTGCGCGCCCACTGTAGCGTGCATGTGCAGAGGTCCCGGCACTGTTTTCGGCGCAGGGACCTGGCTCCGCCCCCTACAGCTCCTGCTGCGCTGCGCCGAGGGCCAGAGGACCTGCAGGGAGGTGGAGAATCTGGAGGGTTTTTTTTTCAGGCGCACTTTGTGGCGCGAAAAACGGGTGTCCAGGTCGGGACTGCGCCATTCTAGGCGCGGCTCGAAACTTGGGCCCATTATATCCATTTAAACTTACTTTAGTTGTGTTTTGTTCAAATTGCATTCTTTCCAGACTTTCTGAACCATCTGATTGGTTACTTTCTGAGGAATTTTACCAGAATGTTTTGGGCTTGATGCATTTACAGCTCCTTCTTGTCCACTCACATGACTGACGACAGTCTGTGCAATCCCATCACCTGCTTTGCAAAAAAAAACCTTCAAAGTACAGTGGCAACAACCAATAAACAACAATTTTGAAATGGACTTCAGATAGTCTTTTATATAGTTATCTTATACTTGCTTAAATACAAAACATGTCATAGCCAGCCCTGAGATGAAAAATATTTGCCTAAGCTGGAATAAGCAGATAAATCTATATTTAAAAAAAATCACAAATGGAACTTGTCAACCTGCTCTTATTGCTGATAAAGTATATTTTACTTTCAAAACTCAAAGATTTTCAATCAAGAAGAATTCAAGAAGCTTCTTCAACCCAAGGACATAGTTGAAGCTTCTTTGATGGAAGGAGAATTTTCATTTCTCCTAATATACCATCACAAATATTAGAAATCTAAACCAGTCATACTTGCTAATGGCACCAGTAATAATAACTCGGTTGTGGAGATAGAATCACTAAAGGTGCAGGGCTTTTGCTATCTGGCTAAACAAATTGCAATACAATTGTACATGTTCAACATCTACATATCCCCTGGAAAATACAAAACTCTGTCACTATCATGGCAGTAATAAAGAAAGCAATAAATATTAAACCACCTACAAAACATTGTTTGCAAATGTTGTAATGTAGCAGTGATCACAGACTGGAATGTGAATTTTCTGGACAGCTAATGTGGTAGCTAGAAAAGGAGTTTCAGAGCAGTATATTCCTGGCTTTTCCAGAAATTAAGCCTGTCCAAACAAGACTCCCAAGGGTGATCACCTGCAACTATTAGACCATTCAGTACATCACTCATTTTGTGCAGGTGGAATGTACTTTTGTTTCTTAATTAGTGTTATATTCTTCTGAACTAGAGGCGCAATAATTTACTGATAACTAAACATAAATCTGCTCAACTAGAATGTGCTATTCCATTATATTCTAATACTTGCTGTCTATGACTAACTGCATATCTAGAACTTCAGGAAAAAAATTAAGTCCATCGCCAGAAACAACACTGGAAAACAATCAGTAAAGAGTACAGTGCTATGCCTCATTTCTGCCACTAGAGGCCAGACAAGCTTACTAACATTAAAAAATCATTCTGTGCACTCTTAGGTGCTGAGTGAATCGACAAATTCTGCTCAAAAATCCAGATCTGCTGAAACTATCAAATCTTGCACCGGTAATTCTACACAGCAAAACAAACGGTAATGTTGGTTCAGTGACTGTTTCCTACTCTGATCATGTTTTCACTGATGTACATTAGTCTACATTACAACATCTCATTGTTTAAAAATAACATTTCACCACTATTTTGACAGAGCAATCTGATGTCAGTTACAAAGTGCAGTTACATTGAAGTTTATGGTGGGTAAATTTGTTTAAAATAATTAGTAGTCCACGTGAATAGGAAATTTAAAATAACCAGACCATGCAATAGTCTGAAGTTTATATTCAGAGGTTAAAAAAAAAGGACTATCTGCCACTTTTTGACTGTGTGTAAATAGCTTCCTGGCATGCAATAGCAAGAATTTTTGGTATTTGCAGAAAAATTATATTTCACTTGTACTAAATCCATTACTGCAATTATACAGAAGGTTTTTTGGGAAAAAAAGTCTTGCTTTTCAAATGTTCAAATAGAAGTTCAAATGTTCCACCAGGTCGCCTGCCTTTAATTTCTTCACAGAATGAATTACACAGGTGGTAATTTTCCATGAACGAGTGGTACACTGTAGAGCTTTAGTCACTTGATTTTTGATTTGGATAATGTGAAAGAGTCTTCTATTAAACAAGTCAACATTTATAACAGTGCAGTGTCCTCGAGAGCTTTTCTTGCACAGTTAAGTTTTAGCTATTTGAGGTTTTATGCCAATGTTCAAGTAGGTAAATGAATGAAGTGAATCATGAAAGCATGACTAAATGATTGTCAAGTTATTCTTGAGTGGGTATTTCTCACAAGCAGCCCGACAAGAGGAACTGGGCCCACATTCAATTAACAAAAATAACCTTTCATACCACTTAATGCCACATTCACACTCTTCACACTCTCTGCTGTCTGAGGGTCCTCCCTGAAAGGAGTTTGAACAGTCTCAATCTAATTCCTCGTGGACCTGGTTCCACACCAAAAACAATGCCATGAATCTAACCACTTAAGTCAGAGGAACTATATGAAAGTCCAAAGTGGTAAATGGAAAAATTCCCATTGATAGAATTAAACAGCATTCTTCTCAACAGGTAAATCAGATTGCTGAAGCAGAGCAGAGGTAGCTGCAGTCTGCATTTGGTGATAATATACCGAATGCGAATGTAATTGATACAGACAAATGATTCCCCAGCAGACACATCCCGAACATTGAGAATTAAAAGTCTTTTTTTAAATTCAGCACTATGTACCCAGGGATCAAGGATCTGCTTTTATAAATTACCTGATCTCAAATTTTCATATCTACGACATTAATCAGTGACTTGGACAGAAACCTACAAAAGGAAGCCACCTGGCAACACTCCCAAAGGTGATGAGGTTCAACATTATGAACACAAAAATAATTTTATTTTGGGAGAAAAAAAAAGAGGAACCCACAATTCATCTTTCCATTCTGTACAAACATTTATTTCTGACACATTACAAAATTAAGTTGATCAATTGGACTAGTTTGGCCATGATACAATTACCACATTCACAGAACATGATCCAATTTGCAAGTCTAAAATCAAATAGTATAACTAAATACCATTCTTCCCATTAGTATATACCAAGAATGTACTTTCAGTTAAGAATGCAAGAAAAGGAAGGTCAAATGTAATCAACCTATCTTGCACAATAAGAAACAGAACAAGCAGAGAATAAAAATAACTTGTGTTATTGCCAAATAGCATCATTAGGGGGAGCTAAAAGTTCAGAAGTAAATTGAATAAACACTTTTGCACATTGTCAGCCAAAATCTGATTAAGCTTTATACAGGTCACTGCTATTTGTGATACTTCTTGTTCCACTATAAACATCTGATCACAAGTTAAAAAAATAAATGAATTGAATACACCCAAAATATTCCATTTTAAAAATAAGCTAATTAAAGCTGCAGACCCAATAGAGTATGTTTTTCTGAAATTTGGGAACAAGCAGTTTAACTTATTTTGTAAGATATGGCTACAGGGTAAAACAAACTGTATAAAACAGACTTACAGTTACATTGGGCCCAAATTTGGCCAGTACAGATTTCTGGCGCACTCACCAGAGGTGCACCGGTTTGTAGAACTCCAAGGGCGCCAAAAATCTTTGGGCTGAATTTGGCTGCTGCCCAGCCTCTGTTCCATGGTGGCATAGCATGGCAACTGGATTTCAAGGGCGGAGCCAGGTCCTGGCACTGAACACAGTGCCGGGATCTCTGCACATGCGCACTAGAGCGTGCACGCATGCGCACTAGCTCCTCGCCCCCAGAATCTGAGAGTGAGAGATGCAGGCTGTGTGGGAGGGGCCGTCACTCGCCGCCCCTATCCTGGGCTGAGTGGCCTGCCGCATAGGCCGGCTGCTACCTTCCAGCATTGAGGGCTACAAGAGACAGATTGGTGGTGGAGGGGTGGGGGGGAGGGGAGGAAAGAGTTTTGGTCCGGCAAGGGCGGGGGAGGGGGGGGTATCTTCAAAGATTTTCCAGTACTTTAATATCTAGCTATCTTTACTAAAAATATACTCAGTTTAATCAGGTGTATAACACCTACACACTGTCCAGTCTCACTGCTTGGGATTTAAAAAAAACTAGCATTCTTATCATTACACTGTCATTTGGAGGCTACCTGCGCTGATCTCTTAATTCACCGTCGGGTTTTTCAGAACGTACAAAAGTGACCACTTACTCTGGTCTAACTTAGTTTGGAGTAAGTTTTAGCTGGCTAAGCTTGCTTAAATGGCCAAAACATGTGTATGCGGCTGATAAGGCCCCTTTTGGAAAAATAACTGAACTAAAAAAAAAACAACTCACTCACTCACTAACACTAGAGCAACTTAAATGGGGAGAATTGCGATTTTTAAGTTACTCCAAAAAAAAAGAACTCCTGGGCCCATAAGAGTGGAAGTAAAAAATATTGCATCAGTAAACTTAAGCATTATATATTTACATAGAAAATTCAGTTATCAGCTCCTGGGATATTTCTTACAATTAGTGATCTCCTTTTACTGTAAGGCCATATTTTGCACTACAGGAATAGTAGTCATGTGGCATAGTAAATATTCCACATCAATGTCCAAAAATATCTGTTGTTTAGTCGAAGATAGCATTCTAAAAGTAATTTTTCAATAAAATTGCAATAAATCCGCAATGATTAAAATTCCACGTTAATTTTGTTGATGGATAGGTTTGTACATTTCTCAACACAAACAATTTAACCTCCTAAAATTACAAAATGGTTCCAAATTTCTATTGGATTGAAACTTGAGTGCCACCACTTTTTCTTTTTACATTTACTCAAATTTTGTTAATTTTTCAGTACTACAAACATGAAATTTGTAGTTTCTACCACATCTTCTGGGTGCTGCAAACCAAAACTAAATATATACATGAAACTGCAGTACAATTTCATGTATACGAGTCTCAGATTAAAATAAAGCTTGATGCATTCCACATCATACAACATAAATGCTGCCACATTCAACAAAGTGTCACAACATTTGGCAGTTTTTAGTGTGGTAAATGCAACTGCATAAAAAATGGTTTGTTATGTTTTCATATCCCAAAACAACAGCCATACCACAATGAGAAGAAAACAATTTAATAAAATAAAACAGCAATGGTGCTCCCTTTCCAAAGTTAAGATAGAATAACTTTTAGACCACTGAGATCAAGTAAATCAGTATTCAGTTCTTGCAACTGACTGAAAGATTTGCAGTTTAATGTAATTGGCTAAAAGTGTTCCCAATTTGCAAGCAAGTTACTTAGATAGATGAATAAATGCTGTGATAGAAAGTAATTAGCATTTACTTGCACATAAAACATCTTATCGATGTCAACGCTTTGTACGGATGCCTTTGTAAGCCAGCACATTCCTTTTAATATATCTATATTTATGTAATCATCGTCATAGGCAGTCCCTCGGAATCGAGGAAGATTTCCTTCCACTCCTGAAGTGAGTTCTTTGGTGGATGAACAGCCCAATACGAGAGCCACAGACTCTGTCACAGGTGGGACAGACATTCGCCGAGGGAAGGGTTGGGTGAGACTGGTTTGCCGCACGCTCCTTCCGCTGCCTGCACTTGACCTCTTCGCATTGAGATTCGAAGAGTTCAAAGCCCTCCCGGATGCACTTTCTCCACCTCGGGCAGTCTTCAGCCAGGGACTCCCAGGTGTCAGCGGTGATGTTGCACTTTACCAGGGAGGCTTTGAGGGTGTCCTTGTACCATTTCTGCTGCCCACCTTTGGCTCGTTTGCTGTGAAGGAGCTCTGCATAGAGCACTTGCTTAGGAGACTCGTGTCTGGCATGTGAACCATGTGGCCTGCCCAGTGAAGCTGATCGAGTGTGGTCAGTGCTTCAATGTTGGGGATGTTAGCCTGGACAGGACACTAATATTGGTCCGCCTGCCCTCCCAGGAGTTTTGCAGGATCTTGCGGAAACAATGTTGGTGATATAGCTCCAGCGACTTATAGTCGATTGTCATTTACAAAAACAATCTTGTCTTCAATTTGTTAAGACTTCAAAATGCCATAAAAATTAGTTTATAGGAAAATAACTTCCATCTTATCTTCTAACTATCAAGGCAGTATATAAGGAAACAGAGAGAAAGTGAAGGAGAAAAGATAGTACAGAACAACTTTTACAGAAATGAATGCATTAGAAACATCGTGCTGTTTGATTGGAGAGAAAATCTATTCAATATTAAAATATCCATTATGGTGCTTAAAATTCATTTGAAAGCAGCAGAAATGGAAGGGAGAATTTTTAAGCTGCATTTAAGGACAAATGGTAAGCTGGTTTCTGATTGGGTAAATTTAGTGTAATACTGACCTGTGGAGAAGATTCAGAGGTTCAATCTCTGTTTTGCGCTGCGTTTATGGATCTCAGTCAGCACAGCAGTAGGGACATGACAATTGGGTTTAAATCCCTCCGTGGCCTTGCCCTCCCCTATCTCCGCTGCCTCCATCTAGGACCCCACTGTCTCACTCTCCTCCTTTAATTCCCATCTGAGGTTTTGATAGCCTCTTCGTTTTGGCATCCATTGGCCCAATGTGAACAACTATATGAAGCACCTTGGGACATTAAAGGCGTTATTATAAATGCTTGTTCTTGTTGTCACATAACGCTGAACTAGGATGAGGGGAGATATTCCTACTCCTAATCACTATTTAGTAAGCTCTGCTGGAAACTGCTCAATTGTGCACTCCCAGTGATAATTGGATTAATAACTTGCCAACAATGTCTACGCTTGCATAAAGAATTGTCACTTGGACACAGTACCAGAAGTGCCAGCACAATATTGGGGGAATAAAGTTTAAATAAAAGTAGGACACAACTCTTCAATTGATTTCCAGATGTTTTAATAGTTAATTATAGTCCCCGTTATTTATAAACTGTTTTTCAGAGAAACCTTTACTAAAGGCTGCAGATTATTTGAACATCTCTGATAAATCTAGTGATTTAACAAGCTAAGAATTTGTACCTCATTACTCAGTACATTAAGAGTTCGAAGAAGTAATTAAGAGTAAGTTTTGAGCTTCACGTACATAGAAGTCAACCTTGGCTCAGTGGGTAGCTCTCTTGCCACTGAGTCAGAAGGTCATGGGTACAAGCCCCATTTCAGACTTGAGCAGGTAATATAGACTGGCACCCCCACAGTATCGGAAGTGCCATCTTTCAGATGAGATGAGACATGAAACTGAGACTCTACCCTCTCAGGTGGATGTAAAAGGTCCCATGACTCTATTTGAAGAAGAGCAGGGGAGTTTTCCAGGTGTCCTGGCAAACATGTACCCTGCAATCAACACCTAACAACAGATGATCAGGTCACTTATTTAATTGCTGTTTGTGGGACCTTGCTACGAACAAATCGGATTTCCCATATTACAACATTACCTGCACTTCAAACGTGCTTGTCTGGCTGTAAAGCACTTTGAGATATCCTGAGGTGATGAAAGGCATTATATAAATGCAAGCTTGTTATTTCTTTCTTTATATCTTTCTTTCCAATATTTTACTGGATTATTTTCCAAATGGTCACAGCTTAATAATGAAAACATTATACTCCAGAATTTTGCTGAAGTTCTTTGTTCTTCCTTATAGAATCATGCAGCACAGAAAGTCATTTGGCCCATCATGAAAGAGCTATCCAAATAGTCCCACTCCCCTGCAATTTCCCCAAAGCCCTCCTTTTCAAGTATATATCCAATTCCCTTTTAAAAGTTTGTACAGGGTATTAAATCTGCTTCCATTGCCCTTGTCAGGTAGTGCATTCCAGACCATAATTCGTTTTTTCTTTGAAGAAAAATCACCTTCTGCTCATCAGATCGCTAATCAAGAGTCTCAACAAAATGAAAGGTTTGAAAATATATTTGTGACACTGTATCGGGAAGAGTTGGGTCAAAATTCCTGAATATAGAAAGCAAAAGTTCCTCTAAAACAGGCTCAAACCATCTCCGTCCATGCATGTATCATGACAAGGAAGCTGGAGGGCTTCCACCTGTCCCAAAAGAAAAGAGGGCAGTTGATGTTGATAGACTCCCATGGCAATACTTCAAAGTTACATTCATTTCAATTGGCCCCAATATCAAATACTTCTAGTTCTTCCAGAGTATAAAGTGAGGCAACCTTTTAGAGCAGTCGGTTATGACAATGTACTACAACTATGGAGTGGACATTAGATAGTAAAATCAGACAGAATCATAATTAAGGGGTAGATCTATCTCCCAATCTATTTTCCCATTTCATGAAGTCATAGTACCACGCCATTCTCTCTATCACCATCCCTTTTCTTCTCGGTTTCCTTCTCCTTACTTCTTTCTGTCTCTCCCATTGCACGATTCTGTCTGTCTATTTCTCCTCCCGCCCAGCTTCTGTCCGTCTCCCCTCGCTTCCACCTCTACCACTCCTCCTTTTATTCTATTTTACT
Source organism: Pristiophorus japonicus (assembly GCF_044704955.1). Lineage (NCBI taxonomy): Eukaryota > Metazoa > Chordata > Chondrichthyes > Pristiophoridae > Pristiophorus > Pristiophorus japonicus. Next base: position 193,443,531 of record NC_091984.1, on the reverse strand, counting down.
CCATCTCCTCTCCTTCACAGCTGTCTCTCTCTTTGCTCGTTTGTCTTATTTTTCTGTTTGATTGTGTTTCTCTCTTCACCTCTCATGCTTGTCTCCCTCCTACCTCTTGCCTCCCACATACAGTAATTTGGGATCTCTGAGGGAATCCGGTGACAGGTATAGTTCCTGTTCAAAGCAGCACTTTTCTGTTCCTCCAATATTTTAGACCTTCCATCTTGGAGGGGTGGGAGGATGATCCTGGGAGCAGGAGGAGTGTTTCAGTATGCTACACTGCAGTTAACAATGCAATGGATAGCTGGGATTTGCATGGCAGTCAATGGCCACCAGAATTACTTAATTTTTATCACTTTACATTGATGACAAAAGGTACACTGATGTAACTACTGCAAGACAACAGAAAGTGTTCTATTTCCAGGAACCCACTGATCAGTTATTTCTATCAGCAGGTTGTTCTAGAGATTACTGCTTTTCATTAGTCGTACTCAACAGACTTGTCCGTTGTTCTGTGCAGGGAGTGGGAGGGATCAGATAAACATCAGATTTTGTTTTCACCCCTCAGTAAAGATTGAGATGAAATTGGGAAATGGGCCACATTCAGCCAAGAAGCTGGACACCACGGAATAAAGCACTTGCACTCATTGGCCAGAACCTTACCAGCCCTATGAGTGCGGGTTTGGAGGCGGGCCCATTGCCAAAATCGCTGTTATTGACAGCGGGGTGGGATCCCGCTCTGAACTCGCCTCTGTCAGTTTTCAAAGTGCTGGGTCTGGTTGCGGTTCACAGATCCGACACCAAGCGGCGGGCCAGCCAAGTAACATAATTAAGAGGTAGTTTAAAGGTATTTAAAAATAATTTTACCAGGTAATTAACATTTTTCCAACTTTTTGGGGAGCTTTCCATCACCGGGCTTCACATTAGGCAAGCGTATCAGGTTCTCAGTGACTCTCTATTGCTTTGACTAGTTGACAGCTGCAGAAGTGGTATAAAAGCTACCATTTCATAGCTGTTCACTTTCCAATCTCAGAAGCTAAAGTTCAGGATTTGGAAGACACTTTTGAGCTGTATGTAGTTTGAAAATGTTTGAACTCTTTTCACGGTCACCTCCTTGGAGCAACCTCTCTCACCATTGACAGATCGCTTCTGTCATCTCAATTTCAGCTGCCATCTATTCCATCAGCATTGGTATCCGTGAAAAAATCTCACCTTGATCCTCAGAATCCCACCACAATCAGCCCCAACACCACTAAACACACCAACATTACCACCAACACCAAATTTCTCCGCAATCACCTGATGCTGCACAGGACATAGGGTATCAGCAGCCAACCACATTGATGCCAGAGATGCCAGGGATGGCCTGACCATAACCACATTTACTTCATTTGATGCTCTACACTCTGGCTGCCACATGGCACCACCCCACACCAGCACCATAAAGCATGCCTGCAATGCCCAAGCCATTTCTTTCACACTCATCACCATTGCAGGGGATACCCTTGCGTCTACCATTTACTGCATCTCACTAAACCATTTCCAAAGGTTCACACAAATCTGTCCAAGAATACAAACTGTTCAAAAAGTTTTCAATGTTTGACAACACATTAGCAGAAACTCTACATGAACATTGGCTAAAAGACCCAAGTGCCTACGCTTCTGTGTTGTTAGTTGGTATGACTGGACAAGGATGAGAGTAAGTGTGTGGTGTGGCTAGTGAGATGGGGATGTGATAATGTAGCTTGAGAAGGATGGGTGGAGCTGCAAGGTAAGTTAGTGCAAGTAAAGGTGTGCTGGAGTAGGGTAGGAAAGAGTGATGAGGATGTGATGAGTGGCACATCAGGATGAGGTCGAGTGTGGCTTTGCAGTAACGTCTCTATTGAGATCACTGAAAAGTTTGCGCAGCTGCGGCCAGCTCCTCCTGAGGACATCCCTGCTTGTGCCCTCCTGTGCAATGTGCAACCAGGCTGCGTTGGTCTCCTGTGGAGGTCTCTTCCACCCATTGGAAGGGAAGAGGACCTCCTTGTGTGCTGTGACTCCCTTATTAGCATCTGGAGGGAGTGATGGGAGAGCCTGGGTGCTGCCATGCACCTCAATGCTGCAGAACACTGACAGAAATGAAAAATGAATGTGGGCATGGTCCCTTTAAGGAAACCGGCTGATGACGCGTCATCAAACCCATTTCCTTCAATTGGCCGGGAATCTCGCAAGGCGGGCTTTAACAAGTCCCATCAACGGAAGATTCTTTACACAACGTGGGAGCAGGGTTGCCACCTGCCACTGGCCACGCTGGACCCTGCACGGTTAGCAAGATCGCGGCCATAATGTGTGAAGCAGATTCTCATATATTCCACCAGGCAGAAAACTTGGTCTTATCACAGTTCATAATAATGTGCTTCTACATCATTCCTACAATTAACCTAAACCAGGTTCTCAAAATGCAAGTGATTTTTTTTTTAAATTAGGAAGAGAAAATGTCTGAGTTTAAGGCAGCTGTTCGATTTCTACTGCTGATGCATTCAAGCTATCCTAGCTTTCTTCTTGCAGTATACGAGATCATCAGAATTCTGAATGAATTATGGCCTTGCAACTCGCTGCCAGGAATTTGATATTCTATATTTATTACAAAGAATTTTTGCCTCATATGCTTAGTATAACATTCGGTTTTGTTTAATATACTAAAAATATTTGTATCTGGACTAAAGAACCAGTACCATAGACCTTATTGCAACATTTTATCTCTAGTTCAAGCATGCAATTAGGGGCCGGTGCTATATCTCAACAAATCTTGCTAATTTCTACATAAATCATTGTTGAGATTTGCTGCCCAAACACCACAATTTTGAATAAAAAGTTCCACAGAGTTCAAATGGATCTGAATGATAAAAATCTTTTGCTGCAACAAATAATTTGCTTCATCTTATAGAATTCCATTTACCACTTTAAAAATAAACTCTTGTCATCCATTTTCACTGCTCTTTACTCCTACGCTTTTAAGGATGCCAACTCTTGCTGAAGTACAGTTTGATTACTGGCATCAACTCGCATACTTTGCTCAAATGCCTGTTGTTTCTGTTGACCGGCTGCTTTGGCTGTGGAAGGGTATGTGGGCATCACAGTGGAGTCTGATGCTGCCTTTTGCCAATACCCACACATGCAAACCTTCCAGGAGTCAGGAAGGTTGAGGCCAATTGCAGCACACTAACTGTTGAGACAAGGTCAGAAAATAAAATTGGGTGACCTTCTGGTCTGTAAAGTTTAGTACCTTTACTAACTGGGGCGCCATCAAAAATTCAAAATGTCTTCTTAGTTGGAATAGTATGTCTTCGATTAAACTGGTACAAACCTAGCTTGTCTAAGCTAGATTGTTCAATAAATATACCGTCAAACTGAATGTTGATCATTAACAGTTTGCCTGTATGGGATCCTGATCGTTTGTTCCACACAGAAAGCCAGGAGCTCTGAAAACTGAATCTGTGGTTAGAACAGTGTTGTGATAACTATCGGCTCCTCCTTCCAAATCTTAGACAGAATGGTTGTTATCAAGAGGAATGAGGAAATGCTCACAGGAAAGCATACAGGAAACTACTATGGTGATGCAGGTTATAGGCGCGCCAATGCAAGTTCTATATATTGTCCAGGACCAGCTTCAACACCAATCCAAAGATGCCGAAGGTGAAAAATAAGTATTGCGTGTGTACACAACAATAATCAGACATTAAATTGGTCCAAAATATTCATTTTCCAGATTCATTATGAAGCCGTTTCCTCAATGTGCCTATATCCTGCATCATTGAAGTGGCCCCCTGCTTTGCAAAAGGATCCAGAATGGTGGGTTTATACCATGGAAAATAATTTAAAGAAAATACTTTCGTAAAACATTTATGCACCAATTTGTAGACATAGATTTATACTCCAATTACTTTCCCTCCATCTACTTTAAGCAAACTACCAATTTTTGGGGAGTGGAGAGCAGATAAGTTTACAGTTTATTGCTCCAATATTCTTTAAAACATAATTATCTGCTCTCAGTATTTCACATATGGGATCTTGAAACCTTGCACCATGTATCCCAAAATTAAATTATCTTCCCCTCCCCAATATTATACGTTTATTACTCCCAAGGATAAGAGCTCACCAATGACTTTGGTTTCCATACACCAACATAGAATTAAAAGACTCGTCAGATGCATGTGCATCAATACAACAACATTAAGTCACCAGGGCAAGGTCCATACTAGCAGCAAATAAGGTTCAATTGGAGAAACAAGTTACATAATCAATCTGCTCAGACATTCAAAATATAATTATGGGCAAGATAACAAGTGCTAGTCCAAAAATTAAGAGGAGACAATACATGAATGAATAAAACAGGCTAAGAAGGAGTGGGAAAAATGGTAAAAGAAATGAAAGCGCATGTTCAGTAGCATTTTGGGTAGAAATTAATAAAAAAAACAATGTTGGCCATAAAATAGACCAGTGAGCTTAAAATCAAGACTGATCATTCTCTAAGTGGCCAGATGTTAGATCTGAAAAAAAATATTTAATATTTGTCTACTGGTACAATCATTAATGTTGGATTTTATTTAACAAAGTACAGATAGATAAGCACAGCTAGATATAAAAGCTAGATAGATAGATATAGAACCTGCAATAACCACTTGTGGGAAACATACCTATTATGGTCTGCTCAGGTGAGGTGGGTGGTGTGAGTGGCAATCCACAGCTTATGGTGTCTTTCACACTTCCTGGTCCTTGTGTCGGATTGGTATGGCCTCCTGCATTAGCAGCATTTGAAATTACAGGGATATCCCCCTGAGGAATCAACACGAAAGCTGACGGGTATACCATTCTTACCCCACCTACAGAAATGTTTAAAAAATAAGATTTAAAAATGCACAGAAGCATTGAAATAAACTACTAGGAGGTCACAGCTCAAATTCATCAACATAAACAATTGAATATATTCAGTTTATTTTTTTTTAAAACAAAGCATTTCCCCTTCTTTTGTAAAGGTAAAAGATTTTCAGCTCTTGGAAGTCAGAGATACCATTTCAGACAATAGATTATATATAATGACCTGATTCTTGAAAATTTCAAGCCAATTAACCAAATATATGCAATTTCAATTCCATAAATATTTTATTTACTTGTTGTAGGCGACATTTCTATTAGTAAGGCATGAAATATTTCCAGAGATCTGTGTTGCAACCGAGTGACACTGTACATTATATAGTGCCAGTGAGAGTCATTTATAATTTCTTGCAGCCCAAGTCACAAATGAGGTAGAATGCACTGTATTACAGGCTTCATAGCCATCATAAATGTGCTTTCAAGCACATCCTCCATACATCATGCTTAAAACCAGTAGAAGCTACTAACACAAGCAGGAGTTGCTCTGCTACTACAGAAGTAAAACAAAGCAGAGACTATCCCTGATCAAATTGAGCAATCATTTTAACTTCATTTCTGATCAAATGCAGAATACTCAGAAAATTTTTCTCTTCATCTGTGAATTTAGCCACAGCTTACTATTGAACTTAATTACAGTTCCCCAACATTCATAAGATGACGCAAGACTTGTGTAACCATTACAAAACAAAATTGTTTTTGTTCAGTTATCTATTTTTATCTTAAAGTCTATAATACTGGACAATCAGAACAAATTCTACATTGTATATTTGAAATCTTGTTTTAAGACAAAAAATTCTCAAACGTGAATGGAAAATGTGTACCAATTTACTGAAGCCAAGAGAGCTTTGACAACGAAGTTAAGAATATTACTGGATATGCTGAACAGGCCCCATGCTCTTAAAAATAAGACCCATCTTTGAGAAACATGGAAGATATTTTTGTTGTTCCATTAGGGAGAACACTTGTATTGTTGAAATTACTTTACACCGTCTAATGTCCCATGGTATTGCTCAATTTTTAAAAAAAATAGAATTGAGCAGCATATACTGAATGCTCATAAATTCAGTCCCAGATTTGTCCAGGAGCCCAGGGCCCCAACTCTGTTAAAATTTCAGTTAGAACTTTATGTTGTTTTAAATGTTTAGTTTAATTGCTTAAATTTATTTTGTTAAACTTTCAAATGTTAAGATATTTCAATGTACTGAAAATTAAAAATTTTTGTATGGAAACTTTTAACAATAAAAGGGTGTCTGTGATCAATGCTAAAGAGATCTGAGTCATGTGGTCCCAATGGACTAAGCTTGCAATAAAGGGATACTCAGAACATAGGCTAGCTTGCTACAAAAGGCATACAGACGTGATGTTTTAATAAATAAAAATTCAGCTGATACAAGCTAAAAATTGTTAAAGGTCAACGGTACCTGTAATTCAAATCAGCGCTCACCTCAAAAACAATTAACAATGGCATTCACACAATCTCGACTATACGTACAGCTAACTTTTAATTGTTCTTGGAACTGCACTGCTTTTAGTAACAATACTCTACACTCACCTACAATAACCTCAACTGCTACGGGGAAGTCATCATCACAATCCATCTCTTCTTCCTCCTTTGTTTCTTTCTTCTTCAATACCATTGGATAGAAGTATTGCCATTCTTCTATTAGTTTCCTTGTAGCTGGATCAGACATCTTGTACGTCTGGCCTGTAAGCGTGCCATTCAGTCCAAATGGACTAATGATGACTGTAAAAAGAGATTACATTTAGAATTTTCTCTGATGTACAATATTTGTTTTGTTGCTGATGCCTAATGTAGCAAATAATTTTTAAGAATCATGAACTAGAGCTAAAAATGGCCCAAAAGACTGGAGCATTAGAAAGCCAGATGTGAATTTTAAAATGTCTGAAAAAATAACAGATAGATTTGGATGTGCAATTGTAGACATTATTAAAATCATTCCAAAAATAAAGTCAGAATACCACGAGAAGAAAACCCAAATTTTCAAAAATGTCATTAATAGGTTTCCGTTGGTACCTGTATAAAATCTGGATTTAATACCAACACCAAGTATATGTTTCTAGCATGGCACAGGTGTAACATTTTACACCCACCAATTTTCATCCACCCTCCAAAACACAACCACAACAAACTTTGTACCCTCACCATCAATCCCAACCCCTTCCTCAGCCACTGTCTCAGGCGGAGTCAGATTGTTCACAACCTCGGCATCCTAAGCGACCCTGATTGTGCTTCCAATCTCACATCTTCTCCATCGCAAAGGCCACCTACTTCGCCATCTAACATTGCTGAAGCCTCTTCCAACCCGATGTCACCTCAATCCTCTCCTGGCTGGCTTTCCATTCGTCTACACTAAACTGGAACTTATCCAAAACTCCCTATTGTCTGCATCCTATTCCGCAAAAGGTTCTGCTTGTCCATCAACCTTGCCATTGGTTCCCAGTCCCCACAACAATTTCAATTTAAAATTCACATCTCGCCATTTAAATTCCTTCCTGGCTTCATCCTGCCTTGCTCTCAACCTCCCTAACTGCTCTGTTCCTCTGATTCTGGCGTCTTGCATATTCCCCCACCATTGGTGATCCTGCCTCCAGCCGCTTTAGCTCTATGCTCCGAAATTCCTTTCCGAAACTCTCCACCTCCCACTCCTCCTTTCGGCCCTTCTTAAAACCAACCTGTAAGACAAGGGTTTTAGTCACTCCTCCTACTACCTCCTTCTTTGGCTTGGTGTTCTACTTTCGACCAAGACTCTAAAGCACGGGGACAATTTTTTACATTTAACTGATATAAATGCAAGTTTTTTTTTAAGCCAATGCCATAACAAGCTCTCTCTTTAGTATAGCAAGGAGCTAAAAAAAAGTGGGAAATTAGCATGTCCCTAAGGAGCAAGGTTTCAGATCATTGAAAAATGTTCAGCATGCAACTGCTGAGTTTAACATCAGGTCACGTTTCCAGAGTTTAATTCCATATGCTCATATCAATCAATAAACAGTCAATAATGGATTACAGTAAAACAGCAGTTTTACTTACACTTACAGTACTTCAGATTGTAGGACTCGACTTAAGTGGTTATAGAAAAATATTTCAGTACTTCACCTTGGAACGGTGTGGCTGACGATAGTGCCATGTTGATGTGCTCTTCATTGACAAGGTACACAGGTTGGTGTTGGGCAATCTCAACACTTGTGCAGACGTTGCTCTCTCCGTGCAGAAAGAAGGTGAAGGAACAGGAAAGGTGCTCACTATGAAAGACCAAGAAAAGTTGATATGAATTATTACTATCTAAAACTTCACTTTCTTCTTGGAGACAAAATATAAATATAATAGTTAATATAGAAAGAAAAACTGCATACTGGAGGAACATGGCGGTTCCCAAGTTGCTAAAACCATCTACGGGAGGGAAAGGGGAGGTTTAAAGTGTGCAGGTTTCATTAGGACAATAAATGAGTTAGTTATAATCCATGATAGGCCATGGCCTATCATCTGTGAAAGAGGAATGAGTCCGATGGGCAAAGATCCAGGTGTTGCTTCAAGCTTTCGTATACACTTATTCAGATGTAACTGTCCTTATAAAGCAGATACGATTACAGAACATGTGTAAAATCTAAAAGTTGTTCACCATCAGGGGAGTGGGACTTGACCAAGAGGAAATTAAAACCTAAAAAGAAACACCCCACCTTTTGGGTTTTCAAGGAAGTAATCAATAGAATAGTGAACAATTGGAGCAGACCACAATTGATTTTGCCACAGGACAGTGTAATTGGTGTAGATTTTAAAAATGCTGCTTTGTACCAAATCGGTTATCTTTTCCATGTAATATTTTAAATTTCATGGATTATGGTAAATCAGAATGCATGTTAACTTGGTATCATCTTCAAAAATGGCAAATTCAAAAACAAAATGGCAAAGAAAGTTCAGATCATTTAACATTCTGAACTGTACACCATGTAGTGTCACTGAAACCAGCCCATAACAGAATCTAACATAAATACAAATTTAAAATTCTTTACACATCTGTTTTTGCATGTGAATAAAAGACAAAGACCCATAGGTGTATGTGTGTATATATAGAGATAGATAGATATATATTTTCCTGATAGTAAGTCACTTGTACATTGTTTGTGACTCAATGTACTGACAAATCTTCATTATGTATTTCGAATTCATGTTCAATTTTAAATAAAGTCTGAAAAGTTGTACGTTTCTGCAGCACAATCATAGATCTACTTTAGACAAATTAATTTAATGTTTTGATTGAAGTTTTGTGAACAGATCAATCATATTTATTATTCATCAAGGTGTACACATGTAGAAAAAAGGATAGCAACAATTACGAGAGCTCTTATAAACAGCTAAAATTATGATTTAATTACTCAATTCCTGTGCAAGAACATTTAACGGTGATGAGAATCTACTTGAAGCTGGACCCGACTGGCTCTTTGGCAAAATAGATCAAAAGTTTAAAAATGCAATATAAGCCACTTATAATGGACTGGCATGTGCATGAGTTTTGTCCATTATGAACTGCATCCAATTTATTCCAGGGCTGCACGAATCAGCTGGTAGCATCAACCAGAAGAAAGCTAAGCATACTACAGTGGGACTTTAAAAAAAATCTGCTTACAAATTTACTTGTTATAAATTGTGACCTTTTAAGAGAACAGAAACTTAAACTTGAGTGCCAAGATAAGCTGTAGCATGGCGTAGTGCTAAATGGGGCTCTATGGCTGATTCTGGCACTAAACTTAGTTTCTACTATCTAAAAAGGCACAATTTAATTTTCTTTTTAGATCTCAGAACAGTTATTTTACAGCTGTGCCTGGCACTCAAAGTCTAAGTTTGTAAAGCTCCTGTTCATTAAATCTGGCAAAATATCAAACCCCAAACTGCATAAAATGCTTATAACAGATGCCAATTTGTCCAGTTCAAGTGACAGATTTACTACAGTCCTCTATGGGTTTGGGATTCAATGTCTTGCCTGTTGTAAGCGACTGTCCACTTATGCTCATGCCAATATAACTGGAAATAACTGAATAGAATTAGACTTGTGAGAATAATAAACTACATTGAAAGTACTCAAAACAGATTCTAACCGTAACTAGAGCTGGATTGTAGGAAGTGCAAAATTGAGTTTAATCATTTGAAGGCTAAGCAGCCACAATGGCCAATATAATTTTTGCCTGTGTAACGCTAAAGATCAAAAGAAAGATTGGCATGATA